>NW_027361771.1:31674166-33115833 GCF_039654945.1 Dendrobates tinctorius
CACCTAAAAAGGTACACTTCACCTGTGAGAGACAGAATCTAAAAACAAAAATAAAAACAGAAAATCACATTATATGATTTTTGCATAATTAATTTGCATTTTATTTCATGAAATAAGTATCTGATGCAATAGAAAAACAGAACTTAATATTTGATACAGAAACCTTTGATTGCAACTATATAGGTCAGACATTTCCGGTAGTTCTTGACCAAGTTTGTACCCACTGCAGTCGGGATTTTGACCCACTTTTCCATACAGATATTCCCCAGATCTTTCAGGTGTCGAGGCTGTCACTGGGCAACATTGAGTTTCACCTCCCTCCAAGAATTTTCTATTGGGTTCAGATCTGAAGACTAGCTAAGCCATTCAAGGACCTTGAAATGCTTCTTATGGAGCCACTTCTTAGTTGTCCTGGCTGTGTGTTTCTGGTCATTGTCCTGCTGGAAAACCTAGCCACTATCCATCTTCAGTGCTTTTACTGAGAGAAGGAGGTTGTTGGCCAAAATCTTGCGATACATGACCCCATCCATACTCCCTTCAATACAGTTCAGTGTCCTGTCCCCGTTGCAGAAAAGCACCTCCTAAGCATGATGTTTCTCCCACCATGCTTCATGGTTTGGATGGTGTTCCTGGGGTTGTAATCATTCTTCTTCCTCCAAACATGGTGAGTGGAGTTGATACCAAAAAAGTTCTATTGTGGTCTCATCTGATCACTTGACCATCTCCCATGCCTCCTCTGGATCATTCAAATAGTCATTGGCAAACTTCAAATGGGCCTGGACATGTGCTGGCATGACCAGGGGGACCTTGCGTGCTCTGGAGGATATTAATCCATGACGGCCAAGTATGTTACTAACGGGAATGTTTGAGACTGTGGTCCAATATCTCTGCATTTCATTGACTACCTAGTCATCTAGCAAATAGAAAAAAGGAACAGCATCTCTTCCAGGTGATTAGAAGTTTTCAAAAACTTTATTCTGCCAAAATGCATTTTGGCAGAATAAAGTTTTTGAAAACTTCTAATCACCTGGAAGAGATGCTGTTCCTTTTTTCTATTTGATGGTATATGCTCCAATTGGGTCATTGGACCAGAACGTTCCTATTGAAGTGCTGTCGGCGGACATATGCTGATATTACCTAGTCATCTAGGTCATCCCATGTAGTTCTGGGCTGATTTCTGACCTTTCTAAAACCATCCTTAAACAATGAGGTGAGATCTTGCATGGAGCCCAAGACAGATTGACAATCATCTGGTGTTTTTTCCATTTTCTAATAATTGTTCCAACAGTTGTTGCCTTCTCACCAAGCTGCTTGCTTATTGTCCTGTAACCCATCCCTGCCTTGTGCAGGTCTACAATTTTGTCCCTGGTGTTTTTAGACAGCTCTTAGGTTTTGGCCATGGTGGAGAGGTTGGAGTATGATTGATTGAGTGTGTGTGCTCAGGCATTTTTTACACAGATAACAAGATCAAACATGTGTAATTAATACAGGTAATGAGTGCATTGTGGATTGGCTTCTTAAAGAAAAACAAACAGGTCTGTGAGAGCCAGACTTGTTGCTGATTGGTAGGTGATCAAATACTTATTTCATGCAATAAAATGAGATTTAATTATATAAAAATCATACAATGTTATTTTCTGAGGTTTTTATTTTTAGATTCTGTCTCTCATAGTTGAAGTGTACCTACGATAAAAATTAAAGACCTCTACATTCCTTCTAGGTGGGAAAACTTGCAAAATCGTCGGTGTATCAAATACTTATTTTCCCCACTGTATATACAGTACCTGCCTAAACCCTGCTAAAATGGTCAAATAGATTTGAAAAAGAAACGATGGCAAATGAACAATAAGTGATATGATACAAATGCTCAATAAAAAAGAGACGTACATGGCTGATACAGCCATACAAAGGTATTCACAGACATAATTGATATTTTATCAGATGCTATCAATAATTGTTTGATCTACCAATAATGTTCTTGGTAATAAGCAATAAACACATTGGTGAAATCTTCCCATAAATATTTGATGATTATTGATATATTTCTATTTTAGACAGCTGACTTTTAATTTCAAGCTTATTCAACCACTACTCTAACAGCTTAGGCTAGTTTCACACTTGCGCCTTTTTGCGCAGCGTATCGAGTGCACAAGAAACGCATGTGAAAAGCGCATACAAACGCTTGTAAACGCTGCGTTTTTTTGTAGTATTATTGTGCGCATAACGACAAAAAATCACAGCGTTTTTATGCGTTTGTAAGCGTTTTTCATGCGTTTGCATTTTTTATGCGCAATGGTGTCACTTCACAGGAGAAAAAATCCTTGAAAAATTCTTGCAACACACTCAAGCAATGGGACAGCAGTGGGCGTGTCTTATGGAAATTATTTATATAGCCCCTTTTTACAGCTGAATTCTTCACATTTGCTTGCATTTGACTTGAGAAACATGGATCTGCGCTGGAAGAGCTTTTACTTTGACTTGGATCTGGACATGAGGATGGCTCAGGCTTATGCCGTAGCTTGCCGTGAACAGAGAGAGAGAGAGAGAGAGAGAGAGAGAGGCAGCGAAGACGGCAGCAGCGGCGTTTGTGGATACATCCCATTATTGAACTCCGGGAGAGCCGTGGAGCGTACCACACCCTCTACAGCGAGCTCCAGGCAAACCCGGAGAAATTTACGGATTATACCCGGATGACCCAAGAAACCTTTACCTATTTGCTTGGTCGGGTACAAGAAGTCATCCGGAGACAGGACACGCAGCTCCGGCGTGCGATTACTCCTGAGGAATGGCTCCTGGTCACATTAAGGTATGTAGTTTTGCAAAACCAATGCCTGCAGAATTTTATTGGTTGTGACATGTACTCTTCCAAATCTGGCAGAATTATAGTTCTGCCATGTAGTTAACAAAAGGCCGCGGTAATTTTTTTATGGCATGTATTGAACAAAAGGCTGCAGATATATAATTTTTTTTTTTTTTTTTACTTTTACATGCGTACAAAAATCCCTAAACACAAATATTAATTTTTGTTTTTTTCTTTGTGTCACAGATTCCTGGCTACTGGAGAGACCCACCCTTCACTGCACTTCCAGTAACGGATTGGAATCTCCACGTTGTCTGGAATTAATGAACAACAGAATTGACAGTGCATAGGGCTAGAAAATAGATCTATATAATTTAGATTCAATTTAATGAAAATCCAAATAATCATGTTTATAGGAGCCCAATACAATTCAAGAATAGGATACACTGACTATATAATATAAAGAAGCAACCGAAAAAACAGTGCATAAACATCCAAAATAGGTAGAAATAACATGAATCTTTATTAAGGACACAGATAAAAATTGGCATGACAGAAGTGACACAAGCAGGACGCACAGAGGTACAGAGATTCCCTAAGGTATATCAATATGGTAAAATGTATCTCCATTTATAGTATATACCAGCCGACTAGTCATAATAAAGTAAAGGGTACAATCCCCAGACCGTCAGGCAACCCAAAAGAAGGGGGTTATGAGAGATCAAAGTACAAACATAATATTCATACCTAAGGGGGCACTGGACCACTGGCGCAAGGAAAACAGCCCGTTTTCCTTGTGCCAGTGGTCCAGTGCCCCCTTAGGTATGAATATTATGTTTGTACTTTGATCTCTCATAACCCCCTTCTTTTGGGTTGCCTGACGGTCTGGGGATTGTACCCTTTACTTTATTATGACTAGTCGGCTGGTATATACTATAAATGGAGATACATTTTACCATATTGATATACCTTAGGGAATCTTTGTACCTCTGTGCGTCCTGCTTGTGTCACTTCTGTCATGCCAATTTTTATCTGTGTCCTTAATAAAGATTCATGTTATTTCTACCTATTTTGGATGTTTATGCACTGTTTTTTCGGTTGCTTCTTTATGTTGTCTGGAATTGTAGCGGACACCTGCCGGGCTTTGAGGAACATTCTTTGTCCAGAATTCATGCCCCTGCCAACTGCAGAAAAGTGGTTGGAAATCGCCGAAAGATTCTGGACTGTTTCCCTGTTTGGGAGTGGTGGATGGGAAACACATCCGGATTATCAAGCCCAAAAGAACAGGCTCTGAGTACTACAACTATAAAAAATACTTTTCTACTGTACTCATGGCCATTGCGGATGCAGACTGTATGTTTATTGCAGTGGACATTGGGGCATTTGGCCGTGGGAATGACTCCCAGGCTTTTAAGAACTCGGACATGGGCAGGAGGTTATATGGCAACAACTTCAATTTCCCCATGCCACGGCCTGTTCCCAACACCGAAGTTCCGCCACAGCCCTTTGTAATGGTTGGTGATGAAGCATTCCAGATGTGCCAAAACCTGCTCAAGCCCTACTCCAGCCGGGACTTGGACCACAACAAAAGAATTTTCAATTACAGGCTGACCAGGGCCAGGAGAACAGTAGAGTGTGACTTTGGTATACTTGTATCTAGATGGCGCATTCTTGGCACAGCTATTAATCTGAAACTGGAAACAATGGATGAGGTGGTGAAGGCCTGTGTTGTTCTCCATAATTTTGTAATTGCTCGAGAGCACCCGAACTTAGATCTTGATGATGTTGCTCCTAATCCATTGCCTGAGTTTACACAGCACCCTCTCAGGTCATCCATTGAAGTTGGCCAAATGAGGGACCAATTTGCGGCCTACTTCAACTCAGATGTAGGACGGGTGGAATGGCAAGAGCAAATGGGGTAAAAAAAAATTCTTGTTGGTATGTTAATAAAAAACCTGTTTTGATACCTGTACTGAGTGGATTTTCTGTTTTTAAACTCCCAATACCATTAGCAAGTAGCCAGGTGTATCAGTGAATTTATGATGCTGTGTTTTGTGCATCATGAATTCACTATTAATCAGTTTCTTCAACACACGTAATAAGAGTATGTGGTTAATTACAAGGTATATCTATAGTTCCTTGCCTTTTCTATAATAGTTAAATGAGGACAGTACAAAAAATGCAAGGTAACGATAGATATGCCTTGCACTCAACACCATCCTCTATGCCAGGGTTTCCAAAATCTATTCCTAAATGTCCACCAACAGATCATGTTTTAAGGATGTAATTTTTTTTCCCTCAGGAGATACTGTTATCACCAGATGGAATTACTTAAAACATGATTTGTTTGTTGGCCTTGAAGAATGGAGTTGTGGAACCCTGCTCAATTCAGTGTTTGGAATAAACCAGATATCTCCATTACTGATGTTTCTTGTGTGAGTATAGGAAAAATTCTGACTTGTCATTTCCAGATCACTCTCTACATTCTTGTAATATTGCACAGAGTGGATCCAGCAGGGTTCCCCAACTCCAGTCCTCAAGTTCCACCAACAGATCATGTTGTAATGAAATCCATAGCTCCGTTGATAACTGCTTCACAAGAGCCAAAATAAAAAAGGATTCCATACAACATGATCTGTTGGTGTCGCTTGAGGACTGGAGTTGGGGAACCTTGCTGGATCCACTCTGTGCAATATTACAAGAATGTAGAGACTGCTGTGGAAAAGACAAGTCATGTAGATTGGTTTGTTTTTTTGGACAACACATATCTATTGTCGTGATATTGTCGTGTCCGTGCTCCTAGAAGGAGGCTGCCTGTCTGGGATCTGAACAGAAGTTCTGGCGGGACTACGAGGAGGAGAATTGGTGGCGGTGCTCTTTGGATGAGGAGTGCTGGTGGTTCTCCTTTGATGAGGAGTGCTGGCGGTGCTCCTTTGATGAGGAGTGCTGGCGTTGCTCTTTTGCTGAGGAGTGCTGGCGGTGCTCTTTTGCTGACGAGTGCTGGCGGTGCTCTTTTGCTGAGGAGTGCTGGCGGTGCTCTTTTGCTGAGGAGCGCTGGCCGTACTCTTTTAATGCTGACTGGTGGTGTCGGTGGCCCAAGCAGGTTCTGTGGTGGTTTGGCTCCACGCTGGTGGTGCTGTGGCGGTGCTCCATACAGGAGCAGCGCTTGACATAGTGGTGGTGGCGGAGGAGTGTCCAGCAGCACTCAGACTTGGGGTGGTGTAACGGTGTCCAAGCTTCGCTGGGAATGCAGGTGGCCGTGCTGTGGTATGCAGCAGAAGTTGGTAGGGAGGTGTAGCGAGTCAGCGGTGGAACTGTTGGAAATGACACCACTGACTGCTGCACATACCGATTCTGCTGCATAGCCTGCAAGTAAGCAGTGTTGCAGGCCTGTAACACACTCAGCTGTTGCTCAGGACTAAGGTGTTCCGCCATGCCCTGTTCAATTTTACTGAAAAAATGGTGCGCTGGTCTGTTGAGGTCGGCCTCCAGACGGTCAAGGCGCTGGTCAACAGAGTGGAAGCGGTGTTCCATGTGGTTAAAACCACGTTCCATCAGGGAAAAACCGCTTTCCATTCTGGCGGACAGCGCCTTGAGGCTGGCCTGAAAGGCCTCGCTCAAGTGCATGAACTCGGGCATGACAGGCCTGTCCGAGGCCCTCTGCCGCTGGCGGGTAGTGCCTGCATAACCAGTGACAGAGACCTGGGACAGGGGAACACCTGATGGACCAGCTTCCTGGTCACCAGCTGTCTGTGTTGCTTACCTGCAAGATGCTTCCTGGCTGTCGGATGGTTGGGACGGGTCCGAAGTCGATCGATGAAGAACCGCTCCCGGGACAGGTTTCAGGGTGCTGCTCCAAGTGCTGTGGAAAGAAAGGGAAAACATTAGTATCATGCATTAACAAGAAGCATCAGCTGTGGAATAGAAAAGCACATAGTAATAAAAAGCCAAAAAAAAAAAAACTTACGCTCTGCTGGCAAGGACCGGTCTCAGGAAAGCCAACTCGCGATGATAGCAGTACTTTCTTCTGCACCTTACCGCTGAACCACTGCGAACCTGTCCCTCAGCACAAACATCAGTGTTGAAGCGGTCCTTCATCGAGTGCCAACGTGTGCGGATTTTGTTCACTGTTGGGAAAAAAATAAAAAACGTTAGACAATGCACTGAAGGCAAGATAATTATCAGCACACACACCTGATAGAACTTTGCAAGCAGTCAATGCTGCAGCACAAATAAATTTTAGACACAATGCAGTCACTGTTGATCCTGAGAACACTGTTATGTTTCCTGTTAGTATATATGTAGCAGTCAAAACAACAGTATCATCCGGAGCAAGAGTGAAAACAGGATCAAGACAGCAGTTGAAAAAGAAATCACTGTTTTCCACAAGGCATTGGTGTGTTTGATGCAAGAATATATCTTGCCACAAACACACCAGCACCATCAGGACATAAATCAATGCAGCTTCAAGACAGCAGTTCAAAACAAAAAGCAATCACTGTTTTCCACAAGGCATTGGTGTGTTTGATGCAAGACTATATCTTGCCACAAACACACCAGCACCATCAGGACCATAAATCAATTCAGTTTCAAGACAGCAGTTCAAAACAAAAAACAATCACTGTTTTCCACAAGGCATTGGTGTGTTTGATGCACGAATATATCTTGCCACAAACACACCAGCACCAACAGGACCATAAATCTATTCAGCTTCCAGACAGCAGTTCAAAACAAAAAGCAATCACTGTTTTCCACAAGGCATTGGTGTGTTTGATGCAAGAATATATCTTGCCACAAACACACCAGCACCATCAGGACCATAAATCAATGCAGCTTCAAGACAGCAGTTCAAAACAAAAAACAATCACTGTTTTCCACAAGGCATTGCTGTGCTTGATGCAAGAATATATCTTGCCACAAACACACCAGCACCATCAGGACCATAAAGCTATGCAGCTTCCAGACAGCAGTTCAAAACAAAAAGCAATCACTGTTTTCCACAAGGCATTGGTGTGTTTGATGCAAGAATATATCTTGCCACAAACACACCAGCACCATCAGGACCATAAATCAATGCAGCTTCAAGACAGAAGTTCAATACAAAAAGCAATCACTGTTTTCCACAAGGCATTGGTGTGTTTGATTCATGAATATATCTTGCCACAAACACACCAGCACCATCAGGACCATAAATCAATGCAGCTTCAAGACAGCAGTTCAATACAAAAAGCAATCACTGTTTTCCACAAGGCATTGGTGTGTTTGATGCAAGAATATATCTTGCCACAAACACACCCGCACCATCAGGACATAAATCAATGCAGCTTCAAGACAGCAGTTCAAAACAAAAAGCAATCACTGTTTTCCACAAGGCATTGGTGTGTTTGATGCAAGAATATATCTTGCCACAAACACATCAGCACCATCTGGACCAAAAATCAATGCAGTATCGCAGAGCATCTTTATACTTACTGAACGCCCTTTTGGAAGCTGCAGAGGCACTGTCCCAGCCATCCTTCATCGCTGCGGCCACCTCATTCCAGAGCTGCCGGGTCACCACTGTGTCTTTGTACTGCTGGTCACGGCTGTCCCACAACGGGATACGCTCCTGAACAAGGGGGATCAGGTGCTCATTGTCTATGTACACCTCTTCGTCATCCCGTTGTGGAACCTAGAAAAAAAAAAACTTAGAATATTTGTAATTTTGTAGAATGAAAAAGATAGAAAAAGAAACAGAGAAGAAGCAAGATAAAAGATGAAAATAAAGACAGAAAAAAAAAAAGAACAGATTATATACTAACATTGTGTCTCCTCGCCATGACTTGACTACGCTGCTCCCGCTCAGAATCCTCCCGCTCAGACTGCTCCCTCTCAGACTGCTCCTGCTCAGACTGCTCGCGCTTAGACTGCTCCTGCACTTCACCTTCACTGGCCGTGTCCGATGTCTGTAAAGAAAAAGAAAATTGTAACGCATTTCTAGAGGCAGCTAAACTTACCCAAAGGCAGCAACATCCTCACCTCACGATCAACTTGGGCCAGTTCTTGCCGAGATGGCGAATAGACCGATCCAGAAGAAGACATGCTGAAATTTAAACAAAAAATACATTAGTACATTATAAAATTGAACAGGACACACAGACATTATGTTGAAGAATACTCACATTTTGGCTTCTGAAACTTGAATCCACAGTAGGAAAGCTCTTGTAGGTTCTTGTCTGGTCTCTGCAAGGCTATCTGTAGAGTATTTGTCTGACCCTGAAGACACCTTCTTTTATCTAGACTCCTCTCAAACAATGTTCCTTGTTTAGGGGGAGGTTTAGACAAGTGTCTAGACATTGTTTACACAAATCGCGTGCGCGCACAAAGCGCTGACGTGCGCGCATCCAAGCGCACGTCAGCGACCCCATAGACTGTAATGCTATTTTTGGGCGCACACGTGCGCGCGCGATTTTTTTAACGATGTAGGCGGAACAAAAAATGCAGCATGTAGCGTACGGCACGTCTGGATGCACACCTATAAAATGCGCAGCGCACACTAAACGCTGATGAGCGCGTACAATCGTAAGACCCTGCGACCACCATGTTAAAGATAGGGGAACATTGCGCGTGCGCCCGATAGAGCACGATGCACTGCGCGATAAAACGCTAGTGTGAAACCAGCCTAAGACTGTCTGTACTACACCAGTGCTGGAGACGGTTATGGATTGATTGTTGACCAGTAACCTTACCATTGAATGATTCCACAGTTATTATGTCTGATATCACATTTCCTTTCTTGCAGTAAACTCCATTGTATGAGGAATTACATTCACATCAACCTGTTCATCTCATTCATTCTGAAGGGAGTGTCTGTGCTAGTGATTGACGCCATGCTGAAAACTCGCTACAGCGAGAAGATTGAGGAGGAGTACCTACATGTCTGGCTTAGTAGTGAGGTGAGAGGTTATATGCTTGCATGAAGTCATTCTGTAAAGCCATATCATTGAGAAATAAAAAAGAAGAGCCTATGTTGGTGTTGTTGGGTTTTAGCATCTCTTTGGAATCTTTATACCTGTATGATCCATGTAATTTGTCATGTATAATCTTCAATGGTCCTTAGATTTCATTCAGTCATCCTTTTTCAGGTGCGTGTTCAATCTATGGTTTTTTATAAACAGAATGTGTACCTGTTATACTCTATGCAGCTGTTCACTTGTCCGTGTCCTTTTTTCTCCTATAAGTCTGCAAAAAATTATGGAAACATGCCATTTTGACCTGATTCATGGATTAAAATTACCCTCGTAAGTCTGTGGGTCCATCCATGTTCTGTCCATTTTAAACTTTGTAATGGAAAGGAGATGCTAAGCAATCATGTCTCTGTTGCATGAGATCAAGAGAATAAAGCTGGATTGGTGCTGCACTGACATCATAGTAGGGTCACCAGAACATTCTTTATCACATGTGCAGTATTAAAAACATTCTTTTAAAAAATACATTTAGGTAGAGAATCTCATTAAAGGTTTTGTCTGACACCTAAAATTTCCTTTGAAAATATCAATTTTTACACTCTTCCCACTTTTGTAGTTAGTTTCCTAATAAAATACCCTACACTTCTCCCTACCCTGCTAATCCCTAAATGTGTTTTATTTCTTTCACATCATTTGGCGTTTTGTTTAAGAGGATTCTCAAATGAAGTATTATCAGTTGGCTGGGGTTGCACTCACTTCCCCGCAGAGTCTATGAAACCGCCTGGAGTCATCAGGTTGAGGCACTGTGGTCACTTGCCACTTGTGATGAGCGAGTGTGCTTGTTACTCGAGATTTCCGAGCATGCTCGGGTGTTCTCCGAGTATCTTGGGCGTGCTCGTAGCTTTTGTTTGTGTTTCCGCAGCCGCATGATTTGTGGCTGCTAGACAGCCTAAATACATGTGTGGATTCCCTAGCCAACAGGCAATCCCTGCATGTGTTCAGGTTGTCTAACAATTCCTATCCAAAAATTTCAGTCACTTGCTTCCCAACTGAGCAAGCTCTTACGACTTTTAGCATTTATAAGTACTCTAGTCATCTCTGTAACGTTTTTACTTTCTACCCTTTTTACCTGCAAATGCCCAGGCTGGATGTCGAGCTGCGTCTGTTCTCATGCAATATGGAATAATCGCTAACTACTGCTGGCTGTTGGTGGAAGGGATATACCTACACAACCTTCTGGTCTTATCTGTGTTTTCAGAGAGAAGCTACTTTGCTTTGTATGTTTGCATCGGATGGGGTGAGTAAGGAAGTCACGCAGAAGAACTATTGATTTGTCCTACAAAACTACAAAGCTACTAGTATCAAAAATGTAGTGCTGAAGTACCCTTCCTATGTAGTAACTATATGTCATGTTTAATACAGAAGGCAACGTCACCACTCTCCGAGAAGTTGTAGTCACTACTGGTAATGGTGGGTGGAGAGGTCTACCAGTTTGGCTCGATTATCCAGCTGCCATCATATGGGTGATCACATGGATTGCCATCACAGATCCTATCGGCAAAATAACCAAACTTAAATAACAGTGCGGCAGATTTATAGTGAACAAAACTATCTAGACAATCAAAATCATATCTCTGCCAGATTCTTGATGAACTTCTTGTTTCTATACTGTGTGGACAGACTTCATGCTTCTGTAATGTCCTTCACCACAACACTTTTGAACATGACTATGGGGGTCCATTCAGCATGAATCAGGTTAAATATTTTGGGTAAGGCACAGTTTGACCAAGTAACATACTTTTTTGTATGGCCTTCACTTTGTGCAAAGGTGTACTATTATTATTGGAAATGCTGCCATATGGCTATCTTCCCACGATGAGTATTTGGTGAATTTTTGATGTTGCAGATTTTCTGCAACATTTGTGCACCTATTAGGTAAATTAGGTCACTTGCTTTGTTTATTGTGTTTTTATCAATTTTTTTGTCCTTTTGACATGTCATGTTTTACGTAAAGCTACTTTTTTTTTATATTGCCTGGTATTTTGATTTGATAAAACTTTATTGATGGTGTCATGTGCTTATTATATGTGTTTTTTACTTGTGGATTTTTAGCATGTCTGCATCTAATGCAATTTTATGGGAAAAAACTGCAACATAAAACTCAACATGTTGTGGGTTTAAAATACGCACCACAGGTCAGTTTACGCTGTGTGAAAAAATAACACAGTTGGCGTGAGAGTTCTATAAATTCCACCCACTTGACTAGAACTGTACAAACTGCGTTTTTTGCGCAACGAAAATACTCAGGGTCAAAATCTCAGCAAAAACGAATGGTGGGAACTTATCCAAAGGTAACATGATATTGCATGATATGCTTTTAAGATTCTTTGAGATAAAAGGCATTGCTGTTCTGTTGCTAATGTCAACTATGGAGTCCGCAGTGCCGCGTGCTTGATTTTACGAATTTGCCGGCAATGCATAATACAGTAATTTAAATGGCTGAACAAATTAATTAGAAAGAGTACAACAACTTTTGGCTTTGAATTCTTCTATTTCAATAAAATAATCGTTGCGAACTTTAAGAAATTCACCCTGGACTTGACCTGTATTCCAGAAGGGAATCACACAAGCAGCAATGCACTGATATATATCCATTGTGTGTATCTTTCTGCAGCCTAAATAATGGCTGCTACAAAGTTAGCTGCGTCTTGCTGGAGGCTTCACAGATCAAAGATCATTATTGTTTTATGTCTAGTACTGTAAAAGTATAAAAACATACGGGTAGTCCTAGGACAGAGAAGTAGCCCTTCTGCCGGATTGGTACTTCTTGCCGTGTATGTGAGCTGTCCCTATATCAGTGCCATAGGGGAATGATTTGCCTCTACCAGTGAGGTTGGGAACTTGACCTGATCGCTCATTAACCAACACCATCTGCTGTTGAGACACCAGTCCACCCCAGAACAACCAAGAAAGGACCTTGATTTAAGGGAATTAAAAATAAATCATTTCTCGGCCCTTTGGAATTATGTTACTTATTTAGTCCCATTGTCTTACACAGGTGCTCCTCTCTTATTCATCATTCCTTGGGTGGCTGTGAAATATACCTATGAGAATGTAATGTAAGTACATTTATTTTTTCTGGTAGTGGAAAAAAATATATATATTTTTTTCGATCCTTTGATGAACTGAATTAGAAATGCTTAACGTTTCTCTATATTCTTAAAGTGTCAATGTTTTACCTAAATAGTAAATAAAGTAAACTAAATCTCAAAAAAACACCAATAGTACGTCTGTTAAATATGGTCCACAGCATATATAAATAGATGTGATCAAAGGTTAAAAATCCAGGAAGGCTGTGTGTCCACAGGTAACAATCGCAGCCCCCATAGTTATTCAGATATGCAAGAACTCGTGTGAGCAGTGACATTACATCAGCAGAGACATAGCGACGGGATCACGGGTAATTCTGATGGAAGTTGATTCACATAAAATGAGGGCTGTTTATTTAAAAGCTGTTGCAGATGATAAGACTCATTACTGCTTGTCACAGGGACTGGCCAACTTCCTGAGAAGCTCTGGAGCAGAGCCAAATGTCATCAAACGTCTTTGAAACTCATGAATCTGCAGTGGAGCTATTATCTGGCACTTCTCCCCACTGCAAATCTTCATTATGCACTGGATTTATAACAATTCGGCGTTTCCCCGAGAGTAGTGATACTGAAATATTTCACTTTTCTCACTGGCCACACAATAAATTGACTTTATTAATCTAACATTTCAGCTTTGCTGTATAGACTGGGACAGAATCCAGCACATTCGCCTCAGAAGGAAACAACTATTAGTCAATATTGACTTATGTCTATGACTAGCCAAAAGTTTACTTAGAAATACAAGATGACTTAGGCTAGTTTCACACTAGCGTTCGGCAGAGCTGCAGAGGGTTGCGTAGTTCCTCTGTGAAGCTCCGCCCACTGCCGCACCTACTCTGGTCAGCTCCGCCTACGTCTGCATGCGGCCTGCGTACCTATCTTTAGCATTGGGAACACAGGCCGTGCGAATGTATGTGGGTACGTCCGCATGCGTCGTTTTGACGATGCAGCGACCCGCGTCGAACGCAACGTGTCGCTATTTGTTGCGGTCGCCGCATCGTCAAAACGACGCATGCGGACGCATCCGCATAGATCTGCACAGCCTGTGTTCCCAATGCTAAAGATAGATACGCAGACCGCATGCAGACGTAGGCGGAGCTGACCGGAGGAGGTGCGGCAGTGGGCGGAGCTTCACTGAGGAACTACGCAGCCCTCCGCAGCTCTGCCAAACGCTAGTGTGAAACAAAGTATTTTAAACCACATTTGGAGACATTTATGTGCAGTACACATACCCACATACCGTATACATACAGTTTGTGTATGTGGATAGTTGGTTAGTTGCCTTGTAGAAAGTCACATGGTCCTAGCAAGGCATAGTATACATACTTGACAACTCTCCGGTCAGTAAATTTTTCACGTCCCACTGATCTTGCCCAAATCGCCAAGACATAGTGAGCTACAATATTTCTTTATTCAGGCAGGCAGCAAAAGGAACATATGGGGGAGGTGAGTGCAAGACTTTGGAACAGGGCATGACTACATAAAAATAGCTGTGTGCTTGGCGTGCGGCAAATCATTTTTTATCTCAGATGTTTGCCTTGGAAAGTTGGCAAGTATGATAATAAGCATCTAAGACAAAAATATGTCATTGGACCCATAAATTAAAGCTGTATATTTTTTGTGTATAACAGTTTTCAATTGCAATTTTATACTAGAAGAGCCAATCTCCTGGATAAGGTGATACAAATGTTGTAATCAAAATGAAAAGGGTTAATGTTGATTCAGCGGTAGATTTGATCTTCCATTAGAATTCTCAAAGCCTTTAGGAGCCAAGTGAAATCTTTAGTAATTGGCCTGTATGGGAGGAATGATCATTGGATGATTAAGAAAAATCTTGGAGACAGGTTCAGTGCTCTTAATGACTATGGTACATCACGTAGAAGTGGTTGTCAAAATGCTTGACTCATGTAGAAATGGCTCTTAATCATGATTTTCATGTTCCGGTATAGGTGTTGGACCACAAATCACAACATGGCATTCTGGTGGATCCTACGGTCTCCTGTGTTCCTTGCTATACTGGTAATTCATTGTCGAAATTATACCCAATAAAATTGCCATATTACAAAAGAGTATGCAGCTTACTGTTAAAGGGTTAAAAAAGGAACCTCTGTTATTGAAATATTGCCCTATCTGGGACTTATAAAGGAAAGGCTAGTAAAGAGCTATAAAAGAATTCCAGAACATGCGACAAAAGTATCTATTTTACTTGAGTCTTTGAGGCATGAGACATTGTGTGCACTGAGCTTACAGATTTCAGGGGTGTATGTGTTTTCATTTGGCAGGGGAGAGTTGGTAGGCCCCCATACAAATAAGATAGATGGACACTTTAAAAAGATCCACATTTGGAGACATGACTGAGTTTTTTCCTCACCTGTAGCACAGATTCATTTCACTGCCCAAGTCTTATTTCTCTGCTGCCTTGCTAGCATTCAGCTGTGACCAGCATGGTAACCCAGTGACCTATTAACCGTGACCCAGAGATAAAGTGCTCAAACACTGGGATGTAAGATGGCGCAGTTCCAAGTCATCTAGTAGTCGCTACTACTCGCAGTACCTCAGTTATGTACAGCGATCTCGTGATTTAGAAAATGGAAGTGATGATAACATTTTTTTCACATACAGTAATTTATAATTAGAGCAGACAAGTGTAATATTGTTTAGAAACAATAGAAAATACATTGAAAACTAAAGGGTTGTTCCAGCAATATTAATCATTATTCAGTGGCTTAAAATCCCAACAAAAATACAGTTATCAAATGCAATCAATTTCCTTTTCCAAAGTTTTTATTAACTTTTATAGTAACTCAAGGGAGGGAAGAGGAGAGGGATGGGGATGGGAGTTTAGGTGGATGGGGATGGAAGGGGGATACGAAGGAAAGGGAACGGGAATGGAGAGGACTTATAGGGAAAGTTAATCAAGTCCCATAACAAAAGTATCGTCATGTATAATATAATGCTAGGAGCCTCACTCTGTCCGAAGCCTTTATAGACTGTGAAGGCGCGACGCGCCTGCGCAGTCTGGACCCCACAGAGTTATGCATCCAGGGATGAGGATTGTGGCCCAGGAGATCGCGGTATGCGTAAGCAATGAACGCATACCACGATCTCCGGCACAACAACTTACCTATCTGGTATTGCCATGGGGGTCTCTTCGGGCCGGAGGCCGGGATATGAATCTTCCGTCGGAAATGGTGCATGCCTACGCAGGATGGGAGCAGCATATGACAGAATGGGGATGCAGGATGGGAGCAGCACATTACAGAATGGGGGCGCAGGATGGGAGCAGCACATGACAGAATGGGGGCGCAGGATGAGAGCACCACATGACAGGATGGGGGGCAGAATTAGAGTAGCACATACCAGAATGGGGGCGCAGGATGGGAGCAGCACATGACAGGACGGGGATGCAGGATGGGAGCACATGACAGGATTGGGACGCAGGATGGGAGCACATGACAGGATGAGGGCAGAGGAAGAGAGTAGCACATGACAAGATGTAGGCGCACAAAACAGGATGAGGGCGCAGGATGGCGCCTGCACATGACAGGAAGGGGAAGCAGGATGGGAGCAGCACATGACAAGATTAGGGCGCAGGATAGAAGCAGCACATACCAGGATGGAGACCATATACCAATATAAATGCTCGCCACCCGGGCGTAGAACGGGTTCAATAGCTAGTTGCAATATACAACAAACATAGTTGTGGGAAAGCCAGTACATTTCTAGAAATGTCATCAAGGGAACAATTCAGTCCAACGAGCCCATTTTCTGGCAAACTTGTCATAACAATTGTGTCATGTCGGACACTATTCGCACCAGGGTGTCCGGCAGACAGCGGTAATACCCCATCCTACCTCTTGGTTCTCAGCGGCGCTGGTTGGTCTTCTGATCCGGCTTGGAATGGGTTAACTAGGTTGTCATTCTGGCTAAGGGCTTAGCCACGCCCTCTGTCTTTAAATTGTCCTGCATGACTATGGGCGTCGCCGACTATAGCTCTTGCCTTGTGCTAGCGATACCGGTCTGGAGTGGTGGTCTAAGGAGCATACAGTTTCTGGTGTAGTATATTCCGTTGTTGCCATTTTGCCTCCCTGAGTTGTATTTTTTGGTTGCCCTTGCACATTATTGTATTCTCCTGTGTGTACGCGGTGTGGTGCGTTTCCTTTATCCCTGTCCATACTTATTTGTGGGGTCTGGTGTTTGGTCTCCTCACTGGGTGGAGGGTGGTGGGTTCAGCTTAGGGCTGGACAGGAGACAAGGACAGGGTGGAGGCCCAGGCAGGCACACCTTCAGTGTAAACCCTGGGTTGAGGGACAGACAGGGTTTCCCCTAGTCTGAGGGACACCGCAGGGGCCCCAGGGTTTCAGCCTAAAGTTACCTAGGCTTCCCATGACAAATTGTTAATCACAGCAAATTTGTGTTCAAAAGATCTGTGAAGAGAAGTTTTGTCGATTATTTTTTGAATTGAGTGTGGTTCTGAGTTTTTCAAGTAAAATGCACTACTGTTCTTTGTTACTAGTATGATATGGACAATGATGTGTCTGAGAGATGGGTTTATTTCTTCCGTGTCTAGCGAAAGGACTGCTAGTTGCGGCAACAAAGGCAGATCTTTGGTTAGAATGGAGCTAATAAGACCTGAAATTTTTGCCAACATGGGTTTTATTTTCTCCAGCATTCGGATGAATGATCTGAGTTAATTAGAGACAATCTAGCAGGGGTAAAATACCATGTAGTAAGGAGCTTGTAGTTGGACTCCAGAAGCAACATGGAGATGGTGGATGAGTATGAGGGAGATTGGTAGTTCCCAATATTCGGGTTCAATGATCGAGTGAAATTCAGATTCCCATTTTAGCTTATCGTCCGATTTGACTAGCTTGGTGTTATTATTAAACCAAATATATATGTAACATAAACTCCAGAAGACTTTGTGTCCAATATTGCAAATACGGTTAATTACTGGTTCGGAGAAAAGTGTTTTTTTTGAGGAGGAAATTTTTGATTTGGTCTTTTAGAATTATAAATTGAAGGAGAGCAGATGAAGGGACATTGAAGTGGGATTTGATAAAGTTAAAGGAAAAACAATCTCTGTCATCATGGATGTCCTTTAATTTTTTAATCTCACATTCTGACCAAATGGGGTCAAGGTTTTGGTTGCTTAGTGAGGAAATGAAAGAAAGAGGTAAATCTTTTAACGAGTTAAACCTGATTGATCCCCTTTTTGGCTTTGATAGTTTTTCCAAGCTGTAATAGAGGCCAGATATATGGGATGTGTGCTGATGTTATTACTTTTGTTCAAAAATTGGTTTAAAACGCGCAGACTAAGTGGATTGTTTTTGTTAAAAGTGAGTTCAAGAGATTCGTTATGAAATGCAATCAATTTCCAGAAGAATGCTCTTCTCTAGATATCATCGACTGAAAATCTGCATTTTTGATGATTTTGCTTCCTGGTTTCCCACAAGTACATCCTGTACTATTTCCATGACAGGTCGCACATGTTTAGCATATTCCTGGGTATCCTCTTCTTAATTTCCAGTGACCCAGCTGATTGCACCGTCCTCTAAGCACAAGGAGGTCATGGGTACTATGTGCCGGTTGTTGGCAAAGAAGGAAAAGCTGTCCTCCTCTACAACTGCGCCGCTCCGCTATGTGATAGACGAAGCAGAGTAGGACTATTCATTACTAAACCAATGATTTTCCTCATGAAAAGCATGGACAGTTCTGTCCATATTTGTCAAATTAAATAATTAAAACCACCCTTTCTATATATACAAGATACAACTGGGTCTTTATCTACATTGTCTAAAAGATAAACTGTCTTTGTTTCCCACATCAACCAATCAGCACTCAGTTTTCATTTTTTAAAAAAATGAAAGCTGCACTGTGATTGGTTGCTATGGACGACAAAGAGCCAGGAGAGGACACATGGGGGAATATGTCTAAAACACATACAGAGCTGAAGCATGGAGTGTTAGAAACCTTGTGGTTCCCAGGGACCACCAGCAGATCCTATGAGCAGAGCGAGGAGTAGCTAATGTTATATGTGCATGGGGTAGAGCAAGGAGCCAAGAGAAGAAGCAGAGGGTTGTTTGAAATGTAGTTCACAGTGGTCACATGGGTAGCACTATAGGACCTCATATTGCCCGTGACAAGTAAACCCAAAAATTTAAAGTGAATCTGTCAGTAGGATCAATCCTCCTAAACCGTCTACATGGGCAGGTGTAGTATCCCACAAAGTGGCCATTTCTATGGGATACGGGATATATAGTGTGTTTTCACATAAATGCTGTGAATTTTTATGTGGACTGTGCATTTTACATACATTGTGAGACCTGCTGACAGGCAGCACAAAAAGGGTTAATCTTCTCCTCACAGGCTTGATCAGGTGACCCAGCTCAGTTTTAATTTGCAGAAGGTTCTGGAAAAACGCCTCAGGGCAGTCAGCCAATGACTGCAGCTCTACAGTCACATAAAAGAGGGAGGAGACAAGTCCTGTGAGATAGTTTTAATTTGAAGTGGGAGTTGGTGGTCAGACATCTTGAGAAGAGGAAGCCATTTTGTTTGTGAAGGAATTACCTACCTTATCCCTGCCGGCTTTGCTTAAAAAGGGGACTGACACGATAAGGGGAGTTAATAGTCTTCATATGAGGAAGACTACGATTGCACCTCTAGGAGGAAGAATTACCTCAGGGCAGAAACAGAGCACAGTGCTGAAGAAGAAATATTCAGACTTAATAAAAGCAGAGGTTACTAAGATCAGCCTGTCTGCAGGTACACAGCAATCATCAACTGTGAGTGTAATCCTGTACCTCAGTTTCCCGCTGTTTGTAAATAATAATTTGCCCAATTACCTTCAATAAAAAGACTTCTGTTTTAAATTCTTATGGCTGCTTCATGACAGAAGCTCAAATGCACCCACTACTACCACCATCATCATATTCTGCCTAGAGGCAGTTACTGTGCAAACATTGTATTGTGGAGTTTCCTATGTGTGTGTAATTTGAGAAGGAAAGACTCTTCTCCTGACAGAAAGCTTGGCCACCGTAAGATACATCATACCCTTTCAGGAGTACAACCCTCAGCCATAAACCACATGAGAACTCCACACAGGCAGGTCATTAAAAAGTTTAAAAAAATGATATCTTGATATCTACAATCCAATGTCTTATTCCCAAGAAACGCACATTTTCTCTTAATCTCTTAATATCTATGGGGAGAACATTGATCTGCATGAACATCTGCCCTCAGAGTTTATTTTAAATGAAATGGGGCAGTTACCAGTGAGAGACATGCTCAGGAGAGCAGACTGTCAGTCATTACTTGTCTCACACTGGTAACTCCCCTTTCATATGTTCAGGATGTCTGTATTAAAAATAACAGAAACAGACTGTACTGAACCTCCCTCCATTGCTTCTCTGCTTTTGATATGGTAATTTTTCACCGGTTGCAGCAATGACATCATGTCAACAGTGTGCCTGGGTTGTTGGTCCTGGAAAGAGTAAATCAGTTGTATTTATTATTTTTAACATTAACATATTAATAGCATGCAGAATAATGACAGGAAACCCCCATTAATCATTCAATTGGAGAAATGTTGATTTTTTTTTGGTAAATTTATCTACTGTTGGAACTCATCATGTAAGGGAATCTGACTATTCAATACAGAAAAGAGGGAGAAAACTCTGGTGGGATCTCTGCCTAATATTACGTTTTAAAATATTTTTTTTTGATACATAGCCATTTATGATCATCTTGACTATTGGAAGTGAATGCAGTAACAAAGCCCTACTTAACAATGACTGCCTACAAACAAAACCACTTACTATAATGAAAGGCCATGGAGGAATTAAGTGCCATAATATAATCTTCTCCTTCCTAATCTGAAAGTTCTTAAAGTCTTTTAAAATGATCTGTGGTCGACCAGTTTCACATAAAACCACAGAACTCTAGCAGGTATAGTCACATCAGAATTCAGGAGGGAGATCAAGTGATAAGAAAGCAATGTCATTAGATCCATCCTTGGGGATCTGGCTATTTCTGGCTTTCCTCAATGAGGAGGGAGAAGATCTTTTTTGCAATGTATCAATAATGACCTTCAGTAATAGCACCACTAGAACCTCACAAGATATATTTTTTTCAATCTGCTCCTCTAATTTATCATTACCAGATGAGAAGATCCATTGTTTACATATTTCAGTGTTACTGTTGTCTTGTAGCGTATCAGAAGGATGGAGACCTTGTGACAAGATTGCCTGGTTGGCTAGGTCCATTATACATGTGTGACATTCTTTTCGGGAACCAGTTCTCATTGTTTCTGCTTCAGTCACTGAGAGGCATTTCGCCTTTGTCGCAGGTGACAGTAAGTGACAATGTTGTGTCTCTATGTGATTCTCTGGGACTTCTGATGCAGTCCTGGCTGTGAGCTGTCTTAGGTTTCCAGCTGTTAACCCTGGACATCATTGCTGGCTATTTAAGTTCCATAATTCCTGTTGCCCATTGCCAGTTATAATTCTCCTAGAGCTGGTCCACATGTGTTTGTCTTTGCCCTGCTAATGTTTTCCTGTTATTTGGCCTTGGCCAATATCCTGACCATCCACCTGTCTCCTGGTTTTGACATGGCTTTCTGACCACCCTTTGCCAGCCAGATTCACGAGCTAGGCTACCACACACACTGCCCCATGACAATTTGCTGGTCTTTTAAACTAAACCAAAGCAGTTTATGTCAAAATACCAACAATTTTGTCCTTCAGCATTTATCATCAGGGCCATACTGATACGGTAATGGGTCCCAAAACCTAACATGAAGACAACACCATTTGGGTATGATGCTGTAATTTATCACTTGTCAATAGGGTCTAGTTCTATAAATTGATTCATGAATAACGTATTACACCCTATTAATTATATCTTGTGTGTACAATGATAAAACACAGATTATTATGCTGTGCACATGTTCTGCATAGATGGAGAATATCCTCTCACAATCCTTTCGTTCTTGTATGTCCAAGGAACCTTAATGACATCTTTCACTTGTCCATGTTTTCCTATTCCTTTCAGATCAATTTCTTAATATTCATGCGGATTATCCAGATTCTGTTGTCCAAGATGAGAGCTCATCAGATGAGGTACACAGACTATAAACTCAGGTGAGAGACATGTGAGCTCAGCAGGATGATAGCAAGGCTAAGGGACATTATGTTCACAACTGAAGGACTAGGTATTATGGGAAAACACCTATGTGTGTGACATACAAATCCTTGTTTCATACAATATCTCTCATCAGGTTGGCCAGGTCCACACTCACCCTGATCCCTTTGCTCGGAATACACGAGGTGGTTTTTGCATTGATCACAGATGAAACTGCACATGGTACTCTGAGGCTGGTTAAACTCTTTTTCGACTTATTCTTTAGTTCATTCCAGGTAGGTAGGTTCTCCAGATCTTTGTCGGTCTCCTATTCCCAGCAGAACCTCATAACATTAGTCAATGTTTTCTCCGCAGGGTATGCTGGTGGCTGTGCTGTATTGTTTTGTCAACAAGGAGGTAAGTGAGGGTATTTTAGAATGGGTGGTGGGTCAATTTAGCCTAAATAAAGACAGCAAAACTTCTATAAATAGCTCTGTTCAATGTTTTGCAAACAATTTTGTGCATTGTAATGTGTTTTTAAAGAGGAATTGTCAATCAATAAGACAAGGCCTAAGTAAATATAGCTAATCTCCAAGACATAAAAGGCAGCGTATGTCAGCTTAGTGGGCAACATACTGGAATTTGGATTTCTTCACAACTTCTAAGGTTTCATCAAAACAATCTCATGGCTAAAGGAAGCGATCCTGTAAATAACATGTGATTAAAGCATAACTCCATTTGGAAAGCTTGTTTTGAAGATTAAAACTGATGGCAGGAGATGCTGTCAGAATGGTAAGCTAGACCAGAAGCTAAAAGAACCGTCAGCTACTGAAGGCTCTTCTGCAAAGGAAAACGCTTATCAAAGCAGAGATAACAGTTGTTCTAAAAGAAGACCATACCATATAGATTACAGGGGTTGTCCTGGCTTGGGACAAAGGCTGCTGTCACTGCAGTAAGTGAAGACTGCCGAAACCCAGAAAGTCCTACAGACTTTTGTCCAAAGCCCAGACTGCCTCTTTGAAGTCAAGTGAAAGCCAAAACTTCAGGCATAGCTCGTTAGCCCCTTGTCCAGAGCCATTGAAAATGAGCAGCGAAACAGACACAGTGTAAATGTTAATTACTTAATCCTGCTTTCAGCATTAGCGGCCAACTACCCAATATGCATGGAGACCTGCTGATGATGTTAGAGTAGAGTCTGGAGACCCCCATACACATTAGACGAGTTCTAACACATTTAATGTGTATGAGTACCTTGACAATGGTGTGTTCACTGGTGATTTTTTCATTGTGACAAATCAGTGAGTTCTTGAGGCTTTATGACACGAAGAAAATAGGGTTTAACACAAATCTACATTTTCAATTTTCAGTAAAGTTTGTCCTTACAGATCTATTAATCTACTTACTTGCAAAACTAAACATTGCAGAGAAAACTTGAACAAAGTAAATAAAAATGTTATAAAATTAGAAATCATTCTGGCACCTTGCAATTAATCTTCGTGCACTAAGATTAGTACAAAAAGGCAAATATTTTCATTATCCTGAGGGTTACATATTAGTAGGGCTGCTTCCTGAAAGCTGGGTGCCCAAAGACTTGGCTGCACAGAGGATTCCAATGGGCACGCTCCACTGCATGCTCATACACTACATACTGTATGCATGCCATATGTGTATTTTCTGTAAATTCAGTGATACGTTCGTTGTGATAATTGTCCATGGCCTCCACTTTGCGGCGCGGACTCCTGCTTCCTGCTCAGGACATCTGCATCTTTATTTATAGAGAAGATATGTAAATCATTGTCTATCTGTAAACACAATCTTGAGCCAAGCTTTAATGGAAGATTTGTACAGATGTGGGACTTGGAGAGAGCAGCCTCAATAATGGAGCAAACACATATAATAATGAGAGGAGATATGGGGGGGAGGCTTGGCCTTATCAGGCATGTAAATATGCATACATGGCCCCCAGCCCCACTACTGTATGCAAAAATGGTTCTAAGTGATGGGTAAGTGATGTACTTCTACATAAAGATGCTGAGCTGAGAAGGTCACAAATGTATTCCTTTATTTTAGAGATAGTACCCCTTAACCTCTTTACCACAGCCTGTTTTCACCTTTTCTAACCAGGCCAATTTTTACAATTCTGACCACTGTCACTTTATGAGGCAATAGCTCTGGGGCATTTCAACGAATCCGGGTGATTCTGAGATTGTTTTCTCGTGACATGTTGTATTTCATGATAGTGGTACAATTTCTTCAATATGACTTGCATTTATTTGTGAAAAAAAACGGAAATTTGGAGAAAATTTTGAAAATTTTGCAATTTTCCAAATTTCAATTTTCATGCCCTTAAATAACAGATATGGCACACAACAAACTTAATAATTAACATTTCCCATATGTTTACTTTACATCAGCACAATTTTGGAACTAAAATTTTTTATGTTAGGAAGTTATAAGGGTTAAAAGTTGACCAGCGATTTCTCATATTTACACTATTTTTTGGGACCACATCACATTTGAAGTCACTTTGGGGGGTCTATATGATAGAAAATACCCAAAAGTGACACCATTCTAAAAACTGCACCCCTGAAGGTGCTCAAAACCACATTCAAGACGTTTATTAACCCTTCAGGTGCTTCACCAAAATTTTTGGAATGTTAAAAAAATGAACATTTAACTTTTTTCACAAAAAATTTACTTCAGATGCAAATTTTTTTATTTTACCAAGGGTAACAGGAGAAATTGGACCCCAAAAGTTGTTGTACAATTTATCCTGAGTACGCTGATACTCCATATATGTAGGTAAACCACTGTTTGGGCGCATGGCAGAGCTCGGAAGGGAAGGAGCGCCGTTTAACTTTTCAATGCAAAATTGGCTGGAATTGAGATTGGACGCCATGCCGCGTTTGGAAAGCCCCTGATGTGCCTAAAAAGTGGAAACTGCCCACAAGTGACACCATTTTGGAAACTAGACCCCCTTAGGAACGCATTTAGATGTGTGGTGAGCACTTTGAACCCACAAGTGCTTCAAAGAAGTTTATAACGTACAGCCGTAAAAATAAAAAATCATATTCTTTTACAAATGTGATCTTTTTGCCCCCAATTGTTTAATTTCCCAAAGGTAACATGAGAAATTGGACCCCTCAAGTTCTTTTGCAATTTGTCCTGAGTACGCTGATACCTGATATGTGGGTGTAAACCACTGTTTTGGCACATGGCAGAGCTCGTAAGAGAAGGAGCGCCGTTTTACTTTTTCAACGCAAAATTGGCTGGAATTGAGATCAGATGCCATGTTGCGTTTGGAGAGTCCCTGATGTGCCTAAACAGTGGAAACCCCCCAATTCTAACTCCAATCCTAACCCCAACACACCCCTAACCCTAATCCCAGCCCTAACCATAACCCTAACAACAAACCTAACCCTAACACACCCCTAACCCTAATCCCAACCCTAACCCTAATCCCAACCCTAACTCTAATCCCAACCCTAACCCTAATCCCAAACCTAACCCTAATACCAACCCTAACCCCCAACTCTAGCCTCAACCCTAACCTTAGCCCCAACCCTTACCCTAACTTTAGCCCCAACCCTTACCCTAACTTTAGCCCCAACCCTATCCCTAACTTTAGCCCAACTCACTTTAACCCAACGCTAACCCTAATGGGAAAATGGAAATAAATACTTTTTTTAGTTTATTATTTTTCCCTAACTAAGGGGGTGATAAAAGGGGGTTTGATTTGCTATTGAGCACTGTGATAGGGTCTATCACAGTTATCAAAATGAACCAATAGGGAAAATCTATTGTTGCTGGGTGCTGATGGGCATGCGCCCGCCATTTTCTCCCGGAAGAAGAAGCCGGCAGCTCGGGGGATTTCAGGGGGGCCTGTAGGGACAACGGAGCTACCTGAAGGGTGATTGGGGGACCGGAGGACCCTATTTCTCTCTCCTCTGATGTGCGATCACATCAGAGGAGAGAGAAATTAAATTGAAAATCAGACTTTTTTTTTGCGGGCGCCGTTACACCATTAATAACGGCGATCGCAACACAGGGGTCTGTAAAAACCGACCCGAATCATGTTCTCTGGGGTATCGCCTACCCCCGGCAACTGAGACCCCGGAGAAATTCCAACGCTGGGGGGCGCTATAATCTTAAACTTCAGCGCCATTAAAAAGCGGCACTGTGGTTTAAGTACCCTTAACTGTTGCCGTTAAAAGGTGTACCGGCGGTCGTTAAGGGGTTAAATGTAACTCTCATCATTCTTCCCTGCTCGTGCCGATCACTGGCAGGGCAGGGGAGAATGATGAGAGCCATGTTCAGCACCCAGTGCCGGGGAGCAGCGCTTACTGCAACGCTTCTTCCCTGTTGTCCGTCCGTGTTGTACTGATGCAGCACACACATGCCACACGTGTGCCGCAAGTATTGCGCACACGGACACTGACATCTCCGGTACCGGAAATATCAGGACGTGTGAAAGAGGTGTTATAGTGGGTTTTTATGTTTGGCAGCTGTCACACTCTAAAAGACGCTTTTTATTACAAAAATAGTTTTTGCATCATCACATTTTGAGAGCAATAATTTTTCCATATTTTGGCCCACAAATTCATGTGAGGTCTTGTTTTTGCGGGACGAGTTGATGTTTTCACTGGTACCATTTTCAGGCACATGACATTTTTGATCGCTTTCTATTCCAATTTTTGTTAGACAGAATGAGCAAAAACCAACAATTCATGAATTTCTTTAGGGGGGGCGTTTACACCGTTCCATGTGCGGTAAAATTGATAAAGCGTTTTTATTTTTCGGGTCGGTACGATTACAGCGATACCTCATTTATATCTTTTTTGATGTTTTGGCGCTTTTATACAATAAAAACTATTTTATATAAAAAATAATTATTTTTGCATCGCTTTATTCTGAGAGCTATAACTTTTTTATTTTTTTTTGCTGATGATGCTGTATGGGGGCTTGTTTTTTGCATGACAAGATGACGTTTTCAGCGGTACCAAGTTTATTTATATCCGTCTTTTTGATCGCGTGTTATTCCACTTTTTGCTCGGTGGTATGATGAAAAAGCATTGTTTTTTTGTCTTTTTTTATGGTATTCACTAAAGGGGTTAACTAATGAGACAGTTTTATAGGTCGGGTCGTTACGGATGCGGCGATACTAAATATGTGTACTTTTATTGTTTAGATTTTTTTTATTCAAATATTTATTGACAGATTAAATATTGATTTTTTTATTATTATTTTTAAAAATATTTTTACAATTATTTATAGTTTTTTTATTTCAGTCTTACGTTTACACTCTGTCCCACTATGGGACACTCATTTTATGCAGGCTGATCGCTTCTATAGCATGCA
The DNA here is from genome assembly GCF_039654945.1 of Dendrobates tinctorius. Classification (NCBI taxonomy): domain Eukaryota; kingdom Metazoa; phylum Chordata; class Amphibia; order Anura; family Dendrobatidae; genus Dendrobates; species Dendrobates tinctorius. The sequence goes on from NW_027361771.1 coordinate 31,701,541, forward strand.
GATCTGCATGCTGTAGAAGCTGTCAGTGCTGCATGCATTTTACACTGACCTGAGAGACTTCCTGTCATGCGCCGTGATGACGGCGCATGACAGGAAGTCTCTCAGTTCTGGAGACTCGGATGTCGTCATGACGACATTGGGTCTCCATGGCAGCGATCGGGACCCCGCATCATGCCGCGGGGTCTCCAATAGAAAGGCAGAGCAGCTGTCAGCCCCTGTGCCAGCTTCGGGGGTTAAAGTGCCGGGAGCGGTCTGTGATGGCTTCTGGCACTTAATGACACCCGGCTGCGATCAGCCGCGCTCACGACGCTAATGATGTACTATCCCGTCCATAGGCAGTAAGTCCCAGGGCACATGGATGGGATAGTACGTCCACTGTCAGAAAGGGGTTAAATATGTGTGTTACATCACACAAAATAGTTAATAAATAACATTTCCCACACATCTACTTTACAGCAGCACAGTTTTTGAAACATAATTTTTTTTTGTTAGGAAGTTATAAGGGTTAAAAGTTGACCAGCGATTTCCCATCAACAAAACTTACAAAACCATTTTTTTAGGGATCACGTCACATTTAAAGTGACTTTGAGGGACCTATATAATAGAGAATACCCAAAAGTGACACCATTCTAAAAGCTGCACTCCTCAAGGTGCTCAAAACCACATTCAAGAAGTTTATTAATCCTTTCAGGTGCTTCAGAGGAATTAATGGAATGTGGAAGAAAAAAATAACATTTAACTTTTTTCACAACATTTTTTATTTTCACAATGATAACAGGAGAAAATAGACCCCAAAATTTGTTGTGCAATTTCTCCTGAGTACACTTATACCCCATAAGTGGGGGTAAACCACTGTTTGGGCACACACCTTGGGCTTGGAAGGAATGTAGCACCGTTTGACTTTTTGAATGCAAAATTGGCTGGAATAGAGAGCAGACGCCATGTCGTGTTTGGAGCGCTCCTGATGTGCATAAACAGTGGAAACCCTCCACAACTGACCCAAGTTTGGAAACTAGACCCCTCAAGAAACTTTTTTAGATGTGTGGCGGGCACCTTGAACCCCTAGGTGCTTCACAGTAGTTTCTTACGTTGAACCGTGAAAATAAAAATATCACATTTTTCACCCGAAAATTATTTTTAGCCCCAAATTTAGGATTTTCACAAAGATAACGTGAAATTGCACCATACAATTTGTTGTTAAATTTATCCTGAGTATACCGATACCCCATATGCAGGGAAAACTACTATTTTGGCGTACGTCTGAGCTCAGAAGGTAAGGCGCGCCATTTGACTTTTTGAATGTAAAATTTGCTGGAATAATTAGCGAGCGCCATATTGCACTTAGAAAACCCTGATGTGCCTAAACAGTGGAAACCGTTCACAAATGACACTATTTTGGAAACTAGTCCCCTCAGGGAACGCATATAGTTGTGTGTTGAGCATCTTGATCATAGAAGTTTATAATGTGGAGCTGTGAAAATAAAAAAAAATCACATTTTTCACACAAATGTTTTTTAGCCCCCACATTTTGGATTTTCACAAGGGTAACAGGAGAAATTGCACCGTACAATTTGTTGTTCAATTTCTCCTGAGTACACCAATACTCAATATGTGGAGGTAAACTACTGTTTGGGCGCAGGGCTCGGAAAGGAACGAGCACCATTTGACTTTTTGAATGCAATATTTACTGGAATCATAAGTCGACTCTATGTTGAGTTTGGAGTGCTCCTGATGTGCCTAAAAAGTGGAAATTCCCTACAAGTGAACCCATTTTAGAAACTAGAGGCTTCAAGGAACTTATTTAGATGTGTAGTAGGTACCTTGAACCCCCTAGAAGTTTACAATGTTGAGCGGTGAAAATAAAAAAAGAATGACAAGGGTAACAAGAGAAAATGGACCTCAAAATTTGTTGTGCAATTTCACTTGAGTATGCAGATACCCCATATGTGGGGAGAAACTACTGTTTGGGCGCACGGCAGGGCTCAGAAAGGATGGAGTGACATTTTGGAATGCAGATATGGATGGAATGTTTTGTGAGTGTCATGTCACATTTGGAGAGCCCCTGATGTGCCTAAACATTGGAAACCCCCCACAAGTGACTCCAGTTTGGAAACTTGTACAATTTCTCGTGAGTACACAAATACTCCTTATGTGGTAAAAAACTACTTTTCAGGCACAGTGCAAAGCTTAGAAGGGAAGAAGATGTTGCTGAACTGGTTTGAGGGTCCGGTGCCATGTCACATTGGTAGAGCCCCTGAGGTGCCAAAACAGCAGAATTCCCTATAAATGACCTCATTTTTCAAACTACACCTCTCAATAAATTCATCTACGGGTTCAGTGATCATATTGACACAACAGGTGTGTCACAGAATTTTATACCATTGGGAAGTGAAGAAAAAATAATGACATTTTTACCACCAAAATTTTTTTTTAACCCCAAATTTCACATTTTCACATTGGGAAACTGGTAAAACTTTGTCCCACAATTTCTGCTGAATGGGGAATACCCCATATCTGGCTGTATAGTACTGCTTAGCCATAAGGTGAGACTCAGAAGTGATGGAGCGCTATTTTCCTTCTGGAGAACAGATTTTGGTAGAATAGTTTGCAGACTCCATATACAAAGCCCCAAAGTGCTAGAAGAGCAGAATCCCCCCTCAAGTGATCCCATTTTGGAAATTATACCCATTTGGGAATGTATTTACAGATGTAGTGACGATTTTTACTCCACGATTGTTTTCCAGAAACATGCAGCAATGGATGTTGCTGAGTGAAAATTGCAAACTTCCATTGCAGTGACCAGTATGTTGCAGTTACTAGGACGAGTACATTGTAGTCACCAGTATATTGTAGTGCCCAGTATGTTGTGGTGCCCAGCTCATGGTTCTTGAGACACACACCTGTAAATTAAACAGTCTGTCATTGCTACAGAAATGCCAAACATGTGGGTGCTAAATGTGGTTTGGGCACACTGAGGCTCAGAAGTGAGGGGGCATTTGGATATGGGAATGCAAAATTTGATGAATTTCTTTTTGTGGGCAAGGAGCTATAACGCTTATCCAGAGCCTTTATACTACCACTATAAACTATACAAAACCTACAAGAGAAAAAATGAGCAAAAACCCTACACTGTCTAAAATTAAAAACCTTAAGATGTGTCAATGTTGACCTTAGTGTGTGAATAAGGGCAGACAAAAGGACAGGGTTCCAACCAGTGGAACACCAGTCTGGGGAAGCCTTATATACAATTTCCAGCTCAGGAGAGGGAGGCCACACCCCGGCTTGCACAGAATGCAATAATACAAAGAAAAAAACACAAAAATTGAGCTTGACTTGAGTTAGTACACATGCAGAACATAAACGCATGTTCACATTGGCCACAAAACATATAAAACCTACAAGAGAAAAAATGAGCAAAAACCCTGCTGTAACTAAGTAAATAAAAAGTAAAAAGTACATTTAAATTACACAGACTTTTTAGTAATCCTTTTTTGATAAAAAAAAATATCATAAAAGCCATCCTACCACGACAAGGTAACTCTGATTGGGACAGTCCTACACTGTCTAATATTAAAAACCTTACCATGTGTCATGGTGCGAATAAGGGTAGACAAAAGGACTGGGCCCAACCAGTGGAACACCAGTATGGGGAAGCCTTACAAACAATGTCCAGCTCAGAAGAGGGAGGCCACACCCCAGCTTGCACAGAATGCAATAATACATAAATAATAGTAATAAACTATACTATACTACAGATGATGGGGACTTGATTTTTTGTGGATTGAGTTGAAGCTTTTGTTGGGTACATTTTAAATAGTATTTGGGATCACATTTATCCGGCGCTCTACGCTAAGCACTTACATCGGGGTTTCCATCTTAATCTCTGAGTGACATGATTCAGATGAAACCCCCCCCCCCCGAGAGAGGCACTCACTATAATGATGAATCAGAGTTACTCTGGTCTCAATCTGGTCTCTGTTCAGCAGTGTCCATCTTTTCAGGAGTGCAAAATGCTGTAGATAAGCCCCAATGTAACCTGAAAGATAAGAAAAAAGAGGTAGATTATACTCACCCCGGCTTTCGGTTCGGTCCGATGGGTGTCGCGGTCCGGCGACTCCCATCTTCATACGATGCGGTCCTCTTCTTTCCTTCCTGTCGTGGCTCCGGCGCAGGCGCACTGCACTGCCCTGTTGAGGGCAGAGCAGAATACTGCAGTGTGCAGGCGCCGGACCTCTCCCGGCGCTTGCACACTGCAGGGCTCTGATCTGCTCTCAACAGGCCAGAGCAGTGCGCCTGCGCCGGAGCCACGACAGGCAACAAAGAAGAGGACAGCATCGTATGAAGATGGGAGGCGCCGGACCGGACCGCGACACCCATCGGACCGGACCGCCCCCCCCCCCCCCCGGTGAGTATAATCTAACTCTTTTTTCTTATCTTTCAGGTTACATCGGGGGCTTATCTACAGCATTACAGAATGCTGTAGATAAGCCCCTGATGTCGGTGCCAGCAGTTCATATTCGAAAAAGGGATGACAGATTCCCTTTAAGAGGATAAAAGTTTTGATGGGAGAGCTTCTTAAATTTTTCTATATGTTTGCCAGATGCTAGTATTACCATTACCTCCCCAAAATCTAGAGTGTTAAATATTTTTACATATACAACATATATATTTTTATAATATGTAAAGCAGAGAAAATGTACAAGGATTTTGAAGATCATACCCTCCATAGCGAAATATGAGAAGACAGATACTGAAAAGACAGCACATATAATACCAGTACAGACATAGTAGTGCTGGATTGCATGCAGTCTACTACACAATTGATTTGTGAGGAGGCTAGCACAAGGCAAGTGATATATGTTCCTTTTTTTTGTCTGCCTTCTTTAACAGTCGCTCAATCTATCCACCCACAGGTCCAGTACGAGCTTCTGAAAAAATGGAAACTTTGGAAACTTGGTAAAGATATTGAAGAGGAATACAAACATACAAACAGCCAAACCCCTAGAGCCGGACTCGGAAGCATCTGTGAAAAACACAAATTGGTCGATAGCTGTAACAATGGTGCCGGAAAGTCACGAAACAGTGAAAGCACATGGTATCATGAGAAGATGGGCAGCAGTACCACAGAGCAAATCACCCTGAGTGAACGCCAACACAGCTTTGAGTACCCCGATAGCAGCTCGGAGCATGTCCTCTAGACCATGCTAGGTCCCTGTTTATCCTGAAGCATGGATCTACATGAGGGAATGAGGAGATTTTAGACTGTGCCGTAAAAATGCTTGTGCAGATGGAAAGAAACCATGAACAAGTTCTACCTTGGATTTTGACATTTGTTGTAAAGAAGATGACAGGTATGAGCCATTTTAGCTAAGATCTAAATTGACAAAAAACAGGAGGAGAAAACGCCGAGGTGAAGTAACGTAACCGTGTTTTTGGACACATAAGCTTTAGGTTCTATGATTTTCATAACATTTGAGCAGTATTACATGACTAGACCAATGTTGTGAGGTGTCTTGTCAGAGAACCTGATCTGGATGCACACCACATGCTATTACTCAGACATACCTCTGTCCACACATTCTCATTGCCCAGAAGTGGGAGGCATCACGGCCTTCTAACAAATGAAGACTTTTCCGCTCTATGAACTAGTCGATATAGAGAAGACACTGATTGTAGATATGTTGACTCCTGAACAAGATCAACAGAACCAAATGACTATATGAATATAACAAATACATGTCTTGTAAAAAAGTTGCACAAAGTCATAGAAAGTTGTTTTATTTTAACTTAAAAATACATTTATGTTGCTCTGATTGTCAGTAACGCAAAGGTCTGTTCGTGAGCTTCTGTAACCATTTGTCTGAGCTGCTCTACAAGTTAAATATGCTTTCTTGTGTGTCTGTTTCCACATTCTCCTCTTTAATATTTAAAGGGGTTGTCCGGTACTTTAATCCTTAGGATAGGTAGTAAATACCAGATTGGTGGTGGTGCAACATGCGGCACCCCCACCGATCAGCTGTTCCCAGTGCTGGCTTTATGTGCTTAGTTGTGGTGCAGAACAGCACAGCTCCATCAACTGTATAGTGGTCGTGGGCGAGTACTGCACATTCACATTCAAATAAATTGGGGTGGAACCGCAGTACCCCGCTGCAGCTACTATGCAGTTGACGAAGCTGTGCTGTTCTACTCCACAACTAAGCACATAAAGCCAGCTCTGGGAACAGCTGATTAGTGGGGGACCTGGATGACTCACCCCCACGGATCTGGTATTTACTACCTAACCTAAAGATAGGCCATCAATATCAAAGTACCAGACAACCCCTTTGGATGACTACTACGCCCCACTGGTCTTCATCAGCTCTTAACAATAAAACAACATTTTATTACATAACATTTAAAGCATCACTTCAATAAAATTAGGCTGACCTGATGTCCAAAACGATGACTAACAAAACTGCAAAGTGCTGTATTTCCCCCAAATTACATTTTCAGTCCAAAAAAATCAATTTGAGGTGTAGGAGTTTCCGAGGTGTTTACATTCTGTGGAACTTGTTGTCTAATACCTGTTGTCCATTGTAAACTGTCTTTTCCAGTAGAAATGCTAATATGGATATGGGGCAGGTAGCATGGGGTGAGGGTATTTGCCTTTGCCCCTGCTTCTTGATCTGTCAAACATACAGGCATAATCAGACAATTAGTCCATGAAAAAAGGGCATGTGAGTGAGTCATTGGACACTGGCAGGTGCAATGATTGGTGGAAAAAGAGGAAAAGAAAGTTCCATCATCCCTGGTGCTGACAGTCAGAATATGGATGAAGAGAAAATTTGGACTCCAAGAATTAATGTCACGTTACCGAGCTAGAGTCCAGAAAGTATCTGGACATACTGGACTGGTTTGTGCCTCAAAGGCAGTTTTAACTTACGGGGAATTAGGACAGCAAAACCATACTCTGATTTTAGATGAAAGGACAAGAATACTTTAAGACCTCTGAAGCAATACTTACTAATGCTACATGGCGTTTGCCTACATTATGTGCTGTTTAACACTGAATTGCAATACTATGAAAAAGCAAAATAAAAGGGTTATTCCCAACAGGGGACATTATCACATATCCACGCGATAAGTGATAACTTGACAATTGTTTGGGTGGACCGATCACTAGGACCGCCAATGATCCCAAAGAAAAGATTTTAAAATGCACTGTGAAAATAGTGCTCAAGGTATCTCGGGCAGACTTATAGACAGAGAATGGAGTGGTGGGTCCCAGCAGTCAGATCCCCGGCGATTAACTCAGGATAGGTGATACCTTACTCAGTTGGGACTAACCCTTTAATGCAGAAACTCAGTTCAGATAGAAATATAGATTTAACCAAACAAACCGTCCAGTACTAAAAAGTCTTTAGCCTGAAAATTTTGCAACAAATGGGATAGGTGTAAAACTTATAATACTAAAAAAAAGAAATCATAATTTTATTAATGAATGTAATTAAACATGAGATTTCAGAGAATAAAAACATATTTATAAATCAGAAACGCAATAGGTAATATGAGAAAAAATCCAGAAGAAAAAGAAGTGAAAATCGGCAATCTGCATAGAAATATTGTCGTGCAAAAGTATAATATAGAGATTAATAAGTTGATGCCAGTAAGACAAATTAACAAGATAGTACTGGATCTCTAAAAAGTGTCCCAAATACAAACGTACAGGGTGGGCCATTTATATGGATACACCTACATAAAATGAGAATGGTTGGTGATATCAACTTCCTGTTTGTGGCATATTAGTATATGGGAGGGGGAACATTTTTCAAGATGGGTGGTGACCATGGCGGCCATTTTGGATCCAACTTTATTTTTTTCAGTGGGAAGACGGCCATGTGACACATCAAACTTATTTAGAATTTCACAAGAAAACAATGGTGTGCTTGGTTTTAACGTAGCTTTATTCTTTTATGAGTTATTTGCAAGTTTCTCTTTGTTTACAGCCATTGACTTGTCGCAGAGGTTAACACGTGAGGAGCAAATAGAAATTGTGTAGATATCTGGAGAACGCAGTACCTAGGTCATTGCAGCAGATTTCAATGCAAGACACCCTACGCAAGAAAACTGTCACCATTCCCATTTTATTTAGGTGTATCCATATAAATGGTCCACTCAAAAAAGTTTGCCTCATAACTGAACATAATGTTCTGTGTAATCTGAGGATCCTCTTCCAATTTTTTGTTTAGCCCATTCTGCAAATTCAGCATGCCGATCTGGGTCACCAACCATTCCCATTTTATTTTAGTGTATCCATATAAATGGCCCACCCTGTATAATGTGAGTGCAATAGACATCAGGAAAAGATAAATGATAAAAAGTATTAACACAAAAAATCCCTACAATGTAGGCAGCCACCCTCAACTGACGCATGTTTCGCATTCACCGCTTTATCTGGGAGGTTTTAAAATTAATTAATAAAATCATGATTTTATTATTATTGTAAATCTTTCACCTATCACATTTTTTGTGTATTTTTACAAATCCAAACATTAAGCACAACTGTTTCATTATTGGCATCTATGGCAACTGTCATGAATTTGCTGGAATGGTCACAACCCTTCCCATAAATGGGCGATTCTTGGGTTTGGTTAGGGGGAGAGTCGGGGCAAGTGTAAAACATCCATAAGTTACTAACACGAATGTTGGCAAGTACTGTACCAGTCAAAAGTTTGGCGAAAAATATTCATATAATAGTTTTCCTTGTTCTTATCGGAATATACACATTGTAGACTCATAAGGCATCAAAGCCATGAAGGAACACATGTAATGTAGGAATCTAAAGTTTAACACATATTCTGGTTTGGTTCGCATGAGTTTCTTTATCTCTTGTTTCTATATGTGTTCTTTTCACCAACTTTTGAATGGTATTTTAAGTAATTGGTACAAAATAATGTGGTATTGCTACATGTTATATGCTATTACTATTGTTGCAGGTGTCAGAATTGTAATCAGAATTATTCAACTTCCATTGTTAATTAGGTTTAAATTAAAACCTTCTGCTGTTTGCAATAAACCAATCAAACAATAGCAATTTAAGTATTACAACACAACTAATATAACAAATGGTTTCTCCAATTTCCTCATAAAATGCTGCTACTGACTACTGCAGCTTCAGAATTACTTAACTACTTTCATAAGTGGTACTCACCTGTCCTGGCTCCAGTGCCAGACCTTGCTACCTTTGGCCCTCTCCCTTTGAAGTACTTGAAGCCGCATTTCTCCTCTGACATAATGAGCATAGGCCTTTTAAAGCTGGCTCAAGCAGAATTCAGGTCCTATTTACATTGTTCTTGTTAAATTAGTTTATTGCTAATAACAGAGTTTGTCAATTTTGCTAATAAGCCTAATTTGAATAATTTTGATTGCAACTATAGATAGTGTATAGTTAACCATAAACTAGGTCTCTCTTCATGATTTATTGTATGCCAGACTCTAAAATTACACACTGCTAAAAAAAATAAAGGGAACACTAAAATACCACATCCTAGATAACAATGAATGAAATATTCCAGGTGCAAATCTTTATTCATCACATAGTGAGATGCGTTAAAACAATAAAGCATAAAAATGATCAATGTAAATAAAAATTAATATCCCATGGAGTTTTGGATTTGGAATGATGCTCAAAATCATAGTGGAAAATCAAATTACAGACTAATCCAACTTCAGTGGAAATGCCTCAGGATAAGGAAATGATGCTCAGTAGTGTGTGTGGCCTCCACGTGCCTGTATGACCTCCCTACAATGGCTGGGTATGGTCCTGATGAGGCTGCGGATGTTCTCCTGAGGGATCTTTTTCTGACAGTTTGAGCAGACACATGGATGTTAGTGGCCTGCTGGAGGCCATTTTGCTGTTGCCCTCCTACGGACCTCTCCGCATCTCCTGATGTACTGGCCTGTCTCCTGGTATCTGCTCCCTGCTCTGGATACTGTGGTGACAGACACGGCTGCCCGTCTTGCCACAGCTCATATTGAAGTGCCACCCTGGATGAGCTGCACTACCTGAGCAACTTCTGTGAGTTGTAGACACTGCTTCATGCTACTGTACTGTACAGGGTGAGAGCAATAACAAAATGCAAAAGTGACCAAAACAACAGCCAAAAATGATGAGAATAGAGAAATGGTCTGTGCTCCTCTACTGTAGAACCTCTCCTTTCTAGGGGTTGTCTTGCTAATTGCCTATCATTTCTACCTGTTGTCTGTTCCATTTGCACAACAGCAGGAGAAATTGATTCACAATCGGTGTTGCTTCATAACTGGAAAGGTTTATTTTACCCAGAAGTGTGAATGACTTGGAGTTACAAAGTGTTGTTTAAGTGTTTCCTTTATTTTTTTGAGCAGTGTGTATAGAACTAGTTTACTAGTAGTAATCAAAAACAAGGATCTGGCGCCGCTGCTCAACATTTACACATTGCACAATTAGGCAATAACCTTATACTACATCATAGATTTGGTTGCAGCTACATTGCTTTGGTGGGTAGTGCTCACCAAGAAAAAGTCCACTTCTATATAAGCATGAAGGAGAAATGCGGCACTCACCACTTGGCATTAAAAAAAATTCCTTCATTGAGCTCCATGAAACGGATCGTGGAGACAAATGTGGCTGAGATCCACTTTGGGTGAAAGTCATGCTTCCTCTCAGCCTCAGAGAAATGTTGGCGCTCGCTCTCCCCATGGCTGTGATGCAGTGTTGTAACACGCTGTGCCCGGTGCCCAATCAGCGCTGTCGTCACTGTCTCCACGTTCTTACGGATCGAACATCTTGTTGTTATTATGATATGGTGAAGCAGCTGGTCCCCAACACTTTAGGACTCGGAGCCATGTAATAATGCAGTGTTTTATAAGAAGGTGAACTAGGGGTGTCTGAATATACAATGATGTCACCATGCTAGATGGAGCTATCTTTTTAATCATATGAATGTATGTAAAACTATATACAGTATACAGAACTGTGAAAGTTTTAGGCATGTGTGGAAAAAATGCTGCAAAGTAAGAATGCTTCAAAAATACAAGTGTCATTAGTACTGTAGCTTCCCATCATCCCTAAATATAGTTGCAGGTCATTGATGGTTAGGTGATGGGACCAGGCATGTCTTTGCATCACTTAAAGGGAACCTGTCACCCCCCCAGGGCGTTTTTCAGTTAAAGAGCCACCTTCAGCAGCACTAAGGCTGCATTCCTTTTCTGACCCCCAGTAATGCCAAAATATTGACTTTTATAATTAGCTCCGCACTGTGCATGCCCGAGAACACTTGTTACAGCGCAGGAGCCGGGATTCAAATCAAGAGGAGGCAGCGACGCACGAGGCATCATGATGGACAGATTGTGGGTGGCGCCGAGGCCTCGGAGAGGCATGATTGATGGATGGTAGGCGGCTGATAGAGGGGGACACAACGTACCTGTGGGACACATTACAGGTATGAGAAGCTAATTTTAAAAGTGAATATTTTGGCATTACTGGGGGTCAGAAAAAGAAGAGCCACCTTCACAGAATGCATCCTTAGGGCCCCGTCACACATAGCAATCTCGCTAGCGAGATCGTTGCTGAGTCACAAGTTTTGTGATGTAACAGCGATCTCACTAGCGAGATCGCTGTGTGTGACAGCGATCAGCGACCGGCCCCCCTGCCGGTATCGCTGATCGCTGTTGGAAAGCCCTGCGTGTGACAGGCGGGAGACCAGCGATCAGCTGGTAACTAAGGTAAATGCAGGGTTTCTAAGCATGGCGCTGTGCTTAGAAACCCTCTGTGTACCTTAGTTACCAGCGCGCTGATGCAGGGAGCTGGTAACTAAGGTACACATCGGGTTTCTAAGTGACGCACGTCCCTTAGAAACCCGATGTGTACCTTAGTTACCAGCTCCCTGCATCAGAGCACTGATAACTAAGTACACAGCGACGCCGCACGCTCGGTGTCGCTGGTCCTGATCTCTGGTGAAGCTGTCTGTTTGACAGCTCACCAGCGATCATGTAGCGACTCACCAGCGATCCTGACACGTTGATATCGTTGTCGGGATTGCTGGTGAGTCGTTATGTGTGACGGGGCCCTTAGTGCTGCTGAAGGTGGTTCTTTAACTGAAAAACACCCTGGGGGGTGACAGGTTCCTTTTAATGGGGCATCCTAGCTAAGCCATTGTGATTAGCAGCTGCTCTGTAAATGCATGTCTGTGTAAGGGTTAAAGTGGGACATTCAGGGAGCTCCTTAGGCTGTGCTAAATAGAGTGGCCAGAACAAAGTCTGATCATTGAAATCCACTTTGAGATAACAGATTGTTATAATGGCTACATGATCAGACTACATACAAAGTGTTTGTAGTCTATATCCATAACAGGGGCGGATATAACCTTTAGTGCCACTTGTGCAACCGCACAGGGGCCCAAGAGATAAGAGGGCACATTTCTTCCATACCAGGTAGATTTGTGCATTTTGATGAACTACTGGACTACAAAGGGCCCATTAATGGTCCTCTCCTGTCTGTGTCTGCTACTGACCCATAGAGATACATAAGTCTACCACTAAGTTGTATGCACTAAAGAGGCATAATGTTTTTTGGGTGATGAATAATAAATGGCACACAAATAAGCCTCCCACACTGAACTCAGCACACTCTTTCAAATCAACCACATTACTTTTATCTAGTATACATGGTTGAATGCTTTAATGGACCTTGGATGCCCTTCCTCCATTGTGTTTTTATCTTTCTTTTCCACTCTCCATCCAGTGTCTGATGATGTTTGTGTCTATTTCCAGATATGTTCTGTAATTATAAATGCATGTCTGTATATGTTGTACATATAAAGGGTGTACCCTAGAACCTCCTACAGTTGAGACTTTGGGGCAGAGGAGACGTATGTTGGTGCATACCATCTGTAAATGTGTGACTTTAATGATGCTTTGTGCTTATGCCTTACATTTCTTCATCTGGAGGAGCAGCTCTGTGTCCCGCTACCCAACAAGAATCTCACACCCCTTGTCTGCTCTTCCTCTCCTCACATCGCACTCCAAGTTGTCTGAGATAATCTCTGCTTTTTCCATCAGTCCCAATATTCCAGTGCTGGCTTGTCTCAGAGATGACCCCCCTCCCCCCAGGCTCGTCCTTCTCTTTAGTCTCCTAAATTTACATTCTGTCACCAGCTTCTGTGCAGACCTTTTTGTGCAATCTCCCAGTCACAAACCGTCCCCTTGTGACCATGACCCTTTCCTGGCATGTTATTTGGTTTAGGATCCACAACTTAGTACATGATTAACCCTTTCCTGGAAGCAGAAGTGAAGATGAACACCAGAGATATATACTGGAGATACAAGCCACCTGATTTATTGTGCGATGTGCACAGCTGGGCTTAGACTTAAAGATTTTTCCACAAAGATAAATTATCTGATGCACACACTATCACAAACAGATGTAAATTTGTCTTTGCTGAGGTTGCCAAACATGTAGCAGAGCTGATTTTGTCAGGTGTAGCAGAAATGACGCACAACTCTTCATGCTCAAAGTGGATTGTTATCTATGTCTTTACATAGGACTGCAGGTAAGCTCACTTATCTGCTTTGGAATTGCCGTGCAGATTTCGGCATGGACGTTGGTGTGGAAAGGTGAATTTAAACGGTAAAACCGACAGTGGAAATGCAAAACCTATATTGACTTGCTGACGATGTTAAAGGGGTATTTCCATCTTCAAGATCCTATCCCAATATGTAGTGGGTCTAATAATAATAATATTAGCAAATCGCTCTAATTAAAAATGTAGTATAGTTCTTCTGATTCACTAAGTCTCTTACCCCATGAGCAGGGCACTGCTGTAGCTTAGATATCCATGGTTACAACTAGAGTTGAGCAAATTTGTTCGGGTTCGCTCTTTTTTGGCAAGCTATAGCACTTCCCGAGTAAGCTACAGTGGGAACCCGGATACATGGATCGCACCGGCTGATCGCCGCCGTAGCTGCTTGTGTCGCGGCTCTGTCACTGTCACAGCACATGCATGGAGAGCCTGTTTGTTGGGCTCTCCATTCATGTGTCGCGACTGTCACTGATTTTTTTTTTTTTTTTTGGTTACCTCATCTCCCTAAAGCAACGCAATGGAAACAATCAAAATGTTGTTTATAATCCAATACAACTGTCAGCTCACCGCACAGAAAGCTCACAACTGAAATAAAAAATAACCTCTGCAAGTTTGGTATCAGTAGAATCGTTCTGATCTGGAGAATCATGTTGTCTCGGGTTGTGCATGATATTGCAGCTCAGCTCCATTCACTTCCATGGGGCTGCATTTTAATACCAGACACATCTCAAGGTCAGGAGTCTAAAAGCAAACAGCCATATTATTCCAATCATGGACAAACGCTCTCAAAGAAGCCATGTTTTTCTAATCCTGGACAGCCCCTTTGATTACAAATTCCCCTCTGCTACTTCTGTATGTGTCATGATATTATGAAAACAACCAATCTATTTCAAGGGCATTGTTAGGAAAATGACACATTTTACCATTGGTTTGGTTTTATTATTTGGTAAAGACAACAGTCAGAAGAAAAGCTTGTCTATGGTTATATGTACCTTTGGATTGTTCATTAAATGGAAATTTTTGATTTTTTTTTCCGTCTAGGGGTAAGTTGCCAAAGATAGCCTCTCAGGTTTATAAAATTGTACATATGTATATATGAAGTATATAATGTCACGATTTCTATGTGTCAGCATGGCAACCTACAGAATGATGTTAATAAATCCTCTCCGTGCCGTAAATCCTCTGTATTCTGTGCGGTTATTTGTGAGCCACTATCCCACTCTCCTTATACAGCCTCGTGCAGTCACCTACAGCCTAGTTTCTCAGTAAATCACGTGGATTGCTGGGTTTTACTGAAATGGACGAACTGAACATATTTTAACTTCAAGGACTATTCTATGTGAAATGAATCCGGCTCTGACCGTAAGGATGCCATACATTTGCTATAGGCTACTGCTTTTTCCTAAGGCCTCTTTCACACTTCAGTTTTTTGAGTCAGTTAAAATCCGCCAAAAAGACGGAAAAGCGGATCCGTTCCTAACTGATGTGAACGGATGCCACAGGATCCGCGGATCCGCACAATGAAGAATTTTAAAGGAACCGCTGGCCGGGAAGGAGAGAGAGATTTCAGGGTTAATTTTCTCCCTGACTTCCTTTCTCCGGGCATGCGCAATGGAAAATGCGGATCCATCAACAAAAAAAACGTTGCAAGGTCCGTCCAAGCAGCCCGGCGGACGAAAAAAATCTGACGGATCCTCACAAAAACGGATCCAACGGATGGCCATCCGTCAAGATCCGCCAGTAATGCAACTCAATGGGGAAAAAAACGGATCCGCAATAAAAAATGGCGGATCCGTTTTTTTCAAAACCTGGCGGATTTTGACTGATGGTCAAAAACGGAAGTGTGAAAGAGGCCTAAGACAACTAAACTTTCAGCTGAAGGCTAGTAGTTCAGTTAATAATATACTTTCAGGTGTTTTCTACCTTACACCCAGGACCGGACTGGGACTAAAATTCAGCCCTGGCATTTGAAGTTACACAGGCCCACTAGTCACATGGTGACTATATAATATTTTTGTACAGTTGTAGGTTACAAGCAGTGAGAGGAGATTAACATATATAGTCATATATATATATATATATAGCCCTGCTACCTGCCACCATCGCACTCTAACAAGCATCTCTATTCTTCCGACAGGTATGTCCATCCACCCAGCTCTCCTGCTCTCCTGCTGTCTGTCTATGAAGGACACACAGTGCGTCACCCAGCTTTGCACATAGACTTGCCTCTGCACCTAGCATTCACATGGTATGTCCATCCACCCAGCTCTCCTGCTGTCTGTCTATGAAGGACACACAGTGCGTCACCCAGCTTTGCACATAGACTTGCCTCTGCACCTAGCATTCACATGGTATGCCTTTCAGCTAACCCCAGCCTACCCCAGTGTTATTTATGACCTTGTTTACTCTGGCTTGATCATATACATCTGGTCCACTCTTAATTGTCTGGCCAAGATGAGCAGAGACCACTCCTCTCTGCTTCACACCTGACTGCACTTAGTTGTACATATATTGCAGAGTACAAGTCTGCATAGACTTCAGTCTGCATTGTGATTGCTATAAGTGTGTGCTAGAAGTGTGAAGATTAATTTAAAAATTAAAACCAGAATTGAACCGGAAGGGAACTGAAGGTAACTGGACACAGTCACTGTAAACAATGTTTCTGTTTGTTTTCACTTTCACCCCAATAATCCTTCACTTTCTGCTAATTCCCCTAATCCCTACTCCTAGTAAGGAACTGTTCATCTCTTCTTCAATCCTCCCCATCCACCTCACCTCCGCCTCAAAACTGTTCCTTAACATACAATCCTCTGTCTCCAAACACAGACAGCCCCCTCATGCCCTCTCCTGCTCCCACCTGCTAACACTTTCTCTGCTCCTTCTCACTGCTGGTGATATCTCTCCAAATCCAGGTCCTCCTCACCACATTCCCACAGTCATTTCTACCTCCCATCCACGCTCTATCACAACCTTCCGTAACCTCTCCAACCTTATACCCATTCACCCAGCCCCCGCTTCCCCAGTCCCACTAACAGGAGCTCTGTGGAACGCTCGCTCTGTCTGCAACAAGCTTTCCTACATCCATGATCTTTTTGTTACTACCAAACTCTCCTTCCTCGCCATCACCGAAACCTGGCTCACCCCTTCTGACACAGCCTCTCCTGCTGCACTTTCGTATGGCGGCTTCCACCTTTCTCACACCCCCCGCCCCAGCAGCAAACATGGTGGAGGAGTTGGTTTTCTCCTGTCAGATACCTGCTCCTTCACCCCAATCCCACTGCCACCCTCTGTTACCCTCCCTTCCTTTGAGGTGCACTCTGTGCGCATCTACTCCCCCTCCAACCTCCAACTGGCTGTCATCTACCGCCCCCCAGGGCCAGCCACCACCTTCTTTGACCACTTCACCACCTGGTTACTTCATTTCCTTTCCGCGGACATCCCTACTATCATCATGGGCGACTTCAACATCCCCATTGACACTTCCCTCTCAGCTGCCACTAAACTTCTATCTCTCACTTCCTCCTTCGGCCTCACTCAATGGTCTTCTACAGCCACCCACAAAGATGGCCACACACTGGACCTCATCTTCACCCGCCTCTGCTCCCTAGCTAACCTCTCTAACTCACCTCTTCCTCTCTCTGACCACAACCTGCTCACATTCTCTTCCCTCTTCACTCCATGTCTACAATCCCCACCCCACAAACTTTCACACCCTCGCAGGAATCTTAAACACCTTGACCTACACTCATTCTCCGAATCCCTCCTCCCTCTTACAGATATAAGTTCCTTACACAATGCGGATGACGCTGCCGCTCTATATAACACCACAATAGCTGTAGCTTTGGAATCCGCTGCCCCACTTACACATACCAAAACTCGCAAAATCAACAGACAGCCCTGGCACACCAGCCTGACCAAAGAGCTGAGGCGAGCTTCCAGGGCTGCTGAGCGCAGATGGAAAAGATCCCACTCCAACGAGCATTTCATCGCATTCAAACAGTCCCTCACTACTTTCAAGACCACACTCGCCACAGCTAAACAAACCTACTTCTCATCTCTCATATCCTCCCTGTCTCACAACCCTAAACAGTTATTCAACACCTTCAATTCTCTCCTCCGCCCCCCAGCACCTCCTCCCTCCCCACTCATCTCAGCTGAAGACTTTGCCTCATTTTTCAAGCAGAAAATTGATAACATCAGGGACAGTTTTGGTCAACAACCCCCAGAGCCCTTCCTCCCGACTTCCCAGCCCTCCACCTTCAAAACCAACTTCTCCACCATTACAGAAGATCGACTCTCCACTCTACTCTCAAGATCACATCTCACCACCTGTGCACTCGACCCGATCCCATCCCACTTCATCCCAAACCTCACCACAGTCTTCATCCCAACCCTAACCCATCTCTTCAACCTATCACTAACAACTGGTGTTTTCCCCTCAAGCTTTAAACATGCCTCCATCACACCTATCCTCAAAAAGCCCTCTCTTGACCCATCCTCTGCATCTAGCTATCGCCCTATATCACTTCTCCCATACGCCTCCAAGCTACTGGAACAACACGTCTACCTTGAACTGTCCTCCCATCTCTCTTCTTGCTCCCTCTTCGACCGCTTACAATCTGGCTTCCGGTCACACCACTCCACTGAAACTGCCCTTACTAAGGTCACCAATGACCTCTTAACTGCCAAGAGCAAGCGACACTACTCTGTCCTCCTCCTCCTGGACCTGTCGGCTGCCTTTGACACAGTGGACCATTCCCTATTATTACAGACCCTCTCATCCCTCGGCATCACAGACTTGGCCCTCTCCTGGATCTCATCATACCTAACAGACCGGACATTCAGCGTCTCCCACTCACACACCACCTCCTCACCTCGCCCCCTATCTGTCGGAGTCCCACAAGGTTCAGTCCTAGGGCCCCTGCTGTTCTCTATTTACACCTTTGGCCTGGGACACCTCATAGAATCTCATGGCTTTCAGTATCATCTTTATGCTGATGACACACAGATCTACATCTCTGGACCAGATATCACCTCCCTACTAACCAGAATCCCTCAATGTCTGTCCACTATTTCATCCTTCTTCTCCACTAGATATCTGAAACTCAACATGGACAAAACAGAATTCATCATCTTTCCCCCATCTCACGTGACCCCCCCTACGAACCTATCAATTACAGTAAATGACTGCCCACTCTCCCCAGTCCCACAAGCTCGCTGCCTCGGAGTAATCCTTGATGCTGATCTCTCCTTCAAACCACATATCCAAACCCTTTCCACTTCCTGCCGACTTCAACTCAAAAATATTTCACGCATCCGTTCATTCCTCACCCAAGAATCTGCAAAAACCCTAGTCCATGCCCTCATCATCTCTCGCCTTGACTACTGCAACCTCATGCTCTGCGGCCTCCCCTCAAACACTCTCGCACCCCTCCAATCTATTCTAAACTCTGCTGCCCGGCTAATCCACCTGTCCCCCCGCTATTCCCCAGCTTCTCCCCTCTGTCAATCCCTTCACTGGCTCCCAATTGCCCAGAGACTCCATTACAAAACCCTAACCATGACATACAAAGCCATCCACAACTTGTCTCCTCCATACATCTGTGACCTCGTCTCCCGGTACTTTCCTGCACGCAACCTCCGATCCTCACAAGATCTCCTTCTCTACTCCCCTCTTATCTCCTCTTCCCACAATCGCATACAAGATTTCTCTCGCGCATCACCCCTACTCTGGAACTCTCTACCACAACATATCAGACTCTCACCTACCATCGAAACCTTCAAAAAGAGCCTGAAGACCCACCTCTTCCGACAAGCCTATAACCTGCAGTAACCACCGATCGACCAAACCGCTGCACGACCAGCTCTACCCTCGCCTACTGTATTATCACCCATCCCTTGAAGATTGTGAGCCCTCGCGGGCAGGGTCCTCTCTCCTCCTGTACCAGTTATGACTTGTATTGTTTAAGATTATTGTACTTGTTTTTATGTATACCCCCCTCACATGTAAAGCGCCATGGAATAAATGGCGCTATAACAATAAATAATAATAATAATATAACATGTAGTCAGAGCTGTGTCCAGTATTTCAGCTCAGTCCTATTTATTGCTTTTAGGTACAGTACTCCTCCCAAAGCTCTGTCCCCTTTTGTACGCATGGTGACTAGGGATGGGCGAATCTACTCGCTAGGACTCGTTACTCTGCGAGTAGTAGGGGACTCGCAGGAGTCGGTACTCTGCGAGTTTCCAAGCGATTACTCGCACAGTAACGAGTCCAATGCAAATAAGGCTAAGTGCACACGTACCGGAACTCTCGCGGAAATTACCGCGAGAATTCCGGAATTCCATTCCGCGGGAAAATCGCATTTTAAATTCCCGCGATTTTCCTGCGGAAAAACTAGCATTTTGCAAGCGTAATTAGCTTGCAAAATGCTAGCGTTTTCCAAGCGATCTGTAGCATCGCTTGGAGAACTGATTGACAGGTTTGACAAGTGTGACCAACTTTTTACTACTGAGGCTGCCTATGCGGCATCAGTAGTTAAAGATAAAATGTAAAAAAAAAATAAAAAATGGTGTTATTCTTACCCTCCGACGTCCCGCGCAGTCTTCCCGCCTCTCCACGCATCCGTTCCCAGTAATCCTTTGCGAAAATGCCCGCGATGACGTCCGTTCTCGCGGTAATTCGCGATGACGTCGCGCGAATGACCGCGAAACTTCGCGATCCCGCGAGAACGGACGCCATCGCTGGCATTTTCGCAAAGGACTACTGGGAACGGATGCGTGGAGAGGCGGGAAGGCTGCGCGGGATGCCGGAGGGTGAGAATAACAATATTTTTTATTTTTAAATTCTATTTTTTATAGGGATATGGTACCCAAAGCCCGGAGGACAGTCTCCTCCTCTCCTCCGGACCGTGGGTACCATCCGCAATTGTTCTGCTTACTTTCCGCATGGTGTGCACAGCCACATGCGGGAAGTAAGCGGAACAATGCATTCCTAAAGAGTAAAAAAAATGGCAGCACAGGAATCGCTGCAATACTCGCATCCCCATTCATTAACATTGGACTCGCTAGACTCGCAACGAATAGCGAGTTTCCGAGTCAGACTCGTTAGAGTCTAGCGATTCCGAGTATTTCAGGATTCGCCCATCCCTAACGGTGCCAGAATTCCTGGCAGAACTGCTATCCATTGGGCAACCAGACCCCCTGGTCATAGCTGCCTCTATCATACCTCCCAACTTCTGAGGGAGGGAAAGAGGGACAAAGACTGCGGCGCGCGCAGCTGCAAATTTTAGGCCACACCCGGCCACACCCATTCCGCAACTAGTCGCACCCATGTCCACGCCTAATCGCACCCATTTAGCACTGCTGATCACACTGACTTGTACTGAGGGCACAGTGGCTGGCATTATGGGCACACTGACTGGCACTAAGGAAGAGAGAAAACAGAGAGAGAGAAAAAGAGAAAGAAAGGGGAAAGAAAGAAAGAACAGAGAGAGAGAAAGAAAGAGGGGAAAGAAAGAAAGAACAGAGAGAGACAGAGAAAGAATAGAGAGAGAAAGAAAGAGAGGAAAGAAAAAGAAAGAAAGAGGGGAAAGAAAGAACAGAGAGAGAGAAAGAAAAAAGAAAGATTAGAGAGAGAAAGAAAGAACAGAGAGAGAGAGAAAGAAAATGAGGGAAAGACAGAACAGAGAATGAGAAAGAAAGAACAGAGAAAGAAAGAAAAAGAGAAAAAGAAAGAAAAAGAGAGAAAGAAATAAAGAAATATTCTATAAAGATACTATAGCAGCCCGGCTCCCATTGTAGTGCCCACCTGAGCCTCCCGATGCAGGACATATCATGATCCGCTCACATGGCCGGCATCCCCGATTCCAAGGCGATCCTGCTGTCTGCGCTGTTGGAGGAGGACACGGTGATGGATCTGAAGCATTCCTGGTTCTGTTACAATCTCCTCAAGAAATTATCTAATTTCCGGTCAGCTTCAAGCACATCACTTCAGGTGGAACATCATGTGTGTGTTTTAAAATGCTCCTCGGGGCTCTGGCGTGTACTCCTGTGTCCGTGGGAAAAGCACGCTTTGTATGCTTTGTACACACTTGGCTCCGCTCCGTACATTCCGTACACATATGGCTCCACTCCGTACACACACGACTCCTCTCCGTATAACCCATACACACGCGGCTCTGCTCCGTACACCTCGTACACGCGGCTCCGTTCCGTACACCTCGTACACACGCGGCTCCTCTCCGTACACTTCGTACACACGCGGCTCCGCTCCGTACACTTCGTACACACGCGGCTCCGCTCCGTACACTTCGTACACACGCGGCTCCGCTCCGTACACCTCGTACACACGCGGCTCCTCTCTGTACACCTCGCACACACACGGCTCCTCTCCGTACACCTCGCACACACACGGCTCCTCTCCGTACACCTCGCACACACACGGCTCCTCTCCGTACACCTCGTACACACACGGCTCCTCTCCGTACACCTCGTACACACACGGCTCCGCTCCGTACACCCCGTACACACACGGCTCCGCTCAGTACACCCCATACACATACAGCTCTGCTACATCTACCCTGTAAACCCCTCCTGACCCCACACATTCTTATCTCATCCAGCAACATGACAACAGCACAGCAGATTCTTGCAGACACCAAGAGGCAAGGCTGAGCGCGCAGGACCTGTGATGAGGTCACAGGAGGGGCGGAGTTAGGGGTCTGGACAAAGGCTCCTGATCATGTGACCCCCTGACTCCTCCCCTCATGTGACCTCATCACAGGTCCTGCGAACGGAGAAGGCAAGCGACACTGTGAGTGGCTGCGGGGGCGGGGGTCTCATGCTGCGGCGAGGATGGGGTGCGTGGGGGAGGCATGGTGGCTTAACTCCCTGCAGTGCGGGAGGAACTTGGAAACTATCACCGCCGTGCCCGCAGAGGGCCGGCAGCAGGAGCAACAGTGGCCGCAGCAGCTGGCAAGCGGCCGGATGATCGGGAGCTGCCGCACGATGATCGGGAGCTGCCGCCCGCGGCCCACATGACAGCGGCCCAGCGGGAAAATGCCCGGTTGGTTATATTGCCAATCCGGGCCTGCTTACACCTCGCTTTAGTCAAACAAATTATTCAACTAAAGCGCCTCCTTTTACATTCTTAATGTGCTCTTATAAAGGGTGACGGTCAGTGAGTGCCAGAATGTATAGTGCAAATTGGTTTCTTTGAAAAGATGTAAAAACTCACTTTCTTGTAAGGGTATGTTCACACCATCGCACTTTTAGCTTGAGTGTTTTCCGTGACAAAAAACTAACCCTACACAGGCAAGATGAAACTTGCCTGTTCAATTCTATGGGAGCACAAGGAAAAATCGGATCCCATACAAATCAGCTGTATTCCTTTCCGTTTTTATGGATACATTGCAATTCTTAACAAGGGAAACTGTATTTTGTCTAGTAAATTTTAATAACTGATAATGTATAAGAACGGATGCCACACCCATCACAATACAGATGAAAAATTGTCCATTTTCACTTACAATAGAGACTGGTCCATTAATTCATGAGCTTTCAGCTCTCCCACCTGCTCTTACGTATGCTTAGTGTACTTGTTTATGTTTTATAATATTTTTTTTGCATTCATTTTGTGCTGTGTGTCTGAGTCACTGCAGTAGTCTGTTAGTTATGTCTTATGTGTTGATCACTTACAGAAGACCAATTTCACCAAATTTTTCATGTTAAGCTGGACACACAATGTAATAGTGACCTGGTGACCTGATTAGATGAGAGCGAGAGAGTGCGTGACAGCCTCACTGCCACCAGAGGAACCAGTCCAGATCGAGAGACCTGGAGGACTGTACAGTCGCTAGAGTTTATGCAAGTCCTATTGGGGTGATGTGTCCAAAAGAGGCCTGTGTAGTAGAAGGCTTCTCAAGAGCAAATAAGTTGCAGAAATATTTGAAGAGGCAGTGCGTCATGAGGCAAACTAAAGCTACCTCTGTTAAAAGTGACTTTGTTGTGTCTGTGCCATTGCTCTATTCCGAGAAGGGAATCCCCAGTCAGGACCATCCTGTAAGCTGAGGCTGAGACAGGAGAATCCATAACACCAAAACCATCTGTGTAACAAAATTTTTACCTCCCGCTCAAAAATGTTGATGCCCAAAGAAAAAAACATTTTTTTTTGTTGGATGGGATCTGCCACAGCTTTATTTTTTTATCTTTATTTTACTCAACCAAACATTTAACCATAAAATCATGTGAACATCCAAAACTCGATGATGAAACGCTATTCACTAGCAGACTCCTGGTGGGCAAGTCAATCTTCAGCCTTCGGGTGGTCCGTGTTGCAGGTTAAAGGGAACGTTACAGCTGACACATGCTGTCCTATCCATGAGCAGCATGTGTCAAACACTGGCTGTGTGATTTCAGCCAAGTATGTTTGAAATACTGTGGGGTTTCATATAAATACATACTTTAACCACCTAACGCCGAATGACGGGTATAGTACGTATGAGCAAGTGTAAGTTCTTGCATCATGATATGCTATACCCATCATACCTTAGTTTAACTTAGTGCATTGAGCAGCATGGTGGTATGCTGGTAAAAGGGGAAAAAAAAAAACAAAACTCTTTTAAATCTTCTGCCTGAGCGAGTGTGAACGAGCTGAGTGTGACCTGAGCGTAAGTGCGAACTGTGGTAAGTGTGTGACTTGAGATTCAGTGAAGAGGTATTTGGAAAACCTATAACAAATACCTGTGTGAGTTGCTGAATTGTAAGTTGCTGAGTGCTTTCTACCTGTTCAATTTTTTGCGGGGCTTTGGGGGCTTGTTTAACCTATTTTTTTCTCTCTACAGGGTTAATCTCTTATTTTACTATCTGTGTTTTTAAGGGTTAACTATATTGCATTTAAATCTTGAGGTGTAACTATATTCACAAAGGGTTAATTAAGGGTGGGAGTTCATACAGTAATTAAGGGTTTATAAGGGGCAGCTGGTTGGGGCTCAACTCCTTTTGGAAGTGCATTGAGCAGCAAGGTGGTGTGCTGGTAAAAGGGGGAAAAAAAAAAACTCTTTTAAATCTTCTGCCTGAGCGAGTGTGAACGAGCTGAGTGTGACCTGAGCGCAAGTGCGAACTGTGGTAAGTGTGTGACTTGAGATTCAGTGAAGAGGTATTTGGAAAACCTATAACAAATACCTGTGTGAGTTGCTGAATTGTAAGTTGCTGAGTGCTTTCTACCTGTTCAATTTTTTGCGGGGCTTTGGGGGCTTGTTTAACCTATTTTTTTCTCTCTACAGGGTTAGTCTCTTATTTTACTATCTGTGTTTTTAAGGGTTAACTATATTGCATTTAAATCTTGAGGTGTAACTATATTCACAAGGGGTTAATTAAGGGTGGGAGTTCATACAGTAATTAAGGGTTTATAAGGGGCAGCTGGTTGGGGCTCAACTCCTTTTGGAAGTGCATTGAGCAGCAAGGTGGTGTGCTGGTAAAAGGGGGAAAAAAAAAACCTTTTAAATCTTTTGCCTGAGCGAGTGTGAACGAGCTGAGTGTGACCTGAGTGTAAGTGCGAACTGTGGTAAGTGTGTGACTTGAGATTCAGTGACTTTGGATTCAGGGAGTTTCCAAGGGAGGTATTACTGAATTGCTGTTATATTTTATTAATACTTTTATTTATTTTTGCTTATCTTTTTGTCTGGTGCAATCCCCATTAGGATGTGCTCCACTATTGCCAATGCCATCCAGTGCACGTCTTGCCGCATGTATGAAATCCTTGAATAGCCGGTCGAGGGTGCATACTGCTGTGTGAGATGTGAGCACATTGTGCATTTGGAAGCCCAGATACTTGATCTAAATGTGTAGCTGGCAACACTGAGATCCATAGACAATATGGAAAGGAGTCTTCTGCTCACTGAGCAGACGCTCAATGGGATAGATGAGGGGGGGGATGCTAGGTTGGAGCTGCAGGACAGTGAAGCAGCTAGCTGGGTGACAGTTAGAAGGCTGGGTAGAGGGAAGAGCACCAGGGAGGCTAGTCCTGATCTGGCACACCCCAATAAGTTTGCTAAGTTGGCAGATGAGGGGAGTGGTAGTGCAGGAGTAGCACTGCTGCAGCAAGGCATGTCCTCTGAAAGTCGGAGGAGTGTCTGCTCCAGTAAGGGGGGAAATAGGAGAGCAGGGCAGGCCAGACAGGTTCTGGTAGTGGGAGACTCAATTATTAGGGGAACAGATAGGGCAATCTGTCACAAAGACAGGGATCGTCGAACGGTGTGCTGCCTACCTGGCGCTCGAGTCCGACACATCGCTGATCGGGTTGACCGATTACTGGGAGGTACTGGAGAGGATCCAGCTGTCATGGTGCACATTGGCACAAATGACAAAGTTAGAGGTAGGTGGAAGGTCCTTAAAGATGATTTCAGGGAATTAGGCTGTAAGGTTAAAGCAAGGACCTCCAAGGTGGTATTTTCGGAAATACTTCCTGTACCACGTGCCACGCCAGAGAGGCAACAGGAGATTAGGGAGGTTAATAAGTGGCTCAGGAATTGGTGTAGGAAGGAGGGGTTTGGGTTCCTGCAGAACTGGGCCGACTTCTCAGTTGGCTACAGGTTCTACGCTAGGGACGGGCTGCACCTCAATGGGGAGGGTGCAGCTGTGCTGGGGGAGAAAATGGCTAGAAGGTTGGAGGAGTGTTTAAACTAGGGACGGGGGGGAGGGTATTCCTTTTATAGGAGGGGAAGACAGTGCAGATAGAGACCTGGGCACAAATAATGACATTGGGGGTGGGGGTGGCATGGGGGGTGGGGTTAGAACAGTTAATAATTTAAGAAAGAATAGAGGTACAGAGAGATACATAAAGTACATGTATACTAATGCCAGAAGCCTCGCCAACAAAATGGAGGAATTGGAGTTAATGTTGTTGGAACGTAATTATGACATGGTGGGGATATCTGAGACATGGCTGGATGAGAGCCACGACTGGGCGGTTAATTTACAGGGCTATAGTCTGTTCAGAAATGACCGAACAAATAAGCGAGGGAGAGGCGTGTGTTTATATGTAAGATCATCCTTAAAACCCATCCTTCGTGATAATATATATGAGTCTAATGAAAATGTAGAGTCCCTGTGGGTAGAGATAAGGGGAGGGGGGAAAAATAATAAATTACTGATAGGGGATTGTTATAAGTCTCCAAAAATAATGGAAGCAACAGAGAATATCCTCATAAAGCAAATAGATGAAGCAGCGACTCAAGGAGAAGCCATTATTATGGGGGACTTCAACTACCCTGAAATACATTGGGGAACCGAAACCTGCAGTTCCAGCAAAGGTAACAGGTTTCTGACAACTATGAGAGACAATTACCTTTCACAACTGGTTCAGGACCCAACAAGAGGGGGGGCACTGCTAGACCTAATATTAACCAAAAGGCCAGACCGCATATCAAATGTAAGGGTTGGGGGTCACTTGGGTAATAGTGATCACAAATTAATAAGTTTTCATGTATCCTTTTAATAAGATGTGTAGTAGAGGGGTTACAAGGACACTAAACTTCAGGAAGGCAAATTTCCAACGGATGAGAGATGATCTTGGTGCAATTAACTGGGACGATATCCTGAGACATAAAAATACACAAAGAAAATGGCAGACGTTTATTAGCATCCTGAATAGGACCTGTGCACAATATATACCGTATGGGAATAAACATGCTAGAAATAGGAGGAAACCACTATTGCTAAATAGAGCTGTAAGGGGAGCAATAAGAGATAAAAATAAAGCATTTAGAGAATTAAAGCAAGTAGGTAGTGATGAGGCATTAAATAAATACAGAAGATTAACTAAATTCTGTAAAAAGCAAATCAAGACAGCAAAGATTGAGACAGAGAGACTCATTGCCAGAGAAAGTAAAAATAATCCCAAAATATTCTTTAACTACATAAATAGTAAGAAGCTAAAAAATGATAGTGTTGACCCCCTTAAAAATAGTCTGGGTGAAATGGTGGATGAGGATGAGGAAAAAGCCAATATGCTAAATGACTTTTTTTCAACAGTATTTACACAAGAAAATCCCTTGACGGATAACATGATCAGGGATAAAAATTCTCCGTTAAATGTCACCTGCTTAACCCAGCAGGAAGTACGGCGGCGTCTACAAATCACTAAAATTGACAAATCCCCGGGCCCGGATGGGATACACCCCCGAGTACTGCAGGAATTAAGCACAGTCATAAATAGACCATTATTTTTAATCTTTAAAGATTCCATAATAACAGGGTCTGTACCAGAGGACTGGCGTATAGCAAATGTGGTGCCAATATTCAAAAAGGGGACAAAAACTGAACTTGGAAATTATAGGCCAGTAAGTTTAACCTCAACTGTGGGTAAAATCCTGGAGGGTTTTCTAAGAGATACTATACTGGAGTATCTGGAGAAGAATAACCTTATGACCCAATATCAACATGGGTTTACAAGAGACCGTTCCTGTCAGACTAATCTGATAAGCTTTTATGAAGAGGTAAGATCCGGACTGGACCAAGGGAATGCAGTGGACGTGGTGTACATGGACTTTTCAAAAGCTTTTGATACGGTGCCACACAAAAGGTTGATACATAAAATGATAACAATGGGGATAGGGGAAAATATGTGTAGGTGGGTTAAGAACTGGCTCAGGGATAGGAAACAAAGGGTGGTTATTAATGGAGCACACTCGGACTGGGTCACGGTTAGCAGTGGGGTACCACAGGGGCCAGTTTTGGGCCCGCTTCTTTTTAACATATTTATTAATGACCTTGTAGGGGGCATAGAGAGTAGAATTTCAATATTTGCAGATGACACTAAACTCTGCAGGGTAATTAATACAGAGGAGGACAATTTTATATTACAGGAGGATTTATGTAAACTAGAAGCTTGGGCTGATAAATGGCAAATGAGCTTTAATGGGGATAAATGTAAGGTCATGCACTTGGGTAGAACGAACAAGTTGTATAATTATGTGCTTAATTGTAAAACACTGGGCAAAACTGTCACTGAAAAAGACCTGGGTGTATGGGTGGACGACAAACTCACATTTAGCGGCCAGTGTCAGGCAGCTGCTGCAAAGGCAAATAAAATAATGGGATGCATTAAAAGAGGCATAGATGCTCATGAGGAGAACATAATTTTACCTCTATATAAGTCACTAGTGCGACCACACTTAGAATACTGTGTACAGTTCTGGTCTCCGGTGTATAAGAAAGACATAGCTAAACTGGAGCGGGTGCAGAGAAGAGCGACCAAGGTTATTAGGGAACTAGGGGGTCTGCAATACCAAGACAGGTTATTACACTTGGGGTTATTTAGTTTGGAGAATCGAAGGGTTAAGGGTGATCTTATTACAATGTATAAATATATGCAGGGACAATACCAAGACCTTTCTAATGATCTTTTTACTCTTAGACCTGTGACGGGGACAAGGGGGCATCCTCTACGTCTGGAGGAAAGAAGGTTTAAGCATACTCACAGACGCGGATTCTTTACTGTAAGAGCAGTGAGACTATGGAACTCTCTGCCATATGATGTTGTAATGAGTGATTCCCTACTAAAATTTAAGAAGGGACTGGATGCCTTTCTTGAAAATTATATTACAGGGTATATATACTAGTTTCCTTAATATTGCGTTGATCCAGGGAGCTAGTCTGATTGCCGTATGTGGAGTCGGGAAGGAATTTTTTTCCCCAATGTGAAGCTTACTGTTTGCCACATGGGTTTTTTTTGCCTTCCTCTGGATCAACATGTTAGGGCAAGTTAGGATAGGATATGGGTTGAACTAGATGGACTTAAAGTCTCCCTTCAACCTTAATAACTATGTTACTATGTTACTATGTGAAACACACAGTGACAACTCCATGCTGACAGCAGTCACTGGCCGACATGGCTAGAGATGCGCTGACCCATTTCATGGGACTCTACTCTCTGATTGCTATGATCGGTTAGTCAATCTGACTGACCGATCACAACATGCAATTGGCTGGAAGTGCTGAATAGTGTTGAGCGAATGTGCTCGGATAAGGTGTTATCCAAGCATGCTTGGATGCTAATAGAGTATCTTTGGCATGCTTGAATGCTATGTTCGAGTTGCTGTGGCGGTTCAACAGCTACAAAACAGGCATTACCTAACAAACAGGCTATCCATGTATGGGTTGCAGCTGTCAAACAGCTGGGAGACATACAGCTGCAGCGACTTGAACACAGCATTTGAGCACGCCGAAAATACTCTGTTAGCACACAAGCCTGCTCGGATAAAACTTATCCAAGCACGTTCGCTCAGCAGTAGCTGCTGAAGTATCAGCACTTCCCTGCACGATTACCCGCAGGAGCTTGGCTTAACTTACAACCGAGCTCTTGCGATAGCAGCCAGGGTCGAGGCCCACACTGACCCAGGCTATTTAACCTTCCAGATGCCACAATCGATAGCGATCATGGCCTTTAGAAGGTTGTATGAGGAACGGGACTCTGTCACCCCCATTGGCACGATGAAATCATAGGGAGTCGATGGTGTTTATGACAACTGGATATCACACAATGAGGTACTGATGTGCTAGATACAATGGCGTTAGGCCCAGCCATAAGCAGGGTGTAATAGGCATTTTGTCTGTGTAACCTCACAGGTCTCATGCATTGCAGTGCTTGTGCATTGCAATGCATAAGACCAATGATCACAGTAATAGAAGTTAAAGTTCCATAGCGGGACGAAGTAAAAAGTAAAGGAAGTTAAGAAACAGATTTAAAAATAAGGCCAAAGAGTAAAAAAATAGATGGCACTCCATGATGCAGTAAATCAAATCTCTCTTTATTCAATGCAAGTAGTACATGGATGCAGGGGAGCAGGTACAGCTGACGACAGCCGTTTCGATCAGGCACTTCAACAGGTCCATGTAATACCAGGTCCAGGTGATGAAGAAAGGATTCTTTTACTGCATCACAGAGTGCCATCTATTTAACCTCTTTGGCCTGAACGTTGTACGACGCTGATCGTTTCAGATGTTGCACCCGGGATTTTGCAAGCCATACACTGCTGGTCTGCCAAGTAAGCTTGAAAAGGTTTGTTTTAAGTTGTTTGGTGCTGGTTTTTCTCATTTTCCAAGTCTAAAACATAATTGTGTGCGCCTCTTAAAAGCCTAATACTATCGAATAGAAGCCAAACAGTGTCCAGAGAATCTCTGCTGCTTCAGTAGTGATTGGATCCCTCGGGGGATTTCATAGGAATCACGTATTTTGTAGATTTAGATGGAAACCCCGTTGTAAGTGCTCAGCATAGAGCACAGGATAAATGTGAACTGATCCAAAATGTTCTGTACCCCAAAATGCCACCAATAAAAGTTTCTACCCAACCCACAAAAACACGTCACCAATCAGGTCCATTATCTGATAACAGAAATATAGGGGATGTTCACATTAGGGTACCTTTACACCTAGCGATGCACCAGCGATCCCGACCAGGGATATGACGCGGTCAGGATCGCTGGTACGTCGCTAGGTGGTCGCTAGTGAGCTACCACACAGGCAGATCTCACTAGTGACATCGCTGGGGACGGGGATCACTACTTACCTGTCAGACGCGGCGATCCTGCGTCCTCCCGCCTGGCTCCACGCGTCGCTCGTCGGCGCCGCAGGAAGTGACCGACGAGGAATGGTCCAGGAGCTTCTCGCGCGACCAACGATAAGCAGCGGGGGAGCCGGTCGGAGGTAAGTATCACATGCAGCGATATCGCTAGCAATATCGCTGCAACATCACAAAATCGGTGACTTTACAGCGATATTGCTAGCGATATCGCAGTGTGTAACGGGGGCTTTACTGGTAGCACAAAGGCTCTGGAAAAGTGACATGGCTCCCACCAACAGAAGTCTGCACTTCCAAATCCAAACACCCCCTCACCCTGAGCCCCACAGAGTGACTAAATGGCAGTTAGCATCCACATGTTTGGCATTACTGTAGTGATGAGAGACCACTCAATTTACAGGTGCGTATCTCCAAAAGCACGAGCTGGGCACAATGTACGGGCACTGCAATGTATTGGACACTAAAATGTACAGGCACTACAAAGGTGTATTTGCATTTTCACTCTGCAACGTCCACTGCTGCTCATTTCTAGAAAATATGCATAGAATAAAACTAATTACTACACCCAAAGATTAATTCCTAGATGGGTGTAATTTCCAAATTGGGGTCAGTTGAGGGAGATTTCTGCTTTTGTTGCACTTAGTGGCTCTGCAAATGAAGTCTGTAAAGTATTCTAGGAAAATCTGCTCTACAAAAGTCAAAGAGCGCTCCTTCCGTCTCGAGTCTTACTGTGTGGCCAAGCAGTACTGTACAGCCACTTATGAGGCACTGCTACGTTCAAGAAAAATTGTGCAACAAATTTTACCTATTTCCCTTTATGAAAATGTAAAATTTGGGGCTTAAACAACATTTTTTCTTTACCATCCAATGGTATAAAATTTTGTGAAACGTGGTGTCAGTGTGCTCTCTGCATTGCTAGATGATTATATTAAGACGTGTAGTTTTCAAAATGGGGTCACTTATTGTGGGTCCTGTTGACCTGACACCTTAGAGCCTCTGCCAATGTGACATGGCACCCGCAAACCATTCCAGGCAAATCTGCACTCTAATATGACACTTCTTCCCTTCTGA
Organism: Dendrobates tinctorius; assembly: GCF_039654945.1. Classification (NCBI taxonomy): domain Eukaryota; kingdom Metazoa; phylum Chordata; class Amphibia; order Anura; family Dendrobatidae; genus Dendrobates; species Dendrobates tinctorius. The sequence continues at coordinate 31,733,792 of NW_027361771.1, forward strand.
GCTTTGCACTGTGCCTAAAAAGTAGTTTTTAACCACATATTATTATTATTATTATTATAATACATTTTTATAGCGCCATTTATTCCATGGCGCTTTACATGTAGAAGGGGCAAATATAGACAAGTACAGTAAACATGAGCAAAATAAAGCACACACAAGGACAGAAGGAGAGAGGACCTTGCTCGCAAGGGTTCACAGTCTACAGGTGAATAATATGGGGTATTGTTGTACTCAGGAGAATTTGTGTAACAAATTTTGTGGTCCATTTTCTCCTATTAGCCCTTTTGAAAATTAAAAACTTGTTGCTAAAACAACATTTTAGTGGAAAAAAAATGTTCATTTTCACTGCCCATTGTTATACAATTCTATGAAATTTCTGTGGGTTTAAAATGCTCAGTACAGTACACCCCTAGAGAAATTCTTCGACAGATGTAGTTTAAAGAATGGGGTCACTTGTGTGGGTTTCTGCTGTTTTGGAACATCGTCGGCTTTCTAATTGCAACATGGTGTCCATAAGCTATTCCGGACAATTTTGCACTTCAAAAATTAAATAGAGCTCTTTACCTTCCAAGGCCTGCCGTGTGCCCAAATAAGAGTTTTTGACCACATATGGAGTATCCCTGTACTCAGGAAAAATTGCACAACAAATTATATGGTCCAATTTCTCCTCTTACCCCTGTGAAAATGAAATATTTGGGGCTAAAACAACATTTTTGTGGAAAAAACATACTTTTTAATTTTCACGGTCCAATATTTTTAAATTCTGTGACGCACCTGTGGATTAAAGATGCTCACCACACCTCTAGATAAATTCCTTGTGGGGTGTAGTTTCCAAAATGGGGTCACTTGTTTGGATTTCCATTGTTTAGGCACATCAGGAGCTCTGCAAACGCAACACAGTGTCTATCGGTTCCAGCCAATTTTGCACTCCAAAAGTCAAAAAGTCCTCCTTCCCTGCCATGTCCCCGAACGGTAGTTTTCCATCACATCTGTGTACTCAGCAGAAATTGCAAAACAAATTGTATGTCCATTTTCTTCTGTTACCCTTGTGAAAATGCAAATTTGCAGCTAAAGCAACATTTTTGTGGGAAGAAGCAACATTTTAGTTTTTTTCTTCCACATTGTTTTAATTCCTGTGCTGCAACTAAAGAATTAATAAACTTCTGGAATGTGGTTTTTAGGACTTTCAGGGATCACTTTTTAAAATGGTGTCATTTTTGGGTATTTTCTGTCATGTAGCGCTTCAAATTAATTTCAAATGTGATATTGTCCCTAAAAAAAAAGTTTTGTAAATTTTGTTGGAAAAATGAAAAACTGCTGATTCACCATTTATGCTTCTAACTTCCTAACAAAAAATGATGCTTATGTAAAGTAGACATGTGGTAAATGTTATTTATTAACTATTTCGTGTGATATAACTATCTGGCTTCAGGGCATAAAAACTCAAAGTTTGAAGGTTGCAAAATTTTCTATTTTTGTCAAATTAATTTTTTTTTATATTTTCATAAATGGACACAAATTATATCAACCAAAATTTACCACTAACATGAAGTACAATGTGTCACATAAAACAGTCTCCAAATCACTGGGATATATGAAGCATTCCAGAGTTTCCGCTGCAGAAAAGCGTAAAAAAATGCATGTAATCTGCACATGACTATATTAATAAAGTTTGACAAATCCAAATACCAGGGAATATAAAAAAACAAAGTACCTTTGTTTGAAACATTACATATTAACAAAAGAAAATAAAAGGTCAAAAACGCAGTAAAAATGCAATGAGAAAATTAAAGTAAGATAATTTAATTAATAGGTAGAGCAATTTTGCAGAAAATCTGCAACATCAAAAAAGCTAATCATGGGAACATAACTTAAGGCCACATTCACACATTCAGTATTTGGTCAGTGTTTTACATTAGCATTAATAAGTCAAAATCAAAGCAGAATAGTCAGAGGAAATATATAATATAAACATGTCACCACTTCCGTATTTTTCATCCAAAACTAGTTGTGGCTTACAAATAATGATATAAAATATTGACCAAATGTTGAACATGTGAACATGGCCTAAAAGATGTGTGTGCATACCTTGAGGTAATAAAAAGATGTACAAAAAACGCTGAAAAAAAACATTAATCGAAAACTGCAGCAGAAAAATTGTCAACAAAGCACTCCAGGAAACAATTGAAATATTTTAACAAAAAAAGCTCAGGCTTAAAGAAGTTTTCCCAAGAACAAACATTCATTTTAATCAATAGATCTTGGAATGATAATATTTACCACAACTGGATGAGTAAAAAATGTTCCTGTGCTGAGATAATCTTAAAAATTTCCCCTGCTGTGTACTGTGTAATGGCCATGTCTGACCGTACAGGGACATGGACTGATCATACCACAGCTCCCGGACCAGGGAGGAAGAAAAAAAAGTATACTGACACGACAAAATGGATCACAGCTGATTCTTTTTATAAGGTAAAACATTTCCCTGCCTGTTTTTAAACAATGACTTAGTTAAAAAAAAGAATAATTTGCGATCCAGTGCTGTGCTATCTGTATACTCTCTTTTGGTTCCTCCCCTGCCCAAGAGATGTGGTATGATCAAACCATGTTTCTGTACGGTGTGAGGCAGTGACCGGTGTTACATGTAGGAGGGTCACTGTGTGTTCCCCCCAGGATGCGCACGGAGGCGTATTGAGCCCATGAGAGTGCGTTGCATTCACAGGCGTAGCTGTGATTGCAATGCAAGGTAAAAGTAAGTATGGGTCTTGGACATGCTAGTTCTCCAAGGCAGATTTAGGTAATACTTGCTCTGGGATTTTGTGTTTTGAAACAGGCTACAGATGGTAGTGGTGCAGTCCATTTCATTACCGGCCTGGGTTTTCCATGTGGCCCACGGCCACATATTCCAGTTAAAAGCCCTGCAGTAAAGAGTTTGGGCGTGTCAGGGTCAGTGTCAGTTTGGTCTGGCAAGCGTGCAGAGCAGAAGGCTCTGCAGAGCTCCACCTGTGAGAGGCAACACAGGCAAGTGGAGCTGAAAGGCCTGGTACCCACAGCGTACACGGCAGTGCAGTTGCCCACGGCAACGATCTTGGAGGCAGATTGTCATGTGCCCAGCTGCGATCCGGAGGTATACTGTCTAGTGCTCGGCGGTGGACTGGTGTGTTTATTGACTGCAATCTGGAGGATATGTTTCCTGGCTGCGAGCCAGAGAATATCGTGTGTTGTGTTTTGCTGTGAGTTGAACATTAACCCCTTCACCCTCAAGGGTGGTTTGCACGTTCATGACTGGGCCAATTTTTACAATTCTGACCACTGTACCTTTATGAGGTCATAACTCTGGAACGCTTCCATGGATCCCGGTGATTCTGACATTGTTTTCTCGTGACATATTGTACTTCATGATAGTGGTAAAATTTCATTCAAATAACTTGCGTTTATTTGTGAGAAGAACGGAAATTTGGCGAAAATTTTGCAATTTTCCAGCTTTGAATTTTTATGCCCTTAAATCACAGAGATACAGCACACAAAAAACTTGATAACTAACATTTCCCACATGTTTACTTTACATCAGCACAATTTTGGAACCAAAATTTTTTTTTGTTAGGAAGTTATAAGGGTTAAAAGTTGACCAGCGATTTCTCATTTTTACAACACCATTTTATTTTTAGGACCACATCACATTTGAGGTCATTTTGAGGGGTCTATATGATAGAAAATACCCAAAAGTGACACCATTCTAAAAACTGCACCCCTTAAGGTGCTCAAAACCACATTCAAGAAGTTTATTAACCCTTTAGGTGCGTCACAGGAATTTTTTTGAATATTTAAAAAAAAATGAACATCTAACTTTTTTTCACAAAAAAAATACTTCAGGTTCAATTTTTTTTATTTTACCAAGGGTAACAGGAGAAATTGGACTGCAAAAGTTATTGTGCAATTTGTCCTGAGTACGCTGATACCTGATATGTGGGGGGGGAACGACTGTTTCGGAGCATGGCAGAGCTCAGAATGGAAGGAGCGCCGTTTGACTTTTTCAATGCAAAATTGGCTGGAATTCAGATCGGACGCCATGTCACGTTTGGAGAGTCCCTGATGTACCTAAACAGTGGAAACCCCCTACAAGTGACCCCATTTTGGAAACTAGACCCCCCAAGGAACTTATCTAGAAATGTGGTGAGAACTTTGAACCCACAAGGGCTTTACAGAAGTTTATAACGTACAGCGGTACAATTAAAAAAATCATATTTTTTCCACAAAAATGATCTTTTCACCCCAATTTTTAGTTTCCCAAGGGTAACAGGACCCTAAAAGTTATTGTGCAATTTGTCCTGAGTACGCTGATACCCCACATGTGGGGGTAAACCACTATTTGGGCGCATGGCAGAGCTCGGAAGGGAAGCAGCGCCATTTGACATTTTTGGCTGGAATTGAGATCGGACATCATGTCGCGATTGGAAAACCCCTGATGTACCAAAACAGTGGAAACCCCCCACAAATGACACCATTTTGGAAACTAGACCCCCTAAGGAACTTATCTAGATGTGAGGTGAGCACTTTGAACCCCCAAAGGCTTCACAGAAGTTTATAATGCCAGGGCATGAAAATAAAAAAAATCGTATTTTTTTCCACAAACATGATCAATTAGTCCCCAATTTTTTTATTTTCCCAAGGGTAACAGGAGAAATTGAACCCCAAAAGTTGTTGTCCAATTTGTCCTGAGTACGCTGACACCCCATATGTGGGAGAAAACCACTGTATGGACACACGTCAGGGCTCGGAAGGGAAGCAGTGACATTTTGGAATGCAGACTTTGATGGAATGGTCTGCGGGTGTCATGTGCGTTTGGAGAGCCCCTGATGTACCTAAACTATTGAAACTCCCCACAAGTGACCCCATTTTTGACACTAGGCCCCCCATGGAACTTATCTAGATGTGTGGTGAGCACTTTGAACCCCCAAGTGCTTCACAGAAGTTTATAACGCTCAGGCGTAAAAATAAAAAAATCATTTTTTTCCACAAAAATGATATTTTTGCCCCCAATTTTTTATTTTCCTAAGGGTAACAGGAGAAATTGGACCACAAAAATTGTTTTGCAGTTTGACCTGAGTAGGCTGATACCCTACATGTGGGAGTAAAACACTGTTTGGGCGCATGGCAGAGCTTGGAAGGGAAGGAGCACCATTTGACTTTTTCAACTCAGAATTGGCTGGAATTGAGATCAGACGCCATGTTGCATTTGGAGAGCCCCTGATGTGCCCAAACAGTGGAAACCCCCAATTCTAACTCCAACCTGAACCCCAACACACCCCTAACCCTAATCTCAGCCCTAGCCCTAACCCTAGCCCTAACCCTAGCCTTAACCCTAACCCTAATGGAAAAATGGAAATAAACACATTTTTTTAAAAAAAACTAAGGGGGTGATAACGGGGGGTTTGATTTACTATTTATGGCGGTTTTTATGTTTGGCGGCTGTCACACGCTAAAAGACGCTTTTTATTGTAAAAATAGTTTTTGCATTACCACATATTGAGAGCTATAATTTTTCCGTATTTTGACCCACCGAGTCATGTGAGGTCTTATTTTTTGCGGGACGAGTTGACGTTTTTATTGGTACCATTTTCGGGCACGTGACATTTTTTGATCGCTTTTTATTCCGATTTTTGGGACGCAGAATGAATAAAAACCAGCGTTTCATGAATTCCGCGTGCGATAAAACTGATAAGGTGGTTTTATTCTTCGGGTCAGTACGGTTACATAAATACCTTGCTTAGGTCGTTTTTTTATGTTTTGTCGGTTTTATGCAATGAAAACTATTTTATATAAAAAATATTTTTGCATCGCTTTATTCTGCGAGCTATAACTTTTTTATTTTTTTGCGGATGATGCTGTGTTGCAGCTCGTTTTTTGCGGGACAAGATGACGTTTTCAGCGGTACCATGGATATTTATATGCGTCTTTTTGATCGCGCGTTATTACACTTTTTGTTTGGCAGTATGATAATAAATCATTATTTTTTGCTTCGCTTTTTATTTTTATTTTTTAAGGGGTTCGCTAAAGGGGTTAACTAATGGGACAGTTTTATAGGGCGGGTCATTACGGACGCGGCGATACCTAATATGTGTACTTTTATTGTTTTTGGTTTTTTTTATTTCTAAAAAATGGATTTATTTGGGGGAATATTTTTTTTTTTTCTAATTTATTTGGCAATTTTTTTATTTAATTTATTTTAACACTTTTTTTATTTTTTTTTTTTACTTTATTAAATAGTCCCAGGTGGGACATCACTGTCCTGTCACAGATCGCTGATCTGTCACATCACAGATCACTGTGACAGATCAGCGATCTGTCACAGGCACTGCAGAAGGCTTCCTCATGCCTGCGCTTTGTAGGCACTGAGGAAGCCAGCTTCCTGCAGGCCCCCGTCGCCATCTTGGATTCGGGGGCCTGCAGGAAAGGAGCCCCCGGCAGCAGCGCTGCACATTGCGCTACTGTGGGGGGCTCAGGGAAGCACGGAGGGAGCCCCCTCCCTGCCGATGCTTCCCTTTAACTCCCGGTACACCGCGATAATGTTTGATCGCGGTGTGCAAGGGGTTAACGTGTCAGGGGCGGGCCGTGACCACCCCTGACACATTGTGCCGGGTGTCAGCTGTGATAATCAGCTGACACCCGGCCGCGATCAGCGGCGCTCACCACGTGGGCGCCGCTGATCGCGGTAGACGTACTATCCCGTCCATGGGCATAGGGGCCCGGGGCCCATGGGCGGGATAGTACGTCTCATGTCAGGAAGGGGTTAAAGAGCAATTTGTTTCGAACTTTGCTGTGTCACTGCACTACAACGCTCAGATACAGCCATTATACAGTACATAGCAGAGACACATTTATAAGATTATTTCGGCACAGGAAGAACATTTTTTTAAACACATCCAATTGTGGAAAGTATTATTATTCCAAGATCTACTGATTAAAATGTACCGTACTTTTGTTTGTGGGTAAAGAGAAGGAATGATTCCTGAAGCAGACACAGTGTGAACATATCCTTAAACAGCTCCAAGATCATGAACCATGAGTTCATGCTCACACATACAGTTGTGGCTAAAAGTATTGACACCCCGGCAATTCTGTCAGATAATACTCAGTTTCTTCCTGAAAATGATTGCAAACACAAATTCTTTGGTATTATTATCTTCATTTAACTTGTCTTAAATGAAAAAACACAAGAGAATGAAGCAAAAAGCAAAACATTGATCATTTCACACAAAACTCCAAAAATGGGCCAGGCAAAAGTATTGGCACCCTCAGCCTAATACTTGGTTGCGCAACCTTTAGCCAAAATAACTGCGACCAACCGCTTCTGGTAACCATCAATGAGTTTCTTACAATGCTCTGCTGGAATTTTAGACCATTCTTCTTTGGCAAACTGCTCCAGGTCCCTGATATTTGAAGGGTGCCTTCTCCAAACTGCCATTTTTAGATCTCTCCACAGGTGTTCTATGGGATTCAGGTCTGGACTCATTGCTGGCCACCTTAGAAGTCTCCAGTGCTTTTTCTCAAACCATTTTCTAGTGCTTTTTGAAGTGTGTTTTGGGTCATTGTCCTGCTGGAAGACCCATGACCTCTGAGGGAGACCCAGCTTTCTCTCACTGGGCCCTACATTATGCTGCAAAATTTGTTGGTAGTCTTCAGACTTCATAATGCCATGCACACGGTCAAGCAGTCCAGTGCAAGAGGCAGCAAAGGAACCCCAAAACATCAGGGAACCTCCACCATGTTTGACTGTAGGGACCGTGTTCTTTTCTTTGAATGCCTCTTTTTTCTCCTGTAAACTCTATGTTGATGCCTTTGTCCAAAAAGCTCTACTTTTGTCTCATCTGACCAGAGAACATTCTTCCAAAACGTTTTAGGCTTTTTCAGGTAAGTTTTGGCAAACTCCAGCCTGGCTTTTTTATGTCTCGGGGTAAGAAGTGGGGTCTTCCTGGGTCTCCTACCATACAGTCCCTTTTCATTCAGATGCCGACGGATAGTACAGGTTGACACTGTTGTATCTTCGGACTGCAGGGCAGCTTGAACTTGTTTGGATGTTAGTCGAGGTTCTTTATCCAACATCCGCACAATCTTGCTTTGAAATCTCTTGTCAATTTTTCTTTTCCGTCCACATCTAGGGAGGTTAGCCACAGTGCCATGGGCTTTAAACTTCTTGATGACACTGCGCACGGTAGACACAGGAACATTCAGGTCTTTGGAGATGGACTTGTAGCCTTGAGATTGCTCATGCTTCCTCACAATTTGGTTTCTCAAGTCCTCAGACAGTTCTTTGGTCTTCTTTCTTTTCTCCATGCTCAATGTGGTACACACAAGGACACAGGACAGAGGTTGAGTCAACTTTAATCCATGTCAACTGGCTGCAAGTGTGATTTAGTTATTGCCAACACCTGTTAGGTGCCACAGGTAAGTTACAGGTGCTGTTAATTACACAAATTAGAGAACAATCACATGATTTTTCGAACAGTGCCAATACTTTTGTCCACCCTCTTTATTATGTTTGGTGTGGAATTATATCCAATTTGGCTTTAGGACAATTCTTTGTGTTTTTTCATTTAAGACAAATTAAATGAAGATAATAATATAATAATATGAAAGAATTTGTGTTTGCAATCATTTTCAGGAAGAAACTGAGCATTATCTGACAGAATTGCAGTTGTGTCAATACTTTTGGCCACAACTGTAGTTGCACAAATTCATTTTATGCATGTTCCATGGCCACAAGATATAAGGGAGAATTTATTGATGCTTTAGTACAATTTTTTGCAAAAAAGTGGTGGCTGAGTGGATATGGTTAACTTTGCAGTATGAGCCACTTTTATGAAATGAACTTTAGAAAAAATGGCAAAAAAATATCAACAGGGCAGGTAATGACTGAAAAATTGTATCAAAAATAGCTAAGACTTACAAAACACAAAGAAAATGCCAGAAACAAGGAGCGATTCCTGCAGCATCTTCTTCTTGTAAAATGGACATTTTGACCACTGGAAAAAAAACTTTTAATGAAAATATGTGTGATTTTTTTTCTATTTCTTGCATTTTTAAAAAGTGGGCGTCTGAGTTGACATGGTTAGGCTACTTTCACACATCAGGTTTTCGGCGTCAGGCGCGATCCGGCGTCGTGCCGGAGCGCCGGATCCGGCAAATATTTCATCAAACCGGATGTGACGGATCCGTTTTTCTGCCGGATCCGTCTTGTTCTTGACAGACAAAACCGGATCCGTCTCATCCGGTTCATCCGTTTTTCGATCCGTTTTTTGACGGATTACGCCGGATCCGGTTTTTAAAAACACCCCTTGTGGCCTTCCGAACGGGATTGGCTACTGGAAAACTATATACAGCGTGTTCCTACAGCCCTTCTTTGACAGGTTGTAGAGGAGAAAGTGCAGGTTGGAGAGAAGAGCAAGTTACTGGCGAAGATGGATGTTGTGATTGGAAATATTTTGAAGAATTTGGCGGATTTTACAGCGGAGGCGAATCGTTTGAGGGTGATTGTTCTGGAGAAGGAGAGAGCGAGACAGCAGCGCATCAGGCATCGTAGACGACGTTTGTGGATCCACCCCATCACAGCCAAGAGAATGACGCGTGGGGTCTATTCTACACTCTGCATGGACCTTAGACGAAACCCGGATAAATTTTTTGGATATGTTCGGATGAAAATGGAGAATTTTGATTACTTGGTGGAGCGCATTGCACACCTCATAAGAAAAGCGGACACCTATTGCGGCTTCTCTGTTTCACCCGCAGAGCGTCTGATGGTGACTTTAAGGTAAGCCACATTTATTGGATATGCTCGCATCAGAGCACACTTTCACTGCAATCTTGTTGGTGGTAGTTTGTATCTCCAAGTGTTATAGCTGAGTTTTGGTATGTAATGCTGTGATTTTAAACTAATTGATTGTTTTTTAATTCCCCACAGATTTCTTGCAACTGGAGAATCCCTTTCGTCACTGCATTTCCAGTACAGACTCGGGATTTCCACCATATCTGGAATAGTGAAGTACACATGCCGTGCACTGTGGGACTCCTTAGCTGAAGAGTTTTTACCAGAGCCCACAACAGAGAGGTGGATTGAAATTTCAGAAAAGTTTCAACAGATATGTCAGTTTCCCAACTGCTTGGGCGCTGTGGACGGGAAACATATCCGCATTGTAAAGCCAGCCGGATCGGGATCGGAATATTTCAATTACAAGAAATATTTTTCAATTGTCCTCATGGCCATCGCTGACGCGGAATACAAATTTATTGCTGTTGATATTGGGGTCTATGGCCGCTCCAATGACTCAAGTTTTCAAACTGTCTGCCATGGGGCGTAAACTGTATGGAAACACCTTCCAGTTCCCACCCCCTAGACCGCTGCCGCAAACATCTGGTCCACCTATGCCATTTGTCTGTGTAGGGGATGAAGCCTTCCAGCTGTCAGAACACCTTTTGAAACCGTACGGTAGCAGAGGATTGTCAAGAACAAAACGCATTTTTAATTACCGCCTCACAAGAGCAAGAAGAATGGTTGAATGTACCTTTGGTATTCTGACAGCCAAATGGCGGGTCCTATTGACTGCGATCAACCTCAAGACAGAAACTGTGGACGAGGTGATCAAAGCGTGCGTGGTACTCCACAATTTTGTTATCTGCAAGGAACCCATTTCCATTGAGGACACCTCTGAAGAAACCACCTTGCAAGATTACCATGACATTACCACTAGAAGTTCTGTGACGGTTTCAGTAATGAGGGACAATTTTGCACTATACTTTGTCACCTCAAGGCAGAGTACACTGGCAGGATGACAGAGTGTGAAAGATTTGTGCCCTTAACCAAAATTGTGTACCGTCTGTACCAACAGTATATACCTTTGCCAACCAAAGTTGGCTATCTTGTCATGGTCTTACTATTTTTAGCTTTAGGCCACAGGTGTGTACCTGGTTGTGTTTTATGCAAAGTATTTCACCTTTTAACAAAAGTTGTGTACATTGTTAGGAAATCACCAACAATAAACACAACTTTTTAGGTGAAATACTTTGCTTCAAACACAACCAGGAACACAACTGTGGCAAAAAGCTAAACTTTACCCACAGTTATATACCTGGTTTTGAATACCATTTTACCTTTTAAATACCCTGTATTTAACCTTTTTCGCCGCAGAAAGAAATGACAGACAACCAGTGTAAAATAATTTAACTTTTATTGAAAAATGTTTTTTTTAGTAAACTGATTTTAAATTTTAATAAACTTTTTTAATAAAGCTTTGAAACCATAAAACTGGTCATTTTTATTAAAATACACACACATTATAAATCTGTGTAGTGTGGGGTGGAAATACTGCTGGAGGGGCTGCAGGACACTTCGACACTGGGAGTGTGGAGAGAGGACTGGGATCGTGGTGGGGAAGGAACAGTTAGAGGTGAAGGTGTGGAAAAAGCTACAGAATGGGTGGACATGTGGGAGGCAGAAGAGGTGGTGGAGTGGAGGGTTGGGCAGGGACTGAAGGAGCAGATGATGTTGATGGCAAGTTGTATGGGGAAGGAGTTTGGTATGGGGCAGGTTGCTGGAAGTGGGGAGATGTCTGGTACTGGGGAGGTTGCTGGTACTGGGGAGGTTGCTGGTACTGGGGAGGTTGCTGGTACTGGGGAGGTGGATGGTATGTAATAGGAGGGGGAGGATGGAAAGTGGCTGGAGGGGGTGCAGGTGGAGGAACTACTGGGGTGGGAAGAGGAGGTTGGGAGGTAACGTGCTGGAGAGCACCGTGGCATGAATGCATTACATGCATCTGCTGGGTAGGAGATAGCGTTTCCATGCGCTCCACAACAGATGTGAAAAAGGTGTGGTTTGGCGAAGATCTTGCTTCTGAATGCATGGTTTGCAGAAGTGTCTTCACCTCCAGAATGCTGGAGTTGATCTGCTGAAAGCCTGCGGAGATTTGCTCTGACAAGACTTTTAGACAGTTCTGGAAAGATGCATTCAGATGCAAGAACTCTGGCGCATAAGTCTTTTCCTGACCCCTCTGCCGCTGCCGCCCAGTACCCGCAGGTGTACTAGAGGTGGCAGGGGCAGAAGGGTGGGGTAAAGGGAAAGCGATCTCCTCACCAGCAGCTTCATGTAATGTAGGCGGCCACGATGCTCCTGTGCTGGTGGATGGGACAGAGGGGTCGAATGTGTGGGAAGGCTGTGAAGGTACAGATGTACCGGGGCGGTCGAAGTGTCCCTCGGTGCCGGTCTCCTCAGGGATCGCCTCAGAAGGGTCCAACCGTGCAGGCTCCCGAGTGCTGCGGAATAAAGAGAAAAAAAAACAATTAAAAAAGTGACATGGCATGGCCCTGGCTGAAAAAAAATTGTTACATCTAAACATTTTTTTTTCACATGTGGTGTGTAATATTTACCTTCTGGTGACCATTGTATCCCGGAGGAACGACAGGGCTTGTGCGTACTTGTACTTGCTCCTGCATCCTCCAGATCCACTCGGGGCCCGCATCTCTTTATTGAACTCCTTCTTGAAACGATCCCTCACAGACCACCACCGCTTCACAATTCTGTCCCCTGAAACGAGAAAGGAGTGGTTAGTATACAAAATCAGTGTTTCCCAAACTCCAGTCCTCATGGTCCCCAGGGGTCATGTTTTCAGGATTTCCATAGTAAATGGAAATCCTGAACAGTCCTCGTGGTCCCCACGGATCATGTGGAGTTCGGGAAACACTGGTTTACATCAAGCAACCGGTACTGTATATACTTACGCTCTTTAATCTGGGCCCGGGCATCGAGGTCCTCCCAGCGGTCCACAAGGAGCGAACAGATTTCCTCCCAGAGTCGTCGGGTAACGATCAGGTCAGCATGGCGGCGGTCAGCCATATTCCAGAGCGTCTCCCTTTCTCTGACGAGATCGATGAGGTGGTCCACATCGATTCCTCCATCCTCACCGTCAGAGTCGGGAGCACGCTGTGAAGGCTGTTAAAGAAAAAGACAAAAATAACATAATTAGCCTCCACACTTAATGAAATAAAAAGTGCAACAAAACAAAGCAAAAATATTATACTTACACGCTGGTGACCGCCGCGTTGCTGTCGCCGACGACCCTGGGAGGCACTGCGAGGACCTCTTGGCCGAGCACCAGATTGGGAAGACTAGAGAAGAAAACAAAAAATGTTATGTCTTTGGATGTAGGCATTTGTTTGCTGTGTGTGGTCTGCAGAACATTGTTTTCTATGTGTTGTGTGTAGTGTGATGTTATGTTTCTGCGTTTGATGCAAAAAACTTACCAATTGTGAGCCCACTCCAGGTGTCTGTCCACCCCTTCCTTCTTCTTCTGGGAGCTCCTCTTCAGCTTGTGATTCCTGTTTTGAAATAAAAGGCAATTAATAGACATATTACAGAGATGATGGATTTTGGAAATAAAAACTTACCGTCAAACGCTGACGATGTGAGGGAGGGCTCCCAGAAGAAGATGTGCTGTCTTCCTGCTGGCCAGACTCCATGCCTGTGGGTGGTGTTACTGCTGCTGCCAGTGCTGCTGCTGCTGCATCTCTTGGGCGGCTGTTGAATAAAGAGAAACAAAGGGCCAATGAATATCTTGATATTCCATGGCCCTAGTTTGGAGGAATGGGGGATTTGATAATTACTGTCTCTCATCTGCTGCTGGACTCCCCTCCTCAGCATGTTCCATTTGGGGTGGTGGTGGTGCTGATGGTGCTGCAGTGGTCTCCTGCGCCTGGTTCCTGTCTTGGGTGGCATGTTGGGTGTGGCTGAGGGTCCCACTGTCATGCTTTTATATGTGTCTTGTGGGCAGAGCTACTGAGCATGCTCAGACCAAAAAAACCGGATCCGGCGCATTGCGGCGCTCATAGGCTTTCATTGTGTGAAAAAGCCGGACACGCCAGATCCGGCGTGTCCGGCTTTTTAGCCGGAGACAAAAAACGTTACAGTAGCCGTTTTTTCCAGACGCCGGATTGCGACACATTGCCGGATCCGGCGAAAACCGGATGAAACGCATGGCCATCCGGCGCGATCCGGCGCAAATGCAAGTCAATGGGGGGGAAACCGGATCCGGCATTGCATTTCGCCGGATCCGTTTTTTGTCAAAAGCGCCGGATCGCGCCTGACGGCGAAAACCTGATGTGTGAAAGAGGCCTTAGCTATTTTAATACGGTTTAAGCCAGATTTAAGAATTGATACTTTGAAACAAGCACACAAGAAAATGGAGCTTATAGCAGTCATGTCAGTTGCAAATCTAGCTCTGGTTGGAGCCTTTGACATGGAGGTGTTTGGAAGTGGGAAGGCTCAGTTTCCAGAAGTGGCAAGAGAGGCGAGTCCTGAGCTGGCCGAGACTGTAGAGACCAACATTTTACCAGCTACCAATGATGGGCTTCTTGCTGCCATTGGCCCAATAACACACAACACATGAACACTTCTGTGAGACAGAGTCGGCCACAGCTTTTCTTTCAAATTAAACCATTAACCAGTAAAATGTGTCATTTAAATTATCACTGTATTTGAAGCAATATGCCCATCACTGGACTCCTAATAAGCAAGTCTGCCATCAATTCCACTACTTCATTTCCACAATAACTGACCGCCAGCTATGACTTGTCTTATCAAAAGAGCACCATAATCAGAAACAACAGCCGTAAGAGCATGTACAACTAGTGATGAGCGCAAGTGCACATTTCTCAAGTTTGTCGAGGGTACTCGGGTATGCACAGAGTATCGCGGATTCTCGAGTGACATGTTCGCTTCCCTGTGGCCCCATGTTTGTCGGCTGTTAGACTTCCACAGAACATGCTGGGATCGACTGACAAACATGGGCAATTTCCACATATTTTGTGGCTGTCTACCTGCCGTGAAAATGCAGCCGTGAGGACTTGAACTTGTCACTCGAGCACCAGCGAAGGCAACTGGAAAGCAGCAGCTCACGGTATGCATGGGGCTAGCTTTTTTTTTTTTTTTTTGGGTTTTGTGCATTAATTTTTTAATTTTTCCCTCCCCTTCTACCAAGAGCTACAACTTTTATTTTATTTTTTTGCTGACAAACCAAGTGCCGCTCTGTTTTTTAAGGGACTACTTGTACTTTCGAATGACACCATTCATTTTATCATATGGTTTACTAAAAAAAATGGAAAATTCCAAGTGAAGTGAAATTGTAAAAAAAAAAGCAATTCCACAATAGTTTTTTACTGTTTTGTTTTCTCAGCATTCATTGTGCAGTAAAAATAACATTGAATTGATTAGGTCAGTACAATTAAGAAAATATCAAGCTTGCATATTTTTTTCTTTAAGACGTGGAAAAAAAATTCAGAAATTCGTAAAAAAACAAAAATTAGCTTGCGTCGCCATTTTCCAAAACGCATAACATTTTTATTTTTCACTCAATGGAGATGAGAGAAGGCCCATTTTTTGAATGATTGATAACCTGATGTTTTTATTAAAACTATTTTGGGTTATGTATGAGGCTTTAATCGCTTGTTGTTGCAATTTTTTGTGGAGTTATGGCAACCAAAAACCCACAATTCTAGAATTTCTGTTTTTTTCTCTTTTCAGTTTTTACAGATTGGGTCAATTAATTTTATATTCGATAGATCAGACTTTTCTTAACACTTTGATACCAAATATGCATATTTTTACATTTTTTTATATTTCTTTTATTGGGGAACAGGAGGATAATTCGAATTTTGATATATTTTTTTATTAGTTTAACTTTTCGTCTTTACTTTTTAGTCCCTTAGGGGACTTGCATCTGCAATAAGATGATCACTTGTACTATTTAAAGCAATACCACAGAATTGCTTTATATAGTAAAAATCACTGTCTTCTATGATGCCCAGCCACAGACTGCACACCATAGAGACACCATATGACAGGCACAGGGCATACAGCCAGCTCTGGTTATACTCATAGCAAGCCATCGGTTTTCTGCTATAATGTGAGCAGGGAAGCCATACAGAGCCCAGACAGACTGTGCTATTGAAAGCAGATGAAAGAGGGATAGAAGGATATAAAGGCATTCTGCTGCATAAAAAGCATAGAGCCTATAGTAACATGACAGGGCAGCTTCTGGGCAAAACTGTGCACTGGTTTTTAGTAGCTGAGATCTGGCTGTTGCAATAAATGAAAGCTTCCCTAAAAGGTGTGGTGTGATCCATTGTAGTAAATATACCCGACCCTTTGCTTAATTTTGTAGGCATAAAAGTTCTCCAATTTGCAGATTGGTGGGAGTCCCAGTGGACAAATACCCACCCATCAGCAAGTGGGTGTGTAGCGCCATTGGACACTCTGAAAAAGGGTCTTCTGGCTCGGTGTGTGCTGCTCATGACATGGCTGGCCAGGATCAAACAATGTAGAGATTAATGAAAGAGACTAGAGTGCAGAAATAAACTCTTCTTTACTAACCAAACTGGTGAAATGTATGTACATCAGATGGCAGATGTGACACTTAGAAAATACATCTACTGCCTAATCCAGAGGCAGGAACTTCACGGTTACATGTGTCAGTACATTACTTCTGTTACATGTTGCACTAGAGAAGCAAGTCATCATGGGGTTAATAGAAAGCTGTACAGTAAACTCTACATGCAAGGCACTAAAGCAGAGGTCCCCAACCTTTCTGACCTTGAGAGCCACATCCAGCTCTGAGAGAGGGTCGCGAGCCACATCCAGCTCTGAGAGAGGGTCGCGAGCCACATTCAGCACTGAGAGAGGGTCGCGAGCCACATCCAGCTCTCACCCCCTTCAAAGTAGTGTCAACCAAAGCCCCCATTACAGGTATAATGATAACAAAGCTTTTCCACAGAAATCACTCCAAAGAAGTACACTGAGATCCCAGGGGTTGTACCCACAATACCCCCATTCAGTATTCTCCCATCAAGGACTCCCAACACACTGTCACATCCAGCTTTGAGCACCTCCTCTAACAGGTAGTACCATCCTGCAGCGTACCATACCTAAAACATCTCTAAACCCCTAAGACCAGTAAATGTGCATCCAGATCTGCTCTTCTGTGCAGGACTACTCACAAGATTCACCATTTTGAGATGTGCTCTTCATACCCATTTGCTAGACCTGGGCCTAATGCACCAAGCTGGCAGACAGCTGCGAGCCACTATTCATAGGACCGTGAGCCACATGTGTCTCCCGAGCTACAGGTTGGGGACCCCTGCACTAAAGGATGCAATTTTATAATATCGTGCAGTTGTGAAATTATATATTTGCTGGAGATCTAGCTATCATCTTTGCACGTCTTTAACACATAATAATCAGTAATTTCTTGAATGCATTTTATTCCTGTTCGTGTCGCATGAAAGGTACACAGATGGCACACACGTTCACATGGATAGTCGACAGAAAACCACATGGATAGTAAAACTGGACAGTCTTAAGCGAATGTGTTTTTATACTGACATGTGAAGGGAGCCTTAGGAGAACACATGTCCCTGTCTGGCCAGTCTTCTCTATGACCCTCAGGTTTGGCTACACTTTAACTTGTTATCTAGTGTAGATAATGCTTGCTGTATGCTCCCACTTGCCTGATTTTAAAGAATCTTTCTACCACTTGATATTTGTTCACTTCAGAACTTTCTATCTGAGTATGTTTTCACTGGACAACCCTTTAAGGATGCAAGTCCAGTCCTAGTATCACTCTAGTATGGCTTCTATCAAATAGGAAGGATGGAAATAGAAGAAAAAATAGAAGCAAAGCTCAATGAGATGTTGGTAGGTAAATAGAAAGGGTCATCTGCTGTCAATACCGTGAATGCTGAACTCCTGCCACGCCAAGGCCACGCCAAGGCATTCTCATATGGGGCAGTCCTACGTTTTTTATATTCGCTGTGCCATTAGGGCCTCCTAAATGTAAAAAACGTAGAGTAGGACTGCCCTATATGAGATTGCCTTGGTGTGGCGGGGTGGCTCAAATGATTGATCAATTTTTTGCTAAATGTCTCATTTTGAAATACAGTTAGAAACTAATATGTGCATATGTACTTTATGTATTGCGTTCTGACCACAAGCAGCGCTGGCTTCTCCCCTTTTTTTTCCTTGATGGTTCCAATTGTCTTTGTTCCCCCATCTTGGTTTGCTACTCTCAAGGTGTTTTCTATTCTCCCGTTTTGGTCTGCCCTAACATATTCTGGGTTTTATTTTTTTGTTCACCCTTCACTGCACTTCCTTTCTGGCTATATCGCTAGGTTGACTTGGGTTTAGGAGTTCCAGCCCTTCAACTAAAGGGTTTACCTTGCATGGTAAACACCGGTTGAATTCCTGCAGTGAGTCTGTTTGTTTTCCTTCCCAGTTCCTCTTTCTTTCACCTATTTAGGTTTCTGGGAGGTTATACTTGCTCCCTTTACTTTTGGCTCTCCTTAGCATTCTCTCTTAACCTTATATGAACAGGTTATAATTTTCTCACCTTGGGTTTTCATATCTCCCTGCATACTTTCTCTCCTCTTTGTCACGTGGACCCATCCTGTGTGACGCGACCAGCAGGCCGGTAACTAGAACAACAGGATGCGGCACGTGATATTGTCCTGTGTGACACGGCTTGCAGGCCGGTAACTAAAACAAGACAAGGGGTAGGGAAACAGTTACAAAGGTGGGCCCTGTGATAGGGACAGGAGACGTGGAGACCTCCTGCACTCCCCTGAGACAGAAAGGGAAATCTAAACTGCCCCAGAGCAGACCCCAAAGCAATAGGCAGCCCCCAACATATAATGACGGTGAAGCAAGATGAAAAAACACTCACACAGATAGAAAGATAGGCTGAGCAAATGATGGGGCCAAAGGTAACTAAATAGGACAGGATAGAAAAGCTGCTGTCTGTAATCCGCCAAAACCCTATCAAAACAAGAGCCAACAGACTGATTGGAAAAAAAGCCCTGAAGACGCTAGGCTTCAAAAAGACTATATCAGTACTCAGGTATTTTCTGAAGACAGAGCAAAAAGGAATTCAGCTCACCCCAGCAGGGAATGGCAGAAATCCAGAAAAACAAGGCAAAACAAAACCAAAACACAAATGCAAAAAGCAGAGCAGAAAACTAAGCTTTTGAGGAGCAGGAATCAGACTGGTCTCCTAGAATCCCTCAGGGAAATCACCAGCAAGGCAGAAGGGTGTCGGCTGCCTTATATCCAGTCAGCAATTCCAGTCACCCAGTCATCATCATCCTGCTCAGGTGCTTGGTAATCAGCCTCACTACCTTTCTTCACCAGAAGAGGGAGTTCATCAGACCTCAATGGTGAAGGGGAAAATGAACTCACAACAGAGAACTCTTTCTGGGATTGACAACAGAGGCGTCCCCCTGTGTCACCACACTCACACCCCCACACCTCACCAAGGGGTACACCAACCTCCAACCCCTTCCACCACGAGGTCTGCTCCTCCCAGGGTTGGCCAATGGCGAGGGTTGAGACTTGCCCCTACTCTCCTGCAGCACATCTGCTGCCCTCACCGGAGAGGAAGGGGTCCGTTGCAGAGAGACGGCAGAGACAGTAGTTCCTAGGCAGCAGCCCTCAAACGAGTGCCCCCAGCTGACCACTTCCCTCGCTCGCCAATCTTTTCCCTCCGGTACCCCGCCAGCCAAGACCTCTGCTGACACGGTACTTTGGGAGGGCAAAATGGAGGAAATGTATACTCCCTGGTCGCCTCCCTCCAAGCGATCAGGGGAATGCGGCTTCTCAGATGGCACAGATAATTTGGCGCGCAATGGGCAAGCCTTCAGGACATGACCAGTCTGCCCACAGTACAAACATGCCGACACCACTCCCCGAACCGTAGGCAGCTCCGAATACAACCTAGCTACTCCTACTTGCATGGGTTCGTCAGGAGACTTGGCATGAACTGAGCAGGCTCTCATAAAATGGCCAAGCTTCCCACAGGAAAAGCATACCCCCCCCACCACGACAAGCCGCAGACACCCCCTTTTTTGTATCAACAACCCCGGGCTGTCTGGGTTCCTCCGTCTGCACTGGTGGGTCCTCCTCCCTAGCGAAGACATCAGGGGGCACTTTTTGTATATGTCTTTCCCTAAGGCGTCTATCCACCCGGATGGCAAGGGACATGGTGGCCTCCAGCGACCTGGGGGCGGCGTACTGCACCAGAGTATCCTGCAACTTTGGAGACAAACCCTGCACAAATTGACTCCTAAGTGCAGGGTCATTCCACTGAGTATTAGTGGCCCATCTCCTAAACTCTGAGCAGTACTTCTCAGCAACCCGGGCACCCTTTTTACACCTACGGATTCGAGATTCCGCCAGGGCGACACCATCAGGATCCCCATACACAAGCACCAAAGACACAAAGAACTCATCCACGGACTCTAAAGATGGAGAATCATCCGTAGGGAGAAGGCCCAGGATTGGGGATCCCCTTTAAGAAGGGACATAATGATTCCCACCCGTTGCTCTTCACTCCCTGATGAACGAGGGCGCAGCCTGAAATACAATTTACAGGCTTGCTGAAAAACCAAGAATTGATCTCTCCCTCCAGAAAATCTGTCGGGGAGGGATATCTTGGGTTCTGGCTGAGCCTGTCTCTGAACCAAGCCCCCAAAGCCCACCAACTGCTGCAGTTGCTGCACCAACTCACCGTGCAACCCCTAATGTCATCAGTAAGGGTCTGCAGCATTTGGGCAAAGGTCTGAACTGGGTCCATGGCTTAGCAGAAAAAAAAAGTTAGGTTGGTGATAAATGTCACGAGGACCCATCCTGTGTTACGCGACCAGCAGGCCGGTAACTAGGACAACAGGACGCGGCACGTGATATTGTCCAGTGTGACAAGGCTCGCAGGCCAGTAACTAAAACAAGACAAGGGGTAGGGAAACAGTTACAATGGTGGGCCCTGCGATAGGGACAGGGGACGTGGAGACCTCCCCTGAGTCAGTGTCCCTAACGCTCCTAGCGTTCCCTATGTCGGTTCCGCACCGGGCGCCGATCACGAACCTGTCGCCCTAGCATACCCTACACCTATCCCTTGCTAGGGAGCTGGGTGGCGCAGGCACTGGCCCCACCGCTGTACTAATACACACTAAGGAAAAAACACAAACAGGGAAACACAACTTAGCTTTACTCTGTTGCACTTGCTCCTGGCAACAGAGTCCACCACCAGCATGCAGCTCTCCTCCTGAATCGCTGCCACCAAGCTCTGTCAGAGCTAAGGAAATCCCCTATGACTCCTTTCACACCAGGCTCTGTCAGAGCTGCTCTCCAGCTCCTTCCTCCACCAAGGATGGTTGAAATGAACACTATCACCAACACTGATTGCAACACCTGTGACTCTTTTATAGCAGAGCCAGCAATCACACCTGCATTATAATCATGTGCACTGAAACTAAAGAGACCAGAGTGCAATGTTCACCACCACCGGGGGGAAACAGAACAGATGACACCACAGTGCAATAATCCTAATGGCCACCGGGGGCAAAAACCCACCTTAAGCACAGCTTAGGAAAAAAAAAGGTTACCTGTGCTTTATATCTGTCATGATCCAGCATGGATCATGACACTCTTGTTGTTAGTGTGTTGCAGCCAATTGGGTGTGGATGTGGTGTCTCCTTGTAGTAGGTCTTCTTTTTTCTGTTACCCATGAGTGAATGTGTGTTACGTTACATTATAGCTAGTCCTTAATGTGATCTGGAGAGTCAGCATGGATTCAGTGAATGCCTTGACTGCACAATTGCAAACTTTATCCTTGGAGGTTGCAAATAGCAAGTGTCAACAACAGCTTGCATATTCAGCTGCTCCAAATGACTCGGGCCAACAGAGCATTGTGGTTGAACCCAAGGTAAAGTTGCAGAAGTGCTTTAACGGGAACAGAAGTCAGTTCTCATTCTTTTTTACCTCATGTACTTTCACCTGCATCCTGACTCCTCTTGGTCTGAAAGTCAACAACTGGGCATTGTTTTGTCTTTGCTCCGTGGAGATCCAAATGCTTGAGCATTTTCTTTGCCTGAGGATCCTCTGGTATGGTCCTCTGGTATGTCATAAATGACATTTTTTTTGCTCTCTAGTGGGTAGATTTGTGATAATTTACCTGTATGACATATGGAATTACTCGCATACTGAGGAGAATCATCGTGAGCATGTCAGCCAGGTTCTCCAGGTTCTATGTGACAACCATATATTTGCTGAACTGAAAAAATGTCAATTTGAAGTACAGCAGGTCCAGCTCTTAGGATATTTAGTTTCTGCATCGGGATTATGGATGGATGCTGTTAAGGTACAAGCAGTTCTTAACTGGGTTCAACTGAGTAAACTGAAAGTGTTGCAAAATTTTCCAAATTCTTATCGGAAGTTCATTAAGAACCTTTCGGTCATAGCCAAGCCTTTAACTGACATTACTAAGAAGGGAACAGATTTTCATCTTTGTCAATCGAAGCGGTAAATGCTTTTTTGGCTTTCAAGAAAGCTTTCTCTAAGGCGCCTGTTCTCAGTCAACCCTACGTCAATCTGCCTTTCTTTGTCGAAGTACACACTTCCTCTATTGGGATGGGAGCTGTTCTTTCACAAAAAAGAGTGGGTGCTTTTTTCTCCCAGAAGTTCACTCATTCAGAATCTAATTATGATTTAGGTGACCAAGAACTTAGGACAATTAAAATAGCCTTTGAAGAATGGAAACATTGGTTGGAGTGGGAAAGACATAAGATCAACCTGTTATATACTGATGTTGCTAAGTGCTTAAACAGCAAACAGGCTCGGTGGGCCCTTTTTTTTTTTTTTTTTTGCCCAATTTGACTTTGTTATGACATGGCCAAAAGTGTCACCCTTAAAATTGTTCCAGAAAATAAAGTATTTCTCCCAGTAAATTATTGCAATTGTACATTTCATTATGTGCAAGTATGTTTATTTTCATTGTATTAAAACAACACAAATAAAAAACAGAGAAAAAAAGGTAAATTTGACACAATTTCACACAACACCCCCAAAATGGGAAGGACAAAATAGTCAGCACCCTCAAATTAATATTTGATTGCACATTCTTTGGGATAAATAAGGCTACTTTCACACATCAGGTTTTTTCCGACAGGCAGGATTTGTTAAAAAACCGCATCCGGCGTAAATTTTGGAGAACTGAAGAAACGGATCTGTTTTTATGCTGGATCCGTCTAGCAGGTTGATATCTGTTTCCTGGGGGCTGGTCAATTGGATCTGAACATGCGCAGACTTAGAAAAACGGATCTGGTGTCTGGATCCGTCTTTTTCCGGATCCAGCGCATTCCGGCGCCCATAGGCTTCCATTATAGCAAAAAAACGGAAGCGCTGGATCCAGCGTTGTCCGGTTTTCCGCCGCAGACAAAAAACGTTACTAGAGACGTTTTTTCCAGAAGCCGGAATGAAACATTTAGCCGGATCCGGCGAAAACCGGAAGAAACAGAAGGCCATGCGGCACGATTCGACGCTAATACAATTCAATGAGAGAAAACTTGATCCGGCAGCAGCTTTCGCCGGATCCGTTTTTTTAACAATTAGCTGGATCCTGCCTGTCGGAAAAAACCTGATGTGTGAAAGTAGCCTAACTGCAATAAATCGCTTCCTATAATAAGCACCAAGGTTCTTCCACCTCTTAACTTGAATTTTTGACCATTCTTGTTTTGCAAACTGTTCCAGGTCTTGCATATCTGAAGGGCACCTTCTCCCAACAGTAATTCTAAGATCTCTCCACAAGTCTTCATTGGAATTTAGATGCGGACTAATTGCTGGCCACTTCAGAACTCTCCAGCGCTTTGTTTCCAACCATTTCAGGGTGAATTTGAAATATGTTTGGGGTCATTGTCCTGGTGGAAGTCCCATGACTTAGGATGCAAATCCAGCTTTCTGACACTGGGCACTTTATTGCGACCCAAAATCCTTTGCTAATCTTCAGATTTCATGATGGCTTGCACACAGTCAAGGCACCCAGTGCCAGAGGCAGCACATCTACCCCAAAACATCTAGGAACTTCCACCGTATTTGACTGTAGGCACTGTGTTCTTTTCTCATTCCATTTTCAGCTAACATTAGAATAATGTGCTTTAACAAAAAGCTCTATCTTGGTCTTATCTGTCCACAAAACGATTTCCCAGAACGATTTTGACTTTGTACATTTAGGCAAACTGCAGTCTAGATTTCTTATGTCTCTGTGTCAGTAGCTTGATGGATATCGAGTGATAGTTTGTGCTGACAGTGATGCTCCCTGAGCCTGCAGAATAGCTTGAATTTCATTGGAACTTGATTGGGGCTGCTTATCCAGCATCTGGACTATCCTGTGTTGCAAACTTTCAGCAATTTTTCTCTGCCATCCACGTTCATGGAGACTAAATACAGCACCATGGGTTGTAAACTTCCTGATTATGTTGCACACTGTGGACAGAGGAACATGAAGACCTCTGGAGATGGACTTGTAACCTTGAGATTGTTGATATTGTTCAATAATTTTGGTTCTCAAGTCCTCAGACAGTTCTCTTCTCATCTTTCTATTCTTCATGCTTAGCATGACACACAGAGACACACAATGCAAAGACTAAGTCGGTGTCTCCCATTTTAATCTGGTTTCAGGTATGATTTTCAAATTGCCCACACGTGTTACTTGACACTGGTGAGTTGGAATGCTTGAAACAAAGTAGTTTACCCTACATTTTGCAAAGGTACCAATAATTTTGACAGGCCCATTGTGGGGGTTTTGTGTGAATTTATGTCCAATTTGCCTTTTTTTCTCTTTTTTTGTATTTCAATCCAATACGCACAAAGGAAATAAACACGTGTATAACAAAACAAGGGAG
Source organism: Dendrobates tinctorius (assembly GCF_039654945.1). Taxonomy (NCBI): domain Eukaryota; kingdom Metazoa; phylum Chordata; class Amphibia; order Anura; family Dendrobatidae; genus Dendrobates; species Dendrobates tinctorius. The sequence goes on from NW_027361771.1 coordinate 31,758,557, forward strand.
ACATACTTAATTTTCTGAAACAGTTTTAAGTGTGCCAAAACTTTCAGCCATGACTGTATCTCCCCAAATCTAAGAATGTCAAGGCTGCCACTCTATCCTGTAGCCTTGTCCAAGAGTTGAGGGACAAAATCCAGTCAAGATTCTTTGTGAGGGGGTTTTGGTGCACTGAGGGTAGATCTCAGGCAGTGCATTCAGAATGCTCAGAACACTGCATTGAAATGTTTACCTATAAACAAACTTTATGTACCACCCACTTTACGCTTAGATCTTCTTAATGAAGTGCATGATTCCATTTAAGCCTGGCATTCGGGTTCTTCTGGTGGCAGAATACTCGTAGGGATATTGAAGAGTATGTCCATAGATGCAGAGACTGTACCCACGCTAATGCTTCTCGTCAAGCTCCAGTGGGTTATCTCTTGCCTAACAATATTCCATCACAGACCTGGATCCACTTGTCCATGCACTTTTTCACAGACTGGCCTAACTCTGGCAGTGATACAGTCGTGAGGGTGGTAGTTTTTAGCAAAATGGTTCATTTGGTCCCACTTCAAAAGTTGCTAACTGCTAAGAGCTTAGTAACTTTGATCATTTTTCATATTGTTAAATTGCATGGTGTTGCCAAAAACTGTATTTCTGAAAGGGAGTCTCAATTTTTGGCTAGCTTTTGGCCTAGTTTTTGCTTTAGATTGGGTAGCGAGCTGTCATTTTTCTCAGGTTTTTATCCCAAGACTAATGGGCAAACAGAAGGAATGAACCAAGAGGTAGAGCAGTATTTGAGATGTTTTGTTTCCTCTAATCATGAAGACTAGGTGGAGTTTCTTCCGCTTGTCGAGTTTGCTCTAAATAACCATACCTCTATGGCTACTATGACCTCACCTGTTTACTGTTGCTGGAGTTTTCATCTAGTGTTTGAGGACTTTTCAGGGTTACAGTCCTCCTTACCAGAAGAGGATAAATTTTCTTCCTGATTAATTAAGGTCTGGAAGGAGGTCGAAATGAGTCGTTTGGTAACTAATCATCAGGCCAAAAGAGGTGCTAACTGAAGACATAGGAAGACTCCTGTCTTTAGGGTTGGGGATTTTTTGCGGTTGTCCAAAAAACATTTATGCTTAAAGGTGGCATCTAGGAAGATTGCACCTAAATTTGTAGGTCCTTATAAAAATTATTAAAATATTAAATCCTAAGAAAGTTAAGTTGCAACTTCATATTGCCTAGATAATTATTTCTATTCTTCCCTTTTAAAAAAATTTGGTGGGAGACCTGGTCATTAAGACATAATTGAAGTGTATTTGGAAAGGGATCAGGAGTATGAGGTAGAGTTTTTGGTTTCAGGCGGGTCAGGTGACATCTGCAGTATCTTGTTAAGTGGTAAGGTTATTGTCCGGAAAATAACTCCTGGGTTGATTCAAAGGATCTTCATATGGATATCCTGTCAAGGGATCTCCATCAGCGATGTCAGACAGTAGGGGCTTCCAAGGGACCGGTGGCCCCTCATAGACTCGCACCGTCATACCTCAGTTTGAGGGTTTCCATATCTCCTTACACATTTTCCTCTCCTCCTGTTGGCAGTGTGTTTTAGCCTCCCGTCTGGTTCTTCAGGAGATATGAGAAACTCTTGATGGCCTTTTAGGGAGCCAGGTGGTGTTTTTGAGTTGTGCGGCCAGGGTCTTTCTAGTCTGTACAGGGACCAATTGAGTGTGGGTGCAGGGTCTCCCTATAGCAAGTCTTCTCTTTTTCTATTACCCATGAGTGAGTGTGTTGCATTCATAACAAAATGTTACACTTTCTCATTTTTTAAACAAGGAAAATTAACCAATATAACATATTTAGGAGAAGCAAAAGTATGTGAATCTTTGCTTTCAGAATTGCTTTCAGAATCTGATGTCACCAGTTTGTGTAGCAACAACTACATCTAAACATTTTACATAATTGTTGATTAGCTATGAATATCACTTTTTAAGTAATTTTAGCCCATTCATCTATATAAAACAGCTTCATCTTATGTTTGTATGTTTACTCCCATAAAGTACTTCAGTTCCTTCCACAAAATTTCTATAGCATTTAGGTGAGGACTTTGACTATGATATTCCAAAATTTTAGCTTAATTCTTCTTTAACTATTCTTTCCTAGCACAACTTGTCTTTGGATTGTTATCTTTCTATATGACCAACGTTCTCTCCAGATTCAGCTCATTGAAAGATATTCTGACATTTTCTTTTAGAATTTGCCTGTACAATTCAGAATTCATTGCTCTATCAATGATGGCCCAGATACAGTAAATAGGTCCAAACCATGACACTACCATCACTGTGTTTCACAGATGGTATGAGGTTTCTATGCTATAGTATGGTCTTTTTCTTTCTCCAAGCATAATACTTTTTAATTAAAACAAAAAGCTCTATTTTGGATTCATCCATCCACAAATCATTGTTCCAGTAGCCTTATGGCTTGTAGAGGTGTTTTTTTAGCAAAGTACAGATGAACAGCAAAGTCTTTTTTGGAAGGCAATGGATTTCTCCTTCCAATCCTTTGATGCACACCATTGCTATTTTGTGTTCTACTAATGTTGGACTCTTGAACATTAACCCCTTTCCCCTCTTAGATGTATAGTTACGTCTAAGGTGGGCTTCCTGTTATGAATGGGTCACCGAGGAGGAAAACAAGACCAAGCCAAGTCACAGAAAACCAGAGAGGTTGGTAACTACACGGATTGCAGACCCCTGATCCTAACCACACAACTAACAGCAGCTGTGGAGCGTACCTACGATGATTCTAGACACCTATTCACAGCCGGAGGACTAAATAAGCCTAAAGCAAGAAAAGGGGACATCTAAACCTGCCCCAGAGCAGACCCCAAAGGAATGGACAGCCCCCACACATGTATTGACGGTGAGACAAGATGAAAACACGAACACAGGTAGGAAAATAGGCTGAGCAAACGATAGGGTCCACACTAGCTAGAAAGGACAGGAAAGGAAAGATACTGTCTGCAATCATGCCAAAAAACCCTGCAAAAATGTCCAACACTTCTGATAGCAAAAAATACCCTGAAGTCACTAGACTTCTCCCACTATATCAGCTCTCTAGCATATTCTGAGAACAGAGCAAAAAGAGGCCAATCTAATAAGGGACAAAAAGCAAACTGGCACATACAGTGACACAAGAGTGGAAATTCAGCACAGCCCCAGCAAGGGCTGGCTGACCACACAAAAAACTGAATAGACTAAACCAAATCAAATGTGAACATTAGCAAAGACAACTTAGCTTGAGATGGCAGGAACTGAGCTGGACACTAAGACCTCAGGAGGCAGGAAAAAATCACCAGAATGGGAATAGGGAGTCGGCTGTCTTAAATCCAGTCTGAGACTCCAGATGTCCACTCCTCTTCCTCATTATCAGGTGGCAGGTCTCTGTTAATTAGATCAACTTCACTACCTCCTGCCACCACCAGAGGGAGCCTGGAAAGAGAACTCACAACTCCTCTGTCAGCACAACCAGCTCCCTCACCAGAAACCAGAGGCAGACCAGAAAATGAGTTCACAACAGCTTCCCCTGATTGCTGAGGGCTGCAGCGTTGAGCCCGCAACTTTTAAGGCACATGTCAACTGATTTTAACTGATTTTAGCTGACATGTGTCCCTAACAGCCGCGGGTGGAATCGCAATCCATCCACAGCTATTAACATGTTAAATGACGCTGGCAATCTCTGACAGTGGTGTTTAACATGCTTGCATCAGAAGCATGTCACTAATCCCACCCATCATCGCCTGTGTAAAATGACTGCAGATTGCCGATGGGTTGGCATTGTCAGGAATTCATATGTGACTATATAAATATATATAATACATAATCAATTTGTCATGAGATATATAACCCCATGACTTTTGTTTCCACTTTCAGTTCCGGCTAGGAACTTGCAGCTCTCTTGTGCCTCCCTTAACCTCAGGTCTGTCATGAAACTGCACCTAGGATATGTAGTTGCTGGAAAAGCTGCCTTATTACGTACTGGCTATCGGGCACTCTGCAGTAAGGGATACACACATAAAACTCCTATCCGTCACTTCCAGGGTTCCCTGATACCACCAAGACCCTATGCTGCCACCAGTTCCTCATTGTATTCTGAAGCCTATATCGGGTCAGGTAGCGTAATTTGGCATGGAGTAGGTGTTGGTTCATTCATAGAGCAAGGAAAATGAAAATAGTACATTTATAAGTTTATTCTAGAAAATATAGGCAGTGTTTACAAAAATACAAAATATATTACAAAAGGAGACAAAATACAGTATATACAGTCAGCTATAAAATAAAAGGGATTAAAATGTGAAACTTACTACATCTCAGTCACTGGTATGACATGCCGATGAGGAGAGGAGAGTTCCCAAAGACAAGGATTCAATCCACAGCATGGATGTTAGCTGTCTTCTCCAGGTCTGAACACCCTACAAAAATGGCTGTTCCTGCTTTATTGTTTTCCCATAAACATAGGAACTCCTCCCTTGCTGACCTCACTTGGTGGGCTGTGTTAGAGTATGTACTCTCCTTTTGAAAAGTTATTAAAAACTTCTACTTGCCATATCTCTGGCTGGGGGGCTCACAGAGTGTTGACAGGGGCATTATATTTTCTCTTCCGAAATTGCCATGACAATAAATATGCCATATCTGTGGGTTACTGAGGCGCAGAAACTATTTCTCAGGTTTCTGAGGACCCTGGAAGCTGCAAAATGAGGCCATGCGTAGCTTTCATTACACCGATTCTGAAAATATTTTTTTCCTGTCTTCAGGATAATTATGTGCTATTAAATTCGACCTGGAATAGACAAAGGAAATTTTGCTTCAGGAAAACTGGACTTATCTGGCCTGTTGCAGTAACAGTGACCCTGTGCTGAGTGGAGGGGAAGGATAGAATTTCACAGAAGCAGAGAGAGCGGGGGCTGCTGCTGCGAGGGGGAGGATCGCTTGTGAGCTCATTTGAAGCACAGTGTTACACTGCATAAACCAAATAGGGGTGGGGCAGCAGGAGCTCGGTATGTGTACCTAGGATATTAGGAAATAACATATTTTCCTGACAAGCATGACAACCCGGGGTCTGCAGCAGACCTCTGTTGTTGTCATTACCGGATTGCTATGAGCGCTGCCCATTGGTCTGTGCTCATAGCAAGTGAGCATTTCTGATACATAGAGCAGGACTGCAGCCCTGCTCTGTGTAGCACAAGCAATCGTATGATCGCAGCTTCTAGTCTCCCATGGAGATTTTGAGAATAGGGCTCTGCAGTCTCGTCCTGGACGTAACAGAGTTGTGCATGCTTGGCCTCTGCTCTATTCATTATGTATAGAGCTGAGCTCGGCTACTTTCATCATTTCCATAGACAATTAATAGAGCAGATACCAGATGATATAGATACCAGACATATAATGTAATATAATATATACATGGTCGGGCTCTGCTGGTTCGAGCAGTAATCACATAACCATGAGGAGGTGCTTTGCACACTTGCTATCATATGCCAACTAGAGTGTCAGCCATGTCTGCAGTGTTCCATTCACTGACAAATCTGATACTTCCTTCCCCCAGGAAGTAGCTTACGCGAAATGCGCTGTGCAGCAACCACAGGTCATGTGTTACCTATCCTATTAAGCCTCATACCCTGTTTGCACTAATTGCTTTCTTGCACTACGCAATATTATGTGATAAAGCATCAAACCTACCATTTGGCACAAGGCATTTTGAGTATCTTTTTACTAAGTACATTTATATAGGTCTTCTGCATTCTGCAGTAGTTCTTGATTCCATACTGTGGTATAGTACCTTTACACAGCATTACTTGTAATTTTTGTTTGGAACAATAGGCCTTGGAATTTCCTTTATCTTGTGACTTTACCTTAGTGCTTGTATATTTTATTTATTACCTTCAGCACTTTTGCATCTTTTTATTCACTTTCTCTACCGTTGTTACTGAACTTATGCACTAAGTAATTTAATAGGTTTGAGAAATGAATTAATTCACTCTCCATTCCATAGTTGCCTTTAGCTGTAGTCTTTTTTTTTTTTTTTATTGTGGTATGGATCCACTTTATGTACTTTGGCACTTTTCTTTGTGCACTTGTATTTATTAGCTTAATGGAGCAGTTTAGTGCTAATATGTGATTAACATTATTATCAACAGGTTGGCTTTAGAATAAATCCAAGGTTTTTCGATGGTTTAATTATTTTGTTAATTACACTTTGCTAATTCACTCCCTCTAGGATTATCCTGTGCATCAATTTTTACTTTTGTGGTGTATTACTTCACTGTCATAGTTTAACCTATATACTATTCTTGGATTACATTACAATATCCTGTGCTTGCAGCATTTTTGTCTGTATCCCCATTATCATCTTTGAAAAAAAAAAAAAAATTGTGTATTGTATTCTAAATGCTTAATAAAATTATATTCTAGTTTTTTCAGAATGTTTTTTGTAGGAATTCAAAGCCGATACTAGTTGTCACCTGACTGCAAGTACACACACATGCAGTATATATATATCTCCATCTCAGTGAAAAAATATAAATATATTTTAGAGGTGTGGGGAGGCCCAAATAGAACTTTTGCTATGGGGCCCTGTGATTGATATGTGCGCCCCTGCATGTGGGTCAGTGAGGGAAAGCCACTGTGGAGCGGGGGCGCCAAATATCGCATTTTAGGGTGCCAACCTCCGCTGTTAGGTAGGGATGATAGTGGACACGTAGGGTTTCCTAGGTCATATGTGGTTGTACCTGGGACTTGCTCCAATAGAGTCTATTCAGTCCTTTTGTCCCTCTTGCCTTGCTATAAAATCCCCCAATCGTGGCTGGGTGCAAGGCAGAGGAGACAACTTAGTGACTCTCTCGGAACATATGTTTGACTGTTTAAATAAAACGGTGCATCAAAACAGTCACATATGAAACATATTGTTTGTATTATCAGTGAGTATATCACGTTTTTGTGCACTTAAGGTTTCCTTTGTGTTTCAAGGGATTGCAAGTGTGAACATATCACCCTTAAAAAGTACGTTTATTAGAAAAAATGTAAAAACACTGTTTGCTGTTTTTCCTTTTTTTTCTAATAAATGTACTTTTTAAGGGTTATATGTTCACACTTGCAATCCCTTGATATTATTTATATACTTATAATCAGAGTGGTGGTCCGAAAACCAAATTTCGTTCTAAATGTCTGCCTGTTTAATTAATAATCGAATCAATTTTCTAATATACTTCAATTAAAACTCCCAACCATTCCAACTCTATTCTATCTTCCAGTCTTTTCCTTCATTTTTTTTCTTACTTCCATTCTGATGACATTTCATTTTTGAGCCACAATGGAGACAGTCTGTAAAGGGGTTTGGAAATTAATGGGACTATGCTAGCGAATGAAAATAATTACTCTGTCTTCACTCTATCCAAGAGATGAAGAATTGACCCATGGGACAATCCTCCATTTATTAGGAATTCCCTTATATTGAGTAAGAAGATTGGTTTTCTGATCTGGTCAGCGCCTATTTAATGTCACTGCTTATAGACACGTGAAACAGGTCTAAATGTTCCTAAGTGTGAAGGTGAATTTCTGAGCCTAAAGAATTAATTTACTACTGAAGAAGACGCTTACATTCCATACATACAATCTCGGAATTTTATCTACACCCGAGACACAGGTTCATGGATCCTAGTTCAATAAATTATAGAATCCTTTCTAAAGTGTTACAAAAAACAATATATTTACAACTCTTTACATATAAACTTAAGCTGGACTTTAAATCTATCAGATGTGATTTGTGTAATGTTTCCAGTACAGAGTTATTCTCCACTCCTTGAGGAACGTGGCATAATATATGTGTTAATAAAAGTGACATAAGTTTATAACAGTCTTATCTCTGCCTATGAGACAATGGGGCTGGAGAGATGTTCAACATTTGTGGATCGATTGTGTAATCCATGTGCTTTTTTTTTACTTAAACCCCATGCATGTAGAAACACATCCTAACAATGTAACGATTTATTATACATTGTCGCCTATGGATGAATAGCGTCATCCATATCAATAATTAACTATGAATGGAAAATGTTCCTCCTGGGAAGAGAGAAAATAAATGTGGAAGCAAAGCTTAATTATTGCATAGTGAATTACTGTATATCTATTTAGCAACTTAGTAATATACTTCGTGTCGCAGTTCCTTAACCTTACTAGTCTCTGCTGACTGTAAATGAGCGACAAATCCTTTTTTTGTCAAAACAAGAAATGGACCAGGGATGCAAAGGAAAACAAAAATACCTGATTGCTCCTTTTGGCAGAATCTCCAAACTTTGGTTGCTATGAACGGCTCCTCCATTTCTTTTTCAAACCAGCTCCAATTTCAATTCTCATTTTTCAATTTTTTTTTCTTACTTTAACCCCTTAACCCCCGGAGGTATTCTGTTTTTGCTTTTTTGATTTTTGCTCCCCTTCTTTCTAGAGCCATAACTTTTTTATTTTTATGTGAATATGGCCATGTGAGGGTTTATTTTTTGCAGGACGAGTTGTACTTTTGAAAGACACCATTGGTTTTACCATGTTGTGTACTGGAAAATGGGAAAAATATTCCAAGTGCCGGTGAAATTGCAAAAAAGTGCAATCCCACACTTGTTTTTTGTTTGGCTTTTTTTTACTAGGCTCATTAAATGCTAAAACTGGCCTACCATTATATTTCTCCAGGTCATTATGAGTTCAGAGACGCCAAACATGTCTAGGTTCTTTTTCATCTAAGTGGTGAAAAAAAATTCAAAACTTTGTTAAAAAAAAATTGCGCCATTTCTGATACCCGTAGTGTCTCCATTTTTCATGATCTCAGGTTGGGTGAGGGCTTATTTTTTTGCATGCCAAGCTGACTTTTTTAATGATACCAGGTACAAACTTTTGATTGCCTGTTATTGCATTTTAACCCCTTCCCGACCCATGACACCTACGTAGGCGTCATGAAAAGTCGTGCCATTACGAGCCATGACGCCTACGTAGGCGTCATGGTATAAATCGCATTCCTGCGGGTCAGGTGACCAAGGTCACTGAAAAGTCATCGGACCCACAGATATAGGAAGTTTTGTACTTCACCCCGGGGGGTGGCTTTGCTGTTGAAAGTAAAACAACCAATCAGAGCGATTGTAATATTTCAAGAATGAAACTTGGTGAAATATTACAATCCAGCCATGGCCGATGCTGCAATATCATCGGCCATCGGCCATGGCTGGAGACAGCGATCAGATCTCCTGCACTGACTGACGGGGGCGATCAGCCGCCGTCAGCATCTGCTCTCCCTCCCCTGCCCTCTATTCCCCCCACCTTCTGATCCCCCCCCAGTACCTCCTGAGTCCCGGTCTCCCTCCCGGTGTCTCTCCTGCATCGTCCATGGGCGCCCCCATCTTCCAAAATGGCAGGCACATGCGCAGTGCGCCCACCGAATCTGCCAGCTGGCAGATTCATTCATTCCAGGTACATTTTGATCATTGTGATAAACCCTGTCACAGTGATCAAAATAAAAAAATAGTAAATACCCCCATTTATCACCCCCATAGGTAGGGACAAATAATGAAATAAAGAAAATATATTTATTTTTATTTTCCCATTAGGGTTAGGGTTAGAATTAGGGTTAGAATTAGGGTTAGGGTTGGAATTAGGGTTACGGTTGGAATTAAGGTTAGGGTGGGAATTACAGTTAAAATTAGGGTTAGAGGTGTGTTGGGGTTAGGGTTGGTATTAGGGTTAGGCTTGTGGCTAGGGTTGTGGTTAGGGGTGTGTTGGGGTTAGTGTTGGAGTTAGAATTGAGGGGTTTCCACTGTTTAGGCACATCAGGGGGTCTCCAAATACGACATGGCGCCACCATTGATTCCAGCCAATTTTGCGTTCAAAAAGTCAAACGATGATCTCTCCCTTCCAAGCCCTGACGTGTGCCCAAACAGTGGTTTACCCCAACAAATGGGGTATCAGCGTACTCAGGAAAAATTGCACAACAACTTTGGAGGTCTAATTTTTCCTGTTACCCTTGGGAAAATAAAAAATTGAGGGCTAAAAAATTATTTTTGTGAAAAAAAAATGATTTTTTATTTTCACTACTCTGCGTTATAAACTTCTGGGAAGCACTGGGGGGGTTCAAAGTGCTCACCACACATCTAGATAAGTTCCTTGGGGGGTCTAGTTTCCAAAATGGGGTCACTTGTGGGGCGTTTCTACTGTTTAGTCACATCAGGGGTTCTGCAAATGTAACATGATGCCCGCAGACCATTCCATCAAAGTCTGCATTTCAAAACGTCACTACTTCCCTTCTGAGCCCCAACGTGTGCCCTAACAGTGGTTCCCCCCACATATGGGGTACCAGCGTACTCAGGACAAACTGGACAACAACTTTTGGGGTCTAATTTCTCCTGTTACCCTTGTGAAAATAAAAAATGATTTTTTATTTTCACGGCTCTGCGTTATAAACTTCTATGATGCACTTTGGGGTTCAGAGTGCTCCCCACACATCTAGGTAAGTTCCTTGTGGGTCTAGTTTCCAAAATGGGGTCACTTGTGGGGGAGCTCCAATGTTTAGGCACACAGGGGCTCTCCAAATGCGACATGGCAACTGCTAAATATTCCAGCATATTTTCCATTCAAAAAGTCAAATGACGCTCCTTCCTTTCTGAGCCATGTGTGCACCCAAACAGTGGTTTATCACCACATATGAGGTATCAGTGTACTGAGGAGAAATTGCCCAACAAATTTTAGGATCCATTTTATCCTGTTGCCCATGTGAAAATGAAAAAATTGATGCTAAAACAAAATTTTTGTTGGAAAAATTAAAATGTCCATTTTTTCCTTCCACGTTGCTTTAGTTCCTGTGAAGCACCTAAAGGGTTAATAATCTTCTTGAATGTAGTTTTGAGAAGCTTGAGGGGTGCAGTTTTTAGAATAGTGTCACTTTTGGGCATTTTCTGCCATATAGACCCCTCAAAGTGACTTCAAATGTGAGGTGGTCCCTAAAAAAATGAAGCATTCCTGAGTTATTACCTCATAAAGGGACACTGGTTCGAACTGCAAAAAATGACCAGGTCATTAAGGTCAAAATAGGCTGGGTCATGAAGGGGTTAATGCAATGTCGCGGCTATCAAAAAAATGTAATTCTGGTGTTTTGACTTTTCTCTAGGTATGTCGTTTAGTGATCAGGTTAATCCTTTTTTTAATTGATAGACGATTCCGAAAGCGGCGATACCAAATATGTGTATGTTTGATTTTTTTTATTGTGAAGAAAAATTATTTTGAATGAGGTGAAAGGGGGGTGATTTGAACTTTTTATATTTTTTAATTTTTTAATATTTTTAAAAACTTTTTTTTACTTTTGGCATGCTTCAATAGTCTAGGGAGACTAGAAGCTGCCACAATCCGATCCGCCCTGCTTCATACAAGCAATGATCAGATCGCCTATATGTAGCAGAATTACTCACTTGCTATGAGCAACGACCACTTAGCAATGCTCACAGCAGGACGGCAGTCACAACAATAGAGGTCTCCAGGAGACCTCTGGTTGTCATGCCAACCCACCAGTGACCCTCAATCATGTTACGGAGGTCACCGGTGGGCGGATTTCTGGCATAATTGCTGAAGGCGCATGCAGGGTCAGACTGGCCCACGGAGGATTTTCCGGTGGGCCCAGGCACTGACACCTGCTGGCATACTGGCCAGCAGCTGCCAAGGGCCCCCACTGCACCAGGGGAACCCAGCTAGTGGCATGTCGCTAATAGTGGCCAACTCAGCAGCTATGGGGCTCCTGAGTCAGGGGGCCCCACCCAGTGCCAGCGGAGAAGCAGCTAGAGACAAGAGCCTGTCACCGCTGCTAAAGAGAAATGAATATTCATGCTTACCCATGCCCCCATGAGCGTGGAGAGGAGTGAGTATTCATTTCACTTGAATAGTGGGCAGTGTTAGCCACAGGCTGAGGCTAACACTGCCTGCAAGTAAAGCTGATGTGACTGCACGGGGGCCTCCAGAGGTGGGCCCCTGCAGGGCAGCTAACCCTGAGGGCAATCGGTGGGCAGGGAGAGATCTCTGCAGCTTGGCAGCAGAGTGGAGCTGCAGGGATCCAAAGCCGTCTTGCTTCCTGTCTGACACAGCATGGCAGGATGATGTCATCATTCAGTGCGGCTGTTTCAGAGAGAAAGCTGCCGGCGACGAGGATGCTGCCAGGATGTGCTGTGGCTGCGAGGATCGTGCGGATAGGTGAGTGGTGCTGTGTGTCTGTCTGTCTGCCTGCATGTGTGTATGTGGTGCAGTGTGGTGTGTGTGGTATGGTGCTGTGTGTGTGTTGGAGATTGGCAATGATGTGGGTGATGGACAGAGCAGTGATGAGGATAGTGGAGGAGAAGGCAATGTTGGTGGTGGTGGAAAGGATGATGGGGTGGTGGGGTAGGAGGCAATGATGGAGGTGGTGGAATGAGCAATGATGGGGTGGTGGGGGAGAAGTCAATGATGGTTGTGGTGGAAAGGACAATGATGATGGTGGTGGGGGGAGGCAATGATGGAGGTGTTAGAGTGGGCAATGAAGGGGGTGGTGGGGAGAAAGCAATCATGGTAGTGGTGGAAAGGACAATGATGGTAGTGGTGGAATGGACAATGGTGGTTTTGGGCGAGGAGGCAATGATGGAGGTGGTGGAATGGGCAATGATGGAGGTGGTGGTGGGGAAAGCAATGATGGAGATGGTGGAAAGGAAAATGATGGTAGTGGTGGAAAGGACAATGGTGGTGGGGAGGAGGCAATGATGGAGATGGTGGGATGGACAGTTATGGAGGCAGTGGGGGAGAAAGCAATGATTGAGGTGGTGGAAAGGGCAATGATAGGGGTGGTGGTTGAGAAGGCAATGATGGAGGTGGTGATGAGGACAAAGATGGAGGTGGAGTGGGGCTGCATTATACCCTATGAGGGGTCTGCATTATACCCAATGAGGGGGGCTGTGTTATACTTTGAGGGGGCTACATTATATTCTGTGGGGGGCTGCAATATATTCTGCTTAGGGGGATGCATTATTCTCTTGGGGGCTACATTATATTCTGGTGGCTACATCATACTATATGAGGGGGGCTGCATTATGCCCTGTGTGGGGCCTACGGTATATTCTATGGGGGGCTGCATTATACCTTATGAGGGGGTTGCATTTTACTTTGAGGGGGCTACATTGTATTCTGTGGAGGGGCTGCATTATACTATGTGAGGGGGGCTGCATTATATTCTATGAGGGTGCTACATTACATTCTGTGGGGGGCTGCATTATACCTTATGAGGGGTTTCGTTATATTTTGTGGGGTGCTGCATTATACCCTATGATGGGGGCTGCACTATATTCTATGAGGCTATATTATATTCCATGAGGGGGGCTGCATTATATTCCATGTGGGGGGCCGCATTATATTACATGAGGGAGGCTACATTATATTCTATGAGGGGGCTACTTTATATTCTATGAGGGGGCTACATTATATTCTATAAGGGGGCTACTTTATATTCCAGGGCTACCCCAACCCCTGCTACATAATTAAGATGTGTACTACCTTATATTACCCTGATATTAGCGTGTTTTACTTCACAATTGGTGGCCTCGTATTTATTTCTATGTAGCTATATAGTGGACCCCAAGAATGATTTTCTCTGGTGGTCCCAAGGTGCTCCAGTCACACGCTGTGCGCATGTTAAATCCCGCTGTCAGAGTTTGACAGCGGCATTTAACATGTTAACAGCCGCGGGTGGATTGTGATTCCACCCGCAGCTGTTCCGGGCACATGTCAGCTATTCAAAACAGCTGCCATGTTCCGTGAAAGATGTGGACTTACCGCCGGAGTCCACATCAAAGGGAGCATGTCCGACATTGGTGTACTATTACGCCCGATGTCCGAAAGGGGTTAAAGGGAAACTGGTATTAGGATAAATTAGGATAAAACTATCCTAAGCCATCTTATATGGGCATGTAGGTCATAGAAAGCTGAATAAAATTATACCTTGATATCTGTGAACCAATGTCTTAGGCTAGGTTCACATTAGCGTTTGAGTCTGCAGCGTATCATCTGCATACGCAAACGCATGCAAAATGCATGTTTACGCAGTGTTTTTATGCGCATCATCTTACGCATGATGGAAAAACGCTGAGTGTGCATGCGTTTGTATACGTTTTTGCATTCGTTTGCGTTGTTTATGCGCATGCGTTCAATATGACATTAGACAAAAATAGACATGTCTCATGGGATTTCTATTTATATTTTAAAGAATGCATGCATATCGAATGCATGCATATGCATGTCCTTGCGTACCAATGTGTTCCCATAGACCGTAATGTGTTTTGTTGACGCACTCATCCGAATGCGCATATTTGACGGGTTTTTGATGCCTCAAAAATGCAACATGTTGCGTTCTCCGTGCCCCGCTGCACACCGCGAAATGACACATGTGTACGCAAAAGCATGCGAATGCATGTACCTGCGTACACCATGTTCAATATATGTATGCATGACGCATGCGGATCTATGTGGATCAAACGCTGCGCACATATACGCAAATGTGAAACCAGCCTTATTCCAAAGAAATTCATTTTTTTCTTAGTATGTAAATGAACTGTTAAGATCTATGGACTGAACAAAGATGTCCATAAGTATCAGCCTCCATAGCTTATTTTATATGAGAGAGGGAGTTACCAGTGTGAGACATGTAATGACAGAAGTTCTGCCCTCCTGCTTAACATGTCACACTAGTAACACCCCTTTCATTTAAAATAATATCTAGAGGCTACCCATTGTAGGATATCATGGACCCTGTTATCACTAGTTGACTGGTGGACCACTCCAATTTTAACTTACTTTACGATTTTCTCATAACGCTTTCTAGATACATCTCATTTATTGGATGTTTGCCAGAGCAAGTATTACAGCTCCTTGTGACGCTGAGTTACGTGCTGCATATTTGATCTGTCAATTCATAAAGTTGTGTATCCACAGATATGGTGGCTGATAATAACCAAAGTACTGCCATCCTGATAACCTTTGGGAGCGCACAGGCTGACACATTAATTAGAACACAAGATAACTCTCCCAGTGACAAACACCTTTGTTCCAAAATGGCAATTAGTCAGATCATTAGACTGAAAAAAGGTATAATTGCTAAAGTAATTGGTTGCCAAAGGAATTAATGAGTCCCCAGCTCATGATACCAGATTGAGAATAAAGGAAACTAAAGAGAAATGTCAGGATTACAGGAATGTCTGACTTATAACCAGTTCCTCATAAAACTTCACAAACCTCAAAGATAACAGGGAGATACATCTATTGTACCTTTTTGTTGCACTTGCTCTATATCTATACATATATATATATACTGTATAGTATATTGTGGTGCAGTGACCCCTGTGACAGCTAGGGGGCGCAGTGTGGGCGTCCCAGGACATGCATACAGGCATGTCCATTATTGTAATGGAGAATGGATGAACGGCAGGATGGTAAATGACTGATATGTATCCCAGGGTGGGTGGCCCGGGGATGGAAGCTGGAACCGGTATTAATCAGCAGATATTCTGCTGATGGCTTCTCTTTACAATAGGGAAGCTTCCAGGTGGCTTGGTGAGATGGTGGGACCAGTCACCTACAAGCCCACCCAGGGGCGTGTTTGAACGCCCATAGTAAAACCTGTCTATGTGTGTATGGCTGGGTGTTTTGAAAGGACCTGCAATGAGGTCATAGTCATGTGATTTATACCTCACCTGTGGGTGTGGCTACGGACCATATAAGGTGACCAGGGTAGGTCACATGGGAGAGAGTGCATGGATCTGATTGGGCCATGTGGAAGGTCCCGGAAGGCCTAGGTGTTAGAAGGTGTGCTGCCTTCCTGAAGAGCACATGCTGAGGCCGCGGACCTGGTGAGGCCTGTGTATATTGGCCTGTGTGTTGGACAGTCCCCAGGAGGGAACAGATGTCCTGAATGAGGAGTAACTAAGAGGTAACCACAGACAGGGTGAACTAACTGTGTTTAGGCGAGAGCCTGCGTGCTGGACATGGCACAGCCTGTGTGACCACAGGTCTAACAGAGCGGAGCTCTCTGTCATGAATATTCTTCTGTTTGACATACTGTAAGACTGTTACTTTTTCCTTCGTGCTTCCATGGTTTATGCCGTCTAACAATAAACTGTATGGACGTTTTATGTGAAAAACCCTGTGCCGGACCCTGTTAATCTGCTGTCAAGTGTGTGCCCCCAACATGAATAATAAGTGCTACCTTACAATATATATATATACTAGCTGAAGAGCCCGGCACTGCCCGGGCATAGTAACTAACTACGGTTAGTTATAACAAATTATGATTATAGCTATATCTATATACAGTGGGGCAAAAAAGTATTTAGTCAGTCAGCAATAGTGCAAGTTCCACCACTTAAAAAGACGAGAGGCGTCTGTAATTTACATCATAGGTAGACCTCAACTATGGGAGACAAACTGAGAAAAAAAAATCCAGAAAATCACATTGTCTGTTTTTTTTTTTTCCTTTTATTTGCATATTATGGTGGAAAATAAGTATTTGGTCAGAAACAAAATTTAATCTCAATACTTTGTGATATATCCTTTGTTGGCAATGACAGAGGTCAAACGTTTTCTGTAAGTCTTCACAAGGTTGCCACACACTGTTGTTGGTATGTTGGCCCATTCCTCCATGCAGATCTCCTCTAGAGCAGTGATGTTTTTGGCTTTTCGCTTGGCAACACGGACTTTCAACTCCCTCCAAAGGTTTTCTATAGGGTTGAGATCTGGAGACTGGCTAGGCCACTCCAGGACCTTGAAATGCTTCTTACGAAGCCACTCCTTCGTTGCCCTGGTGGTGTGCTTTGGATCATTGTCATGTTGAAAGACCCAGCCACGTTTCATCATCAATGCCCTTGCTGATGGAAGGAGGTTTGCACTCAAAATCTCACGATACATGGCCCCATTCATTCTTTCATGTACCCGGATCAGTCGTCCTGGCCCCTTTGTAGAGAAACAGCCCCAAAGCATGATGTTTCCACCACCATGCTTTACAGTAGGTATGGTGTTTGATGGATGCAACTCAGTATTCTTTTTCCTCCAAACACGACCAGTTGTGTTTCTACCAAACAGTTCCAGTTTGGTTTCATCAGACCATAGGACATTCTCCCAAAACTCCTCTGGATCATCCAAATGCTCTCTAGCAAACTTCAGACGGGCCCGGACATGTACAGGCTTAAGCAGTGGGACACGTCTGGCACTGCAGGATCTGAGTCCATGGTGGCGTAGTGTGTTACTTATGGTAGGCCTTGTTACATTGGTCCCAGCTCTCTGCAGTTCATTCACTAGGTCCCCCCCGCGTGGTTCTGGGATTTTTGCTCACCGTTCTTGTGATCATTCTGACCCCACGGGGTGGGATTTTGCGTGGAGCACCAAATCGAGGGAGATTATCAGTGGTCTTGTATGTCTTCCATTTTCTAATTATTGCTTCCACAGTTGATTTCTTCACTCCAAGCTGGTTGGCTATTTCAGATTCAGTCTTCCCAGCCTGGTGCAGGGCTACAATTTTGTTTCTGGTGTCCTTTGACAGCTCTTTGGTCTTCACCATAGTGGAGTTTGGAGTCACTGTTTGAGGGTGTGCACAGGTGTCTTTTTATACTGATAACAAGTTTAAACAGGTGCCATTACTACAGGTAATGAGTGGAGGAAAGAGGAGACTCTTAAAGAAGAAGTTACAGGTCTGTGAGAGCCAGAAATCTTGATTGCTTGTTTCTGACGAAATACTTATTTTCCACCATAATATGCAAATAAAAGGGAAAAAAAAACAGACAATGTGATTTTCTGGATTTTTTTTTCTCAGTTTGTCTCCCATAGTTGAGGTCTACCTATGATGTAAATTACAGACGCCTCTCATCTTTTTAAGTGGTGGAACTTGCACTATTGCTGACTGACTAAATACTTTTTTGCCCCACTGTATATCTATATATATAAAGCTGAGTGCATAGCCCCGTCCACTCCACATAGCCACACTCACTATAATATCCCACATCGTCTTGTCAGCCAGAGCCACCGGACTACTACCCCTAATATCCCACATCATCCCGTCAGCCAGAGTCACCGGACTACTACCCCTAATATCCCACATCATCCCATCAGAGCCACCGGACTACTACCCCTAATATCCCAGATCATCCCGTCAGAACCACCGGACTACTACACCTAATCAGGGCCGGCGTTAGGGGCAGGCAGACCAGGCAGCTGCCTAGGGCCTCCGCTCCCCCAGGGGCCCCCAGCTAGTGGCACATCATGCCGTCGTTATGGGGCCCCTGTGAGGCAGGGGGGCCCGCCTGCCCCCAGCGACGACTCCCCCCACCGCCGCATTGAACTATACCAGCGTCATAGACGCCGGTACAGTTCACAGCAATGATGGAGGAGAGAGCGTCAGCTGACGCTCCCTCTCCCATCATTCCCCGCTCTGCCTTTGACACAGCGGGTGTGCGATGACGTCATCGCGCTGTTTATCAAGCAGAGCAGGAGATAGGAGCCAGGAGCAGCACGGGCATGAGGAAAAGGTGAAGAGTGTGTTTTTTTTTTTTTATTGTTTTTTTTTGTTTTTTTTTAAATATATTGTTGTGTGTGCGGGACTGTGGGGCCATTCTTGGTGGGGGGAAGGAGGCTATATACCATGTGTGGCTGTGCTGTATACCATGTGTGGCTGTGCTGTATACCATGTGGTGCTGGGCTATATACCATTTGTGGCTGTGCTGTATACCATGTGGTGCTGGGATATATACCGTGTGTGGCTGTGCTGTATACCATGTGGTGCTGGGCTATATAACATGTGTGGATGAGCTATATAACGTGTGGCTGGGCTATATACCATGTGTGGCTGTGCTGTATACCATGTGTGGCTGGGCTATATACCATGTGTGGTTGGGCTATATACCATGTGGTGCTGGGCTATATACCATGTGGTGCAGGGCTATATACTGTTATGAGTGGGTCACCGAGGAGGATGGCAGGAACAGGATAAGCCTCCAGAAAACCAGAGAGGTTGGTAACTAAGTGGATTGCAGACTCCTGATCCTATCAACACAACTAGCAGTAGCCGTGGAGCGTTCCTACGATGCCCTAGATGCTTCGTCACAGCGGGAGAACTAACTAAGCCTAAAGTCAGAAAGGTGAAATCTAATTGCATCATACTCTATGAGGGGCTACATTATACTCTATGAGGAGGCTAAATTGTATTCTATGAGGGGCTGCATTATATTCTATGGGGGGCTAGATTATATTGTATGGGGGCTTCATTATACTTTATGAGGGGGCTACATTATATTCTATGGGGGCTGCATTATACTATGAGGAGGGCTACATTGTATTCAATGGAGGGGCTACATTATACTATATAAGGGGTTGCATTATATTCTATGGGGGGCTGCAATATACTCTATGAGGGGGCTGCCATATATTCTATGGAGGGGCTGCATTATACTATATGAGGGGGGCTGCATTATATTCTATGGGGGGGTTACATTATATTCTGTGGAGTGGCTCCATTATACTCTGAGGGGTAGCTGCATTATGCTCTAAGGGGTGGCTGCATTATACTATAAGAGGGGGGCTGCATTATATCCTATGGGGGTTACATTATATTGTATGGTGGGGCTGCATTATACTATGTGGGGTGGCTGCATTATGCTGTGTGGGGTGGCTATATTATACTATAAGAGGGGGCCTGCCTTAGATTCTAAGGGGGGTTACATTATATGGTATGGTGGGTCTGCATTATACTCTGTGGGGTGGCTGCATTATGCTCTATGTGGGCTGCATTATACTGTATCGAGGACTATGGTGGTGCATTATACTATGGAGCACTATGAGGAATGTGTTATAATATATGGAGGCCTGAGCAGTGTATTTTAATATATGGAGGGCTATGAGGAGTGTATTATACTATACAGAGGACTATGGGGCACATTATATTATATGGAGGACTATGGGGTGTAAACTGTAGATGTGCTGCTGATAACATGATACTGTATGGTGATCTGTTAGTGATCCATTAGTGATCATTCTGTCCCCATCATTCTTTCTCAGACGGTGGAAAGAGGCCGGGGAACAAGTGTTGAACGACTTCAATATTGTCAATCACACTCATTTAGCGTCCTGAACTCAGCGCATTTAACTATAACCGAAATGCTTCTGTGTGATGTGCAATATGTTAGCATTTGGGGCCCCCATTTTAAACTTTGCCTAGGACCCCACTTTTCCTAAAACCGACCCTACCCCTAATATAGAGGATGTGTGATGGGTATATGGGCACTGGACTATGGGATGGAGGAGGGATGGAGGATTCATTTCTGTCATGTGCTCTCTGCTCCTTTCTGGGGGCAGACAATGGCTGGGAGCTTATGTTCCCGGGGATGATAGATTTCTCCCACCATGGCAGTGTCTGCTGAGGTGTTGTCGTGGAGTGAGAGAACTGTTGCTCATAGCAACTAATGACAGCTCAGCTTCTTTTAAACAGCTCTGGTGAAATGAAAGAGGCTTCGTGATTGGTGATACACACACACATACATACATACATACATTCACACACACACACACACACACACACACACACTGTGTATATATATATATATATATATATATATATATATATATATATATATATACATATAATGCTGAGCAAAATGGTAACAATGTTTTGAACTTTTGACTTTCAGGCTCCATATCTCACCATCCACTACTGCTTCTAACAAGAGACCATTATTTTATAGACAATAATTTGTCTATCTCATCCATAAATTTTACTTGCAGCTATTTTGCAAATGATTAGTTATGTAGATTCTTGTCATGTTACTGCATTGTTACTGTATTGCTCCTAAAAATCAAAATTTTAATTTGTCATTAGCTTGTTAGTATTTTGTAAATCCACCTTTGGTTTTCAACATGGCCTGAATCCTTCTGGACATGCTCTTCATCAGATTTAATCATGTGTCAACCCAAATCTGATCCCAGATCTCTTCTACACATTCCCAAAGTTATTGCATACTGGTCGACTCACTTGGGTATGTATACACTTTTTCTTCAACTCCACCAACAAAAGTTTGATTGGATTGAGGTCTGGGGACTGTGGGGGCCAATCCAGCACCTCTGCTTAATGTTTTTCATTTTTATTAATAAACGAGTTCCAGCACCTCTGCTTCATTGTCATTGAACCATTTCTTTGCCAATCTTGATATATGATTCCGATTGTTGTCCTGCTGGAACACTATGTCAGCCTTTTCACACCCATAGTACTCAAGTGTACGAGGTAACATGTCTTGTAGGATACTCACATACAGCTCAGCATTGAGACCACCATCGATCCTGATCAAGTATCCAATTCCTTTTGCTGTGAAACAACCTCATATCATAAGGCTTCATATACCAAACTTGACAGCTCCTTCTATTGACGTTCGTCTCATTTCTCCAAATCATCCATTTCCAATCTTCTACTGTCCAGTTTTCATACTTCTTTGCAAACTTGAGTCAACGATTCTTATTACGATATGTCTTATGACGCTTCTTCCCCTTTTTTCAGGCCCATTCCAGACTTGTGTAATGTGCGTTGCATGGTGCTTGAATGGACATCTGTGATCTCACTATTATGAATCATACAAGCCACCTCAACTGTTGTGTTTTTCACGCCAGAACTGATAGACCTTGTGATGAGCCAACTTGTTGACGCCGATATTTTGCCTGGACATCCATCTTTTGGCTTTTGAATGGATGAACTTCATTTTGTATTCTTCCAACATGATGCAGTTTGGCAATTTTCTTGGACGAGAGACCAGTATCGATGAGCTTGATGATGCTGTTGATCTCTTTTGTTGGAAAATCTTCCTCATGACTGCTCCTTGATTCAAATAGGTGACCTTTCACTTGGTAATCAATGTAAAAGCACACTGAGCTATTAAGGAATGTGAGAACAGGTTGTAATTTGTAGTATACAAGAAGAAAAATATTTTTCCACCACCAGGAGCAAAGCAGTAACAATACAGTGACATGACAAGAATCTGTATAACTAATCATATCGAAAATAGTTGCAAAACTATGTATGAGATAGCCAAGATGATTGTCTTTAAAATGATGGTAGCGTTATGTTCGAAGCAGTAGTGGATGGTGAGATATGGAGCCTGAAAGTCAAATGTTCAAAACATTGTTACCCTTTTGTTTGTCAGAGTATATACTGGGCAGGAGGGCTGGATCTAAGAACGAAATGATTCACTCTATTTCCACCGTCAACCACGAATGGGACCACATGAGGGAAATTCTGGTGAGACATTGGTCTGTTCTCAGTGCTGAACCATCTTTGGCGCCATCAATCGGTGACTACCCTCAGATGACCCCTAGGAGGTCGAAAAACCTGAAGGATATGTTATAGAGGAGCCATTACACCTGTGAACAGCCTAATCCATTTGGCACTAGAGGCCCTACTCCAGGATCCATCCCTTGCGGCCACTGTCTTGCCTGCCCGAATGTCCTCCGTTGCATGACATTCCACTCTTCTGATGGCTCTAGGAGCTACCAGATCAGACAACGTATATCATGTGGTAGCACCAACGTTGTCTATTTCGCGACATGTGGGTGCCCCATGATATATGTTAGTCTTACATCACGTGAGTTACTGGTGAGGGTGCGCGAGCACGTACGGGATATTCGTGCGGCCAAGACAGTGGCCGACTCTTAAACCTTGAAGACTTATTCCCCGACACTTCCGGACCTGTCACGATTGTGACCAAAATTCATTTAGGCTATGCGCCCACGTTAGCGTTTTTAATCGCTCAGAACACCAGACTCCTTCCCAGAAACCGCTCGTTTTATTTCCGCGCGTTTTTTGCTCGATTTTTGCACGAAAACCGCGAGTTTTTGATGCGTTTTTTTCCACGCGGTTTCTGGAAAGCTTGGAAACATCTAAAAACGCGGACCTATGCAGAAAATGAGCATACTGCGGTTTTAGCCGCTATGCATTTTCTGAGCGGAAAAAAACGCATGCATTGGCACAAATAGCCAAAAATGCATTAAATTGAATGGGAAGTTTATTTTAAGCGTTTCTGAAGCGTCTGATCCTGCACAAACTCTTCAAAAACGCTTAAACACAACGTGGGCACACAGCCTTAAAGTTCGGGGTATTGATAGTATCCATCTAGGAATCAGGGTTGGTAACTCTAAAAAACTTTTGGCTCAATGTGAGGCCAAATGAATATTTACTCTGGGGACGATGGTCCCTAATGGCCTCAACGAATCATTGAATTTTGCCTCTTTTTTTATAGATCCTTTGTATTGCACCTGTCTTGTATATATCCACTTCAGAGGGTTTTTTTTCTTGTTTTTATATTGTTTTATTCTCTTCCATTTCTATTTAGGTCTTTTTATTCATCATTGTTGTTATCTATTCCGTGGGGTCTTTTTGAGCCGACTGGCACCTTTGTGGTGCAAGATTCATCGTATTACCTACCTTGTCACGTCCATCTCTTCTATGAAGAAATATTTATCTTCCGCTTCGGCACTATATTGTGTATTATCGGTTTTTGCCATACATATGTTATCTGAATAACCATCACTTGTTATTGTGTTCGTGATCTGTTTATTATGTTGTATCTTATATATATATCTACTGGATGATATGTGGTATGTGCGCATTCAGTTGCTATCTATGATTCTTTTGCACTTGTATATTATGTTTATATATTGTTATATGCACGCATCTATGTGTGATTTATATACTGATTCACACTTTATATTTTCGGCAGTGCGCATGCACGTTGTCCCCTCGTGCGCTCCATTGGGCTCTGGTGTCTCCCTGCCTCCACGTGTGCGCATTTGCATTCATTTGTATGCTTGACACCAATACCAATGAAGGACCTTGGGGTAACATGGCGCATGCGCCGCCTATGCCGTTCTGGTTGACCTGCCGCTGACATGTGACGGACCACGTGACCTGTTGTCAGGGTTACTAAAAGGTCCTATTCAGCCATCTATACCTCACTCCCCTTGAGAAAGCAACTAGGTGTGGACGTGAAACGCACGTCGGGGGCTTCTACCCTCTCTGTGGGTGTCTGTGCATTCTTTATTTGGTAAGCGTCCCATATCAGCAGCGCAGTCTTCCCCATCTGGGAACACCTGTATGATGGTTGTGTGCTCGACCCATTCCTTCTCTTCTGAAGGGTTGCCACAATAGGTGACTTGTATCTATGCACATATGTTATAGGCAGGGGCGCTTTTTGCATGGTTTACCTACTCCCGTCTTTGTCTTATGTCCTGTGCTGTTTTGCTACAATGCTTTTTTTTGTACCGTATGTATATATGATTTAATAAATTGATGATAAACTTTTAAATATTTGGATCTGATACTAAATTTGTTCTCCTATTTTGAGACTATATACTGTATGTGTGTTAAATGTTGATGTCAATCTTTGATAGTGGCATTAATAGCTTGCTGGGAGGTGTCAATTTATGTGCCTATTGGCACCCCATGTCGCATTTGTAGGGCGCGGATGATTTCCCAGGACAGCCGGGAAGTCTGCTGAAGACCCCCATGTTTATCAAGATGGTACTCTTCTGAAAGTCAGCTTCTGGCTGGTATTCATAGGAGACTGTGATCCTTGCTATATACAGTGGCTTGAAAAAGTATTCACCCCCTTGGCATTTTTTGTGTTTTGCTACTTCACAACCCGGAATTTCACAGTTTTTTTTTTTTTTTTAAGGTTTACATCAGTTCATGTAAAGAACATGCCTACAACTGTGAACATTTGGTTTTCTTTGTATTGTGAAGCAAACAACAAATAAGACAAAATAGCTGAAAACTTCAGTGTGCAGAACTATTCACCCTTTTGTGGAAATTACAGCTGCAAGTCACTTTGGATAAGTCTCTATGAGCTTTCAACATCTTGCCTCTGGATTTTTTGTCCATTCCTCAAGGAATGCAAAACTGCTCCAGCTCCTTCAAGATAGCTGGCTTCCTCTGGTGAACAGCAATCTTCAAGTCTGACCACAAATTCACAATTGGGTTAAGGTCTGGGCTTTGACTAGGCCACTCCAAAACATTTACACGTTTTCCCTTAACACACTCGAGTCTTGCTTTAGCAGTATGCTTTGGGTCATCGTTTTGTTAGAAGGTGAACCTCCGTCCCACTCTTAAATCACAGACAAACTGAAACTGATTTTACTCAAGAATATCCCTGCATTTCACACCATCCATCTTCCCCTTGACTTGGACCATTTTTCCTGTCCCTGCTGCCAAAAAAACATCCCCACAGCATGATGCTGTCACCACCATGTTTCATATAGAGATGGTGCTCTTGGGGTGACGAGCTGTGTTGGCTTGACACCAGACATAGCGTTTATCTAGGTGGTCAAAAAGTTCAATTTTGGTCTCATCTGACTGTAAGGAGGTGGTAGGGACCCTCATGTACCTTCTCTCTCCTTAACGCTGTTCACCGGTGTCACATGCGGCACCCTGATGCTTTATTAATGTTTTACTATTGGATGAACTGTAATGTAAATGTATTAGTCATGTGTTGCGCATAGGCTTAGGGATAGATTAGGAAGTAGTGCATGACCACAATGGGATTAGAATAGAGGGGGCACATTAGAGAAAGAGAATAGGATAGATAAAAGTGTTGGTTAGATACAGGCAGCATAGGGGTTAAGCATATGGGAGGAGTCACACAGCAGAGCAGCATAGAGCAGGGAGATATAGGACAGATACTTCCTGGTTCAGTTAGATGCCCAGGCACCTTGACAAGGGCAGGATGTGTGAGCAGTGAGTGGAGACAGTCTGACAGCCGTGGGGGTGAAGCTGCTAAGACAGGAAGGGACCCCAGGCTGAGAATCGTGAAGGTGGTCACCTGCTTATACCAAACGGTTCCAAGGAAGGATCCGTAGCTAGCGGCTGGGATTAGGAGGCAGCTGAGTCGTCGAGCCCATTACCCTACAACTCACAGTCGGACCAGGGAAATAGCAGGAAGCTGCTGGGCCTGGTGCACTAGTGGGACATAGATTGTCCAGAAGAGGGACAAGTGTTATGAGCTCATTTTCTCCTTCATCTTTGATGTCCGATGAACTCCCTCTGCTGGTGAAAGGAGGTAGTGAAATTGATTTGGATGGGAAAAACCTGTCATCTGAACAGGTGGAGTGTGATTGGACATCCGGAATCTCTGAGTGGATATAAGACCGCCGACGCCCTGCTGGGTCCTGTCTACTAATGCTAAGTTTTTGCTCTGCTATTGTTCCATGAGATTTTGTCTGGTTTACTTAGTGTTTGTGTTCAGCCAGCCCTGGTTGGGACTGGCTGAACTCCATTTTTGTCTCTGATCAGTTGATCTCCTTGCTCTGTTTTCAGAATATACCTGAGTGCTGATATAGTGATTTTGAAGTCTAGTGACTTCAGGGCCTTTTCTATCAGACGTGTTGGACATTATTTTTGGCAGGGTTTTTGCGTGATTGCAGACAGTTGCTTTGCTTTCCTGTCCTATCTAGTTAGTGAGGGCCCCATCGTTTGCTCAGCCTGTCTTTCTGTCTGTGTTTGTGTTTTCATCTGTTTTCACCGTCAATACATGTTGGGGGCTGTCTATTGCTTTGGGGTCTGCTCTGGGGCAGTTTAGATTTCCCCTTTCTTTCTTTAGGTTTATTTAGTTCTCCGGCTGTGAACGAGGTGTCTAGGACCACCGTAGGAACACCCCACGGCTATTGTTAGTTGTTGTGAATAGGATCAGGAGTCTGCAATCTGCTAGCTACCAACCTCTCCGTTTTTTTTGACTCAGCTTGTATTTTTGTTTTTTCCTCCTCCGGTGACTCATTCATAACAGACAAGGATTGTCCAAGGAAACAGGTGGGACATGGATTGTCTGAGGATATAACTGAGCTTGCCGGGAAAGTGAAGCTGATGCAGAAGATGACGTCTGTCCAGACAACAGAGAAAGATAAGAAGATGTCTCTGTGTTTAACTTGTGCTGCCTGCGTGAAGAATGCAGATAAGATGTCTCTGTGTTTGACTTGTGCTGTCTATGTGATGAATATGCTGCTGTCTAGTAAAGTTAAGCTGCTGGAAAAGACTTCATCTCTGAAGTGATTTGTGGAGCTCATGAATGCGGAGCCAACATGGCAGCTGCTGTGGGGACTCTGACAGAAATAACCAACTGTATAGCAGTCCCCTCTCCAATCTGCCCTGAATCCTGCAGCTAGGATCATATTCCTCACCAACCGTTATACCGATGCCTTTACTTTGTGCCAGTTCTTACACTGGTTACGCATCCACTCCTGAATTCAGTATAAACTTATTACCCTCACCCACAAAGCCCTCCATGGCTCAGCACGACCCTACATCTCCTCTCTCGTCTCAACCTACCCCCCTATCCGTGCCCTCTGTTCTGCTAATGGCCTGAGGGTAACATCCTCAATAATCAGAACCTCCCACTCCCGTCTCCAAGACTTTTCACGTGCTGCGCCAATTCTTTGGAATGCACTACCCAAGTTAATACGATTATTCCCCAATCCCCACAGTTTTAAGAGTGCCCTAAAAATGCATTTGTTCAGACTGGCCTATCGCTTCAACACATTAACCTAAATATCCCTGTGTGGCTCATTCAAAATTATTTACCATAACCAGGTTCCTCGCATCATGTTCTCATATGTTTTATGCATTTAATAACCCTCTGTGTCTGTACTGTTACATATTTAGACTATTAACTGGTTCATGCAGCATCACAGGAACACCCGATTCTTACACTATGGCTGGTCCGAACAATAAAATCAATTGTTACCATCCACCTTTCGTATCTCCCCTTTCTCCTTAGAGATTGTAAGCTTGCGAGCAGGACCCTCATTCTTCTTGGTATTTGTTTTGATCTATATGTTTATTGGTATGCTGTAATGTCTATTGTCTGTAGAAGTCCCCTCTATAATGTAAAGTGCTGCGGAATTTGTTGGTTCTATAGAAATAAAATTATTATTATTATTATTATTATTATTATTACCAAGACTTTATTTATCTTTTACAAGGTGCCGGGGTGCTCACTGACTGTTGCTTTGTGAACTCACGACTACCACCCCGTGCCGCCTTGTTACATGACCACAGTGCCTTCCTCCATATATTTAGTGAGTCTCCCACATGTCTTTTGCCAAGCTCAAAATGAGCCTTACAATTTTTGTGTGTAAGTAAAGGCTTTCTCTGCCCACTCTTCCATATAGGCCACCTCTATGGTGTGTATGACTTATTGTGGTCGTATGGACAGACACTCCAGCCTCTGCTTCAGAATTCCGCAACTCCTTAAGGGTTACCTTTGGTCTCTGTGCTGCACCTCTGATTAATACCCTCCTTGCCCTGGCTGAGAGTTTTGGTGGGCCTCCCTGTTTTGGCAGGTTGTTTGTTTTGCCATGTTCTTTCCATTTGATGATAATGGATTTGATGGTGCTCCGTAGGATTATCAGAGATAGGAATATTTTTTTAGAACCCTATCCTGAATTGTACTTCTCAACAACTTTGTTTCGTGACTTGTTTGGAGAACTCCTTGGTCTTCATGGTGTTAAAGCCTCTGTGGCCTTTCAGAAAAGGTGTGCATATGCTGACAGACCATGATGTGACACTTAGATTGCACACAGGTGGACTTCCTTTCACCAAGGATGTGACTTATGAAGGTAATTTGCTTCCACCAGATTTTTTTAGGGGCTTCATCGTAAAAGGATTGAATACATATGCACATGACAATTTTTAATTTTTGCCTATATTTCTCTCACTTCACTTCACCAACTTAGAATATTTAGTACTGATGCATCACATACAAATTAGATTACAATAATATTTAAACACGGGTTGAAATGTAACAAAATAGGTAAAAATCCAAGGGGGTCGAAACTTCCACAAGTCGCTGAATTGCAATAGTGGAGTATTACGGTATACATCACAATGTGTCATCGTAAGGGAACTAAGAAGTACAGTGAAAAGTGAAAAAAAACTTTTTTATATATATAAAAAGGTTGAAATCAACCCTCTCTTTCTCTCTTAAAATTAACCCCTTTCTGACATTGGAAGTAATCCATCCCTGTGCCCTGGGCCTATATGACCAGGGACGGATTATTACGTCTGAGCGATCGCCCGCACACACGGGGGGTGTGCGGGCAATCGCTGCCAGGTGTCAGCTGATTCTTACAGCTGACACCTGGCACTAAGTGCCAGGAGCGGTCACATAACACGATCGCAGCATTCCGGAAGCAGGCAGAGGGTTGACAGACCCTGCAGCATGACGCAGTCCCGATTGTTGCCATGGTGACCAGACCTAGCAAACTTGCTGATCATGCCCAGTGCATGATGATCAAGTCAGTGCAGAGCCCACAGTTTCTGCAGCATGGTGATGCTGCTGCATCTCCATGCTGCAGAAGCGATCAGCCTGCAAAAAAATGAAAGTAAAAAAGTTAGAAAAAAGTAAAAAAAAAAAAAAAAAATTAACATGATTGTAAAAATATTAAAAAAATAAATAATAAAAAAAAAGATATTGCATCTCTAAATATTTGAATGAAAAAAACAAAAAAAACCAATAAAAGTACACATATTTGGTATTGTCGCATCTGCAACGACCTGACCTATAAAACTGTCCCACTAGTTAGCTCCTTTAGTGAACATCATAAAAAAAAAAAGCAAGGCAAAAAAACTATGCTTTATCATCATAGTGCCGAATAAAAAGTGGAATAAAACACGATTAAAAAAATAGATATAAATAAACCGCTGAAAACATCATCTTGTCCTGCAAAAAAAAGCCACCATACAGCTCCATCAGAGGAAAAATAAAAAAAGTTATAGCTCTCAGAATTAAGAGATGCAAAAATTATTTTTTCTATAGAATAGTTTTTATTGTATAAAAAAGGCAAAACGTACTGACCCGAAGAATAACACTGCCTTATCAATTCTACCACACACGAAATGGCATAACCTCCCCTCCCCCCAAAATAAATTCCTGAATTGCTGGTTTTTGTTCGTTCTGCCTCACAAAAATCGGAATAGAGAGCGATCAAAAAATGGCATGTGCCTGAAAATGGTACCAATAAAAAAGCCAACTCGTCCTGCAAAAAACAAGCTCCCACATGACTATGGGCCAAAATATGGAAAAATTATATTTTTTGCTATAAAAATTGTATTTTAGTGTGACAGCACCAAACAGCAAAACCCAGTATAAATCTGGTATCGCTGTAATTGCACTGACCCGAAGAATAAAGTCACCTAATCACTTACACTGCACGAGGAACAGCAGGAAAAAATTAATAAAACCAATTCTTCACATGCCGTTTATTTTTTCAATCTTATTCCCAAAGATCGCAGTAAGGCTTGGCACACATTTATCCTGCACTCTGCGCTGAGCGCTTGCACCGCGGTTTCTGTGTAAATCTCTGAAATACGTGATTCAGAAAGAACCACTGGTGGAAGATTCTCTATAATAAGGCAGATAGAGGCACTGTGGAAACCATCCCATCTAACCTGTGATCCAGCGGTGACCATCTTTTAAGAATTGCATAAAAGTGCCGTCGGCCACAGTTTTGTGCACGTCTGAATAGAATGGCACCGCTGAACAGAGGCCAGGCAGAGTCCAGAGTAACTGCTGCCTCGTTATAGTGAATAGCTCCCTCGGGTTTCATCTGAATCACGTCACTCGGACATTTACATAGGTGGAAACCCCAACGTAAGTGGTTAGCCTAGAGCACCGGATAAATTTGATCCCAAACGTTATGTAAAATGTTCCCAATAAAAGCCTCAACTCAATCCACAAAAAAAGCAAGCCCTCACTCAGGTCTGTCATCTGTTAACAGAAATATAGGGGGCTTCCATGTAACATAGTATCATAGTTATTAAGGTTGAAGGAAAACATTAAGTCCATCTAGTTCAACCCATATCCTATCCTAACCTTCCCTAACATGTTGATCTAGAGGAAGGCAAAAAAAACCCATGTGGCAAACAGTAAGCTTCACTTTGGGGAAAAAAAATTCCTTCCCGACTCCACATACGGCAATCAGACTAGCTCCCTGGATCACCGCAATATCAAGGAAACTAGTGTATATAACTTGTAATATTATACTTTTCAAGAAAGGCATCCAGTCCCTTCTTAAATTTTAGCAGGGAATCACTCATTACAACATCATATGGCAGAGAGTTCCATAGTCTCACTACTCTTACAGTAAAGAATCTGCGTCTGTGATTATGCTTAAACCTTCTTTCCTCCAGACGTAGAGGTTGCCCCCTTGTCCTGAGGCCACTGCAACGTACTGGTCACTACAACAGCAATTTGCAATTTTCACTCGGCAGTATTCATTGCTGCTTGTTTCTGGAAAATACCCATGGAGTCAAAATCATCACTACACCTGTAGATAAATTCCCCAAAGGGTATAGTTTCACAAATGGGGTCTCTTAAGAGGTGATTCTGCTCTTCTAGCAATTAAGGACTCTGTATATGGAGTCCGCAAACTGTTCTAGGAAAATCTGCGCTCCAGAAGGCAAATAGTGATCAGTTCCTCCTGATTCTCTCTGTATAGCTAAGTAGGACTGTACAGCCACACATGGGGTATTGCCACATTCAGTAGAAAATGTAGGACTAATGTTGGTGTCATGTTTACCCACTTCTTATGTGAAAATGTAAAATCTGGGGCTAAAACAAAATTTTGGTGATAAAAATGTAGTCATGTCACCTGCAAACCATAACAGTAAAATCTGGCGCTCCTTGCCTTCTGAGCTTTACACTGTGCCTGAAAAATATTTCTCGATTACATGTAGGGTAGGTGCACTCAGGAAAAAATGGACCTCAGTTTGTTGTAAAAAATGTTCCTATTAGCCCTTAGAAAAATTAAAAAATTGGGGCTAAAACATTTTACTGGTAAAAATATAATTAATTCTTTCTTCACCGCTCAGTGGTATAAAATTCTGTGAGGCACGTGTGGTGTCAATTTGATCACTGCATCCTTAGATTAATTCTTTGGGGAGTTTATTTTGTAAAATGAGTTCACATACAGGTTTCTGTTGTTCTGGCACCTCAGTGGCTCTGCCAATGTGACATGGCACCAGGCCCGGATTGATAATATGGTGAAACGGGCAAATTCCCAGGGGGCCAGTGGCTCTGAACTACAAAATGGGCCGCTGGCCCTTTAAAACTTCTGACTAGGCCCTGTGTGCGCTCGCGCTCCTGTTGATGCACACGCTGATAAGGGCCGCAGCGGCCTGCCTCAGTGTCTGAGCGCGGCCGCGGCCCTCTTCAGTGCGGGCAAGCAGGGGAGTGCGCGCACACAGGGCCCTGGTCAGAAATTTGAAAGGGCCGCCAGGGTGCGCACAGGACGCCTCTCTGCTCTCCTCCAGGGGCGTCGCTATGAAAGCTTTGGGGCTGTTGTCCTCTGTGCAGCTGGCTCTGAGGGAGACAGCCAGGGCAGCAATCAAGATGAAATCAGCATAAGGTCAGCATAGGTGGCTACTCCCAGGGAGAGATGAGCTCCTGTCAGCAGGTGACAGCTCCCCCTGCTCTCATCTGCTAGTATACCGGTAGAGAGGAGAGACTGGGGGATGTGCGGACAGTGCTGCTGTGAGCAGAAGAAGCTGAGTAGCTGCACATGGACACCAGCCTCCCCGGCACCAGTGCACCGCAGAGGAGAGTGTGTGGCTGTGTTTGTGTATGAGGCTGTGTGTATAAGTGAGGCTGTGTGTATGTGTGTGTGTATGTGTGTGGCTGTGTGTGTGTGTGTGTGTATGTGTGTGTATGTGTGTATGTGTGTGGCTGTGTGTGGCTGTGTGTGGCTGTGTGTGGCTGTGTGTGGCTGTGTGTGGCTGTGTGTATGTGTGAGGCTGTGTGTATGTGTGAGTGCCATGATCCAGGTTGGATATGACAGAGAAAATGCACAAGTAACCTTTTTTTCCTTTAGCTGTGTGCTAAAGTTTGGTTTTTGCCCCCCGGTGGCCATTAGGGTCATTGCACTTACTTTAGTTTTGTGCACGTAATTATAAAACAGGTGTGATTGCTCTATAAAAGAATGTCAGGTGTGGTAATCACTTTTGGTGATTAGTCCTCAGTTACAAGCAAGCCTGGGTGAAGGATGGAGCTGAAGGAGAGTTCCGGGCAGCTCAGTGAGAGTCCTGGAGTGGCAGCTATGGTGTCTGCGAGGAGGACTGGCATGGCTTGGTGGAGTTGCAGCTATGGTGTCAGCAAGGAGTTCTTGCATGGCTTGTTGGAGTGGCAGCTATAGTGTAGAGCTGCACTCATGATGCTGGACTCGGTTGCTGAAAGCTGGACTCAAGATGCTGGACTCTTTTGCTGGAAAGCTGGAATCATATGCTGGACTCTGTTTCTGGACAGCTGCATGCAGGTGGTGGACTCTGTTTGCTCCAAGGCTGCACTATGGTGTTGGATCCGGTCGGAGAAAATGCACGCAGGTGGTGGGCTCTGTTGCTGGGAGCGTAAGCAACAGAGCAAAGCTAAGTGGTGTTTCCCTGTTTTGTCTCTTTTCCTTATGTGTGTTTTAGTGCAGTGGTGGGATTAGTTTCAGGCACCGTCCACTTCACTAGTGAGGGTTTAGGTGTAGGGCGAGCTAGGGATATTAGGTATCCTGATCGGCGCCCGGTGCGGAACCGGCCTAGGGAACGTTAGGAGTGTAGAGACACTGACTCGGGGAAGTGCAGGAGGTCTCCACTTCCCCGTTCCCTATCGCAGGGACACCATTGTTATTGTTACCCAGGTTTTCCCTTTTATTGTTTAAATTCGCCTTACTGGAGGCGAGGTTTCCAGACATACGTGAATTTCTGAAATTCACCTGTTGGAGGCGGGGTATCCAGACGCACGTTTTATTATTTAAATTCGCCCAACTGGAGGCGGTGTATCCAGGGTCACTCGTGTCATCTAAATCCACCCTGCTGGAGGCGCTGTGTCCAGCCATGCGTGACCATGACAGTGAGGCTGTGTATGTGTTTGGCTGTGTGTGTGGCTGTGTGTATGTGTGAGACTGTGTATGTGTGTGGCTCTGTGTATGTGTGTGGCTCTGTGTATGTGTGTGGCTCTGTGTATGTGTGTGGCTGTGTGTATGTGTATGGCTGTGTGTATGTGTGATACATGTGTGAGCGTGAGATGTGTGTGTGAGCTGTGTGATACATGCGTGTGTGATACATGCCTGTGTGAGCTGTGTGTGTGTGAGCTACTTGTGTGTGAGCTACTTGTGTGTGGGAGCTGTGTGTGTTTGAGAGCTGTGTGATACATACGTGTGTGAGCTGCCCGTGAGTGTGCGCTGTGTATGTGAGCTGTGTGATACGTGTGTGTGAGATACGTGTGTGGTACGTGTATGTGTGATATACGTGTGTGAGCTGTGTGTGTGTGAGCTACTTGTGTGTGTGAGCTGTGTAATACGTGTTTATGTAAGCTACTTCTGTGTGTGAGCTGTGTGTGATACGTGTGTGTGTGTGTGTGTGTGTGAGCTGTGTGATACATGCGTTTGTGTGAGCTACTTCTGTGTGTGAGCTGTGTGTGAGCATGAGCTGTGTGATACATGCGTGTGATGCGTGTGTGTGAGATATGTGTGTGATACGTGTGAGCTGTGTGAGCGTGAGCTACTTGTGTGTGAGCTGTGTGATACGTGTGTGTGAGCTACTTGTGTGTGTGAGCTGTGTGATACATGCGTGTGTGTGAACGTGAGCTATGTGTGAGCGTGAGCTGTGTGATGCATGCGTGTGTGAGCGTGCGCTGTGTGTGAACTACTTGTGTGTGTGTGATACATGCGTGTGCTGTGTGATACATGTGTGAGATACGTGTGTGATTCGTGTGAGCTGTGTGAGATACCTGTGTGAGCTACT
This sequence comes from Dendrobates tinctorius, assembly GCF_039654945.1. Classification (NCBI taxonomy): domain Eukaryota; kingdom Metazoa; phylum Chordata; class Amphibia; order Anura; family Dendrobatidae; genus Dendrobates; species Dendrobates tinctorius. Next base: position 31,793,411 of record NW_027361771.1, read on the forward strand.
TGTATGTGAGTGTGAGCCACGTGTGTGTGTGTGTGAGCTGCGATACATGTGTATGTGAACTGTGTGAGCATGAGCTGTGTGAGCTACTTGAGTGTGAGTTGTGTGATACGTGTGAGCTTTGTGTGTGATCGTGAGCTGTGTGTGAGCTGTGTGATACATGCGTGTGTGATACGTGTGAGCTGTGTATGTGAGCGTGAGCTGTGTGTGAACTGTGTGTGTGAGCTGTGTGATACATGTGTGTTACTTGTGTGTGTGAGCTGTGTGATACGTGTGTATGTGAGCGTGAGCTGTGTGAGCTACGTGTGTGTGTGTGTGAGCTGTGATACAGCGTGTGATACGTGTGAGCTGTGTGTGTGATACATGTGAGCTGTGTTTTTGTGTGTGTGTGCGATATGTGTGAGCTACTTGTGTGAGTTGTGTGATACGTGTGTGAGCTAAAGCAAAAGTTGGCACAACCTGCCAGTGTTCTACGATTTAGGTGAGGACATTCATTGTATGTGGACTGGTGATTTTTTTTTTTGTGCCAGGACTGCTTTATGGTCTCAGTCCGGCCCTGCATGGCACCCTCAAACCATTCCAGCAAAATCTGAATTCCAATATGGTGTCTCTTCCCTTCTGAGCTTTGCAGTGTGCCTCAAAAGTAGTATTCCCCACATATGGGGTATCGGTGTACTCAGGAGAAACTGCACAACAAATTAATTGTATGATGCAATTTCTCCTGTTACCCTTATGAAAGTGCAATATTTTGTGCTAAAAACATACTTGTAGGGAAAATTTGATTTATTTTATTTTTATGGCTCAACGTTATAAACTTCTATGAAGCAACTGAAGGTTCAGTGTGCTCACTACACATGTATATCAGTTATCTGAGGGGTCTAGTTTCCAAAATGGTGTGACTTGTGAGGGATTTTCACTGCTTAGGAACATCAGAGACTTTCCAAATGCGACATGGTGTCCGCCAATTGTTCCAGCAAATTTTGCAATCAAACAGTCAAATGGCGCTCCTTCCCTTCTGAGCTCTGCCGTGCGCCCAAACAGTAGTTTTCTCCCTCATATGGGGTATCGGCATGCTCAGGAGAAATTACATAACAAATTTTGCGGTCCATTTTTTACTGTTACCCTTGTCAAAATAAAACATTTTGAATCTGAAGTAAATTTTGGGGGAAAAAAAGTTAAATGTTCATTTTTTTCCACATTCTAAAAATTCCTGTGAAGCGCCTGAAGGTTTAATAAACTTCCCATAGTCCTCTATATAGTATAATAGACTCCCCATAGTCCTCCATAGAGTATAATATACTTCCCCTAGTCCTCCATATAGTATAATACACTCCCTATAGTCCTCTATATATTTTAATAGACTCCCCATAGTCCTCCATATAGTATAATACACTCCCCATAGTCCTCCATATAGTATAATACACTCCCCATAGTCCTCAATAGAGTATAATATACTCCCCATACTTCTCCATAGAGTATAATGCAGTCCCCATATAGAATATAATTCTGACCTTATATAGTATAACGCGGCCCCCCCACATAAGACTATAATGCAGCCTCCCCCATAGAATATAATGCAGTTCCACATAGAATATAATGCAGTCCTACAGTATTATGGCCACCACGTACTCACTCACTGATATATCCCATATTCATGGGCATGAAGAGCAGTAAATATTCCCTTTAGTAGCAGGCACATGTGATTGCCCAGCAGCAGGAAACCAGCAGCTGCTGCTACTGTGCCCACTATTGAAATAAAATGAATATTTACTGCTCTCCACCCCTATAGTCCCTCCCATCTCTCTGCGTAGGTTTCAGTACATAGCAGTTGGAGGGACTATGAGCGTGGGGAGCAGTGAGCATTAATTTCTCTTTAGCAGCGGGCACAGGCTTTAGCTGCAGCAGCTGGCTCTTGCCTCCTGTCACCCACTGCTCTGCTGCTGCTTCGCTGGCTCCGGGTGGGCCCCCCTATCTCACGGGACCCATAGCAGCTGCATGGTGTGCCACTATTAGCGACACGCCACTGGCTGGGAACAAAGACGGACACTAATAGCTTGGGGCCCCTGTTCAAGAAATGTGTGTTGGCCCCCCTCCCTGCCTGGTATGCTGCTTATGATGATTTCAATCTGGCAATTGGACCCTGGGGCCTTGGGCTCCAAGAAACAAGGCAGATTGTCCTCATTATTACTGCCCTGTAAGCAGGGGCGTACATAGCAAAATACCAAAATGGTATCCATAAAAGTGCTGGCTCAGGGTGCAAAACACAAGCCTTCACACAGTATCATTGAAAAAAAGTGGAAAACAATTCAGGTTTCAGAAAATGATGACGCAAGCAAAAATATTTTGTTTGTACCCATTTCTATTAAATTACACATTTTTTCTATCTCGATAGTTGTACTGACCCAGAGAATAATATTGGACAGTCATTTTTACCATATAGTGAAAATGGTATTCAACTGAACAACAAAGTTACAGCTCTATGAGAAGCCATTGCCTTCTATAACTATCGTTTTACATCCTTCATTATTTATGTGAAATTAACTACGATTGAACAGTTACAATCATTTCAACTAGAGAAAATGGCACTTTTTTACGATCCTTATTGTGATTATTTTATACTATTTGGTTAGTTATTGCCAAGTTCAGGAGCATTCACAGAACAATGACGCCACATTGTAAATTGGAGACACTATGATGCAGTCCTCACTATTATTGAAAGAAATATATTAGGACGCTATATCTCCAAGAAATACGGTAGTCAGTAGAACTATTTAAAGATCCCATAAAGTGTTCACCAGTATTGAATAATTCTTACAAGGGGAGAAAAAAGGGGGAAAGGAAAGGGTAAGAGTGTGAACTCATAAAACCTGTATATATCCCTACAACACTCCATAATGCTTGGAAATTAGTGTGAAGTGTTTTGGGGGAAAAAATGATTAGACTATCATTTTGTGAGCGCCAGTTTCCAATTTTGTCCCAATTATAACAGTTTAAATCATAATTAATAAAAGTTAGTTTATATATCAGTTTACACTCTTCCTTTCTCCCTTTTTTCCCCCTTTTTTCCCCCTCTCATTATTATTTTTTTATTAAGCACTTCATGGAGTTTATTATTATATTAATTGCCTTAAAGTAGTAGAGAATTTTGTATACATTTTCAGGGCCCAGAAGATATACATCATTTTCATTACGGTCATTTTACGACTAGCAGTCTCTGTCTTATTATGATGCACCACACTAAGATATTTTACACTGTATTGTCCAAAGAGAAAGCTATGTTGAATATATCTATATATATAAAACTTAGTGTATGTATGAGTGTGTGTCAATCTACGCCCGCTCCACATAACCCCGCCCACTCCACAACGCCACACTCACTCCACACGCAAATCCTCGTTAAATAAATATCTAATATATATATATATATATATATATATATATATACAGTATATACATATATATTATATATTTCATAGGCACATCTTCTTGACCACAACAGGCTACACTGCCTGTGTTGCCCAAAGCAACCAGTCACTAAGCATCTTTAATTTCAACAGAGCTGTTTAAAAGATGAAAGCTGAGCTGTGATTGGTTGCTATGAGCAACAGTTTTCCTTGTAGACAGTTATGGTAACTGAGGCATAGTATTCTTATCATTTCTACAGTGTTATTGTCCTTCTGTAAAGCTAGAAATAACACAATTTATTACGGTGCCAACACAGGGGGGAGCCCAGACTCTGGAACTTCTCTTTGTCTGGCATGAAGCATCTCATTAACCCCTTCCTTACATTGGACGTACTATTCCGTCTGTGACCTGGGACCTAAGTCCCATGGACGGAGTAGTACATCATACGCGATCAGCGGTGCTCACAGGGGAAGCGCCGCTGATCGCGGCCAGGTGTCAGCTGATTATCACAGCTGACACATGGCACTATGTATCAGGGATGGTCATGGACCGCCCCCGGCACAATAACCCCTGGCAAGATGCGATCAAACATGATCACAGTGTACCAGGGGCATAGGGAAGAATCGTGCAGGGAGGGGGTTCCCTGCACACTTCCCTAAGACCCTCTGAGCAGCGCGATGTGCTCGCGCTGCTCCAAGGATCTCCTCCCTGCAGGCCCCCAGATCCAATATGGCCGCAGGGGCCTTCGGGGTCCTGCAGGGATGCGGCTTTCTCAGTGCCTGCTGAGAGCAGGCACTGAGAAAGCCTGTGCACTGCCAGTCAGATCGCTGATCTGACACAGTGCACTGCAAAGTTTCAGATCAGCGATCTGACAGTTTATATTAATGTCCCACACTGGGACATTACTACAAAGTAAAAAAAAAATCATGTGTAAAAATAATTTATAAAAAATTCCTAAATAAAAAAAAAATCCCTAATAAATTATTTTTTTGTAAATAAAAAAACAATAAAAATACACATATTTAGTATCCCCGCGTCCGTAGCGACCCGCCTATAAAACTGTCGCACTAGTTAGCCCCTTCAAAAAAAAAACAAGGCAAAAAACAATGCTTTATCATCATACCACCGAACAAAAAGTGCAATAACGCGCAATCAAAAAGACGTATATAAATAAACATGGTACCGCTGAAAATGTCATGTTGTCCCACAAAAAAGAGCCACCATACAGCATTATCAGCAAAAACATAAAAAAGTTATAGTACGCAGAATAAAGCGATGCAAAAATAATTATTTTTTATAGAAAATAGTTTTTATTGTATAAAAGCGCCAAAACATGAAAAAAGATATAAATAAGGTATCGCTGTAATCATACTGACCCGAAGAATAAAACCTCTCTATCAATTTTACCACACAAGGAATGGTGTAAACGCCCCCACAAAAGAAATTCATGAAATGCCGGTTTTTGTTCATTCTGCGTCCCAAAAATTGGAATAAAAAGCAATCAAAAAATGTCACATGCCAGAACATGGTACCAATAAAAATGTCAATTCGTCCCACAAAAAATAAGACCTCACATGACTCTGTGGGTCAAAATATGGAAAAATTATAGCTCTCAAAATATGGTAATGCAAAATCTATTTTTTTTAAAAAAAGCGTCTTTTAGCGTGTGACAGCTGCCAAACATAAAAACCCTTTATCACCCCCTTAGTAAGGGAAAAATAATAAAATTAAAAAAAAGTGTTTATTTCCATTTTCCCAATAGGGATAGGGTTAGGTTTAGGGCTAGGGTTAGGGCTGAGATTAGGGTTAGAGGTGTGTTGGGGTTAGGGTTTGAGTTAGAATTGGGGGGTTTCCACTGTTTAGGTACATCAGGGGTTCTCCAAATGCAACATGGCGTCTGATCTCAATTCCAGCCAATTCTGCGCTGAAAAAGTCAAACGGTGCTCATTCCCTTCCAAGCTCTGCCATGCGTCCAAACAGTGGTTTACTGTTATGAATGGGTCACCGAGGAGGATGGCAGAAACAGGCTAAGCCACCAGAATACCTGAGAGGTTGGTAACTAAGCGGATTGCAGACCCCTGATCCTATCCACACAACTAGCAGTAGCCGTGGAGCGTACCTACAATGCCCTAGACGCCTCGGCACAGCCGGAGAGCTAACTAAGCCTAAAGCAAGAAAGGTGAAATCTAAACTGCCCCGGAGCAGACCCCAAAAGGAATAGATAGCCCCCAAACAAATATTGTCGGTGAGACAAAATGAAACACAAACGCAGGCAGAAAAATAGACTGAGCAAACGATGGGGCCCATACTGACTAGACAGGACAGGAAAGACACTGTCTGCAATCACGCTAAAACCCTGAAAAATGCAACACATCTGATGTACAAAAAACACTGAAGTCACACGACTTCGCCCCCACTATATCAGCACTCCGGTATGAACTGGGAGCAAAGCAAAGGAGACCAATATAACAGGGGACTAAACAAACTGACACAGGCTGTAACATATGGAGTGGTGGTCCAGCACAGCCCCCAGAGGAGCAAGCTGAACCCGCACAACAAGCAGAGAGAGACAAAACCAGATCAGATGCAAAGGATTAACAAATGAATCACTTAGCTGAACAATGCAGGAACAGGGCAGAAGACATCAGACCTCTGAATGCACAGGAAAGCAATGACCAGCAGGGATTGCAGGAAGTCTGCAGACTTAAAATACTCCAATCCGTAACCCCAGATCTCCAGTCGTCATCATCATCAGGTGGCAGACCTCTGTCAATCTGGCCAGCTCCACTACCTCCAGTAACCACCGGAGGGAGCAGGGGGAGCTTCGGCTCAAAAGTCTGAGCCAGGGAATTCACAACAGTACCCCCCCTTGAGGAGGGGTCACCGAACCCCTCATCCACACCACCAGACCGATCAGGATGGGCCTGGTGAAAGGCACAAATCAATCTCTTGGCATGGATGTCAGCAGCAGAGACCCAAGAATTATCCTTCTGGCCATAGCCCTTCCACTTGACTAAGTACTGAAGTCTCCATCTAGCCAGACTAGAATCCAATATCTTCTCTACCTCGTACTCCAAATTACCCTCAACCAGTACAGGGTCAGGGGGCGCTGCCATGGGAACCACTGGCTCCACAAACCTTTTCAACAAAGATAAATGAAAAACGTTATGAATCTTAAACGTAACTGGAAGAGCCAGACGGAAAGAAACAGGGTTAAGGATTTCCAAAATCTTATAAGGTCCAATAAACCTTGGCTTGGAATTTTGGAGATGCAACCTTCATGGGAATATTTTTTGAGGATAACCTAACCATATCACCCACTTTAAACCGGGGACCAATGGTCCTTTGCCGGTTGGAAAACCGTTGGGCCTTTTCCTGAGAGTGGGGCAACTTATCCACTACTTGGTCCCAAATCTGCTGCATTCTCTCTACCACAGAATCCACACCTGGGGAGGCAGAAGCTTCCACCTGCCCCGAAGAAAATCGAGGATGAAACCCAAAGTTACAAAAGAAAGGAGACATCAAAGTGGCAGAACTAGCCCTATTGTTTAGTGCAAATTCAGCCAATGGCAAAAATGAGACCCAATCATCCTGATCAGCAGATATGAAACATCTCAAACAGGACTGCAAAGTCTGGTTTGTTCTCTCAGTCTCCCATTGGTCTGAGGATGAAATGCAGAGGAGAAAGACAACTGAATTCCCAGTTTGGAACAAAAAGCTCTCCAAAATGTGGAAACAAACTGGACTCCTCTGTCCGACACAATGTTCTCAGGGATCCCGTGCAGACAAACCACTTGTTGTAAAAACACGGGCACCAACTCAGAAGAAGATGGCAACTTTGGGAGTGGTACAAGATGGACCATCTTAGAAAATCTATCACAGATCACCCAAATAACAGTCATTCTTTGAGAGACAGGGAGATCAGAGATAAAATCCATTGAGATGTGGGTCCACGGCCTCCAGGGCACTGGCAGAGGCATCAACAAACCACTAGCACGAGAACAGGACTTGGATTCCTGACATCACAAGATAAGGCAGGCCACCAAAAAGACCGACTCACCAAATTTCTGGTACCAAAGATACCTGGATGACCAGCCAACGCGGAGCAATGAATTTCAGACATTACTCTTTTCCTCCACTGGTCAGGGACATACAATTTTCCCATAGGGCATCGTTCAGGTTTATCCTCCTGAAATTCCTCCAGGGCACGTCTCAAATCAGGAGAGATGGTGGAAAGAACTACACCCTCATTTAGAATGGTAGTAGGCTCAGTCACATCAAGAGAATCCGCAAAGAAACTCCTGGAAAGGGCATCCGCCTTAACATTCTTAGTGCCCCGAAGAAAGGAGACCACAAAATTAAAATGCGTGAAAAATAAGGCCCACCTAGCCTATCTAGGATTCAAGCATTTGGCTGATTCAAGATAAATCAAATTCTTGTGGTCGGTGAGGACCACAACTTGATGTCTAGCTCCCTCCAACCAATGTCTCCACTCTTCAAATGCGCATTTCATGGCCAACAATTCCCGATTCCCCACGTCATAGTTACGTTCAGATGGGGAAAATTTTCGAGAAAAGGCACAGGGATTCATCTTAGAAGTTAGCGGATCTCTTTGGGACAAAACAGCTCCTGCACCAATCTCAGAAGCATCTATCTCCACCTGACATGGGAGTGAGACATCAGGTTGCCGTAGAACTGGAGCTGAAGTGAATCTCTGCTTAAGCTCTTGAAATGCCGAGACTGCCTCTGGAGACCAATTCACCACATCAGCGCCCTTTTTGGTCAAATCAGTCAGTGGTTTAACAATGCCAGAAAAATTACTTATAAATTTACGGTAGAAATTAGCAAAATGCAAAAACTTCTGGAGAGCCTTCAAAGAAGTGGGCTGAACCCAATCATAAATGGCCTGTACCTTGGCCGGGTCCATTTCAATAGCAGACGGGGACAAAATGAATCCCAAAAACGAAATCCTCTCTACACCAAAGAGACACTTCTATCCCTTTAACATACAGAGTATTTTCCCTCAAAATGAGAATCCCAATCACTGGAAAAGATCAAATTATCATCCAGATAAATGATCAAAAACTTATCCACAAAGTCCGGGAAAATATCGTTCATAAGACTGGAAGACAGAAGGGGCATTAGTGAGCCCAAAAGGCATCACTAGGTACTCAAAATGTCCATCCGGGGTATTAAACGCCGTCTTCGGTTCATCCCCGTGTTGATGCGAATAAGATTATACGCCCTCTGAGGTCAAGCTTGGTAAACCAACAGGCACATTTAACTCTGGAAAATAAATCAGAAATCAGGGGTAACGGGTACTGATATTTAACAGTGATTTTGTTAGGGGAACGATAGTCAATACATGGCCTTAATGAGCCATCTTTCTTGGCCACAAAAAAAACCCAGCACCTAAAGGTGAAGAGGATGGTCTGATATGACCCTTCTCCAATGACTCCTTGATATAAGATCGCATAGCATCATGTTCAGGTACCGATAAGTTGAAAAGCCGACCCTTGGGAAATTTACACCCGGGCATTAACTCAATTGCACAGTCATAACTCCTATGAGGAGGCAAAGACGCAGACTCATTCTCACTAAATACATCAGAAAATTCAGCCAAATAGTCAGGAATATCATGAGACTGGGGAGAGGTGGAGAAAACAGTAGTGTCACTAATAACACATTGACAACCCCAACTCACCACAGACACAGATTTCCAATCCAAAACAGGATTATGGGTTTGCAACCAAGGAAAACCTAGAACAATAGTATCATGCAAATTGTGCAACACCAAAAATTTACAATTCTCTTGGTGGTCTGGGGTATCCCGCATTATCACCTGGGTCCAAAACTGAGGTTTATTCTCCGCCAAAGGAGTAGCATCAATACCCCTAAAAAGAGATAGGCGTCCGCAGGGGTATCATGGGAAAACCACAACATTTGGCAAAGTCAAAATCCATCAGATTCAAAGCTGCTCCAGAATCAACAAAAGCCTTAGCGGAAAATGTAGACAAGGAGCAGATCAAGGTAATCGCCAAAAGGAACTTAGGCTGTACACTACCCACCACAAATGCGTGAACAAAACGCTTTTCTCATTTAGGGCAGACAGAAATAGTATAAGAGGCGTCCCCACAAAAAAAACACAACTTATTACGCCTTCTAAACTCCCGACGTTGTGCCCTAGACAAAACCCTATCGCATTGCATGGGTTCAGAAGTTCATTCGAAAGGCGGCACCGCCTCTAGTATAGTTTTACATTCACGAAAATGCTGATCAATTTGAATCCCCAATGACATAGAGTTGTCAAGACCAGAGGAGACAGGAAATCCCACCATAACATCTTTTACGGTTTCTGCCAGACCCTTCCGAAAGAGAGCTGCTAGGGCATCATCATTCCATTTAGTAAGAACCGCCCACTTTCGGAATTTTTGACAATATAACTCTGCAGAATCCTGACCCTGGTTCAATGCCAATAAGGTTTTCTCAGCTTGATCAATAGCATTAGGTTCATCATACAATAACCCCAAGGCTTGAAAATAACGCATCCACATTGCCAGAATAGATCTCCGGGTGTCAAAGAAAAAGCCCAATCCTGGGGATCACCGCGCAGCAGGGAGATGACAATTTTAACCTGCTGCACAGAGCTCCCCGATGAGTTAGGCTTCAAAGCAAAAAATAGTTTACAATTATTCTTAAAATTCAAAAATTTAGCCCGATCCTCAGAAAACACATCAGGAGTAGGGATTTTTGGTTCAACAGCAGATGATTGAGCGAGATAGGCAGAAATTCCCCGCACTTCAGCAGCGAGCTGCTCAACAGGATTGGACAATTGCTTTGTCTCCATTTAGACAAAAAAAAAAATCCTCCCATGGCCCCAGAGAAAAAGGGGAAAAAATATACAAAAAAAATTCTGACACTTTTTTTTTTTAAATTCTTTCCTTCTTTGAGTAACCCAGAGTCTACAGTAGGGCTGGTGATTCTGTTATGAATGGGTTACCAAGGAGGATGGCATAAACAGGCTAAGCCACCAGAATACCAGAGAGGTTGGTAACTAAGCGGATTGCAGACCCCTGATCCTATCCACACAACTAGCAGTAGCCGTGGCGCGTACCTACGATGCCCAAGATGCCTCGGCACAGCCGGAGAGCTAACTAAGCCTAAAGCAAGAAAAGTGAAATCTAAACTGCCCTAGAGCAAAAGGAATAGATAGCCCCCAAACATATATTGTCGGTGAGACAAGATGAAACACAAACGCAGGCAGAAAAATAGACAGAGCAAACGATGGGGCCCATACTGACTAGACAGGACAGGAAAGGAAAGATACTGTCTTCAATGATGCTAAAACCCTGAAAAATCCAACACGTCTGTACAAAAAAACACTGAAGTCATACGACTTCGCCCCCACTATATCAGCACTCCGGTATGAACTGGGAGCAAAGCAAAAGAGACCAATATAACAGGGGACTAAACAAACTGACACAGGCTGTAACATATGGAGCGGTGGTTCAGCACAGCCCCCAGAGGAGCAAGCTGAACCCACACAACAAGCAGAGAGAAACAAAACCAGATCAGATGCAAAGGATTAACAAATGAACCACTTAGCTGAACAATGCAAGAACAGGGCAGAAGACATCAGACCTCTGAATGCACAGGAAAGCAATGACCAGCAGGGATTGCAGGAAGTCTGCAGACTTAAATACTCCAATCCATAACCCCAGATCTCCAATCATCATCATCAGGTGGCAGACCTCTGTCAATCTGGCCTGCTCCAGTACCTCCAGTAACCACCGGAGGGAGCAGGGGGAGCTTCGGCTCAGAAGTCTGAGCCAGGGAATTCACAACAGTTTACCCCCACATATGGGGTATCAGCCTACTCAGGACAAATTGCACAACAACTTTTGGGGTCCAATTTCTCCTGTTACCCTTGGGAAAATAAAAAATTGGGGGCAAAAATATCATTTTTGTGGAAAAAATATGCTTTTTTTATTTTTATGGCTCTAAGTTCTAAACTTCTGTGAAGCACTTGGGTGGTTCAAAGTGCTCACCACACATCTAGATAAGTTCCTTGGGGGGCTAGTTTCCAAAAGGGTCACTTGAGGGGGGTTTTCACAGTTTAGGCACATCAGGGGCTCTCAAAACGCGACATGACACCCGCAGACCATTCCATCAAAGTCTGCATTCCAAAACGTCACTACTTCTCTTCCGAGCCCTGACGTGTGCCCATACAGTAGTTTTCTCCCACATATGGGGTATCAGCATGCTCAGGACAAATTGTACAGCAACTTTTGGGGTACAATTTCTCCTGTTACCCTTGGGAAAATAAAAAAAATTGGAAACTTAAAGATCATGTTTGTGGCAAAAATATGATTTTTTTATTTTCACGCCCGGGCGTTATAAACTTCTGTGAAGCACTTGGGGGTTCAAAGTGCTCACCACACATCTAGATAAGTTCCTTGGGGGGTCTAGTTTCCCAAATGGGGACATTTGTGGGGGGATTCCACAGTTTAGGCACATCAGGGGCTCTCCAAATGTGACATGACACCCCTAGACCTTTCCATGAAAGTCTGCATTCCAAAACGTCACTACTTCCATTTCTGAGTCCCGCCGTGTGCCTATACAGTAGATTTCTCCCACATATGGGGTATCAGTGTACTCAGGACAAATTGGACAACAACATTTGGGGTCTAATTTCTCCTGCTACCCTTGGGAAAATAAAAAAATTGGGGACTAAAAGATCATGTTTGTGGGAAAAATATAATTTTTTTTATTTTTATGGCTCTACGTTATAAACGTCTGTGAAGCACTTGGGGGTTCAAAGTGCTCACCACACATCTAGATAAGTTCCTTAGGGGGTCTAGTTTCCAAAATGAGGTCATTTGTGGGGGGTTTCCACTGCTTAGGCACATCAGGGGCTCTCCAAACGCGACATGGTGTCCGATCTCAATTCCAGCCAAAAAAGTCAAATGGCGCTGCTTCCCTTCCAAGCTCTGCCATGCGCCCAAATAGTGGTTTACCCCCACATATGGGGTATTACCGTACACAGGACAAATTGCTCATTAACTTTTGGGGTCCTGTTACCCTTAGGAAAATAAAAATTGGGGGTCAAAAGATCATTTTTTTGGAGAAAATATGATTTTTTAATTGTACGGCTGTACGTTATAAACTTCTGTGAAGCCCATTGGGGGTTCAAAGTTCTCACCACACATCAAGTTCTTTGGGGCGTCTAGTTTCCAAAATGGTGTCACTTGTGGGGGGTTTCCACTGTTTTGGCAAATCAGGGGCTCTCCAAAAGTGACATGGTGACCGATCTCAATTCCAGCCAATTCTGCGTTGAAAAAGTAAAACGGCGCTCCTTCCCTTCTGAGCTCTGCCATGCGCCGAAACAGTGGTTCCCCCCACATATCAGGTATCAGCGTACTCAGGACAAATTGTACAATAACTTTTGCAGTCCAATTTCTCCTGTTGCCATTGGTAAAATAAAAATTGGACCTGAAGTTAATTTTTTGTGAAAAAAAAGTTAAATGTTCATTTTTTTAAACATTCAAAAAATTCCTGTGAAGCACCTGAAGAGTTAATAAACTTCTTGAATGTGGTTTCGAGTACCATCAAGGGTGCAGTTTTTAGAATGGTGTCACTTTTTGGTATTTTCTATCATATAGACCCCTCAAAGTGACTTCAAATGTGATGTGGTCCCTAAGAAAAAATGGTGTTGTAAAAATGAGAAATCGCAGGTCAACTTTAAACCCTTATAACTTCCTAAAAAAAAATTTTGGTTCCAAAATTGTACTGATGTAAAGTAAACATGTGGGAAATGTTACTTATTAAGTTTTTTGTGTGCCATATCTGTGATTTAAGGGAATAAAAATTCAAAGCTGGAAAATTGCAAAATTTTCAAAATTTTCACCAAATTTCCATTCTTATCACAAATAAGCGCAAGTTATATCAATAAAATTTTACCACTAACATGAAGTACAATATGTCAAGAGAAAACAATGTCAGAATCACCGGGATCCATGGAAGCGTTCCAGAGTTATTACCTCATAAAAGGACAAAGTTCAGAATTGTAAAAATTGGCCCGGTCATGAACGTGCAAACCACCCTTGGGAGTAAAGAGGTTAACTTAAAAATTCAAACACACTTCAAAAAGCACTAGAAAATGGTTTGAGAGAAAGCACTGGAGACTTCTAAGGTGGCCAGCAATGAGTCCAGACCTGAATCCCATAGAACACCTGTGGAGAAATCTAAAAATGGCAGTTTGGAGAAGGCACCCTTCAAATATCAGGGACCTGGAGCAGTTTGCCAAAGAAGAATAGTCTAAAATTCCAGCAGAGCATTGTAAGAAACTCATTGATGGTTACCGGAAGCGGTTGGCCGCAGTTATTTTGGCTAAAGGTTGTGCAACCAAGTATTAGGCTGAGGGTGCCAATACTTTTGTCTGGCCCATTTTTGGAGTTTTGTGTGAAATGATCAATGTTTTGCTTTTTGCTTCATTCTCTTTTGTGCTTTTTCATTTAAGACAACTTAAATGAAGATAATAATACCAAAGAATTTGTGTTTGCAATCATTTTCAGGAAGAAACTGAGTATTATCTGACAAAATTGCAGGGGTGTCAATACTTTTGGCCAGAACTGTATGTATGTGTGTATGTCCGGGATTGGCATCCGCACCGTCGCAGCTACAGCCACAAAATTTGGCACAGTCACACGTCTGGACCCCGAGAGTGTCCTAGGCTATGTTGTGAGGCAAAATTTTAACCCCGCGCGTTCCAATTCACCAAACAATTTTGCCCCTATCTATATAATGGGGAAAAATTGTGTGAGTATCAAGCCCCGCCCCTCATTATGATGTCATAATGGTTGCCATGGCGGCATTGATGTCATCATAGGTTGCAAGCCCCAACGCTCATTATGATGTCATAATAGTTGACTATGGGATGGAGGATGTGTGATGGGTATAGGGGCACTGGACTATGGGATGGAGGATATGTATGATGGGTATATGGGCACAGGACTATGGGATGGAGTATATGTATGACGGGTATATGGGCACAGGACTATGGGATGGAGGATGTGTGATGGGTATATGGGCACTGGACTATGGGATGGAGGATATGTATGATGGGTATATGGGCACAGGACTATGGGATGGAGTATATGTATGACGGGTATATGCGCACGGGACTATGGGATGGAGGATGTGTGATGGGTATATGGGCACTGGACTATGGGATGGAGGATGTGTATGATGGGTATATGGGCACAGGACTATGGGATGGCGGATATGTATGATGGGTGTATGGGCACGGGACTATGGGTTGGAGGATATGTATGATGGGTATATGGGCATGGGACTATGAGATGAAGGATGTGTGATGAGCATTTGGGCACTCGACTATGGGATGGCGAATATGTATGATGGGTATATGGGCATGGGACTATGGGATGGAGGATGTGTGATGGGTATATGGGCATGGGACTATGGGATGGAGGATGTGTGATGGGTATATGGGCACTCGACTATGGGATGGAGGATACGTATGATGGGTATATGGGCACGGGCCTATGGGATCATGGATATGTATGATGGATATATGGGCACGGGACTATGGGATGGAGGATAATTATAATTTGCTATAACTAACCACAGTTAGTTACTATGCCCGGGCAGCACCGGGCTCTTCAGCTAGTACACTATATACAGGAGGAGATGACATACAGGTATATACTATATACAGGGGAGATGACATACAAGTATATACTATATACAGGAGAAGATGACATACAAGTATATACTATATACAGAGGATATGACATACTGGTATATGCTATATACAGGAGATGACATACAGGTATATATTATATACAGGAGGAGATGACCTACAGGTATATACTATATACAGGAGGAGATGACACACAGGTATATACTACATACAGGAGGAGATGACTCACAGATATACACTATACACAGGAGGAGATGACATACAAGTATATACTATATACAGGGGAGATGACATACAGGTATATACTATATACAGGATGAGATGACATACAGGTATATACTGTATACAGGGGAGATGACATACAGGTATATACTATATACAGGAGGAGATGACATACAGGTATATACTATATACAGGAGGAGATGACATACTATAATAATAATAATACATTTTATTTCTATAGCGCCGACATATTCCGCAGCACTTTACATTTCAGAGGGGACTTGTACAGACAATAGACATTACAGCATAACAATAATCACATAGATCATAACAGATACCAAGAGGAATGAGGGCCCTGCTCGCAAGCTTAAAGTCTGTGAGGAAAGAGGTAGACACGAAAGGTGGGTGGTAACAATTGCCCTGATTGTATGGACCAGCCATAATGTTAAATGTGTAACAGTACAGACACAGAGGGCTAATGGATGCATAAAGCATGTGGGAACATGATTATGGTAAAACCTTTGGCTGTGCCACACAGAGATAGATTAGGTTAATGTGTTGAGGCGATAGGCCAGTCTGAATAAATGCGTCTTTAGGGCACGCTTAAAATTGTGGGGATTGGGGACTAATCGTATTGACCTGGGAAGTGCATTCCAAAGAATTGGCGCAGCACGTGTAAAGTGTTGGAGACGGGATTGGGAGGTTCTGATTGTTGAGGATGCTAACTTCAGGTCATCAACAGAACGGAGGGCATGGGTAGGGTGGTATACTGAAACAAGGGAGGAGATGTAGGGTGGTGCTGAGCAATGGAGGGCTTTGTGGGTGAGGGTAATAAGTTTATACTGAATTCTGAGGTGGATGGGTAGCCAGTGTAATGACTGGCACAAGGTAGAGGCATCGGTGTAACGATTGGTGAGGAATATGATCCTGGCTGCAGCATTCAAGACAGATTGGAGGGGGGAGAGTTTGGTAAGAGGGAGACCGATTAGAAGAGAGTTACAATAGTCGAGATGAGAATGAATAAGAGAAACAGTAAGAGTTTTTGCAGCGTCAAAAGTAAGAAAAAGTCGAATTCTAGAAATGTTTTTGAGGTGCAGATGACAAGAGCGAGCCAGTGATCGAATGTGGGAAGCAAAGGAAAGCGCGGTGTCAAGTATGACCCCAAGACAGCGGGCATGTTGCTGGGGAGTAATAGTGGAACCACACATGGAAATGGCAATGTCGGGTATAGGTACATTAGTAGAGGGAGGAAACACAAGGAGTTCAGTCATTGACAGGTTCAGTTTCAGATATAGTGAGGACATGATGTTAGACACAGCGTTTAGACAATCGCCGATGTTTTCTAGAAAGGCTGGCGTGATGTCAGGAGAAGAAGCGTATAATTGGGTGTCATCAGCATAGAGATGGTACTGGAAATCAAATCTACTGATTCTTTGACCAATAGGGGCAGTGTACAAGGAGAAGAGGAGGGGGCCTAGAACCGATCCTTGAGGAACCCCAACAGTAAGGGGAAGGTGAGAGGAGGAGGAACCGGCAAAAGATACAGTAAAGGAGCGGTCAGAGAGATAGGAGGAGAACCAGGAGAGAACGGTGTCCTTGAGGCCAATGGAACAGAGCATAGTGAGGAGGAGCTGATGATCCACAGTGTCGAATGCTGCAGAGAGATCCAAGTGAATTAGCATGGAGTAATGACCATTTGATTTAGCTGTTAGTAGATCATTAGAGACTTTAGTGAGGGCAGTTTCAGTAGAGTATAAAGAGCGGTAACCGGATTGGAGAGGGTTGAGAAGAGAGTTATCAAAGAGATAGCGGATAAGACAGGAGTGGACCAGGCGTTCCAGGAGTTTAGAGATGAAGGGAAGATTAGAGACATGTCTATAGTTAGCGGCACAGTTTTGGTCGAGGGATGGTTTTTTTAAGTAGTGGATGTATGATGGCATGCTTAAATGAGGAGGGAAAGATACCAGAAGAGAGAGAGAGGCTAAATATTTTAGTTAGGTGAGGGGTGACAGCAGGGGAAAGGGACTGGAGGAGATGTGACGGAAATGGGTCACTGGTGCAAGTGGTTGGGTGAGAAGATGCAAGGAGCCTGCTTACTTCTTCTTCTGTGACTGGTTCAAAATCAGAGAGTGAGCTAGATGCAGTGGGGGAGGGAGGACAGTGCATGGTATGAGGTGATTGGGAGATAATTTCCTGTCGAATCTGGTCAATTTTTTCTTTGAAGTAATTGGCCAGATCGTCAGCCTCGAAGCTCCGTGGTTGGGGCCTGCACTCTTGGGTTGAGCAGAGAATGAAAAGTTTCGGGTTATTGGACAGTAAGGTGATGAGGGTGTTGAAGTAGGTTTGTTTGGAGAGGTGAAGGGCAGTGTTGTATGTTCTAAGCATAAACTTATAATGGATGAAATCTTCGTGTAGATTGGATTTTCTCCACAGACGTTCGGCGCACCTGGAGTACCGCTGTAGGAAACGTGTTTGCAGGGTGTGCCAAAGTTGTCACCGTCTGTGTTGTGGTGTTCTATTTATAGGGGGTGCAAATTCATCCAGGGCACTTTGAAGTGTTTCATTGTATTTACAGGTATATACTATGTACAGGGGGAGATGACATACTGGTATATACTATATAGGATGAGATGACATACAGGTATATACTATATACAGGATGAGATGACATACATGTATATACTATATACAGGAGGAGATTACATACAGGTATATAATAATAATAATAATAAATTTTATTTCTATAACGCCGACATATACCGCAGCACTTTACATTTCAGAGGGGACTTGTAAAGATGATAGACATTACAGCATAACAATAATCACATAGATCATAACAGATACCAAGAGGAATGAGGGCCCTGCTCGCAAGCTTACAGTCTATGAGGGAAAAAGGGGAGGCACGAAAGGTGGGTGGTAACAATTGCCCTGATTGTATGGACCAGCCATAATGTTAAGTGTGTAACAGTACAGACACAGAGGGCTAATAGATGCATAAAGCATGTGGGAACATGATACAGGGAACCTGGTTATGGTAAAACTTTTGACTGTGCCACACAGGGATAGTTAGGTTAATGTGTTGAGGCGGTAGGCCAGTCTGAATAAATGCGTTTTCAGGGCATGCTTAAAATTGTAGGGATTGGGGACTACTCGTATTAACCTGGGAAGTCAATATAATATATAGGAGGAGATGACACACAGGTATATACTATATACAGGAGGAGATGACATACAAGTATATACTATAAACAGGAGGAGATGACAGACAGCGACAATTTATGTGCAATATAATCATCATAATTTGTTATTTTCTTTTGTAAAATACATAGTAACATAGTAACATAGTTTTGAAGGCTGAAGGAAGACCTTATGTCCATCTACAGTACAGACCAAAAGATTGGACACACCTTCTCATTCAAAGAATTTTCTTTATTTTCATGACTATGAAAATTGTAGATTCACTCTGAAGGCATCAAAACTATGAATTAACACATGTGTAATTATAATTAACAAAATAGTGTGAAACAACTGAAAATATGTCTTATATTCTAGGTTCTTCAAAGTAGCCACCTTTTGCTTTGATTACTGCTTTGCACACTCTTGGCATTCTCTTGATGAGCTTCAAGAGGTAGTCACCGGAAATGGTTTTCACTTCACAGGTGTGCCATGTCAGGTTTAATAAGTGGGATTTTTTGCCTTGTAAATGGGGTTGGGACCATCAGTTGTGTTGTGCAGAAGTCTGGTGGATACACAGCTGATAGTTCTACTGAATAGACTGTTAGCTGCTTTTTTCTTGCCATAATACAAATTCTAAGTAAATAAAAACGAGTGACCATCATTACTTTAAGAAATTGGGAAAACTTTGAAAGTGTCCCCAAGTGCAGTGGCAAAAACCATCAAGCGCTACAAAGAAACTGGCTCACATGAGGACCGCCCCAGGAAAGGAAGACCAAGAGTCACCTCTGCTGTGGAGGATAAGTTCATCCGAGTCACCAGCCTCAGAAATCACAGGTTAACAGCAGCTCAGATTAAAGACCAGGTCAATGCCACACAGAGTTCTAGCAGCAGACACATCTCTATAACAACTGTTAAGAGGAGACTTTGTGCAGCAGGCCTTCATGTTAAAATAGCTGCTAGGAAACCACTGCTAAGGACAGGCAACAAGCAGAAGAGACTTGTTTGGGCTAAAGAACACAAGGAATGGACATTAGACCAGTGGAAATCTGTGCTTTGGTATGATGAGTCCAAATTTGAGATCTTTGATTCCAACCACCGTGTCTTTGTGCGACGCAGAAAAGGTGAACGGATGCACTCTGCATGCCTGGTTCCCACCGTGAAGCATGGAGGAGGAGGTGTGATGGTGTGGGGGTGCTTTGCTGGTGACACTGTTAGGGATTTATTCAAAATTGAAGGCATACTGAACCAGCATGGCTACCACAGCATCTTGCAGCGGCATGCTATTCCATCCGGTTTGCATTTAGTTGGACCATCATTTATTTTTCAACAGGACAATGACCCCAAACACATCTCCAGGCTGTGTAAGGGCTATTTGACCAAGAAGGAGAGAGATGGGGTGCTACGCCAGATGACCTGGCCTCCACAGTCACCAGACCTGAACCCAATCGAGATGGTTTGGGGTGAGCTGGACCACAGAGTGAAGGCAAAAGGGCCAACAAGTGCTAAGCATCTCTGGGAACTCCTTCAAGACTGTTGGAAGACCATTTCCGGTGACTACCTCTTGAAGCTCATCAAGAGAATGCCAAGAGTGTGCAAAGCAGTAATCAAAGCAAAAGGTGGCTACTTTGAAGAACCTAGAATATAAGACATATTTTCAGTTATTTCACACTTTTTTGTTAATTATATAATTCCACATGTGGTAATTCATAGTTTTGATGCCTTCAGAGTGAATCTACAATTTTCATAGTCATGAAAATAAAGAAAACTCTTTGAATGAGAAGGTGTGTCCAAACTTTTGGTCAGTACTGTAGTTCAGCCTATTTTTAGTGCAGCTGTTCTGCATTGTTGATCCTGGGGAAGGCAAAAAAAACCACAGAGTAGAGGCCAATTTTCTCCATAGGGAAAAAAATTCCTTCCCCTAAGCTTGGTCAACCATCTACCTATAATATTCTGTCATAACTGATATGGAGAGCAGAAGAGAAAGACACAATTTTTTTTGCAATTTTTGGGGGAGTCTTGAGCAGCAAAAGAATGATGAGACTTGTAGAACTACATCCAGTAAAGTTGCAGGACTTGTGATACATATGAGGAAGAACTGCTCTGTAATAGAGATTTTGTTGGTGATTTATCAAAACGTGTCTAAAAATTAAATTTTTTTAAAAACTTTAGCAAAACTGCATCAAGCTAGTAAGTGATACATCTGTGGAATCAGGGTCTCTCCCCCTACTTCATGTTGTTCTCAGATGGGGTAGCAAAAACTGAAGACAGATTCCTTTTAAGGGGCTGTGGAAAAATGAAAGCTGGGCTGTGATTGTTTGCATTGGGAACAATGTTAGTTTATCTTGATAAATCTTCCCCATTATAACCTAGAAAAACTGGGACATTTATTAATTTTCAAAGCACAACGTAACTTTATCCTGATTCTGCTTATTGGTTTTATATCAGTCTACAAATTCTTGTCTCATTTATTTTTTCTTCCAACATCTTCTTGAAAATTGCTGGTTTACACTGGGTCACTACAGCATTTATCGACTATAGAACTAGGATTTAGTACTAGATTGTGTATATACATATGCTCTAAAATAAAGGGACGCGCCTGTAAAAACTGAGTTCACATTGTTATTATGTTAGTGAGGTTTTCAGGCTTCTGATGTTCCTGAGCTTTGCTATTAGTGAAACCTACATGGATGTGATGTGCTCACATGGGGCAAATATATATTTTTATTTTATGACTGTTTCCAGCTCGATAAAATAAAGACTCAGTTATTAAAGGGTTACCGGAATTATTTTTTCTTTTTTATCCTGGTTCACATTTTCCATAAGACATTGCTATTGAGTATTTTATCTTTTTTATACATCCCTCCCTAAACGCCTGAAATTGCAGCCAATTAGCTAATTGTGCACATTAATAACACAAAATCAACTTGGAGATTATCAGAAAATATCATTCAAGGGAAAAATAAATTCTTCTGAAACAATAGTGAGCCAATGTCCTATTGTGTCAAAGGCTACCATTCGATTTTATGTTTTTGTCATGCTCTTCTGTTATCATTTCTGGATATGTAGTTTGCTGGTGCTTTTCAGTACCATTAGTCCACTCCATGCTGAAAGCTGACAAATTATCCCTGAGCGTCCTTTTATATGTGGTGTTTTCATAGCCTATATGAAGGGGAACACTACCCACATCTAATAAAAAGGAATCAATGAATATCCTAATTTCAGCCTCTCCATAGTAATTTAGAAAGCCTGAATGCCCACTGAGATCATTGGCAGAGGAAATTGTAACCGATCAGGTTCCATTCACATCTGCTGAATTTTCAATGTTCTCTGTCAAAGTAGCAGAACAGCAAAAATGATATTGTCGGATCCATCAAATGATGGGCACCAATGACATTCAACAGACCCCATCTAGTTTCTGTCTTGGTGCTCCTTTCTTTACACCTTAGTATGTTGAGCTAGTTTGCCACCAGCTTTTATGGAATCTATGACCAAGCCTTCAACACAGATGTAAATAGCTCTTAATATACCCTGGTTGAACAGATCTCAATATATTTGCCTTTCTTCTGAAAATGGAGATCCTAAGGACTACACTGCACAGCTTCATCTTGAATGGAGTGCAGGAGCACTTGCCCGGCCTCTGCTACATTCATTGTCTACCAAACTTCTGGAGAAAGTTGAGTAGAGTCTTCGGCTAGTTTTGGCAGCCTTATTGCCAATAAATGGAGTGAAGATTGAGCACCTCCATATCATTTAAGATGGGGCTTTGTAGAGCCCATTCTCGAGCTCCGGTCTCCGAATCATCGGAGGTCCCAGTAATTGGATCCAAAGCCATTAGGGAATATCTGTTTATTCTTGTAGGCTAAGTGCACACGTACCGGAACTCTCGCTGAAATTCCCGTGAGAGTTCCGGAATTCCATTCCACGGGAAAATCGCATTTTAAATTCCCGCGATTTTCCCGTGGAAAAACTAGCATTTTGCCAGCGTATTTAGCTTGCAAAATGCTAGCGTTTTCCAAGCGATCTGTAGCATCGCTTGGAGAACTGATTGACAGGTTGGTCACACTCGTCAAACATAGTGTTTGACGAGTATGACCAACTTTTTACTACTGAGGCTGCCTATGCACAACACCGAATTTTGGGTCCGAGTGCTGATAATGAAAAAAAAGCACTTGCACCAATGTTATTCAATGGGGCAGTGCAGATAAATGATTTCTTCACTGACCGAATCTGCATGTGAAAACAATCACAGCATGCGCTAGTTTTTTCCATAAATCGGATGAGACTCACCCATTCAAGTCTATGGGTGTGTATAAAAAAACGGATGCCATACGGAGCCACAGTACAGCTTCCGATTTTCATTGACACATTCAAATATTATAAATGGTCTTGTAAATGATTAATAGCTGCAGCTGTAAAGACATATTGTATATGAACTGCACTTTTCTGGATGAAACTGACCTATTTTTTTATACACTTGTATGAACCTTCCCTCAGGAGAATATCTATGTTTGCAGAATTATTGTGCAACAAATGAAAAATGGAAATTTTCCCATCTTAATTGATTATTTTTATCAGATAATGTGAGAATAATAACCAGACATGTACGAAAATAGATTTCTAACATGTCTATAAAAATGTCAGTGACCAATATAGCCACCCTTCTTTCCAATAACAATCGTAACACTTCCATCCATAAAGTCTGTTAGCTTTTTTATCTGTTGATCAATTTTTTTGTCACCACCAACCACAGCCTCTCAAGACACTATTTAGAGAGGTGTCCTGTTTTCCTTCCCCGTAAGTGTCCCATATACGAAGGACCCCCCGAGTTCTCAATAGGTTTTAAAGGGAACCTGTCACCAGGTTTGACCGATGAGATAAGACCACCACCTTTCAGCCCTAATATACAGCATTCTGTAATGCTGTATATCTGTCCCTAACCTGACCTGTAAGAGAAGAAAATTACTTTTTTATACTCATTTGCAGGGTGGTTTAGTCCAAGGGGTGTCACACTCTTCTTGGTCCAGCGCCTCCCTTTTTCTTGCAATGCCATCTTCCTTCTTGCTTTGTATGGATGACGCATCCCTACCTCATTGGGTAGCACCAACCGCAGCCTCCCAAGACACTATCCAGAGAGGTGTCAAAGGTCAAAGAGCCACGGTGCATGTGGGTCGCCCTCCCAGGGCTGGTGGGGTACTCGGTACCGGGCCCGCGGATCTCCAAGCGGGGGTTTTTGTCACGGCAGCTATGACCCGGTCCGTGGCCCTGGGCGCCCATTGTAGACAGCGGAAATGTTCATTGCACGTGTGGGCAATGGTTGAAAGTTGGTATAGGAATGTTTCGTGACGCCACCTGTGGTGTTCGGCAAGAGAGGTGTTAAGCCGACGCTGCGAACTGATCCTCTGGGACAGATGATGTAGTGCAGCAATGATGTTGTGGCTCTCCACAGGTAGGGCAGTAGTCCCAGGGCAGTGTAGGTGAGGAGCTAGAAAGGAGACGTAGATGGTGCAGTGCCAGGCACAGAGATGTAGCAGTGCGGAGTGTGGTGGCGCAGGAATAAGTGGAGGACACCAGGGCATGTAGTTCCAAAGCTTTACTCACAGTCTGTTGTGCGTACAGGTGCCCGCATCCATGCCGTGTCCTCCAGGTCAGGGGCTCAGCCAACCTCCAGGCAAGATGAAGTACTCCCATCCAACACTCCACCAACATATGTGCCTTTTTTGAACGTCTCCCTTTTTGCGCCTATAGTGAAGTACTCTCAGTACTGACTTACACTGGAGTTCCTCCTGTCAGATGTTCCTATGAACTCTACTTGTACGGCAGACAGCTGTAGCCTGCTTCAGGGACTCCTCGCTACTAAGTCCCGGCTCACTCACGTTGCTGTTGTGCCCCCAAGTCTTGTGTGGGAATAAAGTGGTGACAACTTCTATTCCTCCGGTGTCTGCTGCAGGATGTAGTGAAACCTCCACCAGGGGGAGCTGGTGAGGGAAGAGAGGTTACACACTAAGAGCAGCAACCCTGAGCAACAGCACAGGTGCCACAGGTAACGAGAGAGAATAGTCAGACGAACCGAGTCAGAAACTAGCAGGAGCAGACGTACCAGAAGGAGCAGCAATACACATAGTCAAAATACCAAGCCGAGAGTCAGAAAGCCAGAACATGAGCACGGGGTCCAAAATGTGAGACAAAATACGTGGTCGGGGTGCAAGCCGGGGAGTCAGATGCCAGAGAGGGAACGTAACAGCAGAGACGAATACCAAGAGAAGGGGTCAGAAATCAGTCCGGGTCATACACGTGAATATCAGTCAAAGGCAGGAGGAACACCAAGGTACAAGGGTCAGAGGCTCTAAACTGGAAGCTTGAGCTATCACTAACACTGGTCAGCAGGCTGTGAGAGACTGAAATAGCCCAGCTAGCTCCAGAACGAGGCTGAGGAGATTAACTCCCGCATGACCAGTCCTGAGTGAAGACAGCAGAAAATAAACTCCGGACTGGACCATGACATTACCCCCCTCTCAATGGGGGGCCACTGGACCCCCAGACTTCCCTGGATGACAAGCGTGAAAGGCCCGGACCAACCGATCCGCATGGCCCGAACGCGCTGGCACCCATGACCGATCCTCAGGACTGTATCCTTTCTAATGGACCAAGTACTTAAGTGAACGATGGAGCATATGAGAATCCACCACCTGTTCCACCTCATACTCGGTCTTACCATCTACCATAACAGGCGGCGGGTGCGAGGGAGACTCATCAGAGGAAGGCACCGACGGCTTCAGAAGCGCTTTATGGAACACATTATGAATCCATAATGACGGAGGCAAACGCAGGCGAAAGGCCACAGGATTAATCACCTCTAAAATCTCAACGGACCAATAAACTTGGGACCCAACTTAGCAGAGGGAATTCTCAGCCTTATGTTTTTGGTGGATAACCATACCTTATCCCCCACCTGATAAGTCGGCCCCACCGAGCGTCGTTTATCCGCAAAAAATTTATATTTGCCCTGAGCCTCCCCATTGTTTCTCTGAACCTCCCTCCAAACCTCCTCCAAACGCAAAAAGGCCGAATCAGCCCCTGGACACTCCGAATCTAGTCTGGAGAAATCACCAAAATGAGGGTGAAACCCATAGTTGCAGAAGAAAGGAGAAGTACCAGTAGACTGATTGACACGATTATTGAAGGCGAATTCCGCTATAGGTATCACAGAGCACCAATCATCCTGTCTGGATGTGACAAGACACTGCAGGATCTGCTCCAAAGACTGATTGGTCCTTTCAGTCTGACCATTGGTCTCGGGATGGTAGACCGATGAAAAGGTTAGAGTGATGCCCAGCCTTTTACAAAAAGCTCTCCAGAATTTTGCCACGAATTGCACCCCTCTATCCAGTGGCGGATTAAGTGGACTATGGGCCCGGGGCTGTTCATAAAACCTGGGCCCCTGTACCCCCCTTCCCACCTGAGCGCTGCGGTCCCCGTGCGGGAATTGACAGCCGTATGGACCGCAGCACTTGGTTTGCTGCGGGTCCATACGGAAAACCCGCCACCATTCCACCACGTGTGGACATGGCCTAAAAAGACGTTGCACATAAGCTGTAGGCCTACGGCCAATACGCACAAAATCGCCCAACGTGATCCTGGCCATAGGGGATCCACTTTAATGTCCCCACTTTAATTTGAAGTCCCCTTACTTCATCCATTGCAGTCCCCTATCACCCACTCACTTCATCTGCAGTGCCGCTTCATCATTTGCAGCCCCTTATCCCCCCTTCCATTTTATCATGTGCAGTCCCCTTCCCCCCCAACTTCATGTGCAGCCCCACTCCCCCATCATCATGTGCAGTTAATTTTACCCCCACATCATGTGCAGTCCCCCTTACCCCCACTTCATGTGCAGTGCCCCTTACCCCCAATTCATCATGTGCAGTCCCCCTTACCCCCAATTCATCATGTGCAGTCCCCCTTACCCCCAATTCATCATGTGCAGTCCCTCTTACCCCCAATTCATCATGTTCAGTCCCACTTACCCCTTAATTCATCATGTGCAGTTCCCCTTACCCCCAATTCATCATGTGCAGTCCCTCTTACCCCCAATTCATCATGTTCAGTCCCACTTACCCCTTAATTCATCATGTGCAGTTCCCCTTACCCCCAATTCATCATGTGCAGTCCCACTTACCCCTTAATTCATCATGTGCAGTCCCACTTACCCCTTAATTCATCATGTGCAGTCCCACTTACCCCTTAATTCATCATGTGCAGTCCCACTTACCCCTTAATTCATCATGTGCAGTTCCCCTTACCCCCAATTCATCATGTGCAGTCCCTCTTACCCCCAATTCATCATGTGCAGTCCCCCTTACCCCCAATTCATCATGTGCAGTCCCCCTTACCCCCAATTCATCATGTGCAGTCCCTCTTACCCCCAATTCATCATGTTCAGTCCCACTTACCCCTTAATTCATCATGTGCAGTTCCCCTTACCCCCAATTCATCATGTGCAGTCCCTCTTACCCCCAATTCATAATGTTCAGTCCCACTTACCCCTTAATTCATCATGTGCAGTTCCCCTTACCCCCAATTCATCATGTGCAGTCCCACTTACCCCTTAATTCATCATGTGCAGTCCCACTTACCCCTTAATTCATCATGTGCAGTCCCACTTACCCCTTAATTCATCATGTGCAGTCCCCCTTACCCCCAATTCATCATGTGCAGTCCCTCTTACCCCCAATTCATCATGTTCAGTCCCACTTACCCCTTAATTCATCATGTGCAGTTCCCCTTACCCCCAATTCATCATGTGCAGTCCCACTTACCCCTTGATTCATCATGTGCAGTCCCACTTACCCCTTAATTCATCATGTGCAGTCCCACTTACCCCTTAATTCATCATGTGCAGTCCCACTTACCCCTTAATTCATCATGTGCAGTCCCCCTTATCCCCCACTTCATCATGTGCAGCCCCACTTATCCCCCACTTCATCATGTGCAGCCCCACTCACCCCCCCTTCATCATATGCAGCCCCACTCACCCCCCCTTCATCATGTGCAGCCCCACTCACCCCCCTTCATCATGTGAAGCCCCCACTCATCCCCCCTTCATCCTGTGAAGCCCCCAGTCACCCCCTTCATCCTGTACAACCCCAGTCACCCCCCCTTCATCATATACAGGCCCCAGTCATCCCCCTTCATCATATACAGCCCCCAGTCACCCCCCCTTCATCATATACAGCCCCCAGTCACCCCCCTTCATCATATACAGCCCCCAGTCACCCCCCTTCATCATATACAGGCCCCAGACACCCCCCTTCATCATATACAGGCCCCAGTCACCCCCCCTTCATCATATACAGGCCCCAGTCACCCCCCCTTCATTGTGTACAGCCCCCACTCACCCCCTCCCCCATTTAATTCATTTTATAAATAAAAAAAAAAAGTTCCCCATACTTACCTCACAGCCGGCTCGCTCCCCAGCAGCGCCTCTGCTTTCAGCATCCTCCGGGACATGTCGGCGCGTGCACGATGACGTCATCGCGCACGCCCGACATCTGACCCGGAGGGAGACGGAGCTGAGCAGCCGTCAAGGTGACGGCCGTGCACAGCTCCCGGCCCCTCATAGAATGTGACGCGGGCGGCTGTCTGCTGCCGGCGGCGTCACAGCACAGGGCACGGCCGGCCCTGTACAGGTGCTGGGGGAGCGGTCCGGGGGGCATTTGCCTCTCTGCCACCCGGCCCAGCCCGCCCCTGCCCCTGGGCCCCCAAAAAACCTTGGGCCCGGGGCGACCGCCCCATCCGCCCCTATTAAGATCCGCCATTGCCTCTATCAGACACCACACTGACAGGCACACCATGCAACCGAATCACATGCTCAATGAATAGCTTAGATAGAGTCTCAGCATTAGGAAGGTCCGTTAAGGATACAAAATGTGCTTGTTTACTGAACCTGTCCATCACAACCCAAATGTAGTGAAACCTCCACCAGGGGGAGCTGGTGAGGGAAGAGAGGTTACACACTAAGAGCAGCAACCCTGAGCAACAGCACAGGTGCCACAGGTAACGAGAGAGAATAGTCAGACAAACCGAGTCAGAAACTAGCAGGAGCAGACGTATCAGAAGGAGCAGCAATACACATAGTCAAAACACCAAGTCGAGAGTCAGAAAGCCAGAACATGAGCACGGGGTCCAAAACGTGAGACGAAATAAGGTGGTCGGGGTACAAGCCGGGGAGTCAGATGCCAAAGAGGGAACGTAACAGCAGAGATGATTACCAAGAGACGGGGTCAGAAATCAGTCCGGGTCATACAAGTGAATATCAGTCAAAGGCAGGAGGAACACCAAGGTACAAGGGTCAGAGGCTCTAAACTGGAAGCTTGAGCTATCACTAACACTGGTCAGCAGGCTGTGAGAGACTGAAATAGCCCAGCTAGCTCCAGAACGAGGCTGAGGAGATTAACTCCCGCATGACCAGTCCGGAGTGAAGACAGCAGAAAATAAACTCCGGACTGGACCATGACACAGGACCATTAGTATCCATACAACCTCGTGGACCGGACCCCGGCCTTGCGCTGTGAACTTGGGAAGGGTTCTGCTCTAACCCTAATCCTCAGTCCTCCTCTTCTCCTTGCGTTCCGTTCAAATCTATCTTTCTTATAAAGAGTCAGGCTTTCCATCAATGTCTCTTTCCTGTTCCAGCAGACCCAGGTCACTGAGGTCCGCTGGAGCACTACCCTCGTCCATCCCACTCCGGGGATCTTCTCTCTCCTTCTGACCCCGTCAGACTGACTAAATCCTAAACTCTTCCCAATCTTTTGGTGCAGACTAAGCTCCACCCACCTCCCAGCACTCTTCGTGTTCCAAGCAGGGAGCCACCAAAGGGTGCTTTGCTACAATACTATGTTGTGTGGGATGCAGGTGTTGGAGTGTGGTCAGGTGTCCCCACCATACCTGGATGGTGGGGTACCACACCTCAGGAGGAGGTGCAGTACCTCTGTGGCGACTGAACCCTCAGGGGCGCCACACATGCGCACTGCAGTACTTTACTTTGCCCTAGACAGGGCAGAGAAGTATGCCTGCGCAGGAGCGCAATGCCGGGGAGACTGTGTAGATGACACAGGGACGCTACACACATCTTTTTCTTGTCTTGTCATTATAGAATGTAGAATATCAGATCTGAAAGGTGATGGTCTTATTTCATATCGGTCAAACCTGGTGACAGGTTCCCTTTAAGTCAGGTGAGGAAGGGGCCAGGTCATTATTCTTTTCTCTTTGCCAAGCAGTAGAGTACTTCAATACATGCAATGGAGCATTGTCTTGAATATAAACCATGGTTTTCTTGAAAAATGCCGAATTCTTTCTGTACCACTGCTTGAAGAAAATGTCTTAAAAAAAACTGGCAGTAGATTTGGGAGATGATTTTGAGAGGTCCAACTAGTTCATCTTTAATAATACAAGCTCATAGCAGTTTCCCACCTCCAGCTTGCTGGCATATGAGTAACAGTGGAGGTCCAGTCATGGGCCCATCCATCTGGTCCGTCAAGAGTCACTCATCTCATCAGTCCATAAAACCTTTGAAAAATATGTCTTCAGATATTTCTTGTCCAATCTTGATGTTTCAACTTCTGTGTCTTGTCCAGTGCTGGTTGGGTTTCAGCCTCCCTACATTGGCCACGTGTCTGAGCACTGAATACCTTGTACTTCTGGGCACTCAAGCTCGGTTGTAGCTCTGGTATATAACAGCACTAGAGGATAATAGCTTCTTGGTCACTTCACATTTGGTTCTTCTAAAATCTTTGACAGTTAAAAGGTTGGTTGGGTAAAATGTCCTTTATAAATATCTATCTTTTCACCCTTACCACTTTTGTAATTAGCTTTATTATAAAATGGCCTATGCTTCTCCCTATCTAATCCCTAAATATGTATTTTACTGCACTTCCTGTGAAGTTTCATTTTGAGAGGGGTCTCAATCAGGACGTCACAGGAGGCTGGGACTGCACTCACTCCCCGCAGCGTCTATTGCTCCTCCTGAAACAGGACATCATAAGGGGCAGTGCTGCAGTTACATACCACGGTTTCTTGCATTGCTACCAACTACAGATGTCCAGGATTCTTGGTAATATAAGATGTGGAAGAGATAAGCGCAGCACCAGCACTTGGATTTGAAAAACATTGCTATTCTCTTTCAAGAACAGCATCCTTAGGTTAGTTAATCTGCAATACCTCCCATAACCAATGGACCAGTGTGGCACTGTTTGTGGAAGAAGGCCATTGTTTAATAACCCCTTTCCTACACTAGACATACTATTCCGTCCATGTGACCCGGGACCTAATTCCCATGGACGGAATAGTACGTCTAGCGCGATCAGCTGCGCTCACGGGGGAGCGCAGCTGATTGCGGCCGGGTGTCAGCTGATTATCACAGCTGACACCCAGCACTATGTGTCAGGGGCGGTCACGGACCACCCCCGACACATTAACCCCTGGCACACTGCGATCAAACACGATCGCAGTGTACCGGGGGTTTAGGGAAGCATCGGGAGGGAGAGGGCTCCCTCCGTGCTTCCCTGAGACCCCCACAGCAGCGCAATGTGCAGCGCTGCTGCGGGGGTCTCCTTCCCTGCAGGTCCCCGAATCCAAAATGGCGGCGGGGACCTTCGGGGGCCTGCAGGGAGCTGGCTTTCTCATGCCTGCAAAGTGCTGGCATGAGGAAGCCTGCAGCACTGCCTGTGACAGATTGCTGATCTGTCACAAGACAGTTATGTCCCCCCTGGGACATTGTAATAAAGTAAAAAAAAAAAAGTGTAAAAATAATTTATAAAAAAATCGCTAATAAAAAAAGAAAAATTCCTTAATGAATAAAATGAAAAAAAAAAACAATACAAGTACACATATTTGGTATCGCCGTGACCGTAACGACCCGCTCTATAAAACTGTCCCACTAGTTAACCCCTTTATTGAACCCCTTAAAAAATAAAAATAAAAAACGAAGCAAAAAATAAAGCTTTATCATCATAACGCCAAACAAAAAGTGCAATAACACGCGATCAAAAAGACGGATATAAATAACCATGGTACCGCAGAAAACGTCATCTTGTCCCGCAAAAAACGAGCCACCACACAGCATCATCAGCAAAAAAATAAAAAAGTTATAGCTCGCAGAATAAAGCGATGCAAAAATAATTATTTTTTATATAAAATTGTTTTCATTGCATAAAAGCGCCAAAACATAAAAAAATTACATATATGAGGTATCGCTGTAACCGTACTGACCCGATGAATAAAACCGCTTCATCAATTTTACTGCACGCGGAACGGTGTAAACGCACCCCCCCAAAAGAAATTCATGAAACGCTGGTTTGTGGTCATTCAGCGTCCCAAAAATTGGAATAAAAAGCGATCAAAAAAGTCACGTGCCCGAAAATGTTACCAATAACAACGTCAACTCGTCCCACAAAAAATAAGACCTCACATGACTCGGTGGGTCAAAATATGGAAAAATTATAGCTCTCAAAATGTGGTGATGCATAAACTATTTTTACAATAAAAAGCGTCTTTTAGCGTGCGACAGCTGCCAAACATAAAAACCGCCATAAATAGTAAATCAAACCCCCCGTTATCACCCCTTTAGTTAGGGAAAAATAATAAAATAAAAAAAATGTATTTATTTCCATTTTCCCATTAGGCCTAGGGTTAGGGTTAGGGCTAGGGTTAGGGCTAGGGGTGTGTTGGGGTTAGGGTTGGAGTTAGAATTGGGGGGTTTCCACTGTTTTGGCACATCAGGGGCTTTCCAAACGCGACATGGCGTCTGATCTCAATTCCAGCCAAAAAAGTCAAATGGCGCTGCTTCCCTTCCGAGCTCTGCCATGCGCCCAAATAGTGGTTTATCCCCACATATGGGGTATCAACGTACTCAGGACAAATTGCACAATAACTTTTGGGGTCCTGTTACTCTTGGGAAAATAACAATTGGGGGTGAAAAGATCATTTTTGCGGAAAAAATCTGATTTTTTAATTGTACGGCTGTACGTTATAAACTTCTGTGAAGCCCTTGGGGGTTCAAAGTGCTCACCACATATCTAGATAAGTTCCTTGGGGGGTCTAGTTTCCAAAATGGGGTCACTTGTGAGGGGTTTCCACTGTTTAGGCACTTCAGGAGCTCACCAAACTTGACATGGCATCCAATGTGAATTCCAGCCAATTTTGCAGTGAAAAAGTCAAACGGCGCTCCTTCCCTTCCGAGCTCTTCCATGCGCCCAAACAGTGGTTCCCCCCCACATATCAGGTATCAGCGTACTCAGGACAAATTGCACAATAACTTTTGCGCCAAATTTCTCCTGTTACCCTTGGTAAAATAAAAAAATTGAACCTGAAGTATTTTTTTTTGTGAAAAAAAGTTAAATGTTCATTTTTTTTAAACATTCAAAACATTCCTGTGAAGCACCTGAAGGGTTAATAAACTTCTTGAATGTGGTTTTGAGCATCTTGAGGGGTGCAATTTTTAGAATGGTGTCACTTTTGGGTATTTTCTATCATATAAACCCCTCAAAGTGACTTCAAATGTGATGTAGTCCGTAAAAATAAAATGGTGTTGTAAAAATGAGAAATCGCTGGTTAACTTTTAACCCTTATAACTTCCTAACAAAAAAAAATTTTGGTTCCCAATTGTGCTGATGTAAAGTAAACATGTGGGAAATGTTACTTATTAAGTTTTTTGAGTGCCATATCTCTGTGATTTCATAGAATCATAGAATCGTAGAGTTGGAAGGGACCTCCTGGGCCATCTGGTCCAACCCCCTGCTCCAAGCAGGATTCGCTATATCATCCCAGTCAGATGTCTGTCCAGCCTCTGTTTGAAGACTTCCATTGAAGGAGAACTCACTAGAGTTGAGCGAAACGGGTCGAAAAAATTCAAAAGTCGCCGACTTTTGGCAAAGTCGGGTTTCATGAAACGAAACCCGACCCTAGGATGAGGTCGGCCATGAGGTCGGCGACTTACGCGCCAAAGTCGCGTTTCAAAAGTTTGTTTTGCGCTCTTTTTCAGCCAATCAGGATCCACGGACACTGTGGGCAACGTGATGACCTAGGCACGGGTCACCACCATCTTTCAGAAGGGCATGCAAGTGATTGGCTTGCTTTGGTGGGCGTCACAGGGGGTATAAAAGGGCGTGCACGCCGACCGCCATCTTACTTCTGCCGATCTTAGTATAGGGAGAGGTTGCTGCTGATTCTGTAGGGAGAGCGTTAGGCAGGGAAGAAGACAAAAAAACTGCTTCTGCTGCTAGCGATTTGGCCTGCACAACACACAAGTCACTGTGTGTGCAGTGCAAGGGGAGGCTATATTGTGGTGTATCAGTGGTGTTGGTTGTTGGGCTGCCTTTTAAGGCTTCCTGACACGCTGGCATTGCTGTTTACCCACTGCTCCGCAAACTGCTTTTTTAAAAGCAATCCAATCTCCCTTATCCTCTAGTCACTTTTGTCACAGCTGTGCCATCGAGCCTGTCACATAGCGCTCAGATATCAGTGGGCCTCACACAATCCACAAGTGTCCAGTGTCCAAAAGTGTGCGCAGAGATTCAAAATCTCCATTATCCTCTCGTCACTTTGGTCACAGGCAGCTGTGCCATCGAGCGTGTCACATAGCGCTCAGATATCAGTGGGCCTCACACAATCCACAAGTGTCCAGTGTCCAAAAGTGTGCGCAGAGATTCAAAATCTCCATTATCCTCTCGTCACTTTGGTCACAGGCAGCTGTGACATTGAGCGTGTCACATAGCGCTCAGATATCAGTGGGCCTCACACAATCCACAAGTGTCCAGTGTCCAAAAGTGTGCGCAGAGATTCAAAATCTCCATTATCCTCTCGTCACTTTGGTCACAGCTGTGCCATCGAGCCTGTCACATAGCGCTCAGATATCAGTGGGCCTCACACAATCCACAAGTGTCCAGTGTCCAAAAGTGTGCGCAGAGATTCAAAATCTCCATTATCCTCTCGTCACTTTGGTCACAGGCAGCTGTGCCATCGAGCGTGTCACATAGCGCTCAGATATCAGTGACACAATCCACAAGTGTCCAGTGTCCAAAAGTGTGCGCAGAGATTCAAAATCTCCATTATCCTCTAGTCACTTTGGTCACAGGCAGCTGTGCCATCGAGCGTGTCACATAGCGCTGAGATATCAGTGGGCCTCACACAATCCACAAGTGTCCAGTGTCCAAAAGTGTGCGCAGAGATTCAAAATCTCCATTATCCTCTCGTCACTTTGGTCACAGGCAGCTGTGCCATCGAGCGTGTCACATAGCGCTCAGATATCAGTGGGCCTCACACAATCCACAAGTGTCCAGTTTCCAAAAGTGTGCTCAGAGATTCAAAATCTCCATTATCCTCTCGTCACTTTGGTCACAGGCAGCTGTGCCATCGAGCCTGTCACATAGCGCTCAGATATCAGTGGGCCTCACACAATCCGCAAGTGTCCAGTGTCCAAAAGTGTGCGCAGAGATTCAAAATCTCCATTATCCTCTCGTCACTTTGGTCACAGGCAGCTGTGCCATCGAGCGTGTCACATAGCGCTCAGATATCAGTGGGCCTCACACAATCCACAAGTGTCCAGTGTCCAAAAGTGTGCGCAGAGATTCAAAATCTCCATTATCCTCTCGTCACTTAGGTCACAGGCAGCTGTGCCATCGAGCGTGTCACATAGCGCTCAGATATCAGTGGGCCTCACACAATCCACAAGTGTCCAGTGTCCAAAAGTGTGCGCAGAGATTCAAAATCTCCATTATCCTCTCGTCACTTTGGTCACAGGCAGCTGTGCCATCGAGCGTGTCACATAGCGCTCAGATATCAGTGGGCCTCACACAATCCACAAGTGTCCAGTGTCCAAAAGTGTGCGCAGAGATTCAAAATCTCCATTATCCTCTCGTCACTTTGGTCACAGGCAGCTGTGCCATCGAGCGTGTCACATAGCGCTCAGATATCAGTGGGCCTCACACAATCCACAAGTGTCCAGTGTCCAAAAGTGTGCGCAGAGATTCAAAATCTCCATTATCCTCTCGTCACTTTGGTCACAGGCAGCTGTGCCATCGAGCGTGTCACACAGCGCTCAGATATCAGTGGGCCTCACACAATCCACAAGTGTCCAGTGTCCAAAAGTGTGCGCAGAGATTCAAAATCTCCATTATCCTCTCGTCACTTTGGTCACAGGCAGCTGTGCCATCGAGCCTGTCACATAGCGCTCAGATATCAGTGGGCC
Source organism: Dendrobates tinctorius (assembly GCF_039654945.1). NCBI lineage: Eukaryota > Metazoa > Chordata > Amphibia > Anura > Dendrobatidae > Dendrobates > Dendrobates tinctorius. The sequence continues at coordinate 31,829,176 of NW_027361771.1, forward strand.
TCACACAATCCACAAGTGTCCAGTGTCCAAAAGTGTGCGCAGAGATTCAAAATCTCCATTATCCTCTCGTCACTTTGGTCACAGGCAGCTGTGCCATCGAGCGTGTCACATAGCGCTCAGATATCAGTGGGCCTCACACAATCCACAAGTGTCCAGTGTCCAAAAGTGTGCGCAGAGATTCAAAATCTCCATTATCCTCTCGTCACTTTGGTCACAGGCAGCTGTGCCATCGAGCCTGTCACATAGCGCTCAGATATCAGTGGGCCTCACACAATCCACAAGTGTCCAGTGTCCAAAAGTGTGCGCAGAGATTCAAAATCTCCATTATCCTCTCGTCACTTTGGTCACAGGCAGCTGTGCCATCGAGCCTGTCACATAGCGCTCAGATATCAGTGGGCCTCACACAATCCAAAAGTGTCCACTGTCCACAAGTGTGTGCAGAAATTCTAAATCTCCCCTGTCCTATAGACACCTTGTACCTTGTTTTACATTACTATATAGTTTGTTGGATTTTGTCTACATTTCTACCAAAAATGAGGAAGGCTGGTGGAAGAGGCCGTGGAATTGGGCGGGGGTTGGCAGCTGGTAATGATGGTGTTGGTGGTGGATCTGATGGTAGTGGCAAGAGCAAAATAGGACCGAATGCAGGAGGTGCTGACCCTGCGTCATCGTCTGGCTACATAAGGCCTCGAACGCTTAGTTTTCTAGGAGTTGGCAAACCGCTTTTAAAGGCAGAGCATCAGGAAAAAGTTTTGTCTTACATTGCTGACTCAGCCTCCAGCTCTATCGCCTCCTCTTCTTCAGTTGTAAAAAGTAAAAGCACTGAGTCGTCATTGGAGGCTCATGTTCATGAACCACACCTTTCCTTGTGTCCTTCACCCCAACCAAGATTGAAGGATGACGCAGGCCATACTACTGATTACTCCATGGAGCTGTTTTCACATACCATGCCTGGATTATCAAGTGAAATGGTGAATTACCCAGGCCAAGATGAATCTGACATGGAGTGCACTGATGCACAGCCGCTGATGGATGATTCTGCTGGTACATTCACTCAGAGCACTACATTGTCCTCGCAGTGTACAGAGCCAGATTTTGACCCTGATGAGACTCAGGTGCCCCTTCCCGCACACTATACCACCATACACGGTGACACAGAGAAAGGTGCACATGACATAGAAGAGGAGGTGATGGATGACCCAGTTGTTGACCCAGATTGGCATCCATTGGGGGAAGAGGGTGCTGCTTCCAATAGCTCAGATGAGGAGCATCCACAGCAGACATCGACATCGCAACAGCTGTTATCTGGCAGGCCCGGAGCACTCCAAAGACAGGTTCCAAACATCAAAAGAGTTGCTGGACAGCTTGTCCAGAGGGTCAAAAGATCACAGCGTGCTAGGCCGCAAAATGTCTGCCAAAGTAGGAAGAGTGCAGTGTGGCACTTTTTTGAACAAAATCCTCATGATCAGGCCAAGGTTATCTGTAAGAAGTGCGCAAAGACCTTTAGCCGAGGGAAAAATCTGAAAAGTTTGAATACCAGTTGCATGCTTAGACATTTAACCAGCATGCACTTGCAAGCGTGGACACAACACCAAACCTCAAGTGCCACATGTGCAACTGATCACAACGAAGGTAGTCAGCAACGCTACATTGTTTCCCCCACTGTAAGCCCACCGGTTAGCACAGCAGCAAATGTTGAGGTGTCGTTGCAAGACCACAGCAGTCAGGGAATCCCACTGTTATATCAACGAAAGACTGATTCTAGGCCATCAGAAAGAACACCAACTCCATCACCATCATCAACCCTCTCTCAGTCCACCCTGTCCACCGCTACTTCCACCATATGCAGCTCTCAAGTCCAGCTCACCCTCCCAGACACTATGAGTAGGTCAAGAAAGTACTCAGTCTCTCATCCGCGTACACTGGGTTTGAACGCCCACATTGCCAAACTAATCTCGTTTGAGATGATGCCCTTTCGGTTGGTGGAAAGCACAGCTTTCCGCGAACTCATGGCCTATGCAGTACCACGCTATGACCTACCCAGTCGCCACTTCTTCTCTCACAAAGCCATCCCAGCCCTCCACCATCATGTGAAAGACCGCATTGTCCATGCACTCAAGCAGTCAGTGAGCGGAAAGGTGCACCTCACAACTGATGCATGGTCCAGTCGGCATGGCCAGGGCCGTTACGTGTCCATCACTGCGCACTGGGTTAATGTGGTGGATGCAGGGTCCACAGGGGACAGCGGTGGTGGGACAGTGCTGCCTAGCCCACGGTATAGGAAACAGTTGGCTGTAGGCGTTCGACCCTCCTCCTCCTCCTCCTCCACCAGAAGCGAAAGCTCGTCCACAGAGCGCAGTCGTACGAGCACTCCATCTGCAGCTGCCACTGTTGCACACGATGTGTCCCCCTATCGAGCAGCTAGTGGAAAGCGTCAGCAGGCTGTGTTGCAGATGATGTGTTTGGGCGACAGACACACCGCCGAGGTGCTGGCCGAGTACTTGAAGCGACAAACTGAGTCATGGCTGGGCAGTGTACATCTTGAGGCAGGCAAGGTAGTTAGTGATAACGGCCGTAATTTTGTGGCAGCCATAGCCCTTTCAAAACTCAGCCACATACCTTGCTTGGCTCACACCTTGAACCTGGTGGTGCAGTGCTTCCTCAAAAATTATCCGGAGTTAACAGCCCTGCTCCAGAAGGTGCGAAGACTGTGCGCGCACATCCGCCGGTCGCCTGTACACTCCGTTCGTATGCAGAAGCTGCAGCGATTGCTCCACCTTCCCAACCACCGCCTCATTATCGACATTGCAACAAGGTGGAACTCCACCCTGCACATGGTGGAGCGGCTGTGCGAGCAGAGGCAGGCCATAATGCATTTGTGGGAGGATACACGGCCAGGCACTTTGAGAGCAGACATGGAGTTGACAGGCGTGCAGTGGTCGAAGCTGAAAGACCTTTGTAAAGTCCTTCAGTGTTTTGAGGAATGCACACGGCTGGTAAGCGCAGACGATGCCATCCTAAGCATGAGCATCCCACTTATGCGTCTGCTCATGCAAACTTTGACGCACCTTAAGGAGCAGGCGTCTGCAGTCAATGTTGATGAGGAGGAAGAGGAGGAGGGAATCCTTGATGACATTCAGCCATTGTCTGCTCAGGGACCTCTCCTGGACGAGGTGGAGGAAGAAGAGGAGGAGGAGGATGATGGGGATGATTACTTAGGGGAGGAGGATGCATCTCGTGGGGCAAGTGAAAATGTTGGCGTGGCAAGGTCTGGTACAGGGTTTGTGCGTGACTGGAGGGATGTGGATTTGCCAGAAAGTGCTCCTCCACCCAGCACTCGCAGTGCATCATTGACACCGGGAACATTGGCCCACATGTCAGATTATGCCTTGTGGATCCTAAAAAGGGACCCCCGCATTGCCAAAATGATGAACGATGACGACTACTGGTTGGCCAGCATCCTGGATCCACGCTATAAAGGCAAATTACAAAACATCATGCCACAGGAGAACCTTGACCTAATATTGGCTAATAAACAAGCAACTCTGGTAAATCGGTTGCTTGAGGCATTCCCAGCACACAGCAGCAGTGATGGTTCTCACACGAGCCGTACGGGCCGGGGGCAGCTTGGCAGAGGTGTTCGTGGTGCACACAGCAGAAGTGGCGTTGGAGACAGGGGTTTCATGACAATGTTGTGGACTGATTTTTCAAATACCGCTCACACAACTGGTAATACTGCATCGATGGAAAGTGACAGGAGACAGCAGTTGTCAACTATGGTTACAAACTACTTTTCCTCCCATATCGATGTTCTCCCACACAGGTCATTCCCCTTTGACTATTGGGCCGCTAAACTGGACACCTGGCCTGTATTGGCCCAATATGCCTTACAGGAGCTCGCTTGCCCAGCTGCAAGTGTGCTATCGGAAAGAGTCTTCAGTGCAGCTGGATCAATCCTGACAGAAAAAAGGACCCGTCTGTCAACCCAAAATGTGGATGATCTAACCTTCATTAAAATGAACCACGCATGGGTTTCCAAGGATTTTGTCCCACCTTCCCCTGATGACACATAGGGTGACAGAAAAATGGCTTGCTTTGGTCCACCTCTTCCTGGTACTTCACCTATTTTGCCTTTTGCATCAGCTGAATGTCCAACATCAACATATGCCACTTTCTAAAACTCCCTAACTGTGCTGCCTCCCCCCCCATGGCCGGGGTCACCACCTACCGCACGACACCGTGCGAGTGCCGTTGCCCTGGACAGGTGGGTAGGCCGACTCTTGGGCGCGGGCACTGGCACAGGGTCCCTCATAGTGCAATCAAGTGTCTCTGACGGTGGTGGTGCACATCCGCCGTCAGACACACCGCTGTTCTATGAGGGGCCCAGTGCCAGTACCGACGCCCACGAGTGGGCCCCCCTTGCTTGGGCAGGGCCCCAGCATTTGCAATCTTTACCTCTCCCTGCTCCTCCGCTGTGTAATCTGGGCCGTCAAATCCATACTGTGCCTGACACCGTCTGAGCCTGCCTCCTGAGACATATATTTTGAATGTGTACGCTATCCATACATGTTATCCGGGGATACGGTACCCTTTCTAACCTTTGTGCAATCACGTGCAATCCATACTGGGCCTAACACCGTCTGAGCCTGCCTCCTGAGACATATATTTTGAATGTGTACGCTATCCATACATGTTATCCGGGGATACGGTACCCTTTCTAACCTTTGTGCAATCACGTGCAATCCATACTGTGCCTGACACCGTCTGAGCCTGCCTCCTGAGACATATATTTTGAATGTGTACGCTATCCATACATGTTATCCAGGGATACGGTACCCTTTCTAACCTTTGTGCAATCACGTGCAATCCATACTGGGCCTAACACCGTCTGAGCCTGCCTCCTGAGACATATATTTTGAATGTGTACGCTATCCATACATGTGATCCGGGGATACGGTACCCTTTCTAACCTTTGTGCAATCACGTGCAATCCATACTGGGCCTAACACCGTCTGAGCCTGCCTCCTGAGACATATATTTTGAATGTGTACGCTACCCATACATGTTATCCGGGGATACGGTACCCTTTCTAACCTTTGTGCAATCACGTGCAATCCATACTGTGCCTGACACCGTCTGAGCCTGCCTCCTGAGACATATATTTTGAATGTGTACGCTATCCATACATGTTATCCAGGGATACAGTACCCTTTCTAACCTTTGTGCAATCACGTGCAATCCATACTGGGCCTGACACCGTCTGAGACTGCCTCCTGAGACATATATTTTGAATGTGTACGCTATCCATACATGTTATCCGGGGATACGGTACCCTTTCTAACCTTTGTGCAATCACGTGCAATCCATACTGGGCGTGAGAACGGCTGGCGAGCTGTTAAGCAAGCTACAGCACCTGTCCAGACAAGTACAGGGATTCCCTAGCGAGGAGACTTATTTGATTGTTTTCAATGTTGGGACAGCAATTTTTGGGGAGCACTATACTCTGGAGAATGATAGATGGGGCCCACCATACACTGGAACATTCCAAAGGTGGACATCAGACACTGGAGCAGCATTTACAGGGCCCATTATACACTAGAGCATTAGAAATGGGGCCCATTATGTTTGGAGCATTATTTGGGCCCATAAGACAGTGGAGCTTCATCCATGGGGACCAACATATACTGTAGCATTATGTGGAGCTCATCATATACTGTTTCAAACATTATATGGGACCAATGATTCTGTATGGAGAAATAGATGGGCCTCGTCATGAGATGTAAAAAGTGAGGTATTTTTCATTGTACTATACCGCTATTTATCTGCCGTATCGGAGCATGATGAGTTGTGGTATGTGTTAAAGGGGCGCTCTTTCGCCCAGGGCACATGAAAACCTGCAGCCAGCCCTCCCCCCCCACAACTTTAGCCAAATAACCCCCATTTTTCAGTGCGTAACTTGTATTATGAAGTTAATTAAGGTTGACAAGCTTAAGTAAGAAGAATTGATGCTTTTGGCATTCAAATGGGCACTGTAGGTGTGTTTCCTGTCCTCCTCTCACTGCCGACTTTTATTCCCCATTGACTTACATTGGGTTTCGTGTTTCGGGACGACCCCGACTTTTCCCTATAATCGGACGATCTTGCTCGACCCGACTTTTGGAAAAGTCGGGTTTCACGAAACGAAACGTGACCCTAAAAAAACAAAAGTCGCTCAACTCTAGAACTCACCACTTCTCGTGGCAGCTTATTCCACACATTGATCACTCTAACTGTCAAAAAGTTTTTTCTAATATCTAATCTGTGTCTCCTCCCCTTCAGTTTCATCCCATTGCTTCTAGTCTTTCCTTGTGCAAATGAGAATAAAGTTGATCCTTCTACAATGTGACAGCCCTTTAGATATTTGTAGACAGCTATTAAGTCTCCTCTCAGTCTTCTCTTTTGCAAACTAAACATTCCCAAATCCTGCAACCTTTCCTTATAAGACAGGGTTTGCAGACCGGTCACCATTCTGGTCGCTCTTTTCTGAACTTGCTCCAGTTTGTTGATGTCTTTTTTAAAATGTGGTGCCCAAAACTGGACACAATATTCCAGATGAGGTCTCACCAAGAGGAGCAGAGGGAAATAATGACTTCACGTGATCTAGACTGTATGCTTCTGTTAATACATCCTAGAATTGCATTTGCCTTTTTTGCTGCTGCATCACACTGTTGACTCATATTCAGTCTGTGATCTATTAGTATACCCAAGTCTTTTTCACATGTGCTGTCACTTAGCCCTATTCCTCCCATTCTGTACATGCTTTTTTCATTTTTATTGCCCAGATGTAGTACTTTGCATTTCTCCCTGTTAAAAACCATTCTGTTAGTTGCTGCCCACTTCTCCAGTTTATTTAAATCTTTTTGAATCCTCTCTCTCTCTTCTCTAGTATTAGCTATACCTCCTAGCTTTGTGTCATCAGCAAATTTAATCAGTTTACCCTCTATTCCTTCATCTAAATCGTTGATAAAGATGTTGAACAATACAGGGCCCAGGACAGAGCCCTGTGGTACCCCACTTGAGACATTCTTCCAACTGGATGTGCAGCCATTTACGACCACTCTTTGGGTCCGATCACTAAGCCAGTTATGAATCCACCTAACAGTTGCCTTGTCCATTCCATACTTAGTCATTTTTTCAATAAGGATTGTATGAGAGACTTTGTCAAATGCTTTGCTGAAGTCAAGATATACTATATCTACAGCATTTCCTTGATCCACCCAATCAGTGATACCGTCATAGAAGGAAATTAAGTTAGTCTGACATGACTTATTAGTTACAAACCCATGCTGACTCTGTTTAATCACTTCATTCTTATCCAGGTATTGACATACATGTTGTTTAATAATTTGTTCAAAGATCTTTCCTGGTATAGAAGTCAGACTCACCGGCCTATAGTTGCCTGGGTCCACCTTCTTCCCCTTTTTGAAGATAGGAACAACATTGGCTCTTCTCCAGTCTTCTGGCACTTCTCCTGTTCTCCAAGAATTTTCAAAGATTATGGAGAGGGGTTCAAAAATTTCTTCTGCTATCTCCTTCAGTACTCTGGGGTGTAATTCATCTGGACCTGGAGACTTGAATTCATTTAGGTTAGCTAAGTGTTTCCTCACTATCTTTCTGTTTATAGATATCCTGGATTCTTCTATTCCCTTAATAGGACAGTGAATAACAGTTGATGTTACATTTCCTTTCTGAGAGAAAACAGATGCAAAATAGGAATTTAAAAGTTCAGCCTTCTCAACATCCTGTCTTACCATTTCATTATTTTCATCCTGTAAAAATCCTATAGCATCTTTGACTTTTCTTTTACTTTTGACATATCCCCAAAATCCTTTATTATTGCTTTTGACATCTCTTGCAAGCCTCAATTCATTTTCAGCTTTAGATAATCTGATTTGTGCCCTGCAGGTTCTGCAGACAGCATTATATTCTTCTTTAGATATGCCTCCCTCTTTCCATTTTATAAACTTTTTTTCTTCCTTTTTAGCATGTGCTTAAGTTCTGTGTTCATCCATCCTGGTTTCCTTAAATGCTTCCTATTCTTCCCTCTTTTCGGAATTGTTAACAATTGTGCTTTGAGAATTTCATTTTTCAAGATTTCCCATCCTTCCTGGACATTTTTGTCTTTAAGGATATCCAGCCATTGGATCCCTCCAATTCTCTTTCTGAATCCCTTAAAATCTGCCTTTCTGAAATCTAACCTTGACGTCTGAGTCTTCACAGGTCTTCCGCCTCTAGTTATCCAAAATTCCAAAATAGCATGGTTGCTATCTCCTAGGGTCCCAGCCACCTTTACCTCCTCAACCATTTCCTCCCTGTTTATAAGGATTAGATCCAAGGTAGCAGTTCCCCTTGTTTTCTCCCCTACCTTTTGGAAGATAAAGTTGTCAGCAAGAGAGGATAAGAATTTCCTTGACCTGTTAGTTTTGCCTGAGAGAGATTCCCAACAAATGTCTGGATAGTTGAAATCTCCCATGACAACTATGTCATATTTTTTGGAGTACTTGGCCATTTGATGCATAAAGAGTTCATCCATATCTTCAGCTTGCACAGGCGGCCTGTAGTAAATGCCTACAATGGTGTCCTTTCCATTGTTCTGTCCTTGTATTCTTACCCAAACCGTTTCCACAGAACTCCCAGTCTCTGAAGCTTCAATCTCTGTGCAGATATACGCATTTCTAACATACAATGTGACACCTCCTCCTCGTTTATCAAGTCTGTTTCTTGCAAATAAGTTGTATCCTTCTAGTCTTGTATTCCAATCATGTGTATTGTCCCACCAAGTTTCAGTGATTCCAATGACATCATATTTCTTTTCCTGTGTTAGTAGTTCCAATTCTCCTTGTTTGTTGCCCATGCTTTGTGCATTAGTATAGAAACATTTTAGTTTGTGATAGGTTTCTCTTTCTCCAATATTTTTCTTAAATAGATTCTTTTGTCTTTGTTCTTCCTTAAGAGCATAAAAATTCAAAGTTGGAAAATTGCGAAATTTTCCAAATGTTCGCCAAATTTCCGTTTTTTTCACAAATAAACGCAAGTTATATGAATGAAATTTTACCACTAACATGAAGTACAATATGTCACGAGAAAACAAATCGCCTACATCCGTTGAAGCGTTCCTGAGTTATGACCTCATAAAGGGACAGTGGTCAGAATTGTAAAAATTGGCCCGGGAGTTAAAATGCAAACCACCCTTGGTAGTAAAGGGATTAATCCATGACAATACCTTCAGTCTTTCCCTGAAGTTATTTCTTAAAACTATGCAAGTACAATAAAGGAAGCCTCTTATACAATATAACACATCCTGTGGAATAGGCTCCCCAAATTGAATGTATGTGGTCAAAAGACACTATGCAGCTTAAGGGTATATTCAAATGAACTTATTTTCAATTCATTTACTGACTGTAGAAAACATATAGCACACGACCCAATATTAATCACTTACTAGTACACATTGGTTATTTTTCACTTGACCCCGGCTCTGTGTGAAAAAAAAATTGCATCATGTACTAGTCTACTCCTATTTAAAGGATAACCATACCAATAACTTTTCAGACTAAAATACCTATACATTTATATTAAAAAATAAATGGAGCAAACAATTGAATATATATTTATTCATAACTACACAAATTAAAACACTTACATGTTAAAAGCAAAAATACACAAAACACATAAATACCTAAAAAAAATTTTTAGAATAAGCTGTTCTGTGTCAGTACATGAGAAGTAACAGTATTTTTGGTCATTATATGACTTGCAACCAGGATTTTTGCCAGTTTTCAACTCTGCATGTTCTATCTGTAATTTGAAATGCACGGGGAGTGGGAGAATTAAACTAGGCACGGTGATTCTCCCACAGACAGCACAGCACAATGAGAGGGATTTCCTCATTTTGTTCATCTTTTAGCTGATAGAGACAAGGAGTATTACACAGCAGTTCTGAATTGCCTGGATGTGAATCATCTCTGGGGTGAGGCAAATGACTTGTTAGAAAGCTCACTCTGAACTTTCTATTACTCCCTCTGCTTGTTTCTACTTCCTGCTCCTCACTCTCCTACCCCTCTCCATGGAGTATAATATGCTGTGGCCCATGAAACTACCATGAACCTTCAGTCTCTATTGTCTGAGTTAGATTTGATTGGATTTGAGCTATTTTTTTCAGAATTGATGTCAAGATCAGGAGTCAGGTGTGGTGGACGTTAAAAAGTGTCTGATCTGCAAGGAAGGAAGCTGATTTCTCTGGTTAGATGCATTACAAAGATATTATGTTCGCCTCTTATTTTGAATTCTAAAAAGTTTGTTGAAGGTACATTTCCATTTTAAGGACCAGATTAGTATATGTAAGACAATAACCGTCTGAACTTAGAGTGACAGGTACAGCTCAATTCTTTGACCCTGATCCAATTTGGTGTACGCTTTCACCAACTTAATGTTACATTCAGTGCTGAGGCAAATGTTACCTTCTGGGTCATGGGCGCACCCACCGTGGGGCAGCTGCCCCCACCCAGAACAGCGATGGCGAACCTATGGCATGCGTGCCAGAGAGGGCATGCAGAGCCCTTTCTGTTGGCACGCGGCATCGCCGGTCCTAACCTGCTCCGTCCTTCCTCACACAGCATTCAGTGGTGCAGCTGGATGCCATCATCATTCAGCTCAGCGCCGCTGTGTGCCAGTGAGAGGAAGCGCGGGAGGAGAGGAGGAAGCACGGGAGGAAGCTGCCAGCGCACTGAGAGCTCAGAGCAGCGGAGAGCAGCTGAGAGGTGTGTGTGTGTGTGTGTGTGATGGGAGTGATGGAGAAGGCAATGATGGGAGTGATGGGGGAGGGTAATGATGGGAGTGATGGAAAAGGCAATGATGGGGATGATGGGAGTGATGGAAAAGGCAATGATGGGAGTGATGGAGAAGGCAATGATGGACGTGATGGAGAAGAAATTGATGGGAGTGATGGAGATGGCAATGATGGGGGTGGTGGGGGAGAGGGCAAAGATGGGAGTGATGGAAAAGGCAATGATGGAGGTGATGGAGAAGGCAATGATAGGGGTGACGGAGAGGGCAATTATGGGGGTGGGGGAAGAAGGCAATGATGGGGTGGTGGGGGAGAAGGTAATGATGGGGGTGACGGAGAGGGCAATGATGGTGGTGATCGAAATGGCAATAATAGGGTGGTGAGGAGGAAATGATGGAGGTGGTGGAATGGGCAATTTCTACATTTCTACATGAAGGTGATCAGGATGGGGCACATTTCTACATGAAGGGGATCATGATGGGACATTTCTACATGGAAGGGATCATTATGGGACATTTCTACAAGAAGGGGATTATGATGGGGCACATTACTAAAAGAAGGGGACAATGATGGGGCATATTTCAGGGTGGAATCTGCTTGCATTCCATGCTGAAATCTATCTATCTAGCTATCTAAAAAGAAGAAAATTAGAGCAGCACAAAGAAAGAGTCCGGGTGCAGAGCCCTCCAGGCAAATACCAAACCTCAATTATAGAAATCCAGAGAAATTGGAGGCAGCACACGGTCTGTAGTGAAAAAAGAGCTATTTAATAAGGCCAAAAGGAGACAGTTCGGTCCAAACAACAGGAACATTTCTGAAGGCTTGAGAAAGGTTCCTGTTGTTTTGGACCGAAACGTCGCCTTTTGGTCTTATTAAATAGCTTTTTTTTTTCTTCACTGCAAACAGTGTGCTGCCTCCAATTTGTATGGATTTCTATCTATCTATCTATCTATCTATCTATCTATCTAATATTCTGCATTTTTTTCCATAAAGATCAATCCAATTGCTGTGTGTGGAAAGGGCAGTGTGAGTGGCTCAGTTTCAGTGTGTGATAAGCACGCAAGAGCTTGCAGCCCCCCTGCTGAACAGAAGACTGCGAAGGGAAGTTTAAAATCAATGAATTATTTACATAATAGAATTGATCATGGTGGTATTTCGTCTTTTATGTGGTATTATTCAGTCACTATGTGATCTGTTCATGGTGTGGTTTTATTTCTACCTTGCATGTGGTATTATTGGTCTTGGTATAGGGGATTGTGTTGAGTATGGCGGTAATTTGTTCATTTTCATTTCATTCACCTTTTTTGTTCTAAAATTTTACAACCTGAACGATCATGGCTTGCCCCCCCCCCTAGTTTTGATCCTGGGTACGCCCATGATCAAGGTACCACTGATATTTGGGGTACACGACGGGGAGGGTACCTAGGAGCTTCCATTTACATTTTTGGCTATAGATATCACACTGATGGACCATTCACTTGAAGTTGGGGGATTTACCAAGAAAAATAATGGAGAATGACACTGCATGATCCTTATCGAATAAAGTAATCAGCCGCTAAGTACTGATCAGATATAAAGCTAGCGCTGTGCTCAGCACAAACACCTACACAAAACCTACAGCGCGTTCCACTCGGTATACACTGAGTAATGTGCTCAGGTTTTCAGTGTATCCGGACCACAGCTTCTTAGAAGAAGAGCAGCAGCTCGGTGATACTCTTTAATAAGTTACGGTCTGTTAATATTTCACCGAGTGGTCTCGCAATCATTGCATTCTGCACACAGGGACCTCTATAAATAAAATCTGTTCTGTATGTCACCATGCAGAGTTCTCTGGGTGCCGAGCTCTGTCCTGATGCAGGTCATAGCATTTCTTTTTACTGAGCAGAACTATTAATGGTATTGTTAATGAGCTATCTAATTCCTTGGCCTTACTGCCACAATGACCTCCTTCCCTGAGATTTACTTGCCTCTGAGCACTGATATTTACTGGATTTAATAAATTAGTTTTCTACTAAGAAATCTGGGGAAGGCATTAGAAAATAATCTGAAACAAAGCAAATGAAATCGTAATGCTCTGCTAATGATTAACCTCATCATAGCCTCGTGTAGCCTCTGGAGCTATGAGGCACAAATAAGGGTTGGAGTCATTTCCGGAAAAAAGTTTACAAACCCCACCCATTCTCGCGCCGCCTACTTTATCATTAACAAATATTCACTTCATCATCAGCCGTACCTTTAATACACATACTTTAGTGCTTGTTATTGTGAGTCAGATCTGGCAACGGTCATCACTTTAGAGGGTTTTCCATTTTTATCTCATTTTTACCTACATAAAACCTTTTTCTTGTATAAATTCTGAATGCTGCAAATATACCTTTCATTTCCATTCCACGCCATTTTTACAAGATCACTGCTTGCTGTCAGTGAACAGAATGATTTTTGTTTACATCCAATTCACATACTGCTTCTTTCTGAAATCAAAAAAACTAAATATTTTATTCTGCTGTTTTCTAAGGCCTCTTTCACTCTTCCGTTTTTGACCATCAGTCAAAATCCGTTCTTTTCCCCATTGAGTTGCATTACTGGCGGATCTTGATGGATAGCCATCCGTTGGATCTGTTTTTGTGAGGATCCGCCAAATTTTTTACGTCCGCTGGCATGCCTGGACGGACCTTGCAACGTTTTTTTTGTTGTTGGATCCACATTTTCCATTGCGCATGCCTGGAGAAAGGAAGTCAGGGAGAAAATTAACCCTGAAATCCTTTCTGGCGGCCGACAAAAAATTCTCTCTCTCTCTCTTAACCCTGAAATACTTTCTGGCGGACGAAAAAAATTCCGGCCAGCGGTTCCTTTAAAATTCTTCAATCTGCGGATCCGTCACAAAACGGATCCTGTGGCATCCGTTCACATCAGTTAGGAACGGATCCGCTTTTCCGCCTTTTTGGCGGATTTTAACTGACACAAAAAACTGAAGTGTGGAAGAGGCCTAAGTATATCTGTTACTGAGAAGACTGAATCCATTGCAGTTTTCAAATAGATTGTCAACAAACTTTCCCAAGGTCTGGATGGGAATATAAGAATGCAGAGGATCAGTTGCAAACATAGAAATCACTAAGACACATAGCAAAATTACTAGTTGGGCCCTCTCTCTACACGTCCTCTCCCCCTCCAAAAAAATAGCAAGTACGAGGGGCAACCTTAAGGCTATGTGCCCATGTTGCAGAAATGCTGCGGAATTGTCCGCAGCATTTTCACAACTCCCCGCTGCTGATAAAACGCATGCGGAATTCGCATGTGTTTTTCCGCAAAACACAATCGTTTTACAAGCGTTTTTAGCTTGCAGAATGCTAGCACTTTTCCAAGCGATTTGAAGCATCGCTTGGAAAAGTGATTGACGGGTTGGTCACACTTGTCAAGCATAGCGCTTGACAAGTGTGATCAACTTTTTACTATTGAGGCTGCCTATGCAGCATCAATAGTAAAAGATAGAATGTTAAAAATAATTTAAAAAAAAATAGAGATATACTTACCCTCTGTTGGCCCCGGGAGTCCTCAGCTGTGTACGCAGCACTGCCAGCAACTTCCGTTCCCAGGGATGCATTGCGCGAATGACTTCTACGTCATCAGAGGTCATTCATGCAATGCATCCCTGGGAACGGAAGTTGCTGGCAGCGCCGCATCCACCGCTGAGGACTCCGGGGGCCGACAGAGGGTAAGTATATCCCTATTTTTATTCTATTTCTTACAGGAATATGGTACCCAGGGCATGGAGGAGAGTCTCCTCTACTCCAGACCCTGGGTACCATCTGCACATAAAACGCTCACTTTACGCATGGTGGGCATTGCCACAAAGTGAGCGTTTCAATGCAATCCTATGGCGGCGGAATTGCCGCGATTCCGCAGAATTAATGGACATGCTGTGGATTTTACCACTATGCGATTCCACAGCGGAAAAATCCGCAGCATTGGCACAGCAACTGCGGAATCCCATAGGATTGCATGGGAATGCGTTTTTAAGCGTTTCCGCCTCAGCGGAAACACTTAAAAAACGCAACGTGGGCACACAGCCTTAAAATCAGGGAGAGCTACTTACGTCTTTCAGTGTTCTCACCCACTGCTATACCATTTTGGTGAGCCTTATAGAATATGCAGACCTAAAAAATGCCCCCTCCCCCATACTGCATGATAACCCCACAGTGAATTCCCTCCACAAACCCCAAATGCACATTATGATGACACCACAGTGCCTCCAGCAATGTATGGTGCCACCACATTAACCCCAACACAGTATAATATCTCCTAAGCATTATGCTCCTAAAGAAGCTCCACACTGTATGATGGCCCCACAGCTCCCCTACATATAGCATGGAGGCCTCACAGCTCACTGTACACAGTATGATGGCCCCACAGCTCCACTATATATAGCTTGGAGGCCTCACAGTTCGCTATACACAGTATAATGGCCCCATAGCTCTCCTATATATAGCTTGGAAGCCTCACAGACCACTATACACAGTATGATGGCCCCATAGCTCCTCTATATTTAGCATGGAGGCCTTACAGCCCACTACACAGAGCATGATGATCATGGCCCAATAGCTCCCCTATAAATAGCATGCAGGCCTCACAGTCCTCTATACACTGTATGATGGCCCCACAGATCCACTATATATATACTGTATATATTGTGGTGCAGTGACCACTATGTCCGCTAGGGGGCGCTGTGTGGGTGTCTCAGGACCGGCCTACAGTCATATCCATGGTGGTAATGGGTATAGGATGCTGAAGGATCGTTATGTATCTCAAGGTAGGTGTCCTTGAGATGAAGGCTTGCTTATGTGCTGATCAGCAGAGGCACTGCTGAGCTGTTGTTACACTGTGTCAGCGAGAGCTATCTACAAATCCACCCAGGGGTGTGTTTAAGAGTGTCATAATGAAGTATATGTGTATGAATGCTTGAAGGACCTGTGAAGAGGTCATAGCCGTGTGACCCGGTGGGCGTGGCTACGGACCATATAAGGTAACCAGAGTAGGTCACATGAGAGAGAGCACATGGATCTGATTGGGCCATGTGGAAGGTCCCGGCAGGCCTAGGTGGAAGAAGGTGTGCTACCTTCCTGAAGACCACGTGCTGAGGCTGCTGACCCGGGGAGGCCTATGTATATTGGTTGTATGTGAGGAGGGATACGCCTCCTGTGTTTTGCTGAGGCTCCAGGACTGAGCCTGAAATCATGGACACTTATGCTTGCTTTCGCCTGACCTAAAGGCTATTCCTTGTGTTATGTGCTGCTGTATGGGTTATGAAGCAATAAACCCATGAACTTTTAAAGGAACGTGCCTCCTGATTGACTCCCGTCGCACCTAAGCAAGTAGAATCCCTACAATATATATATATATATATATATTGTGGCAGGGCTAAGGGTCGTGTAATTGATGGGAGATATGTGTCTCATAAATGGCTTATCTCCATAATGTAAGGCAGAAGTAAAGCATACCAGATATTGTTATTGTTTTTGTTTGAAGGACCTGTGGTGAGGTCACAGTCATGAGACCAGTCAGCTGCTGGGAACGTGGGTGTGGCTACAGCCTTATAATGTGACCTGCTCCTGAACCAGGGAGCTGTATGTGGGGAGGACTACACCTCCCAGCATGTGCTGAGACTCGCGGTCTGAGTCTGCAACCACGAAGGTTTATGTTTTGTTTGCCTAAGCTAGAGGCTATTTTTGGTGATACGCTGTTTTATGGTTTATAACAGAAATAAACCTCATGAACTTTGGAAGAACCGGTCTCCTGATTGTCTCCTGCTGCACCTGAGCGAGTCACATCCCCACAATTGGTGGTACACGTGCGGGCAGCGGTCCCAGCAGAGACTTGAGACAGTTGCTGCATGTCCTGGGTGAAGTTTGCAGCGGGGCAACAAGCATTGCCTGGAATCATGGAGGACCTCATGAAACACCTGGTCCAGTCCCAGGCACTGCAGCAGGAAACCAACAAGCTGTTGTTACAGCAGATCCAGCAAAGCCAGCAGGAGCAGCGGCAGCAGTTCCAGCAGAGCCAGCAGGAACAACGGCAGCAGATGCAGCTTCTGGCAACCGCCATCCAGGAGGGCAGGACGAGCGCCCCAACCCCAGGTCGGGCTGATGCCACCGATGTCGAGAAGGCGGTAAGACGCGCATTACAAAAAATGACCCCTGAGGATGATGTGGAGGCCTTCCTGATGGTGTTTGAGAGGGTGGCTGAGAGGGAAAAACTTCAGCCAGAGCGGTGGGAGGAGGTACTGGCCCCTTACCTAACGGGGGAGCCCCAGAAGGCGTACTTTGACCTGACGGTACAAGATGCCAGAGAGTATCCCAAATTAAAAGCGGAAATTCTCGCACGCTTGGGGGTAACAATGACTACCAGGGCACAGCGAGTTCATCGCTGGGCCTATCACCGGGACAAACCCCCGCGCTCCCAAATGTTTGACCTGTTGCACCTGGTCCAGAAATGGCTGCAGCCAGAGTCGGCTTCCCCTGCACAGATGGTAGAGCGAGTTGTGATGGATCGGTTTGTGCATTCTCTGCCGAGACCTCTACAGACTTGGGTTGCCCAGGGTGATCCCCAAAATGCTGATGAACTGGTTGGGCTGGTCGAGAGATACCAGGGGATGGAAGGTTCCTTGGGGAAGCAGCCCATTCCATATTGGGGGTCCCAGCAGGGGGCGGAGTCACAAAAAGGGGTGGTGCGTCCAAGGTCAAAAGGGGCGGGGGAGGCGGTGCCCAAGGTCCCCTCGGGTGTTATTTGCTGGAAGTGTCATGGGCCAGGACATATAGCGGCCCGTTGTCCCCAGACCACCGAGCAGATAGACTGCAGCATGGGACGCCGTAGTTCATACTACGCATATCCAGCTTGCAGTGTGAACTCGCTACCTAACAAGGGGCCACAAGCGTGTCCCGTGAAGGTGAACGGTCGAGCAGTAATGGCGCTTCTGGACTCCGGGAGCTTGGTGACCCTTGTGAGGGCCAGTTTTCCTCTAAACATACTCCCGGGTAAAAAGATTGGTGTTCGGTGCATACATGGCGATGCAAAGGACTACCCTATGGCTAGGGTGAAGATTGAAACGGCGCATGGCACCGAGTCGCATGAAGTTGGCGTTGTTCGAGACTTGTTGCATTCCATAATTATTGGCCGGGATTTCTGTCTGTTTTGGGATCTGTGGGGGATGGGTTCTGAGTGTGCTAGCAAGAGCAGGGAACCAATCCACCCCACTGAGGTATCGCCACCACCAGAGGCAGACGAGTTCCCTTTATGTGTCCTTGTTGGGGATGAAGAGGAAGGGTCCCCTGTACCTGACATCCCGGAGTTAGGGGTGGCCGGGGAGAATTTTGGGACTGCCCAACATAGGGACCCCACACTAAGGGAAGCCTTTAACAATGTCACCGTCATTAATGGGGTTGCACAAGAGCTGGGAGCAGACACAAGGTTTCCCCATTTTATGTTGAGTGGGGAATTGTTGTACCGGGTCACGAAAATAAGGGAGGAGGTGGCAGAGCAGTTAATAGTACCAGGCCCCTATAGACGAAAAGTGTTGGACATGGCCCATTCACACATCTTGGGGGGACACCTGGGGGTGGAAAAAACCCAGGAACGGATTGTACAGAGGTTCTATTGGCCTGGGTGTCACCGGGAAATAGTAAACTATTGCAGGTCCTGCCCGACATGTCAGTTAACTGCCCCCACATCTCATTTTCGGAACCCTCTTGTGCCACTGCCCATTATTGAGGTGCCATTTGAGAGAATTGCCATGGACTTGGTCGGTCCCTTAGTTAAATCAGCTCGGGGCCATCAGTATATATTAGTCATCCTGGACTATGCCACACGCTATCCTGAGGCCATTCCCCTGAGAAACTCCTCTGCGAAGAGTATAGCCCGTGAGCTGGTCCATGTGTTTTCCCGGACGGGTTTGCCGAAGGAGATTCTGACCGACCAGGGGACACCTTTTATGAGCAAGGTGATGAGAGAATTGTGCAGAGTCTTGCAAATTTCCTAGCTGAGGACTTCAGTGTACCATCCACAGTCAGATGGCCTTGTTGAGAGGTTTAACAAGACCCTGAAGAGCATGCTGAGAAAAGTCATAGAGGAAGATGGTAGAGACTGGGATTGTCTCTTACCGTATTTACTGTTTTCTATCCGTGAAGTTCCCCAGACCTCCACAGGGTTCTCCCCCTTCGAGCTTCTGTACGGCCGGCATCCGCGAGGTCTCCTAGATATAGCCAAGGAAACCTGGGAAGCCGAAGTCACGCCCCACAGAAGCGTCATTGAGCATGTGGCACTGATGCAGCAGAGGGTTGCGAAGGTGATGCCCATTGTTAAAGAACATCTCCGCCAGGCACAAGAGGCTCAGGCCAGGGTCTACAACCGGTCAGCCAGAGTGAGGCAGTTCAATCTGGGAGACCGAGTTCTCGTGCTAATACCGACGGTGGAAAGTAAGTTCTTGGCCAAGTGGCAAGGGCCATATGAGGTGGTGGAGAAACTGGGAGACGTAAACTACAAGATCCACCAACCTGGAAGACGGAAGCCATACCAGGTTTACCATGTTAACCTTATCAAGCCGTGGCAAGATAGAGAGCCAGCGGTAACTCCGTGCTTGCTGGGCAACCTAGAAGGGGAGGTTGGAGCCGTTACCATAGCGGAGACTCTATCGAAGGCCCAGAAGCAGCAGTGCCGGGAGTTACTCCAGAAAAACCGCGACCTGTTCTCAGAGTTGCCGGGGTGCACGAAGGTGGTGGAGCACGAAATTCTGACCGAGCCACATGTGCGGGTGAACATGAAACCATATCGTATTCCTGAGGCCCGGCGAGAGGTAATCTCCAAGGAGGTGCAGCGTATGTTGAAGCTCGGGGTCATTGAGGAATCCAAGAGCGGCTGGTCGAGCCCGATTGTCCTGGTCCCAAAACCTGATGGTGAATGGAGGTTCTGCAACGATTACCGGAAGCTGAATGAGGTCTCCAAGTTCGACGCTTATCCCATGCCACGCGTTGATGAGCTCATCGAGAGACTTGGACCTGCCAGGTACATAACCACTTTGGATCTGACCAAGGGATATTGGCAGATCCCCATGGCACAGGAAGCCAAGGAGAAGACGGCATTCTCCACACCAGACGGGTGCTTCCAGTATGTCCGGATGCCGTTTGGCCTACAGGGAGCTCCAGCAACCTTCCAGAGGGCGATGGATAGAATCCTTGCACCTCATAAGCTATACGCTGCCGCATACCTGGATGATATCGTCATCTTTACCCCGGACTGGGAGACTCACCTGGAAAAGGTCCAAGCAGTGTTTGACGCTCTAAGAGAGGCGGGGTTTACAATAAACCCGAAGAAGTGTGTCTTGGGGAGAGAAGAAGCCAAGTACCTCGGATATGTAGTGGGGCGTGGCGAGATCAAACCCCAAATCAATAAAGTGGAGGCAATTCAAACATGGCCGAGACCTCTGTCAAAGAAGCAAGTTAAAGCCTTCCTGGGGATTGTGGGATATTACAGGAGGTTTATCCCAAACTTCGCCCCAATGGCTGCACCTCTAACTGATCTGCTTAAAGGGACAAAGTCAGTGATGGTCAGCTAGTCCGAAGAAGCAGAGTCAGCCTTCCAAGAAATGAAGGGAGCTCTTTGTAAGCAGCCCGTTTTGGTGGCTCCAGACTTTAAACGTGAATTTGTCCTCCAGACAGATGCCTCAGATGTCGGGGTAGGAGCTGTCCTTTCCCAAGAGATACGTGGGGAGGAGCATCCTGTTCTCTACTTGAGTAGGAAGTTGACTTCTTGTGAGAGAAATTACTCAGTTGTAGAGAAGGAGTGTTTGGCCATAAAATGGGCAGTGGACACATTACGGTACTACCTGGTGGGATGGAAGTTTAGGTTAATATCCGACCATGCCCCACTCAGGTGGATGAGGGAAACCAAGGGCAAGAATGCTAGGGTCACCCGCTGGTTCTTAGCCCTACAAGACTTCAGTTTCCGTGTAGAGCATAGGGCCGGGAAGCTACATGGGAATGCCGATGCCCTCTCCAGAATCCCTTGCCTGGTAGGTGAAAGTGCCAAGCCCCACGGCTTTAGGCAGAGGGGGGAGGTATGTGGCAGGGCTAAGGGTCGTGTAATTGATGGGAGATATGTGTCTCATAAATGGCTTATCTCCATAATGTAAGGCAGAAGTAAAGCATACCAGATATTGTTATTGTTTTTGTTTGAAGGACCTGTGGTGAGGTCACAGTCATGTGACCAGTCAGCTGCTGGGAACGTGGGTGTGGCTACAGCCTTATAATGTGACCTGCTCCTGAACCAGGGAGCTGTATGTGGGGAGGACTACACCTCCCAGCATGTGCTGAGACTCGCGGTCTGAGTCTGCAACCACGAAGGTTTATGTTTTGTTTGCCTAAGCTAGAGGCTATTTTTGGTGATACGCTGTTTTATGGTTTATGACAGAAATAAACCTCATGAACTTTGGAAGAACCGGTCTCCTGATTGTCTCCCGCTGCACCTGAGCGAGTCACATCCCCACAATATATATATATAGTATGAAAGCCTCACAGCCCACTATATACACTACGATGGCCCCACAGCTCCCCTCTTTATAGCACGTAGGCCTTACAGCCCACTATACACAGTACAATGGCCCTATGGCTCCCCTATATATAGTTTGGAAGTCTAACAACCCACTATATACAGTAGGATGGCCCAACAGCTACCCTATTTATAGCATGTAGGTTTTACAGCCCACTGTACAGTTTGATAGCCCCATAGCTCCCCTATTTATAGCATATAGGCCTTACAGCCCGCTATACAAAGTTTGATGGTCCCATAGCTCCCTTATACAGTATATAGCATGGAGGTCTCACAGCCCACTGTACACAGTGTGATGGACCCACAGCCCCCCTATATATTGCATGGCGGCCTTACAGCCCCACAGCTCCCCTATGTCTTCAACTAATATGTGGGTAAAATGATCTAAGTTGACAGAAGAAGACAACACAGAGATTTTATTGGTGTTTTTCTTTGCATTATTTTAAGAGAATAGCTGTTACTGCATTTTGTTTTATTTTTACTATTTCGTAACATTTTATTAATTTTCAGCCATTTTTAGCATACATTCATACATTTTCTTTATTTTCAGAGCCTAAAGGACAACTTCTGTGTCACCTGTATATAACTACAGTAAACCAAATAAAGTAAAATCAGATCTTTTATGAGATTTCATGCAATATTTAAAATCTTGGAAGAATTTAAAAGGATTGAAGTGACGTACTGAATCTTCAGTGCAATTCACTGCAAAGAGATCTGAGGCTTTTGCTGTTCTGGAAATTCTCCACTTATCTAAGCAAATTCTGACATAAAAGACAAATATAACAGGGTTTTTTATCTTCAACACCAATTAGTAACCAATTATTTTTTTTTCTGCTTTGCATCTAGTACAGTACAGAAGTTGTGCCAGGTTCCTAATGAGAAGAGCGGCACAGAATGCATTACATTCTCCTATTCTTTCATGCACTAAACATGCATAAATGAATACAGACAATCAAAAGACATAGAAAATCAACTCATGGCCGTCAGTAAGGTATCTCAGGTCATATGGATTGTGTTGTGTTTTATAAGGTTTATCTATTTAAAGGTTTTGTCGACTACTGAAATCTACCTTATTAATGGGTCCAAGAAGACGAAAAAAAAGACAAAATGTATACTAAATGAATAGCAAAAAAAAAATAACCTTTCTGACCAGAGCCGCTCTTACATAGACAGTGATGCATCACCTACAGTCTGCTATGATCAATATGCAGCAGGGGAGTCATATACAATGGTAACAAGGGGCCACGTATGAAGTTAGGCACGTGTCTCCCTACAGCATAAGTATCACTGCAGCAAAAGTATCATGAAGATGCAGTTATTACAACGGCTGAGAATTAACATCCACCTTCTCTCCTCTCTTCACACAGGTACAATCTCTGCTACTGCTACAATCTCTTTCTCTCTCGTATTCTTGCCTTTCTTGGCCTCACAGAAACCTGGCTGACACCCTCTGACACCGCCTCCCCTGCTGCGCTGTGTTACGGCGGCCTCCACTTCACCCACACTCCTCATCCTGGCAACGGACACGGTGGAGGAGTGGGTCTTCTCCTTTCTTCCAACTGCACCTTTAACCCAATCCCACCACTTCCCTCCCTAATCCTCCCCTCTTTTGAAGTTCACTCTGCCGCATCTACTCTCCCTCAAACCTCCAAGTGGCCGTCATATATCGATCTCCAGGCCCGACCACTGCCTTCATTGACCAATTCTCTACCTGGCTTCTTCTCTTTCTTTCAACTAACATCCCCACTATCATCATGGGTGACTTCAACATCCCCACTGATACCCTTCAGTCAGCAGCCTCCAAACTCCTGTCCATTACTTCTTCTTTTGCACTTACTCATTGGTCCCCCTCAGCCACCCACACAGACGGACACACACTAGACCTGATCTTCACCCGTTTCTGCTCCCTATCTAACTTCACAACCTCCCCTCTCCCTCTATCCGACCACCATCTACTCACTTTCTCTTCCCTGTCCTCCTCTCCTGGCACCTATGTCCAGAAACATGCGCACCCCCGCAGAAACCTTGCACACCTAGACACCCATGCGCTCTCTGACTCTATTCTACGACTGGCATCAATATCCTCTTTCCAAGACACAGACAGTGCCACTGCTTTCTACAATGTCACTCTCGCATCAGCTATTGAAATGGTCGCCTCTCTTGTTCATGGTAGAATGCGACGTACCAACAGACAACCCTGGCACAATAACACCACTAAAAAGCTCCGGCAAGTGTCCAGGGCTGCAGAGCGGCGGTGGAAGAAAATAAATTCGCAAGATGACTTCACTACATTCAAACATGCAACACTCACTTTCAAATCTGCCCTCACCTCTGCTAAACAGGCCTACTTCACAACCCTCGCATCTTCCCTATCCTACAATCCCAAACAGTTATTCAAAACTTTCAACTCCCTCCTCCGCCCACCACTGCCCCCTCCAACCTCCCTTATCTCAGCTGGGGACTTTGCCACACACTTCAAAAATAAGATCGACCAAACAAGGCAAGTCTTCATTGTTCAACCACCACAACCCCTGTGTATACCAGACCAATGCCCAAACCCCATTACCTCCCTCTCCAACATCACTGAAGGGGAGCTTAATCGCCTCTTCTCCAAATCGCACCTCACAACCTGTGCACTTGACCCCATCCCATCCCACCTCCTCCCCAACCTCACCACCACACTTATCCCATCCCTAACCCACCTCTTCAACCTATCGCTAACGTCCGGTACCTTACCTTCTTCTTTTAAACATGCCACAATCACGCCTATCCTTAAAAAAACAAACCCTCGACCCAACCGCTATGTCCAGCTATCGCCCAATATCACTGCTCCCATTCGCTTCCAAACTCCTGGAGCTGCATGTCCACGCTGAACTTTCCTCCAACCTCTCATCAAACTTGCTCTTTGACAATCTACAATCTGGTTTCCACCCCCATCACTCCACTGAGACAGCCCTGACCAAAATTACTAGCGACCTACTTACAGCCAAAGCAAATGGACAATACTCTATACTCCTGCTTCTAGACCTGTCCTCTGCATTCGACACAGTTGACCACTGCCTCCTACTACAGATCCTCTCCTCCTTTGGCATCAAAGACCTCGCCCTATCCTGGGTCTCCTCATACCTTTCAAACCGTGCATTCAGCGTCTCCCATTCCCACACTACCTCCTCATCCCACCCTCTCTCTGTTGGAGTTCCCCAAGGCTCTGTTCTAGGGCCCCTACTCTTCTCAATTTATACCCTTGGCCTGGGTCAACTCATAAAGTCCCATGGATTCCAGTACCACCTTTATGCTGACGCACTCAGATCTACCTCTCTGGCCCAGACATCACCTCTCTGCTGCCCAGAATCCCAGAGTGTCTATCAGCCATATCCTCGTTCTTCTCCTCTCGCTTCCTCAAGCTCAATGTGGACAAATCTGAACTCATCATCTTTCCTCCATCTCACAGATCTTCCTTACCTGACCTATCTATCACAATTAATGACATCATGCTTTCCCCAGTACCGGAAGTCCGCTGCCTCATAGTAACCCTTGATTCTGCCCTGTCCTTCAAACCGCACATCCAAGCTCTTTCTACCTCCTGTCGCCTCCAGCTCAAAAATATTTCCAGAATCCGTCCTTTCCTCAACCCTCAATCTACTAAAATGCTTGTGCACGCCCTCATCATCTCCCGCCTCGACTACTGCAACATCCTTTTCTGTGGTCTCCCTGCTAACACCCTCACACCTCTCCAGTCCATCCTTAACTCTGCTAATTCATCTCTCTCCTTGCTACTCCTCCGCTTCTCCCCTCTGAAAATCTCTTCACTGGCTTCCATTCCCTCAGCGTATCCAGTTTAAATTACTAATACTGACCTACAAGGCCATCTATAACCTGTCTCCTCCATATGTCTCTGAACTAATCTCCCGATACCTTCCCTTACGTAATCTCCGGTCATCCCAAGACCTCCTTCTCTCCTCCACACTTATTCGTTCCTCACACAACCACCTCCAAGACTTCTCCCGCATAGCCCCCATCCACTGGAATTCTTTGCCCCAACATGTCCGACCAGGGGTGGATTAAGGGTAGCCAGGGCCCCGGGCTGTTCAGACTCTGTGGGCCCCCCGGTCATGTGACGGGGTCGGGAAGTCACTAGTTTTCATGACGCATACTGTGCGTCAAGGAGCGGGAAGGGGTTAAATACTTAGGCAAAAAACTCAGAAAATACACGTGTGCACGAGGCCTCACAAATACTAAGGTAAAAAACACCAAATACTCAGCGTGTCCATGAGGTCTTACAAATACTGAGGTAAAAACTCACCAAATACTCAGCGTGGGCACGAGGCCTTATAAATACTGAGGTAAAAACTCACTAAATACTCAGCGTGGGCACGAGGCCTTATAAATACTGAGGTAAAAACTCATCAAATACTCAGCGTGTGCACGAGGCCTTACAATTACTGGAAGGCTTCCACCCAACATCTAGTCCTGACTCACCTTTACCTAACATCGAAACCAGCTAATAGTCTGCAATCACCTGCTGACCTGGACCCATGACCTGTCAGACAAGTTACTTCACATGAGTCACACAGGGGCTTCTGCTTCAAGAACTTCCCCAGATAGAAGAAGCAGCCTCCGATGTTCAGCCTGTGCAGCCGGATACGCTCCTCGTCACAGGCTGTGCCCAACATAGCAGCAGAGGGGTTAACGCCACAGACAAGTCGCCGTCTCCTCACACACTGGACACGACGCTGCATCTGCCGACGAACAAGCACACATTGCGCAATATTAGTCAAGTCCCAGATGTTCAGCATGTAGAGGACCAAGGGGGGACAAAAAAGACCCCAGGATTGGAACAGGAGCATGGGAAAGTGGACGGCGGTCGGAGTAAGTAAATATACACATATATATATATATATATCAAGAAAATAGGGCAGCACTACCAAAATAATATAGTAGGTGCAAAACCTATTCAGCAGTGTCCAAACAGCCAAATTAACAAAAGGAAAAAATATATAGACAGCACTCAAATTAAATGTGAAAACAGTGGATACTTTACTGATCCTCAGGTGGCAACGCTTCAACGGTGACCCGTCTTTGTCAAGCTTGTGCAGCCTATTTTTTTTCCTTTTTTTTTTTTCCATATATACACATACACACATATTACTACATGCGGGCAGCGCACACATGCACAATCCTCAGGTTGTATAACTTTGAACTGGTCAAAACATTTCTCTCAGTAGGCCAAGAAAGAAACGTAGCAGGAATAAAGTACACCTCATAGTAACTTATGTGTGAGGCAGAGGTGACAAGACCTGCCATCTTGTGCCCACCTTACTAGAGATGCCCACTGCTCACATTTAACAAAGTTGATGGAAACAGACGACTTCCACTATGATGATTGGTTACCGGCCGCCCGACCACACCCATTTCACAACTAGTCACACCCATGTCCACACCACAATCACACCCATTTAGCACTGCTGATCACACTGACTGGTACTGAGGGCACAGTGGCTGGCATTATGGGCACAGTGGCTAGTACTGTGGGCACAGTGGCTGGTACTGAGGAAAAGAAAGAACAGAGAGAGAGAAAAAAGAAAACAGAGAGAGAGAAAGAAAGGAGAGAGAAAGAAAGGAGAGAGAGAAAGAAAGAGAAACAGAGAGAGAAAACGAAAGAACAGAGAAAGAAAGAGGGGGGAAAAAGAAAGAACAGAGGGGGAAAGAACAAAGAGAAAGAGAAAAAGAAAGGGGAAAGAACAGAGAGGGAGAGAGAAAGAAAGATGGGGAAAGAAAGGAAAGAAAGAAAGGGGAAAGAACAGAGAGAAAGAAAGAGGGGAAAGAAAGAACAGAGAGAGAGAAAGAAAGATTAGAGAAAGAAAGAGGGGAAAGAAAGAGAAAAAGAACAGAGTGAAAGAAAGAACAGAGAGAAAGAGAAAGAAAGAACAGAGAGAGAAAGAAAAATTCTATAAAGATACCATACCAGTCTGGCTCACATTGTAGTGCCCACCTGAGCCTCCGAGTCCAAGGCGATCCCGCTGTCCTTGCTGTTGGAGGACACGGTGATGGATCTAAAGCATTCCCTGAAGTGCCTCCATGGTTCCGTCACAATCTCCTCCCGAAAATACCTCATTTACGGTAAGCTTCCAGCACGTCACTTCCGATGGACCGTCACGTGCGAATTTTCAAGGGCTCCTTAGAGCTCCGCCATGTACTCCTGTGTCCGCAGGAAAAGTCAGCTCCCGGTTGGGGCAGTGGCGCAGACTCTCAAAATCTGGAACGGTTGGGAGGTATGAATGCTCCCCATCATACACCTTGTACATGCATGGCTCCGCACACCTCATACACACACGGTTCCGCTTTGTATGCCTCGTACACACGGCTCCACTCAGTACACACATGGCTCTGCTCTGTAAATCTCATACATGCGCGGCTCCGCTTCGCACACCTCGCACACGTGCGGCTCCGCTCCACTCAGTACACACATGGCTCTGCTCCGTAAACCTCGTACACATGCGGCTATGCTCCATACACCTTGTACATACGCGGCCACGCTCTGTAAATCTTGTACACATGCGGCTTTGCTCCATACACCTCGTACACACGCAGCTTCGCTCCGCTCCATAAACACATGGCTCAGCTCCGTACACCTCGTAACGCGCGGCTCCGCTCCGTAACCTCGTACATATATGGCTCCGCTCCGTACACATACGGCTCCGCTCCGTACACCTCGTACACACACGTCTGCGCTCCGTACACCTCGTACACACGCGGCTCAGCTCCGTACACGTCCTACATGTGCGGCTCCGCTCCGTACACATCCTACACGCGCGGCTCCGCTCCGTACACCTCCTACACACGCTGCTTAGCTCCGTACACCTACACACGCAGCTCTGCTCTGTACACCTCGTACACGCGTGGCTCCGCTCAGTACACCTCGTACACACACGCAGCTACATCCACCCTGTAAACCCCTCCTGACCCCACACATACTTGACTGATTCAGCACGATGACAACCAGCACAGCAGAGTCCTGCATAGTTACATACATCGAGGGCTGTGCGTGCGCACAGGACCTGTGATGAGGTCACAGGAGGGGAGGAGTCAGGAGTTACATGATCAGGGGCCTCCAACTGAGATGCCTGATCATGTGACCCCTGACTCCTCCCCTCCTGTGACCTCATCACAGGTCCTGTGCGCACAGAGCAGGGATTTATCAGTGAGGGCCTGCGGTGGCCGGTGGCAGATTATAATGGGGCAATTTACCCTGGGCTGGTGGGCCCCCCACACCACTGGGCCCTGGGCTATCGCCCATATTGACCTCATTATGATCCGCCATTGTGTCCGACTATCAACCACATTCGGATCTTTCAGACAGTTTTATTTCTATGAGACGCTTTCACCTACCAAGATGGCTGCTCAATGTCCATCGCAGTCAATTCATGGGATCAAACCGCAACTGTTCTAGCACTTTAGATTATGATAGGGAAGCCGACACCTTGATCAAAAAATTTTAAATAAAGGCTATGATCATAAATATGTATTGGAAGCAAAAGACAGCATAAGGGGGATCCCTAGGGAGAAAATCCTCTGTGATCATGAAGTGGATGAGGAGGGTCCTCCAAAGAAGGGAGATCAGATAGCTTTCCCAATTATCACCCAGTATATCTCAAACACTCACTTTTGAGAAAAATCGTTAATAAACATCGGGACCTATTAAAAGAGGTTAAAGTGGTTGGGGATAAACTACCTGAACACCCAAGTTTTGTTTTTAGGAAGGCGCGTCACTTGGGTTTAATCATTGCCCCTACAGTGCAGCACCCCAGCCCACCAAACAATCCCATAGTACCCTTTAAACAAGTACTGAAATATTTCTTTCTGTGTCAAAAATGTAAAATGTGCAAATCACTACATCTGACAAAGCAGAATTTGTGGTATCTCAAAATGATATGCAAATTGAAATTGCAGACTTCATTACATGTACCACACAAGGGGTCATCTATGCTTTGGAATGCCAGTGTAGAAAGCTATATGTGGGGCATACTAAGCGCCCGCTATGTAAAAGGATCAGTGAACATCTACGTAACATAAGAAACAAACATGATGAACACTCTTTGTCTAAACATTTTCAGTTCACCACGGGGGGTCCTTACAGGGAATAAAAGTAACAGGCATTAAGATGGTCCACAAAGACTGGCGTAATGGAGACTACATGAAACAGATGTCGCGAGAAGAAACCCGCTATATTTTTGAGTTGGACACTTTGATACCTAAGGGGTTAAATAATGAAGTTGAACTGTTCGCATTTGACTAAAGTACACAAGATGAGCCTTCGGTATTTAAAGCCATCTGACACATGGGGAGCCAACCCTGATGAAGGAATCCGCAGACATTCCAAAACGCTTTGGTCTTTTGGCTCCTACTGCAATCCGTACGTCTCCTGGGGGCACCACGTGACTGCACGAGTCACGTGACCTGAATGTCACGAAGGTCCTGCCGAGTATTGCGCAAGGATCTCTGCACTCCAGGCTGAGGGAGCGCTTGTCACCGGCCAGGACAGCGCTCGCAGAACCCGCCTGCAAGCCGACAAATAAAGGCTCCAAGCTAAGTAGAACCTCTTTTCACTGCTACCACATTGACTGGAATACAATTTACGTCCGCAGTTCTACTAGAGGTACCGGGTTTTTTTCAATTCTGTCACCTGCAGTATTCCTCCACGTGGATTAGTCACCACCTAAGTAGTCACTAGGTATCCTTTAGAGTACATGTTTTTATCCCATAGGTATTAAGTTATATCTAGTAGCACCTCCTGACAAGCAATTATTTATTTTAATGTTAAAGGGAGCACTAATTTACTATAAATTCAAAACAGTGCCCCAACATACCGCAGTTTTACTAAATATTTATTTTTCCTTACTCTAGTTTGACCGCATTCTGTCCTATAGCGCTGGTAAATTGTTTTCTTTTTATAATGTTATATTCCCCTAGATGGTTTAGGGCTTTACCTGCAGCTGACTTTATGTGCCCACACTAGCGTTGCTACACATCAACCCTATTTTTTGCTTACAATATTAAACTTTGTCATTTTTTAAATTAGGAAAATAATCTAACATCACTTGTCGTTGATTGACAAAAGTATGTGAACCTTTAGCATCAGCAGATAAATTGTAGGTGAAATTAGAGTCTATTCTTTTCAATCAATGTGATGACAATAGGGTTTGAATGGGTGGCCTGTTTTATTTAAAAAATACAGAGATCTTCGAAAGTCTGATCTTTCCAACATGTTTGTGTAAGCAGTGGCATAACTAGAGTCTTATGGGCTCCAGTGCAACATTTGGACTTGGGCCCTCACAAGGATGTTGTTCAGATGTATGGTCCCTTGTAAAAATGCCATCTGTCCTAGCCCCTATCCTGTAATAATATCACTAATCCTGTAATAA
Organism: Dendrobates tinctorius; assembly: GCF_039654945.1. Lineage (NCBI taxonomy): Eukaryota > Metazoa > Chordata > Amphibia > Anura > Dendrobatidae > Dendrobates > Dendrobates tinctorius. The sequence continues at coordinate 31,860,016 of NW_027361771.1, forward strand.
TGTCCCTGATCCTGGCCCCAACCTGTAATAATGTCCATCATCCTGGTTGGTTTCTTTAACAATGTCCTCTCTAATATTTTCCACAGCCCTGGTCTCCATACAGTAATAATGGCCCACAGCTTATATTACTAGCACCCATCCTGTAATAATGTCACTCATCCTGGCCCCATGTTGTAATGATGTCCCCCCATCTTCGCCCCTATCATATAATAATGTCCCCCATACTGTAATAATATCCCCTATCTTGGTTCCCCATCCTGTAAAAATTTCACCCCTCTTGGCTACCATACTGCAATAATGTCCCATATCCTGGGTTCCTTCCTATAATAATGTTCCGAATCCTGGACCCTTTCCTGTAATGATCTCACCTCTCCTGAGCCCTTCGTGTAATAATGCACCGTGTCCTGGTTCCCTTCCTGTAACAATGCCCCCCATCCTGGACCTCTTCTTGCAATTATATCCCCTGTCCATAAAAAACAACACAATTTTCTTACTTGTCCAATCTCCCACAGCGAACAATGTTGTCTTCCTGTTCCATAGGCGGTGCCGATGCCGGACACATCAGCTGCCAACTCCTAATTGGCCATCACTATGATGCGTAACGCTCTGCCCCCTATTGAGCAGGAACATTACAGTGGCATCACAGGATAAACTCGAAGCAACAATATCCTCATTTAAAAAGTTAAAAAGTCTAATATTTTTGACTTACTTCCTTAATTTGGTTCTCTTTAACCTACTTTTAGCACTTGGGTGAAAATCAGATGAGGTTTTGGTCAAAATTATGCAGAGATTTTTAAAATTTTGAAGGTTTTACCAACTTTCAAAAAATACTATAAGAGCTGCAGTCTATTAGCGGCTACTGATTGGCTGTGGTGTTCACATAATTTTGTCCAAGGTAAGCCGGATTGGCTGTAGCGTTTACATTTTGTCTGAACTGAGCCGAGAGATGAGAATCAATTGTAGTAGGCAATGCCTTTAATATTCAACTCTTTTAGCCTTTTACAATGGTGATTTCAAAGGATGTGGAAGGAGGTCCCTGCCAAGCATAGCATGAAACCTGTTTACCATGATTACCGCCAACATTAATTGGGTTCAAACGTGAAATTCTTCATGTCTTCTCTGTCCGACATATCCTTTACTTCTTTCCTAAACTTCCTAGCTAACTAACTGCCTCTACTATCATTCACAGTGATGTCTAACTGCACATTAAGTCAGCATGCACTATTTTGTCTGGTAAATTGGTGGACACTACGACAGAAGCATGACGCACTCCATTTAAAAAGTGAGTACCTGTCATGTGACAGATTCAGAAATCCCGTAAATTCTATTGAACCGCTCCCATATACTGTACCGAACAAATCCACAGAATTAACAAAACTGATGTGAATGAAGCTTAGGGAAATAGAAATCCTCTTTAGACTCTTAGGCCGGGGTCACACTAACCGACGCAAAATACGGTCCGTAGTTTACATGCGTAATACGGATGAATGACCCCTAAATAGTGCTCCGTATGTCATCCGTAAGCAAGGTGTGGTCGCGTATTTTGCGCATGTCAGCATCCGTATGTGATCCGTATGTAATCCGTATGGCATCCGTATGGCGAGATTTTCTCGCCAGCTTGCAAAATGGAGATTTAACGGTTTTGAGGCCTGCTTACTATTTAAATCATTAGCCTGCACCCTATTTATTGCCTCAGAAACAGGTGGCTGCCTCCATTCTGTCCATTTGTGACCTTGCCTTCACTAGGTGTGTTGCTGTTGTATGTGCAACATGGCAGACAGTCTGACTTTCAACACAACTGAGCAGGTTCTCTTCAACTGGCTTTTGTCATGCCTCTTTGGTCAACCATACCCAGTGATAGTGGATCCGCGGAGGAGGAGACGCATGTGGGTCCATCCACTTTTGAGGCAACAACTCACAAGAGGTCATTTTCACCGCCTCTATTCTTCTCTACGGGAGCATCCAGCTAAATTCTTCCAATACTGTCACGTGAGCCTTGCAACATTTGATCGACTCTTGGAGACAGTGCGCCCTGGAATAACCTTTCAAGACACAAGGATACGCAAAGCTATATCTGCAGAGGAGCGACTTCTACTCACATTACGGTATGTACTACACAACCACATTCTCTATGTTGATGATGTGTTGCCCAAAGTATGTATTTTTGGCTTCATGGACTAATTTTAATGCCCTCATCTTATTCCAGATATGTTGAAACTTACAGACCAGAATGTTATGTGTAATATGTACTGAATATCACATAGTCATTGTGCAACAAAATATGTGTGTGTTATTAGATGTGAATTCATAACAAGTTTTGTATGTATGTACTTTTTTTTGTTTAATTTGTGCATTCTAAAAGGTTCATTTTCTGTTGTTCTTCAGCTTCCTGTCCACTGGCCTGTCTTATGCCACCCTCGTTCATGAGTTTCTGATTGGAAGATCTACCATTTCTGGCATAGTCAGGTCGACATGTAGTCAAATATGGTCAAGACTACATCAACTCGTCATGCCCGAGCCCAGGATGGGAGACTGGTTGAGGATATCAAGGGACTTTGAGGAGGAATGTCAGTTTCCTAATTGCATTGGTGCCCTTGATGGCAAACATATCCGGGTGCGTAAGCCACCAAACTCTGGCTCCCAATTCTTCAATTATAAACAATACTTTTCTGTTGTATTGTTGGCTCTGGCCGACCCTCAATACAAGTTTATAATTGTTGACATTGGGGCCTATGGAAGGACGGGAGACTCTCGAGTCTTCAATACTTCCATTATGGCTCGGCGGCTACGCACCAACCAGTTGGATCTACCACCACCACGCCAGCTACCAGGCTCCACTCAAGAATCTGTCCCTTGTGTCCTTGTGGCAGATGAGGCTTTTCAGTTAACGCGCAATGTCATGAGGCCATATCCGCGGCGCAACCTTGACCACAGGCGCAGAATTTTTAAATTGTGCCTATCACGTGCTCGGCGACTGGTGGAGTGTTCCTTTGGCATTCTTTGTGCCAAATGGCGGGTACTCCAGTCTGCCATTCAGCTGAGTGAAAAAAATGTTAATGAAGTAGTTAAAGCCTGTGTGGTTCTTCATAACTTCACCAGGATACATGATTGTTCCTCCTCTGGTGGTGTTGTGCGTGGGTTGGCCAGTGTGCGTAGGGCGACACCACCTATCAACCCTCAACGTAGACCGCTCTCTGGCCTCAAAGTGCGTGATATTTTCACAAATTACTTTATGTCACCTGAGGGGGAAACGTCTTGGCAAGAGCATGCTGTATCTATGTTATAATTTTGTGGTTTATGTGTGTCTAAATATATATATTTCTACCCCTTCAGATTCTATGACTTCTTAATTGCATTGGTAAGCGTATGTTAGTTTGCTGACACTGTTTTTTAGAATTGAGACAGAGACGTAAAATGTAGTAGCCAAATGTTTACTTGACCCTTTTTTTTTTTGTTGTTTTTTTAAATCAAAACATATTATTGCCATATAAGAACTGTGGCAATGTGGCAAATTGGCCTTTTTGCAGATGTGAACATTTTTTCACAAACAATTTTTCACACATACAAAAACAAAAATACAACATAATGCAATACCAAAATGGCTACATTATAAATTTTGGTAATTTGGGGAAGGAGAAGGCGGAAGTCCAGCCTGTGGTTGCTGCTGGCTACTTTGCCCAACATCGCCCTGTGTGGGAGCATACTGTTGCCCATGATGTGGGTATTGTACTGCCTCCTGGGATTGGACTTGGTACTGGCCAGAGTGATACGGAACAGGGGAATCTTGTTGGCTTGGGTAGGCCCGTGTCTCATACCCACCAATATAGCCATATCGTCCCCAACCAGGTTGGGACCAGCCTCCAACACTGGGTGGGAAAAAGTGGCCATATTGATGGGGTTGGCTAGAGGCAGACATATGTTGCTGGTGTTGTAAATGTTGGGTAGGGGGAGGAAGGGGGTGAGGTGTAGGCCCACGTATTTGAGGATCCTCAGAGCCTGTTTGAGCAAGCATCTGTGTGGGTGGTCTAAGGCGCATTAGATTTCTGGGTGAAAGCTGCCACCTCTCCAGATATTCAAACAACTCATATGGGGTATTGGGGGGTGTGCTTGCATCAAGCAGGATCTGAAAACATCCTCGAATACGGAGTCTCACCTCACGGGAAAGGGCATGGAGATAATGGGCCAGGCTACGTGAGTATTCCTCCTCGCCATCATCTGTATTCACTCTAGTCAGATAGTTGAGGACCCCTGTGTCCACATTGGTCCGGGTATCTTGGGCAGGGATCTGACGCCTTCCTCGTCCTCGCCGGGATGGTCCAGCAGGCAGTGGGGAGCCCCGGATGTGGGCAGTTGGGCTGCTGCTCATGTTGCCCTGCTCCTCCAGTATGGCTGATGGTGCAGCAGCAGACGGTCCTGGTGGTGGGGTTTGTGTCGCAGGCACTGGGTTCTCCTGAGAGGATTCTTCACCCATGCTTCTTGTAGGGGGAGAAGATGGGCCAGCCACCTCATCCCCTACAGGATCAATGATGGGCTCTGTATCTGAGCCCGTTCCTCTATCCGTAAGGTTGGACTGAGTTCTGTTATGAAATAGAACAGAGCCAAAAATAAATCAATATTTTTGGCCCTGTAAAGTATCTGTGTAATGTGGTGTGAGGTATCTACTTACGGTCTCAGATCCAGAATAGGGGAGAGGAAGGAGAGGCAGTCATAATAGATGTATTTCCTCTTTATGTAGCCCGCATCACAACTCCTGGACCGCTGCTGACGTTCCCGCCGGTATTGGTCGCGGATGCTGCGCCACCGTCTTATCACATCTTCCACTGCAATGTGACAGGAAATATTATCAATTTCACATATTTGATATGTCAAATTTGCTACCAGTAGCCTAGGCATGTGGCCTTCTGGGGTGTGCTTTCTACCCAGGGAGGCATATCTAATTGGCCCATCCAGCCCAGATACACAGGGTCACAATAGTTCATGTATCAAGTAACTACACTTAATAACTTGGTTGGCTAGGAGGATGAGGAGCTTGTGGCCTGTGCCAAATGATGGCAGGGTAAAACCATGGGTCACATCAAAATCTACCCACCTCATGAGGAAAAAAGTACAAGCACAGGAAGGGGGGGTGGCCGATTCTATATGCATCTTTTGATGTGAGGTATTTTTAAACAGTTTTTGGCTTGTACTTACTCAGTTTCTGCTGCTCCTCACGTTGCCGATCACCAAAATCATGGAACATCTGGCGACATATGCGCCTCCATGACGCCTCCTTTCTTGCCTGGTTGGCATAATGGGCATCACATTGGTCCCAGAGTTCTGGCCGCTCCTGCACTAATACAATAAGCATCTCCACATTGAGGAAATATGGCGCCATGACGCTGCTGTACTCCGTGGAGGCGTACTTCCTGGATGTCTGGAGCACTTTTTGAGCTCATTTGCATGTCTAGGCTTCCTGATGATGGATTGGCCCATTTCCTGTCACCAGACAAAAGACCTGCGTATTTCTCGCAAGTCACATGTGTGGTCCGTGTGTAATCCGTATTTTTTGCGCACCCATAGACTTGCATTGGCGTACTACGGGCGTAGTACGCTGACAATCGCAGCATGCTGCAATTGGCACGGACCGCAGAATACGGACGAGAAATATATGGCTGTTGGGAGCAAACCCAAAGAGAATCATTGGTCCGTGTGTAATGCGTGCTTTTAACGCCTCTCACTCGTCCGTATTCCTTTCTAGTGTGACCCTGGCCTTAGTCATATAACAGTCTACAAGTCATCATCCGGAAGGGTATAATATAGAAGAAAAACACACTGACATCATCAACCTAATAAAGCAGAGCTGTTGCTGGCAACCTGTCCAAACCTTTTGGCCTCCAGCCTATTTTGGACTTTCTATCTCTTGAATCTCAAAACATAATTTTTTTAAATAGACATGTATTTATAACATCGAGGCAGCTTCTTACATGAAAAATGAGAAGCGCTCCAAAGGAGAGAATACTCCGCATTACTCAGAATAACACACAGCAGTTTTTCTAAACCACTGTCACACGGCATCATGACTGAGCTCAAAGTATGCAAGTGCAGAGTTTATAGTGGCTAACCGCTCTCCTTTCTATATTGCAGGTGCTTCACGATTAAGCTTCCATTCCTGGGTACATTACTATGTAGATGACAATGTCAGCAGCCGCATCCCATTACATGACACCTATTGAGTTCCGTGCTCACCGATGGCCCACCAGGGCTGGGAACTGTATATGTGACCAGCACTGTATCAAGTTCCACATCGTCTGTGGAGTTCTGTAAAGTTGGGATAAAGATTTTGAATTATATTCTGATTAATGGATCGATCCTTAGGGGTTGCATTTAAGGAGGATGAGGTCAGTTCAATGACTAGAATGGCAGAGTTTAGGATATCTCTGGCCAATCTCTTCTTTTACGAGTCACAGAAGAGGGGTTTTCGGTAGTCTAGTAGTGGAATGATGCAAGCACTGGGATTCTGGTTGTTTTGTGCTTAGGAAACAGCAAAAAAAAGTGAGATTTTATGTGTAAAATTAAACAAGTGAAAATTTGGCAAAAGGGAGCATTTTAACCAAGATGTGATTAGTTTTGTCATTGCCATGCTTAGACTAAGGAAATGAGAGGACCTGAGCTGTTAAAGAAGTATTCCTCCTCCTCCTCCCATCAAAGTTTTCATCCTCCTAAGATATTGCAGTCATCACATTATATAGCACTGTGTACGTACAGTTTCTCATTTTGCCTTTCTACCCAGCAAATTCTTCTCTTTTCCATTAGGTCTATGACATCATGCGATTAAAAACTGTCTAGCTGAATGTAGAACGTGAATGTAGATCACTACAAAATCCCTGGTAGAGGGAGAAGTAGCGCATCTAGATCAGGAGTTGAAGGGGGGTGGAGCTGAGCTGGCCAGGGAATTTGCAGTGATGTGGAATTGTAGTTCTAATGATGACTCATGCAGGGAAAATAGACTTCCTGTTTCTACATAGAGCTTAGTATTCAGCTAGTCAATTTTTAGCCATGTGATATCAAATACCTAATGGAAAAGAAAATAATTAACTGGGTTAAAGGGACAAATGATGTTAGGAGTCAGATTTCTGCGGTTACTATGCAGGAATCCAGACCCTCACATTCTGCAGTCTCCTGCGCTTTATCTACTGAAGAAGAGATTGCAGAGGAGATTGCCTTGCAGCAAATCTCTCCAGAGGCTAAGTTCTTCCATCTGCCTTCTGAGCATGCTCATGAGACGATCTCCCATTGGAGATCGGGAGTCATGTGCTCAGGTCCCGCTCCAGATCTCATTGATCCATCTCGGAGGTCTGGAAGCTCCTGGAAGGTCCCGGCTGTTATAAAAGGCGCGCATGGCTGTTCCGCCATGCACTAGTATAGTCATACTTGCTGCTGTGTGAATGAGGATGGATGCATGATCTGGTAAATGACACATTTGAAACCCCTACCCTTTGATAATACGCTTGTGTGAGGGATTGAGTTATTGCCAGTACCAGTAGCAGTGCCAGCGTGCTATTGCTCTATAGCCACAGCTGCTAGTGTCCGACATTGCGCTTGCGCCACAGCGGTGTCGTTAAGCCGCAGTATCCACGCCGCGCTGCAGTAGCAGCCCTCTTGAGCGTTCGCGGCTGCGACGCTATACATACGGACACACACGGTAGGTCTAGAAGGACTTAGTGCCGCCATCTTGGGCTACTCCTGTGACCATATACCGTGACTCCGTGAGTGTTATTTCTCTGAGTTCCTGTGACCCTAACAGGCTCAGCACTTTATGTTCTGTAGCATCTCTGTGACTAAACAGTGAGTGCTCTGCGCACCTGGGTGAAGGTTAACCCCGTGCGCACCTCCGCCATATTGCTCTGCCACCAGCTAGCAGCGGTTATACCATCTAACGCACGGTGGACCCCGAGCGGCGAACGCACTTTATTTATATGTTTATTTAGTGCGTTCCGCCGTTCCTAACAAATGAACAATTGTAAGTACACAGTGCTATATAATATGATGATTGCAATATATAAAAAAAATAAAAACTTCATATTCGAAGGGCACCTTCTCCCATCAGCAATTTTAAGATATCTCTACAGGTCTTTAATGGGATTTAGATCCGGACACATAGCTGGCAACTTCAGAACTCTTTAATACTTTGTTTCCATCCATTTCTGGGTGATTCTTCAAGTATGTTTGGGGTCATTGCCTCACTGGAAGACCAATGACCTAAACCCAGCTTTCTGACACTGGGCACCACATTGTGAACCAAAATCCTTTGGTAATCTTCAGATTTCATTATGCTCTGCACACAGTCAAGACACCTAGTGCCAGAGGCAGCAAACAACCCCAAAACATCTTTGAATCTTCATCATATTTGACTATAGGTACTGTGTACTTTTCTTTGTAGGCCTTATCCCATTTTCAGTAAACAGTAGAATGATGTACTTTACCAAAAAGCTCTATCTTGGTCTCATCTGCCCACAAAACGATTTCCCAGAAGGATTTTGGATGCTTACGTATATTTTTTGTTAACTGCAAACTAGCTTTTTATGTCTCTGTTTCACCAGTGGAGTCCTCCTGGGTCTCCTGCCAAAGCATTTCATTTCATTCCAATATCTACGGACAGTTTGTGCTGACACTGAAGCACCCTGTGCCTACAGGACAGCTTCAATTTCTTTGCAACTTGATTGGAGCTGCTTAACCACCATGCCGACTATCATGCGTGGCAACTTTTCATCAATTTTTCTCTGCCATCCACGTCCAGACAGATTAGCTACAGTGCCATGGGTTGTAAACTTCTTGATTATGTTGAGCACCATGGAACATGGCACATCAAGATCTCTGCAAAGTAGTTGTGACCTTGGGATTGTTGATATTTTTATACAATTTTGGTTTTCAAGTCCTGAGACAGTTCTTTTCTCCTCTTTCTGTTCTCCATGCATAGTGTGCCACACACAGACATACAATGCAAAGATTGAGACAACTTCTCCCCTTGTTATCTGGTTTAAGGTGTGATTTTCATAATAAAAAAAGGGTCTTACCAGCTCACTTGAAAACAGCCTGTGGTGTGTGGGAGCAAGGAATCACGTCGTCCAGCGTGTAGTTACTCCAGAAAAAAAAAAAAAATTCCAGCTACTATAAGATCCATTTATTGAGTGAAAAGTAAGACAGAGTTCACATGATTGTCTCTATTACGCGTTTCGAACACCCACACTCTGTTCTTTAAAGAACACAGTGTGGGTGTTCAAAACGCATAATAGAGACAATGTTAGGCGTCAGATTCCTGGCACTGCACAGCGGGAATCCAGAGCCAGACATCCTGCGGTCTCCCATTCTCCTCCGACCACTCGGACTCCTGCTCAGCATTCTTGGCGAACCAGGCATTTCCCTCAGACTTGTTCTGTGAGCCTGGATGTTGCTGCCACCTCTGGTACAGCAATGGTGGCGCAACCTGCCTTGCAGGGAACTGCTCCGGAGGCTAAGTCCTCGTGCCGTGCTACTGGGCATGCCCGCAACTTGTCTTCTCAGTGGAGAGCAGGGGTCACATGTGCAGGTCCTATGTCGGATCTGATTGGTCCTTCCTATAGTACTGGAGGGTACGGGAAGCGCATGGCTATAAAAAGCCCGCATGGCGGCTCGGCCATGCGCTAGTGTAGCATATTATGCTGTGTGTGTATGGTGATTGATGCATGGACTGGTGACTGACTCATTTGAAACCCCTTCCCTCGGTTATTACGAATGGTGACAGATTGTTGGGTAGTCAGCTCCAGATTGTGGCAAGCTACACGCCACTGTGCCTCCTGCACTGCACACTAGCGTCCGACGGTGCTCGGTCATTCCGGCGCCGTCGTTCAGCGGCCATAGTAATTGCCGCGCTGCAGTAGCAGCGTCCTTGGCGTCTGCGTTGCAATGTCACTCGCTGGTTAGCCTGTGAAGTGAACAGGGCCAGCGTCCTCATAAGTCTATTGTGTTAGCGACTCTGTGTGTGAACAGAGCCGCTCTTAGCGTTCGGGTGACGTTAACCCGAGCGCAGTACTTCACCTTTTGGTGCATTCGCCATTACTCAGCAGCGGTCTTGACACCTACCGCACGGTGGACCCCGGGCGGCGAACGCACCCCCTATTATTTATATCTGGTGCGTTCCGCCGACCCTAACATTACACTAGCGCCAGGGTCTGGCTAGTAATGGAGGATGAACAGCGACTGCTGCAGTACATCCGGCAGCTGCAGGGCAGGTTGGCGGCTCTCGAGCGTTCAGCCTCAGCTGCGGATGTTACTGCAGTCGCTGTTCAGGCAGCCACAGAGGCTGCCTCCCGTGTGACCACAGCCATCCCTGCCCCGACTTTGTCCCACCTCCCGCTGCCCGAAAAGTTCTCGGGTGATAGTGCTGCTTGTAGGGGTTTCGTAAGCCAGTGCTCTATACAGTTGGAGCTACTGGCCGCCCGATTCCCCTCTGAGCGGGCTAAAGTGGGATTTATCATTTCCCTTCTGTCGGGCAGGGCTTTGGAGTGGGCCACACCGCTGTGGGAGCGTGGTGATCATGTGGTGCATTGTGTCTCGTGGTTCTTAGACACGCTGAAACAGGTCTTCCTGGGACCACGAGTCACCCATGACACCGCGCTCCGGCTGCTGGCATTATCACAGGGCTCGTCCATGGTCAGTCACTTCGCCATCCAGTTCCAGACGCTGGCCTCAGAATTAGAGTGGCCAGATAAGGTCCTCATTCCGGCATTCTGGAGAGGTTTGGCTGGCCATGTGAAGGACGCTCTGGCCACCAGGGAGATTCCCGCTACACTGGAGGAGCTTATCACTGTCTCCACCTGAATAGATCTTCGCTTTACCGAGCGAAGGTTGGAGCGGGACCAGTGTAGGCAGAGGTTTAGGTTGGCACCTTGTTTTTCTAAACCTCTGGAATCTTCCGATCGGGCGTCCGAGCATCAGGGGGCTTCCCGTGAGGGATCTAGGCTCCGGTTCGCTCGAGCTCCTGTGAGCTGTCATATTTGTCGGCAGTCCGGTCACCGTGCCAACCGGTGCCCACAGCAGCAGGGAGAACGCTCGCGCCTAGTGGCCGTAGGAGGCGGCGCACTAGAGTCAGCTACGTTTTCCTCCAAGCTGTCCTTTAAGGGGACTCTTGGGTTTGATTCTTCCACTCTGGTGGTGGAGGTTTGCGTGGATTCCGGGGCAGAGGGCAATTTTATGTCGTCAGCCTTCGCCCAACGGCACGCTATACCCCTGGTTATGATGTCTACACCAGTCACCGTCAGAGTGGTGAACGGCACTACCCTACCCTCACAGATAACTCACCAGACCGTTCCCTTAGTACTCTCAGTGGCCCCGTCTCATCAGGAGACGATATCCCTCCTCGTCATGCCCGAGGGTATTGACCAAGTACTTCTAGGGGTTCCCTGGCTGCGGTATCACTCCCCCCATATAGAGTGGTCCTCAGGGAGGATTATTGGGTGGAGTAAATCATGTGAGGGTAGATGTCTGAGGGAGTGCGTTCAGGTTGCCTCCACCGAGGTTCCCGCTGATCTCTCCTCGCTCCCCAAACACTATCGACAGTATGCAGACGTGTTCTCCAAAAAGGCGGCGGAGACCCTTCCACCGCATCGCCCCTATGACTGTCCTATTGACCTCTTGCCTGGTGCTGAGCCACCCCGGGGTCGAGTCTATCCCCTATCTCTCCCAGAGACTGAGGTCATGTCTCAATATATCAGGGAGAATCTGGCAAGAGGATTCATTAGGAAGTCAGTGTCACCAGCGGGGGCGGGATTCTTCTTCGTCCAGAAGAAGAGTGGGGAACTACGTCCTTGCATTGATTACAGGGGTCTTAACGCCATCACCGTTAAGAATAAGTATCCTCTGCCCCTGATAGCAGAACTGTTTGATAGGCTACGAGGAGCGAGGGTATTTACCAAACTTGATCTGCGGGGGGGCTTACAACCTGATTCGCATCCGTGATGGGGATGAATGGAAGACGGCATTTAACACCAGAGACGGGCACTATGAATACCTGGTGATGCCCTTCGGCCTCTGCAATGCCCCGGCCGTCTTCCAAGACTTTGTAAACGATATCTTCCGGGATATGCTTGCCACCTCAGTTGTAGTCTATCTGGATGATATTCTCATCTACTCTCCAGATATTGACTCCCACCGGAGAGAGGTTTGCAAAGTTTTCGATCGCCTGCGGGTGAACTCCCTCTATGCCAAGTTGGAGAAGTGTGTGTTTGAGCAGGAGTCCTTGCCTTTCCTGGGTTATATCATCTCCGCCCAGGGATTGGCCATGGATCCTGCCAAGCTACAGGCGGTGATGGATTGGCAGGAACCTCATTCTCTCAAAGCGGTGCAGCGCTTTATGGGGTTCATAAACTATTATCGCCAATTCATTCCCCACTTCTCGACTTTGGTAGCACCCTTGGTAGCCCTCACCAAGAAGGGTGCAAATCCCAAGTTGTGGTCGGAACCGGTCTCCAAGGCCTTCTCCACCATTAAGTCCCATTTCGCTAGTGCTCCCATTCTACATCGCCCCGATGTAGACAAACCCTTCATTCTGGAAGTGGATGCCTCTTCCGTCGGTGCTGGAGCGGTCCTGTTCCAGAAGGACACGCAAGGTCGGAAGCATCCATGCTTCTTTTTCTCCAAGACCTTCACACCGGCGGAGAGGAATTATGCCATCGGGGACAGGGAGTTGCCAGCGATGAAGTTGGCCTTCTCGGAGTGGAGACACCTCCTGGAGGGGGCTCGCCACCCTTTCCAGGTGTTCACCGACCACAAAAACTTGGTATATTTACAAACAGCCCAGCGGCTAAACTCTCGCCAGGCCAGATGGTCTTTGTTCTTTTCCTGGTTCCATTTCACCCTCCACTTTCTCTCCGGGGAGAAGAACGTCCGGGCCGATGCTCTCTCCCGCTCCGTGGTTTCATCGGAGGAAGAGGAGGAGGAGCCTCGGCTGATCGTCCCATCTGAGAGCCTGAGGACTGTGGCTCCGGTTGCCCTTGAGTCAGTACCTCCGAGCAAGACATTTGTCCCTGCCCGTCTGCGACCGGAGGTCCTCTCTTGGGCCCATTCGTCCAGAGTGGGTGGACATTTTGGGACAAAACGGACCTCTGAGCTTTTGGCGAGGACGTACTGGTGGCCACATATGGCCTGTGACGTCAAGGACTATATTGAGGCGTGCGTCTCTTGCGCCCGGAATAGGTCCTGTCGGCAGCGGCCCGCTGGGCTTCTTTTTCCTCTGCCGATAGCAGACAGGCCCTGGGAGATGGTCGGTATGGACTTTGTGGTGGGGCTACCCAAGTCCAGCGGCAGCACGGTCATTTGGGTTGTCACCGACCATTTCTCTAAGATGGTGCACTTGGTACCTCTCTCCCGGTTACCTTCAGCGCGGGGCCTGGCAGTCTTGTTCATCAAGCATGTTTTCCGCCTGCACGGCATGCCGGACAAGATTGTCAGTGACCGTGGCCCTCAGTTTGCGTCCTGTTTTTGGAGAGAGCTCTGTTCTCTACTCAGCATTGAGCTGAACCTCTCCTCGGCCTATCATCCCGAGACAAATGGGTTGGTAAAGAGAGCCAACCAGACCCTGATAACATATCTTCGACATTTTGTCTCGGCCAGACAGGAAGACTGGGCATCCTTGCTGCCGTGGGCAGAGTTCGCGTTGAACAATGCTGTGGCCGACTCCACCGGTCAAACCCCATTCCTCCTAAATTACGGTCAGCATCCGCGCGTCCCTGTGCCCATGCCCGTGTCTTCCACCGACTCCAGGGTGGCAGACTGGGCGGTGGAGGCACGTGACATTTGGGATCGCACCCAGGATGCTATCCGAGCTTCCAAGGAGAGAATGAGGATCTCCGCTGACGCACACCGGAGTCCGGCTCCAAGCTTCTCCCCTGGCGACATGGTATGGCTCTCCACCCGAAACATTAAACTGCGGGTTGAGTCGCCCAAGTTCGCGCCACGATACATTGGACCATTCAAGGTCCTTGAGCGACTTAGCTCGGTGGTCTACCGCCTGGCTCTTCCTCCACATTTGGCCATCTCGGACGTGTTCCATGTGTCCCTCCTCAAACCAGTTCACATGGCCCGATTTTCCGAGCCATCTGCCGGATCATCAGACTTATCGTCTGACGAGTTTGAGGTTAACGCCATCGTGGGACGCAGGTTTGTCCATGGCAAAAAATTTTATTTGGTGGACTGGAAGGGTCATGGTCCCGAGGCTCGGACCTGGGAGCCGGTGGAAAACATTCACGCACCGCTCCTGATCGCGGCTTTTGAGCGCAGTGGTGCTGGGGGGGGAGGGGGCCCTAGGGGGGGGGTAATGTTAGGCGTTGGATTCCTGGCACTGCACAGCGGGAATCCAGAGCCAGACATCCTGCGGTCTCCCATTCTCCTCCAACCGCTCGGACTCCTGCTCAGCATTCTCGGCGAACCAGGCATTTCCCTCAGACTTGTTCTGTGAGCCTGGATGTTGCTGCCACCTCTGGTACAGCAATGGTGGCGCAACCTGCCTTGCAGGGAACTGCTCCGGAGGCTAAGTCCTCGTGCCGTGCTACTGGGCATGCCCGCAACTTGTCTTCTCAGTGGAGAGCAGGGGTCACATGTGCAGGTCCTATGTCGGATCTGATTGGTCCTTCCTATAGTACTGGAAGGTCCCGGAAGCGCATGGCTATAAAAAGCCCGCATGGCGGCTCGGCCATGCTCTAGTGTAGCATATTATGCTGTGTGTGTATGGTGATGGATGCATGGACTGGTGACTGACTCATTTGAAACCCCTTCCCTCGGTTATTACGAATGGTGACAGATTGTTGGGTAGTCAGCTCCAGATTGTGGCAAGCTACACGCCACTGTGCCTCCTGCACTGCACACTAGCGTCCGACGGTGCTCGGTCATTCCGGCGCCATCGTTCAGCGGCCATAGTAATTGCCGCGCTGCAGTAGCAGCGTCCTTGGCGTCTGCGTTGCAACGTCACTCGCTGGTTAGCCTGTGAAGTGAACAGGGCCAGCGTCCTCATAAGTCTATTGTGTTAGCGACTCTGTGTGTGAACAGAGCCGCTCTTAGCGTTCGGGTGACGTTAACCCGAGCGCAGTACTTCACCTTTTGGTGCATTCGCCATTACTCAGCAGCGGTCTTGTCACCTACCGCACGGTGGACCCCGGGCGGCGAACGCACCCCCTATTATTTATATCTGGTGCGTTCCGCCGACCCTAACAGACAATCATGTGAACTCTGTCTTACTTTTCACTCAATAAATGGATCTTATAGTAGCTGAAATTTTTTTCTTGAGTGATTTTCATAATGCCCACATCTGTGACTTCATACCGGTGAGTTTGAATGGGCATCACATGCTTGAAACAAAGTTGTTTACCCACAATTTTGGAAAGGTGCCAACAATTTTGTCGAGCCCATTTTTGGGATTTTGTTTTTTTCTTTGCTTTTGTTTTTTGCGTTGTTCCAATAGACACAAAATAAATAAACGTGTATAACTAAATATTTGCAACTGCAATAATTTTCCAATAGAAATACTTTATTTTCTGGAGCAGTTTCAAGGGTGCAAACACTTTCAGCCATGATTGTATAAGAGTCTTCATGACCCGTAAACATCCACTCTCAGTTTTTAAGCTTAGATATCCCCATTATCTTCAGTCTTTAGATTTATGCCACAGGTTAGTTTATTTGGCTTTCCAATATGGCAATCTATGTAATCATATTATATAGAGGAATACAATGTTTGTCACATTAGACCAAAAGCCCTTGAGCACAAAGACAATCTTTAGTAATGTAATTGTGCTAAGTTTTCTATAAATGATTGTGTTTTCTTGGAAAACCACAAACATAACTTTTGAGCACTAGAATGTTACAAAAACAAAAAAAGTAAATATGTCTTTGTTGTCCATAGTTGACAAGTTTTGAGGAGGTAAACTTGTGACTGGTGGCGTGTCTCTTATTGATATATTGCTGTAATTGGTATACTTGTATATAGGGCCTGTAAATAATATGTGATATACTTGTAAGATACAGCAGGAACGCGGGATGCAGTAACAGATCGTAGACAGAGCAAGGGTTAACAGGGGTTTAATTCTACAATGGATACTCCACGCAGGGAGAAATAGCAAGGAAGTTTCCTTAATATGACAAGTTGTGGATTTGAACACAGAAACAAAATTGTTAATTAAAACAATACATTCAGGGGTAATAGGACTTATCAATCTGGCGATATCAGCAACAAATCTCCTGGGGTAAATGGCAGCGCCAAGTCTGTGGCGTGGAGGGGTTCTGACATAGTACTGGAGACCATAGTGTCCGGGAAGGCATAGAAGTGGTGAAGACGATGTCTCTGTCCCATACAGGGATTTTCTCTATGCAGCGGTTGTTTGCGGACTGATTAGGGCAAAATTCAAAACGAGTGACCCGCTTCTCCAGTTGGCATGGGCACGTTACTACACCCTGTCCACAGACCCTGTGACGAACGGTCAGGGGTGTCGGCGGTGTCAGCGGTGTTGGTACAAGACTCTGACAACAGTCTCTGGCAATGGCACTATGGCCTCTAAGACTTAGCCCTACTCTCTCAAGATACCCTGCGGTAGAAGTGCTGACACTGACCTCCTGCATGCTGCATGTTCCCGCCAAATCTCCCTGGGCCCCGCTGTTGGCGGTGGGTGACGATCTACTTGGCGCTGATGCTGCCAGCAAGAGCACTACTCTCTGTGGCTGCTTCAACACCCGGCTCGGTTCTGCTCTGTGTGCATTGCTGTACACGGCTCAGCTCTGCGTGGCTCTGCTCTGCACAGCTCTCTCTCTGGATTACTGCTGGGCACACTGCTTCCCTCAGCGCAGAAGGCCCTGCCCCTCTGATCGCCTGAAACCCGGCCTGTCGCAGCGCCGGTACTCTGTATCAGGATGGAGCGGAGCGCACCGCTCACCTGCCTGCATGCTGCTCTGCCCTGGTGCCAAACTGACCTCCTTCGCGTGCTTTCTCTTTTTCCTCCTCCGCCCTCCTCTGACAGCAGGAAGCCCCTCCTCGCTAGAGCTTCCCCCAGGCAACAGGGGAAGGTCCGCCTCACTCAGGCTTCCCCCCGAGAACAGTGGATGCAGCCTCTCTAGTTCTGGACCCAGCACGCAGGTACCCGCTGCCTCGTCGATCCCATTATATTCTGTGCATACATTAGTGCCATCATGCCCTGTCATGTCAGCCATACAACTGAAATGATTATTTTCTGGCTGCCAGTTTGTAGGCAGAGTTGCCATTTCGGCATAGGCCCATGAGTAGCCTGACGCTGATGGAGTTGTGCTTGGTGCTCGATGGGCAAAATGCATTGTAAAACTGTGGTTTGTTATGGCACTCAACTCCGGACACAGTAGATGTGTAACATAGGTAATTGGATGCAGCCGACACAGAGGCACAGAGCAAGGTTTAACAGTGGTAAACAGTTGTTTGATTTAATCGTTACAGGGATGAATCTCCTTACAGGGAGCAACATGGGATAATTCAGATTAAGACTAGTGATTACAAAAGAATGAAGCAACTTAAGGTGGCAGTTTATATGTAAGTCTATTTCACTTAGCGCGAGTCCGATGCTTGTCACCTCCTCTGGAATGAATGCTGGCTGCCGTCTAAGTCCGGTGCTGAGGTCTTCAGGCTTCCCCGCCTAACAAATCAGTCTTCTCTCTTTTTGCAGCAGCAGGCAGTCACCGGTCTGACCTGCTGAGCCCCTAGTCCATTAAGCTGCTCTACAGACAAGTCTTTCACAGTAGTCTCCAGCTTGGCGTGCATTCCAATGCATGCCCGATGACGTCGCCAGTTCCTTTCTACACCCGACCCTTATCACTGCAGCATGGCCTATCGTTACTCGCGGCGCGGCACATTTCTTCACTCTCACTTCTCTCTGGCGGAAACCCCCTCTCTCTTCCCGTGCAAACGCCCTTATACTCTTCTGGCTCACCACGCCCCCTCTACGCAGGTCATGGGTCCACTCTGTCCCCAATTTCCTTCTCCCCTGCAACAAGAGCCTCGGACCCAGCAGTTCCGGACCCGGTGCCCTGTTAGCAACCACAGCCCGGTCTTCTCCTCTACACATGCAATGAAATTATGTAAAACAGCACATTTTCACCAGCATAACAACTTGTCATCATATGGCATAACTTTGCTTAATATCTTATGACCTGACCTGGCACGGCATGACATGATGTGGCATGACAAAGACAACAGGTTGGTTACCTCAATGGAGATCTACAGTTCAAAGATATATTATAAAAGAAGATGATCCAGACCCCATCTTAAAGTCTGCTGCTAAAGAAACTTGTAAAATGTGATTTAGGCTATGTGCACACGGTAGTCTGCTTTGGAATTTTCCGCGCAGAATTTTCTAAATCCGCAGGTCAAATTACCTGCATTTTTCCTGCAGATTTAGTGCATTTTTTTGTGCGGTTTTACTGCATGTTTTGTGCAGTTTTCCCCTGTGGTTTTCCACCTGCGGATTTCTAAACTGCAGCAAAACCGCACAAAAGAAGTGACATGCTGCATTAAATATTCCGCACCAAATCTGCGCGGAAAAAAACGCAGCATGTGCACTGTGGATTTTGTTTTACATAGCCTTTAATGCTACTGTACATCACATGCAGTTCTGCTGCGAATCCACAGGGCAAAATCCGCTGCGGATCCGCAGCAGAATCCGCACCGTGTGCACATAGCCTTAGGTGTTGGTACACCAAACTAAACCTGAAAAGGCTAGCAGATGTTGGTGTCCCGCTCTGCCTTGCTCACACTCCAAAAAGATCAAGGTATCATCAGGTTCTTTCAGGCTTTCAAGTCAAAAGTTACCACTGCTGCAGCCAGGTATACCCTCACGTCTTTTAGTCTCACACGCTTAGGTAATGTTACATAGGCCCAATCATATGCAGATACTTCATGTCTTATTCCCTCTTACTGTGTGTGTGTAGTAGGGGCCAGGTTGGGGGGTGGTCCACTGCTTACCGCGACCAGACGATGCAAAGATGAGACGGAGGCAGATTTCAGTTGTAACAGGTCCAAGTTTATTGGCCGTCCTCCTGACAAACGTAGCCATACACCGCAGTATTTTTTCGGCTCTCCATATCCAGGCCCGGCTACCTTCACCTTTCCTTCAGTCGTAGTGTCATTCTTCGCGGATCTTTCGCTGGGGCTATCCTAGACCAATCTACCGCCAGCGCTTCACCTGCCCAAGGTCGTCATCCAATCGGTACCCCCGGGGCCTCGTCTGTCCTGCGGTCCGTTGTGTCAGGGCCACCCCAGACTGTCTCTTCCTGTTAGTCCCCTGGTCGAGCTCTCCACCGTCGTCAGTCTTCTGTACTGAGTCTCTTCCACCTGAGCTCCTCCCGGGACTAGCCTCGCCCGGAACCCTGTCCTGTCCTATTTATCCCCTCTCACTGGGAATTCCCCTCATGGGTTCCTATCTCCCCGCTCCCCATGACTAAGCGGTTTCCTAAGCCCTAAGCTGATGTCAAGTCCTGTACTACACTCCCCCTGCCATCTTGTGGTCAAAACTAGGTATTGCACTCCCTTTTCTATCTTCCCCAGCTGCCTCCCTTCTGTCATTACTACCATCCATCTCCAGTGCACAAACCATCCTTTCTACCTCCAGTCAAGTCCGTCTGTCAAGTCACCTTCCCTACACTCCCCCTTCCTTTGTCCATTGTCATCCCCGACAATCGTACTCCCTACCTATGTTGCTCTGAAGCTTGTCCACCATCAGTTGTCGGACCAATTGTTGGGCCAAACCCGCCATACGCGGGGGGCCGAATAAAACCGGGAGCACCATGCTCCAAGCAGCCTACTGCTACTCGCCAGCACGCACGCCACGTGACAGCTTCTTTCAGGTTGGCGAGGTCCACCCGGACTACTCTACAGCGTGTATCTCCCACTACTCTCCCCTTCTACTACCTGCAACTGTTCGGAATGCCATGACCGAGGCCTTTCACCTATCAGGTCATCGTTGGCGCCCGCCCATCCTTTTGGGGTGTCCGTGGTGTCAGGGACCTGACTGATGGACCACTGTCTGGTTCGATATCTCTCGTCTCTTCGTCCTTCAATTTTTAAAAGAGTCATGGTCAGCATTTTTATCCTACCCTGTACCCAGGACCTGTTACACATTTTTATACAATTTACACATTAAACCAACTTTTAGTATACCGTATATATGGTTACCTTTGTTTTAAAAACACTATGAGTAACTCAACAGGAGTTACCCCTTTTTTCTTTAAACGTAACATTTCAAAACAGAACACGAGTACTCCTCTTTCCTTTTACACCAACACTTCCTCCCCCGCATCCCCGCTATGTCAGGAGCAAGTAATGAACAGCAAAACATGTCCCTTATCTTGGACGTCGAACTGTCCTCTGGGCTGCACAACGGTGCACCGAAATCCCGGTAGTCCGGGCCATCTCCTGATAGCCGATGCTATGCCGATAGTAGGGGGGGCTCCACAGCCGTGGAGCTCCCGCGATGCTGGGAGTGTCTTTGGGGGTCCCTTTTTTTTATGGGGGCGCGTGGCCTTCGGGTTCAACGATCACGGCTACCGCATAATAGCCGCGGGGACAGTACTCTTTATAGTATGACACCAAGTCCCTCTCCCACAAAGCCCGGCCGTGATGGATGGAAGTCACGTTAAGATATACCTTTTGGCCAGTTGCGATGTCTTGAATGAACCCGTATCCCTTCTCCAGGTTGGTATACACGAGCCGCCCGGTGGATCGGGAAGCCGCTATGCCCGCCTCTCCTTTTTCGTGGAGCAGTCTGCAGATCTCCTGCTCTTGGGCCTTCTTCTTCTCTATGACCTCCGCAACCCATACGGAGGGTCCGGTGTAGGCCACGGAGTCCGGTGGGCGGGACGTGGCCGGGGTCGAGAACGGGGCAGCGGCGGCCACAGATTCCGGCGGCCCAGCAGCCGCTGAGGCCGGGCGACGGGCAGGAGCAGGCACGGGCCCCGGTGGGTAGGCCGCAGAGCCCGACAAGCAGGCCACAACCAACTCCGGGAGTAAAGTAGACGCGGCCGCGGGGCAGGCCGCAACCGGAGTCGCAGACAGGGCCAGAGTGGCGGCAGGCTTCGGTGGATAGGCCGCCGCCTCAAGGTGGAATGTGGCAGGGACGGCCACAGGTGGGTTCTGCACTGGCGACATAGGACGTGGCGCCGATGAGCGGGGTGGCTCAGGGACGCGGGCAAAACCCTCCGCAGCCGGGCTCACTGGGAAGCAGGAGGCCGCGTGGGAAGGCCGCATGGTGGGGGCTACTCCCGCAGCCTCCGATCTTCACCCCACCATCTGGCAAGGCTGGCCTCCAGGCTCATTGGTCCCGCGGGGAGGCTCCCAGGCGATGTCTTCGGCGGCTGCTCCAGCAGGGCCTGCAGTCGCTCCTCTTCTCCAACCGATGTATGGGGTGCTGCCAGTGGCTCCCAGGGGCAGGTCTCCCGATGAGATTCGACCTCTTGACGCTACCGCCACTCCAGGCGTCCGAGACCGTGGCAGCTGCAACGTCGCATCCCGTCCGGTGTACAGCAGTCGAATGGCGCCAAACAGCCGCAGCCGGTCATCCCATCTGGGCCACTCCCGCTCTTGGGTGGGGCGGTGGTCGGCTTCTCCACCCATCTTCCAGGGTCCAGCATGAGGGGGCAGATTTGATGCAACCCCAGATTGTCCAGTACAGCTGCAAACGCCTGTGCCTCTTCCTGATGCTGGAATATCACAGCCATTTTGTCCGGCTTTTGTACCGCCCCGGATCTTCTGACGACAGCCAATGATCCGGAACAAAGTCTCAAATTTGTAATCCACAGGTGAGCAAGTCAAGTCCTTTTAGGTACTTCTGCCACAGGCCTGCTGCTGAAGGTCGAGTATTGGCAGCAGCGATCCTGCCGACTA
Organism: Dendrobates tinctorius; assembly: GCF_039654945.1. Classification (NCBI taxonomy): domain Eukaryota; kingdom Metazoa; phylum Chordata; class Amphibia; order Anura; family Dendrobatidae; genus Dendrobates; species Dendrobates tinctorius. The sequence continues at coordinate 31,881,914 of NW_027361771.1, forward strand.
TGCCAAATGTAGTAGGGGCCGGGTTGGGGGGTGGTCCACTGCTTACCGCGACCAGACGAAGCAAAGACGAGACGGAGGCAGATTTCAGTTGTAACAGGTCCAAGTTTATTGGCCGTCCTCCTGACGACCGTAGCCATACACCGCAGCACCTTTACGGCTCTCCGTATCCAGGCCCAGGTACCTTCACCTTTACTTCAGTCATAGTGTCATTCCTCGCGGATCTTTCGCTGGGGCTGTCCTAGACCAATCTACCGCCAGCACTTCACCTGCCCGAGGTCGTCGTCCAATCTGTTCCCCCGGGGCCTCGTCTGTTCTGCGGTCCGTTGTGTCAGGGCCACCCCCCTGACCGTCTCTTCCTGTTAGTCCCCTGGTCGAGCTCTCCAACCTCGTCAGTCTTCTGTACTGAGTCTCTGCCACCTGAGCTCCTCCCGGGAATAGTGTTAGCAGCGGATTAATCAGCGTAACATCCAGAGTCAGCAACACAGAATGTAGATTTATTCATATCCAGGTTGAACAGCTTACAGCATGAAATGTGATCAGTCTGGTATCTGCTGTGGCTTGCAACATGGGAGCATTACAACAACAAGAAGGGAAGAGAAGGAGGGGGCATCCTGTCTGTTCTCCTTTCTTTTTTTTTTGTCACTGAACTTTGTTAACAATCTCACAATATGCACAATATATCAAACAGTATAATAGTAGTTGTTGCAATACATACAGATCAATATGCATTATTCCAACACCCCCACTCAACAACTACTTATCCTCTTAGTCCCAGTGTGGTTCTCAATTCTTGGAACCTGGCTCGTGGCAATGGCTTTGTCATATTTGGTTTTGAAGACCCACTTGCACTTGATTGCCTTTTTGCCCTGTGGCAGCTTGATGAGTTTCCAAGTTTGAAGTTGATGAAGCGATTTGATTTCCTCATTAGCAGCATTGATCCACTTTGTTCTTTCATGGACAGGTAGTTCTTGCATTTCATCCCATGACTGCGGCTCTGATTCAGGTAGTGTCTTGACTATGTAGGATAGACGTTTAGCTTGTACGCCTCTGTTTGATCTTGACGATCTCCTGATTTCAGATTCACCTGATTTTTCTGCTGTTCCTTGGTTGAAGAATCCAGCCAGACCTCTACATCCTCCTTGTTATTGTCTTGTAATTGTAACTTCAGCTGGACTACTGACGTGATGTCACAAAACTTGGGGGACACAAAGTTCTCATCAATCACTACATCTCTACTTATTGTGACCTTGTTTGTTTCTGGGTGTAGAATCCTATAACCTTTCTGGGTTTCACTGTAGCCTACCAGGATCCCTTCCTTAGCATGAGATTCCCACTTAGTTCGCCTTTCTTTGGGAACATGTACAAGTGCTTTACTTCCGAATATTCTTATATGATGTAGTTTTGGCTTTCTGCTGTTCCATTGCTCAAACGGAGTTTTCTCTGTAGCTTTACCTGGTAGTCTGTTCTGAAGATTGCAAGCTGTCATGATTGCTTCACCCCAATATGCTGTGGGCAGATTTGCATCAAACAACATACTTCTTCCACTTTCACAGAGTGTTCGGTTCCTTCTTTCCGCGACACCATTTTGATCAGGATTGTACGGTACAGTGGTCTGAAATAGGATTCCATTTTTCTTTAAAATGCTCTGTGTCTCATTACTTGTGTATTCAGTCCCATTATCTGCACGTAGAATCTTTGGCATTCTCCCAAATTTATTATATACCTCAGCTAGATATACTTCAAGTTTCTCTGGAACTTCTTTCTTGCTGTGAAGCAGATGGACAACTGTATATCTTGAATGATCATCAATAAATGTGAGAAAATATCTCTTCTTCCCAGGAGTCTGAGTGCTCATTGGACCACAGACATCTGTATGTATTAAATCTAGTGTCTGTTCTGTTCTTGTAGTACTTCTCTTAGGAAAAGCTTTTCTAGACATTTTCCCTTTGATGCAGCTAGTACATTTCATTATCTGGTTACATAGATCAATTGTAATGTCCTCAGCTAGTTACTTTTGAACTAACTTCCTTATTGCTTCTGGGTCTCTGTGTGCTAGGCGCCTATGCCATACATGAATGCAGTTATTGTGCCTTTCTTCCTGAGCAGTGTACACACACTCTTTGCATTTAAGCTGGTAAAGTTCATTTGTGATCTTTCCTTCTGCTAGTGTGTGGCCCTCTTTTGAGATGATGCAGCTATCATACTTAAATGTAACTTCATTTCCTTGTTTTGTGAGTTTCTTCACAGATAGTAAATTACTCTCACGACTAGGCACATAGAGCACATCTTTTACTGGGATCTTCTTGCTTTGTGTTGGTGAGATTTGACAATCAATATAACCATCTCCTATACCTTGTGAAGTCATGTACTGACCATTAGCCATAATCACTTTCTCTGACTTACTTTGGTTAAGCTTAGAAAAGAAGTCCCTGTTATTAGTCATGTGACTAGTTGCTCCAGAGTCTATACACCATGCATGCTTTCATGTATTTACACTGACAGTAAATGCAGTTTCAGTATTCACGAAATCATTTTCTGCAGACACAGCACTTTTAACCCTTTGAAGACTGCTTTGCTTTTTCAGCTGATTCATTCTAGCTTTCCAGACTCTGCAGTCGGCTTTCAAATGTCCTGATTTCTTGCAAACAAAACATTCACGTGTTTCTTTAAGGTGCTTTCTGTTATCATTTAGATTTTGTGTCTGTAAAGCAGATTCTGCATCGCATGTTCTGCTGTTTACACCTTCCGCTTTCCGCTTATATTCATCTATGAGCTTCCCTCTGAGCGTGTCATAGTTTTCTGGAAGACCACTAAGCAGTAATGCGGCTACATGAAAGTCCTTCAAATCTTCCCCAATGCCTCTCAGGCGTTCTACAATCTCTAGAATGCTTGTTATGTAGTCCTGCATATCCTGGCCATTCTGTAGTTTAGACTGGTACAATTTTCTCATGAAATAAAGTTTATTGCTTAAATTTATCCTCTCATGCACCTTTTGCAGCTGCTCCCACATTTCTCTTGCAGTTTCACTTTTACACACTTGCACAATCTGATCATCATCTATACTGAGTGATATGGTACTTTGTGCTTTCTGATCCATCTCTATCCACTCCTGTGATACTGGGTCAGGTTTAGGCTCCTGTGTGTATTTCCACGTACCTTCTCTTATCAGCAGCATTTTCACTTTGAATTTCCAGGATTGATAATTCTGGTTAGTGAGACTTGGTACTGTAAACTTCATGGAGTTGCTGCTGCTGGTGGCCATCTTTGCTGTCTTCCTTTCTTTTCTTTTCTCTGTGCTCTGGGGATCTAGGACTCTAGGACTCTGGGCCCATAACCTGTTAGCAGCGGATTAATCAGCGTAACATCCAGAGTCAGCAACACAGAATGTAGATTTATTCATATCCAGGTTGAACAGCTTACAGCATGAAATGTGATCAGTCTGGTATCTGCTGTGGCTTGCAGCATGGGAGCATTACAACAACAAGAAGGGAAGAGAAGGAGGGGGCATCCTGTCTGTTCTCCTTTTTTTTTTTTTTGTCACTGAACTTTGTTAACAATCTCACAATATGCACAATATATCAAACAGTACAGTAGTAGTTGTTGCAATACATACAGATCAATATGCATTATTCCAACAAATAGCCTCACCCAGAACCCTGTCCTGTCCTATTTATCCCCTCTCTCGCTGGAAATTCCCCTCCTGGGTTCCTAGCTCCCCTCTCCCCATGAATAAGCAGTTTCCTAAGCCCTAAGCTGATGTCAAGTCCTGTACTACACTCCCCCTGCCATCTTGTGGTCAAAACTAGGTATTGCACTCCCTTTGCTTTCTTCCCCAGCTGCCTCCCTTCTGTCATTACTACCATCCGTCTCCAGTGCACAAACCATCCTTTCTACCTCCAGTCAAGTCCGTCCGTCAAGTCACCTTCCCCACATGTGTACTGAATTTCTTAGCTAGTTTGGCACTTGCCCACTTCTTAAGCCTTCCACATTTTTGTGCCACATGGGCACCAGAGCACTATATCCCTCAAGTGTACTACCTCAATGCTCCAGTGCCACCTAGGCAGTGATATAGAGATACTATCTGGAACCGTTTGGCTGTTTACCATCCTTACATATTTTCCCTCTCACATTGCCCACCCAGTGTACGCTTCCCCAAAGCACCACTCACATAGCGTAAGTGCAGTGGAATACGGTAAATATATTAAGTGCACAAATAAAGGACAATGTGCCCAACAACAGCATATCCAACATGGCAGAACATAAAATGAGTAATATATTGATGAGAGTTGAACAGCTCAACAAACATTGCGGAAACTGCCTCTTGTTAGAGAGTTTTATGTTACTGTTTCAACCAAAAGTTAAGAGTTTACTGTTATTTTGAAACCATCAAGTTCCTTTTACTCTGTGTGTCAGCAACCTTCAAGCATTAGTGCTTCCTTGTGAAGATCGTGTCAACCTTTCCTCCTCTTGTTATGCGTTTGTAGGTTGTGCATTACAGTAGCGTTGCATATTGTTTTTTTTCATTTTTTTTATTTTACTTTGTGTTATTGTGCTATGGTGCGTTTTGCTGTGTGTATCGTTCAACCACCTTTAAGGCAACCATAGACATTGCATTTTTTTTTACTAAATTATAATTTGGCATAATGATATGTCAAAGGAACATCTTACTATGAAGCAACATTGACACAGAAATGTACAGAAAAATGATTTAAAAAATGGAGCGAGGCTGGTCCAATGCATTAGGAATGTTAGATTCTACGATGTAAAATACATAGACAGGCATGGAGAAAATTTTGTAGAATTTGTCACTTTGAGCAGTACCTCAGCTCAACCAGTTCCTCTGTACTACACAACCTGACAGTTGTATTGCACCCTTCTGAGAAATTAGGACAGTGAGACATCCAGGGCTTAAGAACGAGTCCACCAATGTATGTCACTCTTTGTTTTAATACAACAATCAGATATATACATATTATTCCAAAGTATGTGAGATAAAAATTGATGGAGTCATGGAGTGTTGACAGGTCCGTAATACAACCTTAAGCTATGGCCACACCATCGGTATTTGGTCAGTATTTTTTCTCAGTATTTGTAACCCAAAACCAGGTGAGGAACAGTCAGAGAAAACGTATAATAGAAACAGGTGCACAAATTCTGCATTTTTGACCCACTCCTGGTTTGGACTTACAAATACTAACGTGAAATACTCTCTACAAAAAGTGAGACCAAGCAAGGTCTGTACATGTATGAAGATCTCTCCAAAATGCAAGAATAAAACCAATCACATACCTTTTTCAAACATTTATGTCAGAGAAAAATAAAAGATCAGCTGTGAAAATCCAAGTAGTCCAATTAGTTTTGACCTAGGAAAACATGTTTCCATGAATTTGACAGCTTATTTTTTTCCTCAATTGTAGGGAACAGTGGAAAACCTAGACAAAAATGTAATGTCTGTCATGCAGTGCCTTAAAAACAAACCAAAATTAACATATAATGTGAAAGGGCTTTTAAAATGTTGAGCCCTGAGCTGGATGGAGTTTGATCAGGACCAGGAAATCGGGGTAAATAGTATGTGATGATGATGAAGGAGAAGAGGGCTTTGTTAGGATTGTGATAGGCTTGGTGTAGAGTTGAAGGAGGAGTTTTAATCTTTTTCATATATGGAAAGCTAGGAAGGGCAGACTTTTTTTTATAGTTTTATTAAATTAATATTTAATAGTTCAGCAGCAATATCAGGGTTCCAAAAAAAAGTTTTGTAAACAACCAGTAAAAATTATCGTATTAGGAATAATCTAAAAAATACACAAAATTCATAGAACTAAAAAAAAGGGACTAGAAAACATTCACCGAAACACTCATCAGTACATTCCACTGCGTGATTTAAGATCCATTGTTCATGCTGGGAGGCATGTAGATATAGTATTAACAGAATCTCAAGAGATCCACTGCATTAAGTAGTTGCTGTCGCAGTACAACACTTATCACGTCTCTTCTCGAGATACCATTATCATTTATGTCGGTTGCTCGTCAAGCTAGCGTGAGTTGAGCAGAGCTATTTGTAGAGACACACCATACACACGGTCAGTTATATACACTTATCATGGACCCAGCATATTTTAAAAGGTTAGCAAAATGTTTAGATCCTGAAGATATGTAACCAATGTCACCTCATCTTCCTCATGCACCATCATCCTGACATAAAGAGAGCAGGTCAAGGAGATAAACCAGTATAAGGAGATAATATAAATAGCTTATTTCCAGAATACAAAAGTCCAAATCTAAAGCACGTTAGCATGAACCAGAGAACTATACTATGTATGAAGGAAAAAAAAAAAGCTTCTCCAGCTTAAAAATAGGGGCATTTGGAGGTATGGAATCATTTTATAGACTTCTGTGGGTCGCCTTAGATCTCAAAGTGAAAGATCACTTTCACAACCAATTTACTTTACTTGATCCAATACCTCTAAAATAAAAAGGTGAATCATATTTGCAAACAAGACTTAGTTCAAACATTTGGTTCACTAATTTGGCATTTATAGTTCCTATGCAGATTTGTGTACCTCTTTCCCCATCTGCAATTACAGTCCTGTCCAGCTATTCTCTTTCAAAGCTCCTTTGAAAAGGCTGATGCGAAACTTGCATTGGGGGTAGTCTGCATTGTATGGTGTACATTTTGGCAATATTATTTAAGTCTTTCATCCTTCATGTGTCTTAGCAGGTTAAAAGTTGTTTTATATAATTTTGTTATTACAGTGTACCATGCTTTACTTTAATGTACAGCATGTCATTTTTACTGAACATGCAAACTACATCATAGCAAACAGCTGTAGCTATTGCTTTTTTTGTCTAACCGGGCCTCTTCGGTATTACCCTTTTAGCATTTGTATGTACAGTATACACACACATATATATATATATATATATATATATATATATATATATATATAGTATATACAGATGCATCTCACAAAAAAATTAATTTACTTTAGTTCTTCAATATAAAAAGTGAAACTCATATATTATATAGTCATTACAGACAGAGTGATTTATTTCAAGTGTTTATTTTTGTTAATGTTGATGATTACGGCTTACAGCCAATGAAAACTCAAAAGTCATTATCTCAGTAAATTAGAATACTTTATAACAGCAGCTTGAAAAATGATTTTAAAATAAAAAATGTTGGCCTACTGAAATGTATGTTCAGTAAATGCACTCAATACTTGGTCAGGAATCCTTTGTCATTAATTACTGCATCAATGTGGCGTGGCATGGAGGCGATCAGTCTGTGGCACTGCTTTGGTGTTATGATAGTCAAGGATGCTTTGATAGCAGCCTTCAGCTCGTCTGCATTGTTGGGTCTGGTTTCTTTCATCTTCCTCTTGACAATACCCCATAGATTCTCTATGGGGTTAAGGTCAGGCGAGTTTGCTGGCCAATCAAGCACAGTGATGCTGTTGCTTTTATACCAGGTATTGGTACTTTTGGCAGTGTGGACAGGTGCCAAATCCTGCTGGAGAATGACTTCCAAGTCCAAAAAGCTTGTCGGCAGAGGGAAGCATGAAGTGCTCTAAAATGTCCTGGTAGACAGCCGTGCTGACTTTGGTCTTGCTAAAACCCAGTGCACCTACACCAGCAGATGACATGGCTCCCTAAAGCATCACTGATTGTGGAAACTTCACACTAGACCTTAAGCACCTTGGATTTTCTGTCTCTCCACTCTTATTCCAGACTCTGGGACCTTGATTTTCAAGGTCTAGTGTGTAGTTTCCACAATCAATGATGGTTTTTGGGTGCCATGTCATCTGCTGGTGTAGGTCCTCTGTGTTTCATCAAGACCAAAGTTATCACAGCTGCCTACAAGGAAATTTTAGAACACTTAATACTTTGCTCTGCCGACAAGCTTATTGAAGATGGAAATTTCATTCTTCAATGGGAATTGGCACCTGTCCACACTGACAAAAGTACCAATTCCTGGTTTAAAAACAACAGTATCACTGGGCTTGATTGCTGAGCAAACTTGTCTGACCTTAACCCCAAAGAAGATGAGAGACACCAGACCCAACAATACAGACGAGCTGAAGGCTGCTATCAAAGCAACCTGGGCTCCCATAACATCTCACCAGTGCCACAAACTGATCACCTCCATTCCATGCCACATTGATGCAGTAATTGATGCAAAAGGAGCCCTGACCAAGTATTGAGTGCATTTACTGAATATACATTTCCGTAGGCCAACATTTCATATTTTAAAATCATTTTTTCAAGCTGGTGTTATAAAGTATTCTAATTTACTGAGATAATGACTTTTGGGTTCTCATTGGCTGTAAGCCATAATAATCAACATTAACAGAAATAAACACTTGAAATAGATCACTCTGTTTGTAATGACTCTACCTAATATATGAGTTTCACTTTTTGTATTGAAGAGCTGAAATAAACTAAATTTTTGATGTTATTATAATTTTGTCAGATGCACTTGTGTGTGTATATATATATATATATACAGTGGGGAAAAAAAGTATTTAGTCAGTCAGCAATAGTGCAAGTTCCACCACTTAAAAAGATGAGAGGCGTCTGTAATTTACATCATAGGTAGACCTCAACTATTGGAGACAAACTGAGAAAAAAAAATCCAGAAAATCACATTGTCTGTTTTTTTTTCATTTTATTTGCATATTATGGTGGAAAATAAGTATTTGGTCAGAAACAAGCAATCAAGATTTCTGGCTCTCACAGACCTGTAACTTCTTCTTTAAGAGTCTCCTCTTTCCTCCACTCATTACCTGTAGTAATGGCACCTGTTTAAACTTATCAGTATAAAAAGACACCTGTGCACACCCTCAAACAGTCTGACTCCAAACTCCACTATGGTGAAGACCAAAGAGCTGTCAAAGGACACCAGAAACAAAATTGTAGCCCTGCACCAGGCTGGGAAGACTGAATCTGCAATAGCCAACCAGCTTGGAGTGAAGAAATCAACTGTGGGAGCAATAATTAGAAAATGGAAGACATACAAGACCACTGATAATCTCCCTCGATCTGGTGCTCCACGCAAAATCCCACCCCGTGGGGTCAGAATGATCACAAGAACGGTGAGCAAAAGTCCCAGAACCACGTGGGGGGACCTAGTGAATGAACTGCAGAGAGCTGGGACCAATGTAACAAGGCCTACCATAAGAAACACACTACGCCACCATGGACTCAGATCCTGCAGTGCCAGACGTGTCCCACTGCTTAAGCCTGTACATGTCCGGGCCCGTCTGAAGTTTGCTAGAGAGCATTTGGATGATCCAGAGGAGTTTTGGGAGAATGTCCTATGGTCTGATGAAACCAAACTGGAACTGTTTGGTAGAAACACAACTTGTCGTGTTTGGAGGAAAAAGAATACTGAGTTGCATCCATCAAACACCATACCTACTGTAAAGCATGGTGGTGGAAACATCATGCTTTGGGGCTGTTTCTCTGCAAAGGGGCCAGGACAACTGATCCGGGTACATGAAAGAATGAATGGGGCCATGTATCGTGAGATTTTGAGTGCAAACCTCCTTCCATCAGCAAGGGCATTGATGATGAAACGTGGCTGGGTCTTTCAACATGACAATGATCCAAAGCACACCGCCAGGGCAACGAAGGAGTGGCTTCGTAAGAAGCATATCAAGGTCCTGGAGTGGCCTAGCCAGTCTCCAGATCTCAACCCTATAGAAAACCTTTGGAGGGAGTTGAAAGTCCGTGTTGCCAAGCGAAAAGCCAAAAACATCACTGCTCTAGAGGAGATCTGCATGGAGGAATGGGCCAACATACCAACAACAGTGTGTGGCAACCTTGTGAAGACTTACAGAAAACGTTTGACCTCTGTCATTGCCAACAAAGGATATATCACAAAGTATTGAGATGAAATTTTGTTTCTGACCAAATACTTATTTTCCACCATAATATGCAAATAAAATGAAAAAAAAACAGACAATGTGATTTTCTGGATTTTTTTTTCTCAGTTTGTCTCCCATAGTTGAGGTCTACCTATGATGTAAATTACAGACGCCTCTCATCTTTTTAAGTGGTGGAACTTGCACTATTGCTGACTGACTAAATACTTTTTTGCCCCACTGTATATATATATATATATATATATAGTGGAGAGAATAAGTATTTGATACACTGCCGGTTTTGTAGGTTTTCCTACCTACAAAGAATGGAGAGGTCTGTAATTTTTATCATAGGTACCCTTCAACTGTGATGTACAAAATCATAAAATAATAAAAATCACATTGTTTGATTTATAAATATTTCATTTGCATTTTGTTGCATGAAATAAGTATTTGAAACACTAGAAATACAGAACTTAATATTTGGTACAGAAACCTTGTTTGCAATTACAGAGTTCAGACGTTTCATGTAGTTCACCAAGTTTGCATACACTACAGAAGGGATTTTGGCCAATTCTTCCATACAGATCTTTCAGGTTTCGGGGCTGACGCTGGGTAACATTGAGTTTTAGCTCCCTTCAAAGATTTTTGATTGGGTTCAGGACTGGAGACTGGCTAGGCCACTCCAGGACCTTGAAATGCTTCTTACGGAGACACTCCTTAGTTGCTCTGGCTGTGTTTGGGTCATTCGCTTCTTAAGGAACTTATTTTTCGGACTTTCATGTGCTGCTTGACATAATGCACATTCCAGTTATATTAAAAGATCAATCATTTATTCCCATTTAATGGGGATTAAATGGGAATAAATGATTGCTCTTTTAATATAACTGGACTGTGCATTATGTCAAGCAGCGGATGAAAGTCCGAAAAATAAGTTCCTTAAGAAGCGATATACTGGCGGTCACTTGTCTGACCATTTGGACGTGCAGCAGCTGACGATTTACATACGTCTGATCTCTCCTTTAGCGGGTGAGTGGATTTTATATATCTTTATACCAGTATCATCAGATAAGACCCTATTGCGCTTCTTTGTTTCTATAGTGTATTTTAGTGTTTGGGTCATTGTCATGCTGGGAAACCCAGCCATGAACCATCATAAATGCTCTTACTGAGGGAAGCAGGTTGTTGGCCAAAATCTTGCGATACATGACCCCATATAAGTGTGAAGGTTAAGTTAATAATGTTCATTGTTGTACTTATGCCTTTTTGCTTACTAGTATTGCTACATGTTACATGTACTACCTCACGTATGATATGGTACTGCTACCACTTCTGGGTATTACCATTGCTTTGTCTCCATGTTTTATTGTTCTTCTTTGCATATAATTGTGATAATGTTCACTAGATTTCATGTACAGTATAGGGAAAGCGTAGTGCTCTTGTTTGGACACTAGAGGGGGGCACTGTAGTATACAGAACAGTTAGTAGGTAGTATAGGGTTAAGTGTGGGAGGGGCTGCAGAGAGTTAAGGTTAGAGCAGAAGGGAAGTCAGTCAGATGGGGCCAGGGTGCCTGAGGTGTCCACATAGGTTATAGGCCCAGGACGGCTTGGCAGTGATGCAATGTTAAGCAGCGACAGCCCACGTTATCCACGGCCACTGGGCATCATTGCAGTGGGCCAGTACAGTAGGAAGAACATGTGGCGACTCATAGCCTTTAGGGCGGGAGTTGATTGGAGTGAGGAACAGAAGGAAGTTGAAGCTTCACAGGGAATGGTACAGACGGGCTGGATGCTTTTCCAAAGGCAACTGAACCAGGTGGCGGATGATTTCAAGTCTGGGGAAAAACAGGCAGAAGGAATTGTCATCATGGTAAGGTTAGGCCAGGAAGAAGCTGGGAAGCAGTCTAGGACGGTCCGGTCCGGACGTGTGCCGTACAGAAGTGTCAGCAAAGTAGGGAGAGCTGAGGAAGCAAGTTAAGTTGAGTGTGTATCTCATGATGTGCCAACTGTGGAAATAATGTGTGAAGTCCTAAGTAAAGAAAACATTCAAGTTATTCTGGACTATGTCTCCATTACTGGGGGTCACCTGGAAGAAGAGCCGTCACCACCTGGGAAGTGCCCAGGGGGACCTGAGCCTGGAGATGCAGGTACGCTAAGCAGTGGATTACAGTTTTCTGTGAGAGAAGGTCGGGACACAGATGCTTTAGTGTCTCTGGCCACGACTATAGTCCTGGCCTCCCCTTACACATCCTTCCTTCAATATGGTGCAGTCATCCTGTCCCCTATGCAGAAAAGCCCCCCAAAGTATGATGCTTCCTCCACCATGCTTCACGGTTGGGACGGTGTTCTTGGGGTTGTACTTATTCTACTTCTTCCTTTAAACATGTTGAGTGGAGTTGATACCAAAAAGTTCTATTTTGGTCTCATCTGACCACATTACCTTCTCCCATGCCTCCACTGGATCATCCAAATGGTCACTGACAAACTTCTAACGGGCCTGGACAAGTGCTGGCGTGAGCAGGGGAACCTTGCGTGCCCTGCAGGATTTTTATCCATGACGGCTTATTGTGTTACTAATGATAATGTTTGAGACTGTTTTCGCAGCTCTATTCAGATCATTAATCACGTCTTCCCCTGTAGTTCTGGGGTGATTCCTGACCTTTCTCAGAATCATCCTTACATCACAAGTCGAGATAATGCTTTGAGACTCAGACTGTGGAAGATTGACAGTCCTCAGGTGCACATCCAGTTGAAGTTTCTGCTGGCGTCAGTGAGCCCCTGACCCATCAGGCTCTGTTGCACTAGCAACCATTGCTACCGCGGTCATTACGCCCCTGATTGTACTATGGAATAGTCACCTCTCATGATAGGCTTATCTACAAAACATCTTTTTGCTGTCACAATTACTATTTTGTGGGTTTGCCCTTCAATTTTTGGTTGAAAGGTTAGCAAGAGGTAGGGACACAAGAGATTCTCTCTTCCATAGTCCATGTGATGTCTGATTTGGTTCATAGAGAAATGACTGAAATGGGTTATAGTCCATCCAACGAGGGGACTTTGTTGCCTTTTGATAAAAAAAAATGTTAACTAAGTACCTCACATTTGCATGTGTATAGCAAAAGTAGAATTTATGTACTTATTACTTACAGCATGTTGTCATACAGTGTATTGGTATATGTCTGTACATTGGCCATGGGATGTGTGCCCCTGTACATTAATAGAAAGGGGGTGTCCGAGCATGCAGAATTGATCTATTTGCAGGATAGAAGGTTGGTGCAGGTATAACACCAGGGACCACCAACCAATCAGCTGTTTTTGAGTTAATTTTTTTAACTCAGGAAAATGTCTAACTTTCCACTTCTGATCTGGAATTTATGTTCTGTTGTGATTAAAATATGGCTGTAAGAGATTTCCAACTCATTGAATGCTTTTTTTTTTTACATTTTAAACAGCAACTCTACTTTTTTGGAATTGGGGTTATATTATGGCATATACTATAATCGATAGATTGCATCAATGTACGTGACATACGAGGCCAGCAATCTAATAATGAAAACGATGCCTTTCCTGTATTCTCTTAATTCACATAGACCCGCATGACTCATTATTGTGCATATAAGATTTTTAGATAATCAACCACTTGCCTAGAATTGTCACAGATACCACATTGTTACACAAAGATTGTCACTAATAATGAGAACAATACCAGTGTGCAAATAGCTATAACATTGTAAATCAGCAATTTCTTGGTAAACAGCAAAGAAAAACTGAGCCATGGTCAGAGATCTGTTAAGTGTAATTTTGTATAGCATGGAAAGGTATACTTATTTCTATAGAACCGCACTCTTATTAAACCAGAAGTGTATCATCTATAATGACAATTACACTTGTGCTAGCAAAAATATTTTAACTATATGGGACTGTTATGTGGATAGTGTTCTGTGAGGAAATGAAAGAACATTCCTTACCAGTTGGCTATCACAGCTTCATAACTGACTGTGGGCTTAGGGATGCTGTGAGGGACAGCTCAGCTGCCCTATGGAATCTAGAATGTTCTGGACTATCAGTTTTGTGAATGACAGTCTAGCCATCCAGTATCATCCTGAGGCGTGCTGGGCTGTCAGCATTTTAATTGACAGCCCTGCTGCTCAATCTGGTCTAGTCTGCGGGCATTTCCTCAGGTGTCTCCCATGCTCAAATTATTTGCTAGGCATGTAGCTGGCTTGCTGTGAGCAGCAGATTGTGAGTTGTAGCTTTGTTTTTTGTTTGGTGTGTTTTTGTTTTTCTGATCATGTTTATGATATTCGATCTGTTGTGCCTATTCTTGAGGATTATCCCATCTGTTTTTGACCCATTGTGACTTCAGGTATCTGACACTGAACTTAGCCTCTGACTATCAGTTTGTTGTACTCCCTAGTTTTGATGTACTTTGCTTGTGTATTTTTGTGTATTTGTATTTTGCAAATAAATAAATGAAAAAAATGGCTTGGGGTTCCCCTTATTTTTACTAACCAGCTAAGGGTAAGCACACAGCTGGGGGCTGGTCTTAAAAGTCTGAGAAGTGACCATATTGATGCATCTTCAAAGCCCATTAATATAATCTCACAGCTGTCTGCTTAGCCTTTACTGGTTATTAAAAAAGGCTGACCTCCCCAAAAAAATGAAGTGTCTTCCCCTCCTAATTTAAAGAACCAGCAAAGGCTAAGCAGATAGATGCGGGGTGATATGAATAGGCTGGTAAGGAGCCATGGATTTTGGCCCCTACCCAGACTAATGACACCAGCCTTCAGCTGCCTCAGAAATGGAGCATCTATTAGATGTGCCTATTCTTGCGCCTAGCCTCAGCTCTTCCTGATTACCTTGGTGCATTGGCAATTGGGGAAATGGTTTTAGGATTGATGCAAGCTTTGTAATGTCTGCTGACATCAAGCCCAGGGTTAGCAATGGAGAGGCATCTGTAAGACACCCCTATTAGCAGTGGCGGATCTCAATAGGGGCGGATGGGGCGGTCGCCCCGGGCCCAAGGTTTTTTGGGGGCCCAGGGAGCAGGGGCGGGCTGGGCCCTGTGCTGTAGCCTGTGACGCCGCCGGCAGCAGACAGCTGCCCGCGTCACATTCTATGAGGCCGGGGCCGGGAGCTGTGCACGGCCGTCACCTTGACGGCTGCTCAGCTCCGGCTCCCTCCGGCTGTACATCCGGAACAGATGTCGGGCGTGCGCGATGACGTCATCGTGCACGTGCCGACATGTCCCGGAGGATGCTGAAAGCAGAGGCGCTGCTGGGGAGCGAACCGGCTGTGAGGTAAGTATGGGGAACTTTTTTTATTTTTTTATTTATAAAATGAATTAAATGGGGGAGGGGGTGAGTGGGGGCTGTACACAATGAAGGGGGGGTGACTGGGGCTGTACATGATGAAGGGGGGGTGACTGGGGCCTGTATATGATGAAGGGGGGGTGACTGGGGCCTGTATATAATGAAGGGGGGTGACTGGGGCCTGTATATGATGAAGGGGGGGTGACTGGGGCCTGTATATGATGAAGGGGGGTGACTGGGGGCTGTATATGATGAAGGGGGTGACTGGGGCCTGTATATGATGAAGGGGGGTGACTGGGGCCTGTATATGATGAAGGGGGGTGACTGGGGGCTGTGTATGATGAAGGGGGGTGACTGGGGGCTGTATATGATGAAGGGGGGTGACTGGGGGCTGTATATGATGAAGGGGGGTGACTGGAGGCTGTATATGATGAAGGGGGTGACTGGGGGCTGTACGTGACGAAAGGGGGGTGACTGGGGGCTGTACATGATGAAGGGGGGTGAGTGGGGTCTTCACATGATGAAGGGGGGTGAGTGGGGCTACACAGGATGAAGGGGGTGAATGGGGGCTTCACATGATGAAGGGGGGATAAGGGGGACTGCACATGATGAATTAAGGGGTAAGTGGGACTGCACATGATGAATTGGGGGTAAGGGGAACTGCACATGATGAATTAAGGGGTAAGTGGGACTGAACATGATGAATTGGGGGTAAGGGGGACTGCACATGATGAATTGGGGGTAAGGGGGACTGCACATGATGAATTGGGGGTAAGGGAGACTGCACATGATGAATTGGGGGTAAGGGGCACTGCACATGAAGTGGGGGTAAGGGGGACTGCACATGATGTGGGGGTAAAATTAACTGCACATGATGATGGGGGGGAAGGGGACTGCAAATGATGAAGCGGCACTGCAGATGAAGTGAGTGGATGATAGGGGACTGCAATGGATGAAGTAAGGGGACTTCAAATTAAAGTGGGGACATTAAAGTGGATCCCCTATGGCCAGGATCACGTTGGGCGATTTTGTGCGTATTGGCCGTAGGCCTACAGCTTATGTGCAACGTCTCTTTAGGCCATGTCCACACGTGGTGGAATGGTGGCGGGTTTTCTGTATGGACCCGCAGCAAACCAAGTGCTGCGGTCCGTACGGCTGTCAATTCCCGCACGGGGACCGCAGCGCTCAGGTGGGAAGGGGGGTACAGGGGCCCAGGTTTTATGAACAGCCCCGGGCCCATAGTCCACTTAATCCGCCACTGCCTATTAGTAGCCAAAAGAAAGAAACACACAGAAAAGTGCTTTAATTGCAAAAAGCACTCCTCGACAATTACGCTATTTTAACCATTTATTACTAAAAACAAAAGTAATCTATAAGGTTCCGCCTTAAATCCATAATAAAGAGGTCCTGCAATGATCCCCAACTCTGCTACATCTGGGAACCGAGATGACCGGTGACATCTGTAATGTGACCGCTCACTACGGCTGCTGGAACACAATTAGAGCAACATGAGAACATGGCTGCAGTGATAAGCGGTGACATCATTAAGGATAAAGCAGTTCACAGCTGGTAGGTCGCACAGAGGTTACAGTGAGAATTCACGGCTGCGGTAGCCTTAAAGATGTCATGTCTCGGGTTATCATGCTACTCTCATTGTGTTCCATGGCCATGGTGCATGGACCTGTTACTGATTTCACCGCTCATCACATCCTCCGGATGTAGCACAGTTGGGAATTGTCATTGTACCTCCTTATTATGAATTTACAGCAGACCCTTATGGATTTCCTTTATTTTTAGTATTAAATAAGTGAAAAAGGGTAATTGTTGGGGTATGCTGTTTACAATTAAAGAACCTTTCTGTGTGTTTATTTATTTTGACTACAGGGTTAATACTGGGGGTTTCTAACAAACACCTCTCCATTACTAACTACTGGGCTTGATGTCAGCGGACATTACAAAGCTAACATCAACCCCAAAAACATTACCCCGATTGCCAATGCAACAGGGCAATCGGGAATAGCCAAGGTTAAGCGCCAGAACTAACGCTTCTAATGGATGCACCATTTCTGGGGTGGCTGAGGGCTGGTGTTATTAGTCTGGCAAGGGGCCAAAATCTACAGCCCCTTACCAGCCTATTTTCAGCCGCAGCTGACTGCTTAGCCTTTGCTGATTATTAAAAATAGGGGAACCCACAACATTTTTTGGGGTTCCCCTTTTTTAATAACCAGTAAAGGCTAAACAGACAGTTGTGAGCTGATATTAATGGTCTGGGAAGATGTATAGAAATTCGCCCCTTCTCAGACTATTAAGACCAGCCCACAACTTGTTTTCCCTTAGCTGGTTATTAAAAATAAGGGAAACCCCATGCAATTTTTTACTTGTACTTATTTATTAGCAAAAAATAAATACAGAAAACTAGACATCCAAAGCCCTGATCACATAGATCACTGACACCTATCTATCTATGTATCTATCTTTCTATACCTGTATATAAGATGTCATATGGATGGTAAGTGAGAAAAAACGCACACTCCCATAGCACTCACATGACATGAGAAAAAAATGCATTACACTCGCCTGACACTCGCCAACTTTTCTGGCTGAGAATCTCAGCAAAGTTTATATACGCAGATGTGACCCAAACCTTAAACCGCTTGACAATGTCATTTCTTTAAGATGTAGATAAACCCAAAACTTAAAGATGATCCTGAATTAGCAACTGAACAATGTTTTATGGTTAAGATATGGAGTAGGAAGTGGCATAGCTTGGCTAATTAGTAATAATTCTACAAAATAAAATGCAAATTAAGGAATATAAAAGTAGAATTTTCTTTTCTTTCGGTGTGAATTTTGTTCCTCCTGATCCTCTTTCAAGGGAAATGAAAATAAAGAAGATGGAGTATATTACCAAATACCATTCACACACAGACTGATCGCACTCATTACTAAGCACAGACACCTAGAACATTTGCTTCACTGATAGTAAACATGCTCCATTTGGCACTGAGAAGCTTCCCGCCATGCAGAGCTGGAGAGGTGACATGTTTTTCTTAAGGAGTTAATGGGTCAATAGATTACAATTAGGGTGCTATTAAATCAGCCAGCAGCTAAAAAGCTCATTTGAGAAAATTTAATTTTGTTTTATTGGACAAGAGGTTTGGAGTGGATGGATTTTGTAGTTGGTACGATCAGGAGGGTAGAAAGTTCAGATGTGAAGCTTTTCAGCTTTTCATCATGGAGTCATCAGTATGACTGGTACGGTGTGTCTCTCATGGCCCCTTATGTGCTCCAAGTCATTAACGCATAATAAGCGCGTCTCATTCTATTCAGACAAGTCATCTGGCAGATGTTAATATCTTCTGTTTATATAATGAAAAGTTAAATCACCCAGAACTGATCATTTGAGTAGGCAGGAATATTATCTAGATAAGTTGAAGACTAGCCCAACTTATCACAGGCTCAAAAGAGACTCTGCTCACTAAACTCCCCCATACACATTAGATGAAGTCAGTTGGCAGATCTTGAGACATGCAGTGGGGCCTCCTGACTCTTATTTCCCCCACACATGATGGTGGGGAGATAAGGATTGTCGTGATTTAAATTTTAATGCCTGTTCATTTTGTTTTCATGAAAGATAAGCTGCTGCAAGGGGTTTCTGGCAGCTGCTTTCATCACACCCTTCACCCCACCCAAAAAGAATTACTGGACCAAATCAGGAAGTAGCTGTCCAAGGACAGTGTGGAGACATGTGGGATCAATGGGTACTCTCGTCCGCTGACCCAAGACCGCATGGACCAGGGCTCAACCCACTGAACGCCTGCTCTCCTTTTTTTGTGAGCATAGTAGTACTCAGACAACACAGGATGAAGGTAAAACAGAGTGACAATACTTTATTGAACCACCAACAGACAATAACATATAAAGCTTAGGAAGATGACAGTCCATTGAGGCATGTGGCCAGGCGACTGGATGGTCCCAACCTGGCTTCTCTGAACGTCTCCATGGAGCAAGTGTAGGGAGATGCACCGAGCCAATGGTGCCTCTCTTGTGCCGGTCCCGGAACCAAAGGGACTGTCACCACTGTGGCAGGGGGGAAAGCATTTGGACCTGTACCAAGCTTTGCACTGGACTAAAGGGGATGTGACAGAGATAAAAAGGGCTGTGTGTTGGAACAGGGCAGACTTGGCGGGAAGACAGAGTATGCAGCAGTAGACAGTTAACTCTTTCTCCTTGAGACGACTCTTCAACACTGTCACTCACTGCGGTACGCTGCTGCGCACCTCTCCTGACCGTGAGGGAATTGACTGTGTGCTTTCACCTACCTCGGAGACTGAATTGACCGCCCGTGCCGTTCCTCAGACTATCATGGGCACACGGCCTACCCCTGAACACCCCTATCAGCCGGAGCCAGCTAACTTGCATCTCTCCTCCACCATTGAACTAAACAAAACTCCAGTGGGACCAGAGACTGCTTCACAACCCACATGTTGCTCCGTCTTTGCAGGACCTCGTCCAAGGGAACCTGGACACACCGCTTTCATCAGGAAATAGTGCCTTGACTATCTTCAGGACCAAGCTAGAGACTTCACAAGCTTCCTTCGGCGTCACTGTGGAAGAACACGCCCACATCACCCCGAGAACTACAGACTGATAAGTTTTCCAATTACTTAGATAACTTTCTTGTTCCCCTGTTTTATGCATTTTGCCTTCATCACCTTTTATCACCAATCCTCTCCCTGCATGGAGTACCCCCTGTAATAAAACCCCTTATAACTCTTGGTCTGCCTCCTGCTCATCACTGCATCCCGCGTCCCTGTGATTTCTACACAAGGTGACCGGATGGTCTCAACCTGGATTTTCTGAACGTATCCACTGGGGTTGGGTGACCAGAAGGTCCCAATCTGGTTTCCCGAAATGTCTCCATGGGCTCAGGTGACCGGAGGGTCACAATCCTAGCTACCTCAAATGTATCCATGGGTTCAGTAATATTTCCATGGAGCAGATCTATGTTCTTCCAGCTGGGGCCATGGTCCCCTAAGCTGACATCTTGTAGAACGTCAAATCTTTTTACCTCTTGATGGAGCCAATTGGTTCTGGCTGTTGCTCTGGCAAGTCTCTTTTGATATAGTTCCTTATATAGTTCACAACTATCCTTCAAGACAGCATCCAGAGGTCAAGGGGAAGGTGTGATTAGATTAACTTGCATTGTTTGAGTATTTAATCAATCTGCCTAGTTTGGCACCCTCTGTTTTGCACGTCAACAAACTAGCTGTCCTGGAACAATGTGTAATCAACAAATTAACATAAACACAGCTGTGGCAAAAATTAAGAGACAACTTCCAAATGTTCAGCTTGTCTGATTTTTCTCTTTATAGGTATATTTTTGAGTAAAATGTAAATTGTTCTTTTAGTCTACAAACTTCTGACAATATGTCTCCGAATTACCAAGCAATAAATTTTGTATTTTTTCTGAAAAGGAGAAATGGTCAAAATTAAAAAAAAAGTCCTTTAATACCTCAAATAATGCAAAGAAATCAAGTTCATAATCATTTAGAACCAACAATACTAATGTTTTAACTCAGGAAGAGTTCAGAAATCAATATTTTGTGGAATAACCATGATTTTTAAAAGCAGCCTTCATGCGTCTTGGCATGCTTGCCACCAGTCTTTCACAGTGCTTCTGGTGCAAAAATTTAAGCAGTTCTTCTTTGTTTGATGGCTTGTGACTATCCATCATCTTGATTACATTCCAGAGGTTTTCAATGGGGTTCAGATCTGGAGAATTGGCTGCCCATGACAGGGTTTTGATGTGGTGGTCTCTTAATTTTTGCCAGAGCTGTATATTGTTCAATTACCCTGCGTCCCGGTCATCCAAAATAACAACACAATATGCTGCAACAAAGGTCAACTCCAGAGTCAATGTTAAAAGCTCATACGAACAATAGTGTTTCTTGACCAACCAAAGAAAAACACAAAGATTCAAGAGTCAACATAAAGATAATAGTATATGCCTCCTGGCCTATTAAAAATAGACGTCTGGATAATTAAGAAAAATGCTTTGTCATCACAGACAGTTATCTCATGTGTGGCGAGCTTAAAGGGATTATCCAAAACTTATATATCAGTGATCAATGGAAGTAAGACACTCAGCATTCTTGCCGATCAGCTGTTCTCTGTTCCCCATGTTGGCGGTGGGTGGAAGTGCTCACTTGCGCAGCTGCACACACCACAAGTCTGTCAACTGTATAGTAGCTGCAGATGGGTACTGCACATCCGTCCCCTATTGATTCAAATAGGGGATAGAAGTGCAGTACCCATCTGTCATGATCCATGCTGGATCATGACAGATAAAAGCACATGTAACCTTTTTTTTCCCCTTAAGCTGTGTGCTTAAGTTTGGTTTTGCCCCCGGTGGCCATTAGGATTATTGCACAGTGGTGTTTTCTATTCTAGTTTGCCCCCGGTGGTGGGGAGCGTCATTGCACACTGGTTTCTTTAGTTTAGTGCATGTGATTATAAAGCAGGTGTGATTGCAGGCTTTTACCTATAAAAGAGTGTCAGGTGTTGCAATCACTGTTGGTGATAGTGTTCATTTCAACCATCCTTGGTGGAGGAAGGATCTAGAGAGAGGTCCTGGCAGCTCAGTCAGAGCCCTGTTGTGGAAGGAGTCAGAGGGGATTTCCTTGCAGCTCTGACAGAGCTTGGTGGCAGCTATTCAGGCGGAAAACTGCATTCTGGTGGTGGACTCTGTTGCTGGGAGCAAGAGCAACAGAGCAAAGCTAAGTGGTGTTTCCCTGTCTGTATTTTTCCTGGTGTGTATTAGTACAGCGATGGGGCCAGTGCCTGCATCACCCAGCTCCCTAGCAGGGGATAGGTGTAGGGTGTGCTAGGGTGACAGGTATCCTGATCGGCGCCCGGTGTGGAACCGGCCTAGGGAACGTTAGTGTTATGAGTGGCGGAACACACTAAATAAAAAATATAAAGTGCGTTCGCCACTCGGGTTCCACCGTTCGGTAGTTGTTAAAACCGCTGCTAGGTGGTGGCAGAGCAATCTGGCGGTAGTGTGCACAGGGTTAGATGTCACCCAGGTGCACCAAGCAAACTCTGTAGTACTCACAGAGCTATTATAACACAAAGGAAAATTATAATGACGCTGAGCCTGTTAGAGGTACAGGGACTCAGCGACGCAAACACGGTAGTTGGTCACAGGAGAAGCCCTAGATGACAGTGCTAACTCCGTCAAGACCTACCGTAATACTTGTGTGCCTAGCGCTGCAACTGCAAACGCATGTTAAAGCTGCTACAGCAGCGCAGCGTAGAGAATACCACAGTGTAACATCGCAAATAGTGCAGGCGCGATGTTTGGACGCTAGCAGGTGTGTCCGTGGAGCAATAGTGCGCTGGCGCTGATACTGGCTAAACTCAATCCCTCACACATTCGTATTATCAAAGGAATGGGGTTTCAAATGAGTCATTCACCAGAACGTGCATCCATCAACATACACAAAGCAGCAAGTATGACTACACTAGTGCATGGCGGAACAGCCATGCGCACTTTTTATAGCAAACAGGACCTTCAGGAAGTCTCCAGAACTCTGAGCTGAACCAATGGAATCAGGAGCAGGACCTGAGCACCTGACTCCTGAACTCCAATGGGAGATCGTCCCACGAGCATGCTCAGAGGATGGAACGAAGGACTTAGCCTCCGGAGAGAGTTGCTGCAAAGCAAACTTCTCTGCAATCTCCTCTGAGGAGACAAAGAGCAGGAGACTGCAGAATGTGAAGGTCTTGATTCCTGCATAGCGAGGGCAGAAATCTGACTCCTAACAGTTAGGAGTGTGAGGGACACTGACTCAGGGGAGTGCAAGAGGTCTCCACGTCCCCGCTCCCTATCGCAGGGTCCACCGTTGTAACTGTTTCCCCTTTCCCCGTGTCTTGTTGTTTTAGTTACTGGCCTGCGGGCCGTGTCACACAGGACAGTTTCATGTGCCGTGTCTTGTTGTTTCAGTTACCGAACCTGCTGGTCGCGTGACACAGGACGGGGCCACGTGACACCATCTGCAGCCACTATGCAGTTAACTGACCTGTGCTGTGCAGCTTCACAACTGAGCACTTCCGCCTACCGCATGAACAGAAACAGCTGATTGGCAGCTGTGTCGGGTGTTGCTCCCCCACTGATCAAATATTAATTAACTATCCTGAGGGTTGGCCATTAAAGTAAAAGCCTTAAAGGTCAGTATACATATAAAAGAATATTTACAAATTTATAAATATTCATAGAGAGTACATGCAAATTAAATATATTATTTTATAGTAAACTAGCTGAAGAGCCCGGCGCTGCCCGGGCATAGTAACTACCTGTGGTTAGTTATAGCAAATTATAATTATCCTCCATCCCATAGTCCCTTGCCCATATACCCATCATACATATCCACGATCCCATAGGCCCGTGCCCATATACCCATCATACATATCCTCCATCCCATTGTCGAGTGCCCATATACCCATCACACATCCTCCATCCCATAGTCCCATGCTCATATACCCATCACACATCCTCCATCCCATAGTCCCATGCCCATATACCCATCATACATATTCGCTATCCCATAGTCTAGTGCCCATATACCCATCACACATCCTTCATCTCATAGTCCCATGCCCATATACCCATCATACATATCCTCCATCCCATAATCCCGTGCCCATATACCCATCATACATACCCGCCATCCTATAGTCCCGTGCCCATATACCCGTCACACATATCCTCCATCCCATAGTCCAGTGCCCATATACCCATCACACATCCTCCATCCCATAGTCCTGTGCCCATATACCCGTCATACATATCCTCCATCCCATAGTCCAGTGCCAATATACCCATCACACATCCTCCATCCCATAGTCAACCATTATGACATGATAATGAGCCACGGGGCTTGCAACCTATGATGACATCATTATCGCTATGGCAACCATTATGACATCATAACGAGGGGCGGGGCTTGATACACACACACTTTTTCCCCATTATGTAGATAGGGGCAAAATTGTTTGGTGAATTGGAACGCGCGGGGTAAAAATTTCGCCTCACAACATAGCCTAGGACGCTCTCGGGGTCCAGACGTGTGACTGTGCCAAATTTTGTGGCTGTAGCTGCGACGGTGCGGATGCCAATCCCGGACATACACATGTACATACATACATACATACATACACACACTTTAGCTTTATATATTAGATGAGTAATATTTTGGAAATGACATTAGTGGATTCAACCATTTTAGCCACTTTTTACTGACATGTCCATATACTCAAACATAGACAAATAGACAATAATAAGCAGTAAAATGGGTCACACATGAGACTTTCATTTGAACTTTGCAATAGAATTGCACTCTTACCCCTCAGTATCTAGATGTTGAGCTACGTCGAACATCAAGGTCAATTTACAAAAAACAAATTTGTTCTTTTCACAGCAATTCAATTAAAATCCACAGAAATCCACAGATAACCTATAGTGGTAAATCCACGCGAAATAATGTAGATTTTGTTGAAGATCCCAACAGCTGAAGCTTTGCTGGTCCCCTGCTGAGATATTCCACAGATATTCCACAGCAAAAATCCCAATCTAGAATTTGATTGCAGACTTCTTTAGAATTTAATTGTTGGGGAAAATCTACAACAATACCAAATCCAAAAAAGGTAAAAGCTGAAACATTTCCTACCCACCCATGTAGACAAGGCCTTACAGTAAACCAGGTCAACAGAATGATATTTCCCAGGTTTGTGGTCACAGTCATCCTGAAACATACCATTACTATTCCATCAGATGCCTGATGTTGATCTCAGGCTTATTTGTGGCCATACAGAGAATTAAGACAATAGAAATTTTGTGAACTTCATTTGTGGGTTTCCATGGTCAAGTACTCAAGACTGAGGTCATCATGCCAAAGCCAGCACCTGCTGAAGTGATGTAGGGCACATCACCATTTGGCTATATAGCTGATGAAATGCATTCACAGGAATACCCAACCTATGACCAACTCCAAAGCCAGAACTTTATACCTAACATAAGTGCAATATCCCTCAATGTCCAAGGTTTCAAAATAAGATGGTCTGAAAGCAGATATGGGTTTTATATGTGGTTGTCGACGTACTTTTAGCCATGTCATAAATTACTTCTAAAAAAAAACAAAAAAACCTAAACTTTTAAACCACAGATTTACACATGAAATACATTCATGTTTTGACAATCAATCTCTTTTTGCATTACATGTTTCGCCTAATAACTAATCTGATGATGAGATACGATCTATGTTTATTATAGGCTATAATTAAAACTAAGCATGTTTATGTATGTTCTTGATAAGGAGTCTTTATACAGAGAACTCACGGATGTTTATCTTGGGTTTAACTGCACATTTTACCTGGAATGGCTTCAAAAACCTATTATACTAGATCCTTTGTAAAAGAACACTAGAGGAAGTGGAGTTAGGAGATCATGGTAAATGGTCATAATAGAGGCCTTCTCAATCATGGGAGGTGCACTTCTAGGCTTGTTTCTAGGCAGTTTTCCCTTATAAAGATTAAAGCACTACTCGATAGTCATCAACAATACACATTAAAATGAGAAGGGTTATTCCCCCCCAAAAAGCAGGTTGTTCCCAATTCAGAAGTCAGTTTTTTGAGTGCACGAAAAAAATTGACAAAATTTCATCAGTAATTTTCCTGATAATGTCATTGGAGTTTCATCAGAGTTTGATCAGAATTTCATCAGTTTTTCTCGTGCGTCTCCTATCCATTAGTCCATCATAAATGTAGAGCACACAGACCCATAGAATTGGATTGCTGATTTTGATCCATTACTTGGATCAATATCGAACATGTCTCCCTAATTTTACACAAACCACTCATGCTGCGGAAAAACTTGTAACTGCTCCATAGTCTAACATAGGTATGAGTGTATATATATATATATATATATATATATATATATACTGTGTATATATATATATCTGTATGGAGGGGAAGGAAAGGTGGAAAGAGGGAAAGGGAGAAAGAGAAAAAAGGAAAGAATATAATTGTCTTTGGTATTTTATTATTTCTTGCATACGAATTTTTGAAATTTGTACACCTCGTCAGAGGTTTGGTAATATTTATAAAGTATTTTGGTATTTGCTGATGGCCAAGAATGGAGACTAGGTCCATTTGCATAATTGGATTACCCCCTGTTGTGTTTTAGCATTTGAGTTGTTAGCCAATAATTACTGCAGTGCATTGTATATTAGGGTACCGTTACACTTAGCGATGCACCAGCGATCCCGACAACGATATGGATCGCTGCTGCATCGCTAAGTGGTCGCTAGTAAGCTGCCACACAGGCAGATCTCACCAGCGACATAGTAGGGGTCGGGGGTCGCTACTTACCTGTCAGACGCGACGATCCTGACGTCCTCCCGCCCGCGTCCATGCCTCGCTCTTCGGCGCCACAGGAAGCCCAGCAGGAAGCTGACGATGAGAAATGGTCCAGGACGTTCTCGCGCAATCAGCGATAACCAGCGGGGGAGCCGGTCGGAGGTAAGTATCAGACATAGCGATATCGCTAGCAATATCGCTGCTATGTCACAAAACCAGTGACGTTATAGCGATATTGCTAGCGATATCGCTATGTGTAACGGGTAGTGTTGAGCGATACCATCCGATACCCTAAAATATCGGATCGGATGGTATCGGCCCGATACGAAAAAAGTATCGGGTATCGCTGATTCCGATACCGGAAGTCCCATTCAAGTCTATGGGACTTCCGGTATCGGAATAAGAAAAACCCTTTTCTCTCCTTGTACAGCCTCTCGGGGGGTGTACGGACCTTCCGGAGGTCTGTGCCGACTACCCGGGGGTCTGTGCGGCCTGCCGGGGCTCTGTACCGACTGCCCGGGTGTCTGTGCAGGCTGCGGGGGGCTGTGCCGGCCTGCCGGTGGTCTGTACCGACTGCCCGGGTGTCTGTGCGGACTGCCGGGGGGCTGTGCCGGACTGCCGGGGGGCTGTGCCGGCCTGCGGGTGGTCTGTACCGACTGCCCGGGTGTCTGTGCGGACTGCCGGGGGGGCTGTGCCGGCCTGCCGGTGGTCTGTACCGACTGTCCAGGGGTCTGAGCAGACTGCGGGGGTCTGTGCAGGATCGTCCGATGGGACTACAAGTCCCAATACAGGGTGGAAGGATACCCACCTCCCGACACTGGTTTCCTGGAGCCCGTAGAGAACGGTAGCATCAGCTGATGCTGCTGTTCTCCACGCAAGATCGTTGTGGGACACCCGTGGACTTCTGCGGATCAGGGGTGAGTATATTTGTGCTTTGTTATTTTAATCTTTATTCCATAGACGACAATGGCTTCGGGGATCAAAGTGACAAGTGATGGTGAGTATGTACTCTATGTTATATGTACTGTATGTCTATATGTATGTATTGTAAGAATGTATTGTATGTAGTATATATGTATGTTGCATGCATGTAGTATATATGTAGTATATATGTAGTATGCATGTTGCATGCATGTGGTATATATGTAGTATGTATGTTGCATGCATGTAGTATATATGTAGTATATATGTAGTATGCATGTTGCATGCATGTGGTATATATGTAGTATGTATGTAGTATGCATGTTGCATGTAGTATATATGTATTATATATATATGTTGCATGCATGTAGTGTATATGTGGTATATACACTCACTGGCCACTTTATTAGGTACACCTGTCCAACTGTGTGTTAAGACTTAATTTCTAATCAGCCAATCACATGGCGGCA
Source organism: Dendrobates tinctorius (assembly GCF_039654945.1). Taxonomy (NCBI): domain Eukaryota; kingdom Metazoa; phylum Chordata; class Amphibia; order Anura; family Dendrobatidae; genus Dendrobates; species Dendrobates tinctorius. The sequence continues at coordinate 31,909,901 of NW_027361771.1, forward strand.
ACTCAGTGCATTTAGGCATGTAGACATGGTCAAGACAATCTCCTGCAGTTCAAACCGAGCATCAGTATGGGGAAGAAAGGTGATTTGAGTGCCTTTGAACGTGGCATGATTGTTGGTGCCAGAAGGGCTGGTCTGAGTATTTCAGAAACTGCTGATCTACTGGGATTTTCACGCACAACCATCTCTAGGGTTTACAGAGAATGGTCCGAAAAAGAAAAAAAATCCAGTGAGCGGCAGTTCTGTGGCCGGAAATGCCTTGTTGATGCCAGAGGTCAGAGGAGAATGGGCATACTGGTTCGAGCTGATAGAAAGGCAACAGTGACTCAAATTGCCACCCGTTACAACCAAGGTAGGCAGAAGAGCATCTCTGAACGCACAGTGCGTCGAACTTTGAGGCAGATGGGCTACAGCAGCAGAAGACCACACTGGGTACCACTCCTCTCAGCTAAGAACAGGCATCTGATGGCTACTTTCAGCAGGATAATGCGCCATGTCATAAAGCTCGAATCATCTCAGATTGGTTTCTTGAACATGACAATGAGTTCACTGTACTCAAATGGCCTCCTCAGTCACCAGATCTCAATCCAATAGAGCATCTTTGGGATGTGGTGGAACGGGAGATTCGCATCAGGGATGTGCAGCCGACAAATCTGCGCCAACTGTGTGATGCCATCATGTCAATATGGTCCAAAATCTCTGAGGAATGCTTCCAGCACCTTGTTGAATCTCTGCCACGAAGAATTGAGGCAGTTCTGAAGGCAAAAGGGGGTCCAAACTGTTACTAGCATGGTGTACCTAATAAAGTGGCCAGTGAGTGTATGTAGTATATATGTATGTTGCATGCATGTAGTATATATGTGGTATATATATAGTATGCATGTTGTATGCATGTGGTATATATGTAGTATATATGTATGTTGCATGCATGTAGTATATATGTGGTATATATACACTCACTGGCCACTTTATTAGGTACACCTGTCCAACTGTGTGTTAAGACTTAATTTCTAATCAGCCAATCACATGGCGGCAACTCAGTGCATTTAGGCATGTAGACATGGTCAAGACAATCTCCTGCAGTTCAAACCGAGCATCAGTATGGGGAAGAAAGGTGATTTGAGTGCCTTTGAACGTGGCATGATTGTTGGTGCCAGAAGGGCTGGTCTGAGAATTTCAGAAACTGCTGATCTACTGGGATTTTCACGCACAACCATCTCTAGGGTTTACAGAGAATGGTCCGAAAAAGAAAAAAAATCCAGTGAGCGGCAGTTCTGTGGCCGGAAATGCCATGTTGATGCCAGAGGTCAGAGGAGAATGGGCAGACTGGTTCGAGCTGATAGAAAGGCAACAGTGACTCAAATTGCCACCCGTTACAACCAAGGTAGGCAGAAGAGCATCTCTGAACGCACAGTGCGTCGAACTTTGAGGCAGATGGGCTACAGCAGCAGAAGACCACACTGGGTACCACTCCTCTCAGCTAAGAACAGGAAACTGAGGCTACAATTTGCACAAGCTCATCGAAATTGGACAGTAGAAGATTGGAAAAACGTTGCCTGGTCTGATGAGTCTCGATTTCTGCTGCGACATTCGGATGGTAGGGTCAGAATTTGGCGTAAACAACATGAAAGCATGGATCCATCCTGCCTTGTATCAACGGTTCAGGCTGGTGGTGGTGGTGTCATGGTGTGGGGAATTTTTTCTGGGCACTCTTTGGGCCCCTTGGTACCAATTGAGCATCGTTGCAATGCCACAGCCTACCTGAGTATTGTTGCTGACCATGTCCATCCCTTTATGACCACAATGTACCCAACATCTGATGGCTACTTTCAGCAGGATAATGCGCCATGTCATAAAGCTCGAATCATCTCAGATTGGTTTCTTGAACATGACAATGAGTTTACTGTACTCAAATGGCCTCCTCAGTCACCAGATCTCAATCCAATAGAGCATCTTTGGGATGTGGTGGAACGGGAGATTCGCATCAGGGATGTGCAGCCGACAAATCTGCGCCAACTGTGTGATGCCATCATGTCAATATGGTCCAAAATCTCTGAGGAATGCTTCCAGCACCTTGTTGAATCTCTGCCACGAAGAATTGAGGCAGTTCTGAAGGCAAAAGGGGGTCCAACCCCTTACTAGCATGGTGTACCTAATAAAGTGGCCAGTGAGTGTATATATATATATATATATATATATAGTATGCATGTTGCATGCATGTGGTATATATGTAGTATGTATGTTGCATGTAGTATATATGTATTATATATATGTTGCATGCATGTAGTATATATGTAGTATGCATGTTGCATGTAGTATATATGTATGTTGCATGCATGTAGTATATGTAGTATATATGTAGTATGCATGTTGCATGCATGTGGTATATATGTAGTATGTATGTAGTATGTATGTTGCATGTAGTATATATGTATTATATATATGTTGCATGCATGTAGTATATATGTAGTATATATGTAGTATGCATGTTGCATGCATGTGGTATATATGTAGTATGTATGTTGCATGTAGTATATATGTATTATATATATGTTGCATGCATGTTGTATATATGTGGTATATATGTAGTATATATGTATGTTGCATGCATGTAGTATATATGTGGTATATATATAGTATGCATGTTGCATGCATGTGGTATATATGTAGTATGTATGTTGCATGCATGTAGTATGCATGTAGTATATATGTATGTTGCATGTATGTAGTATATATGTGGTATATATGTAGTATGCATGTTGCATGCATGTAGTATATATGTTGTATATATGTATGTTGCATGCATGTAGTATATATGTGGTATATATGTAGTATGCATGTTGCATGCATGTAGTATATATGTATGTTGCATGCATGTAGTATATATGTGGTATATATGTAGTATGCATGTTGCATGCATGTAGTATATATGTATGTTGCATGCATGTAGTATGCATGTTGCATGTAGTATGTATGTATGTTGCATGCATGTAGTATGTATGTAGCATGTATGTAGTATGTATGTAGCATGTAGTATGTATGTAGTATGTATTTTTATTTTTTTTTACATTCAACACATAGGTCGGATGATGGGACTACTACTGTCCCATCATTGGCTAATGTGTCAATCACCGTCATGGTAGCAGGCATCGCCCGATGGGACTTGTAGTCCCATCGGACGATCTAGCACAGACCCCCGCAGCCTACTCAGACCCCCGGACAGTCGGTATAGACCACCGGCAGGCCAGCACAGCCCCCCCGGCAGGCGGGTACAGACCCCCGGCAGGCCAGTACAGACCCCCGGCAGGCCGCTCAGACCCCCGGACAGTCGGTACAGCCCCCCGGCAGGCCAGCACAGCCCCCCGGCAGGCCGGTACAGACCCCCGGGCAGTCGGCACAGACCCCCGGGCAGTCGACACAGACCCCTGGGCAGTCGGCACAGACCCCCGGGCAATCGGCACAGACCACCGGCAGGCAGGCACAGCCCCCCGGAAGGCCGGTACAGACCCCCGGGCAGTCGGCACAGCCCCCCGGCAGGCCAGCACAGCCCCCCGGCAGGCCGGTACAGACCCACGGCAGTCCGCACAGACCCCCGGGCAGTCGGCACAGCCCCCCGGCAGGCCGGTACAGACCCCCGCAGCCTGCACAGACCCCCGGACAGTCGGTACAGACCACCGGCAGGCTGGCACAGCCCCCCGGCAGGCCGGTACAGACCCCCGGGCAGTCGGCACAGATCCCCGGACAGTCGGCACAGCCCCCCGGTATATGTGGTATATATGTAGTATGCATGCATGTAGTATATATGTGGTATATATGTAGTATGCATGTTGCATGCATGTGGTATATATGCAGTATGTATGTATGTTGCATGTAGTATATATGTTGTATGTAGTATGTATGTAGTATGTATTTTTTTTTTTTTTTTTTAACATTCAACACATAGGCCGGATGATGGGACTACTACTGTCCCATCATTGGCTAACGTGTCAATCACCGTCATGGTAGCAGGCATCGCCCGATGGGACGATGCCTGCACAGACCCCCGCAACCTGCACAGCCCCCCGGCAGGCCGGTACAGACCACCAGCGGGCCGGTACAGACCCCCGGCAGGCCGCTCAGGCCCACGGACAGTCGGTACAGACCACCGGCAGGCCGGTACAGACCCACGGCAGTCCGCACAGACCCCCGGGCAGTCGGCACAAACCCCCGGGCAGTCGGCACAGACCACCGTCAGGCCAGCACAGCCCCCCGGAAGGCCGGTACAGCCCCCCAGGCAGTCGGCACAGCCCCCCCGGCAGGCCAGCACAGCCCCCCGGCAGGCCGGTACAGACACCCGGCAGTCGGCTCAGACCCCCGGACAGTCGGTACAGACCACCGGCAGGCCGGCACAGCCCCCCGGCAGGCCGGTACAGACCCCCGCAGCCTGCACAGACCCCCGGACAGTCGGCACAGCCCCCCGGCAGGCCGGTACAGACCCACGGCAGTCCGCACAAACCCCCGGGCAGTCGGCACAGACCACCGGCAGGCCGGCACAGCCCCCCGGCAGGCCGGTACAGACCCCCGCAGCCTGCACAGACCCCCGGACAGGCGGTACAGACCACCGGCAGGCCGGCACAGCCCCCCGGCAGGCCGGTACAGACCCCCGGACAGTCGGCACAGCCCCCCGGTATATGTGGTATATATGTAGTATGCATGTTGCATGCATGTAGTATATATGTAGTATGCATGTTGCATGCATGCGGTATATATGCAGTATGTATGTATGTTGCATGCATGTAGTATATATGTTGCATGTATGTAGCATGTATGTAGTATGTATGCAGCATGTAGTATGTATGTAGTATGTATTTTTTTTTTCTTATATTCAACACATAGACCGGATGATGGGACTACTACTGTCCCATCATTGGCTAATGTGTCAATCACCGTCATGGTAGCAGGCATCGCCCGATGGGACTTGTAGTCCCATCGGACGATCCTGCACAGACCCCCGCAGCCTGCTCAGACCCCCGGACAGTCGGCACAGCCCCCCGGCAGGCCAGCACAGCCCCCCCGGCAGTCCGCACAGACCCCCGGGCAGTCGGCACAGACCCCCGGACAGTCGGCACAGCCCCCCGGCAGGCTGGCACAGCCCCCCGGCAGGCCAGCACAGCCCCCCGGTAGGCCGGTACAGACCCCCGGGCAGTCGGCACAGACCCCCGGGCAGTCGGCACAGACCCCCGGACAGTCGGCACAGCCCCCCGGCAGGCCGGTACAGACCCCCGGCAGGCCGGTACAGACCCCCGGGCAGTCGGCACAGACCCCCGGACAGTCGGCACAGACCCCCGGTATATGTGGTATATATGTAGCATGCATGTTGCATGCATGTAGTATACATGTAGTATGCATGTTGCATGCATGTGGTATATATGCAGTATGTATGTATGTATGTTGCATGTATGTAGTATGTATGTAGCATGTAGTATGTATGTAGTATGTATTTTTTTTTCTTACATTCAACACATAGGCCGGATGATGGGACTACTACTGTCCCATCATTGGCTAATGTGTCAATCACCGTCATGATAGCAGGCATCGCCCGATGGGACTTATAGTCCCATCGGACGATCCTGCACAGACCCCCGCAGCCTGCTCAGACCCCCGGACAGTCGGCACAGACCCCCGGCAGGCCAGCACAGCCCCCCGGTAGGCCGGTACAGACCCCCGGGCAGTCCGAACAGACCCCCGGGCAGTCGGCACAGACCCCCGGGCAGTCGGCACAGACCCGCGGCAGGCCGGTACAGACCCCCGGCAGTCCGCTCAGACCCCCGGACAGTCGGTACAACCCACCGGCAGGCCGGCACAGCCCCCCGGCAGGCCGGTACAGACCCCCGGCAGTCCGCTCAGACCCCCGGACAGTCGGTACAGACCACCGGCAGGCCGGCACAGCCCCCCGGCAAGCCGGTACAGACCCCCGCAGCCTGCACAGACCCCCGGACAGTCGTTACAGACCATCGGCAGGCCGGCACAGCCCCCCGGCAGGCCGGTACAGACCCTCGGACAGTCGGCACAGACCCCCGGTATATATGTAGTATGCATGTTGCATGCATGTAGTATATATGTGGTATATATGTAGTATGCATGTTGCATGCATGTGGTATATATGCAGTATGTATGTATGTTGCATGCATGTGGTATATATGCAGTATGTATGTATGTTGCATGTATGTAGCATGTAGTATGTATGTAGTATATATGTTGCATGTATGTAGCTTGTATGTAGTATGTATGTAGCATGTATGTAGCATGTAGTATGTATGTAGCATGTATGTAGCATGTAGTATGTATGTAGCATGTAGTATGTATGTAGCATGTATGTAGTAGGGATTTTTTTTTTTTTTGTACATTCAACACATTAGCCGGATGATGGGACTACTACTGTCCCATCATTGGCTAATGTGTCAATCACCGTCATGGTAGCAGGCATCGCCCGATGGGACTTGTAGTCCCATCGGACGATCCTGCACAGACCCCCGGACAGTCGGCACAGCCCCCCGGCAGGCCGGTACAGACCATCAGCAGGCCGGTACAGACCCATGGCAGTCCGCACAGACCCCCGGGCTGTCGGCACAGACCACCGGCAGGCCGGCACAGCCCCCCGGAAGGCCGGTACAGACCCACGGGCAGTCGGCACAGACCACCGGGAGGCCGGCACGGACCACCGGGAGGCCGGTACGGACCCCCGGCAGTCCGCTCAGACCCCCGGGCAGTCGGCACAGACCCCCGGCAGGCCGGTACAGAACCCCGGGCAGTCGGCATAGACCCCCCCTCCGGAAGGCCCAAACTGACGGCGCATCATGATGCGCACAGACTGCGCATCATGATGACGTCATTTCGGCAGCCAATCAGAGCCACAGCAGTGGCTCTTTGCATTATGGGAACTTCCGATTCCGATATCCGATATTGTAAAAATATCGGTACTCGGTATCGGATTTCCGATACAGCGAATATCGGCCGATACCCGATATTTGCAGTATCGGAATGCTCAACACTAGTAGCGGGACCTTAATGGTTGTAACCATCCACGTGCTATATGCCTGCCTGAAGAAGGAGCAGGCATATAGGGAAGGAGTGTAGTAAATAACGTTTTTAAAACCTACTTTTCTCGGTCTGGTCTGGACGTTCGTGTGCTGCGACAACATAGAAGAACTACATTGATATATGTAACTATTTAAAGAGGTTTTCCATTATTCAGCTAACCCCTTTTCACTCCATATCTTTGCTCCCAGTAAAATAATAACTTGTTCGGTGGCAGTACTGTTCCAGCAGTGTCAGCACTGGCTCTCCTGGTGATCACGTGACATTGTTACGTCACACAATTCCTGCAGCCAATTATCACATACATTTGGAGGAAGACAGAGTGGTTAGCACTGCAGTCTTCAAATCCCACCAAGGACAACATTTACAAGGAGGTTGAATGTTCTCCCCGTGTTTGTGTAGGTTTCCTCCAGGTCCTCTGGTTTCCTCCCACATTCCAAAGACATACTGATAGTGAGTTTAGATTGTGAGCCCCAATGGGGACAGTGATGACAATGCATATAACTGCTGCGGAATAAGATAGCGCTATATAAGCAAAACACAATAAATAAAAATAATAGAGCTGCTGCTCTAATAACGCCATAATCTAAGTACTATGCTCTCCTAAAAAATTGCGTGTTTTGACAGTTAGGTTCCTTCTGCAGATTTCCTATGATTCTTCTACCACTTGCCACTTGCCATTTAATGCAAATAAAGAAGTTTCAGGACGCTTCCTTCAGAGGATCCTTAACCCAATTTGGAGCAAGAAGGAGCAAGAAGGTTATATAGCCAAATAGCTGAGTATCTCTGATGTTAAATCAGATGATATTTTATTGGTTAAGTAAAATGCAAAATTTTATAAAAGACAATAAAAACATTAAAACATTTTTTGTTATAAAGAAACACTTTTTTTGTTTCTTTATAACAAAAAATGTTTTAATGATTTTATTATATTTTATAAAATTTTGCATTTTACTTAGCCAATAAAATATCATCTGATTTAACATCAGAGATACTCAGCTATTTGGCTATATAACCTTCTTGCTCCAAATTGGGTTAAGGATCCTCTGAAGGAAGTGCCCTGAAACTTCTTTATTTGCAATATCACATGGAGGAAAATTTCTTTCTGGGAAAGGAAAATTATCTCCATGCTATTACAGACGGGCAGCATACCAGTGGAAGGATCAACCTTGTTTGCAAATTTTTCCCAGTGTTGTGCCTCCTTGCACATCCACACCAGGTGGGCAAGTTTTAAGTTGTATTTTTCTCACCAAATTGAATTGACTCATCCACTACGCTTAGATAGCACTCTCCCTATTTTTTTCCCTCCTCCTCTCTTTCCCAGGACCTTATTCACACTTGCCAGTTAATGTAAGATAGACTTTCCTACTTGAAGGTGGAGAAGCACATATATATATATATGTATATATATATATATATATATATATATGGCGAATATATAGAAACTTTCTTTTGTTTAAAATGAACCTATCAAGCAATAACAATTTAGATACCCTAACACAAGTAATATAACAAGTACGTTCTCCAAATACTAAACAAAATTACCCTTTTCCTGACTTGTGCCGTCTCAGAATTATTCACCTCCTCAAAACAATCTCTCATGAGAGTCTCCCTGTACAAATCAGCTGTCTGAAGCATTCATTAGCTACATCAGATGTGCATGAGATGAAACACAGCAAATACCTGAGATGGCTAGGGGTTTGTTGACTGTCATGATTGTTATTTTTTTTCATTTCCAGAAGATAAGCATCCAGCAAAACGGCAGTTATACATGGCATGGAATTAACATTCATCTTCTCTCTTCACACAGGTAATCAACTGAGCCATCCTGCATGTATTTACTCCATTCACTGCCAGCAAGCAGCCTGAATGATACAACTTCCCACCTCTGCTGCCTCTATTTCTCTGCTGTAATATATCCAAATGGTAATCAACTGAGCCATCCTGCATGTATTTACTCCATTCACTGCCAGCAAGCAGCCTGAATGATACAACTTCCCACCTCTGCTGCCTCTATTCTCTGCTGCTATATATCCAAATGGTAATCAACTGAGCCACCCTGCATGTATTTACTCCATTCACTGCCAGCAAGCAGCCTGAATGATACAACTTCCCACCTCTGCTGCCTCTATTCTCTGCTGCTATATATCCAAATGGTACAACTCCATACTTCTGCTGCTTTACCATTTTGCTGCATATTTTAATGTGCTTGCTAAAGCTTAGGTATAATTCATTTGTTGCACTGTATGTAATACTTACTGCTTTAGATCCGTGACTGGGGCCTTTCTAGATCTTATCAGGTGGAAGGTGCTATAGCATATTGACACATCTTGGTCCAGTGCCTTTGATCATCTAACCATCCCCTGGTGTGCTGGCCCCAGCTGCCAAATTATACCCAACCATCTCCCACAATCCCTCTCTCCTGACCCTGTAGTGTGGCCTATATATGTAGTAGTTGCTAAGGGGAAGCACGCAGTGTGGGGTACAGCACGCAAGCATCCCATAAGCAAAGCATCACAGAAGATAAGCATCCAGCAAAACGGCAGTTATACATGGCAGTTAGTCAGGGCAGGAGTTAGGTAACCCACACTTTGCCTTCCCCTTTAACCATGTGCTTTATTTTTATCCTCCTGTGTTCCCTTGCCATCCACATTCATCACCCTATCCCCCCTCCATCACGACTCATACACATCAGCCCCTCTATACTTCCTTCTCCCATGTACAGCTCCCACACACTCCTCACCTTCCTGAGAAACCTCAGCCCATCTTGCCCAAACACATCGCAGAAAAAAACTACTTGCAATTCCAACAACTATTGGCTCTTTATCTTCCTTCTCCTACTGATTTCAGGGGACATCTCCCCCAACCCTGGTCCACCATCCCCCAACCTCGACCCCTACCCTACCTCATATCGAAACCACAATAATCTGATTAACATTACTTGCACTCCCTCATCTCAATCTTTTAATTGTGCCCTCTGGAATCCACGGTCTGCTTGTAACAAGCTTCCTTTCCTACACAACTACTTTCTGAACAACTCTCTTAATCTGTTGGCCCTCACTGAAACCTGGATTCAGGATTCTGACACTGTCTCTCCTGCTGCCATTTCCTACGGTGGCTTACAATTCTCTCACTCCCCGAGACCCACAAACAGACCTGGTGGTGGAGTTGGCATACTCCTGTCCCCACAATGCACTTTCCAGGTCATCCCCCCAGTCCCATCACTCTTATTCCCTTCTTTTGAGGTCCACACCATCAGGCTATTCCGTCCCCTCTCCCTCAGGGTAGTGGTCATATACCGGCCCCCAGGCTCACCCACCCTCTTCTTTGACCACTTTTCAGCCTGGCTGCCACACTTCATGTCCTCAGAACTACCAACCCTCATCCTGGGAGACTTCAACATCCCCATTAACAGCCCTAATTCCACATCTGCATCCCAGCTTCTATCACTAACCACCTCTCTAGGCCTCTCACAGCTTTCAACCTCTGAGACACATAAGGACGGTAACACCCTTGATCTGGTCTTCTGCCGGCTCTGTTCAATCTCCCACCTAAACAACTCACCGCTTCCACTTTCTGACCACAACATTCTCTCCTTCACGCTCACAAATCCTCGCCCACCCCAGCTCATTCCTACCTACCACACAGTCAGAAATCTACAAGCTATTAACCCTCAGACACTTTCAGATTCCCTACACTCATCTCTGTCCCCAATCTCCTCTCTTTCCTGTCCTAATCTGGCTGTTCATCACTACAATGACACTCTTAGAAGCACCCTTGACCAAGTAGCTCCCCTCACCCTCAGAACCTCCAAACACAGAGTAAAAGAGCCCTGGCTCACATCGCAAACTCAACTTCTCCAGCGATGCTCCAGGAGTGCTGAACGCCTATGGAGAAAAACCCGCACACCAGAAGACTTCATCCACTTCAAATTTATGTTAAGAACCTATAACGCTGCCCTTCACCTTGCCAAACAGACCTACTTCACCACCCTGATCTCCTCACTAGCCAACAACCCCAAGAAACTTTTTGACACTTTTCACTCCCTCCTCAGGCCAAAAGCACAAGCCCCTATCACAGACATTTGTGCTGATGACCTGGCCTCCCACTTTACAGAAAAAATAGATAATATCCGTCAAGAAATCTGCTCCCAACCACCAAGTGCTGTGACTCCCATCCCTTCCTACATCTCCCCTGGCTCACTCTCCACATTTGATCCCATAACAGAAGAAGAAGTCTCCAGACTCCTCTCTTCTTCTCGTCCGACTACATGCACTACCGACCCCATTCCCTCACATCTCCTCCAGTCTCTCTCTCCAGTCGTCACAACCCACCTAACTACAATCTTTAATCTCTCCCTCTCCTCGGGCATTTTCCCATCCTCCTTCAAACACGCCATCGTTACTCCACTACTAAAGAAACCTGCTCTCGACCCATCCTGCACAAACAACTACAGACCAGTCTCCAATCTCCCCTTCATCTCTAAACTTTTGGAACGCCTAGTTTCCTCCCGCCTTACCCGTTACCTCTCCATTCACTCCCTTCTAGACCCTTCACAGTCCGGCTTCCGCCCCCTACATTCGACTGAAACTGCACTCATCAAAGTGACCAATGACCTTCTGACAGCAAAACGTAACGGTGACCACTCTCTGCTCATTCTTCTTGACCTATCTGCAGCTTTCGATACTGTTGACCACCATCTCCTACTCTCTAGGCTCCAGTCACTAGGCATTAAGGACACTGCACTCTACTGGTTCTCTTCCTATCTCTCTGACCGCTCCTTCAGTGTTTTGTTCTCTGGCTCCACGTCATCTCCTCTTCCTCTTGCTGTCGGGGTACCTCAGGGCTCAGTCCTTGGCCCCCTTCTTTTCTCTCTCTACACGGCCCCAATTGGACAGACCATCAGCAGATTTGGCTTTCAGTACCATCTTTATGCTGATGACACACAACTATACACGTCTTCCCCCGACCTTACCCCCGCTGTACTACAGAACGCCAGTGACTGTCTGTCCGCAGTCTCCAATATCATGTCCGCTCTCTATCTGAAACTCAACCTCTCCAAAACTGAACTTCTTCTGCTCCCGCCGTCTACTAACCTCCCTAAATCTGACATTTCCTTCTCCGTGGGTGGTACCACAATAACACCCCGGCAGCAGGTGCGCTGTCTGGGTGTTATGTTTGACACCAATCTCTCCTTTACATCCCATATACAATCCCTTGCCCGCTCTTGCCGCTTACACCTAAAGAACATCTCTAGAATCCGCCCTTTTCTCACTATGGAAACAACAAAAACCCTCACTGTTGCATTGATCCACTCTCGCCTGGATTACTGCAACGCTCTATTAATTGGCCTCCCCGTCACTCGACTATCCCCTCTCCAGTCCATACTCAATGCAGCAGCCAGGATCGTCCATCTGGGTAATCGGTACTCGGACGCGTCTGCTCTTCGCCAGTCCTTACATTGGCTGCCCATTCATTATAGGATCCAATTCAAAGTACTTGTTCTCACCCACAAAGCTCTCCACAGTGCGGCACCCCCTTACATCTCTTCTCTCATTTCTGTCTATCGGCCTAGCCGATCGCTGCGCTCTGCAAACGACTTTCGACTAACCTCTGCACTAATCTGTACCTCCCACTCCCGACTCCAAGACTTCTCCCGTGCTGCTCCTATCCTCTGGAATGCTCTACCCCAAGAAATCAGGACTATCCACAATTTGCATAGTTTTAGGCGCTCCCTCAAAACACACCTGTTCAGAGCGGCCTATCACATTCACTAATCAAAGTCATTCTCTGTGTAAGTGTGCGTGCGTAGCCCATTCACTATATCCATCCATCCTTCACTCCTGCAAGATGGCTGGACCTTCATTGTAAATACACCATTGTAAATACACACCTGTACTCTGTATCTCCCTCACCTCATTGTAGATTGTACGCTCTCACGAGCAGGGTCGTCTTATTTCGTCTTATTTTGCTTTAATTATTGTATTGTTAGCGTTGTTACTTATGACTTGTGTTTTGAAACTGTTAAACTGTAAAGCGCTGCGGAATATGTTGGCGCTATATAAATAAAGATTATTATTATTATTTCCCCTTTACTAGAAATTTTGTGTGTATGTGTAATGAGCAAAGTAACATACTCATATGTCGCTGTTTTCAGCGGCGTTCCAATACCACGCGACTGCATTGGTGATCGCCAGAATCGCACAGTGTCTGCAGCATGCTTACCTTTTCTCAATATAAGCCTACCAGACTCAGCACAAAATATGGTGTGATTCAGCAAGCGGGAACCGGAACACCATTGAAAACAGCAAAAATGGTGACCAGTGAATATGTTACTGTGCACATTAGGCTGGTTTCACATTAGCGCTTTTTAAGCGCACGCACGGCCGGGGGTAGCTCCGCCCCCGAGCCGGCTCTCTGCCCGGCGTGCCCGCCCCTTGCTTGTAGCGCCGCCTCCTAGCGCACAGCGGCGTCTGCGATCGGCGCACCCTATCTTTAGCATAGGGTGCGCAGATCGTGCGCAGGCCGTGCGCTAGTTGCGCTTTGACCTGCGCTGCGCACTTTTGACGGTGCGCCGTGCGCGCCAAAATCAAACTTTTCGGATTTTGGCGCGCACGGCGCACCGTCAAAAATGTGCAGCGCAGGTCAAAGCGCAACTAGCGCACGGCCTGCGCACGATCTGCGCACCCTATGCTAAAGATAGGGTGCGCCGATCGCAGACGCCACTGTGCGCTAGGAGGCGGCGCTACAAGCAAGGGGCGGGCACGCCGGGCAGAGAGCCGGCTCGGGGGCGGAGCTACCCCCGGCCGTGCGTGCGCTTAAAAAGCGCTAATGTGAAACCAGCCTTACACATACACACATGACTGCTAACAAAGGGGGGAATAAAACTAAAAAATCACTGCACTGGTCCTGTAAGGATTACTTGATGAAATAAGAAAAACAACAACGACAAACCATAAGTTTGACATCGCCGTAATCAAGTTGCCGGGCCATTTTACCACTCATTGGAACAGAATAAACACTGTCAAGTTTGCAATGTTTTTCGTGACTTCACCACGCTTATAATTTTTTCCCATTTTCTGGTACCTTTTATGGTAAAATAAATGGTGTCATTTAAACCTACAACTCAATTTGGTATGTGTACAAAATAATAAAATTATAGCTGTTGAAATGCAGAGGGGAAAAAACAAAATGGAGAAAAACAAATGTTGGCTGCAACAGGAAAGAATTAAACACCATTACAGCAAAGAATAAAAGAAATGAAAAAGAAGAAAATAATTTACTTGGAAACTATACATTTCATTTTTTCTACCATTTTAAATGCATAACTCAGGCTCCACAACACTACACCTTAGGCAGGTGCCACTAGTGCTTGCTCTTCCGCACAGCAAGGTAATTGCTAAACCCATGTTCTTCATGGCCCAGTGCATCAACAACTACATAATTACTTAATTACGCATTTGAGTACAGAGCGTGCGCTCCATCACAGTTCTAGCAGGTTAATTTGATTCCTGTTACATTCATTGGGAACCATTAGCAGAACATGGTAGTTCTGAGCAGTCACCTGCTGATTTACAAAAGAAAGAGCAAATGTGCTCCAAGACAGTACTGAAAAGAGTTAAATCTCGAAAACTGCGTCAAAGCATTGCCATGATAGGGTCTGCTTAGTACCGGAGGGTTAAAGTGACCAATAATCTTGTTACATCCGAGAATGTCTCATAGACGTGAAATCAGCTTATGATATAAGACCGCTTTCCTAAGCGTTTATTGGATTACCAGAGAAATGTCCGAACAGCCCTGTAACAGCACAATAACCGCAGGGAAGGAACGACATAGCACTTACTAGGTCTTGGGGTGGGCCAAACTACTTAGGGCTATGAAAGCACATCATTCAAATAATCCTCAAGCTCTTGTGGAAACTTCCAGCCCATCAGCAAATATGGTTGTATTGGGAAAGAGTAGGACAGGAGACCTAGCTTCCAAACAATAGTTATTGGCTGGCAGTTTCATATTATGAGGGGACTCTACATGCCTATAATTATGGTGAAATTGAGTCTGTCAACCTTTTGGAAAAGCTAGAAAAAATCTAGCACCAGGATCTTGCTACCCCATCTGAGAACAGCATAATTTAGAGACAGTGACCCTGATTCCAGTGATGTATCACTTACTGGGCTGCTTGCTGCAGTGTTGAGCTCTGTATAGCCCCGTCCAGATCACTGTTTGGCTGCTTCCGTGTACAGTTTTGCAATAGTGATGGGGGGCAGAGTTATACAGAACTCATGAATATGGAAGACTACCTAGCAGCAGGTCTACTAGTCCTCTAGTGATAAATTCTTGCTGAGTCAGCAAGAAATTTATAGTTTAAAACTACAGCAAGCAGCCTAGTAAGTAACACATTCCTGGAATCGGGGTGTCTGCCATTACATCATGCTGCTCTTGTGGCGCCCCTGAGGGTCCAGTCGCCACAGAGATACTGCACCTCACCCAGAGTTGTGGTATCCCACAACCAGGTAAGATGGAGACACCTGACCATCATTCCATCCCACATCCCAGTCACACACGTAGAATAGCAGAGCACCCTTTATGGCCCTTGCTTGGAACACAAAGGGTGTTGGGAGGTGGGCGGAGCGTAGATTCAGAATGGGAGAATTGTAGGAAGTTAGGTCAGATTCCCTCAGAGGGAGGGAAAGAGACGGACGTGTCTTGTGCAGCTCTAGTCAACAGGAGTTGCAGGACTGAATAGCTTGACAGAAAGCTCTCTAAAAGGAAAGTTGGTTCTTCTTGAGACACGGCTGGAGCATACTCCCCTTGGGGCTCATTCCACGCTGACGGCCATCAGGTGGAGGAAGAACAGGGTCGCAAAGGGTCACGGTCCCTAGCCTACTGAGCGTATTTCAGGGCGCTACTAACAAGCCGATAGCTGTGGTGACTTCATAGACCACAGCCCCTTACCACAGTTATTCCGGCTGGAAAGGCAGCTACATAGGATCAAAGAAACGGAAGGGTATGCGTTGTCTGACAGGATTCACAGCTGCTGGCCTGGGACGATAATTGTGAAGTGCTGGAAAGGAAGGAAAGTGGAAAGCAGCATATTGTGTGGAGACGGCCAGGGAAGGTACATACTGACAGGGATTGCTGGAAGGGTGTACTTAATTTTACCTCGAAGTTGTCTGGACCCCTCACCTGGAGAACACAGCACTGAAGTGGGCATCTGTGCGCACCAGACTGTAAGTAAAGCCTTGGAACTGCATGCAACTGTGTCATCTGCCTCCTTTCTGCACCTCTCACCCAGCACTGCTACATCCTCCACTCCACACTACCTCACCATCTCCAAACTCATCTCAACTGCCCTGGGACTACAGCTCTGCCTGTGGAGAGCTTTACCAACTCTGCTGCAACCTACCATCTATCCCAGAGAAGCAACACTGCAGCGCTGGTCACCACTGACCAGAATACCACAGGTGGCGTCACGAATTCATACAGACTCTTTTGTTATTTAATTCCACCCATTTTACATGACCGCTTGGGGCCACGAACCGGGTCACAGTCTCTGCGACACTTCCCCTTTAAGACACCGGCCCGGTACCGAGTGATCCCCGGCCCCTGGGGCGCGTCACTCTCATATTAGGCAGCAAAAGACTGGCGGCAGATTTAAGGACTGATGACACCTAAATTCCACTCCTATGTTCTGGACTGTTTTAAACCTGATTACATAAGTGACATTATCACTTTAGATTATCATTGATGTCTCTAATATAAGACATATTGGCCCCAATTGATCAAATTGTTAACATCTGGTTCAAAACACTTTGAAAAGTTGCAACATTTCTGTGCAACAATAAGTTTTGCAAAGAAATTTTGACTTTTGCCATTTTCATGCCACTTTTGGTCAGCTCTACCAAAGTGGGAGGAGCCAGGACCAGACAAGGCGTGGCAACACCAGCCCGACAAATTCATTAAAAGTGGTGCTGTACATTATTGGAGTAACATTGCAGGTGACATGAATGTGTTAAAGGGCAGCAAAGACTCAGCAAATGTAAATGCTACATAGAGTACAAAAAAGTTCCTGGTTCACTTCCCACCACTAAAGGTCAGATGTGCAGGTAGAAGAAGGAGAGCTGTGCAGCAGCAGAGATTCACTTGCAGCATAGCTAGCACACAAGTGAGGGTGAGTAACATTTACTTTTAAGGGGCTTTACCACAAGGCTTTAGAGAGAGCCACAAAGGAGCTTGCCAAATTCTGCAACCCCAGCTGCAGTCACTGTATCCAAGGTGAAGGAGACCAGCCCACCTGCATGAGAATGCTGCCATTAGAAAAGAGAAACTATTGGCTCCCCAGGCAGAGAGGCTTAGGAAACTGGAATGATCAAACTTTACAAGCTGAGCCACAAATGGTCGAGAGTTGCCAGACAATCTTTGCTGCTGAGAGAGGTTGACTGGGCCCATGGTAAGTACTGAGCATGTGTGCTGTGCTGTGTTGAGAGTAAAGTGTTGCAGTTGCCCACCGCTATAGTTTTATTGTGTCTCCTCTTGTAAGACTCAGTTTGTTTCCCAAAACTGTTGTGCATGCATTTCACCCCAGTTATTGAGAATTTTAGACACTTTATCATATAACTTGAGGTGGATTAGTGTGATGGAAAATGGTACAAGAGCCAAAATTGTACAGTAAAATTATTGTGTAAATTGCTAGGTCAGCGCAAGACAAATAATAGTTGGTATATCCAGTTCAAAAATAGGCAATTGTCTCTCATTCATGAATAGGCATATTTTCATGTTTTTTCTTACAGTTAGCATTCTAAAAAGTTTTCTCATTTAGATTAAAATAATTTTTGCCCTTTCTTGTGACACATGGTGCCTAATATTTATATCTTTTTTGCCAATATTAGGGAAAAATATGAATAAAAAAGGAAATATGTGTCTGTTTGACCTTTTTAAATAGTGTTATTGTTTCTGTAAAAAATATTTTTATATAACCAACACTTTTTTCAATGGGAGTCGCTTTCTTTTTTATTTATTTCCTTTACCATTTTTTTAGCCACTTACTTTTTATTTAATTCATACATTGTTTCCACCATCATGTCATAAAAGACCTTTGGAGGGCATTAGAAATTATAGCTAAATTATTTTATATCCAATTTCCCCTGTAACTGGAGCTGGAATATTGGCCCCAGTTACAAGGAAAATTCAGCCTCTTGGCTACATAGCAGAGCTGATCTGGGTCTGTTAGGAACTAGCAGCTCTTGCTACCTCCCTACACCAGGCATTGCTGTATCTGGAGGAGCAAGCAATGCCTACACTTCTTTTACTTTATACACAACTGCTGGTTCAGTGCTGTGTATACAGTGGTCAGGAAGGCAGAGAAGGTAATAAACCACCTCTGCCTTCTTTATAGGGAGTCTGGCTGTACCTGACAGCTGTTTTCTAAATGAAATTTTAGAACATCACTGCAGAGTAGTATGCGGACCACTTGGATGTTTTAAGCCTATGTCTTGTCGTAAATCAGTTACAGTTAAACACAAAAGGGTCTAAAGGTGTACCAAATTTATCCAACAGGTTAAGCCACTGTGATTAATTTGGCCCATTTTAAGACTTTCTATTCTAACTTTATAGTAGAATAGTAAATGTGTGCAACAATGTTATTTTTAGCCATTCATTCTATGAACTGTATCAGCTTGTTCTTAAACTGGAAAATATTTTCTGAATGGACTTCCCCTCACCCATCTTATAGTCCTGGAACCATCGCTGAAATGGTTTTTAAAGACAAGCACAAATGGAAGGACTGATGTGTCTTTGGACCCCTCTGACATCATCACAGAGCTCTCATGGGGATACTCAGAGTAATTGAAGCAAATTAGTGCTGCACCAGGCACTTTGTAGGCAGATAAATATAATTACTCATTATTATCTTGTCCACATTGTCAGGGTAACAGTAACATGGGATTATGCCTCTGCTCAGTAAAAGGTCTGGTTAAACAAACTGCTGGGTCAGAGATTTTCTTTTGCTTAAAAGATTTCTCATCTATATGCCCGCTTATCTCAAGTCTGACCCACCATGGGTGAGCATTAAAGATAACCTGTTGGTAAGACCAACATCTACTCCACTGCCCCCCAACCACATATGTGGGTATGTATGTCTTTGAAATGTAAAGCCACCCTTATATCCATTGACACCCTTCTCCCTGCTGCTGCATTCCTGAGAAATTATCATTTTAACTAATATGCAAATAAGTCATTAAAGGGCCTGTCACACTAAGAGATATCGCTAGCAATATCGCTATTACTTGTGATGTTATAGCGATATTGCTAGCGATATCTCTGTGTCTGACACTTACCTACGACCGGCTCCCCCGCTGGTTATCGCTGATCGCGCGAGAACGTTCAGGACCGTTTCTCGTCGTCAGCTTCCTGCGGCGCTTCCTGCTGTGAGGACGAGCGACGCGTGGAGCCGGGCGGGAGGACGCAGGATCGCCTGGTGTGACAGGTAAGTAGCGACCCCCGTCCCCAGCGATGTCGCTGGTGAGATCTGCCTATGTGGCAGCTCACTAGCGACCACTTAGCGATGTACCAGCGATCCTGACCGCGTCATATCGCTGGTCGGGATCGCTGGTACATCGCTAAGTGTGACAGTACCTTAAGTGCCCTGGATGATACAGAGCATTTAGCAATCGTTTGCCTCCTAAAGTTATTTTTCTGCCCAGCACCAGCCTCTTTAGCTTCAGTGTTAGCTCACTGTCTGATTTCTTTCTCTGGCACCTGATGACACACAGATGGCACGCTATCGCGCATCAGAGGCTGGTTAAGTGCTCTGCCTCACCCAGAGCACTTTACACCTTATTTGCCAATTAACTAAAACTAATTTATCTGGAATGCAGCAACAGATATGAGATATAAAGGTGTTGATAAATTTACATTTCAAACACCTACATGCCCATGTATTCAGTTTAAGGGGCTGTCCTTACTGACAGACTCCCTTTTAACATGGGATACCACTGAAAGGCACATAACTGCTTATCTATGCTAGAAGTCATATTGTGCTGTTCTTCTGTGTCAGACATTTAGGTCCAAAAAATAGCTAAGTATAAGTGGGAACATTGGACTAATCGTGGGGCTTTGACTTAGTCTCCTGTGGTTCCTGGAAATACATGGACACCATTCTCATACCCTTCCACTGGCTGAATATACAGTTGCTTCTCACAAAATTAGAATATCATCAAAATGTTAATTTATTTTGGTTCTTCAATACAAAAAGTGAAACTCCTATATTATATGGAGTCATTACAGTGTGGTCTATTTCAAGTTTTTATTTCTGTTTATGTTGATGATTATGGCTTATAGCCAATGAAAACCCAAAAGTCATTATCTCAGTAAATTAGAATACCGTAATTAACAAAAAGCACCTGCAAAGGCTTCCTAAGCATTTAAAAAGGTCCCTTAGTCTGTTTCAATAGGCTCCACAAACAAGGGTAAGACTGCTGACTTGACAGATGTCCGAAAGGCAGTCATTTACACACTCCACAAGGAGGGTAAAGGTACTGTCACACTTAGCGATGCACCAGCGATCCCAACCAGCGATATGACGCGGTCAGGATCGCTGGTGCATCGCTAAGTGGTCGCTAGTGATCTCACCAGCGACATCGCAGGGGTCGGGGGTCATTACTTAATTTTCAGATGAGGCGATCCTGATGTCCTCCTGCCCGCGTCCACGTGTCGCTCGTCGGCACCACAAGAAGCCCAGCAGGAAGCTGACGACGAGAAACGGTCCAGGACGTTCTCGCGCGATCAGCGATAATCAGCGGGAGAGCCGGTCGGAGGTAAGTATCAGACATAGCGATATCGCTAGCAATATCGCTATAACGTCACAAAAACCAGTGACGTTATAGCGATATTGCTAGCGATATCGCTTAGTGTGACAGGCCCTTAAGCCACAAAAGGTCATTGCTAAAGAAGCTGGCTGTTCAGAGTGCGGATCCAAGCATATTAATGGAAAGTTGAGTGGAAGGAAAAAGTGTGGTAGAAAAAGGTGCACAAGCAACCGGGATAACCGCAGCCTTGAAAGGATTATTAAGAAAAGGCCATTCAAAAATTTGGGGTAGATTCACAAGGAGTGGACTGCTGCTGGAATCATTGCTTCAAGAGCCAACACACAAAGACATATCCAGGACATGGCACATCCAAGCTAGTCTGAATAGGTGCATACCAGGAGCAGCTACCTCCACATACAATGTACAAAAAAGGTTGCACTCTATCACATTAACACTCTAAAGCATGTTAATGTGGAATATATGAAATGTGAATAGCAATACAGCTTCTGAATATTAAAAAAAAATGAGATGCTTTGCACACAATCTGGCCAAATCATGCCTGCCCATTAACCAATGTCAAGGTGGTCCCAAAAATTGATTGGTCTGTAACCATGGGAATACCTCTCTAAGGCTAGTTTCACACTAGTGTTCGTGGGCGCAGGGCCGCCGCTAAGCCCTGCCCCCAGCCACGCCCCCTCCGGTCAGTTCCTCCTCTGATCGCATGAGGCTGCATGCGATCAGCGTATCCTATATTTAGCGTTGGATACGCTGATCGTGCACTGACCGTGCGCTGGTATGATTTTGCTGGCGCTTCGCCCTTTTGGCGCTGCGCCCAGCACACACAAGCACGCTGTGTTGCATTTTTGTGCTCTGGGTGCAGCACCAAGAGGGCGCAGCGCCAGCAAAATCAGACCAGCGCAGGTCAGCGCACGATCAGCATATCCAACGCTAAATATAGGATACGCTGATCGCAAGCAGCCTCATGCAATCAGAGGAGGAACTGACCGAGGGGGTGGGGGCGGGGTTTAGCGGCGGCCCTGCGCTGCACCCATGAACGCTAGTGTGAAACTAGCCTAAAGCTACTTTAAGACTTGCGTTACCAAGCGCAGCGCAGGGCCGCCGCTAAGCTCCGCCCCTGGCCACGCCCCCTCCGGTCAGCTTCTCCTAGGGGCGCATGACGCTGCATGCGACCTGCGTCCCCTATATTTAGTGTTGGGCTACAAGCGTCGCATTCTTTGTGTCAAGCCACTCATGACCAATAGACAACGCCAGAAGTGTCTTACCTGGGCCAAGGAGAAAAAGAACAGGACTGTTGCTCAGTGGTCCAAGGTGTTGTTTTCAGACGAAAGTAAATTTTGCATTTCATTTGGAAATCAGGGTGTCAGAGTCTGGAGGAAGAGTGGAGAGGCCACAATCCAAGCTGCTTGAGGTCTAGTGTGAAGTTTCCACAATCAGTGATGGTTTGGGGAGCCATGTCATCTGCTGGTGTAGGTCCACTGTGTTTTATCAAGACCAAAGTCAGCACAGCCGTCTACCAGGAAATTTTTGAGCACTTCATGCTTCCCTCTGCCAACAAGATTTTTGGAGATGGAAATTTCATTCTCCAGCAGGACTTGGCCCCTGTCCACACTGACAAAAGTACTAATACCTGGTTTAAAAACAGCAGTATCACCGTGCTTGATTGGCCAGAAAACTTGACTGACTTTAACCCCATAGAGAATCTATGAGGTATTGTAAAGAGGAAGATGAGAGACACCAGACCCAACAATGCAGACGAGCTGAAGGCAACCTGGGCTTCCATAACACCTCAGCAGTGCCACAGACTGATCGCCTCAATGCCACGCCACATTGATGCAGTAATTGATGCAAAAGGAGTCCTCACCAAGTATTGAGTGCATTTACTGAACATATATTTCAGTAGGCCAACATTTCGGATTTTAAAATCATTTTTTAAAGCTGGTGATATAAAGTATTCTAATTTACTGAGATAATGACTTTTGGGTTTTCATTGGCTGTAAGCCATAATCATCAACATTAACAGAAAGAAACACGTGAAATAGATCACTCTGTTTGTAATGACTCTATATAATATATGAGTTTCACTTTTTGTCTTGAAGAACTGAAATTAACTTTTTGATGGTATTCTAATTTTGTGAGAAGCGCCTGTACTTCTCTATGGCACCTCCTGTCGGCAGCACATGATCCAAATGTTTTACCTAATTGTTCCCACTTTTCACTCCAAGGCTTCCAGCTTGGCATCTTGCCTGGCAAATCTGCCTGATTGTACTATGATGCATTATCACTGCAGTATCAATTGTCCATTGAAAAGGTACATATGGTTCCCTAAGAAGTTTGAGTCTTTGAATAGGGTAACACATAGTGATCAGTGTACCACCAGCTCTAATGCCCAAGATGAGGGTGAGATGCACATGTCAAATAAATGATAAATTAGTGCAAATTGGAATTTATTAATGGGCTTAGATGTGCAAAAAGCAGTGTGGCTATTACCATAAATGATTAATTAAACTTATCTATCTGACCCCCGCATTACACCATCCCTTTTCCACGTGCTCATTGTTCTAAAAGGCTCAAATATCTCAGGACACCTTATGTACCTTTTGACTAAGCGATTAGCGATAATTCATCCCAGTAAATGGAGGCAGATTTGCCATTCAAGATTCCAAGTTGGGTTGTAAATATATAATGCAAAGATACAATAGAGCTGAGAGACCCATGTATGACCCTACATGATACATACAGGTGCAGTGACAGCGCACTCATACTATGGCCGCCATATACTCTCAGCAAACAGACGTAGAAAGGTTCTAGTGACTCACGGACAAAGCGAGCTGAACACATTTCATGGAATGGAGCTTTTTGTGCTCAACCTATTTACAAATCCCACAATGCAACTTAACTAAAAGTGGCTCTTTAAATAATTGCAGACTGCAATTATCTGTCTGCACAAATAGACAATAAAGTCACTACTGTTTGTACGGCGGATAAAGAGGGAAACATACGCAATGCTAATGACTGCACGACCGGAGGATACTGTTACACTGACATGTCTACATTTCCACTGCCTTATTGTTGGGGCTAAACCTTTTGTCACGATCCATTTTTGGAGTTGTGGTAGTTCTGGCTCCACTAAGTTAAAACTTTTTTCCTGTCAGACCATCAGGGGTTAATGTCAGTTTTTCACCCGCTGGCAACCTGGTGTTACTGCAGTGCTGCTGGGTCAGGTGATGTAGGTGGTGACCACTCCCACCATCCTTTATAGAGTCATCTGATGCATCAGCTGACTGTTGGTTATACAGGTCCTTTCTGGAGACCAGTCTAGCAGAAGCAGCTCCCTGGTGCCTGCCACATTTGATGTTAAAAGTCCTGTTGCAGTTGATATCAGCGGTGTGGAGCTTTGCAGCGGTGCATATTGGTTAAGTGTGGTGTTTTTTCTCCTAGTCCCTTTTGGTGTTTGTCACTTTCCCCTGTGTGTACTATATGCAGTGGCAAGGCTAGTGTTCCTTGCTGGCCAGTGCATTAGCCAGGGCAGAGACAGGTGACACTAGGGATTAGGTTCCTGATGGCGGCAGGGGGAAGGACCTGCATAGGGTGTTAGGGGAGTGCAGGGACAGGCTTAGGCTGAGCACAGGTGGTGACCATCCCTCATTCCCTATCGCTAGGGCCTTCTTTTTGCCTTTTTCATTCCATTGTGTGTGATTTGCGCCATCCGTTGACTGACCACACGTTGGGATAGAGTCACATCGTGACATTATAACCAACCATCTCATTTTTTCTGGTGAGCCATGTCTCAAATGCAGGTCTTTGCCCAACTGCTCCAGACCTCACTGATGAGCTTAGGGAGCTGTGGGGTCAGCTGACGCAGCAGCTTCAGCAGTTGACGGGGATCTGGGCCTCGGCTCAGTTGCAGGCTCTACTGGAACCCAAAATCTCTCTCCCTGACCGGTTTTTGGCAGGGAGAGATAAGTTTTGGTATTTAGGGATGCCTGCAAGTTGTGCTTCAGGCTCCATCCTCATTCATCAGGGAGTGAGGAACAATGGGTGGGAATTATAGTCTCCCTTCTTAAGGATGATCCCCAATCCTGGGCCTTCTCCCTGCTGACCGATTCACCATCTTTGCGGTCGGTGGATGAGTTTTTTGTGGCATTGGTGCTGGTGCATGGGGATCCTGATGGCATGATTATCAGGACAGAGCAAGCAAAGGAGAACAAGGTCAGACTAAATAACAAAGAAAGTAGTGGGCAGAACCCACGAACAAGGCCAGGACTAACGCATAACGTGCACACAATAATCAGGCGCCTCTAATATGGAGGAGCCACCTGATATACCCTGTGTCAGCACCTGATTGAAGCACTAGTGCTTCCGAGGCAGGTGCTATAGGGTTAAAGGAGCTGGGGAGCGCCCGCCCGCAGCCTAAGGCGCATGCGCGGGCTCGCTGCTGGCAAGAAGGCCAACAATGAAGGAGAGAGACGCTGGGACCCCCAGGCAGCAAGGCGGCAGGACTTGGAAGCAGCGCAGCGCGAGATGAACACGTGAGTGAGGATGCGCGAGGCAGGCACGGCAGTGGCAGTAGTGACGGCAGCGGACGCCGTCATGACAGTACCCCTTCCCTTACGTCTCCCCCTACTGAGGTTGGTCAAGAACCTTTCCAGAATAAGTGGTGCATTAATGTTCTCTCGAGGCTCCCAGGACCTCTCCTCAGGGCCAAATCCCTTCCAATCGATAAGGAAGAAGGTTCTTCCCCTGACTCTCTTCATGGCCAGAATATCCCTTACCTCAAAAATGTTGTCGGCCCCTATTGGCTGAGTGGTAGCAAGTGGTGCAGTGCGATACCGATTAAGGGTGACCAGTTTTAGGAGCGAGACATGGAATGCGTTAGGGACCCGATGCAAAGCAGGCAACCTCAATTTATAGGCCACGTTGTTGATGTATCCAAGGTTCTCAAAAGGACCAATGTACTGAGGACCCAGTTTGTACGAGGTAATCTTTAGTCGGATATATTTGGTCGAAAGCCAGACTTTGTCGCCAAGCCGGTATGGTGGGAGATCCCTCCGCCTTTTGTCTGCATGCCTTTTCATCCGAGCACCTGCCCATTTGAGTGCCTCCTTGGCTCCCTCCAGACTTTAGAAAACTCCATGGAGAGGGAATCCGCTGCGGGTACACCAGAGGCTGTGGTCATGGGAAGAGGTTCACCAGGGTTCTGGCCAGAGACCACAAAAAATGGTGACTTGATAGATTCACTGGAATGATTGTTATGGGCGAACTCTGCCCAGGGAAGAAGGGTGACCCAATTGTCTTGATGGGCATTAAAAAAATGATGCAGGTAAGATGTTAAAACCTGATTAATCCGTTCCACTTGCCCATTGGTCTGAGGATGATAGGCGGACGAGAAATACAGAGATATGCCCATGATCTTAGAGAGTGCTCTCCAGAACCGAGAGGTAAACTGAACTCCTCGGTCAGACACAATCCGCTGAGGGAGTCCATGCAATATGAAAATTTGATGGATGAAAATCTTGGCCAACTCAGGAGCCGATGGTAACCCAGGCAGTGGAATGAAATGAGCCATTTTGGAGAACCGGTCTACTACCACCAAGATAGTCGTGCACCCGGAGGAACGGGGCAAGTCAGTGATAAAGTCCATGGCGATGTGCTGCCAAGGGACCACAGGAACAGGTAAAGGGTGAAGGAGGCTGGGAGACAACAGTCTTGGAACCTTGTTTTGAGCACAGGTCATGCAGGAGGCTACAAAATCCGTCACATCTTGGCGGAGGGACAGCCACCAATAGTAGCGGGAGAAGAGAGCAAATGTCTTCTTAGTCCCAATGTGTCCTGCAATCTTGGAGAAGTGCCCCCAGTGTAGCACCTCCACTCTTCTTCCTTGCGGGCCGGTGTTCCCCTACATCCTCTACAATGAGTAATTTATTCTTTGGCTAATGTTGTTTCATGATTTTTCTGGGGGTGGTGTGATTAAGCCTTTTTATCAGGGAATTTTTCCAACATTGCTTTATTTTATAGAGGATTTTTCTGCTTCACCTCATATGTTATTTTGTGTGCCCCTTTGGCGGCTACCAGCTGTACATTATGTGCTGAGCCTGGCCCTTCTTTGCCTTCTAGTTGTCGATATGTAATTTGTGTGGCAGGGTGCCTATCCTCTTACATGTGCATTACTACCTGTCATTTCTGGTTGCATGTCGCCAATCCGTCTGGCAATCTGACCAGCCTCATCATGCCTCTACCCAGGGGTTACTGACAATAGGGCTATACTGGCCTTTCTTTTCCGGGTAATGGTCATTATTCTCCCATTATTTTACACTCATTATGTGACTATTTTATGAATTTTGTCTCTTCCCAATATATGTCCTTTTGCAATTAATAAAATTGTGTCTATTTATGCAGCAATTGGTGACCCAATTTTTCTCCGTTTTTCTATAATCTCTCCTTGAAATCACTCTGGGTGTGTGACTCCCCTGAGTACTGCGGTAACCAGGCCATCCCCGGTATGTGCGGCATCGATAGCGGCATTATGGAGGCGGTAGCTGCGGCTGCCGCTGGATCCAGACGGTGTATGGGGGCTGTGGCCGCTGCTGGATCTGGCTGCATCATGGGGGCTGCGGCTGTGGACGCCGCTGGGTCTCCACCCAGATTGGACATTTTCTTTCCCCCCCCCCAGTGAACCTCAGCCAGGCCCTGCGTGTTGTTACCGTTGCAAGCGGCTGCTCTGCAGACAGGATAGATGTAGCTCCTCCAGATTTTCCCCATTGGGGCCTTTTGCTTCCGCTCACCACACAGCGCGGCCCAAGCTTCACTTTGTGCCCTTCTTCCAGGATCCGCCCACGATGACATGCCCCTCTTCTCTTCCCGCGCACCGTGCGACACAACAATGGCGGTAATTTCACAATTTAATAAAATCTCTGGTGCACAGTATCCAGCAATGCCGGGCTCCAAAATCCTGTTCATGACGTGAAAATGGAGCGTCCACCAGGGCCGTGGGATACTCGGTACCTGGCCAGTTCTTAAGGGGATGTGTCATGGCAGCAGTGACCTGGTCCATGGCCCTGGGCGTCCAATGAAAAATAATCATTAAAGGGGAAATAAAGTTTATAAGAGATGATTCGTGACGCCACCTGTGGTACTCGGCCAAGGATGGCCGACACTGCTTAAAGGGACCGCTTGGGCTGATGGTGATGCAGTAGAGTTGATACAGCTCTCCACAGGTAGAGCTTAGTCCCAGGGCAATTATATTGTTAAAGATGGTGATGATGGATGTAGTGCAGGGTGGATGGCGCAGTAAATAACTCCGAGGACACAGCAGGGTGCAGTTTCCACACTTTTACTCACGGTTTGAAGTGCAGGCCGGGGCACTAGTTACAGATGATCCAGGGAGCCTGGAAGCAACTTAGGATCCACTAAGCCAGATGGGTTTTGAGGACTCCTTACTGCGCTGTCCTCTGAGGTCCTTGCTGCCTAAAGCTATGCTCAGTCCACTGTTCCTTATTGTTCTGAAGTACTTGCCCACAAGGCAGGCAGCTTGAGCCTATTTCAGGTGTCGCTCCTTTATGGCGGCTCCAGGCTCTGGTCTGGTGCTGTGCCTTCAGGTGTTTGCGGGGCCAGGAGACCTGCAATCCCCTGCTCTCTGGATTTAGCTGTTGGGCGTCCAGCTTCTAGCGCTGTACTCTGGGGTGAGCTTGGTCACAGCTCCACTCCCCAGGTTCTCTTTCACTTCTCCTCCCTCCTCTTTTCACTCAGACTCTGTCTCTCTCAGTCCCAGACATTGACTGACCCCTTCTCCAGGCCAGAACTAATAAAGAAGCTCCCCTGAAACCAGATTTAGAGCTCCCCCTTCTTGTCTGGAGTCAGGAAAAGTGTTGGATGTATGTGTTATCTGGTCAGGGAACCCCTCCTTGCTTCCAGGCACGTCATCACCCCCTGTGAGGGAGGCAATGCCTCTGTGGCAACCAGACTCCTGGGGGGCCACACTTTTCAGGTCCTGCAGGACCCAGAAGGACCTGGCGACCATCTTGGTGCCAGGGGTCTCCATGGATACTGTTAATGGGTGTTGCTGCGGGGTGTCAGCTGTCACATACAGCTGGCACTCACACCCGATCATAGAGGCACTCAGCGTGAGGCCGCAGTGATCGTTGCACCATACTAGTACTGCTCCAGGCAGAAATGCAATTCCCGCAGAGCAGTACTAGAACGGCAAAGTTCGTGAAGGGGTTAAACAATAGGTCATTTTCTGATGATATATTCCCTTTAAGAATTAAATTCACCATTCAGTATCTAGTGACATGTTATAGCGACATGTGAGAAGATGTTATGCATGGAGGATGCAAGATTACTCTCAACCAATTGTCAAACTGAATGGCCCTCTATAAAGTACCAAAGATTTCCATGATTGAATATTATTATTTATTTATATAGCACCACTGATTCCATGGTGCTGTACATGAGAAGGGGTTACACACAAAATACAGATATCACTTACAGTAAACAAACTAACAATCACTGACTGATACAGAGGGGAGAGGACCTTGCCCTTGTGGGCTTACATTCTACAGGAAGGTGGGGAAGGAGACAGTATGTCGAGGGGTTGCACCAGCTCTGGTATTGGTTAGGCGGTATCTCTGGTAGTGGTGAGGAGGCAGTGGGGTCATTGCAGGCTGTAAGTGTGGCGCCCCTGAGTGTTCAGTCGCCACAGAGGTACTGCCCCTCACCCAAAGGTGTGGTACCCCACTCTCAGGTAAGGAGGGAGCACCTCACAGGACTCTAACACCTGCACCCAACACACACCCTATAGCAGCAGGGCATCTGGATGTACCCTACGGGAGGAGGATCTCAAACCTGCCTGGGTGGTAAAGGGTGTTGGGAGGTGGGTGGAGCTAGTAGGATGAGAGCGGGAGAAGAGAGTTTAGTCAGGAGTCTGTCAGGAGGGAAGGAAGTGGAAAGATGTGTGTGAAGCAGCTTCCTGTCAGGAGGAGCTGCAGGGAAGGAAACAGACAGAAGGAAGCTCCCTGTAGAGGGAATGTTAGGAGTCAGGTTCCTGCGTCTGCTCTGCAGGAATCCAGACCCTTAAGGTACTGTCACACTTAGCGATGCACCAGCGATCCCGACCAGCAATATGACGCGGTCAGGATCGCTGGTGCATCGCTAAGTGGTCGCTAATGAGCTGCCACACAGGCAGATCTCACCAGCGACATAGCAGGGGTCGGGGGTCGCTACTTACCTGTCAGACGAGGCGATCCTGACGTCCTCCCGCCCGCGTCCACACGTCGCTCGTCGGCACCACAGGAAGCCCAGCAGGAAGCTGACGACGAGAAACGGTCCAGGACGTTCCCGCGCGATCAGCGATAACCAGCGGGGGAGCTGTCGGAGGTATCAGACATAGCGATATCGCTATAACGTCACAAAAACCTGTAACGTTATAGCCATATTGCTAGCGATATCGCTTAGTGTGACAGTCCCTTTACATTCTGCGGTCTCTTGCTCTTTATCTACCTCAGAGGAGATTGACTTGCAGCAAATCTCTCCAGGGGCTAAGTCCCTCTGTCCTCTTACTGAGCATGCTCATGAGACGGTTTCCCATTGGAGATCGGGAGTCATGTGCTCAGGTCCTGCTCCAGATCTCATTGGTCCATCTCGGAGATCTGGAAGCTTCCGGAAGGTCCCGGCTGCTATAAAAAGCGCGCATGGCCGTTCCGCCATACGCTAGTATAGACTATACTGCTATGTGTGAATGGTGATGGATGTATGATTCTGGTGACTGACTTATTATGAAACCCCTTCCCTCTGATATTACGCATGTGGTTAGGGAATTAGTTCAGTAGTCTGCGCCAGTCTGTGGCAAGCCTTAGGCCACTGTGCACACCGCACCTCTGCGCTAGCGTCCGACATAGCGCCTGCTTTGTAGCTGTGTTGTCCAGCGGCAGTGTCCTGCGCCGCGGTAAGTCTAGACGGACGCAGCCCCTCTGTCTTTAGTTCCTGCTCCTGTGACCTTATACCGTGTGTGCATTTACCTGAGGCCTGTGACTCTAACAGGCTCAGCCTTTTGTATGTTTTTGTTGCGGCGCATCTGTGTGTGAACAGAGCCCGCTCTGCGCACTTTGGGTGAAGTTGAACCCGTGCGCATTATATCGCCATTTTGCTCGTCTGCCATTACTCAGCAGCGGTTGTAACACCTACTGCACAGTGGACCCCGAGCGGCGAACGCACTTTATTACTTTTATTTCGTGCGTTCCGCCGTTCCTAACAGGGAAGGGATCCTAGAGGCACGGGCAACGACCATACGGCCTGTGGGGCTCGAGTGGAGGGATCAGGTCGCAGTATATGGACTGGCCCTAAAACTAGTGGCGTGAACAACGGACTCAGCTAGATCAACCAGAGGCTAACAAGCATTGCAAGTGCTGCAGCCAAATCCACAATCATTTGCTGAAAAGGCAGACACATAGGATCCAGGAACCTAGAGGTTATTTCCAACAAGACCCGAGTTTGCTGGCTTGGGACACTGCTACTGAAGGTGCTGGACAGGAGGGAGGAAATTAGCACAGTGAGACAGCAAGGAAAGGCACACACTGAAGGGAGTCCTGTGAATATGTATCCTGATCTACCTGGGAGTTTGCTGAGCCCCTCACCTGGAGGACGCAGCGCCAAGCGGGCACTTGGGCCCATAAGAACTGTGAGTAAACATTTGGAACTGCACCCAGCTGTTCCCTCTAATTCTTCCTGCCAGGCCCGGATTGATAATGTACCCAACCGGTCATTTTCCACCTGTGCCGCTGTCATGTGGGCCACGGGCTGCCAGTGCCTGCTCATCTGGTGCGGCCACTGGCCTGTTCCTTATGCCGCCGGTCCATAGCTCCCAACCATTGCAGGATTTTTCTTTCCCGCAGCCCGCACTGCAGGGAGATAAGCCGCCACGCCCCCCATGCACCACATCCTCACCGAGTCCCACAGACCCATCGCAGCCTGAGCCTCTAACAGCGTCACTAGATTGCTCCCTGCACACAGGACCTGTGATGAGGTCACAGCAGGGGAGGAGTCAAGGGTCACATGATCACTAGCCTCTGTCCCAGGCCCCTGATCATGTGACCCGACTCCTCCCCTCCTGTGACCTCAACACAGGTCCTGTGTGCACAGCCCTCAATATGTGCAGGACGCTGCTGTGCTGGTTGTCATGGTGCTGGATGAGGTAAGATTTCTGTGTGAGGTCAGGAGGGGTTTACAGTGTGGATGTAGCAGAGCCGTGTGTGCGTACGAGGTGTACGGAGCAGAGCCGTGTGCGTATGAGGTGTACGGAGCAGAGCCGTGTGCGTACGAGGTGTACGGAGCAGAGCCGTGTGCGTAGGAGGTGTACGGAGCAGAGCCGTGTGTGTACGAGATGTACGGTGCAGAGCCGTGTGTGTACGAGGTGTACGGAGCGGAGCTGTGTGTAAGAGGTAAAAGAACAGAATAATCCAGCTCACCGCACTGCCTTGCTGGTAGGATCCAAATCCTGCGCACGGATTTGACTAGGCAGTCAATCAATAGTAGAAAAAAGGGAAGAAAGTTCCAGCGCCAGGAATGGAAAATTAAAAATCCATTTTATTGTGCCAATGCATATTAAAATTCCAGCAGGTACAGCATATCAGTCGGATGACTGCAGAACAACGCGTTTCGACGCCTCAGGTCTTAATCATGTGTGTAAGAGGTGTACGGTACGGAGCCGCGTGTGTGCGAGGCGTACAGAGCGGAGCCGTATGTGTACGAGGTGTGCGAAGCGGAGCCGCGTGTGTACGAGGTGTACGGAGCGGAGCCGTGTGTGTATGATGTGTACGGAGCGGAGCCGATTGTGTGCGAGGCGTATGGAGTGGAGCCGAGTGTGTGCGAGGGGTACGGAGCGGAACCGTGTGTGTACGAGGTGTACAGAGCGGAGCCGTGTGTGTACGAGGTGTACGTAGCAGAGCCGTGTATGTACGAGCCGGATGTGTAAGAGGTGTACGGAGTGGAGCCAGGTGTATACAGAGCAGAGCCGTGTGTGTACAGAGTGGAGCTGCATGTGTACGAGGTGTATGGAGCGGAGATGTGTACAAGGTCTACGGACCGGAGCCGTGTTTGTACGAGGTGTATGGAACGGAGCCCTGCATGTACAAAATGTACGGATGTGAGCCTTGTGTTTACGGAGCGGAGCAGAACCGTGTGTGTATGGAGTGGAGCTGCGTGTGTTGGAGCGGAGCCGCGTGTGTACGAGGTAGATGGAGCAAAGCCGCATGTGTACCAGGTTTACGGAGTGGAGTTATGTGTGTATAATGTGTACAGAGCGTGGCTGCGTGTGTACAAGGTGTACGGAGCAGAGTCGCATGTGTACGAGTTTTGCAGAGTGGAGCCATGTGTGCGGGAGGTGTACGGAGCGGAGCCATGTGTGTATGAGGCATACAAAGCGGAACCATGTGTGCATGAGGCGTGCGGAGCCATGCGTGTACGAGGTGTAGGGTGGGGAGCATTCATACCTCCCAACTGTCCCGGATCCAGCGGGACAGTTCTGATTTTGAGAGAGAGACTGCCCCAGCCGGGAGCTTACTTCTCCCACGGACATAAGAGTACACGGCGGAACCCCAAGGAGCACTTTAAAACTCGCACATGATGTTCTACCAGAAGTGACGTGATGGAAGCTGACCGGAAATGAGGTAATTTCGTGAGGAGATTGTGATGGGACCATGGAGGGACTTAAGGGAATGCTTCAGATCCATCACCTTGTGCTCCTTCGACAGCACGGACAGCGGGATTGCCATGGAATCGGAGATGACGGCCATGTGAGCGGATCATGATATGTCCTACATCAGGAGGCTCAGGTGGGCACTACAATGGGAGCCTGGCAGCTATAGTATCTTTATAGAATCTTTATTTCTTTCTCTCTCTGTTCTTTCTTTCCTTCTTTCTATTCTTACTTTACTTTTTTCTCTCTCTGTTCTTTCTTTCTTTCTTTCTCTCTGTTCTTTCTTTCATTCCCCTCTTCCTTTCTCTCTCTCTGTTCTTTCTTTCTTTCCCATCTTTCTTTCTCTCTGTTTTTTCTTTCTTTGTCCACTCTTTCTTTCTCTCTCTGTTCTTTTTCCTTTCTTTATTTCTTTCTTTTCCCTCTTTCTTTCTCTCTCCCTCTCTGTTCTTTTTTCCCTCTTTCTTTCTCTCTCTCTGTTCTTTTTTCTGTCCACTCTTTCTTTCTCTGTTCTTTTTCTTTCTTTCTCTCTGTTCTTTCTTTCTTTCTTTCCCCTTTCTTTCTCTCTCTGTTCTTTCCTTCCCCTCTTTCTTTTCTTTCTTTCTTTTCCCTATTTCTTTCTCTCTGTTCTTTCCCCTCTTTCTTTCCTTCGCTCTGTTCTTTGTTTCGCTCTCTAATCTTTCTTTCTCTAATCTTTCTCTCTCTGTTCTTTCTTTCTCTCTCTATTCTTTCTTTCTCTCTATTCTTCCTTTCTTTCTCTCTGTTCTTTCTTTCTCTGTTCTCTTTCTTTCCATCTTTCTTTCTCTCTCTCTGTTCTCTCCCTCTCTGGTCTCTTTCTTTCTTTCTCTCTCTCTCCTTTCTTTCTTATATTTCTTTCTCTCTATCTCTCTGTTCTTTCTTTCTTCCCCTCTTTCTTTCTTTCCCCTCTTTCTTTCTCTCTGTTCTTTCTTTTCCCTCTTTCTTTTTTTCTCTCTCTCTGTTCTTTTTTTCTGTCCCCTCTTTCTTTCTTTCTCTCTCTGTTCCAGCCCCAGCACCCGTATATACATCAGCCCCAGCACCCGTATATACATCAGCCCCAGCACCCATCTATACATATGTATATACAGTAGTCTCAATGTGATATATATTCAGCAGTATGTAGCATAATCTATATATATAATTGCCTTAAATTGTCTGTCATCCACTTCCGTCTGGATGTCCTCGAATCCCACAATCCACCGCGTCGCACTGGAAGTACGCCGACCGCCATATTGGAATACCCAAGTGATGGGTATTCCAATATGGCACCCGCTGGTGGTACCAGGCCCTTGTGCTGTACCACCAGTGGGACACTGCCAGTACCCACGCCGCAGGACCCCCGCCACCGGACCCCCGCCACCGGGACACCCGCCGCTGGATCCCCACCACCAGGACCCCCGCCGCCGGGACACCCGCTGCATCCCGCCGCTGCCTGCCCACCCACCTCCGTGCAGTCACAGCCAGCAGGAAAGACGGTGGTTTGCGGCCTGTGCTGGAGATGGGGTGCGGGTGCCCTCTGGTGGTGCCGCATCCCATCTCCAGTACAAGCCGCAAACCACCGTCTTTCCTGCCGACCACATCTCCAGCACGGGCCGCAAACCACCGTCTTTCCTGCCGACCCCATCTCCAGCACGGGCTGCAAACCACCGTCTTTCCTGCCGACCCCATCTCCAGCACAGAACGCAAACTACAGTCTTTCCTGCCGACCCCATCTCCAGCACAGGCCACAAACCACCGTCTTTCCTGCCGACCCCATCTCCAGCACAGGCCGCAAACCACAGTCTTTCCTGCCGACCCCATCTCCAGCACAGGCCGCAAACCACCGTCTTTCCTGCTGGCTGTGACTGCACGGAGGTGGGTGGGCAGGCACAGGCCAAAAACCACCGTCTTTCCTGCCGAACCCATCTCCAGCACAGGCCGCAAACTACAGTCTTTCCTGCCGACCCCATCTCCAGCACAGGCCGCAAACCACAGTCTTTCCTGCCAACCCCATCTCCAGCACTGGCCGCAAACCACAGTCTTTCCTGCCGACCCCATCTCCAGCACAGGCCGCAAACCACAGTCTTTCCTGCTGACCCCATCTCCAGCACAGGCAGCAAACCACCGTCTTTCCTGCTGGCTGTGACTGCAAGGAGGTGGGTGGGCAGGCAGTGGCGGGACACATACCCTACACACAAACTTCCCTCCCGATGCGATAGCATCCGGCACACCTCTAGTATAGTATAATACTGTCAATTATAATGTAGGGTTGTGTGTATATAGTGTAGAGCTGTTCATATAGTATGTTGCTGTGTATATAGTGTGGAATCCCCACTTTATACACTCGCCCATCTCTACACTATATAGTATATACACAGCTCCACTCTATATTCCTTACCACAGTATATAGTGTAGAGCTGTGTACTTTGTGTATACTCCTCCTATCCTGTATACATGGTGTAAATATAAGTATCTGCTCTAAGTGTGTGTATCTATGAAAATAAAAAGCGCTCTGATGAATTGTGCAAAGTGGCGGACTATTAGCCCATGTGACAAAGTTTTAGATCTATAACAGATCATTTCTCTGCTATGGAATTGAAATATTACCACATGGGCTAATAGAGACCTCCACTTTTCTCTTATTTAATCGGTGTGCTGATTATTTTCTTTTTATAAATTCCTTTGATTTAAAGGTGTGTGTCCTCAAAGCATTTCACCTACTGGTTAATATTTGGTCTTGCTCAATTATGACACATATATCAGGGCTGACATCACCACCTGGCGAAAGCGGGCAAGTGCCGTCGGGGACTTGGCATGCAATGGGGCTTGTAAGTAGTGGGGCTCCGGTGCCAGCGCCGACACAGTTGAAAACAATGATGAGTGAGGGAGCCAGCTGCTGATGCTCCCTCTCCCATCATTCCCCCTCTGTGTCTGAGCTCAGTGACATCTTAGTGCAGAGGGCACAATGACATCACTACAGCGCATCCTCTGTGCCAAGCAGAATACACTGAGGAGACCAGAGCAGTGGGGACAGGGAGACGTATTATATGGGGCCCATTATACTGTATGAAGTAATATATGGGGCCCATTATACTGTATGAAGTAATATATGGGGCCCATTATACTGTGTGAAGTAATATATGGGGCCCATTATACTGTTTGAAGTAATATACAGTATGAGGGCCCATTATACTGTATGGAGAATTATATGGGGCTCATTAAACTGTATGCAGTAATGTATGGGGCCCGTAATACTGTATTGAGCATTATGTGGGCTCATTGTACCATATGGAAGAATATGTGGGGCCCATTTTACTGTATGGAGCAATATATGGGGCCATTATACTGTATGGAGCATTATGTGTTGCCCATAATACTGTATGGAGGACTATGTGGTGCCCATAATACTGTATGGAGGACTATGTGATGCCTATAATACTGTATGGAGGACTATGTTATGCCCATAATACTGTATGTAGGACTATGTGATGCCTATAATACTGTATGGAGGACTATGTTATGCCCATAATACTGTATGGAGGACTATGTGATGCCTATAATACTGTATGGAGGACTATGTTATGCCCATAATACTGTATGGAGGACTATGTGATGCCTATAATACTGTATGGAGGACTATGTTATGCCCATAATACTGTATGTAGGACTATGTTGTGCCCATAATACTGTATGTAGGACTATGTTGTGCCCATAATACTGTATGGAGGACTATGTGGGGCCCATAATACTGTATGGAGGACTATATGGTGCCTATAATACTGTATAGAGGACTATATGGTTCCCATAATACTGTAAAGAGGACTATGTCGTACCAATAACAATGTATGGAGGAAGTGATGCACATAATACTGTATGGAGGACTATGTGATGCCTATAATACTGTATGTAGGACTATGTGATGCCCATAATTCTGTATGTATGACTATGTTGTGCCCATAATACTGTATGGAGGACTATGTTGTGCCCATAATACTGTATGGAGGACTATGTGGGGCCCATAATACTGTGTGGAGGACTATATGGTGCCCATAATACTGTAAAGAGGACTATGTTGTACCAATAACAATGTATGGAGGACTAAGTGATGCACATAATACTGTATGGAGGACTATGTGGTGCCCATAATACTGTATGGAGGGTTATCCAAATTCGGAAGTTCTCCCCTATCTTTTGGATAGGGGATGACTTTCTGTTTGTTGTGGATCTGAGCGCTGGAACCCACATGATCCTGGGAAATGTAGCTTTGAAGAGCACCATGTAAATGGAGCTGTGGTCAATCATACGCACTGTGACGCCACTAATATGTGGCTCTTCAAATAACTCCTTTAATAAAGTGATGAGGGGACAACAAATTATAGCAAAAATTCACTATCAGGGCTGATGAGTGCTATAGTATATGGGCTGGTGGGGTTTGTGTGGCAGGGCTGCTTATTTGTCCCAGTCCGGCCCTGCTTCCTGCATCACCTACCCAACTCTGCTACATCTTCCACCACCAAACACAACATCTTTGCTATCATCATTGCCCTGGGACAAAAGCTCTGCCTGTGGAGAGCTATGCCAAATCTGCTGCATCACCACCAGTCCAGAGGATCGGCTCTGCAGCGCTGGTTACCTCTGACCAGAAACCACAGGTGGTGTCATGAACTTATCTACACATAGACTTTATTTCTCAGCAGTTCTTATTTTGCATGGACACTCTGGGCCACGGACTGGGTCCCTGCTGCCATGACACATCCCTTTAAGACACCAGCCTGGCAGCGAGTAACCCACAGCCTTGAGGGGGTGCTCCATAAGCTTTCTTGAAGAGGTGGGTTTTCAGGTTCCGTCTGAAGGATCCGAATGTGGTTGTAAGTCGGTCGTGTTGGGGCAAAGAGTTCCATAGGATGGGGGATATTCGGGAGAAGTCTTGGAGGCGATTAGGTGAGGAACAAATAAGTGTGGAGAGAAGGAGGTCTTGGGAGGACCAGAGATTACGTGAGGGAACATATAGGGAGATTCGTTCAGAGATATATGGAGGAGACAGGTTATGGATGGCTTTGTAGGTCAGTATTAGAAATTTGAACTGGAAACGCTGAGGTGATGGGAGCCAGTGAAGAGATCTGCAGAGGGGAGAAGCGGAGGAGTATCGAGGAGAAAGATGAATTAGTCGGGCAGCAGAGTTAAGAATGGATATCACAGAGAATATTTGTATATTACGGCTCTATGGATATTTCAATAGATCTTTTCAGCACTGAGTGTCCAGATGGGGCGAAGTTCCGACAACCCCTCCTGACATGTCCAGAATATCAATATACGGGTGCAGTCTGACGATCACATCGCAATGCCCGAACTTGCCGTTGGCTCTCCTGTCCTGAGTGTGACAGCCTGTATTGCTATATAGAAATACAGGCTGTCAAACACGGGTCAGGAGAGCTGCCAGACAGTCTGGGCATTGTGATGCGATCGTCATGCGTGTCATACCGCCGTCTGACTGCGCCCTATAGGTGACAGTGGCGTGTCCATATATGGACCCCAATCTTTTGTGTTAGACATGTTTGATAAGTCTGTGCTACAATATGATAATATTTCCATTTATAAATCTTACCAGCCGGGTGTGAGCTGCCTGTGCTGCAGACGTGTAGGGCAGGTGTGTCCACTGCCTGCATGTTTGCATTGAGAGTTCGGGTCATAGGCCGGTCTATTTTCAATGCACTGTTATCACAAATCTTGCCATCTGTCTGATGTGAATCTAGCAATAGACTTGGCACAACATCTAATTCTTCTTCTAATTCTTTTATCACATCCTCCTGGACAGATCACCAAATCCCATGCTCCCTGACTGGTTTATGGTCCCCTGGCATCCATTTACATGCCACATACTATCTCTCCCTGACGCGTCCCTCCTTCCCTGGCAAACATCCCATCAACTTCTACCATCAGCACACACCCTATATTTGGCACATGATAAACCGCAATAAATTCCAAATATTTACACGATAGTGAAATCAATTATTAAAGCGGACCCCTCATTCTCCATAAATACAAGCACGCATTCGGCTGGGATATAATGGTTTGCTCTCACTTTTCTCAATAATTAAAGGGGTTGTCCACTACTGGGACAACCCTTCTTGACCTAAATATTTGGGGCATATAAAATAAAAAAGCCCCAGGACCGCGAGTGCTGACATCGCCGGCACAGAAGGTGAGTATAAGCTTTTTTATTTTATTGGCCCCAAGCCTTTAGAGCAAGAAGGAGTTGTCCTAGTAGTGGACAACCCCTTTAATAAAACTGAAGGGCTCAAATGTAAAAAAAAATTTGAGAGTGTGAATCAAATTAATTATTGAATTTGTATTAGAATCGATCAGTTTAAGAACATATTAGAGACAGCTAAAATTCCTTAATTTCATGTACCGTAATTAAAAATGCTACAATTAGAGCAAAGTGTTCCTTGTGCAAGAATTTACCGAATACTCCACAAAAAAGGAGGGACCTCATAGACTCCTTGCACTATTCAGTCCTGATGAATCAAAGAGCATTCCCTTTCTTGTCTGCAGTACTTGCATATCTGGCCTGAGACCTCTAGAGGAATTTAGAAGCTTTACAACACTTTTTTTGTCACAAAAATGTTGCAAATGTTGTCATATTTGCAGGGAAAAAAGGCAGTTTTTCACTCTTTTTTCCACTTTTTAAATATGGACAAAATAGGGGTGGATGCAGTTGAAAGGGTTTGAGGCATCCATCGGTCTAACAAATTTATTAAAGGGATTATCAGGGCCTATTTAATTTTTTTTTTACTACAGACCTAATAATTTACAGACAGGTGCTAACTGCCTGCCTGTTGTGCCTGGCACCAATCTCTGCTGGCCTAGAGCAGTTACATGTCCTGCCGGTGATTCAGCAGAATAGTCGCTTTTCTTCCACTCTGCTCTCTTGATATCGTGTGGCTGCCAACGTCATGCTGATTGACACCTGGCTCCCCATTGCCTAACTGTAGGAACCCGGCTGTCAATCGGTATGTCAGCAGTCACACCCCATTGACAGAGCATCCTGGAAGAGAAGAACTGCTCTGTTGATGCAAAACAGCTGAATCATATGTTGAAGCGGTCAGTGACCACACTGTGCCAGTAGAGATCAGCGTCATGCATGACAGGCAGGTAGTTAGTAACTACCTGCATGTTAGTTCTTACTCCCATAATAAAAAATAAAATTGTCGTGGATAACACCTATTAGTCATACAATAGAATGGGACAAAATCTGTGCCCACTCAAAGGAGGGGTAGATTTCAACTCTCTGTCAATAAAGGGGTTGTCCAGTGAAAATACATCATCACCTAACCCAAGGATAAGATAGCTTATAGATTATGGGGGCTGAACGCTGGCACCTCCAATGGTTGCCAGAATGGGGCAATTTTAAACCTGTTAAGAATGTAGCAGTGCTCTGCATGAGTGACTGTCCCTTCATTCATTCTCTATGGGGCTGACGGAAAAAGATGCCCATAGAGAGAATGAATGGAGTAGCTGTCCAACACGTTCACTACTGCGCCTTTCTTTTAAAAAACTTCACTGTTGACCATGATTGCTCTGGATACCAGTGTGTTACACCCCCACAGATCAATTGGTTATCACTTATTTGTAGTATAGGTGGTAACTTAATTTCACCAGACAAGCCCTTTCAGGCTGCCCAAGACGTGCCATATCTATTAGTATAAATCAGTTTAAGACTGGTATATGAAACCTCAGTGAATCTCCTCCCATATGCCTTTCCATGCATGAAAATTGCACATTCGGACAAAAAACAATGATCAGTTTCCACAATCCAGAAAAGTATAAACCAACTAATGGAAAGTGTGGACACCAATGTTTTCCTACATATGGCACCTTATTGAATCAGACCTGTTAGTAGGTAAATATGAATGAACAAGTACTGACAAGTGTGACACACAGCAGTGAGTGCTATACATACAGAGACATGCCGTAAGCAAACAGCCAGGTATCTCAGAGGGACATTAATGAATATTAGTGGTTAAGTCATATCTGTTACACAAATATTAACATGAAAAAGGGCCGCAGATCAATAAGGTTCAAGTTTAAATACACAGCGACAGCCAACGAGAGCATGGCATGATTGATCTGCTCTGCCCTCTGCCGGTGGCATGGTGAACTATAGATTATTATCAACTAATATTAACTGATCTGTCATTATAACTGGTATACTGTACAGCAGGCTATAAAGAAATACATTTGCAAAGGTGCTATTGACATAAAATTCTCACACATAATTTATGGACATCTATGCTTTGATTTCTTTGCCTGTGTGGATTAAATAAGTTGTTACCAACATCTGGTGAGAATTTCATGTGAATAGCACCTTTAGACATTTATTTACTTAGAAAAAATTGATGACGTGTTCATTACTTTTTTCACCCACTGTATATGCTGTGCAATTTTTTGGAGACAAATATTGGGGCAACCCCAGAAGCGTATCTGCAAGGTCACAGCCAGGAGGGGACAGTATGCCAAGGAGAGGAAGTGTGATGATGCGGCACAGTAGGGAGACTAGGCCCTCACACTAGTGTTAGAGGATAGTGTGAAGAAGGGACTCAGTAGGAAAGGAGAGGGCAGTGTGGAAAGCTTATGCCATAAGAGGGAAAGTGTGGGGGTCATATTTTCTGCAGGGAATATAGTGAGAGGCTGTAAGAGAATGGTCAGCCATAATATACTGAGCGGCCATGATGATTCAGGCAGCCATCTTGTCAAAAGTTAGAGAAGATTCAACTTTTACAAAAGAACTCATAAGATGTACTTTGAAATGGAGGATGTAGAATGAGATCATGTCTGCTATCACCCTGGCAGGCTTGCAGAAAGGAAAATTAGATCAATAGGGGAATAGGGTCACCAAATATATGGTCAATGTGTGTTTATGTGATATTGTTGGTAGAAAGAGAAGAGTCATTAAAATGTCAAATGCATGAATTTATGGATCAAGTCTGGAAGTGATAAATTAAGGACAGTAGCTATAGATACCAATGACCAATGTTGCTTGGAGAAACGTTAATTAATGTCTTCATATTATGTCATTATATTCTCTGTTCTAAACCACGTTTCTCTAGAATTATCATGAAAACGCCTTAGAATTATAATGTAAAACGCCCTCTGCGGCAAGATGCAGCTTTCTTTGTTCTCATAATGTATAAGAAGCCCCTGTTACTATTGCTTGTTGCCATTCCACCGCCATCATGCCACTGTGCCACACCATGGCCAGGGCACGGAGCCTTATCGCCAGACTTCCTAGCGAATCTCTGCCCGCCTGAATTCCTGTTTTTCCCCGCATATTTTAACTTCTCTGATTGTCCGTTCTGTTTTGCCGTGTATCTCCTGAATAAACTTCGACCTCAGCTTGATAAGAGGATAGTCTCCATATTTTTCCGGCTCTTCCAGCTCTCAGTAAGAACTTTTTCTTACAGAGGCAATCATTTTTTTCAGGGGCTAAGCATAGGGCAGATATTTTTTTTCAGGAGCATTATAATGACACTGCTATCTTTAAGAGCATTGTGTGGGGATGTGCTGCAGAAGACCGGAGAAGATGGAAGTCTGTAGAGACGAGCTGTGGCTGTGAAAAGTCATCATGGTGTCTGGACAAGATTAAGAAAAGAAAGAGAACGACTCCAATCAGAGATGTCATATATAAGGTGCCTGGATATAAATTTTTTTGTGACACTAATTCTCATATGTTTTATGCTAGGAGCATTAAAAGGGTTATGCAAGTTTGTGATGAGTCTGCAGTCATTCTATGTGACTGCAGACTTCTGAATTCTCACAGTGTTCACTGTACGCTGTCAGGATTCTCTGGTGCCGGCGATTTGCATACATGCACTTATATGCTGACTAGAGATGCATCGGCTCACTCAATGAAAATGAGTGAGGCCGGAAAGGTCTCGTCGGAATGTGGTCAAAGGTATGCAAATCACATACATGTGCTGACATGACCATCCACTCTTGCCAATGTGGTGTTTGCAGGTACGCAGGATGTAGTGACGAGTCGCGAGACAATTTGGTGCTTTCTATAATAACGTTTAATAGACTAGAGGGAAGTTTCCTCAGTCCCGGCCTGATCACCAAAAGGGGTAATACGGGTTGCCCTCGCAGGGGTTCTATACAAGCACACACAAACGGGTAGAACACGACTACTCCTGGCAACAGCCGGTCACTATAGGGCCGCGGTATAGCCGACTACGGGTCCTTAATTATAAAGTCAACTTAGCCGTCCAGATGTACCTCGCCGTTCGGGTTGGTGGTCTTTCGGCGTAGTTGGGCCCAGTTGCTGTGGCGATGACGAAGTCTTCGCGCACTCCGGCGCGCTGATGACACTGGAGCCCCACGGGCTTCGGCGGAGTCCTTGGACAGTTGGGCCACAGACCCTGGCCTGGGGCAAGCGGCAGCGATGTGTGCTGGCGAATGACAGGCCACCTGCGCAGCTAACGGCTGCGACGGGGAGTCCATGGTCAGCAGAGGCCCGGCCCCTGCTGCGGACGGGAGCGGGACGGTGGTGATCGCCGACGGCTCTGTACTCGCCGCGACCACTGGTGGGAACAGGGCGGCCGCTGCGGCAGGCTGGAGCGAGACGGCAGCGGCCGCGGGTAGGCGGCAGCCGCGGGCTGGGAGGAGGCGGCAGCAGCCACGGGTTGAACTGGGGCCGCAGTGGCCGCGGGCTGGAGCGGGG
The DNA here is from genome assembly GCF_039654945.1 of Dendrobates tinctorius. Lineage (NCBI taxonomy): Eukaryota > Metazoa > Chordata > Amphibia > Anura > Dendrobatidae > Dendrobates > Dendrobates tinctorius. The sequence goes on from NW_027361771.1 coordinate 31,954,200, forward strand.
CAGCAAGTCTCGGCTGATCGCCTCAGTAACATCCTTCTGGAGTCCTCGGTGAGCATCCTCCCTGACACTGATGAGTCGCTCTCGCTTTCAGCCGCTCCCACGGTCTCCTGCTGTCTCTGTCCTGGTCTGCTGACACATCGTCCTGGGAATTCCCTGCCTCCTTTATATTGGTCCCTCCCCCAGCCCATCTGTTTGTCACAACGGTCCATCCCCGAATTCTACCCCCCCCGGGGACAGTTTCCCTCGGAACCCAGATGATAGCTCCCTTGGTTCCGGCCCGGACACTCGACGGGGGCCGTTCCTCCCACACTCCCCCGCCCTGTATGCTCGCCAGTCCTCGGGCGAGGGTTTTTGTAGATTCGGGTTAGTTTTTTGGGACGACAGTCCTTATCGCCATACGAACTGGTCCTGTTTGTAACGTTCAGGGGGTTTACCAGCTGTTGACCGATCGGAGCGTTGAAGCTCGGGTGTAGTGGAGTCTTCTGGGGTGGTGGAGGGTGGTTGAATAGTTGGTTCTGGTGGGATGCCCGGGTCTACTGTAGTGCCACTACTAGGGAGACCCGCAGATGCGACGGGGAAGTCCTCTTCGTCATCCAGGTCCCAGACCGGGGGCAGGGGGTCAGGGGCCTGGAGGGTCGGTTCGAGCCGCGGGGGATCGGCAGACGTACAAGGCCGTGACATGTTACGGTGCACAACCCGAGTGAGAGGCGTGTTGTTTCCTTCAGATTGTATTTCGTACATAGGCCCGTCGGGGCTTATTCGGCGCAGCACTCGGTACGGGTTCACCTCCCACCATGGTTCTAATTTGTTTTGGGGGCGTTGATCAAGTACGAGTACCCGATCCCCAGTCTGAAAGTCAATGGGTGGGGGCAGTGCTCCCCCTGGTGTTCTAGATCCTGGAGCTTTGTATGGACGATACGGTGGAGGGTCTGCAGTCGATGCCGGTGGTTTCGGACCCACGAGGATACCCCGGTCCAGGGTTGCGGTTCTTCCAGGTTCAATTCCACCTCCATAATTCCTTTGCCTTCCCGTCTGAACAGCAATGAGTAGGGCGTGTAACCAGTCACTCGATGCACCCGATTGTTATATACCCACACCAGCTCGGGGACATATTCAGGCCAGCGAGCCTTGCGGTCGCTCTCCAGGGTACGCAGCATTTGGATTAGCATACGATTGAATCTTTCACAGGCTCCGTTTCCCTGCGGGTGGTATGGCGTAGTCCGCGATTTATCGATACCGTAAAGATGGTGTAGCTCTTCCATGACTTTTCCTAGGAAGCACGCCCCTTGGTTCGAATGTATTCGTTGTGGACAGCCGTACACTTGAATAAAGTTCTTGCAAATCGCATAGGCGGCCGACTCCGCTGTTTGGTCTCGGGTGGGGGTGACCACGGCGAACTTGGTGAAATGGTCCACCATAGCGAAACAATGTTCATACCCCTGATAGGCAGGACTTATGGTTAGATAGTCCACCGTAAGAAGCTCCAGAGGGGCTGATGTTACAATAGTTTGCACCGGGGCTCATTGCGCGGGGGGTTTAGCGAGCTCGCATGGGCGGCAGGTTCGACAAACTTCTACAGCAGCGTGCAAGCGTGGGTGGTACACTATCTGCTGCAGCCATTGTAAAGTCCTTTGAGCACCAAAATGAGCCCCTTTTTCATCGGCTTCCCGGGCCAGTTGGTCGAGATGGGCTCCGGGCACGATCACCTGCCATATCGTAGCTGACGTGGTTCGTGACATGGTTTTTCGATATAAAAGTCCCTTTTTGATGGCTAGTTTTTCCCACTGGCGCAACATCAGCAACATATCTTGGGTCAAAGTCTGTGTTTGTGATCCCGTGGGCAATTTACCGGTGGCCACCCATCGACACAGGAGTCAAATTTCTGTATCTTCTTGTTGCTGCTGGATCCAGTTGTCGCGGGGCTGTTCCAGCATCCCTCCTAGGAGTCCCGGATGAGGCGCTTCTTGCGTGTGGATTGTAAGCGCGACGGTGGTGAGGGCGAACGGCGTCTCGTCTGCCTCTAATTCGTCGTCTCGACTTCTCCCAGGGGTGGTGTGTCGGATTCTGGAGAGCACGTCGGCGTGCACGTTTTCAGCTCCCCGTTTGTAGATGATCTTATAATTGAATTTGGCCATCTGAGCCACCCACCGCTGCTCGAGGGCCCCCAGTTTGGCATTCTCCAAATGGGCTAACGGGTTGTTATCGGTCCGCACTACTAACTCGGAGCCCGCCAGGTACTCTGCGAACCGCTCGGTCATTGCCCACACTACCGTGAGTAGCTCAAGCGTAAAGGAGCTGTAATTGTCCGGGTTGCTTTCAGAGTCGTGCAGCAATCGGCTACCATAGGCGATCACATTCTCCCGGCCGTCCTGCACCTGTGACAACACAGCTCCTAGTCCCTGGAGGCTCCTGTCGGTATGCAGGATGAACGCTTGTGAGAAATCCGCATATGCCAATACCGGGGCGTCCGAGAGAGCAGCCTTGAGATCTTGAAACGCATCCTCTTGCGGTTGCTGCCACTGGGTCCTCTGTCCATTCACCCTGGCGGGAGTCCCCTTCAGCAGGTCTTGCAGGGCTCAAGCTCGGCGTGCAAAATTCTTCATGAACCGACGGTAATAGCCGGCCAACCCCTGGAAGGCCCGCACATCCTTCACCGTCTCGGGGGTAGGCCACCCCTGGATGGTAGTGACCTTTTCCAGGGATAGTCCTACGCCCTCTGCCGAGATGGTATGCCCCAGGTACTCAATTTGGGTGCGGAACAGTTGGCATTTCTGGAGCTTTACCTTTAACCTGTACTTCTGCAGCCGGCCGAGCACTTGCCCCAACCGGTTCAGGTGGTCCTCGAACGTGGCGGAATAGATGATAATATCGTCCAGGTATATCAACGTGGCTTCAAAGTTGAGGTCTCCTAGACACCGCTCCATCAACCGCTGGAAAGTTCCTGGGGCGTTGGCCAGCTCAAACGGCATCCGATTGAACTCGAACAGTCCCATGGGAAGGATGAATGCCGTCTTGGCCCTGTCTTCCTCCAACATCGGCACCTGCCAGTACCCACTGGCCAGGTCAAGGGTTGAAAAGTACGTCGCGTTCCCCAGGGCAGACAGAGACTCTTCTATGTGGGGCAGTGGATACGAATCCTTGATAGTGCAGGCGTTCAACTTCCGATAATCCACGCAAAAACACAGAGTGCCATCTTTTTTCCGCACCAGGACAATAGGGGCTGCCCAAGGGCTTTGGCTTTCTCGTATGACCCCCTTCCGGAGCATTTGGGCTAACAGAGATTTCACTTCCTGGTATAGCTGCGGTGGTATTTGCCGATATCGCTCCCGGATGGGTGCCGCTCCTGCCGTGGGGATCCCAGGCGTGATGGCCGTGGTACATCCGAAGTCGTCCTCGTGGCTGGCGAAGACACTGTAAAATTGTCCAAGAAGTGTCTCCACTTGGAGAAGCTGGGCTGGCGCTAGGCCGGAAAGTTTGGCCCACATTCTCTCCAGGATGACTCGACCTTTTTCTTGGGCCGAGGATGCGGCAGCCTGTTGGGTTCGTACCGTTACTGCCCAGGGATCTTCGGGTTGCACCTTCAACTGGCCCACGGGGTCCGGCAGCATCTCCTCCAATGGCCTTACTAGTTTGCCCATTTCAGCCTGGGGCTTCAGGGCGACATCCTGATCTTCCAGGTTGACACAATGTACCAAGACGGTCCCTTCCCGCACTGTGGCCAGGGAGTGGGCCACCAGGATGCCAGGGTGCAGCTGCTCCGAGTAACATGGTTCCACCTGCACCTCCACGCCCTCCAGTGGTATCAGGGCGTGGATCGGCAGAGCCACCACGGTCTGCCCTGGAGGAAGCATGAGCGGAGGGGCCGCCGGTGCGATGACCTTGCCCAGCGCCTCACCCTCCTGACACTCCTGGAGCACTCGCGCCTCCCGCACCAACCGCTGGAAGACCTGCCCCTGGGCCATGTGAACCACACTGACTTAGGGTCTCCGGCGTGGAATCATTGAGGAGTAGATTGCCGAACTCACGCAGTATGTTCATGCCCAAGATGATCGGATGACCGTCGTTAGTCTCTCCTTGGGTTAGGACCACTCCCCGGCAGCCGAGGGATTTACCACATAATGTCATCTGAAGCCACACCACTGCGGCGACAGGTACTGGCAGTTGGTTTGCGGCCACTAGTCGTATCATGGGCCCCCATTGGGGCCTTGCCGCTTCCGGAAAATGCTGCCAGAAGTACGTTGCCAGCATGGTCGTTACCTGCGACCCTGTATCCACTAGGCACCGACAGCACGACCCTCGACTTCGGCCCATACTATTGGGCACTTAGCGACCAGTTCTTCGGGACTTCCACCACCCCTCGTTGTGGCTTCCGGCTCCGAGCGGCGTCCCCCATGCCCGGAGCCCTCTAGTTTAATGACTGCCGGGGTGGGTATTTCCCACGCCGTGGACACTCCCGTGCGAAGTGGCCCAGTTCTCCACACTCATAACACCGGGGCGGTGAGGCTCGGCCACCCCGGGTATTGCGAAGCCCCCAGGGCCCGGAATTGTAGCCAGGTCAGCCGGGCGTGGGCTCCGTTCTTTTCTTCACTTCAGCCAGCTCACCCCCGATACTCTTCAGTTCTTGTCTCATTTCCTCGATCCAGCGAGGTTCTTCGACAACGCTTACGGAAGACTCCGGGCCTTCCCCACAGGAGCCGTCATCCCCTGCTCTTGCTCTCGCACCCCGGCCTGACTCCCCACTTCGGAGAAGGCTAAACATGGGTTCACTCGGACCTGTTCCCACAATGCCTGCTTGATTAGCGGGTCCCGGAGTCCAGTCACTAGCAGGTCACGCAGGGTAATGTCGATGGGCCCTACCCCTATTCCATCCTTCCTTTCTACGGCGGTGTGTAGCTCCTGGAGGGCATTCATATACTGGGTGAAGGTCTCCCCCTGCATCCGACTGAACAACTGGGTTCTCAACTCCCCCACGTCTGTTGGATCCCCGTGGGTGTCTTCCAGGATCTGTAAGACCCTGGCGAAGGTATTGCGACGCCCCGGGGGTCTCAACATCACCGACTTCCGGGCTTCCCCATCTAGCGCCATAAGGGCCACCTCAGCCTCTAAATCGGGGATCATGGGGTGCATGCGGAAGAGGCCCCGCATACGTTCGGTCCAGCTCCACAACAGCGTATCGGAGCCAGAAAACCAGGGCAAGTTACTTAGCATAGCCCCCAGGGAGATGCTGGAGCGGTGACCCCCATCATCAGCAGCGCCCGCAGCCCCACTCTGATCAGGTGCACTGCCGTCTGCGCTCGGAGACTGCATCCTGCCGACTACGCCAAATGTGGTGTTTGCAGGTACGCAGGATGCAGTGACGAGTCGCGAGACAATTTGGTGCTTTCCATAATAACATTTAAAAGACTAGAGGGAAGTTTCCTCAGTCCCGGCATGATCACCAAAAGGAGTAACACGGGTTGCCCTCGCAGGGATTCTACACAAGCACACACAAACGGGTAGAACACGACTACTTCCAGCAACAGCCTGTCACTATAGGGCCACGGTATGGCCGACTACGGGTCCTTAATTATAAAGTCAATTTAGCCGTCCAGACGTCCCTCACCGTTCGGATTGGTGGTCTTTCGGCGTAGTAGTTGCTGGGCCCAGTTGCTGAGGCGATGACGAAGTCTTCATGCACTCCGGCGCGCTGATGACACTAGAGCCCCACGGGCTCCGGCGGAGTCCTTGGACAGTTGGGCCGCAGCCCCTGGCCTGGGGCAAGCGGCAGCGATGTGTGGTGGTGAATGACAGGCCACCTGCGCAGCCAGGGCCGGCTCCAGGTTTTTGAGGGCCCCGGGCGAAAAAGTCTCAGTTGGCCCCCCCTTAACACATACCACGACTCATGACGTGTGACGTCCGTGGTGACTGCCAAAAACGGACTTCTCTCTGTGTGGATCACACGGACACGCATGTGATCCACACGGACACTCGCTCTGTGGCAAAACACGTTCATGTGATGGAGGCGACTGATTAGTAGTGTACGCATGAAAGAAAGAAGAGAGGGGAAATAAAGAACAGAGAAAGAAAGAGAGAATGGAAGGAAGAACAGAGAAAGATACAGAGAGAGAAAAAAAGAAAGAAAGAACATAGAAAGAACGAACAGAGAGAGAGAGAGAGAAAGAAAGAAAGAAAGAAAGAAAGAAAGAGAAAGAAAAAGAAAGAAAATAAAGAACAGAGAGAAAGAAAGGAAGAACAGAGAGAGAAAGAAAAGAACAGAGAGAGAAAGAAAGAGGGTAAAGAAAGAAAGAACAGATAGAGAAAGAAAGAGGGGAAAGAAAGAACAGAGAGAAAGAAGAAAGAAAAAGTACAAAGAGAAAGAAAGCGTGGACAGAAAAAAAGAACAGAGAGTGAGAGAAAAAAAGAAAGAAAAAAAGAAAGAGGGGAATAAAGAACAGAGAGGGAGAGAAAAAAGGGGAAAGAAAGAACGGAGAGAGAAAAAGAGTTGACAGAAAAAAAAGAACAGGGAGAGAGAGAAAAAGGAGGGGAAAGAAAGAACAGAGGTAGAGAGAAAAAGAAAGAGGGGAAAGAAAGAACAGAGAGGAAGAGGGGAAAGAAAGAACAGAGAGAGAAAGAAAGAGAGAGCAGACAGAGAGAAAGAACAGAGACAGAAAGAAAGAAAGAGAACAGAGAGCGAAAGAACAGAGAGAGAAAAAAAAGATTAGAGAGAAAGAACAGAGAGAGAAAGAAACAGAGAAAGAAAAATTCTATAAAGATACTATAGCAGCCCAGCTCCCATTGTAGTGCCTACCTGAGCCTCCTGGTGCAGGACATATCATGATCAGCTCACATGGCCATCATCCCCGATTCCAAGGCGATCTCGCTGTCCGCTGTCAGAGGAGGACACTGTGATGGATGTGAAGCATTCCCTGAAGTGCCTCCATGGTTCCGTCACAATCTCCTACTGAAATTACCTAATTTCTGGTCAGCTTCCAGCACGTCACTTCCGGTAGAACGTTACGTGCAAGTTTTAAATTGCTCCTTGGGGCTCTGCTGTGTACTCCTGTGTCCCGCGGGGAAAGTAAGCTCCCGGCTGGGGCAGTCTCTCTCTCAAAATCGGGACTGTCTCGCTGGATCCGGGACAGTTGGGACTCGGGAGGTATAAATGCTCCCCACCATACACCTCGTACACGCACGGCTCCGCTTTGTATGCCTCGTACACACACGGCTCCGCTCCGTACACCTTGTACACACGCAGCTTCACTCTGTACACCCCCGGCTCTGCTCCGCTCCATAAACACACGGCTCAGCTCCGTACACACAGGGCTCCGTTCTGTACATCTCGTACACACACGGCTCTGCTCCATACACCTCGTACACACACGGCTTCGCTCCGTACACCTCGTACACACACGGCTCTGCTCCGTACAACTTGTAAACCCCTCCTGACCCCACACAAGTACACACACGGCTCTGCTACATCCACCTTGTAAAACCCCTCCCTGACCCCACACAAGTACACACACGGCTCTGCTACATCCACCTTGTTAAACCCCTCCCTGACCCCACACAAGTACACACATGGATCTGCTACATCCACCTTGTGAAACCCCTCCCTGACCCCACACAAGTACACACACGGCTCTGCTACATCCACCTTGTAAACCCCTCCTGACCCCACACAAGTACACACACGGCTCTGCTACATCCACCTTGTAAACCCCTCCTGACCCCACACAACTACACACACGGCTCTGCTACATCCACCTTGTAAACCCCTCCTGACCCCACACAAAGTACACACACGGCTCTGCTACATCCACCATGTAAACCCCTCCTGACCCCACACAAGTACACACGGCTCTGCTACATCCACCTTGTTAAACCCCTCCTGACCCCACACAAGTACACACACGGCTCTGCTACATCCACCTTGTTAAACCCCTCCTGACCCCACACAAGTACACACACGGCTCTGCTACATCCACCTTGTAAACCCCTCCTGACCCCACACAAGTACACACACGGCTCTGCTACATCCACCTTGTAAACCCCTCCTGACCCCACACAAAGTACACACACGGCTCTGCTACATCCACCATGTAAACCCCTCCTGACCCCACAGAAGTACACACACGGCTCTGCTACATCCACCCTGTAAACCCCTCCTGACCCCAGACAAGTACACAGACGGCTCTGCTACATCCACCTTGTAAAACCCCTCCTGACCCCACACAAGTACACACACGGCTCTGCTACATCCACCTTGTTAAACCCCTCCCTGACCCCACACAAGTACACACACGGCTCTGCTACATCCACCTTGTTAAACCCCTCCTGACCCCACACAAAGTACACACACGGCTCTGCTACATCCACCATGTAAACCCCTCCTGACCCCACACAAGCACACACGGCTCTGCTACATCCACCTTGTAAACCCCTCCTGACCCCACACAAGTACACACACGGCTCTGCTACTTCCACCTTGTTAAACCCCTCCCTGACCCCACACAAGTACACACACGGCTCTGCTGCATCCACCTTGTTAAACCCCTCCCTGACCCCACACAAGAACACACACGGCTCTGCTACATCCACCTTGTAAACCCCTCCCTGACCCCACACAAGTACACACACGGCACTGCTACATCCACCTTGTAAACCCCCTCCTGACCCCACACAAGTACACACACGGCTCTGCTACATCCACCTTGTAAACCCCTCCTAACCCCACACAAAGTACATGCACTGCTCAGCTACATCCACCTTGTTAAACCCCTCCCTGACCCCACACAAGTACACACACGGCTCTGCTACATCCACCTTGTAAACCCCTCCTGACCCCACACAAAGTACACACACAGCTCTGCTACATCCACCATGTAAACCCCTCCTGACCCCACACAAGTACACACACGGCTCTGCTACATCCACCCTGTAAACCCCTCCTGACTCCAGACAAGTACACAGATGGCTCTGCTACATCCACCTTGTAAAACCCCTCCTGACCCCACACAAGTACACACACGGCTCTGCTACATCCACCTTGTTAAACCCCTCCCTGACCCCACACAAGTACACACACGGCTCTGCTACATCCACCTTGTTAAACCCCTCCTGACCCCACACAAAGTACACACACGGCTCTGCTACATCCACCATGTAAACCCCTCCTGACCCCACACAAGTACACACACGGCTCTGCTACATCCACCTTGTAAACCCCTCCTGACCCCATACAAGTACACACACGGCTCTGCTACATCCACCCTGTAAACCCCTCCTGACCCCAGACAAGTACACAGATGGCTCTGCTACATCCACCTTGTAAAACCCCTCCTGACCCCACACAAGTACACACACGGCTCTGCTACATCCACCTTGTTAAACCCCTCCCTGACCCCACACAAGAACACACACGGCTCTGCTACATCCACCTTGTAAACCCCCTCCTGACCCCACACAAGTACACACACGGCTCTGCTACATCCACCTTGTAAACCCCTCCTAACCCCACACAAAGTACACGCACGGCTCAGCTACATCCACCTTGTTAAACCCCTCCCTGACCCCACTGTCCCACACATAAACGTTACCTCATCCATCCAGACCAGCACCATAATAAAAAGCGACCAGCACAGCACAGCAGAGTCCTGCAGCACCCTGATCATGTGACCCGACTCCTCCCCTCCTGTGACCTCATCACAGGTCCTGTGCTGGCACCGCACACAAGATTACAGCCGAAGGAAGCAATGATCATTGCTGGCAGTAAGGGACTGCGTGGGTCCCTGGCGGAGGGCGCAGGATGGGGTCAGTACATGGGGGGCGTAGCGGCGGCCGGCGGGTATCCCAGACAGCGTGAGTGGGCCCTCCCATCTCGCCAGGGCCCCGGCACTTGCCCGGGTGCGCCGGGTGCTGACGCCGGCCCTGTGCGCAGCTAACGGCTGCGACGGGGAGTCCGCGGTCAGCAGAGGCCTGGCCCCTGCTGCGGACCGGAGCGGGACAGTGGTGGCCGCCGACGCCACTGTACTCGCCGACGCCACTGGTGGGAACAGGGCGGCTGCTGGTGGCGTGGAACAGGTCGCAGCCGCGGGCTGGAACGAGACGGCAGCGGCCGCGGGTGACCGTGGGTAGGCCGCAGCCGCAGGCTGGGGGGCAGCAGCGGCCGCGGGTTGAACTGAGGCCACAGTGGCCGCGGGCTGGAGCGGGGCAGCAAGTCTCGGATGTTCACCTCGGTAACGTCCTTCTGAAGTCCTCGGTGAGCATCCTCCCTGACACTGGTGAGTCGCTCTCGCTTTCAGCCGCTCCCACGGTCTCCTGCTCTCTCTGTCCCGGTCTGCTGACTCATCGTCCCGGATACTCTTCAGTTCTTGTCTCATTTCCTCGATCCATCAAGGTTCTTCGACATCGCTTACAGAAAACTCCAGGCTCCGGGCCTTCCCCACAGGAGCCGTCATCCCCTGCTCTTGCTCTCGCACCCGGGCCTGACTCCCCACTTCGGAGAAGGCTAAACGTGGGTTCACTCGGACCTGTACCCGCAATGCCTGCTTGATTAGCGGGTCCCGGAGTCCAGTCACTAGCAGGTCACGCAGGGTAATGTCGATGGGCCCTACCCCTATTCCGGCCTTCCTTTCTATGGCGTTCTGTAGCTCCTGGAGGGCGTTCATATACTGGGTGATGGTCTCCCCCTCTCCCTGCATCCGATTGAACAACTGGGTTCTCAACTCCCCCACGTCTGTTGGATCCCCGTGGGTCTCTTCCAGGATCTGTAAGACCCTGGCGAAGGTGTTGCGACGCCCCGGGGGGTCTCAACATCACCGACTTCCGGGCTTCCCCATCTAGCGCCATAAGGGCCACCTCAGCCTCTAAATCAGGGATCATGGGGTGCATGCGGAAGAGGTCCCGCATACGTTCGGTCCAGCTCCACAACAGCGTATCGGAGCCAGAAAACCAGGGCAAGTTACTTAGCATAGCCCCCAGGGAGATGCTGGAGCGGTGACCCCCATCATCCGCAGCCCCACTCTGATCAGGCGCACCGCAATCTGCGCTCGGAGACTGCATCCTGCCGACTACGCCAAATGTGGTGTTTGTAGGTACACAGGATGCAGTGACAAGTCGCGAGACAATTTGGTGCTTTCTATAATAACATTTAATAGACTAGAGGGAAGTTTCCTCAGTCCCGGCCTGATCACCAAAAGGGGTAACACGGGTTGCCCTCGCAGGGGTTCTACACAAGCACACACAAATGGGTAGAACACGACTACTTCCGGCAACAGCCGGTCACTATAAAGTAGGGCCGCGGTGTGGCCGACTACGGGTCCTTAATTATAAAGTCAACTTAGCCGTCCAGACGTCCCTCGTCGTTCGGGTTGGTGGTCTTTCGGTGAAGTAGTTGCTGGGCCCAGTTGCTGAGGCAATGACGAAGTCTTCGTGCACTCTGGCGCGCTGATGACACTAGAGCCCCATGGGCTCCGGTGGAGTCCTTGGACAGTTGGGCCGCAGCCCCTGGTGTGGGGCAAGCGGCAGCGATGTGTGGTGGTGAATGACAGGCCACCTGCGCAGCTAACGGCTGCGACGGGGAGTCCCGGTCAGCAGAGGCCCGGCCCCTGCTGCGGACCGGAGCGGGACAGTGGTGGCCGCCGACGGCACTGTACTCACCGCAGGCACTGGTGAGAGCAGGGCAGCTGCTGGTGGCGGGGAACAGGCCGCAGCCGCGGGCTGGAGCGAGACGGCAGCGGCCGTGGGTGACCGCGGGTAGGCCGCAGCCGTGGGCTGGGGAGGGCGGCAGCGGCCACGGGTTGAACTGGGGCCACAGTGGCCGCGGGCTGGAGCGGAGCAGGGCAGCAAGTCTCGGATGATCGCCTCGGTAACGTCCTTCTGGAGTCCTCGGTGAGCGTCCTCCCTGACACTGGTGAGTCGCTCTCGCTTTCAGCCGCTCCCACGGTCTCTTGCTCTCTCTGTCCCGATCTGCTGACTCATCGTCCCGGGAATTCTCTGCCTCCTTTATACTGGTCCCTCCCCCAGCCCATCTGTCTGTCACAACGGTCTGTCCCCGAATTCTACCCCACCGGGGACAGTTTCCCCCGGAACCCAGATGACGGCTCCCTTGGTTCCGGCCCGGACACTCGACGGGGGCTGTTCCTCCCACACCGCCAGCAAGGGAGAATCCCAAAATTATGGATGCAGTGCAGAAGCTGTGAGAATTCAAAAGCTTGCTGTCACAGGGTTACCGTGACAGTGTGGAGCCAGAAGACCGTTCTACATCGACGCTGAGAAGAAACACTTCTCCTTCATTTTAAATGTGTTTATTTCTTCTGGCAGAACATGGGTTAATCAGCCATGGTGAAAATCCCTGTGCTATCGCTGAGCTCGGTTAGCCACTCCTTTCCCCTTTATAATCTGGGCTCTGTTACTAATCCTTGTTAGAGATAGCATTTGCTGTATGGCTAACGGAGAGAGAGGAGTTCATATGTGAAGGAGAGTTGGCGGAGTTATTAGTGGCTGTTGCTTGGTTTGTATGCATGGTAATTCCTTATCCTTCTCAATTTTGGTGCATTCCTCTGTTTTTTGTGAGTGAATAACTCCAAAGACATACTGAATGGGAGTTTGGATTGTGAGCCCCAAAGGGAACAGTGATGATGAAGTCTATAACAGTTTAGTTTTGGCCCCCTCCCGCTTGGGGGCGTCATAACACACATTTCTATTCTAGCTACTCCATTACTTGGTGGTTGATTACTAGGAATATTTGATCATTGCCTATACAAATTCTGTAGCTACATTACCTTTATTTATTTCTGGCTGCAAGTAAACAATCTAATTCATTGTTATTACAGTGGGTAAGGAAAGTATTCAGACCCCCTTTAAATTTTTCACTCTTTGTTTCATTGCAGCCATTTGGTAAATTCAAAAAAGTTCATTTTTTCTCATTAATGTACACTCTGCACCCCATTGTGACTGAAAAAAAACAGAAATGTATTTTTGTAAATTTATTAAAAAAGAAAAACTGAAATATTACATGGTCATAAGTATTCAGACCCTTTGCTCAGTATTGAGTAGAAGCACCCTTTTGAGCTAGTACAGCCATGAGTCTTCTTGGGAATGATGCAACAAGTTTTTCACACCTGGATTTGGGGATCCTCTGCCATTCTTCCTTGCAGATCCTCTCCAGTTACGTCAGGTTGGATGGTGAACGTTAGTGGACAGCCATTCTCAGGTCTCTCCAGAGATGCTCAATTGGGTTTAGGTCAGGGTTCTGGCTGGATTAGTCAAGAATGGTCACAGAGTTGTTCTTAAGCCACTCCTTTGTTATTTTAGCTGTGTGTTAGGGTCATTGTCTTGTTGGAAGGTGAACCTTCGGCCAAGTCTGAGGTCCAGAGCACTCTGGAAGAGGTTTTCATCCAGGATATCTCTGTACTTGGCCGCATTCATGTTTCCTTCAATTGCAGCCAGTCGTCCTGTCCCTGCTGCTGAAAAATACCCTCATAGCATGATGCTGACACCACCATGTTTCACTGTTGGGATTGTATTGGGCAGGTGATGAGCAGTGCCTGGTTCTCTCCACACATACCGCTTTGAATTATCACCAAAAAGTTCTATCTTTGTCTCATCAGCCCAGAGAATGTTATTTCTCATAGTCTGAGAGTCCTTCATGTGTTTTTTATGCAGGCTTTCATATGTCTGGCACTGAGGAGAGGCTTCCATCGGGCCACTCTGCCATAAAGGCCCGAAGGGTGGAGGGCTGCAGTGATAGTTGAATTTGTGGAATTTTCTCCCACCTCCCTACTGCATCTGTGGAGCTCAGCCACAGTGATCTTGGGGTTCTTCTTTACCTCTCTCACCAAGGCTCTTCTCCCAAGTTTGCACAGTTTGGCTGGATGGCCAGGTCTAGGAAGACTTCTTCCATTTAAGAATTATGGCTTGCCACTGTGCTCTTAGGAACCTTGAGTACGGCAGAAATTCTTTTGTAACCTGGGCCAGATGTGTGCCTTGCCACAATTCTGTCTCTGAGCTCCTTGGCCATCTTCTTTGACCTCATGATTCTCATTTGGTCTGACAAGCACTGTGAGCTCAATTGCATTAAGGCATATCAATGTGAAATACAAGAAGTGTGAAGAGCGTAATGACTTTTGAAATTTAGGAAAAACACATGAGATACTTAGCACAAAATTTAGCCAAAAAATGTGAGCCCATTCACCATCGTCAAGGTGATCTCGTTGAATGGGTCCCTGACCTGACTGCCTAATGTGAACACTTACCTCTGGCTAATAACTTGGTAAAGCCTGTATGCCTGTATTTATAAGAAGGTTGGAACAAAATGTGATTGGATGGAATTAAAATGACTGCATGGTGAAGGGCGGAGTGCTCAGTCAGAAAGCTAGCATACAAATTACAGAAAACTAACGGCACATGTAGGACTAATCTGAACAGGTGCATACCAAAAAACAGCTTACATATCAAAATAAGGAAATGGTTGCACTCAATTGCATTAAGGCATGTCAATGTGAAATACAAGAAGTGTGAATAGCGTAATGGCTTTTGAAATTTAGGAAAAATACATGAGATACTTAGCACAAAATTTGGCCAAAAAATGTGAGCCCATTCACCAACGTCAAGGTGATCTCATTTAATGGGTCCCTGACCTGACTGCCTAGTGTGAACACTTACCTATGGCTAATAACTTGGTAAAGCATGTATTTAATGGAAGGTCAGAACCAAATGTGATTGGATGGAATTAAAATCACAGCATGGTGAATGGCATAGTGCTCAGTCAGAAAGTTAACATACAAATTACAGAAAACAGACGGCACATCAAGAACTAGTCTGAATAGGTGCATACCAAAAAACAGCTTACATATCAAAATGAGGAATCACACAGAGGAGACTAGCAAAAGAAAAAAAAGCAATTTAATGAACAGATCACAGTGATTAATGCCCCTTGTCAGCACTTCATCCTATATACAGTGGGGTGGCTAGAAAGTTATACCCAGGTCTTTGGCTTGAGAGAGCCTGAAAGTCTCGTACAGACTTTGTACTAGGACCCAAGAGCCACCAACTAGGACAAGTAGTGTGGTCATCTAATGGGTTCTTTCTTCAGGGGAAGCTATGAACACAAGACGGTGTGAAAAATTTGCATTAATGCAGCACGCTTTACAGAAGAGATAAGGTCTCCTATGTTGATGGTACCATTTACCTCTGCATCTTTGGTGCTTCAGGGTGCTTCCACTTTAGTTGATATTATTGGAGGGATTTCTTGTACTTTTTGCACATCAATATAAAATAATGGTATATTGCAAAGGATGTTTGGGTGGATCTGTACTAAGCATAAAAATAATTGAACATGGTCCCTTCATATAATGAACATCAACATCATCATCAAAGGCAATGCAAAGTTCGTGTGCACAAGTAATGTTAGTGTTTTCAAGGAGCAAGCGGTAGAAAGTTTGGGTCAGCCATAAGTCTTGTAATGGTCAATAATTATTCTGTTCTTAAAGTCCCAATTTAGTACTTATCTGCTACTGTCAAAAGTTCTAATCTTCCAAGCCCTGGGAATACTGGAGATGGTGATGTAAAGGTGTATGTGAGGGAATGCGTATAGACCATATGAGTCACTTCCACTTGACCAAGTAATAACTGTGGCCATCCAGAAAGTCAGATTTTAAACATTCTTGATACTTGAGATGAATGTAAGTAGAACATCCCTTTACAAATACTCATATGTCTTACTGTAATTCATGCATTCATGCCGTCTTAATGGAAGCAACATGGGAGTAAAGGTACTGTCACACTTAGCGATGCACCAGGGATCCCGACCAGCTTTCAGGATCAGGTCAGGATCGCTGGTGCATCGCTAAGTGGTCGCTAGTGAGCTGCCACACAGGCAGATCTCACCAGCGACATAGCAGGGGTCGGGGGTCGCTACTTACCTGTCAGACGAGGCGATCATGACGTCCTCCACCCGCGTCCACGCATCGCTCGTCGGCGCCACAGGAAGCCCCAGCAGGAAGCTGACAACAAGAAACGGTCCAGGATGTTCAAGCGTGATCAGCGATAACCAGCGGGGGAGCCGGTCGGAGGTAAGTATCAGACATAGCGATATCGCTAGCAATATCGCTATAACGTCACAAAAACCAGTGACGTTATAGCGATATTGCTAGCGATATCGCTTAGTGTGACAGGCCCTTTAGCTGCGCCTACAATGGACATAAAAAGTCCAAAGGCCCGTTGTTAAAATGACAGGTAGAAGAAATTATACCAAGGACTTTTTCCACCTTTAATATCACCCATAATCTGTACCAATCCATTGAGAAACAAACTGAAATCTTTTCATGTAGAAATAGGAAAATAAATAACTTAAATAATGTGGGTGCATTAATGTGGACACCCTTACTAATACTTTGTTTAAAGACACTTTGAATTTATGACAGTGTTCAGTCTTTTTGGGTAGGAATCTATCAGCACAGCACATCTAGGATAGTCAGTCTTTGCCCACTCTTCCTTGCAGTAATACAGACTTCCATTTATCTTGAATTTAAATATGATTGACTAATTCTGAACACCACCACATCCCCAATTATAAGAGCGTGTTCACACTTATGCATTGACATTATTTTAGTTTTACAATTTTTATTTTCTTTATGGGTAACATTAAAGATGGAAAAAGTTCTGAAATGATTTTTCTTGGTTTGATTTCTTTTACATGAAGAAAATCTGCCACTTTCACAAAGGTGTGTAGACTTTTGATATCCAATGTAATTCATTAAGAGATGCCATGTGACGTTATTGGGCATCTGAACCACATATAGCAACATTCCTTTTTTTATTGAAAATTAGAGGCCATCACTCGAGAATGTCTTCCTTTTCCTCAAATCATTTCCAATTATGGTGCAGAACTTCCAATCCATTTCTCTTTGTAAGAACTTAGGTAGCGATCATATCTGAAATGTGGTACTATGATTTCTGGGCTAAAAAAATACATTTTTATCCACATTATTGATTTAATAGCAAATTAGTTTAAGTCCCACACAGTAACTTGTACGTGATAGATGATGAGTGCAGGCCTTTTTTGGCCATTTAATGGACAAAAGCTAGGAGTAGTGAACACTCGAGAAGAACAACCAAATTGGAGAATGTTTACAGCAGTCCAGTCCTTCCACGATTACAGGTGTCACATGAAACTCATTCCTTCAAATGATCCCCCTTTCTCCATCCTGATAATGACTAGGTTCCTGTTTACTAATGACCATATCATTCATCTGATAAAGCTCAACTTCAAAAGGGCAAAGCCTTATATCCGCCTTTCTCAGCCCATTCTTAAGTCCAGACTGGAAGCCTAAGGCAGAAGAGGGGGCAGCACTCGATGGGATAGATTCTAATTACCGCTACAAATCCTGATTAAAATGCATTAGACGACCATAAAGAAATCATCATGGGCCCGTC
Organism: Dendrobates tinctorius; assembly: GCF_039654945.1. Taxonomy (NCBI): domain Eukaryota; kingdom Metazoa; phylum Chordata; class Amphibia; order Anura; family Dendrobatidae; genus Dendrobates; species Dendrobates tinctorius. The sequence goes on from NW_027361771.1 coordinate 31,971,615, forward strand.
TCCCATCTCCTGATTGTGTTTGTAGTAAATAAATGTAAAGTAATCAGCCCCTGGAGGCACATTGAGTTATGGTCATTAGACACAAGAGCTGCCTGCTCTCACCAGCCGGGCACACGCACTGCGGCATATAATAATACCCATCACACGACACATAATACCCGCCGTCGCACAAATAACACAGGAAGAGGAGAAGTAAACATTGATTTCTTTCTCCGTAGCAACATTTCCTAGGTCATCCAATACTGTGTTCAGTGTATAACAATGGCCAAGCCTCTCCCTCCTGCTCAAATGCAGTTCCTCAAGTTTATCACAATAACAGATGTGCACTTAATGGGGAATAAGTAGTAATATGGTCAATTATCATTTTTAAAAATAGGACAAGAAAACAGTGTCATGTTGTATAACATTGATGTTCTGTGTTTTTAAAAAAAAACTAATTGCAAATACCCTATTCAGTAATTAATGGAGGGGGTCCCCCATTTGGAGAGCAGCTTTGCCTCTGGATGATCTGTCATGCTCATTTTCATGAACTCTCTGCAATACTTCTGTTTCCCCAGACATATAAGCTGATCACTGAAGGCTCCCAAAATTGATTAGTATATTTATAAAAAATATTTTTCTAGGCCGTAAATTGATAAATGGCAGTGGCTGCCAAAAGGACATTGGACAATATGGGGTATATAAAGCTTAACCCTTCGGAGCTGATCTAATAATCTGCTCATAAGATGTATTACACAGATGTGGACACAGACTGTGCAAGAATCGTATAATGGGGGCTCTTTGAAGGTAGAAATGGGCCCCCTTTTCTATCTCCTGGTTGCACCAATGGTATGTTTGAGCCTTGTAATACACATTTATGAAATGATCTCCAAAATAGATGGCATCAGGGGCTGACATACCGTATGTGCAGCCAGTGCGGCTGTATCGGGGCCCGGAGGTGGAGGGGGGCCCCTGGAGGACGGCTAATAATGAAGGCAATCTGGCCTGTTTATCTGGCCCCGAGGCTCCGGGAGGCCCCTGGCCAGATTGCCCTCATGTGTGGCAGGCAGGGAGAGATCCCTGCAGCTCCGCTGCCTGCAAGAGAAGATGGCAGCGGAGCGGAACTGCAGCAATCTGTCCTACTCCCTGCCTACGCTTCCTGTCTCTCACACAGCCAGCAGCGCTGCTGGATGACATCATCATTCAGCGCTGTGGCTGAGCGACAGAGGGGAAGCTGCATGTAATGGTGATGCTGCATGAGTGCGTGCGGAGAGCTGAGAGGTGCTGTGTGTGTGTGTTGCTGCAGGGGAATGTTCAGAGAGGTGAAAGGTGCTGTGTGTGTAGTTGGTGGGGAAGGAAGAAATGATGGAGGTGGTGGAATGGGCAATGATGGAGGTGGTGGGGGAGAAAGCAATGATGGTGGCAGTTGAAAGGACAAAGATGGGGTGGTGGGGGAAGAGGAAATGAAGGAGGTGATGGAATGGGCAATGTTGGGGTGATGGGAAAGAAGGCAATGATGGGGGTGATGGCGAGGGCAATGATGAGGGTGGTGGGGGAAAAAGCAATGATGGAGGTGGTTGAAAGGGTACTGATGGCGGTGGTGAGGGAGAAAGCAATGATGAAGGTGGTGGAAAGGACAATGATGGGTTGGTGGGGGAGAAAGCAATGAAGGAATGGTGGTGGAATGGGCAATGATGGGGGTGGTGAGGAAAAGGCAATGATGGTGGTGGTGGAAAGGACAATGATGGTCGTGGTGGAAAGGGCTATAATGGAGGTGGTGGTATAGGCAATGATGGGGTGGTAGTGAAAAGGTCAATGGTGGAAATGGCAATGATGGGGTGATGGGGAGGGGGAAATGATGGAGGTAGTGGAATGGGCAATGATGGGGTGGTGGGGGAGAAGGCAATGATGGAAGTGGTGGGGGAGAAAGCAATGATGGAGGTGGTGAAGAGGGCAATGACTAGGGTGGGGGAGATGACAATAATGGGATGAGGGGGAAGAGGACAAAGAGGGGTGTGGAGGATTGGGATTTAGGATTGGGTGTGGAGGAAGGGGGATTTAGAATGGATTTAGGAACAGGGGGAGGTGGAGGAAGATGTTATTATTGCTTATTATGTCTAACACAGTCCCTTAGTATATAGTGTATTCGCTTATTATGTATAGTGTCATCCCTCAGTATATAGTGTAGTCAGTTTTTATGCCGTCCCTTATTATATAGCTTCCTCTGCTGTTATGTACAGTGCTGCCTCTTACATAGTGTATTCTTGTTATTTTTTCTATTCACAGCACCCTCTTTTATTACATACTCCTCTCTCTTGTTAAATATAAAATGACTGCTGATGGAGGAGCCGGTGACCAGACTACCAGTCCATCAGCTCCTCCATTAGAAAAGAAGCTTTCCCATGCTCCATTAGCCATCATTGCATTATACAGCTAAAGACAAGACGTATGCAATGAAAAACAGGGCTCTATATAATCCAGTATGTAAGGGACGGTGCTGTACATAACAAGAGAGGACAGTATAATAAGGGATGGCAATATACATAATAAAGGAGACTATGTAATATATACATGTACTTGTGTGTGGATATATATATATTATATATATATAGCTTTGTCACCATAGAAGGAGAGGGGCCCAGACACATCTCTTGCACAGGAGCCCCGAGCTGTCAGTGTCCACCCCTGGCTGGCATTACAGTGGGAGCTACCATATATGTACAGTAAGTGACGTTATTTTGTCTATTAACTACTCATTTGCACAACGCAACACTATAGTCCATGTTTCCATCTATGACATTTTCCATTCATGATGAGGTTAGGTCCTTAGGTTAGGTCATCAATATCAGATCAATGGAGGTCCAATACCCAACACCTCCAGTGCTCAACTGTTATCAACTTTGACGGCGGATGGATGTAACCAAGCTGAACAGCACAGCCCTCAACACTCTTTAGTGGCCGGTGCCAAGAACTGAAGCTCAGATCACATATCTTATTGGTGACCTATCTGAAGGATATTGATCACTAATATCAAAGTAGTGGACGCTCCGTAAAATAAAATGTCCCTAAATAATTGACTGATAGGCTTTATGAGAACCTCTTCTGTTTTCTTCTAAATGAAGTACATCATGGTTGCATCTCTGATTTCCAGAACTGAATAGAGCACCATAGAAATTCTCAGCGACAGCATGTCTGCTTTCTTGTATATTGGATTAATTATCTACATACATTTCTATAGACAGACCAATATGTGCTACATGTCCATTTTCCAGACTGGGCTAGTGAGTGTCAATAGCAGGCAGCTCCTGCACCTGTTCACTATGTGGATATGCTTACTAAGTCAATCATCTGATTGCTATTCTGATTGACTTGAGATTTAAAATGGCCATGTGAGGCCCCCACCCTCCCAAATCTGGAATAGAATATACAAATAATATATGTGTGTGTATATATATATATAATAAGTATTTGATACGCTGACAGTTTTGCAAGTTTTCCTACCTACAAAGAATGGAGAGGTCTGAAATTTTCATGGCAGGTACACTTCAACTGCGAGAGACAGAATTGTTAAACAAATCCAGAAAATCACATTGTATGATTATTAAATAATTAAATTGCATTTTATTGCATGAAATAAGTATTTGATCACCTACCAACCAGCAAGAAGTCTGACCTGTTAGTTTTTCTTTAAGGAGACCTCATACTCTGCACTCATTTCCTGTATTAATTGCACCTGTTTGAACTCTTTACCTGTATAAAATACACCTGTCCACACTCAATCAATCAAACTCCAACCTCTCCACCATGGCCAAGACCAAAACACCAGGTACAAAATTATAGACCTGCACAAGTTTGGTGTAACATGCTGCTGCAGTGCAGTACAGCACAACCTCCACCAGAGGGTGCTGGTAAGGGAAGAGAGGTTGCACACACACAGCGTAGTAACACAGAGCCACAGCACAGGTGTCACAGGTAACGAAAGAGTGGTCAGACTAGCCAAAGTCAGCAGCAGTCAGGAGCAGTAGTACCAAGGGAGACAGCAAGTGCATAGTCAGGGACGAGCGAGAAGTCAGGACCTACCAGGAATGTTGTATCAGAAACGTAAGAGGTAAGTCGTTGTCAGGGTAAAAGCCGGGGAGTCAATAGCCAGTCGGAAAACGTATTATCAGAAACAGAAAAACCAGAAGCAGAGTCCAGAGATCAAGCCAGGTCATACACAAGTCCAGGTAATCAGTGGCAGAAGGAACACTAAAGGAATACAGGTCAGATGCATTAGCTTGGAAGCTTGCAGTATAGCTGACACTGGCCTGCAGGATGCAGAGGACTGAAATAGCCCAGCCAGCTCCAGAACGAGGCAGAGGGGATTAACCCCCGCATGACCAGTCCAAAGAGAAGACAGCAGAAAACAAACTCTGGACTGGATCATGACAGTTAGGATGGGCTACAGGACAATAGGCAAGCAGCTTGGTGAGAAGGCAACAACTCTTGGCACAATTAGTAGAAAATCGAAGAAACACAAAATGACTGTCAATCTTCCTTGGTCTGGGGCTTCATGCAAGATATCACTTTGTGAGGTAAGGATGATTCTGAGAAAGATCAGGAATGTGGTATATTGTTCTAGTGTTCAGAGACACCTGCACAAATATGGCCTTCATGGAAGAGTCATCAGATCAGCAGAAGAAATCCTCTCCTGCATCTTCACCATAAAATTCAGTGTCAGAAGTATGCTAAAGCACATCTAAACAAGCCTCATGCATTTTGGAAACAAGTCCTGTGGATCAATGAGTTTAAAATAGAACTCTTTTGCAATGATCAATGGTATGCATGGAGAAAAATGGGCACATAATTTCAGAAAAGAACATCTTGTCAACCATTAAGCATGGGGGTGGATTAATCATGCTTAGACCTCAAAATAGACCCAGAAATCTGACAGAACTAGAAGAATTTTCCAAGGAAGAACAGATGAAAATACCTCAAACAAGCATTGAAAGACTTGGCTGGTTACAAAAAGCGTTTACAAGCTATGATACTTTCAAAAGAGGGTGTTACTAGGTAGTAACCATAAATGGTCTTGGACGCGGTACATTGACGACAAATTTCTGATCTAGCAGGGATCAAAGGAATCATTAGTTTCATTTTCCTCAACATTGAATAGCAATGACCATAATCGTCTAACTTACAAGTGTAGCGCTGACGAGATTGATTTTCTTGACGTGTTGCTGACAAGAGATGAGAGGGATGAAATCTAAACTAGCATTTTTCATAAAATGGCAACCAATGCTCTATTACACGCTTCCTCCTCCCACCCAAGACACATTATTAATGCCAACCCTACAAGACAATTTCTAAGGTTATGGAGATTATGCTCGAATTAGCAAGATTTCTTGAATCAAGCGGCTGATTTAAAAATCCGTTTGAGAGAACGCGGGTACAGCGGAAGATGTATAAAAAAGCTTTCAACAGGGCAAAACACTCACCCAGACATGAGTTGTTATACAAATCACAGACGAAAGCTAATAGTGAGATAGTTTGCTTCATAACGAACTATCATTCACAATTTGATTCCCTGAGAAAAATTCTTGATAAATCGTGGCCAATTCTGAAAGCTGACCCAGTGCTAAGTAAGTTTTTATCTGAAAAGGCGTCAATTACAGCGCGCAGATCACGGAATCTAAGGGTCATCTTAGTTCGTAGCCACTATGTAAGCCCTGTACCTAATGATAGGACTCTTAAGGGGGTTTTACACATAGCGATATCGCTAGCAATATTGCTAAAACATCACTGATTTTGTGACGTTATAGCGATATTGCTAGTGATATTGCTATGTGTGATACTTACCTCCGACCGGCTCCCCCCCGCTATCCATCGCTGATCGCGCGAGATCGGGCGGCTCCATTTCTCATCGTCTGCTTCCTGCTGTGACGACGAGCGACGCTGGAGGCGGGCGGGAGGACGTCAGGATCGCTGTGTGTGAAAGGTGAGTATCGTACGCTGTGTCGCTGCTGCATCGCTGTGAGATCTTTCTGTGTGAAAGCTCACTAGCGATCATTTAGCGATGCACCAGCGATCCTGACCGGGTTGGATCGCTGGTCGGATCGCTGGTGCATCGCTAAATGTAAAAGGGCCTTTAGAAGTGGATGTGCTCCCTGCGGTCGCTGTGTGGCATGCCCAAACATAGATCGGTGTGATAGTTTCACCAATTCAGATGGCACTCAACAGTTTAAAATAAAAAAATGTTATCACCTGCACTAGTACAAATGTTGTATACTATGCGACCTGTCCATGTGCTAAAATCTATGTAGGCCTCACTACGCGCCAGCTAAAAGTACGGAGTAGGGAACATATCCTAGGTATTACAGCAGCGGCATCGCAGGATGATCCATCCACTCTAAAAACAATTCTGCGCCATTTTAAGCTCCATCATGGCTGCGATGGTAGTCTACTTAAGATAAGAGGTATTGATATGATTATACCTAATATATGGGGTGGTGCAATTTTGAAAAAATTGGCACAAATGGAGGCCAGATGGATCTGGAGAATGAACACAATTCATCCATCTGGCCTTAATGAGAATCTTAGTTTTGTTCCGTTTTTTGTGACTATAATCAGTTTTTGTGCGGTGTGATGCATCCATGTGCAATGTATAGTTGTTGTTTTGTTTTGATTAATTGCGTTCTGTTTTTAATTATCTTTTTAATTACAATTATTTATTCCCTATGCAGCATCTTTTTCTGCCTATTTGAGTCTCTGCCTGATATTTGAACATCATCTTTCAGCCTATGAGAGTCGTAGCCAACATCTATTTATCGACTTCCATCTTCTGGACCTCAACATTGGATATATCAATATTATGGTGAAGATCTAGAGGAAAAAAATCATATCTTTATTGATCTTTGTATCTATTGTATGTATGTGTGCTTTGCATTCATAAGTATGTAACAGCTGACTTTTGAGACATGGGGGACCCCCTATCATTAGAAACATGTTTGAAATTAGTGAAAGGGTTAATTTAATACTCATCTCAATTAATATTGCTTCATATTTGGCTGTGAAATTTGTGCCTAATTAACTATTTATTATTAGAAACATGTTTGGAAATACTAAAGGGGTTAGTTTAGTGTTCATCTTGAATTAATATTGTCCCCCTATTTGCCATTATATATGGCTGTGAAATTTTGTTTAATTATCTATACAGTTGTATTCCATGTGGTGCAGTCCTAAATGGTTGCTAACACATATGCCATATCTTTTTCTTCCCCACGCTGTCAGGAGTTGGCCTCCCGCAGGTACACGCATGCCACCCGGGGACCTTGTACCCTCTCGGTTCTTGGCGTCTACACAGGGCCGTTCTTGTCCCTGGGACGCCGATACTGGGCGGTGTCTTGGTTGTCATGGTGCCGTGTGCGTCACGAGATATGGGCGGGCCCTCGTCCTGATAGACGTGGTGGTGCACCGCCATAGCGATTTACACGCTATGAATCATGGGCGGTTGCTGTGGGGTCGCGTGCATCACGTGATGTGGGCGGACCCTCGTCCTGATGGACATGGTGGTAAGCATCGCCATAGCAATCTACACGCTATGAACTATGGGCGATTGCTGACGCTTTGCTCCATACAGGCTCATATGTCTTTAGGAGGCAATCTCGTTATACTTAAGTAGAGTGATATGTCTAGCAGGCACATAGGTTGAAGGAATATGGCTTTTTCATCAGTTGGTCAGATGTATTCATACGCTTACACGCCCGCATCTATTGTGATCTGTATGTAATCATATGTTGCTTAGCAACATGATGTAGGCGTGTCTGTAGACAGAGGACACTTTCTGGGCTGATGATTTTGTCCCATATCATTGTATTTAAGAGTACTAGGGCGATATGCCTGACAAACATCTATGCTGGAAGAATGAGACATCATTTATTGTTTAAGATCATGCATAAAAGGCTGCACTAGGGAGAGTGTGCGTGTGCCCCCTGACAAAGGCGAAGTCCGAAACGCGCGTTAGGGTTGGCGCGCACACCCTCCCTGGATCATCCTCAGATAGCTGAGCCTGATTGGACAAATAGGTAACACTGCTCACATGCCCATACGCTATATCAGCATAATAGCAATCACTTATAGTTGCGGGGTAGTTTTTGTTCACTAATTATCGTTGTCCATTTTATTTGGCTCTGTTCATAGCACTGAGACATTTTCTCCCTTTGTTATATATAGTATAGCTCTCATGGTTGTTTTTCCTAGGGGGTGGCGCGTCCTTTTAGCCAACAGCTGCATATTCTGCACATTCTTTATCCATCATTCCCTCATATTATCTCCCCTGTGTCTTTTCTTTGAGTATAATAATGTTTTGTATGAAATTTTAAACAATAAAATATTTGCATTATTTTGAAAAAAACTTTTTGAACTAGTATACTTTTTTTCGTTTTTCTTGCACATAGGTAGTAACCATGTAGGGTGCCCAAACTTTTGTATTTCCCCATTTCCCTTTTTTTAATTTTTAAAGTGTAAAATATGAATATATATATTTATTTTTAATTTTTTTTTGCCTAAAATACAAAAGAAATGTGTCATATTTAACTTTAGGTCTTTTTGAGATCATTTCATCTTCAACTTGCTTAACTGTTCACAATAACAGTAATTTTGACCAGGGATGTACAAACTTTTACATGTCACTACATGTACTGTACTAAATATGTCTCTATACATTTTGCTTTTACACTTTGTGGCATATTAAAAAACTGGAGTCTGAACTGAAAAAGTAAATTAATGTGTAAGCACAATGTAAGTGCATATTAACACATGACCATTAACCAGAGTAAGCAAAAAACAAAAACCACAAATATCCTAAACTAAAAAAGTAAAAAATAAACTGCAAATAATGCATAAAGGTAATAATAATAATAATAATGGTATTTAGTAAACATAATTTTGATCAAAATAATGTACAAGCCATCCCGCCACGTCACGGCAACCCTTGTGGGACAGTCCTACTCTAGTATTTAAAACTTTTTCACTTGCCAAGTGACGTGAATGTGAACAAGGATCGAGCGACTGAACCACTAGTAAAAGCTTAGGCCAGACAGGAAGGTTTTCAGGATGGCCTAAGCTTTTACTAATGGTTTAGTTGCTCGATCCTTGTTCACATTCACGTCACTTGGCAAGTGAAAAGGTTTCAAATACTAGAGTAGGACTGTCCCACAAGGGTTGCCGTGACGTGGCGGGATGGCTTGTACATTATTTTGATCAAAATTATGTTTACTAAATACCCTTATTATTATTATTATTATTATTATTATTATTACCTTTATGCATTATTTGCAGTTTATTTTTTACTTTTTAGTTTAGGATATTTGTGTTTTTTGCTTTCTCTGGTTAATGGTCATGTGTTAATATGCACTTACATTGTGCTTACACATTAATTTACTTTTTCAGTTCAGACTCCAGTTTTTTATTCATTTCATTGTGCATTCTGTGCATATATGGATGTGACCACCCTCTTTCTGAGCTGGGAAAACCATCCTGTCTGGCCTAAGCTTTTACTAGTAGTTCAGTCACTCGATCCTTGTTCACATTCACGTCACTTGGCAAGTGAAAAGGTTTTAAATACTAGAGTAGGACTGTCCCACAAGGGTTGCAGTGACGGGATTTCTTGTACATTATTTTGATCAAAATTATGTTTACTAATATCCTTATTATTATTATTACCTTTATGCATTATTTGCAGTTTATTTTTTACTTTTTAGTTTAGGATATTTGTGTCTTTTGTTTTTTGTTTTCTCTGGTTAATGGTCATGTGTTAATCTGCACTTACATTGTGCTTACACATTAATTTACTTTTTCAGTTCAGACTCCAGTTTTTTTTATTCATTTCATTGTGCATTCAGTGCATATATGGGTGTGACCGCCCTCTTTCTGAGCTGGGAAAACCATCCTGTCTGGCCTATGCTTTTACTAGTAGTTCAGTCGCTCGATCCTTGTTCACATTCACATCACTTGGCAAGTGAAAAGGTTTTAAATACTAGAGTAGGACTGTCCCACAAGGGTTGCCGTGACGGGATGGCTTGTACATTATTTTGATCAAAATTATGTTTACTAAATACCCTTATTATTATTATTACCTTTATGCATTATTTGCAGTTTATTTTTTACTTTTTAGTTTAGGATATTTGTGTTTTTTGTTTTCTTGCATATTAGTGGAAAATCACCAAAGTTTAAGGAAACATTGTAGAAAAACAATTTAAGGGCTCGCTCACACTGGCAAGTAGCCACCGTATAACTTGGACGAGTGCTATCCAATGTTTCATCGGTAGCTCTTGCTCTAATGTTGTACTATGGAGCAATGCCGACTAGCGTTTGTTTTCTCATGGCAAATTGGCATGAGAAAAAAAATCAGCATGCTGCGATTGGAAGTGTATATCGGACATGCACAGCCATTCAAGTCTATGGGTGCGTGCAAAACAATGGACTGTATTCGGGTGTTATCTAAGTGCAGTCCGATAGACTCACACAATGGAGAAGATGGAGAAAGAGGGATTTTGGGTTCTTACCGTAAAATCTCTTTCTTGGAGCCTTCATTGGGGGACACAGATGACCATGGGTGTATGCTGCTGCTGCTAGGAGGCTGACACTATGCAAAACAAGAAACTTAGCTCCTCCCCGGCAGTATACACCCACCGACAGGCACCAAGCACCTCAGTTGGTGAAAAAGCAGTAGGAGAAGCAACCAAAACCATAAACATATGTACCAACTCAACAAGGGACTCTCAGACCCAACACGGTACTAATTAAACAGGGCGGGTGCTGTGTCCCCCAATGAAGGCTCCAAGAAAGAGATTTTACGGTAAGAACCCAAAATCCCTCTTTCTTTATCGCCTTATTGGGTGACACAGATGACCATGGGACGTTCCAAAGCAGTCCCGAGGGTGGGAACAGCAATAAAGGAACGAAATAAGGAAGGGCTTAGGTCGGTTGATGCGCCACCGCCGCCTGCAGCACCTTCCTACCAAGAGCTGCATCAGACGAGGCCTGGGTATGAACCCTGTAGAACCTCGCGAAGGTGTGCAAAGATGACCAGGTTGCGGCTCTGCAAAGTTGTAAGGCCGAAGCCTGGTGTCGCACAGGCCAAGAAGCCCCTACAGCTCGGGTGGAGTGGGCTTTCACCCCCGGAGGAGGCCGTTTCTCCTGAAGACGATAGGCTTCCAGGATGGTAGACCGAATCCAACGAGCAATTGTGGACTTGGAAGCCGGAAGACCTTTCCGGCGACCCTCAGAAATGACCAACAAGGAATCAGATTGGCGAAAGGAAGCGGTCCTGGCAAGGTAAACACGCAAGGCTCTCACTACATCCAGTTTGTGGAGCGACTTTTGAGCAGGCGCAGGACAAAATGATGTTGTTCATCCGAGAGGCCATGAGATCGACGTCCGGGGTGCCCCTGCGCTGGCATATCTGACTGAAGACTGTGGGATGAAGGGACCATTCGCCTGACGCTAGCCCTTGGCGACTCAAGAAGTCGGCTGCCCAGTTTTCCACCCCTGGAATGTGAACGGCGGAAATCGCCGGCATGTGACGCTCTGCCCAACGAAGTATCCTTGCCACTTCCGACATCACCTGCCTGCTGCGAGTACCGCCCTGGTGGTTTATATACGCCACGGCCGTGGCGTTGTCTGACTGAATGCGGACCGGCTTGCCTACTAGAAGATGCTGCCAACGAAGGAGAGCGAGGAAGATTGCCCTGATCTCCAGAAGGTTGATGGGCAGAAGAGTCTCCTGGGCGTTCCAACGCCCTTGGGCCGTTCTCTGACAGTAGACCGCCCCCCATCCTAGGAGACTGGCATTGGTGGTGATGACCTGCCACCGAGGTGGGAGAAAGGATCTTCCGCGGAGAACTGACGTCGACAACGTCCACCAAGTTAGCGATTGTTTGACTCTGAGCGGAAGAAGAATGGGGCGATCCAGAGAAAACGAGGTCTTGTCCCAGACTGACAGGAGGAACAGCTGGAGAGGGCGAGTGTTGTGAGTTCTGTTCCAAATTGGGAATTCAGTTGTCCTTCTCCTCTGCTTTTCACCCTCAGACCAATGGGCAGACAGAGAGAACAAACCAGACCTTGGAGTCGTATTTGAGATGTTTTATTTCCGCTGATCAGGATGATTGGGTTTTATTTTTGCCCTTGGCCGAATTTGCTTTAAATAATAGAGCTAGTTCTGCCACTTTGATGTCACCTTTTTTTTGTAACTTTGGTTTTCACCCTCGATTTTCTTCAGGGCAGGTGGAGCCTTCTGCCTGCCCAGGTGTTGACACTGTGGTGGAGAGAATGCACCAGATCTGGGACCAAGTGGTGGATAAGTTATCTCTCTCCCAGGAAAAGGCCCAGCGGTTTTCCAATCAACATAGGACCATTGGTCCCCAGTTTAAGATTGGTGATATGGTGTGGTTATCATCAAAAAATATTGCTATGAAGGTGGCTTCTCCTAAGTTTAAGCCTAGATTTATTGGACCTTACAAGATTTTGGAGATTATTAATCCGGTCTCTTTTCGTTTGGCTCTTCCTGTCACATTTAAGATCCATAATGTGTTCCATAAGTCCTTGTTGAAGAGGTTTGTTGAGCCAGTTGTGCCTGAGGTGGCACCTCCGGACCCTATATTGGTTGAAGGTAACTTGGAATATGAGGTAGAGAAAATTCTGGATTCCCGTCTGGCTAGACGGAGACTCCAGTATTTGGTTAAGTGGAAGGGTTATGGTCAGGAGGATAATTCCTGGGTCTCTGCCTCTGATATTCATGCCAAAAGATTGGTGCGTGCCTTTCATCGGGCTCACCCTGATCGCCCTGGTAGCGTTGTTGAGGGTTCTGTGACCCCTCCTCAAGGGGAGGATACTGTTGTGAGTTCATTTTCCCATCCGTCACTGAGGCCTGGTGAACTCCCTATTCTAGTGAAGGAAGGTAGTGAGCCTGATTATCAGGCACCTGGGACTAATGAAGACGATTGGCTGAGTGGAGTCACTGACTGGATTTAAGGCAGCCTACGCCCTTTCTGCCCTGCGGGTGATTTCTCTGTGGACTCTTGGACACCAGTCTGTTTCCTGCTCTCCTAAAGCTAAGTTTTCTGTTTTGCCTTTTTGCATCTAAGATTTGTTTTTGTTTTTCTTGCTTTTTGGATTCTGCCACTCCCTGCTGGAGTGTGCAGTGTTCCTTGAGCTCTGTCTTCTGAAAGTACCTGAGTGCTGATTTAGTTTTTGAAGCTTAGTTGCTTCAGGGCCATTTTTATATCAGCTTGTTGGCTTTTGTCTCTGATAGGGTTTTGGCAGATTGCAGACAGCAGCCTTCCTATCCGTTCCTATCTAGGTAGTTTTTGGGCCCCGTCTTTGCTCAGCCTGTCTTTCTGTCTGTGTAAGTGTTTTCATCTTGCTTCACCGTCATTATATGTGGGGGGCTGCCTATTGCTTTGGGGTCTGCTCTGGGGCAGTTAGATTTCCCCTTTCCTTCTTTAGGCCTATGTATCTCTCCGGCTGTGTTCGAGGGGTCTAGGTCATCGTAGGAACCCCCCACGGCTACTGCTAGTTGTGTTGATAGGTTCAGGGGTCTGCAATCTGATAGTTGCCAACTTCTCTGGTTTTCAGGACTTAGCTAGCATTTCTGTTTTTGCCTCCTACGGTGACTCAATCATAACAGAATCACCCGCCAAACCGCAGATCCTGGGGTACTCAATAGCAGGAAAGAATTGTGTTTAAAAAAAAAAAAAAAAAGGTGTGTTTATATTCTTTCCTCTATATCTCTGAGGCCGTAGGGGGAATATTTTTTTCTCTCAATGGAGATAAAGCAAGTGTCTGATCGTGTGGAGCAGCTCGCTGCTGAAGTGCGAGGAATTTCCGCCTATCTTGCTCGTTCACATGCTGTTGAACCAAAGATCCCCACACCTGATGTATTTTTTGGGGATCAATCTAAATTTTTGAGTTTCAAAAATAATTGTAAATTATTTTTTGCTTTGAAGTCTAACTCGTCAGGGAGCCCCGCGCAGCAGGTTAAAATTGTCATCTCTTTGCTGCGCGGCGATCCCCTGGATTGGGCGTTTTCTTTGAAACCAGATGACCCTATTCTGACTAATGTGAACGCATTTTTTCAAGCCTTGGGGTTGCTGTACGACGAACCTAATGCTATTGATCAGGCTGAAAAGACCCTGTTAGCATTGAACCAGGGTCGAGAATCTGCAGAGTTGTACTGTCAAAAGTTCCGAAAGTGGGCGGTCCTTACTACCTGGAATGATAGTGCCTTGGCTGCTCTCTTTCGGAAGGGTTTGTCAGAAGCCGTAAAAGATACTATGGTGGGATTTCCTGTTCCCTCTGGTCTGGACGATTCTATGTCTTTAGCCATTCAGGTTGATCGGCATTTACGTGAACGCAGGATTACACGAGAGGTGTTGCCACCGGTTGAACAGACGTCTGAACCTATGCAATGTGATAGAGTTTTGTCTAAGGCGCAACGTCAGGAATTCAGAAGGCGTAATAAGCTGTGTTTTTTCTGTGGAGATGCCTCACATGTTATTTCTGTTTGTCCTAAACGCGAGAAACGCTTTGCACACACGTTTTCTGTTGGTGGGGTTCAGCCTAAGGTTCTTTTGGCGATTACTCTGATCTGTTCCCTGTCCACATTTTCCGCCAAGGCTTTTGTGGATTCGGGAGCAGCGCTAAACCTAATGGACTTGGATTTTGCTAAACGTTGTGGATTTCCGTTGACACCTCTGCAGACGCCTATCCCTTTGAGGGGGATTGATGCTACCCCTCTGGCTAAAAATAAACCTCAGTTTTGGACCCAGTTGGTCATGCGGGTCGCCCCAGACCACCAAGAAAATTGCAGATTTTTGGTGTTGCATGGTCTGCATGATGCCGTTGTTCTGGGGTTTCCCTGGTTGCAGATTCATAATCCAGTTTTGGATTGGAAGTCTGTGTCTGTGGTGAGTTGGGGTTGCCGGTGTACCTTTAGTGAGGCTCCGGTTTTTTCCACCTCTCCTCAGTCGCATGTGGTTCCTGACTATTTGGCGGACTACTATGATGTATTTAGTGAGAATGAGTCTGCGTCCTTGCCTCCTCATAGGAGTTATGACTGTGCAATTGAACTAAACCCGGGGTGTAAATTTCCTAAGGGTCGGCTCTTCAATTTATCTGTACCCGAGCACGAGGCTATGCGGTCCTATATTAAGGAGGCGTTGGAGAAGGGTCATATTAGACCATCCTCTTCACCCTTAGGTGCCGGTTTTTTTTTTGTGGCCAAGAAGGATGGTTCTTTAAGGCCTTGTATTGATTATCGTGCCCTCAATAAAATTACTATTAAATATCAGTATCCTTTACCCCTGATTTCGGATCTATTCTCTAGAGTCAGAGGTGCTTGCTGGTTTACCAAGCTTGACCTCAGGGGGGCATATAATCTTATCCGCATTAAGCAGGGGGATGAATGGAAGACGGCGTTTAATACTCCGGAGGGACATTTTGAGTACCTAGTGATGCCTTTTGGGCTCACTAATGCCCCTTCTGTCTTCCAGTGCTTCATGAACGATATTTTCCGAGACTTTGTCGATAAATTTTTGATTATCTATCTGGATGATATTTTGATCTTCTCCAAGGATTGGGATTCTCATGTGGAACATATTCGGACTGTGTTCTGGATCTTGAGAGAGAATTCTCTGTATGTCAAAGGATCAAAATGCCTTTTTGGAGTACAGAGAATTTCTTTTTTGGGATTTATTTTGTCTCCGTCAACTATTGAAATGGACCCGGCCAAGGTACAGGCCATTTATGATTGGGTTCAGCCCACTTCTTTGAAGGCCCTCCAGAAGTTTTTGGGTTTTGCTAATTTTTATCGGAAATTTATAGCAAAATTTTCTAGTATTGCCAAACCATTGACTGACCTGACCAGGAAGGGTGCGGATGTGTTGAATTGGTCTCCGGAGGCGGTTGCTTCCTTTCAGGAGCTGAAGCGTAGATTTACCTCCGCCCCGGTTCTGCGGCAACCTGATGTCTCACTCCCGTTCCAGGTAGAGGTGGATGCTTCTGAGATTGGTGCAGGAGCGGTGTTGTCCCAAAAGGATCAGGTAACATCTAAAATGAATCCCTGTGCTTTCTTTTCCCGTAAGTTCTCTTCATCTGAACGTAACTATGATGTGGGGAATCGGGAACTGTTGGTCATGAAATGGGCATTTGAGGAGTGGAGACATTGGTTGGAGGGAGCCAAACATCAAGTTGTGGTCCTCACTGACCACAAAAATTTGATTTACCTAGAGTCGGCTAAACGCTTGAACCCTAGACAGGCTAGGTGGGCCTTGTTTTTTACACGTTTTGATTTTGTGGTCTCTTTCCTTCCTGGAACTAAGAATGTCAAGGCAGACGCCCTCTCTAGGAGTTTCTTTGCTGATTCTCCTGTGGTGACCAAGCCTGCCACCATCTTAGGCGAAGGGGTAGTTCTTTCTGCCATCTCGCCCGATTTGAGACTTGCTCTGCAAGAGTTCCAGGAGGACAAACCTGAGCATTGCCCCAGTGGAAAGTTGTATGTTCCTGACCAGTGGAAGAAGAGAGTGATGTCTGAAGTTCATTGCTCTGCATTGGCTGGTCATCCAGGTATTTTTGGTACTAGAGATCTGGTGAGTCGCTCTTTTTGGTGGCCCACCTTGTCTCATGATGTCAGGAATTTTGTGCAGTCCTGTGGGACTTGCTCCCGGTCTAAATCTTGTTCTCGCTCTAGTGGGTTGTTGATGCCTTTGCCGGTCCCCAGGAGGCCATGGACCCATATTTCAATGGATTTCATTTCTGATATGCCGGTCTCTCAAAGAATGACTGTTATTTGGGTGATTTGTGATAGGTTCTCTAAGATGGTTCATCTTGTACCACTCCCTAAGTTGCCATCTTCCTCTGAGTTGGTGCCCCTGTTTTTGCAACAGGTGGTTCGCTTGCACGGGATTCCTGAGAACATTGTATCTGACAGAGGAGTTCAATTTGTGTCTAAATTTTGGAGGACGTTCTGTTCCAAGTTGGGAATTCAGTTGTCCTTCTCCTCTGCTTTTCACCCTCAGACCAATGGGCAGACAGAGAGAACAAACCAGACCTTGGAGTCGTATTTGAGATGTTTTATTTCCGCTGATCAGGATGATTGGGTTTCATTTTTGCCCTTGGCCGAATTTGCTTTAAATAATAGAGCTAGTTCTGCCACTTTGATGTCACCTTTTTTTTGTAACTTTGGTTTTCACCCTCGATTTTCTTCAGGGCAGGTGGAGCCTTCTGCCTGCACAGGTTTTGACACTGTGGTGGAGAGAATGCACCAGATCTGGGACCAAGTGGTGGATTAGTTATCTCTCTCCCAGGAAAAGGCCCAGCGGTTTTCCAATCGACATAGGACCATTGGTCCCCAGTTTAAGATTGGTGATATGGTGTGGTTATCATCAAAAAATATTGCTATGAAGGTGGCTTCTCCTAAGTTTAAGCCTAGATTTATTGGACCTTACAAGATTTTGGAGATTATTAATCCGGTCTCTTTTCGTTTGGCTCTTCCTGTCACATTTAAGATCCATAATGTGTTCCATAAGTCCTTGTTGAAGAGGTTTGTTGAGCCAGTTGTGCCTGAGGTGGCACCTCCGGACCCTGTATTGGTTGAAGGTAACTTGGAATATGAGGTAGAGAAAATTCTGGATTCCCGTCTGGCTAGACGGAGACTCCAGTATTTGGTTAAGTGGAAGGGTTATGGTCAGGAGGATAATTCCTGGGTCTCTGCCTCTGATATTCATGCCAAAAGATTGGTGCGTGCCTTTCATCGGGCTCACCCTGATCGCCCTGGTAGCGTTGTTGAGGGTTCTGTGACCCCTCCTCAAGGGGAGGATACTGTTGTGAGTTCATTTTCCCATCCGTCACTGAGGCCTGGTGAACTCCCTATTCTAGTGAAGGAAGGTAGTGAGCCTGATTATCAGGCACCTGGGACTAATGAAGACGATTGGCTGAGTGGAGTCACTGACTGGATTTAAGGCAGCCTACGCCCTTTCTGCCCTGCGGGTGATTTCTCTGTGGACTCTTGGACACCAATCTGTTTCCTGCTCTCCTAAAGCTAAGTTTTCTGTTTTGCCTTTTTGCATCTAAGATTTGTTTTTGTTTTTCTTGCTTTTTGGATTCTGCCACTCCCTGCTGGAGTGTGCAGTGTTCCTTGAGCTCTGTCTTCTGAAAGTACCTGAGTGCTGATTTAGTTTTTGAAGCTTAGTTGCTTCAGGGCCATTTTTATATCAGCTTGTTGGCTTTTGTCTCTGATAGGGTTTTGGCAGATTGCAGACAGCAGCCTTCCTATCCGTTCCTATCTAGGTAGTTTTTGGGCCCCGTCTTTGCTCAGCCTGTCTTTCTGTCTGTGTGTTTTCATCTTGCTTCACCGTCATTATATGTGGGGGGCTGCCTATTGCTTTGGGGTCTGCTCTGGGGTAGATAGATTTCCCCTTTCCTTCTTTAGGCCTATGTATCTCTCCGGCTGTGATCGAGGGGTCTAGGTCATCGTAGGAACCCCCCACGGCTACTGCTAGTTGTGTTGATAGGTTCAGGGGTCTGCAATCTGATAGTTGCCAACTTCTCTGGTTTTCAGGACTTAGCTAGCATTTCTGTTTTTGCCTCCTACGGTGACTCAATCATAACAGGCGAGAGTGGAATTGTGCAAATGGCACTGCTTCCATAGAGGCTACCATCCTCCCCAGGACTCTCATGCAGGACCGAAGGGACATGACCCTCGAGCGCCGAAGGGACTGGATCCCCTTGCGAAGGGTTGAAAACTTGTCCCTCGGTAAGAACACTCGGGCCAGATTCGTATCGAACTCCATGCCGCTGGGTAGCGCACAGAGTGGACTTGTCCTTGTTGACTATCCATCCCAGACGTCCGAGGGCATCCAAGGTTATGTGAAGGCTGTGAAGACAGTCTTGGCGGGACGAGCCCTTGATCAGGAGATCGTCCAGGTAAGGGATGATAAGAATCCCTCTGGATCGAAGGATGGCCATGACTGTTGCCATCACCTTCGTGAAGACACGAGGGGCGGAGGCTAGGCCGAAGGGAAGGGCCGCGAACTGATAATGGTTTTTCTGAATCGCAAAGCGGAGGTATCTCTGATGCTAGCGAGAAATGGGGATGTGGAGGTAGGCATCCTGTATATCCACCGAGCAGAGAAACTCTCCGGGCTCCATTGAGGCTATTACCGACCGCAGAGACTCCATCTTGAAATGGCGGATCTTCACGTGGCGATTGAGCCGTTTGAGGTCCAAAATTGGGCGAAGTGAGCCGTCCTTTTTTGGGACTACAAAGAGATTCGAGTAGAACCCTAAAAACCGCTCGTTTGTAGGAACGGGAACGATGACCCCGGCGGAAAGGAGAGAGGAGACGGCCTGAAGGAACCCTGGAACCTGTGATCGCTGTTTTGGGGATCGGGACAGACAGAAACGACTGTTTGGGAGGGAAGAAAACTCGATTTTGTATCCGGACGTGATGATTTCCCTGACCCAAGCATCGTCGACAACGGATAGCCACGCGTCCTTGAAAAAGGAAAGTCTGCCTCCCACCCTGGAAAGCTTTCCAGGTGGGGGTGACCCGTCACTTAGATGAAAACCTTCCGGATCGAGCGCCTGAGGACCTGGAAGGCTGACCCCTGGATCTCCAGCGAGGGGCTGGCTTATACGACGGCTTTCTCCGGTCATTGGAAGCAGTGTTACGGTCCTGCTGGGATGAACCGTCTGTGGGAGAGAAGGGGCGAAAGGACCTAAAAGGCCGAGAAGCCCTCTTGTTAAAGAACCTCTTAGGACGGGACTGAGGAAGGGAAGTGCTCTTTCCACCCGTGGCATCCGAGATTAACTGATCCAGCTTGGCGCCAAAGAGCCTAGTGCCGTGAAATGCCAGGTTGGTGAGTGACTTCTTTGAGGTAGTATCCGCATTCCAAGACTTCAACCAAAGAATGCGGCGTATTGCCACAATGTTGCTGTTAGCTCTAGCAAAGCACCCTGCCACGTCCAAGGAGGCGGCCAGAAGGTACTTGCCTGCGTGATTAATTTGGTCTGCTAAATCTGCCAGCTCGTCTTGAGGAGCTGCCGCTGAAATGCCCCTGCGCAGAATTTTTGCCCAAGCCAAAATGGCTTTCGCCACCCAAGCGGATGCGAAGATAGGGCATAGGGATGCACCGGATGCCTCAAAGATAGACTTAGCCAACGACTCTATTTGCCTGTCTGATGGGTCCTTGAGAGAAGCTCCGTCCGGAAGGGAAAGGACCGTCTTAGAGGAAATACGAGAAACTGGTGGATCTACCTCGGGAGCATTGGTCCATTTCGTGACTAGATCCGCATCAAAGGGATAAAGTACATCTAAGTACTTGCGGCCTGAGAAACGTTTCTCAGGATGTTGCCAGTGGTTGGCTAAGGAAGTGTCGAAATCCTTATTAGGGAAGGTTCGAGATGGAGGCCTTGCCTTCTTAAGGGAAACAGAGCATTCCTGAGGGGGGGCCTTATCCTCCTTAATCTTGAGTGTTTGGTATATAGCCAATATGAGACAATCTACCATCTCCCGAGTTTTTGCTATGTCGTCCGCCTCTGAGTCTGATCCAGATTGTGAATCCTCGTCTGACCCCAGATCGTCTGCCGATGAGGGGGACGAGGAGCGTAGCCTGAGAGAAGCAGAGGGACCCTGCGAACTGGAGGAAGAGCCAGACAGGACCCGCTTCCTAGAGCCCCGACCTGGTCTGTCCGCCTGAGGGCCACGGTCCGGTGCTGGCGACTCACCATGCGAGGCGGTCGGTGCACAGGTGACTGCAGATAACTGAGGTAACCGCTCTAAGACCTGGACCAGCGATTGAGACACCTTTGTCAGCTCAGACACTGACTGAGACATCGCCACGGCCCACTCCGGGGGTGGGGTGGTCTCCACCCGGGGTTCGGAGAGCTCCTGAGGGGCCGACATGGTGGAAGGGCTGCAGGAGAGGCAGAGGGGAGACGACTGACCCGAAGCCCACTTCTTTTTACAGCGCGTGCAGGCGTAGTGAGTAGCGGTGGGTCTGGAGCAGAAGGCCCTTGCGGGGTTGTGCATAAGTCTCAGTGGCAGAAAAAACACAGCCTGAGGAAACTGCGGGGGGGGGGGGGAGCTAACTTAGGTGTCAGGGATAGTCAGCGTCTAGCCTACCAAGGATCAGAAGCGATGAGTCCCCCAGGCAAGTTCCGGAGAGAAGGAGGAAGAAGATCGCAATCCAGGAAGAAACGCTGGTGGTGGGCAGGGCAAAGCCACCGCACGGCGCGATTGGCTGAGACCTCAGAGGGGAGGGGGACGGCCAAAGACAATGACAGGGCTGAAATGAGAGCAGCCCTGAGATAGGCTGAAAAAGCGCGCGCAGGGAGAGGGAGGACACCTTTGAAAATGAAAGTGAAAGTGCTCCCTCAGTTTCACTAGCGACGGCGCGCCCGGGCTTGAAAGCGCTCCCTCCCTGTAGGCTGATAATGAGGACGGGGAGCGCTGATGGAAGGAGCGCTGACGGAGGAAGCATGCGCCGATAACACCTTATCCAAGCACGTTCGCTCATCACTACTAATGGCGTGCCCTGCTATCATTCACTATTGGGAAATAGACCTGTCAGATCTAAAGCCCCATTTAAAATAAAATTGTAAAACAAAATTGTATTCCATAGTATATTTTTTGTGATGGCCGTGTACAGGGGAGAGCAGTTTACTGCATTTACCGATGCAATTGAAAAAAGGTATGTCGACGCACCCCACTCTTACATGACATTTGTATCCTTGAATGGGGCTTTATAGCAGATATCCCCTTCCTTATCATATGCCCATGAAAAATAGGAGTTATCTCAGCGAGAGACCGGCCAGCGTTCCGCTAATATCGATAGTTTAGAAATCTAGTTTTAAACAAGTATAGGGTTTCCTAATCCCTGCATTCCTGTGGGCCATCAGGGAAGCGTCACTCAGACAATACCACTGCATGCCGTTCTCTAGCGTGATCTTTAAAATTAGCCAGTAAGTAATCTATCGCCCTGACTCCAGAAACCTTCCTCCACGAAAAAAAATTGGCTAAAGCAAGAGTGAAAATGCCAATCCTCACAGGTATTTTCAAAGCAACATGGGGTCTGTATTCTGAAAAAATATTTATATGAACTTGTAAATTAACAAAAACCAGTAGGACTTCTTCATTTTTTATTATCATTTAGTGCCATCTTGTGGACAGTTTAATAACACAGGCATGGAGGATATGGAAGGTGGCAGCACCAGGCCATAATATTTAACCCCTTCACCCAGAAGCCTGTTTTCACCTTCCTGACCAGGAATTCTGATCACTGTCAATTTATGAAGTCATAACTCTGGAACGCTTCAATGGATCCTGGTGAGTCTGAGAATGTTGTTTGTGACATACTGTACTTCATGACAGTGGTAAAATTTATTTGATATGACTTACATTTAATAGTGAAAAAATCAGAAATTTGTAGAAAATTTAGAAAATGTTGCAATTTTCAAAAAAAATTTTTAATGCCCTTTAATCAGAGAATTATGTCACACAAAATACTTAATAAATAACATTTCCCACATGTTTGTCTACTGTACATCAGCACAATTTTTTGAAACATATTTCTTTTTGTTAGGAAGGTATAAGGGTTAAAAGTGATTTCTCATATTTACAACAAAATTTGCAAAACCATTTTTTTTTAGGCACCACCTCATATTTGAAGTGACTTTCAGGGACCTATATGACAGAAAATACGCAGAAGTGACACCATTCTAAAAAACATATTCAAGAAGTTTATTAACCCTTCAGGTGCTTCACAGGAATTAACAGAAGGTAGAAGGAAAAAATATACATTTAACTTTCTTTCACAAAAATGTTCATTTAGACCTAATTTTTTTTAATTTAGCAAGGGTAACAGGAGAAACTGGCCCACACAATTTGTTATTAAATTTCTCCTGAACACGCAGATACCCCATATGTGGGGGAAATCTACTGTTTGGGTGCACGACAGGGCTCGGAAGTTAAGGAGTGCCGTTTCACTTTTTGAATGTAAAATTTGCTGGCTATGTTTGGAGAGCCCCTGATGTGCCTAAACAGTGGAAACCCGCACAAGTGACACCATTTTGGAAACTAGACCCCTCGGGAAACTTATCTAGATGTGTATTGAGCACCTTGAACCCACAGGTGCTTCAGTTTATAACGTTGAGTCGTGAAAATAAAGAAAAAATCAAATTTTTCCCACAAAAAAGTGCAGATTTTGCTGCACTTGTTTGAGGGTTCCATGCTACATTGGCAGAGCCTCGGAGGTGCCAGAACAGCAGAACCACCATAAGTGACCCCACTTTACCAATTAAACCTCTCAATGAATTAATCTAGGGGTGCAGTGATTATATTGACACCACTGGTGTGTCACAGCATTTTATACTATTGGGCAGTGAAGAAAAAGTAATTTACATTTTTACCAAGATTGTGTGTTAGCCCCAGATTTTACATTTTCATGCTGGGAAATGGGTAAAAATGGCACCAGAATTTGTCCCACAATTTCTGCTGAATTTAGAAATACCCCATATATGACTGTACAGTACTACTTAGCCACACGGCGAGACTCGGGAGGGGCAGAGCGCTATTTGCCTCCTGGAGCGCTGATTTTCCTAGAACAGTTTGTGGACTCCATATATAGAGCCACTATGTGCTAGAAATGCAGATTTATTTTTTTACCGTGTTAACTGAAGGGGTTAACTAGTGGGACAGTTTTATAGAGCGTGTCTTTCTGGGTGCTTCAATACCAAATATGTGTATTTTTTTTTACATAAATGTATTTATTGGATTAATATTTTTTTTTTTATTCTGTTCTTTGAGAATTTTTTCTTTACATTTTTACACTTATTCATTTTTTTAATGTTTTACATTCATCACTGTATTGTGTATGATCGCTGATCTGGCACTACAATGCTTCTGCATTGCAGCACATCAGAGCAGCGTCTGAGCAGACACTGACAAGCCACCTTCCCTGAAGGATCCTGCGGCCATCTTGCAACCGGGGGTCACCATGATGGAATCCATCAGCACAACGCGATCGCATCGCGTTGTGCTGATAGAAGCACATAGGGAGCGGACTGTGCGATCTCCTCGATGTCGCTGTCACTATTGATAGAAGCATCAGGAGTTAAACGCCTGCTATGGGAGCTCGCACTGATCGTGGGCATTGCTGCAAGGTGTCAGCTCTCACATAGAGCTGGCACCAGCACCTGATCGCAGCGGCGCTCAGCGTGATCGACGGAGATCGTGACGCCGTACATGTTCTGGGGTTTGTGGGGATGCAGCTCCCACAGCACTGTATGTCGGGAAGGGGTTAAAGGGAGCCCGTCATCATAAACGTAGTCAAATCTGTAGGCATGATGTTATTTGGACCGGAAGGAACGGAGTAGGTGAATAGCTTTGTGAGAAGATTCAGTATAACTGGTGTTTTCATTATTTAATCCTCTGCTCTTTCTGGGATTTTCAGTCCAGTGGGCAGTCCTATCAGTGACTGACAGCCGTCTCTGCATACACATAAAGAAAGCTGTCAGTCACTGATGGGACCGCCCACTGGACTGAAAATCTCAAAGAGCAGAGGATTAAATGATAGAGCCACGGGTTATGGCTTTCTCGTACGAGCATGTGAATCAGATGAGTGCAATCCAATAAAAAAAGGTATTGCCCTCTGATGTTATTCAATGAGGCCGTGCAGATCTGCGTTTCCTTTCTCAATTGTATTCGGCGGGAGGAAACCTGTTCAGCATTTTCTTAAGCAGGTGACTACTTACTTGGGGAAGAGACGCCACCAGGATACAGGATAAAAAGAAGACAAGTCAACGGAGGCAAATCTTGCGTCCATTCATGTGGATGTTACTTTGACATGTACAACCTACCTAAACACTGCAGACGAAGAAAAGTCGTTCCCAGCAACAATTTTCTCTAATGGCAGTGGCCTCCTTTAGCAGGAGAGTGCGCTCTGCCACGCTGCAACATTTTTTTCAGGAATGGTTTGAGGAATATGTCAGCGTGTAAAGTGTTGACTTAAATACCCTGTGTAAGTCTGATCACATTTGTATGATGTGCTAAAAAAATAAGTCTGGCCCATGGAGGCCTCACTTCACAACTAAAAGGGGTTATGCAGGTTCGGAAACCCTCCTCTCCTGGCTGCCGTTTATTTTAAAAAGAAAGGCACATTACTCACCTTCCTGGGGTCCATCACTGAGTCCATCACTACTCCCAATCTTTTCGGCAGTACTGACATCACAACAGCGCTGCAGCTAATCAGTGAGCTAAGCGATTTTGACTGGCTTATGGTATCTACTTGGGCTGAGGCGCCAAGTTCAGTTGTTGGCCGTACCGCTGTCAACCTGACATAAGCGCTGCAGACAATGACAAACATCAGGAGCAGTGGCAGAGACTCAGCTCTACACCCGGAAAGGGTGAGTAATGACAGGTTTTCTTTGTTTTTTTTTTAAAAAAAAAAACTATAGTCAAGGGAACTAAACAAAAAAAAGTTTTTAAAAAAATGGGCTGCTGTCATCTTGAAGTAAGATAGCACAGGACTTGTAATATTTACGTCCTTACAAGTCAGAGCTGTTTTGGTAGCACAAGTGGGACCTACACAATCAAACTGGCTAGATTCTATCCAAAGATTGTAAATAATGAATACAGAAATAGAAACTACACTTACAATGGTTGTTCAGGCTTGGGATGAAGTCTGCAATCACTCTATGTCACTGCACACTTCTGAATCCCGACAGTGTTCGGTGTGCGCGCTGTCAAGATTCTCCAGTGTTGCTGGTGCGAAATGGTGATGCAATATGCATGTGCTGACTAGACTTACTCATCCTCGCAATAGTGTTGTACCAGCTGAAATATGAGAAGTATTCAACTGACAGGCCACACACACCTGCCACACTGGAGAATCCTGACAGCATGCACACCTCACACCATCAGGCTTCAGAAGTCTGCAGTCACATAGACCTTCAGCTCAAGCTTGGACAACCCTTTTAAGAACAGGATATGGAAACATAGAAAATAAGGAACTTCCTGAGATGCAGACAACACCCTTTTGTAGTCTTAATGTATTTTTTTTACTCCATACAAACCTCACTCTGTGTTGAAAATCTAATCTAAACCAGTAAGGCAGGAAAGTTGACAAACTGTTCTATCTTCACTACTTTTCTTGACAACATTTCAAAGTCCAGGAGTAAGAATCGGGAAAAGGGAAGTGCTGCCAATACTTCTCACTTGTGCCAGGAAAATGACACCAAATTTGCAGAGACGGAAAGTAATCCTCTGGGCACAGATTAGCACATTCCACACGAGATCGACGTCGGTATTATCATGAGCTACAGCATTGATATGCGCACATAGCATTACACAAACCCTTGTATTATTCAGGGCGCTAACTTAGAACTAACACACAGTCCTGGTGCAGGGCAGAAAACAGTGACTCTCGGTATTCCCTATACTTATGCCTACACTGGAAATTCTGCTGGGAAACAAACAGGAGAAAAACAGGATGTGGTTGTGGAGATACTGCACACATAAGGAGAATGTAACTGGACAGTATGTGTTCCTATTAATTTAACAAATGTCATCCGCTTGGAAAAATCTTGCTCGGAACTCAGAAACCTCCAATTAATGGGATGCGAGATTTATAAAATTTTACCATATTGCAAGACCCCAATTCCGCCCACAGAAAACAGTGGAACTCAAAGGCCAAGAGAGTGGTGATTAATTCATCAATAAAAGGAGACCATTTCTAGGTGTAAAACTAAACTTAGGCTGGTTTGACTTTACAGTAGGCAATTTGTGGCTATGCGTTTGCCAGTCGGCAGTAATTTAATAGTCTGTTTAGACAGGTCGATTGCAGGTACGATGTGCACAGAGCGATGATCATTCTCTGAGCATAAGCTGTCATTGCTCTCAGCAGCACTTTTACATGATGTGCTGCCAAGAAGCTGAGATCATTTCACCAAACAAAAAAGCAAAGCGCTTGTAATCGACAAACCTGTTTCCACACCACTTTGGTAAAGCCCATTAAATTGGCATATTGGGTGCACTAAATAAAAAGCCCTTCTCTTTTTCACCTTATGGTCCCCTTTAAAGTCACAATTGTACTACGCCACCGATCATAGGTGTATGGAGTGACTGGTTAATTAGCGGAAGACTATATTTTTTTTGGAGTGGATGATAATGTAGACAAAATTCGCACACCATGTTATAAGCCATTTAATAGCCTGACGATCTTGCAGAGCTTGGTGCAGGGGTGAGCAGAAACCCAGGATTAGCACAATGCAAAACAGCATTAATACATACCACCTGCAAATTCAGTTCATCAATTAAAAGGGTTTGCAACGATCCACGAGAATGTGGGTATCAGATGCTTGGAGGGGTTATGGTAAAACACACATGGGAATAGGAAAGGGCTAGGGAGTTTAAGGGGATTAAGAGGAGGACAACTCTGCCGAGTTCACACAGTACAGTCCCCAAATTGTCCTTTTAGGTCATCAATGGGCAATGGAAGAGAATGAAAGTTGAGTCCAAAGTGTGCCAGTGGAAGGATCAATCAGTCACAGGGGAATAATAAAATTATGACTTTTTCGGGTCTTGTGTGCTTCTTCTTTTCAGGTCATTGAGATCAACTGGCTTAAAAGCTGAAAAGAGAAAAGGCAAAATATAATTAACAAGAAAAATTATGAAATTCTCTTGAAAAGGTCCTATACTTTACATGGCTCGTTTTGATTCTATTTCCTTGCACTTATTATAGCATTTGTAGGTTTTGTGATGCATTTTGTCCAGGATGCCTTCTACTATAGAGTCTTCACATACAGACCCCTGTAAGGTCACATACAGACCCTGAGAAAGACCACATCTTTATTGCTGCCCAGTGGGCATTAAAAGACTAAACAACCTCTAAAATACATTTTACATACAACCACCTAAATCTACTTTCAGACTGGCGTTCTGAGGCGCAGCGCAGGGCCGCCGCTAAACTCCGCCCCCGGCCGCGCCTCCTCCGGTCAGCTCCTCCTAAGACCGCATGACGCTGTATGCGATCAGCGTACCCTATATTTAGCGTTGGGTACGCTGGCATGATTTTGTCAGCGCTTGCGCCCTTTTGGCAGTGCGTTTTTGTGCACTTGGCACAGCACCAGAAGGGCGCAACGCAGGCAAAATCATACCAGCACATGGCCAGCGTACCCAACGCTAAATATAGGGTACAGTGATCGCATGCAGCGTCATACGTTCATAGGAGGAGCTGACCAGAGGAGGCGCGGCCGGGGGCGGAGCTTAGCGGCGGCCCTGCGCCTCAGAACGCTAGTCTGAAAGTAGCCTAAGGAAGCAAACGGGCATTGGGGTTGCAGATATGTGGTCAGACACAGAGAGCAATGGGTAGGCCATAGGAACTTGCTTACCGACAGCTTGTTGTAGTTTTTTGGTATTCCTCATGATACAATCTATTGACTATATTACTGTTAGTTTATGAACTATACATTCTACTTCATGCTGCCCTGCCTTATAAGATGTGTTTCAAGCATATTTACTTCTCCCTTGAGTCTACACTTCTGATTTTAGAAAACCAAAAGGGGAAGTATACGACAAAATAAAATTAATAGAAAATTTTTTTATTAGATACAATCTGAAAATTAAATCACAAAGTCATACAGAACATGGCAGAGTGTACTCCATGCAGTCAAGAAGGGATACATAAACCAAAGTGGATAATATGCACACAAAAGGAGACTAATAGGATACAAAATATACATATACATATATATATATATATATATATATATATATATATATAACTTCTGATTTTATAACTTTATTGCCATTATTCTTATTTGTATTTTGTCCATTCCATGTTTACTGTAGGAATCATACATTTTACATAAGCCAAGATTGTTAGGGGGTCTCAAAAGCCAGGGATTGACTGGTCCACAAGAGAACAGGACCTCCAGTGGGACCCAGCTACTGCAAGGCCCAAATGTTCCAGCAGAGTTTAAAATGCAATCACTAGGAGCCATGCACCCGATCTAAGTAGCTGAAGGGTAGACCCCCAGTCTTATCTACTCTGCTGGGCTCAAGAAATTCCAGTGAGGGAACAACCCCTTAAATCCTTTGATGACAAGGCCTATTTATTCGTTTTACGCCACACTTTTTTTCCCTTTCCACAGTTCAGTAGTCCTTCATTTTTGTAGCATTTCATGGACATATCTGTAGGAGACCATATATGAAGGAGAAATTGAATTTTTCTGTTTGATTGTTTATGGATACCTATAGCTTATTGTGAATTGTGTAATTTATATAATTTCTACCATGCAAAAAAATATGAAAAAGACAACACTACCAGGGTCTTAGAAAAACTGATAAAGTATGGATTTATTACCCCTACAAAGTATTCAACATTTTAGCTCAAGCCATTTTTACCATGCAGATATAGAAAAACACATTTGCACTATTTGTCATTTTGGGTGCTTGTAGTCATAAGTAAAGGTTTTTCCATGTGACCAAAAAAAAAATAATTCAGAAATCTTACAATTTTCACAATAGCCAATAAAAATAGCATTAGGCTGATATTTTCTGTTCTGTACAGATCACTTTTCATGTACGCATCTTATGGTTGGCAGGATTACAAGGAAAGGCAATAGAGAAAACAAATGATTTTTAGCCTAAAATATGTGAATTTTAAATTTTTTTTAATTTGAAAAATGGATTTGAATTGTATAATCATAATGTGTAAACCCAATCCTAAGGGGTTACACTAAAGGACAACTACTATTACATGTCCCAAAACTGCATTACAGAATAAAAAAAAAAAAGTATACTGACCTCCATCAGCAGCACTATTCTGCCACTCTGAGGTTGTGGCCCCTGCCGCCTCTGTGACAAAAACAATGTCACATGACGCTGTACCAAATCAGCAGCAGCTGAGCTCAGTGACTGACTGCAGTGTGCCACACACCGGCCCATTGCAGCCAGTATGACGGTGAACCTGGCACATTTCCACAATGTGGTCCAGAGCAGAATAATCCATGCAATGTAATGGCAGAACTGGCACCTGTCAGCAAGCAGCCAGTCATGTCCGCAATTCAATTTACAGACACAACTAGACCATTTTATAATATGTCCATCTTAAAGGGGCATTCCCATCTCCAATATACTATCCTAATATGCAGTAGGTGTAATAATATTAGCAAGTACCTCCAATTACATATGTAGTATATATAGTTTTTCTGATTTGCTGTCTCTTTCCTCATGTGCAGGATTTGCAGGACCTTAGGTGTCCATGGTTATGACCACTAGCATCTAACTGTCACTATATCAGTGGATGTAACCATGGATACCTAAGGTCCTGCAATGCCTGCACATGAGGAAAGAGACATAGCGAATCAGAATAACTACACTACAATTCTAATTGGAGGAATTTACTAATATTATTGTTACACCTATTACATATTGGGATATAATTTTGGAGATGGGAGAATAACCCTTTATGTTCAGCCATTCACAACAGTTCCAATTTCCTATGTAGAACCAAGGGAAAATGGATTGCCCATCCCTATTTTAAATGGAACCTATCATGTCCCCAAACAATATTAACGGTTATGGAGTTAAGCTGCAGGTTTACAGCGTTCTGACGCCGTGCAATCACCTCACTGAAAGCTTGGCTACAGGGAGAAAATGAACACTATTCCTCCCAGCAGCCTCAGGATTTCAGTCACAGAGGCGTGGACGGTGCAGCTTCAATCATCGTTCAGTACATAGTGAACGGCGGCCATGACCACACCCCCGCACTAATCTCACAAAATGTATCTTCATTTTACACTGACAGTACTCACATTTCAAGTTGTTGCTTGGCTGCTTCTCCACATATTCTTCCACAAGTCCACGGTCCACACCAGACAGTTGGTTCCTTAAGTCCCGCTCCACACACTGCCACGCTAAGATTGTAGAACACAAAGGAGACAAAGATACTAAGGCATAAACTAAGGGGGCATTATCCGCCTCATCACACACAACAATATACAAGTGAAAGAGGTTCCCCACTAAGAATACTTATTATCTTTCAACAGGACTGATGGGACCTCCATAACCATTAAGATTGGGGTCCCAAGTCCCCCCAACATAACAGAAGTGAAAAGGGATTAAAATGGAGCGAAGGCCAAACATGTGCAGTGTGGCTCCACTCAAAACCTAAAGGACCAAGAGATAAAGACAAGAAACTCTCCGCTGCCTCTGTTCTTACTGGGAAAACATCTTTTAAAAGGGGTCTCTAAGCACAAAATGACGGCTCAAACCAAGCACATGAGATCCGTACCCACTCGGCATGACCAAGCAGTTCAGTACACCTTGCTACCTACTTGTTTTCCATCTATCTCTGCTCCCCTCTTCATTGGCTGTTAGCCTGGCTTTACATGAGACAGAGAAAGATGGAAACTTGTGCGAAACTGAAACGTTTGGCCACTGCAAGGGTGCACCAAGTGCTTGTGCTTTGTTTCAACAGTAATTTTTTCCTAGCTGACGCCAACCCTTTTACTACCAAGGGTGGTTTGCACGATACCTCCCGGGCCAATTTTTACAATTGTGACCACTGTCCCTTTATGAGGTAATAACTCTGAAACACTTCCATGGATCTCGGTGATTCTGACAATGTTTTCTCGTGACATTGTACTTCATGTTAGTGGTAAAATTTCATTTAAATAACTCGTGTTTATTTGTGGAAAAAAACGGAAATTTGGCGAAAATTTCGCAATTTTCCAACTTTGACTTTTTATGCCCTTAAATCACAGAGACATGGCACACAAAAAACTTAATAAGTAACATTTCCCACATGTTTACTTTACATCCACTCAATTTTGGAACCAAAATTTTTTTTTGTTAAGAAGTTATAAGGGTTAAAAGTTGACCAGCGATTTCTCATTTTTGCAACACCATTTTATTTTTACGGACCACCTCACATTTGAAGCCACTTTGAGGGGTCTATATGATAGAAAATACCCAAAAGTGACACCATTCTAAAAACTGCACCCCTTAAGGTGCTCAAAACCACATTCAAGAAGTTTATTAACCCTTCAGGTGCTTCACAGGAATTTTTTGAATGTTTAAAAAAAAATGAACATTTAACTTTTTTCACAAAAAAAAATACTTCAGGTTCAATTTTTTTTATTTTACCAAGGGTAACAGGAGAAATTGGACTGCAAAAGATATTGTGCAATTTGTCCTGAGTACGCTGATACCTGATATGTGGGGGGGAACCACTGTTTGGGGCAAGGCAGAGCTCAGAAGGGAAGCAGCACCGTTTGACTTTTTCAATGCAAAATT
Organism: Dendrobates tinctorius; assembly: GCF_039654945.1. Taxonomy (NCBI): domain Eukaryota; kingdom Metazoa; phylum Chordata; class Amphibia; order Anura; family Dendrobatidae; genus Dendrobates; species Dendrobates tinctorius. The sequence goes on from NW_027361771.1 coordinate 32,003,929, forward strand.
GGCTGGAATTCAGATCGGACGCAATGTCACGCTTGGAGAGCCCCTGATGTACCTAAATAGTGGAAACCCCCCACAAGTGACCCCATTTTGGAAACTAGACCCCCCCCCCCCCCAAGGAACGTATCTAGATATGTGGTGAGAACTTTGAACCCACAAGGGCTTCACAAAAGTTTATAACGTACAGCAGTACAATTAAAAAAGAGGGATTTTTGGTTCTTACCGTAAAATCTCTTTCTTGGAGCCTTCATTGGGGACACAGATTACCATGGGTGTATGCTGCTGCTGCTAGGAGGCTGACACTATGCAAAACAAGAAAATTAGCTCCTCCCCGGCAGTATACACCCACCGACAGGCACCAAGTACCTCAGATGGTGAGAAAGCAGTAGGAGAAGCAACCAAAAACTATGAACATATGTACCAACCCAACAAGGAACTCGAAAACCCAACACGGTACAACTTAAACAGGGAGGGTGCTGTGTCCCCCCCCAATGAAGGCTCCCAGAAAGAGATTTTACGGTAAGAACCCAGAATCCCTCTTTCTTTATCGCCTTATTGGGGGACACAGATTACCATGGGATGTTCCAAAGCAGTCCCGAGGGTGGGAACAGCCATAAAGGAACGAAAGAAGGAAGGGCTTAGGTCGGCCGATGTGCGACCGCCACCTGCAGAACCTTCCTACCAAGAGCTGCATCGGACGAGGCCTGGGTATGAACCCTGTAGAACCTCGCAAAAGTGTGCAAAGACGACCAGGTCGCAGCTCTGCAAAGTTGCAAGGCCGAAGCCTGGTGTCGCACAGCCCAAGAAGCCCCTACAGCCCGGGTGGAGTGGGCTCTCACTCCCGGAGGGGGCCGTTTTTCCTGAAGTCAGTAGGCTTCCAGGATGGTAGAATGAATCCAGTGAGCAATTGTGGATTTGGACGCCGGAAGCCCTTTCTGGCGACCTTCAGAGATAACAAGCAGGGAATCGGATTGGCGAAAAGAAGCGGTCCTGGCAAGGTAGACACGCAAGGCTCTCACTACGTCCAGTTTGTAGAGCGACATTTCCAGAGGATGAGCTGGCGCAGGACAAAACGATGGAAGAACGATATCTTCGTTAATGTGAAAGGGGGATACCACCTTTGGAAGGAAGGAAGGAACTGGCCTGAGAACGACCTTATCTTGGTGAAGGATAAGGTACGGGGAACGACAGCTGTCTTGGGGATCGAGATAGGAAGAAGCTACTGTTTGGGGGTGAAGAAAATTCGATTTTGTATCCGGATGTGACGATTTCCCTGACCCAAGCGTCGTCGATAACGGATCGCCATGCGTCCTTGAAAAAGGAAAGTCTGCCTCCCACCCTGGAAAGAATTCCAGGTGGGGGTGCCCCGTCACTTAGACGAAAATCTGCCGGATCGGGAGCCTGAGAACCTGGAGGGCTGACCTCTGGATTTCCAGCGGGGAGCGGGCTTATAAGAAGGCTTTCTCCGGTCTCTGGAAGCAGAGTGTCCGTCCTGCTGGGATGAGCCTTCTGCGGGAGAGAAGGGGCGAAAGGACCTAAACGGCCGAGAAGCCTTCCTGTTAAAGAACTTCTTAGGACGGGACTGAGGAAGGGAAGTACTCTTCCCACCAGTGGCATCTGAGATTATCTGATCTAGCTTGGCGCCAAAGAGCCTAGAGCCATGAAACGCCAGGTTGGTGGGCGACTTTTTTGAGGTGGTGTCCGCATTCCACGACTTCAACCAAAGAATGCGGCGTATGGCTACTATGTTGCTGTTAGCTCTTGCTATGCATCCAGCCGCGTCCAAGGAGGTGGCCAAAAGGTATTTGCCCGCATGATTAATTTGGTTTGCTAAGTCTGCCAGCTCGTCCTGAGGAGCTGCCGCTTAAATGCCTTTGCGCAGAATTTTTGCCGAAGCCGAAATGACCTTCGCCACCCAAGCAGAGGCGAAGATAGGACAGAGGGAGGCGCCGGATGCCTCAAAAATTGACTTAGCCAACGACTCTATTTGCCTGTCTGTTGGATCTTTAAGAGAAGCTCAGTCCGGAAGGGAAAGAACCATCTTAGAAGAACCTCGCAAAAGTGTGCAAAGACGACCAGGTCGCAGCTCTGCAAAGTTGCAAGGCCGAAGCCTGGTGTCGCACAGCCCAAGAAGCCCCTACAGCCCGGGTGGAGTGGGCTCTCACTCCCGGAGGGGGCCGTTTTTCCTGAAGTCAGTAGGCTTCCAGGATGGTAGAATGAATCCAGTGAGCAATTGTGGATTTGGACGCCGGAAGCCCTTTCCGGCGACCTTCAGAGATAACAAGCAGGGAATCGGATTGGCGAAAAGAAGCGGTCCTGGCAAGGTAGACACGCAAGGCTCTCACTACGTCCAGTTTGTAGAGCGACATTTCCAGAGGATGAGCTGGCGCAGGACAAAACGATGGAAGAACGATATCTTCGTTAATGTGAAAGGGGGATACCACCTTTGGAAGGAAGGAAGGAACTGGCCTGAGAACGACCTTATCTTGGTGAAGGATAAGGTACGGGGAACGACAGGATAAAGCCGCCAGCTCAGAAACTCTCCTGATGGATGTAATCGCGATTAGAAAAGCCACCTTCCATGAAAGAAGGGACAGAGGAATGTCCTGGATTGGTTCGAACGGCACCTTTTGGAGAGCGCAAGAACGAGATTGAGATCCCATGGATCTATCGGAGAATGATGAGGGGGAGCCACATGGGCGACTCCTTGGAGAAAGGTCTTCACCTGCGGTAAAGAAGCCAGATCCTTCTGGAAGAGGATTGCCAGGGCAGACACCTGGCCTTTGAGGGTACTGAGGGACAGGCCCGCATCCAAACCGGATTGGAGGAAACCAAGTATGGATGGAATGGAGAATGACAACGGAAAAAGATCGTTATTATCGCACCAACGGAAAACCGCCTTCCAGTACCTATGGTAAATGCGGGATAAGGCTGGCTTCCTAGCCTTGATCATGGTTTGAATGACCCGGCTGGAAAACCTTGATTCTCTCAGAATTGCGGCCTCAACGGCCATGCCATTAAACTCAGAGACTGAGAATTCTGATGGTAAAGGGGGCCTTGTGAGAGAAGATCAGGACGGTCTGGAAGCCTCCAGGGGACGTCCGCAAGCATGTTCACCAACTCCGCGTACCAAGGACGTCTCGGCCAGTCTGGAGCCACTGGGATGACTGGGATGCCCTCTGACTTTATCTTTTTGACCACTCTTGGGATTAGGGCAAGGGGGGGAAATAGGTAGGGCAGTTGGAACTGGGACCACGGAATTACTAGGGCGTCGCAACCGATGGCTAGAGGATCCCTGGACCTGGCTACAAAGTGAGGAACTTTGTTGTTCATCCGAGATGCCATGAGGTCGATGTCCGGGGTGCCCCAACGCTGGCATATCTGACTGAAGATTGTGGGATGAAGGGACCATTCGCCTGACGCTAGACCCTGGCGACATAAGAAGTCGGCTGCCCAATTTTCCACCCCTGGAATGTGGACGGCGGAGATCGCCGGAACGTGACGCTCTGCCCAACGCAGTATCTCCGCCACTTCTGACATTACCTGCCTGCTCTAAGTACGGCCCTGGTGGTTTATATAAGCCACGGCCATGGCGTTGTCTGACTGAATGCGGACTGGTTTGCCTACGAGGAGATGCTGCCAACGAAGGAGAGCAAGGAAGATTGCTCTGATTTCCAGAAGGTTTATGGGCAGAAGAGTCTCCTGGGCGTTCCAGCGCCCTTAGGCCGTTTTCTGATGGTAAACCGCCCCCCAACCTAGGAGACTGGCATCGGTGGTGATGACCTGCCACTGAGGCGGAAGAAAAGACCTTCCGTGGAGAACTGACGCCGACAATGTCCACCAAGTCAGCGACTGTCTGACTCTGAGCAGAAGGAGAATGGGGCGGTCCAGAGAAAATGAGGTCTTGTCCCAGACTGACAGGAGGAACAGTTGGAGAGGGCGAGAGTGGAATTGTGCGAAGGGCAATGCTTCCATGGAAGCTATCATTTTCCCTAGGACCCTCATGCAGGACCGAAGGGACATGATCCTCGAGCGTTTTAGGGACTGGATCCCCTTGCAAAGGGATGAAAACTTGTCCCTCGGTAGAAAAACCCGGGCTAGATTCGTGTCGAATTCCATGCCCAAAAAGGTCAGACGCTGGGTAGGGCGCAGGATGGACTTCTCCTTGTTGACTATCCATCGTCCGAGGGCATCCAGGGTTATCTGAAGACTCTGGAGACAGTCTTGGCGGGACGAGCCCTTGATCAGGAGATCGTCCAGGTAAGGAATGATAAGAATCCCCCTTGATCGAAGGATGGCCATGACTGATGCCATCACCTTCGTAAAGACGCGGGGAGCGGAGGCTAGGCCGAAGGGAAGGGCCGTGAACGGATAGTGATTGTCCTGAATTGCAAAGCGGAGGTATCTCTGATGTCGCAAACAAATGGGAATGTGGAGATAGACATCCTGTATGTCCACAGAGCAGAGAAACTCTCTGGGTTGCATTGAGGCTATTACCGAACGCAGAGACTTCATCTTGAAGTGGAGGACTCTCGCGTGGCGGTTGAGCAACTTGAGGTCCAAAATTGGACGAAGGGAGCCGTCCTTTTTCGGGACTATGAAGAGATTCAAGTAGAACCCTGAAAACCGTTCGTCTGCAGGAACGGGAACGATGACCCCGGCGGAAAGGAGGGAGGAGACGGCCTGAAGGAACCCTGGAATCTGGGAACGCTGTCTTGGGGATCGAGATAGGAAGAAGCTACTGTTTGGGGGTGAAGAAAATTCGATTTTGTATCCGGATGTGATGATTTCCCTGACCCAAGCGTCGTCGATAACGGATCGCCATGCGTCCTTGAAAAAGGAAAGTCTGCCTCCCACCCTGGAAAGAATTCCAGGTGGGGGTGCCCCGTCACTTAGACGAAAATCTGCCGGATCGGGAGCCTGAGAACCTGGAGGGCTGACCTCTGGATTTCCAGCGGGGAGCGGGCTTATAAGAAGGCTTTCTCCGGTCTCTGGAAGCAGAGTGTCCGTCCTGCTGGGATGAGCCTTCTGCGGGAGAGAAGGGGCGAAAGGACCTAAACGGCCGAGAAGCCTTCCTGTTAAAGAACTTCTTAGGACGGGACTGAGGAAGGGAAGTACTCTTCCCACCAGTGGCATCTGAGATTATCTGATCTAGCTTGGCGCCAAAGAGCCTAGAGCCATGAAACGCCAGGTTGGTGGGCGACTTTTTTGAGGTGGTGTCCGCATTCCATGACTTCAACCAAAGAATGCGGCGTATGGCTACTATGTTGCTGTTAGCTCTTGCTATGCATCCAGCCGCGTCCAAGGAGGTGGCCAAAAGGTATTTGCCCGCATGATTAATTTGGTTTGCTAAGTCTGCCAGCTCGTCCTGAGGAGCTGCCGCTTAAATGCCTTTGCGCAGAATTTTTGCCGAAGCCGAAATGACCTTCGCCACCCAAGCAGAGGCGAAGATAGGACAGAGGGAGGCGCCGGATGCCTCAAAAATTGACTTAGCCAACGACTCTATTTGCCTGTCTGTTGGATCTTTAAGAGAAGCTCAGTCCGGAAGGGAAAGAACCATCTTAGAAGAAATCCGAGAAACTGGTGGATCTACCTCGGGAGCTTTGGTCCATTTCGTGACTAGATCCGCATCGAAGGGATATAGTACATCTAAGTACTTGCGGCCTGAAAAACGTTTCTCAGGATGTTGCCAATGATTGGCTAAGGAAGTGTCGAACTCTTTGTGATTAGGAAAGGTTCGAGATGGGAGCCTCGCTTTCTTAAAGGAAACAGAGCATTCCTGAGGGGGTGCCTTATCCTCCTTTATCTTGAGAGTTTGGAATATAGCCGATATTAGACTATCTACCATATCCCGAGTTCTAGCTATGTTGTCCGCTTCTGAGTCAGATCCAGATTGTTGCAGGGGTATTTTAAAACAGCGCAGTACTGGCTGTAACGGCTGCAGGGCTGATGGGTCGGCTAGGGTCCATATTTGAGAGCGGGGCTGGAGGGGACATCCGGATCCGCTTACCTGACGTCCGTGAGGATGACCGCAGGGGCCCACGATAGCCAGCAGGCCGCTGGGAGAAACGATCCTCAGTACCTGCACTCTGTCCGTATGGTGCAGAAGACGGCTCCAACTCATGCTGGTAGGGGAAACGTCACCGCTGGTGACCGCCGTCTTCCTCTCAGCCCTGTCCCGAGAGAGGGGTGAGGAGGGTACTCGGCTAGGACCGGCCACCATTATAAGCCCATAGCACCCGAGGGTGATAGGGGAAGGTTCTGCCTGCGGTCCTGAGAGTTGCGATGTGGGTACTACCACACTGCTTGCTCAGCCGCATGAAAAGGAAAAGCAGGATGAACTCACATCCCGTTTCCTGATGCTGTATCTGAAAAATAAAGTGAAAACATTAAGAAACACAACTAAAAACCTGAATAGAAAAAAGGCTTCATAAAATGCGGATCTGGGGAGATCCCGGTCCGCCTCCTACAGACACTAAGCACAAACTGAGGTACTTGATGCCTGTCGGTGGGTGTATACTGCCGGGGAGGAGCTAATTTTCTTTTGCATAGTGTCAGCCTCCTAGCAGCAGCAGCATACACCCATGGTAATCTGTGTCCCCCAATAAGGCGATAAAGAAATCATATTTTTTCCACAAAAATGATCTTTTCACCCCCAATTTTTATTTTCCAACAGGACCCTAAAAGTTATTGTGCAATTTGTCTTGAGTACGCTGATACCCCATATGTGGGTGCAAACGACTATTTGGGCGCATGGCAGAGCTCGGAAGGGAAGCAGCACCATTTGACTTTTTTGGCTGGAATTGAGATCGGACACTATGTCGCGTTTGGAAAGCCCCTGATGTACCAAAACAGTGGAAACCCCCACAAATGACATCATTTTGGAAACTAGACCCCCCAAGGAACTTATCTAGATGTGTGGTGAGCACTTTGAACCCCTCAGTGCTTCACAGAAGTTTATAACGCCCGGGCGTGAAAATAAAAAAATCGTATTTTTTCCACAAACATGATCATTTAGTCCCCAATTATATAATTTTCCCAAGGGTACCAGGAGAAATTGGACCCCAAAAGTTGTTGTCCAATTTGTCCTGAGTACACGGATACCCCATATGTGGGAGAAAACTACTGTATGGGCACACATCAGGGCTCGGAAGGGAAGTAGTGACGTTTTGGAATGCAGACTTTGATGGAATGGTCTGCGGATGTCATGTTGCCTTTGGAGAGCCACTGATGTACCTAAACAGTGGAAACCCCCCACAAATGACACCATTTTGGAAACTAGACCCCCTAAGGAACTTAACTAGATGTGTGGTGAGCACTCTGAACCCCCAAGGGCTTCACAGAAGTTTATAATGCCCGGGCATGAAAATAAAAAAATCGTATTTTTTCCACAAATATGATCATTTAGTCCCCAATTTTTTTATTTTCCCAAGGGTACAAGGAGAAATTGGACCCCAAAAGTTGTTGTCCAATTTGTCCTGAGTACGCTGAGACCTCATATGTGGGAGAAAACTACTGTATGGGCACACGTCGGGGCTCGGAAGGGAAGTAGTGACGTTTTGGAATGCAGACTTTGATGGAATGGTCTGCGGGTGTCATGTTGCCTTTGGAGAGCTCCTGATGTACCTAAACAGTGAAAACCCCCCACAAATGACACCATTTTGGAAACTAGACCCCCTAAGGAACTTATCTAGCTGTGTGGTGAGCACTTTGAACCCCCAAGTGCTTCACAGAAGTTTATAACGCCCGGGTGTGAAAATAAAAAAATCATATTTTTTTCCACAAAAATGATATTTTTGCCCCCAATTTATTTATTTTCCTAAGGGTACTAGGAGAAATTGGACCCCAAAAGTTGTTTTGCAATTTGTCCTGAGTAGGCTGATACCCCATATGTGGGGGTAAAACACTGTTTGGGCGCATGGCAAGGAAGGGAAGGAGCAGCATTTGACTTTTTCAACGCAGAATTGGCTGGAATTGAGATCAGACACCATGTTGCGTTTGGAGAGCACCTGATGTGCCCAAACAGTGGAAACCCCCCAATTCTAACTCCAACCCTAACCCCAACACACCCCTAACCCTAATCTCAGCCCCAACCCTAGCCCTAACCCTAATGGGATACATTTTTTTAATTTTATTATTTTTCCCTAACTAAGGGGGTGATAACGGGGGGTTTGATTTACTATTTATGGCGGTTTTTATATTTGGCAGCTGTCACACGCTAAAAGACGCTTTTTATTGTAAAAATAGTTTTTGCATCACCACATTTTGTGAGCTATAATTTTTCCATATTTTGACCCACTGAGACATGTGAGGCCTTATTTTTTGCGGGACAAGTTGATGTCTTTATTGGTATCATTTTCGGGCACGTGACATCTTTTGATCGCTTTTTATTCCGATTTTTGGGACGCAGAATGAACAAAAACCAGCGTTTCATGAATTTCTTTTGGGGGGTGCGTTTACACCGTTCCGCGTGCGGTAAAATTTATAAAGCGGTTTTATTCTTCAGGTCAGTACGGTTACAGCGATACCTCATTTATGTCGTTTTTTTATGTTTTAGCGCTTTTATGCAATGAATACAATTTTATATAAAAAAATAATTATTTTTGCATCGCTTTATTCTGCGAGCTATAACTTTTTAATTTTTTCGCTGATGACGCTGTGTGGAGGCTCGTTGTTTGCGGGACAAGATGACGTTTTCAGCAGTACTATGGATATTTATATGCGTCTTTTTAATCGCGCGTTATTGCACTTTTTGTTCGGCAGTATGATAATAAATCATTATTTTTTGCTTAGTTTTTAATTTTTTTTTTAAGGGGTTCGCTAAAGAGGTTAACTAATGGGACAGTTTTATAGGGCGGGTCGTTACGGACGCGGCGATACCAAATATGTGTACTTTTATTTTTTTTTTTTTATTTCCAAAAAATGAATTTATTAGGGAATATTTTTTTTTTTTTTATTCATTTATTTAGCGATTTTTTTAAAATTATTTTTACACTTTTTTTTTTAACTTTATTACATTGTCCCAGTTGGGACATCACAGGTCACTGTGACAGATGAGCAATCTGTCACAGGCAGTGCAGAAGGCTTCCTCCTTGCCTGCGCTTTGCAGGCATTAGGAAGCAAGCTCCCTGCAGGCCCCCGAAGGTCCCCGTCGCCATATTGGATCCGGGGACCTGCAGGGAAGGAGCCCCCCGCAGCAGCGCTGCACATTGCGCTGCTGTGAGGGGCTCAGGGAAGCACGGAGGGAGCCCCCTCCCTGCCGATGCTTCCCTTTAACCCCCGGTACTCCGCGATCGTGTTTGATCGCGGTGTGCCAGGGGTTAACGTGTCGGGGGCGGTCCTTGACCGCCCCTGACACATTGTGCCGGGTGTCAGCTGTGATAATCAGCGGCGCTCACCACGTGGGAGCCGCTGATCGCTATGACGTAATATTCCGTCCATGGGAATTAGGTCCCAGGTCACATGGACGGAATATTACGTCCATTGTAGGAAAGGGGTTAAATAAAATTAGGATAAAAAGAACATTAAAGGGAATCTGTCAGTAAGATCACCCCCCCAAACATTATATGTGGCCATGCAGTTCTCTAAAAGCTAAATCCATTAATACCTTAATATCTGTTATTTTGCTGCATTCCCAAGAAATGAGCATTTTAATTCACATGCAAATGAGGCATTAAAGAGGTGTTCCCATCTCCAAGATCATATCCCAATATGTAATAAGTGTAATAATAATACTCTTACCAAATAACTCCAATAAGAAATGTGGTATAGTTCTTCTAATTCGCTATGTCCCTAACCCCACGTGCAGTCATTGCAGTAGCAGGTATTCATGGTTACGACCACTAGCAGCCAACTATCACTATATGAATGATCATAACCATGAATACTGCATTGCCCTGCACATGGGGTAAGCGATACAGCAAATGAGAAGAACTATACTACATTTCTAATTGGAGGTATTTGCTAATATTATTATTACACCTAATCCATATTGGGATAGGATCTTGAGGATGGAAATACCCCTTTAAGTGCTCTGAGAAAGACAAAACACTTCCTCAGCCTCTGCCTCATTAGGTTGTTTTCCCTGCTGAGCACCAGCCTCTTTAGCTTGATTGACGGCTCACTGTCTGATGTCGGGTGCCAGGCAAGGAAAGCAGACAGTGAGACATCAATCAAGCTAAAGAGGTTGGTGCTGGGTGGGGAAATGCCCTGGGTAGACACATGGTAGGAAAGTGCTCTGTCACACCCACAGTGCTTAAACATAATTTGTATATGGATTAAAAAGCTGATTTCTCAAAAATGCAGCAACAAACAGAAGATTTAAAGGTGTTGATGGATTTAGTTTTCAAAGACCTGTATGTCCATATATGCATCTTGCGGGGTGGGGAGCGTGATCTTACTGACAAATTCCCTTTAAACTAGAAATGAGAGCTGATCTAAACAGACAATAAAGCACTGACCACTCCCCTAACAATCACTCTGCTACAACACAGACAAGGTAAATGACAGGTCGGGAGAATATTTCTCTAATGATTACAGAAGAGAACTTTGTAATAGTCTCCGATGTCTCACCTTCGTATATAAAGCGCACGTTCTCCTCATGAGCTGGAGTGAAGATCTCGCTGCTGCTCGGAGAGCGCGTGCTGCTCGTAGGCCGCTTCCCGTTATACACTACACGAGACACTGGGGAGCTAATAAAAAAAAAGGATATACGAATATGACTACAAAGCTTCATTTATAGATGACAATTTTCTTTTTTATATGCAAGTGAGGTCGCACTGGAATACCACACACAGCCCATGGACAAGTGTGGTGCTCTGTCTATATTAAAAACAAACCCTGCCTTCCTCCCCCAATGGCAAACAACAATTGTAACTTGCTCTTTATGTTGGACCATTTGTAATATTTAGTGGCCCCGTTTCATTTATCATAAAGTGTATTGGAAAAACAGGAAATAAAATGTTTTTATTGATGTCATTTTGGGGGGGCACAGAACGTAATTGCTGCTTATCAGGCTAGGGTCACATGACCGTATTCTCCGCATCCCAGAAAAACGGTCCGATTATTCTAATCAAAATCTGATCAGAGTATGATCCATTTTTCTAAAATAAAGAATACGTTTTTCCATTCTTCAGGCCGTAAAAATCGAACCGCACTAGCATGTCACCCGAGTGCAATCCGATTTTTCTGACGGACCCATAGACTTGAATGGCCGAGTGCGATCCAATTGTTGGATTATCGGTCCGAGGAAAAAAATTGGACATGTACACGGCCTCATATAATAACACTGGTCCTTGTGTGACGAGATGTGCTGTTGGATAGCACTCACACCAAAACTACCGCTGTATTTTAATAGTTCAGATGCAAAGACAACAAATACATTTTAGTATTGTTTGATTTTTTTACCAAATGGGAAAAGGGTATTTTTTTTTATAGTTTTAATTTTTTTGTTTCTAGTCCTCTTAAGGAAGTTTGTGCCGATCGTGGCTTTTGTATAACTCAGCCGACATCCGCCATGTATTGAGCAGACCTACCGTATTTTTCAGACTATAAGACAAACTTTTTCCCAAAAAAAATTTTGGGGGAAAAACAGGGGTGCATCTTCTAGTCCGAATGTACTTACAGTTAGCATTGTGGCGGTAGGAGTCGGGCGACGCTGCAGGGCGATGATCTCACTCCCATCCCAGCCTAGTGGGGCCGTTTCGGTGGTGCTCAGTGCTGCAAGGGGCTCCGGTGACATTATGTGAAAGCCCGAAGCCCCCGCAGTTTTATTGCCTTGATGCAGTGGCCTCCGGGAAAATGGCCACCAGAGGCGGCGCATGTGCAAATTGAGATCTCGTCTTCCGAGATCTCAATCAGCGCCTGGGGTATCAATCTGGCCTCTGGGAAAATGGCCGCCAGAGGCGGTGCATGCGCAGATTGATTTTTCAGCTCCGAGATCTCGTTGCCGAGACCTCAATCTGCGGATACGCCACCTCCGACGGCCATTTTCCCGGATGCCACAGCATCAAGGCAATAGAACCGCAGGGGATTCGGGCTTTCACATAATGTCGCCGGAGCCCCCCGCAGCACCGAGCATCACTGCGGCACCAGGGTGAGATGGGCATGAGATCATCGCCCTCCTGCTGCCACCAGCGCTGCTGTTCCCTCCCCCCCCCGGGTGAGATGAACTCAGGACTGTAAGGCGGACCCCCGTTTGACGCGTTAATTTTTTTCCCCATTTTCCTTCTGAAAATTTGGGGTGCGTCTTATGGTCCGATGCGTTTTATAGTCCAAAAAATACGGTAGCATCCAAAAAATATAGGGAAGCATATGGCCATAAAAATCACAAAGCTTTATTAATGTCCATACAAAAAGACATTGACAATTTAAAAATGAGATATATATCCAATATGACACTGCAGAATGTATATGTAATAGATAGTGAAATACACGTAGTTGTAAGTTACATGCTGCACAAACATGGAGCCATATAAAAAGTGAATGGCACAGCACCACCTCTGAATAAATATTGAACACAGTAGTACTATAATATGATACCAATTATTCTCACATGTAAATTATAACTACACAGTTGTGACAATATATATATATATCAATATTATTACTCGGCAGATATGAACTCCAACTGGGTAATGACAAAACTGATATAAATCATCAAATGAAGTAAAGTACATATACAGATTATATTGTCTCAGAAGGGTTAATCACCACATGTATCAGGTGTGCTGCCTCAGAATGATTGATAGTCCTGCTAAATTTGAACTATGTCAGTCATAGACTCAAAAAAAAATCACACTGGTAAATCTGAGTAAATAGATAAGCAGTGCCCATATATATTCAAAAATGAAGTTTGCACTATTGCCAGACAGAAAAAACAGTGCCACAATTTAAACAAGATTAGTGTCTATCACGTTGTAACAATGATACATTTTTCCATATAAGTGTAATGCCTATGATATAGCAGCAATAACACATATACAACAGCAAATGGAGGCTAACTAAATATATGCATAATGCCCATATGTGTAGTCCATAGGACCCCAAAAGGTACTGCTACTATTGCTGATGCAAGTATGAACAGCTCCAATGTGAAAGTGTACAGATATACATAGAACACATATGACCTTGCAGTGTCCGGTCCCCGACGCACGTTCGCGTTAGCTTTGTCCCTTGGACAAATGGACTATGGACTACACATATGGGCATTATGCATATATTTAGTTAGCCTCCATTTGCTGTTGTATATGTGTTATTGCTGCTATATCATAGGCATTACACTTATATGGAAAAATGTCTCATTGTTACAACGTGATAGACACCAATCTTGTTTAAATTGTGGCACTGTTTTTTCTATTTGGCAATAATGCAGACTTCAGTTTTGAATATATATGGGCACTGCTTATTTATTTACTCAGATTTACCAGTGTGATTTTTTTTGAGTCTATGACTGACATAGTTCAAATTTAGCAGGACTACCAATCATTCTGAGGCAGCACACCTGATACATGTGGTGATTAACCCTTCTGAGACAATATAATCTGTATACCGTATGTACTTTACTTCATTTGATGATTTATATCAGTTTTGTCATTACCCAGTTGGAGTTCATATCTGCCAAGTAATAATATTGATATATATATATTGTCACAACTGTGTAGTTATAATTCACATGTGAGAATAGTTGGTATCATATTATAGTACTACTGTGTTCAATATTTATTCAGAGGTGGTGCTGTTCCAGTCACTTTTTATATGGCTCGATGTTTGTGCAGCATGTAACTTACAACTACGTGTATTTGACTATCTATTACATATACATTCTGCAGTGTCATATTGGATATATATCTCATTTTTAAATTGTCTATGTCTTTTTGTATGGACTTTAATAAAGTTTTGTGATTCTTATGGCCATATGCTTCCCTATCTTTTTTGGATGCTATGTCTATTTGGAAGTGCCATTTTTTCTAGGCCCATTAATGTGGATTTATCAAAAAATACGGTAGCTTCCAGCCTGCTCCATACAAGTCCTTCTGTCTTCTGTCATACTAGCAATAGATATCAGAGGGGATAACTAGGAAAAAATGCATTTGTCAGGATAATCTTACACATATTTTCACCTGGTCATTGCTGAGCAGTCAGTGGTTTTGTCTGGAAAGTGATGAGCACTTCCTGATCAGAAGACTTCAGATCTGAGAAAAAGAGCAGAATTGTCAGAGCCACAGAAGCTTCCACGTGTGCAGAGAAGATCAGGCCAGAGCATAACACTATGAGGGTACAGAAGATATATCATATAACCCACAACTACAAGTAATGCACAGGACTGTGCACAAAATGCTGGGGGGAAAGGATGTGTGTTGTGAATTCGCTTTCTGGCCTACCTCTGGTTACTAGTGAAGGTAGTGGAGCTGGTTATATTGACAGAGGGGTCGCGAGTTCTCTTTCCGGGCTCCCTCTGGTGGTTACTGGAGGTAATGGAGCTGATCTAATTAACAGAGGTCTGCCACCTGATAATGAGGATGACTGGAGATCTGGAGTTTCTGACTGGATTTAAGACAGCCGACTCCCTCTATCCCTGCTGGTGATTTTTTCCTGCCTCCTGAGGGCTTATTTTCCAGCTCAGTCCCTGCATGCTCAAGCTAAGTGTTCTTTTGCTATTGTTCACATTTGATCTGGTTTTGTCTATTCAGTTTTGTCAATTCAGTTTTGTGTGGTCAGCCAGCCTCGGCTGGGGCTGTGCTGAATTTCCATCCTTATGTTACTGCTTGTGCCTTTTTTTTTTGTCCCTTATTAGATTGGCCTCTTTTTGCTCTGCTTTCAGAATATACCAGAGTGCTGATATAGTGGGCGAAATCTAGAGACTTCAGTATTTTTCTATCAGATGTGTTAGGTATTTTTTGCAGGGTTTTTTGCGTGATTGCAGAGTCTTTCCTTTCCTGTCTAGCTAGTGTGGGCCCCATCGTTTGCTCAGTCTATTTTCCTACCTGCATTTGTGTTTTCAGCTTGTCTCACCGACAATATATGTTTGGGGGCTATCTACTCCTTTGGGGTCTGCTCTGGGGCAGTTAAGATTTCCCCTTTCTTGCTTTAGGCTTAGTTAGTTCTCTGGTTGTGCCGAGGCGTCTAGGATCATCGTAGGTACGCTCCACTGCTACTGTTAGTTGTGTGGATAGGATCAGGGGTCTGCAATCTGCTTAGTTACCAACCTCTCTGGTTTTTCTGTGGCTTAGCTTGGTCTTGCTTTCCTCTTTGGTGACCCAATCATAACAGATGTACTAGAACAGCGTAAAGTAGGGAGCAGAAGATGCAGCCATTTTCTAAAGGGTATTTAAAGAGGTTTTGCAGGCTCCACATTTCTCAAGTCACTCGACACTGCGGCAGATTTCTGAATCCTAACAGTATGTAACGTGCACACTGTCAGGACTCACCACTACAGAAGGAAAAGTCGTGGAGTTATGAAAATCACTAGATGGAGGGCCATGTTATTGAGATGTAAATTGTGTAAAACTGAAACAAATCCAGAATTAAGTATGAGCACCATGTACACAGATCCCCATCCTTACACGACTTGCCATGCTGTCAATGAGGTTATTAATGGTTGTCTAAGGAATGTTCTGCCGCAATGAGTGCACGTGGGCAAACAAATCATTAATATCCACAGCTGGAAGCTCCTTTTCCAATGGTCAGACAATGATGTCCCAGATGTGCTCAATGGGTGACAAGTCCGGAGATGCTACAGGCCATGGTAGCACGTTTAGGCCACGCAGGCTACTCACAGTAGCACAAGCAACATGGAACCTGGCGTTGTGTTGAAAAATGGATTCTGGGGTATACTGGAGAAATGGCAGTACCACTGGTTCCACTATCACATAAATGTAACGCTGAGCAGTTAGTGTACCTGGAAGACTAGAAGAGTCTGGCTATTGTACATTTTGCTGCCTAACACCATAATCCTGGGAGGAGAACTGGTATGGAGTTAATGCATAAAAGCCTCTTTATGGTGTTGTCCACGTCAGATGCGAAGAAGGGAGAACAGTGACCCCTTCTACACTGCAAGCTAAAATGGATGTCACATCCCAGCCTAGGATGGCAAAGTCTATACAAACCATCAAAAGGTGTTTGCCTAACTCTGGGCTACGAGCCAGACGTTCAGCTACAAGTGTTTCACCAGCCCCGAGGCGATCACACTTCAGACCTGTGGTGGGTTCCAGAATGGAGGTCTAGGCTCTTCTGCATTCAGTCCAGCTTTTGTTTTGGATGCAAGGATAACTGAAGATTGGTCTGGAGACTACGTGGGCAACAGCACGAAGAGGCATTCACCTGGCAATGTGAAAGTGTCCCAGGCCACATGCAGCTTGTGCTAGCCGCCTGCATGGCCTAAACGTTTCACCATGGCTTGTAGTGTCTCTGAGATGTGGCCAGTGTGACTGTGGGACCCCCAATCCCTATGTGACCAATGTATCCAGCGGTAGGGGGCCTGACCCTGAGAAGATTAGAACATGCTGGGGGCTATTTAGAGGGAACCTGTCACCTGATTTATGCTACCCAAACCACGGACGGAATGAATCTGAGCCCGGGCCATGTATACCTTTGTTAACCATAGGAGATGTCTGGCGCTGCCATCAGTCGCCCACAGCTGACTGACAGCTGTCAATCACCTGTGGCAGGGAAGTCAGACAGACTAGTGCCATTTCTCCCTATGGCCCCAATCGTGCGGCTCGTGGGTCGGGCACCGTGGATCGCCTGATCAGGCCTCCTGCACATGCAATATATCACTATCCCACCCATTGTCCCCATTCTGGCCGAGTCCTACACTGACAACTGTGCTTTGCTACAATGTGTCAGCTCAGCTAGGACGCGGGAAGCCCCGTATGCTGCAGATCAGCCATGGCCGAGACATGAAATCACGCCCAGCTTGACGATGAGCAGCCTGCTGAGATTTGTAGTCCCAGCACGCCAGACCCGGCTCATCCATAACCAGGGCCTCGGAGCGCACCCCTCCCCTCAGACTACAGCTTATATCTCCGCCTCACGGTAAAGAAACCATCTTCCGGTTCCCAACCGCTACTTCCGGCGTCTTACCACTACTACTGCCGTTGTTGTTGTTTCTCCGGTTCCCAGCTGGCAGCCCCGGAGCGGAAGTGACGTCACGGCAGACGCGCCCCCAACGGAAGTGGCAGATGAGTGACGTCAGCTGTTGCGCGCCGGTGCTGTGGTGGCTGCTCTCTGTGACAGTGCCGCTGCGTCTCTGGTATAGTGTGTACAGTCCAAACGGGCGTCCGGCATGTGGACCGGGTGACTGACAATAGACGTGTACAGCAGTGGCCAGGTGCGGCGGAGAGTGGCGCTGGCGGCATGGATGGACGGACGGAAGCTGCTCAGTACCGTGCACTAGGCACCGGGGATTGAGGTGTGGAACAAGCTCGTGGTCATACAGAGCGGGCTAAAACCGCTGCGTTTGCAAATCCTTTATTAGACAGGAGCCTGATTTTCATGGAAGACCTGTTCTCACCCACAATATGGACGAGTGTAATGACTGCAGTGGTTTACACATAAAGCAGCTGTTACTCCGCAAGTAACTGTTTAACCCTCTGGTGACTGAGCTCATTTTGACCTTGATGACCAGGCCGCATTTTACAATACTGACCAGTGTCACATTGAGGTAATAACTCTGGAACGCTTCAATGGCAAAGCATGAAAGAACTAAAAAGGATAAAATAAAAAAGATAATCTGACTAAGGCCGGGATCACACGTGTGAGAAACCCGTCCGAGTCTTGCATGTTAATATGCGGTGCTGCCGCCGGCACTCAGGAGCGGAGCACGCATAGCAATACATGGAGCCGCACGCTCCGCTCCCGAGTGCCGAGTATTAACATGTGAGACTGCCGTGTTTCTCGCACGTGTGATCCCGGCCTAAGGGAATGATATGGGGTGGGTGGTGATAATTTACTAATTATTGGGCTTTTGATCACTGTGATAGGGTCTATCACAGTGATCCAAAGGGAACCAATAAGAAAAATCCCTGCTGGTGCCGGCAGGCAGATTCTGGCGGGCGCACTTGTCATGGGCCATTTTTCTTCATGAAGATGAGGCAAGAGTGCCTGGGGATGGCGGATGACTATAATGAATTCAAGCGTAAAAAGAAAAACACAAAAGCCTGAAGTTAATATATATGGAAAACATCAAAAAAGAAAAAAGCATGTTGGAGAAATATATATACACTGTATTTTTCAACCTATAAGATGCTCTTTCTAACCCCAAAATTTGAGAGGAAAATGAGGATACGTCCTATAGTCCGAATGTAGCTGAGTGGGGTCACAGGAGGCAGAAACCGTGCTGCAGGGATCCGGCAGCGGCAGGAGTGGGGCAATGCTACGGCCCCCTTGGCTGGGAGGATAGGTTGTCCCGGGCTCTGGGCTTCAGCAAGATGTCAGCGGTGAGGAAGGAGTGAAGTCAATTCACTACCTGCAGTATTATATCATCTTAGGGTGACCAATCAAAAAACGCCAACTCCGCTCCGATGACATGTTTCTATATGGTTTTTGTGATAGCTTTTTTTACATATGGGGAGAAGTCACTTTTGCGTCACATAGGCTACACTTAACTACCATGATAAGGAAAGCCTACAACCTGTATTTTTCCTGCAGAATAGGAGATCAGGACATGAGTTGGACTCCACTCATACGCAGCAATAGATGTGCATCACATAACACCCAGTGGTTGCATGGGAAGAGACAATCTATAAGAGCTGGATGTGGCCTTTGTGATCCCACGATGAACCCCTAGAAATCCTAGGGCCCCCCTAGGAACAGGTCAGGTATTTATATGGGGTGCTGCCGCATATGACCTTCACTATGGGTTTTTGCCTAATTTTGATTTATTATGGAGATGGGAACTCATGCTACTGAGCTGGTGGACTCCAGTAAGATGAATATATAACTACCTACCTTGATTTTGTATATTTAAAGATTCTAATATATTAAGCAGTATATTTTTTCTTGAGATGTTCGGCATTTATCTCTGAAATTTATTCTTTTTGCTAGGATCTAATTTCCTCCTTTACTTAATGTGAAAATACATCCTCCTGTTGCTTTGTATATCGGATATTCTCCATCTGTATGTAATATTGCATTGGTTAATATACTATATACAACTAACCATTTTGGTTAGACTTTTGGCTCCTTTACAATATCTCTTTTTATCCCTTCATACGTTCCTTACACAGTGGTGTTTGTGATGAGATAGAAAAATATTCAGAATTGAGAGTCCTCAGTGGTTGATACCTTTTAATGGCTAACTGAAAAGATGGTAACACATTGCAAGCTTTCCAGACTACTCAGGTCTCTTCATCAGGCTAGACTAATACAACATCTGAGGAATCACATATTTATGCACAACCCAGCACAGAAAAAATGCAATAGATAAGACAAGTGACGTGAAGCAGAATTATCATTATGGGAGAGGGAGAAACATAAATATTGGAGCAGTTCATAGATAAGGAGTCTGGATGTCTTATTGTCCTCTGATTGGGGTCTCCTAATGTGTTGTGATGCCCCCACAAGGTCTTAGGAGCAAATTCCTTAATTGATGTAAAAAGACATAAATCCATGCGAAACATTCATTCCAGCATTAAGAGTGTGAAAGGTCATGAGCTCTTAATGCTGGAATGAATGTGTCGCATGGATTTATGTCTTTTTACATAAGGACAGGCAACAAGCAGAAGAGACTTGTTTGGGCTAAAGAACACAAGGAATGGATATTAGACCAATGGAAATCTGTGCTTTGGTCTGATGAGTCCAAATTTGAGATCTTTGGTTCCAACCACCGTATCTTTGTGCGACGCAGAAAAGGTGAACGGATGGACTCTACATGCCTGGTTCCCACCGTGAAGCATGGAGGAGGAGGTGTGATGGTGTGGGGGTGCTTTGCTGGTGACACTGTTGGGGATTTATTCAAAATTGAAGGCATACTGAACCAGCATGGCTACCACAGCATCTTGCAGCGGCATGGTATTCCATCCGGTTTGCGTTTAGTTGGACCATCATTTATTTTTCAACAGGACAATGACCCAAACACACCTCCAGGCTGTGTAAGGGCTATTTGACCAAGGAGGAGAGTGATTGGGTGCTACGCCAGATGACCTGGCCTCCACAGTCACCAGACCTGAACCCAATCGGGATGGTTTGGGGTGAGCTGGACGGCAGAGTGAAGGCAAAAGGGCCAACAAGTGCTAAGCATCTCTGGGAACTCCTTCAAGACTGTTGGAAGACCATTTCTGGTGACTACCTGCTGTTAACCTGCGATTTCTGAGGCTGGTGACTCGGATGAACTTATCCTCCGCAGCAGAGGTGACTCTTGGGTCTTCCTTTCCTGGGGCGGACCTCATGTGAGCCAGTTTCTTTGTAGCACTTGATGGTTTTTGCCACTGCACTTGGGGACACTTTCAAAGTTTTCCCAATTTTTCGAACTGACTGACCTTCATTTCTTAAAGTAATGATGGCCATTCGTTTTTCTTTGCTGCTTTTTTCTTGCCATAATACAAATTCTAACAGTCTATTCAGTAGGACTATCAGCTGTGCATCCACCAGACTTCTGCACAACACAACTGATGGTCCCAATCCCACTTATTAAACCTGACAGGGCACACCTGTGAAGTGAAAACCATTTCCGGTGACTACCTCTTGAAGCTCATCAAGAGAATGCCAAGGGTGTGCAAAGCAGTAATCAAAGCAAAAGGCTACTTTTAAGAACCTAGAATATGACATATTTTCAGTTTTTTCACACTTTTTTGTTAATTATATAATTCCACATGTGTTAATTCATAGTTTTGATGACTTCAGAGTGAATCTACAATTTTCATAGTCATGAAAATAAAGAAAACTCTTTGAATGAGGTGTGTCCAAACTTTTGGTCTGTACTGTATGTGTGTGTGTGTGTATATATATATATATATATATATATATATATATACACACTATATATATATATATATATATATATATATATATAATATAACACTATGACTTATCTCAGCTAAGACAAAGCCTAGATCCTCAGGCTACATTCACACCCTGGGCGTAGCCAGGATCAAACCTGGGGGGGGCAGAACCTCATACTGTTCCGCAGAACCTCATACTGCACACCTCAGCTGCTGCAGAACCTCATACTGCACACCCCTACACTTGAAAATAAAGCCTGCACCTTAAGAAGATGTGGTGATGAATGCAGTCTATTTATTCCAACTATCACTTGATGTTGATGTGTTACTGAAGATGAGCAATGCCTGTCCTGGGCGCCCTTTTGGGCAGCTATGAGGTGTACCTGACTGGTGCTAAAAAAAAGGAGTGTTAGTCTGTGTGCTACCTGGCTTTCATTCTTTTTGGTACAGATACGATATGGATAGACAGATATGGATAAATGGATAGATAGAGCTGATTTCTAATCTGCTTTTGCTATTGAAAACATTATCTACGAGCTCAAAAACCTTTCAGGTGATGCTGTTTTTTAAAAAGCTGATCGGCTTTTGCAGCTGAAATACGTATCCTCAAAAAACGCAGGAAAAACGCTGTGTGTGAATGCAGCCTCAGATCAGGAATAGAACAGCCATTTATAGGACATTTAATAACTTTCCCAAATTCCTATGAAAAAAATATTCAGCACATTCTGCATTGAATTACTGTACCCAATTTATTATATATTTTAGGAGTCGGTCCATTTTATACCGACTAAAACTCCGACGCCACCAAAATGAGCACCGACTTGACTCCACAGCCCTGGATTTAACATGCTTTTTGATTAAAAAAAAAAAAAATGTGAAAGCCGTCTCATCACGGCAACTGTAATTGGGACAGTCTTAACTCCAATATTGAAAACCTTACAGTTTGTCAAGTGACATCCATGTAGATAAGGGCTGAGACGGACTGAACCCAAGTAGTGGAAACAACCCGAGGGAGACCACATCAATAATACCCAGCACAAAGAAAAGGCAGGCCGCACCTTTATATACACATGATGCAAACAGACAGAAAAAAGCAAAAGGTATGAACTGGTGTGTAAGCGCATGTTCACACTATAAATACTGAACATATGTCTCAGCCCTTATCCACATGCATGTCACTTGACAAATGATAAGGTTTTAAATATTAGAGTTAGGACTGTCCCAATTATGTGTGCCGTGATAAGTTGCGATTGCTTTTGCGCTTTTTTTCAATCAAAAATCATGTTAACTAAATACCATATATTATTTTCATGCACTGTGCTATTTATTGACTGCAGGGTATTTAATCATTATGTTTCTGTCCTTGTTTTTTTCTGTTCAGTGGCTAGCGTGAACATGCGATTACATGCTGCATGCACACCAATTTAAATCTCAGTTCAAACCTTTGGGTTTTTTCTACTGTAATATTGGTACAGTCTGTGTCTGGTCAGAAAGCTGTTTTTAGTGCATACCAATGAGGTTCAATATTTTATCCAAAAATGAATTTGTGTGCACTTTAAAGCGATTTATACCATAAATAAAGCAAATTCTAAAGATATATTCTCCAGATTCCCTCAGTGTTAGCTAAACTCATTGTAGGCACTTCTTCACTGACAGACCTGATTAAGCAGCATAATTCTGCTGCTGACCTGAAAGTGCTACTGTTTTTGTTAGTGCGCTTGTTCCTAAAGTCTGTGCTGTTATCTGTACATTTACATAGTTATATAGGTTGAAAAAAGACCTAGGTCCATCAAGTTCAGCCTTTCTCCACCAATTGTTTTTTGTCACTAAAGTAACTGTGACTCACAATGTTATGTGGAGAGATAAGAGTGCCTCTATGCACAAGCAGCTCATAGGGAAAGTGAGCAGTAATTAATAGCTGATGGCTGGAGACCAGTAGCTTGTGATTTTGCAGGACTGATAACAGCAGTTCTTTGTCAGAAGGTGGTCAGGACTGTCAAACTCCTTTATAGAAATTAATGGGTTGACGAGAGGTGGCCAATATCTAAGGAGTTAACTCCTCAGCCTGGAATCTAACTACTGCACATACTCAGCCAGGCTCTGGCGGTTGGTCCTTGGCAAAGAGCTATAAACAAAGTAAGATAAAAGCTATCAAAGCAGGAGAACTACAACAGCTGGAATAAGCAAGTCAAATGTGTGCTTATTTTCATGCTAACTATAGAAATTTCATACCATGAGCATAACCCCAAATTCTGTCTGGGTGCCGGACGAAAAATCTCTTTCTCTCTCTTCTCTTCTCGGCCAGCGATTCCTTTAAATTTCCTCATTTTCAGGATCCGTCTAAAAACGGATCCTGTGCCATCCGTTGAGAACGGATCCGCTTGTCTGCCTTTTTGGCGGATTGTAACTGATGCAAATAACTGAAGTGTGAAAGAGGCCTAATTCAGTATCTGGAGGATCCGCCGGCCAAAAAAAACGTTGCAAGCTCCGTTTGGAAATCTTTGAGGATGTTGACGGACACTAAGGCCTCTTTCACACTTCAGTTATTTGCATCAGTTACAATCCGCCAAAAAGGCAGACAAGCAGATCCGTTCTCAACTGATGTGAACGGATGGCACAGGATCCGTTTTTAGACGGATCCTGAAAATGAGGAAATTTAAAGGAACGGCTGGCCGGGAAGGAGAGAGAGAGAGAGAGAATTTTTTGTCTGGCACCCAGACAGAATTTGGGGTTAATTCTGTGTCTGGAGGATCCGCCGGACAAAAAAACGTTGCAAGCTCCGTTTGAAAATCTTTGAGGATGTTGACGGACACTAACATCCCGAATCCTCAAAAAAACGGATGCAACGGACGTCAATCAGTCAGGATCCGCCAATAATGAAAGTCAATGGGGAAAAAAACGGATCCGCAAAAAAAAATTGCGGATCCGTTTTTTTCAAAATTGGCGGATCTTGACTGTCAAAAACGGAAGTGTGAAAAAGGCCTAACATTGTGGCGGATCCTCAAAAAAACATGCAACGGACGGTAATCAGTCAGGATCCGCCAATAATGAAAGTCAATGGGGAAAAAAACGGATCCGCAAATAAAAATAGCGGATCCGTTTTTTTTCAAAATTGGCGGATCTTGACTGATTGTCAAAAACGGAAGTGTGGAAGGTTGTCATATGAGAAAATAATAGATTTATGTCTTTACAGAGAGAAAGTCAAAGATGTAGAAGAGTTCAGCATTGTAGATAGGTTTGTGGATGCTGCTGTCAATATATTTAAAAAACCTTTTCATATACCCTATTATCCTGTCCCCTTTTCAGGCATGAGCAGCCAATCCTACGTTTTGAGTAAAATGAGTGATAGGATATCTTTATTCCCTTCATCACTGGATGCATCAGACCATGACTTATCACCAGAGATGGACCTCATATGGCATAAGCTTGAGAGCAGGGCCCTCACGCCTCTTGGTATCTGTAGAATAATGTGTTAAGGGGGTTTAACACATAGCGATATTGCTAGCACGTCACCGATTTTGTGATGTTATAGCGATATCGCTATGTGTGATACCTCTACCGGCTCCCCCGCTGTCCATCACTGATCACGCGAGAATGTCCGGCTCCATTTCTCGTCGTCCGCTTCCTGCTGTGACGACGAGTGACACGTGGAGGCGGGCGGGAGGACGTCAGCATTGCTGTGTGTGTGAAAGGTGAGTATCGTGCGCTGTGTCGCTGCTGCATCGCTGTGAGGTCTGCCTGTGTGGCAGCTCACTAGCGACCATTTAGCGATGCACCAGCGATCCTGACCGGGTCAGATCGCTGGTGTATCGCTAAATCTAAAAGGGCCTTTAGTCTGTAATGTCTTTACTGTCTGTACAAGTCCCCTCTGTAATGTAAAGTGCTGTGGAATATGTTGGCGCTATAGAAACAAAAATTATTATATTTATCCAGTAAATGAAATGGCCATTACATTCTGTTACCATCTTTTTTTTAATTGTTTTTCCTACACAGACAATGTATGAAGACACCAGTATACACATTGTCACAATGCAGTCTGTTCTGGATTCAGCAGGGTGCACACGTACGCAGATTTATTGAAATAAAAATGATATATTTGTAACCAAACAAAAAAATTTTTCCAGGTTTTGAGTCTTTTGTTACTTACAAATAGCTATAAAATAAAACGTTAGAAATAGTCACTTTACAAAATACTTTTACAGTAGTAATAACCCACACACCATTAGATGAGTTAGTTCAGCTTCACGTTGAGCTTGACATCAACTTCTCCAGGACTTCAAGTGGAATAACGCATTCACCTAATTCGAAGAGCAAACTGAGGAACATGTGATATCAGCATGAAACACTTCAGAGTTTGGGATATGTATATGTAATACCTTTAAACCCACCACTCCCCTGTTTGGGAGAGGCAACCACACCGCCATAGTGATTGGATCCCTACTACCTGCAGTCTTCACTAACGGCAGATCCTTAGATGCCTGTTTATATAGATTGTGTATGGACTTGTATGCACTGATCTCCCAATGGTTGTGGCCTCAGGCAGACAGACTTATCATTGAATTATGTCAGTGTGATATGTAGCAGAGAATTTAAAGATATTTTATAAAAAATATTTTATGCAATTAATGTTTACATATTTTAAAATTTAAACAAAAATAAATTATATGTACACATCAGTCCTTTACTGTCCTAATCCACACCAAATAATATTTACCCTTTAATTATTTTAAACCTTTAAAGCACCAGAAATATTAAGTATAAAGCCTTAAGTGCCCTAAGCATGAGCAATATTACATGAACTACTGCACTATATTAGAACAAAGACATTGAAGGAGGATTAGGATGTTTGCTTGTGTAACATATGGATTTCTACCCTTTCTAAAGTACATCATACACTTCCTAGCTCCACTGCTCCCAGCGGCGCCTTCCCTTTTCCCAGGATCTTGTTTCACATGCTGGGCATCATTCAGGGAGTAGTGGACTAGCAAAGAAGACATGGAGGAATTACAACCCAAGGTTATAAATTGTAGCTGAGGGGTATGCAGGTAGCTGTAAATAGTGACAAAGGTGATGAGATGAGAAGGATCATGGGACCTGTAGTACTTCAGACCGATTATCCCATTGACCGCAAGCCCTCGTAGCATAAAAACAAGTGAAATGTACAAGCTGGCATAGCAAAAATGATAATAGGGCATTTTCCCATTTCTCTTGTGACAGCTACCTATTTGGACAGGTGAGTAATTTTGGTTCTGTGGTTTTAGTGGAGTTCTAAATAGTCATTAATATTACTGCGTGTTTTAGTGTGATAGGTGGGTGTTCAGATCTGGAGATTTGATACGGTTGCCATGTGTGTTTGGTCACTTATTTTAAGTCATATATAGGGTTTACATATGAGAGGATATAGAATGGTCAATGGATGTATTATCCCAAATGTGACCGGTACCGCAGAATTAGACATGAAGGTATTTTTTTTGGTTGCGCCATCCCATTTGTATGGCTAGAGATATTTTTATGTCTATGGCCACCTTAGTTTTCTGCAGATATTCTACACAAATCTGAACCTGTTATTTTAATCTGAAGTCACATAGAACCTAAGCACATGGTTATATATAAATCTATATACATTTCAAGACACTTTAGTACGGAGAGCACAATCATACACAGCCCTGTACATGATGAATGGGACAGTGATCTGTCTCCTTCCTAGCACCTCCAAGGAGAGCCTCTTCTGTACCAGCGAAATGTCTACAGATGGCCACCAGCTCCCACAGGGAATCCAAACGGGTTTCCACATGGCAGTAAAGATTAATGTTGCTCTGTCACCACGCTGTCCAGTATTTGTGTGACTAGCTGGACTTGAAACTCCCTAGGCATGAGATAGATTGAGAAGGTGAGAGCTTAGGAGGGAATCTCAACAGTCTGCATTCTCTCACCTCAAAGGATCAGCAAAGGTTAAAAATGCCCACCCTGCTGGGGCTAGGATACAGGTCAAAGGTCAATCGCCCTCCTTTTTCGAGAATAACTGGACTAGCTCCTCGCAGTCAGAGTCTATCAGTTCACATGGCTTCTCTCCTTCACTGTTCACAACATCTTTTTCAGCTCCAAGGGATAGTAAGTACCTAGGTGGAGACAAAGATTTTGGTGGAGACATGTCATATATGGATATACAGTTAGCTCCCATCGGTAGTGCACAGGATGAGATGTGGCAGTAATTGGTTAGTGTCCTCTATTAGTGGTGGAGAAAGTCGTCCAAATCAAGAAACCACTAAGATCATTTAGAGAGCTTCTTCACCAGTTAGTGCACACTTACATAGTTTATTTCTTTACTAGACGTGTATTTTTCTTGCCAAAAATGTGAGAATTCCTATTTTTCTTATTATGGAACCTGATCATAATTTCACCAAAATTAACCAGGGCCCAAAATAGAGTCTTATGAAGGTGTCCCAATACAGCAGTCTGGGTGAAATGACTTAACACCAATGCTGCCAAGTTCTTTGTCCTATTCTTTGCTGCCAGCACAACCGTCAGTACAACCGAGCTGATCAGCTGGCTCATGCCTGACCGTCATGTCACTAGGGATACACTGCTTTACAAACAGTCTGTTAATAGGGTTTTCATGCACATCCCTGAATCTCAAATTACTCAGCTCAAGGCAGATTTGCCACCGAACTGAGGGCAGATAAAGGGCATTGAGGCTTGGCCGGACTTAAGCTATAAATTTCCCTGCCTATCACTTCTACATTAGCCATAATGCACAATAATTGCAGATGCAGTTCCAAATTAAAGGGATTATCGCAAATAGACAATCCTTTTTCAGAATCAAGCTGTCCTAGTGATCAAGTAATTCCACTAGTGGCAGCAATGTTCAGCTACCCATTTTGCCTTCATGTAGATACATGACAGATGATGTGGTACATGGATGTGCCAAGTCTGCCAGAGTGAAAACTGCTATTTACCCCTATGGTACATCCTGTTTCATCCTTTCATGGTGTCAGTGCATACAGGTATGTGATAAAGCATAGGTCGTAAATAAAAGGCTTGCTTTCTACAGTAGGATAAGTGACTTAACACCTCATTGTAAACATGATATATATGGGTGAAATAAGTATTGAAAATGCCAACAGTTTTCTAAGTAAATATATTTGAAAATGGGCTATTGACATAAAATTCTTACCAGATGTCGGTAACAACCCATTCAATCCACACATGAAAAGAAATCAAACCATAGAAGTCCATAAAATAAGTTATGTGTAATTATGAGAAATGACAGCGGAAAAAAGAATTGAACACATGAATAAAGAGGTGCAAAAACCCATGGAAAATAATGACACCGGCTGAAATCTAACAGTAATTAGAAAGCAATCCTACCACTTAGTGAAAAATAATTTCAGCTGGTTCAACTGATGGCCTATAAAAAAGTGTCGCATTACCAAGGTGCCACACAAGAAACATCTCATGATGGGTAAAACCAGTGAGCGCCTCAAGACCTTTGCAACCTTATTGGTGCAAAATATATTGATGACATTGGTTACCCAATTTCTAAACCACTGAGGGTGCTAATCAGCACTGTTGGAACCATAATCCGAAGTAGAAAGAACATCATTTCACAATAAACTGGTCAAAATTAGGTGCTCATCGCAAAATTTCAGACAGATGAGTGAAAAGAATTACCAGAAGAGTTGTCCAAGAGCCAATGACCACTTGTGGAGAGCTACAGAAAGAATTGGAATTACCAGGTACATTTGTTTCAAAGAAAACTATGAGTAATGCCCTTAACCTCCATAGCCCGTATGCACGCTCACCATGCAAGACTCTATTGCTGAACAAAAAGCATGTTCACTAGCGTTTACAATTTGCTCAACAACATTTAGACAAACCTGTGCAATACTGGGAGAATATAGTCTAGTTAGATGAGACCAAAAATGAACTCTTTGGATGCCATAATACACACCATGTTTGGAGGTCAAAAGGCAGCATATCACCCCAAAACATCATATCAAGAGTGAAGTTTGGAGAGGGGAACAGGATGGTGTGTGGATGTTTTCTAGCATATGGCACTGGCAAATTTCATATAATTGAAGGATGAATGACTGAACAAATATACCAAAATATTCTTGATAAAAATCTGCTGCCATCTATCAGGATGATGAAGGTGAAACATTTCAGCAAGACACTGATCCCAAACACATAGCAAAGGAAACTCTCAATTGGTTTCAGACATGAAAAATAATTGGTTCCAGTGAAAGAAAATAAAGCTGCTAGAATGGCCCAACCAATCACCTGACCTGAATCCAATAGAAAATTTACAGAACGAACTAAAGCTCAAGAGTTCATAGAAGGAGCCCACGGAACCTTCAGGATTTCATGTCAATAACACCTTTAGAAATCTATATATGCTTAGAAAATTGGTGACTTGTTCAATACTTATTTCTCCCACTGTACATGAAACGGCCACAGCCTGCCATTCTGACCTGTTTTAAACAAAAGTTTTTTAACGCCATGGGCGAGTGCCCTTTTCAGATTTGGATTCACTGTTCTGTTACTAGATGTTGAGCACCACCGTTCTGATGTTTATGCAGCTGAATATCGGCATTACAACTGCATGCAAAGCAGTCCTTAGATTGTTTTAAAGTGACTAGTAGCAGTGCCAATTGTTTCTATGGGATTGACTTATTCGTCACTTCCTAAAGTACTGTCTGTAGCTTGAATGCCCATGTTATTAAGTCTCCCATACAGCCTTATGACCCTGCTCCTGGTGATGTCCCATGCACTGAACACGTGGGTATCTCCATTTTGCTGAAATACGGTTTCTCACACATCACAAGCCTCTTGTCTCCACTGCTCCTTGGCTCAGGTTAGATTTGGTTTCCCACTGTAGGCAGCTGGTAATGCAGAGTTTTAGATTATGAGCATCAGTGGAGACAATGATGGGTCTGTAAAGCACTGTGGAATTAATGTCGCTAATGCTATATATGATAACTGTAAACCTCAAAACAACAACACTCTACAAAGCAGTGCAAGATAATGAAAATTATTCCGTATAATGTATTTTGGCATCATCTGTTAAGCTTTCAGGCATATATAAGTTGTTTTTTTTATAAGCTTGGAAAAACCCCTTTAATGGGTATATTCCAAATGAAAGAAGTTGTAACTTGTTGACTGATGGGGTCCAACCCCTGGGATACCCTCTGATCGCCAGATGAGGCATTTTTGTATTCCTGTTAGAATGGAATGTCAGTATACATGCACAACTGTGACTCCAATCATTCTCTATTATTGGAGCACTGTGCACCACGGCTTTATTAGGGAATGAATGGCAGTCAAGCATGGGCACTGGCTGCTCCATTTTCATGAGGATAAAAGTGCCCCATTCTGGCAATCTGTGGAGTCCCAGTGCTTGGACTACAAACAGCTGTCTGTGGATGGATACCTGGCCTTGGTATTTCCCTTGTCATATCTGTAAACTCGTAAAGAGCTGGATATTGACTTAAAGGGCCACTTAATATGGTGGTTTCCGAAAGTAGCCACTCCTTGGCTGGGTCCTTCCCTGGAGGAAGATCTGGCTAGTCCAGTGTTTGAGACTCTTAAGCCCCCGTTACACACTGCGATATCGCTAGCAATATCGCTGTAAAGTCACCAATTTTGTGACGTTGCAGCGATATTGCTAGTGATATCGCTGCATGTGGTACTTACCTCCGACCGGCTCCTCCGCTGGTTATCGCTGATCGCGCGAGAAGCTCCTGGACCATTCCTCGTCGGTCACTTCCTGCGGCGCTTCCTGCTGTGACGACGAGCAACGCGTGGAGCCAGGCGGGAGGACGCAGGATCGCCTAGTGTGACAGGTAAGTAGCGACCCCCGTCCCCAGCGATGTCGCTGGTGAGATCTGCCTGTGTGGCAGCTCACTAGCGACCACTTAGCGATGCACCAGTGATCCTGACCGCGTCATATCACTGGTCGGGATCGCTGGTGAGTTGCTAGGTTTAACGGTACCCTTAAATGAGGCTCCACGGACTTTATTTGCACTTTCATTAGGTGATAAGTTCTTCCAATCAGAATAACTCTATAACACTGAAAACTGATATCTTGACTGTCTGTGTGTGAATGCACATGTCCATGTTCAAGTGGACAGCACAAGGATGGCATCTGTGTTCTTCTGTCCGTTTGTATCCCAGAATCTAACATTAGAATTGGTGACTTGGCTCCATAAATCAAACCAGACTCAGATATGTTTTTTTTCTTGCATCCCATTAGAAAAAAAATGGCATGTGAAAAGGCACATAAACTGATACATGTCTGTGTGCAATACTTAAAGGGGTTTTCCCATCTCCAAAATCCTATCCCAATATGTAGTAGGTGTAATAATAATATTGGTGAATACCGCCAATTAGAAATGTACAGTAGTATAGTTATTCTGATTCTCTATGCCTCTTTCCTCATGTGCAGGCATTGCAGGACCTTAGGTATCCATAGTTCCAATCAATGATATAGTGACAGTTATCTAGTTGTTAGTGGTCATGACTATGGAAACCTAAGGTCCTGCAATACCTGCACTTGAGGAAAGAGACATAGTCAGAAAAACTATACTATGTTTCTAATTGTAGGAATTTGCTATATTATTATTATTCCACATATCGGGATAGGATGTTGGAGATGGGAACACCCCTTTAAGATTAAAAAATAAAAGCACAATGTCGTAAAATTAGTTTTTAAAAAGATATTCTGGCTGTCTATTGTTGGCCAGTGTGACACTTTTATAGAGGTACTGGAACTTTAGTTAGACTGTAGCATATGGTTATCTTCAAATGAGCTGTCTGCACCTCTGGTAGAAAGGAATCTGTGATAAAATGGACGTGGCCCACAAGATGGCACTATACAACTAGAGCTATGTCTACTCTGCATTAACCTGATTTACTTGGAGCAGGGGGAGGGAATACCAGCAGGCATTTTAAGACACAGAAAGGTATGCACAGCCTATTCTTGAAATGACGACTGCTCTTAAGCAGAAGACTATCATGTGAGGCAGAGGAGAGAGGACAGAACAAGCCCAGCACATAATCTTTTCCTCTTGCAGCATGTGAAGGTGTCTTTCCAGCATTGCACGCGTTTCTAATTAATCCCTCCGAATACATTTGTCATATTAAATGATACCATAACATTGCTTGAAATATCTCCATGACTGAGATTAGAAACATTGGCCCGGGGTTTCATCAAAGTGTTTTTGCTAGAAATCTAGACATAAACCACTTTAAAAAGTTGCAAAAATTTTTCGATACAGGTCATCTGATTCATGAGCTGTGACATTGTTTACATCAGAAATGTTACTCCAGCCATTGACTAGAGTAAGTTTTCTGGCGAGGCACACCACTTTTTATATGAATCAATATTGTCTAACTCCACCATTCCCTACTGATGTGAACAACGTTGGTCTTCATGAGTCAGTGCCACTGTATTTAGAATATTGCCATGCTGCATTCTTGTCTACTCCAAATAAAATGCAAATTCAGCTTTATGCAGAAAAGCTGGGGTGTGTCTGACAAATTGGTAACTAGGAACATGCTGCCTAGCAACCATAATGTGGTTTAGCAATGTGTGCTTAGTAACCAGTTTACCTCAGATAACTCAGGCCTTCTTAGTCCCTTAGTTTCACATTAATTGGTCATTTCAAGATCAATATATTCATTTTTCGCACACAAATAAAAAAATAAGGTACATATACTACATAACACTATATCTGTTGTTGCCCCACACTCACCACATTCAGCATCTGATTATGAGTAAATTTGTGGGCTCCAAGGCAAAATCTACAACAAGGTCTCCAACTATCACAGGCCTTTAATATTAATAGTCTTTTCATATGGGCCAAAGGGACCTTTTGGGCCCCATTAGGCTCCTGGGCTAGGGTACGATTGCAATCCCTGCTCCTGCTATAGTTACGCCCCTGCTCCTACTATAGTCACGCCCCTGCTCCTACTATAGTTACGCCCCTGCTCCTGCTATAGTTACGCCCCTGCTCCTGCTATAGTCACGCCCCTGCTCCTACTATAGTTACGCCCCTGCTCCTACTATAGTTACGCCCCTGCTCCTACTATAGTTACGCCCCTGCTCCTACTATAGTTACGCCCCTGCTCCTACTATAGTTACGCCCCTGCTCCTGCTATAGTCACGCCCCTGCTCCTACTATAGTTACGCCCCTGCTCCTACTATAGTTACGCCCCTGCTCCTACTATAGTTACGCCCCTGCTCCTACTATAGTTACGCCCCTGCTCCTACTATAGTTACGCCCCTGCTCCTACTATAGGTACGCCTCTGCTCCTACTAGAGTTACGCCCCTGCTCCTTACTATAGTTACGTCCCTGCTCCTACTATAGTTACGCCCCTGCTCCTACTATAGTTACGCCCCTGCTCCTACTATAGGTACGCCACTGCTCCTACTATAGTTACGCCCCTGCTCCTACTATAGTTAAGCCCCTGCTCCTACTATAGTTACGCCCCTGCTCCTACTATAGTTACGCCACTGCTCCTACTATAGTTACGCCACTGCTCCTACTATAGTTACGCCTCTGCTCCTACTATAGTTGAGCCCCTGCTCCTACTATAGTTACGCCCCTGCTCCTACTATAGTTACGCCCCTGCTCCTACTATAGTCGCGCCCCTGCTCCTATAGTCGCTCCCCTGCTCCTACTATAGTCACGCCCCTGCTCCTACTATAGTTACGCCCCTGCTCCTACTATAGTTACGCCCCTGCTCCTACTATAGTTACGCCCCTGCTCCTACTATAGTTGAGCCCCTGCTCCTACTATAGTTACGCTTCTGCTCCTACTATAGTTACGCCCCTGCTCCTACTATAGTTACGCCCCTGCTCCTACTATAGTTACGCCACTGCTCCTACTATAGTTACGCCCCTGCTCCTACTATAGTTACGCCCCTGCTCCTTCTATAGTTGCGCCCCTGCTCCTACTATAGTTGCGCCCCTGCTGCTAAAATAGTTGCGCCCCTGCTGCTAAAATAGTTACGCCCCTGCTCCTACTATAGTCACGCCCCTGCTCCTACTATAGTCACGCCCCTGCTCCTACTATAGTCGCGCCCCTGCTCCTACTATAGTCGCGCCCCTGCTCCTACTATAGTCTCGCCCCTGCTCCTACTATAGTCACGCCCCTGCTCCTACTATAGTCGCGCCTCTGCTCCTACTATAGTCGCGCCTCTGCTCCTACTATAGTCGCGCCCCTGCTCCTACTATAGTCGCGCCCCTGCTCCTACTATAGTCGCGCCCCTGCTCCTACTATAGTCGCGCCCCTGCTCCTACTATAGTCGCGCCCCTGCTCCTACTATAGTCGCGCCCCTGCTCCTACTATAGTCACGCCCCTGCTCCTACTATAGTCACGGCTCTGCTCCTACTATAGTTACGCCCCTGCTCCTACTATAATTACGCCCCTGCATGTCATCATTCTGAAATGGCATCAATGTGGCTTTGTGACACAATCGCTGTGACGTCACTGCCCATGGCTCAGCCATACTAACATTTGCTCTTTATGTGCACTAAGCTAGGAATGGCTCAGTCAGTTGTTTATGTCACTCAGATGTGACCCAGATGGATGTTATGACTATGATTGATTCTAGATGATAGTTCAAAAGGTAAGGGTGCATTTACACTGAAAGATTATCGTTCACCAAGAACACTCTTTCCACTATAATCTTTCGGTGTAAACAGGCTATCACCCAATGAATGAGCAAAACCCTTGTACATAGGGTGAAATGATCTTTTACACATCATCTATCAAAGGGTTACTGTGACAGTGTAGAGCCAGAAGATCAGCGTCTGATTGCTCCTACTCTGGCGCTGAGAAGAAGCATTTTGCCTTCATTTTAATGGTGTTTATTCCTTTTAAGGAACTCTGAGCTTACAGCTGAGCCGAGTTAGCCATTGTCTTCCCATTTATAATCTGGGCTAGTGATGGGTCATTCGCGAACGATACGAGACAAAGAGCCGGCTGCCTTCTGTGAACGATGGGAGCCGACACCCCAATGAGAGCCACTAAATTCCCTGAATGGCTCTCACTGGATGTAAAATCCCGATGTTCGGCAGATGTAACGCCGCCCACCTGAGAAACTCCACCCACTCATCAATTTAATTGGCTGCTAGCAAGTGGGCGGAGTTTTGTCATAGGTGGGCAGGGTTTCGGCTGCATTATGTCAGCATAAATATGTGTTCACATATTTTGAACACATATTTAATAGCGATCCATTTAGGATCCGAAAAGAACCGGCTCTTTTGGTGAGTGGAGCCATGAGAGCCAGATCACCAAAAAGAGCCGGACTGCCCATCACTAATCTGGGCTCTGATACAAATCCATGTCAGAGCTAGCATTAGCAGCATGGCTTCAGGAGGGAGAGGTGTTGATAAGAGAAGGAGTGTTGGAGGAGTTATCTGTGACTGTTGCATGGTTTGTAAGTATGGTCATTCCCTTCCCTTCTCTACTTTTGCTTATTCCCCATCTTCCACTCCCACTGCATTCCTCAGTTATTCATGAGTGAATGTTTTGTATGCCTGGAGTTTTCTGCTAACACTTGTTCGTGTAGCCTTGTTTGTCGGGTTGGTGTACTGTGGTGCATAATAGCACTCCTCTTCCCTGGGTGGGAGAAGAGAACATACTGAGCGCTAACTGAGGAGATAAGGCAAGGGTGGAGGCACCAGCATTTTCACCTTCAGAAGTATCCCGGTGAATAGGCTGAGCTAGGGCGCCCCCTAGTGGAAAGGTCAGGGATGAAGCCCCTGGTCCCGGGTCACCTGACAGCTGTGTTGTGTTATTAGCTCTGACCTTAACCATCTGATCCATTATGGATCCAATCACTACTCTTACAGAGCAACTGCAGCAGCTCAGTCTGGAGGTGGCAGATTTATGCACAGTTGCTTTGCAGCACCCAAATACATCTGGTGTGGGATTTACATCTCTCAGGCAAACCGTAGCGAAGCCCATGATCGCTTTGCCTGACAGGTTCTCTGTGGGGCGTGACAAGTTTGCTGTGTTCATGGAGGCCTGCAAACCATACTTCAGGCTATGTCCTGTTTCCTCAGATTCAGAGGAGCAACGTGTGGGGATAGTAATCTCGCTCCTTCTGGAAGACCCACAAGCATGGGCATTTTCTATCCTATCTGACTCCCAGTCCCTTCAGATGGTGAAGGAATTTTTACTGGCACTGGACCTTATATGTGAAAAATACTTGGGTATACTAATAGATCACAGACTGAATATGAGTCAACAGTGTGATGCAGCAGCAAAAAAGGCAAATGCAATTCTAGGATGTATTAACAGAAGCATACAGTATAGATCAAGTGTAGTCATTATTGCCCTCTACTCCTCTTTGGTCAGACCTCATCTGGAATACTGTGTCCAGTTTTGGGCACCACATTTTAAGAAAGACATCAACAAACTGGAGCAAGTTCAGAAAAGAGCGACCAGAATGGTGACCGGTCTGCAAACCATGTCTTATAAGGAAAGGTTGCAGGATTTGGGAATGTTTAGCTTGCAAAAGAGAAGACTGAGAGGAGACTTAATAGCTGTCTTCAAATATCTCAAGGGCTGTCACATTGTAGAAGGATCATCTTTATTGTCATTTGCACAAGGAAAGACTAGAAGCAATGGGATGAAACTGAATGGGAGGAGACACAGATTAGATATTAGAAAAAATGTTTTGACAGAGTGATCAATGAGGGGAACAGGCTGCCACGAGAGGTGGTGAGCTTTCCTTTAATAGAAGTCTTCAAACAGAGGCTGGACAGACATCTGTCTGGGATGATTTAGTGAATCCTGCTTTGAGCAGGGGGTTGGACCAGATGGCCCCGGAGGTCCCTTCCAACTCTACGATTCTCTGATTCTATATATGATGACCCCGATCGTGCCTCCTTAGCTGAGTCCACACTGCGCCAACTTCAGCAAGGAGACTGGCCGACAGAGGAGCATTTCTCTGCGTATCGGAGGTGGGCCACGGATACTCAGTGGAATGACCCCACATTCTATATCCTGTTCTGTGAGGGACTTTCAGTAAGGGTAAAGGATGCGTTGGCTCTGTTTGAGACTCCAGTCTCCTTTGAGACAGTCATGTCACTGGCAATGCGGGTTGTTTGCCGTCTTCGCCCGAGACATAGGGAGACACCTCTGGGTACGGGAGGTCTGGGGTCAAGGGAGATCAGTACTGAACCAACTGAGGAACCCATGGAGGTGGGTGTGGAATCTCACTCTGGTAAACTGTCTGTTGTTCAGTGAAAAGGGGAGTGTTCCTACAATGGGAAAAAAAGGGTAATTTCATGGGCATGTGTCCTTCTCAACCACATAGAAAAACAGCCGCCGGAAAACTGGGTGGCTCTGATTGAAGGGAGGTTATCAACCCAGGTGTACTCATCACCTCCATGGGTAGGCCATAATTCTTTCTTCCAGCTGAAATCCACTTGAGTGAGATTAATGTGGATGTGTCTGCATTTCTGGACAGTGGGGCGGGGTTTAATTTGATTTGACCTAGGTTCATCCAGGTCCAAGGCCTCATTCCACATACTCTGTCCAGACCCATACCCATAATCACTATCAACTCCGCCAACTTGAGACAGGGGTATTTTACTCAAGTCGTCCAAAGTTTATATCTTCAGGTGGGCCATGCCCTCTGAAGTAATAGACTTATGTGCTAAAGGGTTTGCCCTCACATGTGGTTCTAGGACTTCCTTGGCTCGCTCTGCACAATCCTGTAGTTGATTGGTGGACTCGGGACATGGTAAAGTGGATTGAGCATTGTCAAGGACACTGCTTGGGTACCTGGCTTGCTAGGGTCTGTGCCAGTCTGTGCTGACATACCTGTCAGATTTTGGGAATGTTTTCTCAGAGCAGGGATGCCAAGAATTTCCTCTCCATCGTCCTTATGAATGCACCATTAATCTCATTCCTGGTACCAAGCTGCCTAAAAGCAGACTATATAATATCTCTGGTCCAGAAAGGCAGGCCATGAATGACTACATTGAGGATAGCCGGGCTAAAGGTCATATCAGACCATTCTCATCCCCCATTGCCGTGGGGATCTTTTTTGTAAAGAAAAAAGATGGGGGGGTTACAGCCATGCTTGGATTTCCGCAAACTCAATACGATCACTGTCCATGATCCTTATCCGCTCCCTTTCATCCCTGACCGCTTTAATCAGATTGTAGGAGCAAAATGGTTCTCAAAAATGGACCTTAGGAGGCATATAATCTCATTCGTAATAATTAAAGAGGGGGATGAGTGGAAAATAGCGTTCAATACGCCTGAGGGACACTATGAGAACTGGTGATGCCTTTTGGGTTGACGAACATGCCAGTCGTCTTTCAACACTTCATAAATTACATCTTTAGTCACCTGGTAGGCAGATTTGTGGTTACCTATCTGGATGACATATTAATTTATTCACCTGACCTTGAGTCACATCAATCCCATGCCAGGCAGGTCTTACATATACTGTCAAACCCCAGGTGTATGTATGTTCTCAGTTGAGGAGAATCCGTTCCTTGGATATGTGTTGTCTTCCACCGATTTTTCCCATGGATCCGTCAAAATTAAGGGCGGTGTTGGATTGGGATCATCCGGAGGATTTGAAGGCATTGCAAAGGTTTTTAGGTTTTGCCAACTGCTAACGTAGTAAACTTTTTGGTAGTAGCCAAACCTCTTATGGATATAACTAGGAAGGGGCCTGACTTCTCCCAGTGGTCCAGTCCTGCCAGGGAAGCATTTGATACGTTGAAGAATTGTTTTTCATATGCTCCGATCCTTATACAACCTGATGTCTCTCAGCCTTTTATCGTTGAGGTCAATGCATCTGACTGCATCTGACCCTACTGTCGCACGGTGCACCTCTTGGTAAATTGCAACCATGTGCTTATTTTTCTAAGAAACCGTCTCCTGCTGAGAAAAATTATGACATTGGTAACAGGCAACTCTTAGCAATCAAATGGGCTTTTGAAGAGTGGTGTCATTTTTTGGAGGGAGCAGTTCATCTGGTTATGGTAATCACGGATCATAAGAATCTGGTATATTTGGAATCTGAAACGTCTAACACTTCGACAGGCAAGTTGGGCATTGTTCTTTACCAGGTTTAACTTTTTTGACACATACTGTATAGGCCGGGGAACAAAAACATTAAGGCTGATGCCTTGTCTTGTTGTTTTCTTTGGGGTGGAAAAATAAGTGTGAACTGGTACCTATTCTTCAAAAAGGAGTTATTATAGTGTCTCTATGCTCCAATTTGGAAAGAAAGGTTGTTGACGCTCAGCGTGACGGCCCTGCTGCCTGTCCAGTTTGTAAATTATTTGTTCCTGTTAATCTTCATCTTAGAGTCTTTAGTGAACATCACGATTTGGTCTTGGCCGGACATCCTGATAATAAAGCCACCACTGATTTACTTACTCTGTGTTTTTGGTGGCTAGTAGACCTTGGACTCACTTGTCTATTGATTTTATCATGGATCTTCCCGTGTCAGCAGGGAATACTGTAATTCTGGTAGTAGAAGATAGATTCAGTAAAAAGTCTCATTTTATCGCTATACCAGCTTTACCAAACACCAAATCCTTGGTGCAAATTTTTGTCAGGGAAAAAGTTAGATCACATGGGATCCTGGCTGATATTGTTTCTAACTGGGGGGTACAGTTTGTTTCCAAGTTTTGGAGGGCATTTTGCACCCGTCTGGGGATCCATCTGTCATTTTCCTCTACGTTTCACCTGCAGTCAAATGGGCAAACTGAATGCGTTAACCAGAATCTGGAAATGTATCTCAGGTGTTTTGTATCTGAAAATCAGGAGGACTGGGTTACTTACCGTTAGCCGAATTCGTTGTAAATAATCGTTATCAGGAATCAACCGATATGTTCCGGTTTTTCGGGGCATATGGGTTCCATCCTCAGTTCAGTTCATTTAATAAAGACCGTCTTTCTGGATTACCTGAAGAGGAACGGTTTTCATCTTCTTTTATGTCCGTATGGCAGGAGGTTATTAATAATTTGAGGAAGATGGGATCCAAATATAAGAGTGTGGCTTATCGGAGATGTTTGGTGGGTACGGACCTGTGTGTTGGTGACTTGGTGTGGTTGTCCTCTAGGAACATTAAGCTGAAGGTTCCGTCTTGGAAACTGGGTCCCAGGTTTATCGGTCCTCATAAGATCGTAGCCATCATCAATCCTGTAGCATTCCGCCTTGCTCTGCCACCTACCTTTAGGATCCATAATGTATTTCATCAATTTCTCCCCAAAAATGCATTGCATCTTCAGTGCCATCACCATTACAGCCATCTTCTGTCATTGTCGGTGTAAACTTGGAGTTTCAGATAGCGAAAATCTTGGATTCTCATATTGTCCGTCGATCACTTCAGTATCTGGTACATTGCAGGGGGTACGGTCCTGAGGAGAGGATGTGGGTACTAGCATCTGATGTTCATGCAGACACGTAGGACACCCCGATAAACCCAATTCTGAGGATCCCTCGGGGGGGTACTTTCATGGGATTACCGCCACAGTGCAGAGCCAGAAGACTGCAGTGTCTGATTGCTCCTACTGCGGCGCTGAGAAGAAGCAATTCTCCTTCATTTTAATGGTGTTTATTCCTTTTGGCAGAACAGGGGTTAATCGGCCATGATAGAAAACTCTGAGCCCAGTTAGCCACTCTCTTCCCCTTTATAATCTGGGTTCTGATGCAATCCATGACAGAGTTAGCATTTGTTGCATGGCTTCAGGAGGGAGAGGAGTTCATATGAGGAGTGTTGGAAGAGTTATCTGTGACTGTTGCGTGGTTTGCAAGTGTGGTAATTCCCGCCCTTCTCTACTTTTGTTTATTCCCCATCCTCCACATATAACAGAGAAAGCCATTTCTCTGTTATATGTGAGTGAATATTTTGTATGCCTGGAATGTTCTATTAACCCTTGTTTGTGTAGCCTTGTTTGTCGGTTTTGAGTATTGCAGTGCACAATAGCGACCCTCTTCCCTGGGTGGGGGAAGAGAACAGGCAGAATGCTAACTAAGGAGATAAGCAAGGGTGGAGGCCCCAGCATCTTCATCTTC
This sequence comes from Dendrobates tinctorius, assembly GCF_039654945.1. Classification (NCBI taxonomy): domain Eukaryota; kingdom Metazoa; phylum Chordata; class Amphibia; order Anura; family Dendrobatidae; genus Dendrobates; species Dendrobates tinctorius. The sequence continues at coordinate 32,044,929 of NW_027361771.1, forward strand.
AGAAGTATTCCGGGGAATAGGGTGAGCTAGGGCGCCCCCTAGTGGTAGGGTCAGAGAAGGAGCCCCTGGTCCCGGGTCACCCGACAGCTGTGTTGTGACATTATCATTGTTCTCAGGGTGTAAATTCTTCACAGTAGACCTTGGAAATCAAGGTCCAAGAGTCTGAAGAGTGGAGAGACAGACATTCCAAGCTGCTTTGAGGTCTAGAGTGAAGTTTCCACAATCAGTGATGGTTTGGGGAGCCATGTCATCTGCTGGTGTAGGTCCACTGTGTTTTATCAAGCCCAAAGTCAGCACGGCCGTCTACCAGGAAATTTTAGCGCACTTCATGCTTCCCTCTGCCGACAAGTTTTTTGGAGTTGGAAATTTCATTCTCTAGCAGGACCTGGCACCTGTCCATACTATCAAAAGTACCAATACCTGGTTTAGAAACAACAGTATCACTGTGCTTGATTGGCCAGCAAACTCGACTGACCTTAACCCCATAGATCTACAGTTGTGACCAAAAGTATTGACACCCCTGCAATTTTGTCAGATAATACTCAGTTTCTTCCTGAAAATTATTGCAAACACAAATTCTTTGGTATTATTATCTTCATTTAATTTGTCTTAAATGAAAAAACACAAAAAGAATTGTCCTAAAGCCAAATTGGATATAATTCCACACCAAACATAAAAAAGAGGGTGGACAAAAGTATTGGCACTGTTCAAAAAATCATGTGATGCTTCTCTAATTTGTGTAATTAACAGCACCTGTAACTTACCTGTGGCACCTAACAGGTGTTGACAATAACTAAATCACACTTGCAGCCAGTTGACATGGATTAAAGTTGACTCAACCTCTGTCCTGTGTCCTTGTGTGTACCACATTGAGCATGGAGAAAAGAAAGAAGACCAAAGAACTGTCTGAGGACTTGAGAAACCAAATTGTGAGGAAACATGAGCAATCTCAAGGCTACAAGTCCATCTCCAAAGACCTGAGTGTTCCTGTGTCTACCGTGTGCAGTGTAATCAAGAAGTTTAAAGCCCATGGCACTGTGGCTAACCTCCCTAGATTTGGACAGAAAAGAAAAATTGACAAGAGATTTCAATGCAAGATTGTGCGGATGTTGGATAAAGAACATCGACTAACATCCAAACAAGTTCAAGCTGCCCTGCAGTCCGAGGGTACAACAGTGTCAACCCATACTATCCGTCGGCGTCTGAATGAAAAGGGACTGTATGGTAGGAAACCCAGAAAGACCCCACTTCTTACCCCGAGACATAAAAAAGCCAGGCTGGAGTTTGCCAAAACTTACCTGAAAAAGCCTAAAACGTTTTGGAAGAATGTTCTCTGATCAGATGAGACAAAAGTAGAGCTTTTTGGGCAAAGGCATCAACATAGAGTTTACAGGAGCAAAAAAGAGGCATTCAAAGAAAAAAACACGGTCCCTACAGTCAAACATGGCGGAGGTTCCCTGATGTTTTGGGGTTGCTTTGCTGACTCTGGCACTGGACTGCTTGACCGTGTGCATGGCATTATGAAGTCTGAAGACTACCAACAAATTTTGCAGCATAATGTAGGGCCCAGTGTGAGAAAGCTGGGTCTCCCTCAGAGGTCATGGGTCTTCCAGCAAGACAATGACCCAAAACACACTTCAAAAAGCACTAGAAAATGGTTTGAGAGAAAGCACTGGAGACTTCTAAGGTGGCCAGCAATGAGTCCAGACCTGAATCCCATAGAACACTTGTGGAGAGATCTAAAAATGGCAGTTTGGAGAATGCACCCTTCAAATATGAGGGACCTGGAGCAGTTTGCCAAAGAAGAATGGTCTAAAATTCCAGCAGAGCATTGTAAGAAACTCATTGATGGTTACCGGAAGCGGTTGGTCGCAGTTATTTTGGCTAAAGGTTGTGCAACCAAGTATTAGGCTGAGGGTGCCAATACTTTTGTCTGGCCCATTTTTGGAGTTTTGTGTAAAATTATCAATGTTTTGCTTTTTGCTTCATTCTCTTTTGTGTTTTTTTCATTTAAGACAAATTAAATGAAGATAATAATACCAAAGAATTTGTGATTGCAATCATTTTCAGGAAGAAACTGAGTATTATCTGACAAAATTGCAGGGGTGTCAATACTTTTGGCCACAACTGTATGGGGTATTGTAAAGAGGAAGATGAGAGACACCAGACCCAGCAATGCAGGTGAGCTGAAGGCTGCTTTCAAAGCAACCTGAGCTTCCATAACACCTCAGCAGTGCTACAGGCTGATCGCCTCCATGCCACACCGCATTGATACAGTAATTGATGCAATTGGTGCCCCGACCAAATATTGATTGCATTTACTGTACATACATTTCAGTCATTTACTGTACATCCATTTCAGTAGGCCAACATTTTGGATTTTAAAATCCTTTTTTCAAGCTGGTGTTATAAAGTATTCTAATTTACTGAGATAATGACTTTGGGGTTTTCATTGGCTGTAAGCCATAATCATCAACATTAACAGAAATAAACACATGAAATAGATCACTCTGTTTGTAATGACTCTATATAATATTTGAGTTTCACTTTTTGTATTGAAACACTGAAATAAATTAACTTTTTAATGATATTCTAATTTTGTGAGATGCACCTGTATGTCTCTAGACTAATAGTGTGTGATAGCTAAATCCCTGAAAGGGATTGGTCCAAGTTTGTGAGTTATCCAGTTGATAGTTTATGACCATTGGGGGCGCGACCACTAGGACCCCCACCAATCCCAAGAAACTGGCTGTGTAGAGCCCTTCATGAATGGAGGTCAAGTATCTGCACCTTGGTTCTATTTATTTCCTTTGTGACTGCCAGAGATAGCTGAATGTTGTACTTAGACCTATAGCAATCAGTAAGTTACCTTATCACCTAAAAACTAGCTTAAAGGGAATCTGTCACCTACCCTTTGGCAGGCGATGAAAACGAGGTCGGTCCAGTCCGATGGGCGGTGTTCCCGATGTATGTCGCCTCCCCATCCTTGCCCGCCGTCCGCAGGTTATTGCTGAATTGGAGTAGGTGTACGCCATTTTTTGCGCGTGCAGCATTTTTATGATAGAAATATGACTGGAGTAACATTTCTGATGAGGTGCTATGCCACTGAGAGGATGCGTCAAATTCATTAAAGGGAACCTGTCAGCACAGTGTCTGGTCGGCGCCATTATACTGAATAAAATGATACCTTGGTTGATGAAATCCGTCTTGTGGTTGTTTCTTAATCTTTATTTTCAGTTTTGTGTTAATGTTATGCTCGTGCCCTAAGGCAGGGTAGGTGTATGTGGTGCTCTGATTAGACTGCTCACAGGTCACTGATCCCTCACTGACCTGTTCCCTAGTTTGCATAAGGCTGGTTTCACATGTCCTGATAGTTACGGTACCGGAAAAACCGGTTCCGGAGATATCATTGTCCGTGTGTCCATGTGTGTACTACGTGCAGCACACGTGTGGCAACTGTGTGCCACCCGTGTACCGCTTCAGGACCACACGGATGGCCGCTGGGGAAGTAGCGCTACTGTAAGCAGCTGTCCCCCAGCCGCTGGTGGTGAATCGTGCAACTCTCTCGCAAGTGAGTATGAGCCCTAAGATGTGTGTCTGACAGTAAGCCTGCCACCTATTTCCAAAAGGAACCTGCTGAGATGTAGCTATATTGTGCTATAATTTAGGCTGTAACTCAGGATTAGTGCAAGAAATAAAATGTAATTACTGGTGCTCTGCTGTGTATATCACTATGTCTATGCATGACCACCTGTAAAATTGTGTTCAGAGGTGATCATACACTAAAGAACATATTCTTGTTCTCAGGGGCGGACACTGACAGCTTGGGGCCCCTGTGCAAGAAATGTGTCTGGGTCCCCTTCCTTTTATGGCGACAAAGCTACATATATATATATATATATATATATATATATATATATATATATATATACACACACAGTTGTGGCCAAAAGTATTGACACCCCTGCAATTCTGTCAGATAATACTCAGTTTCTTCCTGAAAATGATTGCAAACACAAATTCTTTGGTATTGTTATCTTCATTTAATTTGTCTTAATTGAAAAAGCACAAAAGAGAATGAAGGAAAAAACAAAACATTGATCATTTCACACAAAACTCCAAAAATGGGCCAGACAAAAGTATTGGCACCCTCAGCCTAATACTTGGTTGCACAACCTTTCGCCAAAATAACTGCGACCAACCGCTTCCAGTAACCATCAATGAGTTTCTTACAATGCTCTGCTGGAATTTTAGACCATTCTTCAATGGCAAACTGCTCCAGGTCCCTGATATTTGGAGGGTGCCTTCTCCAAACTGCCATTTTTAGATCTCTCCACAGGTGTTCTATGGGATTCAGGTCTGCACTCATTGCTGGCCACCTTAGAAGTCTCCAGTGCTTTCTCTCAAACCATTTTCTAGTGCTTTTTGAAGTGTGTTTTGGGTCATTGTCCTGCTGGAAGACCCATGACCTCTAAGGGAGACCCATCTTTCTCACACTGGGCCCTACAATATGCTGCAAAATTTGTTGGTAGTCTTCTGACTTCATAATGCCATGCACACGGTCAAGCAGTCCAGTACCAGAGGCAGCAAATCAACCCCAAAACATCAGGGAACCTCTGCCATGTTTGACTGTAGGGACCGTGTTCTTTTCTTTGAATGCCTTTTTTTCTCCTGTAAACTCTATGTTGATGCCTTTGCCCAAAAAGCTCTACTTTTGTCTCATCTGACCAGAGAACATTCTTCCAAAACGTTTTAGGATTTTTCAGGTAAGTTTTGGCAAACTCCAGCCTGGCTTTTTTATGTCTCGGTGTATGAAGTGGGGTCTTCCTGGGTGTCCCATCATACAGTCCCTTTTCATTCAGACGCCAACGGATAGTACGGGTTGACACTGTTGTACCCTCGGACTGCAGGGCAGCTTGAACTTGTTTGGATGTTAGTCGAGGTTCTTTATCCAACATCCGCACAATCTTGCGTTCAAATCTCTTGTCAATTTTTCTTTTCCGTCCACATCTAGGGAGGTTAGCCACAGTGCCATGGGCTTTAAACTTCTTGACACTGCGCACGGTAGACACAGGAACATTCAGGTCTTTGGAGATGGACTTGTAGCCTTGAGATTGCTCATGCTTCCTCACAATTTGGTTTATCAAGTCCTCAGACAGTTCTTTGGTCTTCTTTCTTTTCTCCATGCTCAATGTGGTACACACAAGGACACAGGACAGAGGTTGAGTCAACTTTAATCCATGTCAACTGGCTGCAAGTGTGATTTAGTTATTGCCAACATCTGTTAGGTGCCACAGGTAAGTTACAGGTGCTGTTAATTACACAAATTAGAGAAGCATCACATGATTTTTCGAACAGTGCCAATACTTTTGTCCACCCTCTTTTTTATGTTTGGTGTGGAATTATATCTAATTTGGCTTTAGGACAATTCTTTTTGCATTTTTTCATTTAAGACAAATTAAATGAAGATAATAATACCAAAGAATTTGTGATTGCAATCATTTTCAGGAAGAAACGGAGTATTATCTGACAGAATTGCAGGGGTGTCAATACTTTTGGCCACAACTGTGTATATATATACCGTATATACTCGTGTATAAGCTGAGATTTTCAGCCCATTTTTTTGGGCTGAAAGTCCCCCTCTCGGCTTATACACGGGTCATATAACTGGGGGTCGGCGGGGGAGGGAGAGCGTGGGTGTCAGAGATCATACTTACCTGTTGTGACGACTCCTGGAGTGGACCCTCTGGGTCGTGACACCAACCCTCCCAGGGCGAGGTGACCTAGTGAAGACGACCCCCTATACAGGGAGTGTCAGGGGCAAGCCCCAGGGGGTGAGGCACCACGACTGCTGGCACCAGGCGGCCGGCTCACAGGAGACACGAGTGGGTGAGTGTGTCTGCAGGAACGTGTAAAGCGTGGACACGGCAACACGTGGTATACAGAGACTACGTTCATCCGGGTGTGAGTGAAGCAGGATTTGTGCAAGGCGCACGTCAGAGCACTGAGTCAGGCAGCAGGTGTGCCAGGAGGTGTAACAGAGTACAGGAGCAGGGTGTGTGCCAGAGGGCACAATAGAGCATAAGACAGAGCGCAGGATTGGTACATGTGCCAGGAGGCACAACAGAGTAAGAGACTGAGTACAGGATCAGGGCATGTGCCCGGAGGCACAACTGAGTATAAGACAGAGCACGGAATCAGAGTGTGTGCCAGGAGGCACAACTGAGTATAAGACAGAGCACGGAATCAGAGTGTGTGCCAGGAGGCACAACTGAGAATGAGACAGAGTACAGGGTCAGAGCATGTTCCAGGAGGCACAACCAAGTACGAGACAGAGCACAGGGTCACAGCGTGTGCCAGAAGGCACAACCAAGTACAAAGCAGAGGACCTGAATACAGCGCACAGCCAGGCAGGGACACGGCAGACCAAGCCAGGAAGCACAACAATAATCAGGCACCTCCCCTAGGGGGAGGTCGTCTGATATAGCACGACTACTACTGGTTCCGGGTCAGGACCTAGTCAGAAAGCACATGACCACTACAGGTTCCGGGTCAGGTCCTCCATTACCATAGAGAGGACCGAGCCCTATACAGCACTGACAGGAGCACGCAAGCGCAAACGTGACATGTAGGAGGAGACTCGGGGACGAGAGCTGCGCGTGCGCACCCGACGGGACCCCCGGAGTGACCGCGGCTCCGGAAGAGATGACGTCGGGACCGAGGTCCCGCCCCCAGGTGAGCATGGCATGACAGTACCCCCCCTTTACGCCCCCTCTTTCTAAAACTGGAGAGGAACTTAGACAAAATCTGGGGTGCGTGGATATTCTCCCTGGGTTCCCATGACCTCTCCTCAGGGCCAAAACCCTTCCAATCGACCAAGAACATGGTTCTCCCTCTTACCTTCTTCATGGCCAAAATATCATTCACCTCAAACTCATCCCCCAAGCCAACAGGCTGGGGTGTGTGGCCTGGAGAAGGATGAAATCGGTTAAGAACCACAGGTTTTAGGAGAGATACATGGAAAGAATTGGGAATACGGAGTGAAGGAGGCAGCTTCAATTTGTAAGCAACATCATTAATCCGCCTGAGGACCTCAAAAGGACCAATGTAACGGGGACCCAGTTTGTAAGATGGTACCTTAAGGCGGACGTATTTGGTGGAGAACGACACTTTGTCACCAGGGAGAAATGGAGGAACGTCCAGACGCCTCTTGTCAGCGTGTAATTTCATTCTGTCCCGTGCTTTCTCGAGAGCGGTTTTGGTCTCCTGCCATACCCTGGAGAACTCCACAGACAGAGAATCGGCAGCAGGTACCCCCGAGACAGGAAGTACCAGTAGAGGCACATTGGGATGCTGTCCAAAGACGATGAAGAAAGGAGACTTGGTAGACGATTCACTGGAGTGATTATTATAGGCGAACTCAGCCCAAGGAAGTAGACCGACCCAGTCATTCTGATGAGCATTAGAAAAATGCCGGAGGTAGGATGTAAGGATCTGGTTGGTACGTTCTACCTGCCCATTGGTTTGGGGGTGATAGGCGGAAGAGAAATCCAATGACACTTTCATGAGTCCGCATAGAGCTCTCCAGAATCGGGAGGTGAATTGGACCCCTCTGTCAGACACGATGTGCTGGGGGAAGCCGTGAATCCTGAAGATATGGGAAATGAAGATCTTCGCCAAGTCAGGAGCAGAGGGTAGTCCGGGAAGAGGAATGAAGTGGGCCATCTTTGAAAATCGGTCTACAACCACCAAGACCACAGTACAACCGGAAGAACAAGGCAGATCTGTAATGAAATCCATGGCTATGTGCTGCCATGGAGCCGACGGAACGGGAAGCGGGAACAGAAGACCGTAGGGTGGTTGTCTGGGTATCTTGTTCTGGGCACAGGACGGGCAAGATGCCACAAAGTCTTTAACATCCTGGGAGAGTGAAGGCCACCAATAATGGCGAGAGATTAAGTCCAAAGTCTTTTTGACACCAACGTGGCCGGCAATCTTGGACGAATGTCCCCAATTTAGCACTCGTTTTCGGTTATTCTCAGCCACAAAGGTTCTTCCCGGAGGTAACGTGGTTAACTTGACAGGGGCCACAGTAATCACTTTGGATATATCAATGATATGAGAGGGTTCTTCCTCTGCATCAGATGACAGGAATGATCTTGACAACGCATCCGCTCTAACGTTCTTATCGCCGGGCCGAAAATGTAGCTCAAAGTCAAAGCGGGCGAAGAATAGGGACCACCTGGCTTGCTGAGGATTGAGCCTCTGTGCGGACTGGATGTACGCCAGGTTCTTATGGTCCGTGAAGATCTTGAATGGATGTATGGCACCTTCCAGTAAGTACCTCCACTCCTCCAAGGCCAACTTAATGGCCAATAGCTCTTTGTCGCCAATGGATTAGTTCTGCTCAGTGGAGGAAAATACTTTAGAAAAGAAGCCACAGGTGACAAAACATCCAGAAGAGGATTTCTGCAGAAGGACTGCGCCAGCCCCAGTAGAGGATGCGTCCACCTCGAGAGTGAAAGGTCTACTAACCTCAGGTCGGTGAAGCGCCGGAGCAGCGGCGAAGGCTTGTTTCAATGACTGGAATGCCTCTTCAGCCTCAGAGGGCCAAGCCTTTGGGTTAGCTCCCTTGCAGATAAGGGACGAGATGGGGCGAACCAACGAGGAGAAATGAGGAACAAACTGTCGGTAGTAGTTCGCAAAACCAAGGAAGCGTTGGATTGCCTTCACCCCATGGGGCTGTGGCCAATCGAGGACGGCAGACACCTTTGCCGGATCCATGCGTAGACCTGATTCTGAGATAATGTACCCCAAGAATGGCAAGGACGTTTGCTCGAAGGCACATTTATCGAGCTTGGCATAAAGGCGGTTCTCCCTCAGGCGCTGGAGGACTTGACGCACGTTCTTTCTGTGGGCGGAGAGGTCTGGGGAAAAAACGAGGATGTCATCCAGATAGACTACCACGCAGGAGTACAGCATATCCCGGAAGACGTCATTCACGAACTCCTGGAACACCGCTGGGGCATTGCAGAGGCCGAAGGGCATGACCAAGTACTCATAATGACCGTCTCTGGTGTTAAAGGCGGTCTTCCACTCATCCCCGGAACGAATGCGGATCAAGTTGTAGGCCCCATGAAGATCCAGTTTGGTGAAAATTCGAGCTCCTCTAAGTCGGTCAAAGAGCTCCGGGATCAATGGCAATGGGTACTTGTTCTTGACAGTGATATCGTTCAGGCCTCGGTAGTCTATGCAAGGACGGAGGGAGCCGTCCTTCTTTTTTACAAAGAAAAATCCCGCTCCCGCGGGCGAGGAGGACTTACGGATAAAACCTCTTGCAAGGTTCTCCTGGATATAGTCAGACATAGCTTGGGTCTCAGCAGGGGATAGCGGGTATATCCTACCCCTGGGTGGTGTAGAACCAGGAATGAGGTCAATCGGACAGTCATATGGCCGATGGAGGGGAAGAGTCTCGGCCTCCTTCTTGTCGAAGACATCTGCAAAGGACCAGTAAGCCGACGGCAGACCTGTAGGTGCCGGGGATGGACCGGCAGAGTTCAATTGACGGACGGGCAACAGGCACTTCTCCTGACAGAACGGTCCCCACCGGAGTATCTCGCCCGACCGCCAGTCCAGGGTTGGCTCATGAGACCGTAGCCAAGGGAGGCCTAGAAGAAGTGTGTAAGACATGGTAGACAAGACGAGGAAGGAGATCTTCTCCCGGTGCAGGGCTCCAATCTGCAGCTCGATCTCTTCGGTGGCCTGGGTAACAGTCTCCTGCACGGACGTACCATTGACCGAAACAATCGACCGAGGAGTCTCCAGGGATCTGACAGGAATCTGGTATTTTTTTACCGCCTCGAGTGTGATAAAATTCCCCTCCGCGCCAGAATCCAGATAAGCCTCCTCAGAATAACTCTTGGCACCGAGATTCAACAATACGGACACGAGCAGGGGAGGAGAGGAATCACGTACACCTAGGGAGGCCTCTCCTATCAACCCTAGGCGGAGAAGTTTCCCGGCTTCTCGGAGCAGGAACGGAGGAGGTGAGAGGAGCTCCTCTCTCTGGCTAATTCACGGGCGCGTTCCTGAAACCGCAGGTCAATGCGTGTCGCCAGAGAGATCAGATCCTCTAAAGAGGTGGGGGTATCCCGACCTGCCAGTACGTCTTTGATCCGACCGGACAGGCCACGCCAAAAGATCCCTACGAGAGCCTCGTTGTTCCAACCGAGTTCGGAGGCCAAGGTACGAAAACGGATGGCATACTGTCCCACCGGTAGCGTACCCTGATGAAGGTTAAAGAGGGACTCGGTGATAGAGGCCAGCCGACCCGGCTCGTCGAACACCTTGCGGAAGGTGTCCAAAAAGGTGGAAAGCTGAGAGACGAGTGGGTCATTGCGCTCCCAGAGGGGGTTCACCCATGCTAACGCCTCCCCCTCTAAGTGTGAAACAATAAAGGTAGTTTGGGCGCGCTCAGTGGGATAGTGCTGCAGCAAAAGCTCCAAATGTAACCGGCATTGGTTCAGAAATCCTCGACAAAACTTGGGGTCCCCGCTATATCAGGGTGGCTTGCCGAGGCGCGGCATCGGGTGCGGGGCCGAGGACTGGGCAGAAACGGATTGTATGGCCGACAAACGGGACTCCATGGATTTCAAAAGGGCCATAATCCTGGTCTGACTCTCCCGTAGGAACACCAGTTCCTTTTGGATGGAGGTGGTGGCACCAGCGGGGTCCATGGCCCGATTATACTGTGACGACTCCTGGAGTGGACCCTCTGGGTCGTGACACCAACCCTCCCAGGGCGAGCTGACCTAGTGAAGACCACCCCCTATACAGGGAGTGTCAGGGGCAAGCCCCAGGGGGTGAGGCACCACGACTGCTGGCACCAGGCTGCCGGCTCACAGGAGAGTGTGTCTGCAGGAACGTGTAAAGCGTGGACACGGCAACACGTGGTATCAGGGCCGGACTGGGACTAAAATTCAGCCCTGGCATTTGAAGTTACACAGGCCCACTAATCACATGGTGACTATATAATATCTTTGTACAGTTATAGTTTACAAGAAGTGAGAGGAGATTAACACGACTATATAACATGTAGTCACAGCTGTGCCCAGTATTTCAGCTCAGTCCTATTTATTGCTTTTAGGTACAGTACTCCTCCCAAATCTCTGCCCCCTTTTATATGCATGATTACAGAATTCCTGGCAGAACTGCTCTCTATTGGGCAACCAGACCCCCTGGTCATAGCCGCCCCTATCATACCTCCCAACTTTTGAAGAAGGGAAAGACGGACAAAGACTGCAAATTTTGGCCACGCCCAACCACACCCATTTCACGACTAGTCACACCCATGTCCACACCTAATCGCACCCATTTGGCACTGCTGATCACACTGACTGGTACTGAGTGCACAGTGGCTGGCATTATGGGCACACTGACTGGCACTAAGGAAGAGAGAAAACAGAGAGAGAGAAAAAAGAAAACAGAGAGAGCGAGAAAGAAAGGGGAAAGAAAGAACAGTGAGAGACAAAGAAAGAACAGTGAGCCGTACACACGGCTCCGCTCCGTACACCTCGTACACACGGCTCCGCTCCGTACACCTCGTACACACGGCTCCGCTCCGTACACCTCGTACACACGGCTCCGCTCCGTACACCTCGTACACACACGGCTCCGCTCCGTACACCTCGTACACTCGCGGCTCCGCTCCGTACACGCGTGGCTCCACTCCGTACACCTCATACACACGGCTCCGCTCCGTACACACACGGCTCCTCTCCGTACGCCTCGTACACACGGCTCCACTCCGTACACCTCGTACACACACGGCTCCTCTCCGTACACCTCGCACACACGGCTAAACGCTCCGTACACCTCGTACACAAGGCTCCGCTCCGTACACCTCGCACACACGGCTCCGCTCCGTACACCTCGTACACACGGCTCCTCTCCGTACACCTCGTACACACGGCTCCGCTCCGTACACCTCGTACACACGGCTCCGCTCATACACCTCGTACACACGTCTCCTCTCCGTACACCTCGCACACACGGCTCCGCTCCGTACACCTCGTACACACACGGCTCCGCTCCGTACACCGTACACTCGCGGCTCCGCTCCGTACACGCGTGGCTCCACTCCGTACACCTCATACACACGGCTCCGCTCCGTACACACACGGCTCCTCTCCGTACGCCTCGTACACACGGCTCCACTCCGTACACCTCATACACACACGGCTCCTCTCCGTACACCTCGTACACAAGGCTCCGCTCCGTACACCTCGCACACACGGCTCCGCTCCGTACACCTCGTACACACGGCTCCTCTCCGTACACCTCGTACACACGGCTCTGCTCCGTACACCTCGTACACACGGCTCCGCTCGTACACCTCGTACAACGGCTCCGCTCCGTACACACACGGCTCCTCTCCGTACACCTCGTACACACGGCTCCACTCCGTACACCTCGTACACACACGGCTCCTCTCCGTACACCTCGTACACACGGCTAAACGCTCCGTACACCTCGTACACACGGCTCCGCTCCGTACACCTCGTACACACGGCTCCTCTCCGTACACCTCGTACACACGGCTCTGCTCCTTACACCTCGTACACACGGCTCCGCTCCGTACACCTCGTACAACGGCTCCGCTCCGTACATGCGTGGCTCCGCTCCGTACACCTCGTACACACGGCTCCGCTCCGTACACCTCGTACACACGGCTCCGCTCCGTACACCTCGTACACACACGGCTCCGCTCCGTACACCTCGTACACTCGCGGCTCCGCTCCGTACACCTCGTACACACGGCTCTGCTCCGTACGCCTCGTACACACACGGCTCCGCTCCGTACGCCTCGTACACACACGGCTCCCCTCCGTACGCCTCGTACACACGGCTCCGCTCCGTACACCTCGTACACTCGCGGCTCCGCTCCGTACACCTCGTACACACGGCTCCGCTCCGTACGCCTCGTACACACACGGCTCCGCTCCGTACGCCTCGTACACACACGGCTCCGCTCCGTACGCCTCGTACACACGGCTCCGCTCCGTACGCCTCGTACACACGGCTCGGCTCCGTACGCCTCGTACACACGGCTCGGCTCCGTACGCCTCGTACACACGGCTCGGCTCCGTACGCCTCGTACACACGGCTTCGCTCCGTACGCCTCGTACACACGGCTCCGCTCCGTACACCTCGTACACACACGGCTCCGCTCCGTACACCTCGTACACACGCGGCTCCGCTCCGTACACCTCGTACACACGGCTCTGCTCCGTACATCTCATACACACACAGCTCTGCTACATCCACACTGTAAATCCTGACCCCACACATACTTACCTCAACCAGCACCATGACAACAGCAAAGCAGAGTCTTGCAGACGGTAGAGGCAAGGCTGAGCGCACAGGACCTGTGATGAGGTCACAGGAGGGGCGGAGTCAGGGGTGATATGATCGGGGCTCTGGACAAAGGCTCCTGATCATGTGACCCCCCTGACTCCTCCCCTCCTGTGACCTCATCACAGGTCCTGCGAACAGAGCGAGCAGGCAAGCGAGTGCGACGCTGTGAGTGGCTGCGGGGGTGAGGGGGTCTCATGCTACGGCGAGGATGGGGTGCGTGGGGGGGGCGTGGCGGCTTATCTCCCTGCAGTGCGGGAGGAACTTGAATCTATCACCGCCGTGCTGCAGAGGGCCGGCGGCAGGAGCCACAGTGGCCGCAGCAGCTGGCAAGCGGCCCACGTGACAGCGGCCCAGCGGGAAAATGCCCGGTTGGTTATATTGCCAATCCGGGCCTGCGTGGTATACAGAGACTACGTTCGTCCGGGTGTGAGTGAAGCAGGATTTGTGCAAGGCGCACGTCAGAGCACTGAGTCAGGCAGCAGGTGTGCCAGGAGGTGTAACAGAGTACAGGAGCAGGGTGTGTGCCAAAGGGCACAACAGAGCATAAGACAGAGCGCAGGATTGGTACGTGTGCCAGGAGGCACAACAGAGTAAGAGACTGAGTACAGGATCAGGGCATGTGCCCGGAGGCACAACTGAGTATAAGACAGAGCACAGAATCAGAGTGTGTGCCAGGAGGCACAACTGAGTATGAGACAGAGTACAGGGTCAGAGCATGTGCCAGGAGGCACAACCAAGTACGAGACAGAGCACAGGGTCAGAGCATGTGCCAGGAGGCACAACCAAGTACAAAGCAGAGGACCTGAATACAGCGCACAGCCAGGCAGGGACACGGCAGACCAAGCCAGGAAGCACAACAATAATCAGGCACCTCCCCTAGGGGGAGGTCGTCTGATATAGCACATGACGACTACTACTGGTTCCGGGTCAGGACCTAGCCAGAAAGCACATGACCACTACAGGTTCCGGGTCAGGTCCTCCATTACCATAGAGAGGACCGAGCCCTATACAGCACTGACAGGAGCGCGCAAGCGCAAACGTGACATGTAGGAGGAGACCCGGGGACGAGAGCTGCGCGTGCGCACCCGACGGGACCCCCGGAGTGACCGCGGCTCCGGAAGAGATGATGTCGGGACCGAGGTCCCGCCCCCAGGTGAGCATGGCGTGACACCTGTCCTGCCGCGGACTCTGCAGCCTCGCTTCTAATTTCCACTGTCTCCCTTCCTGTCTTCAGCGGTCACGTGGTACCGCTCATTACACTCATGAATATGCGCATATTCATGAGTGTAATGAGCGGTACCACGTGACCGCTGAAGACAGGAAGGGAGACAGTGGAGAAGCGAGGCTGCAGAGACCGCAGCAGGATGGGTGAGTGTAGCGATATTCACCTGTCCCCTGGTCTATCGCTGCTCACCGCTGTCTCTGCTGCATCCTGTGTCAGTGACGTTTAAGCAGCAAGGGGCACGGTGAAGTGGTTAGTGCGCGCCGCCCCTCTGCTGGCTGAACAGTCACTGACACAAGAAGTAGCAGACAGCGGCGATGGACGCAGGAGAGGTGAGTATGGCATTTTTTTTGCAGCAGCAGCATATGGGGGCATATTCTATGGGGCAGCATATGGGGGCATAGTCTATGGAGCAGCATATGGGGGCATAATCTATGGGGCAGCATATGGGGGCATAATCTATGGGGCAGCATATGGGGGCATAGTCTATGGAGCAGCATATGGGGGCATAATCTATGGGACAGCATATGGGGGGCATAAACTATGGAGAAGCATATGGGGGCATATTCTATGGAGCAGCATATGGGGGCATAGTCTAAGGATTCCACCCTCGGCTTATGCATGAGTCAATAAGTTTTCCCAGTTTTTTGTGGCAAAATTAGGAGGGTCGGCTTATACACGGGTCGGCTTATACACGAGTATATACAGTGTGTGTATATATATAGCCACACACACATATATGTATATATATATATATATATATATATTACATACTCTCCTTTATTATGTATATTGCTGTCCCTTATAAAGTGCCCTCTCTTGTTATGTACAGTATCGTTCCTTACATATTGGATTATATAGAGCCCTGCTTTTTAATACATACCATCCTGTCTTGTTAGCTGTATAATGCAATGATGGCTGATGGAGCATGGGAAAGCTTCCCTTCTAATGGAGGAGCTGATGGACTGGTAGTCTGGTCACTGACTGCTCCATCAGCAATCATTTTATATCTAAAAAGAGAGGGGACTGTGTAATAAAAAGGGCGCTGTGAATAACAAAATTAACAAGAATACACTATATAAGGGAAAGCACTCTACACAACAGCAGAGGAAGCTATATAATAAGGGACGGCACCATATATAACTAGAGAGGATGGTAAGTAATAAGTGATGGTGTTATACATAATAAAAGGAAACTATGTAACTAAGGATGGTGTTATACAGAGTTAGTGAGAACACTATATACTAATGGACTGTATTAGACATAATAAGCGATAATAATGTCTTCCTCCACCTCCCCCTGTTCCTAAGTCCATTATACGTACCCCTTCCTCCCATCCCAATCCCCCACATCCCTCATTGTGCTCCTCCCCCTGAATCCCATTATTGTCCTCTCCCACCCCATGATTGCCCTCTTCACCACCTACATCATTGCCTTCTCCCCTGCCACCCCATCATTGCCCATTCCACCACCTCCATCATTTCCTCCTACCCCACCACCCCCATTATTGCCCTTTCCACCATCACCATCATTGCATTCTCCCACCACCCCTATCATCATTGCTTTTTCTCCCATCACCCCATCATTACCCTTTCCACCACCTCCATCATTGCCCTCTCCATCAACCCCATTATTGCCCTTTCCACCACCTTCTTCATTGCCTTCTCCTCCACCACCCCTATCATTCCCTCCTTCCCCACCACTCCCATCATTGTCTTTTCCACTACCACCATCATTGCCTTCTCCCCATCACCCCATCATTGCCTTCTCCCCATCACCCCATCATTGCCTTGTCCCCATCACCCCATCATTGCCGCCTCCCCCATCACTGCCTCCTCCCCCATCACCCCCATCATTGCCCTCTCCTCCACCTACACACACAGACACACAGCACTATTCACCTCTTTGCACATTCCCCCGCAGCACTACACACGCACGCACACACACACCACCACTCATCTCTACACACACACACAACACACGTACATACAAAAAAAAACACACACAGCAAAATTCACCTGTCTGCATGGTCTCCCGCAGCATCACCGCCTCCAGCTGCCTCCTGTCTCTGGCACAGCTGGCCGCTGAATGATGACATCATCCAGTGACATCATCTAGCGGCGCTTCTGTCTGTGTAAGAGACAGGAAGCTCGGGCACCGGGCAGGAAGCAGGACGGATCCCTGCAGCTTCGCTCCACTGCTATTTTCTCTTGTAGGCAGTAGAGCTTCTAGGATCGCTCCCTGCCCGCCGCACATGAGGGCAATCTAGCCAGGGGCTCCCTGGAGCCTCGGGCCTGGAGAAACCGGCCAGATTGCCCTCATTAATTTCCCTCATTATTAGCCACCCTGCAGGAGTCCCCCTCCACCTCTGGGCCCCGGTGCCCCCTTGTTCTGCTATTAAAGACATAACACTGTATCCACCCATTTATATATCAAGGTCAACGTCAAGGGTTTTTTCAAGATTAATCTGCAGAAACACACCGCTCTCCTGCCTCTCACTTCCCTGCTTGCCAGGGGGTGGTGTACTCCTGAAGATTGGCAGTTTGAGCTGGAAGCTTCTTAGGTGGATTGAAGCTGTATTGGATACAGCAATCTGGACAGCTTCTTATTAGCATTTGCATGCCTCTGAAGTAAAGAGCTTGTAAGGGCTGCAGTCATTGCCTAGGACACTAGCAAACTCTACAGAGATGACTGGTAACATAAGCAACACAAAATATACTACATCATTTAAAATGCTGTCCATTTATGTTACTGAGACAACTCCTTAAATATTTTAAAAGTGCACATTTTTCATTCTTTGCACGTACCCTCTCTACACTAATTTTAATGCACAGATTTACCTTAGCAAACATTCGCTTGTACAGTATTTTAAGGGAATTAAGTCCTTATTCTAGCTGCCTCTCTTTACAAGCAGGAGAGATTTTGGTAACTGAGTAGGACTATTCTGGGACAAGCATATCCCCTACACTTTTTTCCCCCTCGACCCTGTAAAAAATAGACATAGTTTGTAGCAGGGGGGGAAAACACACAGGAGAGGACCCCTGTTGAACAATATATGGGCCCTTTGATGTTCAATACTGTATCTCATCATGCACAACTCCACCTGCTGTAGAAGTGGGCCCCATTGCTTCTTGGGCCCTTGTGCAGATTCCTGGGCTGCATCAATGGTATGGCCGCCTCTGCTTTTATGAGATTATGGGTGCAGTCGGACGGCCGTATAACATGGACGACAATCACATCTCTGTGGCTGTCGTGACAGGACCATGTCAGCTTCATGTATTTCAATGCAGCTGTCACACTTGGGTCATTAGCGCTGCCGGCCAGTCCGAGTATTGCAAAGCGATTGTCATCCATGTTATACGGCCGTCTGACTGCGCCTTAG
The DNA here is from genome assembly GCF_039654945.1 of Dendrobates tinctorius. Taxonomy (NCBI): domain Eukaryota; kingdom Metazoa; phylum Chordata; class Amphibia; order Anura; family Dendrobatidae; genus Dendrobates; species Dendrobates tinctorius. The sequence continues at coordinate 32,062,949 of NW_027361771.1, forward strand.
GATGCAATTCTGAAGTGCCTTGACGTTCCCTTACCTGGCAATGTGCGGATGTGCATCACTACATGCCATATGCAATGGAGTCCAGCCATTTTCATCCCTCTGTTCTATGTCGGCGCCGTATTTCACTAGCATCTTTACACACTCTAGATTCCCAGAGAGGACTGCTTCATGCAGAGCACCCATGCCTGAGGGTCGAGAACAAGTGTCAGCCGCAAACGTTCGACAGCTTTTATTTCTATAAAACATACAATAGGACATATAATATTACAGTATATACACTAAAATATTCTTATATTTAACATTATCCAGCAATGTTGTAAATGTAATGACTCTTAGTTCTATTGCACAGAGATTTTTCATGTCAAAATGAGGCGACCTACATATGTGATGTGACACTACCATATATATATATATATATATATATATATATATATATATATATATATATATGTATGTATATTATATATATATATATATATATATATACGGTGAATGAACACCACACACAGAATATTTATTTCTTTGAATTCTTTTTGGGGGCTATATATTCTGTGTGTGGTATTCATTGCAGTGTTAATTATTTTTTATTTACGGTATTTCGTTTCTATATAGGTTTTTGCTTTTTCTTACACATGTTTGATTTGAAAGATTGGAGGAGGGAACTTCTTATGGAGCCAATATTTAGCTCTTAAGGCCCCGTCAGACACAGCGATATCGCCAGCGAGATCGTTGATTTTGTGACGCCACAGCGATCCACCAGTGAGATCGCTGTGTGTGACATGAATCAGCGACCGGCCCCCCCCTCCGGGTATCGCTGATCGTGCAGGATCGTCCTGGGCCATTTTTTAATTGTTGGTCTCCCGCTGGCCAGCACGCATCGCTGCGTGTGGGAGCGAGAGACCAGCGATCAGCGACGCTGGACGCTGGTTTCCAATGTAAACAGCGGGTATCTAAGAGCCGCGTGGCTCTTGGTTACCCGCTGTTTACATTGGAAACCAGCTTGCTCACTGGTCCTGATCGATGGAGGGGCTGTCTATGTGACAACTCACCAGCGATCAGCCTAACTATGTCCCAGCGATCCCATCCATGTCGGATCGCTGTTGGGACTGCTGGGACATCGTTATATGTAACGGGGCTTTAAGGTTTTGATTCATTTTCGACCATTGAGCCATTTAATTTAATGGGGAAAATCAGTGAGAAATGTAAAGCCATATGCATTTCATACAGATAAATGGCTCAGAGAAAATCGCATTGCAAACGCATTACACACGGATTACCATACGGAGAACACTCGTGCAACTCTTGGCAGGGAGACTCGAACCAATTTTTCATACGTTTAGGGTGACTCTGGCCTAAGGTATGTTCTCACTGAGGTTTTTGAGGAGTTTTTGAAACAGAAATTGTCTTAAAAAAAACTGCAAAACCCCTCAAAAACTTGGAGTTTCCACTACTTTTTCCACTCCAAAAACATAGCAACATCTCACTGTTAACACACCCTTAGGCCGGAGTCACACTAGTGTATCACATCTGATGCGATATGCTAATGACACTTGGCTCTTGTTGTGTTGCGAGCGGGAGCATGCACCGATCCTCTCGCATGAGAATATTGGAGCACAGCTGAGGAGGAGACGGAGAAAGTAATTTCTCCATCTCCTCTTCTGCTGGTGTTGGTGGGAATTGCACTGCACTTGGGTGATATCTGACTGCAGTGCAATGTTTCATATGCACCCATAAATTTACATGAATGTGTGAGTTCCGAATTTGGCATGCAATCGCAGCATGCTACATTTTTTCCTGTCAGATCGGAACAGGAAAAAAGTAATTGAGAAAAGGAGCGAGATTACACAAATGTTATTTTATTTTTCCTTTTCCTTCAACCATATTCACATGTCCATGAAACATAGGCAGTACTCGGATCCCAATATCCGGTCCAATTGCGGGGTCTCTTGATTGCACGCGACACATGCAGGGATTGCCTGTTTGTTAGGCAATCCCTGCGTGTGTTGAGCCTGTTGAACAGCGCGAGACATGGGGGCGCAGGGACTCTAACATATTTTTCAAGCACGCCGAAGTCACTCGATTAGCACCCGAGCATTCTCCGATAACACCTTAGCATGTTCGCTCATCACTACTAACTACCTCATATGTGCCTATAAGGCTACGGTCACATGACCGTATATTCTCCCATCTGAGAGAATCTTGCCGATCATGCAAATCACACTCTGATCAGAGTGTGATCAAAGTGTTATCTGATTCTCTCTGATGAGGAAAAGATTGAGAAAAAAATGTCTCCATCTCCTCCTTTCTGTCAGTGCACGGAATTCGGACTACAGTCAGATATCACCCATTTGCAGTCCAATGTTTTCCACAGACTCATTTACTTGCATGGCCAAGTGAAATCCGCTAATTAGATCCAATTTGGACATGCTATAATTCTTTCCTCGGACAGTCTAACATTTTCATGGCCTCAAAGACTAACATTGGTCCGGGTGCAATCCAATGTTTTGTCGGATCACACTCAAACTGATAGTATGGTTGCTGCACGAGCCCTTACATGGTGAGCTCAGGTTTGGGGACCAGGCAGTCAGACCGGGCATTGCAATCAGAGCATAGGGCCGTGTTTCTTGTACCAGCCTTAAGAAGCAGAATTTTAATGCCCAACACCAGTCCTCCCCATAATTAAGTACAGTTTATTAATTAACCTTTGACTATAGATTAAAATATATTGCCAATTTTCAATTGTTGTTCATTTGACTAAGGTCAAGGGAGAAAATTAAGATAAGTGCTATCTTTCTTCTTTGTTCCTCAAAAATTTAGTGAATTGCTGTTTAAGAAATGCCTAATAACTGTAATTAAAGAGAAGCTAGACCTGTATCAGATGTTATATACCGCCATCATATAGAAGGGGGAGTACATGGAGCTATACCGATCAGTACCAATATTCTGGAGGGCAATGGTTCTAGGAGTAAATAACATCCAAAGCGGTGTGAATTCCTCTCTACAAATGCAAAACCTTACATTATTCTGCCTCCGTTACAGAAGGACATATATCTACTACACCCAGATTGTTGAAATTGCTCACACTTTGAGGTTCCGCATGTTTTCTTGTAGCAATGCAGCTCAACAACAGCAAATAAACAACTGTCACATACAGCTCTGATGTCATTAGTGGAGCATCCCTGGCAAATATGCCCAAGACTGGACAAGTCCCAGGAGTCGGGGAGTCATGGTGAATAACATTTCTGGCTATTTTTACTCATGGTTACCATTATACTACTTCCTTACTTAACCAAAAACTCATATTTCACTTGAAATTAGGTTTGTTCCTCAAAACGAGATGAGACATGATGCCCTCACCTGTTAAGTAGATTGTGTCCAACGTCACTTTTCGAGCTCTTATAAATCTCCCAACTTGCTCCAGGTCACCCTGTCGGATATGATCCAGAAAAAGCACATCATTTGGAAAACGCACAGTCCGCGTCGACCTAAGACTGCGAGAAGTCCTATGGGAAGAGTAGTACCTCATCTTGAGGATGCCGTGATCGGGGGTTGCGGAAGGTGAACTTAGCGCCAGCGCTGTCAACTAAGTTATTTTCACTTAAGCAGAATCCGGTCTCTCTCGTTTCCCACAAATTGTGGTAAATTCCCAAAACCACCTTTAGGGATCGTAACTCCGTAACACAGATCCGAATACTGATTACCAATTCCACACATGGAGCAGAGGCACACAAAACCTCCTTTTTATAGCTCTGCCTTCTCATCTATTTAAGGGACTCTCATCTCATCGCACTGTAAGGCAAACGACCAGTGCAGACGCCTACTGCAGTTCAAGAGAGGCTCATCTTACCGGGTCAACTGATCGTGAAAGCAGCTGCTACTCAGAGCTTCCCAGGGTCACAGATACAAAAATTGGCAGCAAGTTTGGGGAGGGGAGAGTGCTACCATAGTAATCAGTGACAGCAGGGTAGACATGATCAGGCAGTTATCTGTCCACTCAAGTAGGAAGTTAAAAGGTGCCTCTCTAAATAGGGGTCAATAAAGCTACTGTGTCAATCCGTCTAGCCAGGCCTGAAATGCTACACATCACAAAAAAAGTGCGGAGGTAAAGTTCAATGCTGGAGCAAAATCGCTCCCCTAGTGCCAAGAAAGAAATCTCCCCGCTGACAAATGGTACATGGTTGAGATTGCAAGACAGATTATGAAAAGAATTAGAAGACTTTAATGTGTATGACTTGAAATGGAAGGACAAACCTTACAAAACAAGTGTAAATTCACGATCAACTAAACCCGTTGTTGGAACTATTTCAACCTGTTGAGCTCGAACATAGAACGACAATGCCCAATTACATGTGGACAACATGTCTGTGACATTGCAGAAGAAACTCTCAGTGAGACGGACATCTGCATTTAAAGTTTTTGTTTTTTTTTATAAGAACCTGATGTTTATTTTTTATTAGACTTAAGGCCCCGTTACACATAACGATGTCCCAGCGATCCCACTAACGATCTGACATGGATGGGATCGCTGGGACATCGTTAGGCTGATCGCTGGTGAGATGTCACATAGACAGCCCCTCCAGCAATCAGGACCAGTGAGCAAGCTGGTTTCCAATGTAAACAGCTGGTATCTAAGAGCCGCGCGGCTCTTAGATACCCGATGTTTACATAGGAAACCAGCGTCGCTGATCGCTGGTCTCTCGCTGCCACACACAGCGATGCACGCTGGCCAGCGAAAGAGAAATGATCAAAAAATGGCCCAGGACGATGATGGAGCGCGATCAGCAATTCCCGGCAGGGGGGCTGGTCGCTGATCCATGTCACACACAGCGATCTCGCTGGCGAGATCGCTGTAGCATCACAAAATCAGCGATCTCGCTGGCGGGATTGCTGTGTGTGTCTGAGCCTTTAAAATAAAAACCTGATTTCCATACTGAGTAGACTTTTTACCCTTTCCCTCATTTATCTTCAGTCCCAGCTTGTTCTTGAGCTGAAGAGATGTGTTATCTGTGCCAGATTAGTTGCTAATGATGCAAAGCCTTATATAAACGTCTGTAGCTGTGTAAAGGCTCCGTCACACATAGCGATCTCGCTAGCGAGATCGCTGCTGAGTCACAAGTTTTGTGACACAACAGCGATCTCACCAGCGAGATCGCTGTGTATGAGAGCGATCAGCGACCGGCCCCCCTGCCGGTATCGCTGATCGCTCTGGGAAACCTCTGGACTTTTCTTTGGTCGCTGGTCTCCCGCTGGCCAGCACGCATCGCTGCGTGTGACAGGCGGGAGACCAGCGATCTGCTGGTAACTAACGTACACATCGGGTACCCAAGGGACGGGCGTCCCTTAGGTACCCGATGTGTACTTTAGTTACCAACGCGCTGATGCAGGGAGCTGGTAACGAACGTACACATCGGGTATCTAAGGGACGCACGTCCCTTGGATACCCGATGTGTATGTTCGTTACCAGCTCCCTGCATCAGCGTGCTGGTAACTAACGAACACAGCGACGCTCGGCGTCGCTGTGCTGATTGCTGGTGAAGCTGTCTATGTGACAGCTCACCAGCGATCACATAGCGACTCACCAGCGATCCTGACACGTTTATATCGTTGTCGGGATCGCTGGTGAGTCGCTATGTGTGACTCCAGCTTTACAGTGATCCCTAGCTGTGGATCTGGCTTATATAAATATACTTTTGAGCTCATAGCCGGACTACAGCCGACCACACAGTTAGTATAGTTGTCCGTCAAGCACTCGTTCAGCCAACAATTATTGCTCCGGACTCCCCATGTACACAGCAGAGCATACTAGTGTTCTGAATCGGTAGAGGAGATGGGTGTGACTGACTGCCAGACACCTCTAAAAGCAGATTATCTCCCCAAAAGATGGACGACCAACCCTACTGGCTCTGGAAAGTTTTGCCAACATTATTTTGAGGTGTACGGCATGCTCAGCTCGGATGTAATTTTCACATTTTTCTACCAACACATTTATAATAGAAATCCCATTTATAGCTCTTGTTGGGAAATCCTTTTTTATGCTCTGTGGGTTTTCATTATGCATTTTTCTTTTTAAAAATCCTTTTTGGTGAATTTATATCCATATTTACATCTTCCTTCTACGTCTGGCATCCTGGCAGGGACTGTGCTGATTGTGCATACTGTTCAAGGATCACTCTGCTTGCATTAACCAAAATGCCACCCCATAATTACTCGTCTTGAGCTTCAACTCTTCTGGTTATAAGACTGCCATGAGGTTGATAATTACCCATAGACAGCTCCTTTAAAGTTCACATTTGCTTCATTGCCCAATTGCAGCCTCCCCTCAAATTGTAAGTATGATCCTCAGTTCTTCCTGGAATTATACTGGCGAACACCCAACTATGTTGCACCATGGCAAGCTCTGCTTGGTCATTTACACACTGTGATATTTTCAGTCTCTTTCAGCTTCTCTGATAGGCAATTTGCAGTAAGAGGTTCTTGAGATGGAAGTCTGAGGTTGCAGGATATTGTTATTATGTAACCAAATGTACAGTTGTGGCCAAAAATTTGGGGACTGACACAAAATTTGGTTTTCACAAAGTTTGCTGCTTCAGTATTTTCAGATATTTTAGTCAGATCTTTCTATGGCTACTGAACTACAGTTATATGTTTTATCCTTTTTTTTTAGAAATACATCAAGTTTATACAAAGACTGGCATGCTGGATTTCAGCTTCAGGGCCAAATCTTCACCGACGGCAACCCAATATTGTCTAGTCACCCTTTTACAACTATCACAATTTCTGTCTTTTTGTCAGTCCACTCAATTTTTGAGGATTGACCACATGTTCTCAATGAGATTGGGATCTGAAGAGTTTCTTGACAATGGATCCAATATTTCAATATTTTGTTTTCCATGCCACCTACATATCACTACATATCATGGTGGTCCATCATGCTGGAAAAAGCATTTTTCATCACCAAATTGCTCCTGGATCAGTCTGAGAAGTTATTGGAGGATGTTTAGATCCAATTCTTTATTCATTAGTGTTCTTAGGCAAAATTGTGAGTGAGCCCATACCCTTAGATGAAAAGCAACCCCCAAATATGAATGGTCTCAGGATGCTTTAAAGTTGACCTGACACAGGACTCATAATAGTGCTCACCTTTTTTTCTCCCATCATTATGCCAGATGCCTCAAACAGTATGAAGCAGGCTTCATCAGTGAAAATAACTCTCCCCCCACCCCCACTCCCACTGCAGTCCAATCCTTCCAATCCTTGTACTTCCTTCAGAATGTCAGTCTATCTTTGATGTTTCTCTTGGAGAGAAGTAACTTCTTTGCTGCTCTTCTTGACACCAGGCCAGCCTCTAAAAACCTTCGTCTCGGATGTACAGACACCTGCCTGCTGTCATTCCTAAGCAAGTTCTGCACTGGTGTTGATTAAATCCCATAGCTGAATCATTTTTGGAAGATGGTCCTAGCACTTGCTGGAGTTTATTAGGTGCTCTGAAGTCTTCTTCACAGCAACTGAACCTCTTTCGTTTCTGACTTTAATGAGCTAATAAATGGTTGCTTTTACAAGCAGCAATGTCCTTGACTGTAAAGCTCTTCAATTTCAAACAGTGATGACTGCATGTGTTTCATTAGAGGTATCCAAGTTATCAGAAGACAATTATTTCAAGCACCATCCCCCTTTAAAACAATCATTCTCTTCTTATAGTTCAATCAGTATGATGGAGTAATATCAGCTGCCTTGTCCTCAATATCCCTTTCTACTGAGCTAAAGAGAAGATCACTGAAATGGTGTAAGTAGGTCAATTAAGTTAATTTTCATGACAAGGAATAACTGTATGTTTTTGCAATTCATTTGATCACTTCATAACTATCTAGAATTAATGCAAACTGCCACTATAAAAACTGAGCAGCAAACAAAATATGCATCAGTCTCAAAACTTTTTTGGCCACAACTGTATGCCGATATTTGAATAATAACAATGTTGTCCTTAATATGTCTCCTTGAGCAGCAACCTGTCACCATCTAGCTGTGGGACACTCTGGGAGGGTTACTAGATGTTACTCTGTAATTACAGAGACTAAAATGCATCTAGAAGCAAATAAAATATAGACATTTCAGTTGCAATATTCCACCTGATGTTGTTTGTGGAGTATAGAATCTTACAATATCATAAAACCATAAAATAAATTGTACTGCACCATTTGTATGATAGGCAGGTAGTGTGGTGAGCACTCTTGAATGGAGAGTTCCGAGGTGCTGGTGAAGTGGGATGGCAATCTCCGTAGTATAGAAATGTTCAATCACCGCACACTCTTGATAGATGCTTGTGAAAATTTTATTGAACCTTGCCAACAGCGACTATATGAATAAGACCCTGTGAGAGTCGAAACGTTATGTTCTTGTCGCCTCACTATTTCCTCTATCCATGCACCTGAATTGTGTTTTTTCTGCATCTATACAATAAAACTTTCACAAGTATCTATCAAGAGTGTGCAGTGATTGAAAATTTCTCCATTTGTATGATAGTTCAGTTTAATGCTTCTCACATTTTAATGGTGATTTGAATTCAATTTTACAGCTGGTATGTCAAGATCTTATTTAAAATGACCTTATCAGCAGGATTTTGCTAAGTAACCTACAAACATTGTCAGGTTGGCAATGTTAAACTGATTAAAATGATACCTGAGGTGAAGAAATCCGTCTTGTGGTTCTTGTGTAATCAGTGTTAGAAGTTTGCAGCTAATCATATGCCCGTGGTCCAGGGCGGGACTGTAGGCAGAGTCTTAGCTTCCTGCACTAAGCCAGAGAAACCAAGTAAAAACCTGCCCATAAGCCACCACGAAGCACAAACACAATCCTAATCTTAGAGACTGGCTGTTTGTGCTTTGCGGTGGCCTGTTGGCAGGTCTTTACTTGGTTTCTCTGGCTTAGAGCAGGAAAATAAGACTCTGTCTACAGTCCTGCCCCGGACCATGGGCATCTCATTAACTGAAAACTTCTAACACAGATTACACAAGAACCACAAGATGGATTTCTTCACCCCAGGTATCATTTTAATCAGTTTAATACTGCCAACCTGAAAGTGTCTGCAGGTTACTTAGCAAAATCCTGCTGACAAGTTTGCTTTAATTGTACTCAGGATGGGAGCAATAATAATTACTGTAGTTTGTTTTATTATTTTTTTTTGCTTTTTTTAATGCTAAGATTATTTCCAGTTGGACCAGTAGAGGTTTCCGAACCCACAAATCTGACAGGTTGTAATAAACATAAAACTAGTACATGTATACTATTTACACTTTTACTGCGTTCCTTGAAAATCTACATACAGTATATGTAAAAAAGTATAAACGCACTTTTCATATCGTTTTTTCTCTCCATAGCATTGAACTTATTGAAAATAAATTGAGGCAGCAATCACAGTCCTCTGGTCCAGCAATGTCTCTCCTCTGCTACCCTGGTGTTTATTTACTGGCAGCAGGAGTGATGCAGTGACTAGTCTACAGTGCACATAACTGTGTCATTCATCTGGATTCAATCACTTGATCCTGTGTTCTGTATCTCTTTCCATTGAGCCACAGCAGATACACCTTTTCTTTGGGTGTTTTGGTTCTGTGATCTTTTTCCCTGTTGGTTTCGGGTAACAGGTGTTTTTGATTTACTCTGATTGTCTGCCCGATCACCTTTCAGGTGCAGCTTTATATACCGTCCCTTGCTGGTGATAGTCTTTGTTGGATTCAATCACTTTGCTGTAGCTTACGTTGGTTGCAGTTGTTTTGTGTGTGATTCCTTTATTCCTTAGGGAATTGCTAGACTGACGATACTAGTAGCTGCTAAGGACGCTCAGCGTAAGCCGCTGTTGAGTGGAGGGTCCATTGCGTTATCTTAAGGTGCCAACCTCCGAAATCAGGCAGGGTGTCAGTATTCCGGGTTTTTTCTAAATCATCTTGTGAATGACTTTGCCCTTTGTCAAGATGGAGGTTGCTGTTTCTCTGTGCCCTACTTCCTGTTCATTTGTATAAAACCCGGTCCAGGTGCTGCCTTCCTTGCTGGAGTATTTTGCTTCTGCTTCCTGTCAGCTGTGCTGTTTGTTTCTTCAGGGTGCTTCTACTGTGGCTCGGGACATTCTCTGTTCTCTGCTTAGGAAAGCTGCACTCATCGTGTTATCATTAGTCTGTTGACTTTGGAACTTAACCCTTGGTAAGAACTGCGTTTCTGAATTGTGTGTCGCCGCAACCCTTCACTCTCCCCGGTGAGAGCTGTGGGAACTATCACCGACCTTATACTTTGATGTGAACCTGTTTCTGGACTCATTTGTGTTCACGTCGCTTCTGGGACCAACCGGTGAATCAGCTTCTGGACTTTCTTGTGTTTTTGCTGCGTCTGGGATCAACCTATGAACTTGTTCTGGACTTCCCTGTGCCTTCTACATATCTGGATTTGACTCTCTCTGCACCACTAGTGTGAACTGCGCCACGTCACCAGAGTGTCACACTCACCTTCTGATCACATTTTTGTGAGGAAGCTGTTTTTGGGAACTCTGCCAACTTGCTATACAGGTCGAGGACTGGTCTCATTGCAGGTTATCAGTATACCGTTTGGGATATTATCACTGTGTAAAAATACACTGTTTGCACACAAGGAAACCTGTCTCTGTCTGTTCATTGCCCCACACTATCAGAATCCTCGAGTTCCTTCAATAGTATTACACAGGGAGAGACCCGGGTCAGAGAAGGGCTTCTCCTAGTCTGAACAGGGTTCTGTCAGGTTCAGGTATTTGTCTCCCTGGTTTGTACGCTACCCATGTGTATGTGCTTTAGCAGTCATAACAAATTGCCTCAGCCAATCACTGTGCTCAATGGCGATACCAATACGGACGGTAGAATAATATGATAGGCACACTGGAGTAAATTAGTGTTGAAAGGTAAAAAAGACCCAGTAACACATAGATAGAAAACCAAGGCACTCCAGGTTCCAAACTAAATTATTTATTGTATTATCATCAGCAAAATATCTGTAGGCTAGCGTTTCTGTCACATGATCTTAACCACGGTCACATAGGGAACACAGACAGAAGCCGGCTGAATACATCACAATATATCTTCATTTTTGTTTGTAATCTGGACTGCCTTGGTTTTCTATCAATATGGACGGCATGAGCCACTGATCTCGGTGATTAGCTGCAACGGTGATGTGCATTGTAGCCGTGACGTTAAAACTACTGCCAGAAACAAACTCCAGGGCAGCTTCTGAGAGACAGCACCAAAGGCCCCGTCACACACAGCGATCTCGCTAGCGAGAGCGCTGATTTTGTGATGCCACAGCCGATCTCGCCAGTGAGATCGCTGTGTGTGACAGGGATCAGGGACCGGGCCCCCTGCCGGGTATCGCTGATCGTCTAGGATCATCCTGGGCCTTTTTTTCATCATTGCTCTCCCACTGGCCAGCGCGCATTGCTGCGTGTGGTGTGGCAGCGGGAGCCAACGATCAGCGAGGCTCCCAGCGCTCTAAGCAGGTGCTGGGAGCTGGTCTCTAAGGTAAATATCGGGTTACTAAGCGGTGCGCGTCACTTTGTTACCCGATGTGTACCTTACAAACCTGCGTGCTGGCAGCTCCCGGCACGAGCACGCAGGTTTCTAAGGCACACATCGGGTAACTAAGTGACGCGCGCCGCTTAGTAACCCGATATTTACCTTAGAGGCCAGCGTCCTCGCTGGTGCTGATCGCTGGTGAAGCTGCCTGTTCAGCAGCTCACCCAGGGCCGTAACTACAGCCGGGGCACTGCCCCGGGGCCCCAACCACCCAAGGGGCCCCAAACTGTTGGTAAAAAATTGTATTTTAATACTTTAATTTCTCATAAAATACCCTGCTCCTATATTATTCGAGTTTAAAGTTATTAAAAATAACGAAAAGATCCATGAAAGTGCAAGCGTAAATGTTTTTTGTTTGTTTATACTTTAAACGGGGAAACGCTATTTTGCTTAGTAACAGGAGCTCTATGGCAGACAGTAGACTGTTAGCTGATCGTGTGGTGTCGCGCCAGGCGGTGACTCAGCCAATAGTTCAGGCAGCGGCCGCGACGTGCACTGACACTGAGGTAGTTTACCCCAACTGCTGAACGGCTCATTGGCCATTGCTCATCGGTCAGCGGCCAGTGTCAGATCGTCAGTGCAGTCTGTGTCGCATATAGTAGTTGTAGTGCGTGTGTAGGTAGATAGTATTTAGTATTACCGTATTTTCCGGCGGATAAGACGACTGGGCATATAAGATGACCCCCAACTTTTCCAGTTAAAATATAGAGTTTGGAATATACTCGCCGTATAAGACTACCCCTCTTCTACGGTATGATTCCTATTGTGAAGCCCACACAGCCCTTCATACAGTATAATGGCCCCTACATCTCTTCACACTGTATTATGGCCCCCACACAGCCTTAAAGGGACACTGTCACCAGGATTTTGCCATCCCATCTGATAGCAGCATAATGTAGAGATAGAGACCCGGATTCCAGCGATGTGTCACTTACTGAGTTGCTTGCTGTAATTTTAATATAATTACTGTTTTCCCTGCTTCATATTTAGCAGTAAATGAATGTGCTGGACTATTTGATTAGTCCTACAATGTTAGTCTCAAACTGATTGAACTGTGATTTTATGAAAACTACACTGAGCAGCCCAGTAAGTGACACTGGTGACAGCGTCCCTTTAAATCACCCTCCATAAAGTATAAAGGCTTCCTCAAAGTCCTTCAAGTATTATCATGACCCCCACCGAGCCCTCCCAGTATTATAATGGCTTCCACATAGTATAATTGGCTCCGTATATTATAGTGCATCATCCATAGTCACCCATTATAATGCACCATTATAGTGCTCCATATAGTATACTGCACCCCCATAGTCCTCCATATACTATAAACATGGAGAGGGGTGATGTGCCAGCATCATGTGGAGGGGGGTGGAATATGGGGATTGGGATGTGCCAGCACCGTGAGGGGGTAGGTGACATGGAGAGGGGTGTGTGCCTGTGTCAAGATGGGGGGGTTGGGGGAGTACAGGGGGCAAACTTTCCTGTCAGACAATGTCACCTGGAGGACAGGAGACTCTCATTTCAATAATTTCCAGGAGCTCTGCCAGCTGTCAATGAATGGAAACCTGCACTCGCTTGGAGAGTCTCATAGCGAAAAAACTTTGTCCAGCTCCACGATGTAGTGAAAAATATTCTTAATTCACTCAATAGAAATGTGGTTTAAAAGCCAGCATGAGTTACAAGGCATGCGATCGATCTACGCGTTTCGAGTGGCTAGGCACTCTTAATCATGATTAAGAGTGCCTAGCCACTCGAAACGCGTAGATCGATCGCATGCCTTGTAACTCATGCTGGCTTTTAAACCTCATTTCTATTGAGTGAATAAAGAATATTTTTCACTACATCGTGGAGCTGGACAAAGTTTTTTCTCATTGCCTTGGATTGTGCGCTTTGACACAGCGGTCTCGTGCTCCGATGTTGGAATGCCGTATCTGGTGAGCTGGATTTGTATCCTGCTTTAGAGTCTCATAGCACAAGATTTGTAACAATATGTTAGTCTGGAGATCACAGAGAGTTGGCAAGGCAGGCACAGTGCACACTGTAACAAACTCTCAGCATTGAGAGGAGACAGTCTCAGCAGACACAAATATCTCTGTGACAAACTGTGAGAAGCCCTGCCCCTCTCCAGTCTGCAGGTCTATACTGCTGCGAGGGGGAGGGGAGGAGGTCAGGAGGAAGTCTCCATAATCACACATTCCTCCCGGCTCCGGGTCATGCAGTATCCATCTTCTCAGTGAGTCATCTGCCTCTTGTTTTCATTAATCAGAGCTGTGTACAACCCCGACTCAGTCTCTCCTCACAACCAGGAGGGAGCAATAGTGACTGCTGTACCTGTGGTCCGGAGTTGTAGTATTTGATGTCTGGCACCTGCTGGGGGAGGCAGAAATGTCAGCTCCAGTCTCTCTCCTCCTGGAGAGAGCGGCTGGACACAGTGCACATATCCTGGGCTGTGCAGCTGCACTTTCTCTTTGCCAGTAGGTGGCGCACTGCACCTGGCGTATAAGACGACCCCTGACTTCTGAGAAGATTTTCATGGGTTAAAAAGTAGTCTTATATACCGGAAAAGGAAAATATGGTACTGTGATTGTGTGTGTTAATAAAACCGTTTATTATGAAACGAATTCGGCACCAGCCAAGTGGAAATAAAAAAAGACAGACTGCAAAAAGAAGAAACTTGGAGGCTGAAAAAAGTTCGAAGAACTTAGCAGCATGGCTGGATGTTGAAAACCGCTCGACAGAGAATGATATTGAAATCTCACAAAAATTAAATTCAAATACGTCAGAACAAGACAACCTTAATAATAATGACTCGAAAAAACAAAAATTTATAGGCAAAGAAGGTATAACAGACCCAACCAATGATACACCAAATTTTTTGGAAGATGAAGATTCTGCCTACTACAACGCCTTTCCTACTGTGATTGAAAATCAAGATAAGAAACGTAGGCTGATAGCGTCTGGTCCAATACAGCCTGACGGACCATTTCCCAAGGATATCAATCAACAAGGTCGATCTTTTTCAAGTAACTATTATTTTATCAACACAAAGTCAGGGTTGAAGCTTAAAAGAAGCTGGTTATGTTACTCAACAAAATTAGATTGCGTTTACTGCTTGCCATGTTGGCTATTCCCTCAGTCACAGTCAGAAGCACTTGAATACAGAAATCGTGTATTACCGTTTTCAACAACCGGAGTTCGAGACTGGAAGCATATTTCAGAAACAAATTCTTTGGCAGAAACAAATTCTAAGCATGCATTTCTTATAACTGAGGGTCTACTAGTCTCTGACATTGGCTTGGAGAATATTCCTCTCCTTAGGTGGTAGTGGTCTTCTTGACTAGTTGCTGCCGTGACCTATGGACACATTTACAACCTTGAACGTTTACCTTTGTAAATTAATTTGTATATCTCTTTGGTCACAGTTTACTTCAGACAAACCTCTCATTGTTTGACTTATCGAGATTGATTTATCTTCAGTACATTAATTCTTCTCATGGCTTTATTCATCCCATATAATCATCTCTGTTTTATACGTTAGACTACACATTGTATTTATGTGATAAGATCTCACTGGATGATGAAAATGGGTGAACTTCTCCCAGACAGGCACATTGAATAGTTTTGCGTTCCTCTCTCCAATTCTTTAGTGAGTGCCACTTTCCAGGACACACATACACATTAGTGTGCATTCACACATCCATGTGAAATGTCCAAGTGCTGTCCGATATTTTAGTTTTTCACGGTGTCACTTTTTTTTAGGGGGAGTGTGTGGCTTTCAGGTTCTGCTCTCCAATGTAAAACCCCAGGCTCCCTTCCTTTGTGCGAGTAGTCAATCTAGGCCGGGGCAAATGCCCCGGCTGCCCCCCCCCTAGATACGCCGCTGCTAGATTGATTCCTGTTCCAATTGGGTGGCAGCCCAGTTGAATTCTGGGAGTACGATTTGGACTTTCCCTGAGCTTCGACAAATTGGAGCCACTAGTCCCGGTCCCTTGCTGTGGCCTTCGGGCTCTGAAGGAAAGGGAATAGTTTCTTGGGGGCCCTCCTCCTTTCAGAGTTGGCTGCGATAAACCGCATCCTTGTACACGTTTTTTTTTTTTTGTGGCACTGTCATATATTTCAATCCACTTGGGTGAAGAGGGCATAATCTTGGGCTTTCAATAAAAAAAATTACAACTTTCGGACCCATAGAATGTCAGAGATCCATTCACACATTCCAGAAAATCACGAATCCAAGAATAAAATCATTGAAATTCAAAGTATTCTGATTTGATGTTGAAGATCAGAATAATATATTGATGGGTTCTGAACAGATTGTCGAGAAGAATTTCTCTAAGTTGATCACACAGGTTAAGTCACAACTTGACCATTTTCACATGGTTATGACGTCCTGGATTGCAAGGATTAATGTTTTCAAAATGATGATCCTACCTAAAATACTGTATCTCCTTAGGTGTATCCCATTAAAAATCCCCAAACGTTTGATTTTGAAATTACAAACTATGTCATACAATTTTATTTGGTCACACAAAAAATCTAGAATCTCTAGGACCTTGATGTACTATCCGTTCAAACGGGGAGGGCTGGGAATGCCGAACCTCCTGCTGTACCATAGAGCGGCCATACTAACTGGACTCAGAGATTGGTGGCAGGCGGACAAAGACCATAGATGGCTCCAAATAGAGAACTACTATGCCAAAACTAGATCTACCCGCACAATTCTTGAGGCTGAATCAATTGCAATCACTGATTATTCCCCTACCTTACCAACCATGAAAACCGCGCTCCACTACTGGAGGGCACTGGTCCCTTCCCTGATTAAATTATCTCATGATTCCCTATCCCTAAAAGCCCTTGAGACACACATCCCATTTCTTAATCTCCAGCCTTGGGTTGATGCTGGAATCATAACATTAGGGCAGATATTGGGTGCCACTGGCCTTGTCCCCTTTGACCACTTGGCCTCTAACTTCCCGAATATCCGAAGATATTTCTATCAATACTTGCAAATACGTCATCTACTTCATAATTCCCCAAACTCGCCTTTTCTCAACTCACATTTAAATAACAGGGTTAATGGTTATTTCTTGTTGCCTGACTCTGGCCCGAAGGGAATTTCAATATTATATAAAGCCTTAAACGACCCAGCAGAAGATGTTAAACTGCCATATATGATCAAGTGGGAACAGGATTTGAACTTCCTATCTGACCCGATAGACTGGGAGGGGGGGCTGGGTGAGGTGTTACGGGTATCTGCCTGCGTCAATCATCTCGAACAATTAAAAAAAGTACACCTTAGATGGTATCAATATCCGGTTCAGGTGGCTCACTATGACCCTGCCGGGTCGGACAAATGTTGGAGGGGTTGCGGTCACAGGGGAACTCTGGAACACGCCTGGTGGTCGTGTCCAATTCTTCGGCCCTGGTGGAGAGATATGGACCTTTTAATTGCACAGGTCTTGGGGATCCAGCTGAATCTGTCACCTAGGCAGGCCATTCTTCACATTGGCCTGGAGGAAATTCCACACATACTTCGAGGTACACTATCACATATTCTAATAGCTGCCAGGTTATTAGTCGCCTCAAGATGGAAAGACACTAATTCTCCCAATATTAGTGAATTAATTGATAAACTTAATGTCCACTGCCAATATGAACTCGCCTTGGCTCACTCCATGACTGCCAAAACCAAAAGACAGAATATTTGGCACCCCTGGTTACATAGTGGTCATTCCTCTATTAACCCGCTCCACCTTGTTTGACCGTTTACTTGAGTGGGAATAAGTAAGCATCATTGACATAATATTCTCATTTTGCCATAGTTTGCCAGGAACCCTTGTCTATAACTGAACTGCTAGACAGTGCCTTGTGAATGCCTATACTCCTTTCCTCTTCCCCCTATTCCCCTTACCGTTCCTACCCCCTCCTCCCGCTTCTCTCCCCTACTTCTTTTTCTTTTCCTTACTTATTTCTGGTCATTTTTGGTTAACCTCTGTTACTGTTATTACTGTTTGATGGCACTGTATTGTTTTGAAAATCTTTAATAAACACTAATTGATAAAAAAAAAAAAAAAGATCAGAATAAGACGGTGGGTGGGATGGGATACAGCAAAGCTGACAGCACTGTGAAAGGATAGCTGCAGAGGTGTGTAAGGTGACAAAGCTCAGCTTTGTTATACTGCCCACCTTCTCATACTGAGTGCTGTGAGATGAATGCTGAAAGGTGTTTGTAACCACACTCATAGACTCTGCTCTTCTCCTGGCACTTGTAATCAAACAAAGCTTTGCAGTGAGATCGGTGAGGGAAGCAGACTGCCTTTGTGTGAGACGTGTAATGGCAGACAGGAGACAAATACGAGAAAGGAGGAGGGGTGATACCCCATGGTCATATGGAGGAGTTTGAGAACAAATTGCACTAATCTGCCGTGGTTATGCTGCCAACATAACCACGTTTGCGGAGCCTGCTGTGCTTAACGTGCACCATACGCCAGCCCTGCTGCCATGTTCGTTCGGGGGTAGACTGGTCATGTGGATCGACACGTGATGCTGATGACACCGCAGGTCCTACATCTTACAAGACCTAAAGGATGATGGATGCTCTGCTGGGACCATGCTGCGCCAAGCCTCTCGCCCAGAGGGTGTAAATTGCAAAGAAGGAATGGTACGGCTGGTTAGGGCGCTCAGAACAAGACAGGCATTTGTTAAAGGTTGAAAAGAAACATTTTTACTTAGTCATTCTACTCACAAAACTTTTTGGCGGCAATCCTACTTCATCAGGTGCTCTGTCTGTAATGGCAAACAGTCTGCTCTCGTCACTGATTTCACTGCAGGGCTGTGTGTGATTGCAAATTGTCATTAGAGGAGCAGAAATGATTGTGGTTACAAATGGAACGCCCCGCAGGGACAGGGATACTCGGTACCGGGCCTTTCTCACGTCAACCAATGTGTTTGTGTGTGTGGGGGGATGGGTGGGAGCGAGGGGCTATACAGTAGAGTTGAGCTTTATCTTATTAGAAACACTTTTAGCAGCTCTCCTCTGACAGTGCTGTCAGCTCTGCTGTATCCACTCTCCTCACACTCACTGTCATGAGATGTAACATAAAGGAGTGTAAGCAGTCACAATCATCTCTGCTCTGCTCCCTGCACTTTGTAAAAACACAGACCTGCAGTCTGATTAGACTGTCTGTCATATGTCTCACACAGGAGAAATCTGTTCTAATGTATTGTGGGGAAGTATTCTTTTTTCCCCTGTATGTTGGTTCTGGTTTATGATTGGTCAAACTCATGCAGGTGAAGAAGTACACACCCCCAGTGAAGAATCTCTTGCAATGCCACCTTCGACTTATCATTAATTATAACTAGTGATGAGCGAGTATACTCGTTGCTCGGGTTTTTGGCGTGCTCGGAGATTTAGTTTTTGTCGAAGTAGCTGCATGATTTGTGGCTAATAGCCTGAATACATGTTCCCTAACAAACAGGCATTCCTCACATGTATTCAGCCTGTCCAGCAGCCACAAATCATGCAGCTGCGTCGACACAAACTAAATCTCCGAGCACACCGAAATACTCGGAGGACACCTGAGCATGCTCGGGAAAACCAGAGCGAGTATACTCGCTCATCACTAATTATAACCTAAACTTTACATGCTTTACATGCTTCCATCTCAATGGAGAGGATAATTTACAGAATAAAAGCTATGGCCCTGATTCATTAAGTGGCGTGCTTCTAATTTGGCTCTTCTTATCACTGTATTCCCATCATTAAATCTGTCGTATGAAAAGTCAGTCTTAGGCTACTTTCACACATCAGGTTTTCGGCGTCAGGCGCGATCCGGCGTCGTGCCGGAGCGCCGGATCCGGCAAATATTTCATAAAACCGGATGTGACGGATCCGTTTTTCTGCCGGATCCATCTTGTTCTTGACAGACAAAACCGGATCCGTCTCATCCGGTTCATCCGTTTTTCGATCCGTTTTTCGACGGATTACTCCGGATCCGGTTTTTAAAAACACCCCTTGTGGCCTTCCGAACGGGATTGGCTACTGGAAAACTATATATAGCGTGTTCCTACAGCCCTTCTTTGACAGGTTGTAGAGGAGAAAGTGCAGGTTGGAGAGAAGAGCAAGTTACTGGCGAAGATGGATGTTGTCATTGGAAATATTTTGAAGAATTTGGCGGATTTTACAGCGGAGGCGAATCGTTTGAGGGTGATTGTTCTGGAGAAGGAGAGAGCGAGACAGCAGCGCATCAGGCATCGTAGACGACGTTTGTGGATCCACCCCATCACAGCCAAGAGAATGACGCGTGGGGTCTATTCTACACTCTGCATGGACCTTCGACGAAACCCGGATAAATTTTTTAGATATGTTCGGATGAAAATGGAGAATTTTGATTACTTGGTGGAGCGCATTGCACACCTCATAAGAAAAGCAGACACCTATTGCCGCTTCTCTGTTTCACCCGCAGAGCGTCTGATGGTGACTTTAAGGTAAGCCACATTTATTGGATATGCTCGCATCAGAGCACACTTTCACTGCAATCTTGTTGGTGGTAGTTTGTATCTCCAAGTGTTATAGCTGAGTTTTGGTATGTAATGCTGTGATTTAAAACTAATTGATTGTTTTTTAATTCCCCACAGATTTATTGCAACTGGAGAATCCCTTTCGTCACTGCATTTCCAGTACAGACTCGGGATTTCCACCATATCTGGAATAGTGAAGTACACATGCCGTGCACTGTGGGACTCCTTAGCTGAAGAGTTTTTACCAGAGCCCACAACAGAGAGGTGGATTAAAATTTCAGAAAAGTTTCAACAGATATGTCAGTTTCCCAACTGCTTGGGCGCTGTGGACGGGAAACATATCCGCATTGTAAAGCTGTCATGATCTGAAGTGATCTGACAGTTTTAAAAGCACAGAGTGGACTTTTTTTTTCCTTTTGGCAAGTTGCCAAAGTGACTTAACTGTCCACGGTGGTGGTTAGTGGTATCACACCTTAGGTTTCAGTTTTGTGCACTTAATTATGGATCAGGTGTGACACCCTATAAAGGTGTGCTAGGGGTTTGCAATCACTGCCTGTGATATTGTGAGATTGTGTTCACTTTGAGTTGGAGAGCCTGGTGGAAGGATGGAGCTGAAGAGGAGTCCTGCGCAGCTCAGCCAGGGGGGAAGAGTGTCAGCGATGGTGTCTGGACGAAGGACTGGCATGGCGTGGTGGGATCGCAGTGATGGAGTCAGCGGGAAGTGTCTGCATGGTCTGGTGGAGTGGCTACTATGGAGAGTGGCACTCACCATGTGGGACTTGGCCGCTGAGCTGGACTCAAGCATGCTTGACTTCGTGACAGAAGCTGAACTCATCCTTGGGACTCTGTTGCTGAGCAGCTGCAACTGGTGGTGGTCTCTGCTCCAAGGCTGCACTAAGGTGAAGGATCCTGTTATGGTGATGGATCCGGGTGGAGGAGAAGACGCACGCAGGTGGTGGGCTCTGTTGCTAGGAGCGCACGCAACAGAGCAAAGCTAAGTGGTGTTTCCCCTGTATTGTCTCTTTCCTCATGTGTGTTATTAGTGCAGTGGTGGGATTAGTCTCCGCACCGACCCATTCCCTAGTGAGGGTTTAAGGTCAGGGTGAGCAAGGGCGTTAAGGTACGCGTGCGGCGACAGGTGCGGAGCCTGTATAGGGAATGTAAGGAGTGCAGGGACACTGGCTCAGGGGAGCTTAGGTCTCCACGTCCCCCATTCCCTATCGCAGGGCCCACCATTGTTAAAGTTTCCCAGGTTCCCCTTTATTATTTAAATGCGCCTTACTGGAGGCGGGGTTTCCAGAATTATTGTATAACGTGTAGTGCCTAAATTCGCCAGGTGGAGGCGGCGTATCCACCGGCACGTTTTATTATTTAAATGCGCCCCACTGGAGGCGGTGTATCCAGGGTCACGTGTGTCACATGGGTTCGCCTTGCGGAAACATTTGCGTCCTGACACACGTGATCATGACATTATCACAGGCCGTACAGTTTTTTTTTTCTGGTGAGCTTTTGGCCATGTGGAGACCTGTTAGTAATTGCTGCCGGGCCTCACTGAGGTGAGTGGGGAGCGGCATGGTGTGTTTAAGCCGCTGCAGCAGCAGTTATCTGGGTCTGGGGCCTCTGCTCAGCTAACCAGAAAATAAAAAAAATGGCGGCTGCGGTCTGGCTAAAGCCCCCTAGAGTCGCTGCTGGGGAGCGGGACTGGTTCATGCATGTGGGCGCACCCAGGCAGGTGGGAGGAATGGTGCCCCACGGAGCTGCCTGGTATTCCCCGAGGTGAAGGGGTACGCCCCTGTGGTGAGTTGACTGGTGTGATAGTCCGCGGGGTTTACACCATATCTTCTATACCATCGAAGAAGCCGCCCTCCTGGTTGTGTGGAGGTGACCAGCGAGTGTATATTTCCTCCATTTCGCGTTCCCTCTCCTCCTGGTGTGAGCAGCAGGTGTGCTGCGGGGGAGTAGGGACAAATCTCAACCCTCGCCATTAAACCAACCCTGGGAGGCGCAGACCTCATGGTGAAGAAGGTTGGAGGGTGGTGACCCCTTGGTGAATAGCGGGGGTGTGAGTGTGGTGACACAGGGGGATGCCTCTGTTATCAGGTCCTGAATGAGTTCACCAATTTTATGACAAACGAATGTGTGTAATAAACGTTCAGGTCCGGACCTGTGTGTGAACGAGCGTGTATGTGTGCCACCAAAAAACATCTTGTGGAAGTGTGTTGTGGAGCCTGATCAGCTCATAACAAACAAACATACACATACATAAACTCGTTCCCTAGGTCGGCGCTGTGGAGATGAGTGGTGCCTCCAAAATGAACTTTATTGCCAATACCAGCGGTGTGTTGTCATGAACCTGAAGTGTCAGGTAGTGGTGGGGTGAACTCAGGATCTGGGCGTCCCCGCTGTAGGTGTTTCCCTAGTGAGGGGTGGTCTTGAGGGTCCAGAGGCCCCTCATTAAGGAGGGGGTACTGTCATGATCTGAAGTGATCTGACAGTTTTAAAAGCACAGAGTGGACTTTTTTTTCCTTTTGGCAAGTTGCCAAAGTGACTTGACTGTCCCCAGTGGTGGTTAGTGGTATCACACCTTAGGTTTCAGTTTTGTGCACTTATTTATGGATCAGGTGTGACACCCTATAAAGGTGTGCTAGGGGTTTGCAATCACTGCCTGTGAGATTGTGTTCACTTTGAGTTGGAGAGCCGGGTGGAAGGATGGAGCTGAAGAGGAGTCCTGCGCAGCTCAGCCAGGGGGGAAGAGTGTCAGCGATGGTGTCTGGACGAAGGGCTGGCATGGCGTGGTGGGGTCACAGTGATGGAGTCAGCGGGAAGTGTCTGCATGGTCTGGTGGAGTGGCTACTATGGAGAGTGGCACTCACCATGTGGGACTTGGCCGCTGAGCTGGACTCAAGCATGCTTGACTTCGTGACATCCTTGGGACTCTGTTGCTGAGCAGCTGCAACTGGTGGTGGTCTCTGCTCCAAGGCTGCACTAAGGTGAAGGATCCTGTTATGGTGATGGATCCGGGTGGAGGAGAAGACGCACGCAGGTGGTGGGCTCTGTTGCTAGGAGCGCACGCAACAGAGCAAAGCTAAGTGGTGTTTCCCCTGTATTGTCTCTTTCCTCATGTGTGTTATTAGTGCAGTGGTGGGATTAGTCTCCGCACTGACCCATTCCCTAGTGAGGGTTTAGGGACAGGGTGAGCAAGGGCGTTAAGGTACGCGTGCGGCGACAGGTGCGGAGCCTGTATAGGGAATGTAAGGAGTGCAGGGACACTGGCTCAGGGGAGCTTAGGAGGTCTCCACGTCCCCCATTCCCTATCGCAGGGCCCACCATTGTTAAAGTTTCCCAGGTTCCCCTTTATTATTTAAATGCGCCTTACTGGAGGCGGGGTTTCCAGAATTATTGTATAACGTGTAGTACCTAAATTCGCCAGGTGGAGGCGGCGTATCCACCGGCACGTTTTATTATTTAAATGCGCCCCACTGGAGGCGGTGTATCCAGGGTCACGTGTGTCACATGGGTTCGCCTTGCGGAAACATCTGCGTCCTGACACACGTGATCATGACAAAAGCCAGCCGGATCGGGATCGGAATATTTCAATTACAAGAAATATTTTTCAATTGTCCTCATGGCCATCGCTGACGTGGAATACAAATTTATTGCTGTTGATATTGGGGCCTATGGCCGCTCCAATGACTCAAGTTTTCAAACTCTGCCATGGGGCGTAAACTGTATGGAAACACCTTCCAGTTCCCACCCCCTAGACCGCTGCCGCAAACATCTGGTCCACCTATGCCATTTGTCTGTGTAGGGGATGAAGCCTTCCAGCTGTCAGAACACCTTTTGAAACCGTACGGTAGCAGAGGATTGTCAAGAACAAAACGCATTTTTAATTACCGCCTCACAAGAGCAAGAAGAATGGTTGAATGTATCTTTGGTATTCTGACAGCCAAATGGCGGGTCCTATTGACTGCGATCAACCTCAAGACAGAAACTGTGGACGAGGTGATCAAAGCTTGCGTGGTACTCCACAATTTTGTTATCTGCAAGGAACCCATTTCCATTGAGGACACCTCTGAAGAAACCACCTTGCAAGATTACCATGACATTACCACTAGAAGTTCTGTGACGGTTTCAGTAATGAGGGACAATTTTGCACTATACTTTATGTCACCTCAAGGCAGAGTACACTGGCAGGATGACAGAGTGTGAAAGATTTGTGCCCTTAACAAAAATTGTGTACCTTCTGTACCAACAGTATATACCTTTGCCAACCAAAGTTGGCTATCTTGTCATGGTCTTACTATTTTTAGCTTTAGGCCACAGGTGTGTACCTGGTTGTGTTTTATGCAAAGTATTTCACCTTTTAACAAAAGTTGTGTACATTGTTAGGAAATCACCAACAATAAACACAACTTTTTAGGTGAAATACTTTGCTTCAAACACAACCAGGAACACAACTGTGGCAAAAAGCTAAAATTTACCCACAGTTATATACCTAGTTTTGAATACCATTTTACCTTTTAAATACCCTGTATTTAACCTTTTTGGCCGCAGAAAGAAATGACAGACAACCAGTGTAAAATAATTTAACTTTTATTGAAAATTGTTTTTTTTAGTAAACTGTTTTTAAATTTTAATAAACTTTTTTTATAAAGCTTTGAAACCATAAAACTGGTCATTTTTATTAAAATACACACATATTATAAATCTGTGTAGTGTGGGGTGGAAATACTGCTGGAGGGGCTGCGGGACACTTCGACACTGGGAGTGTGGAGAGAGGACTGGGATCGTGGTGGGGAAGGAACAGTTAGAGGTGAAGGTGTGGAAAAAGCTACAGAATGGGTGGACATGTGGGAGGCAGAAGAGGTGGTGGGCGGTGGAGTGGAGGGTTGGGCAGGGACTGTAGGAGCAGATGATGTTGATGGCAAGTTGTATGGGGAAGGAGTTTGGTATGGGGCAGGTTGCTGGTACTGGGGAGGTTGCTGGTACTGGGGAGGTTGCTGGTACTGGGGAGGTGGATGGTATGTAATAGGAGGGGGAGGATGGAAAGTGGCTGGAGGGGGTGCAGGTGGAGGAACTACTGGGGTGGGAAGAGGAGGTTGGGAGGTAACGTGCTGGAGAGCACCGTGGCATGAATGCATTACATGCATCTGCTGGGTAGGAGATAGCGTTTCCATGCGCTCCACAACAGACCTGAAAAAGGTGTGGTTTGGCGAAGATCTTGCTTCTGAATGCATGGTTTGCAGAAGTGTCTTCACCTCCAGAATGCTGGAGTTGATCTGAAAGCCTGCGGAGATTTGCTCTGACAAGACTTTTAGACAGTTCTGGAAAGATGCATTCAGATGCAAGAACTCTGGCGCATAAGTCTTTTCCTGACCCCTCTGCCGCTGCCGCCCAATACCCGCAGGTGTACTAGAGGTGGCAGGGGCAGAAGGGTGGGGTAAAGGGAAAGCGATCTCCTCACCAGCAGCTTCATGTAATGTAGGCGGCCACGATGCTCCTGTGCTGGTGGATGGGACAGAGGGGTCGAATGTGTGGGAAGGCTGTGAAGGTGCAGATGTACCGGGGCGGTCGAAGTGTCCCTCGGTGCCGGTCTCCTCAGGGATCGCCTCAGAAGGGTCCAACCATGCAGGCTCCCGAGTGCTGCTCACCGTGCTGTGGAATAAAGAGAAAAAAAAACAATTAAAGTGACATGGCATGGCCCTGGCTGAAAAAAAATTGTTACATCTAAACATTTTTTTTTCACATGTGGTGTGTAATATTTACCTTCTGGTGACCATTGTATCCCGGAGGAACGACAGGGCTTGTGCGTACTTGTACTTGCTCCTGCGTCCTCCAGATCCACTCGGGGCCCGCATCTCTTTATTGAACTCCTTCTTGAAATGATCCCTCACAGACCGCCACCGCTTCACAATTCTGTCCCCTGAAACGAGAAAGGAGTGGTTAGTATACAACATCAGTGTTTCCCAAACTCCAGTCCTCATGGTCCCCAGGGGTCATGTTTTCAGGATTTCCATAGTAAATAGAAATCCTGAACACATGATCTGTGGGGACCACGAGGACTGTTGTTCGGGAAACACTGGTTTACATCAAGCAACCGGTACTGTATATACTTACGCTCTTTAATCTGGGCCCGAGCATCGAGGTCCTCCCAGCGGTCCACAAGGAGCGAACAGATTTCCTCCCAGAGTCGTCGGGTAACGATCAGGTCAGCGTGGCGGCGGTCAGCCATATTCCAGAGCGGCTCCCTTTCTCTGACGAGATCGATGAGGTGGTCCACATCGATTCCTCCATCCTCACCGTCAGAGTCGGGAGCACGCTGTGAAGGCTGTTAAAGAAAAAGACAAAAATAACATAATTAGCCTCCACAAAAGAAATGAAATAAAAAGTGCAAAAAAACAAAGCAAAAATATTTATACTTACACGCTGGTGACCGCCGCGTTGCTGTCGCCGACGACCCTGGGAGGCACTGCGAGGACCTCTTGGCCGAGCACCAGATTGGGAAGACTAGAGAAGAAAACAAAAAATGTTATGTCTTTGGATGTAGGCATTTGTTTGCTGTGTGTGGTCTGCAGAACATTGTTTTCTATGTGTTGTGTGTAGTGTGATGTTGTGTTTCTGCGTTTGATGCCAAAAACTTACCAATTGTGAGCCCACTCCAGGTGTCTGTCCACCCCTTCCTTCTTCTTCTGGGAGCTCCTCTTCATCTTGTGATTCCTGTTTTGAAATAAAAGGCAATGAATAGACATATATTACAGAGATGATGGATTTTGGATATAAAAACTTACCGTCAAACGCTGATGATGCGAGGGAGGGCTCCCAGAAGAAGATGTGCTGTCCTCTTGCTGGCCAGACTCCATGTCTGTGGGTGGTGTTACAGCTGCTGCCAGTGCTGCTGCATCTCTTGGGCGGCTGTTGAATAAAGAGAAACAAAGGGCCAATGAATATCTTGATATTCCATGGCCCTAGTTTGGAGGAATGGGGGATTTGATAATTACCGTCTCTCATCTGCTGCTGGACTCCCCTCCTCAGCATGTTCCATTTGCTGCTCCATTTGGCGTGGTGGTGGTGCTGATGGTGCTGCAGTGGTCTCCTGCCTTCTCCTGCGCCTGGTTGCTGTCTTGGGTGGCATGTTGGGTGTGGCTGAGGGTCCCACTGTCTTGCTTTTATATATGTGTCTTGTGGGCAGAGCTACTGAGCATGCTCAGACCAAAAAAAACAGATCCGGCGCATTGCGGCGCTCATAGGCTTTCATTGTGTGAAAAAGCCGGACGCGCCGGATCCGGTGTGTCCGGCTTTTTCGCCGGAGACAAAAAAACGTTACAGTAGCCGTTTTTTTCCAGACGCCGGATTGAGACACATTGCCGGATCCGGCGAAAACCGGATGAAACGCATGGCCATCCGGCGCGATCCGGCGCAAATGCAAGTCAATGGGGGGGAAACCGGATCCGGCATTGCATTTCGCCGGATCCGGTTTTTGTCAAAAGCGCCGGATCGCGCCTGACGGCGAAAACCTGATGTGTGAAAGAGGCCTAAATGAATCAGGGCCTCTGTTTTATTCAATTATGCAGCCACTGTTCTATGCTGAAATCCCCTTTAATAGATCTATTAGACCTGATAAGGCTGGTATATCTACATTGAAAATTCATGTCAGAATGGCTGTATAATACATTATGAAAGTTTAAAGAGTACAATTTTAGAGGTTTTGCTTTATAATTTATTGCTCGTTGACTAGGTTACCCGCAACCTATGCAGTCTATCAGGGGTGGTTGATTTCTAAGTCAAGGAGCGCATATTTGAAAGTTTTTGCTTCCAATTGCTGCACTGAAGCTGTCCAGATCTAGCCAGCTTCAGAGTCTCTGCACTCCTTTGATTTTGCAGAGGTAAAGCTCTCTCTGCATTAGCTGACAGAGCCCAGTTCAGACTAGTGGCGCAGCCAAGCTGCTGTTTTGAACTGTCAGTCATGAGTAGCACACCATTTCTGGGCTGGGGAGCAGCACTCTCATGAAGATAGAAGAAACAAATAACTCCATAAGTAACTTTGCAAATAGATGCCTTATTTTAGGCCATGTTCTCACATGCAAAAAAAAATGTCCCACTGTTTTTTTCTACAGTAGTCGACATCATAACAATGTACTGATTCTTACATTGTTACATTTTGCCTGCGTTTTGGTGCAGATTTGAGGCATTTTTGAGGTTCCCCAGAAAAGCCTAGAGGAAAAAACAATGCAGCAAAAGTGCCCAGTTCATCAATATCTTTAACACAGTGAGCATGAGCTTTCACAAAATTGCATCCAGTTTCCTTAAACTGTTGAATGCAGATTTTTTTTTGCACAAAAAACATAGTGTTCATGCTACAAGGGAGCATGGCTTCATACTAATTTTGAGTTGTGTCTTTTTCTCTGTTCATAGATACAGTCATATGTTAAAGTTTGGGCACCCCTATTAATGTTAACCTTTTTTCTTTATAACAATTTTGGTTTTTGCAACAGCCATTTCAGTTTCATATATCTAATAACTGATGGACTCAGTTATATTTCTGGATTCAAATGAGGTTTATTGTACTAACAGAAAATGTGCAATCTGCATTTAAACAAAATTTGACCGGTGCAAAAGTATGGGCACCCTTATCATTTTCTTGATTTGAACACTCCTAACTAATTTTTACTGACTTCCTGAAGCACTAAATTGGCTTTGTAACCTCATTGAGCTTTGAACTTCATAGCCAGGTGTATCAAATCATGAGAAAAGGTATTTAAGGTGGCCACTTGCAAGTAGTTCTCCTATTTGATTCTCCTATGAAGAGTGGCATCATGGGCTCCTCAAAACAACTCTCAAGTGATCTGAAAACAAAGATTATTCAACATAGCTTTTCAGGGGAAGGATACAAAAAGTTGTCTCAGAGATTTAACCAGTCAGTTTCCACTGTGAGGAACATAGTAAGGAAATGGAAGAACACAGGTACAGTTCTTGTTAAGCCCAGAAGTGGCAGGCCAAGAAAAATATCAGAAAGGCAGAGAAGAAGAATGGTGAGAACAGTCAAGGACAATCCACAGACCACCTCCAAAGACCTGCAGCATCATCTTGCTGCAGATGGTGTCACTGTGCATCGGTCAACAATACAGCGCACTTTGCACAAGGAGAAGCTGTATGGGAGAGTGATGCGAAAGAAGCCGTTTCTGCAAGCACGCCACAAACAGAGTCGCCTGAGGTATGCAAAAGCACATTTGGACAAGCCAGTTACATTTTGGAAGAAGGTCCTGTGGACTGATGAAACAAAGATTGAGTTGTTGGTCATACAAAAAGGCGTTATGCATGGAGGCTAAAAAACACAGCATTCCAAGAAAAACACTTGCTACCCACAGTAAAATTTGGTGGAGGTTCCATCATGCTTTGGGGCTGTGTGGCCAATGCCGGCACCGGGAATCTTGTTAAAGTTGAGGGTCGCATGGATTCAGCTCAGTATGTTAGGAATCTGTGTCCTGCCATACATATGCACAGAACCAGATCCTCACATTTGTCTCCAGAGGCTAAGTCCTTTCAGCCAGCTTCTGAGCATGCTCGTGGAATGAGTTCCCATTGGAGTTCAGGAGTCAGGTGCTCAGGTCCTGCTCCTGATTCCATTGGTTCAGCTCAGGGCTCTGGAGATTTCCGGCAGGTCCCGTACTCTATAAAAAGTGCGCATGGCCGTTCCGCCATGCGCTAGTATTTTCATACTGCTGCTGTATGTATGGTGATGGATGCTTGGACTGGTGACTCACTTATTATGAAACCCCTTCCCTCTGATATTACGATTGTGTGAGTGATTGGGCAGCCGCCAGTAGCAGCGCTAGCGCACCTAGCTCCATCTTAGTCAGCAGCTTAGCGTCTGCATTGCGCCAGACGTTTGCAGCATCTTGCCTGCGGCTCTCGCCACGCTGCAGTTGCAGCCTATACCCGCGTCCACAGTTGCGACGCCTCGTGTCTTATCAAATGGTAGGTCTAGAGGGAGTAGTCCTGCTGCCTAAGGCTACTTCTGTGACTGTAAATACCGTGACACTTTCGCTGAGACTCTGTGAGTCTAAAAAACAGACTCAGTGTTATTACACATGTATGTATGCTTGCAGCTCTGTGGGTGAAACAGAGTTTATATATGCTTGCAGTTCTGTGAGTGAGACAGAGCTTGTGTATGCTTGCAGCTCTGGGAGTGCAACAGAGCTTGTCTTTGTGTTTGCAGCTCTGTGAGTAAAACTGAGCTCGCTCCAGCATTACTTTATGTCTTTATGCTTGCAGCTCTGTGTGTTCAACAGAGCTTGCTTTCTGCATCTGGGTCTCGTCCAAACCCCGTGCACTTCACTGCCTGATAGCTCTGCAAGCGTCTAGCAGCTGTTTCACCAACTACCGCACGGTGGACCCCGAGCGGTGAACGCACTTTATTTATAATTTTTTTAGTGCGTTCCACCGCTCATAACACAGTATCAGCAGATTCTTGACAATGTGCAAGAATCAGTGACAAAGTTGAAGTTACGCAGGGGATGGATATTTCAGCAAGACAATGATCCAAAACACCGCTCCAAATCTACTCAGGCATTCATGCAGAGGAACAATTACAATGTTCTGGAATGGCCATACCAGTCCCCAGACCTGAATATCATTGAACATCTGTGGGATGATTTGAAGCGGGCTGTCCATGCTCGGCGACCATCAAACTTAACTGAACTGGAATTGTTTTGTAAACAGGAATGGTCACAAATACCTGCATCCAGGATCCAGGAACTCATTAATAGCTACAGGAAGCGACTAGAGGCTGTTATTTTTGCAAAAGAAGGATCTACGAAATATTAATGTCACTTTTATGTTGAGGTGCCCATACTTTTGCCCCGGTCAAATTTTGTTAAAATGCAGATTGCACATTTTCTGTAAGTACAATAAACCTCATTTGAATCCAGAAATATAACTGAGTCCATCAGTTATTAGATATATGAAACTAAAATAGCTGTTGCAAAAACCAAAATTGGTATAAAGAAAAAAGGTTAACATTAATAGGGGTGCCCAAACTTTAACATATGACTGTATAATTTAGGGGTTTTTTTGCCAGTAATGTGACACTAGACAATATCTGCACATACTCAGATGTCAGTGGCCACCATTGCAAAAAAAAAAGATGGTTTCTGGCGCCATTTTCAGAAACTCTTGTATAAACAGATTTGTTTGATACAGCAAATAGGTAGCAAGAAGTGTATGTTCAATGTGTTCAGTTATTTAAAGGGTAGTCCCTATTTAGGGTATGCCCACAGAGGTGTGGTTCATGCCTCGTTTTCCAATTAACTGGCAGTAAAATGAAAAGCAAGGCCACAAAAAGAGGAAGAGTTGACTCGGTAAAAAAGGGCAACAGTATTTACCTGCCGAGGTCTAAGGATGCAGCAAACCCATATAATAAAGATGGTGGCAACACAGGTGCAAGATAGTGATAAGACAACCACTTACAACCTACCAATTCATGAAGAGGGTGATTGCTTAGTATTAAAATTGTATCGCTTTATTCTGCGAGCTATAACTTTTTTTTATTTTTTCTCTGATTATGCTGTGTGGTGGCTCGTTTTTTGCGGGACAAGATGACGTTTTCAGCGGTACCATGGATATTTATATTTGTCTTTTTGATCGCGCGTTATTGTACTTTTTGTTTGGCGGTATGATAATAAATCATTATTTTTTGCTTCGTTTTTAATTTTTTAAGGAGTTTGCTAAAGGGGTTAACTAATGGGACAGTTTTATAGGGCGGGTCGTTACGGACACGGCGATATGAAATATGTGTAGTTTGTGGGTTTTTTTTTATTTCCAAAAAATGAATTTATTAGGGAATAATTTTTTTTTTTTTTATTATTTATTTAGCGATTTTTTTTAAATTATTTTGTTCCCCCTTTTTTTTTTTTTTTTTTTAACTTCATTACATTGTCCCAGGGGGGACATCACTGTCCTGTGACAGATCGCTGATCTGTCACATCACAGATCACTGTGACAGATCAGCGATCTGTCACAGGCACTGCATAGGCTTTCCTCATGCCTGCGCTTTGCAGGCAGTGAGGAAGCCGGCTCCCTGCAGGCCCCCGTCGCCATCTTGGATTCAGGGACCTGCAGGGATAGAGCCCCCTGCAGCAGTGCTGCACATTGCACTGCTGTGGGGGGCTCAGGGAAGCACGGAGGGAGCCCCCTCCCTGCCGATGCTTCCCTTTAACCCCAGATACACCGCGATCGTGTTTGATCGTGGTGTGCAAGGGGTTAACGTGTCGGGGGCAGTCCGTGACTTCCCCTGACACATTGTGCTGGGTGTCAGCTGGGATAATCAGCTGACACCCGGCCGCAATCAGCGGCGCTCACCACGACGTAATATTCCGTCCATGGGAATTAGGTCCAGGGTCACATGGACGGAATATTACGTCCATTGTTGTAAAGGGGTTAACCAAAGGCTGCAGCATTTTTTTTATGCCATGTAGTAAAGAAAAGGCTGCATATTTATTTTTCTGCCTTTTTTTGTGGTTTGTAATTTTATTTTTTGGTGTAGATACACAAATATTAATTTTTGTTGTTTCTCTGTTTCCCAGATTCCTGGCTCCTGGAGAGACCCTCTCTTCACTGCACTTCCAGTACCGGCTTGGAATCTCCACCTTGTCGGGAATAGTTGCGGACACCTGCCGGGCTTTGTGGGACGTTCTCTGTCCCGAATTTCTACCCCTCCCCACCGTGGAAAAGTGGATTGAAAATGCAGAAAGATTCTGGACAGTCTGCAATTTCCCCAACTGTTGGGAAACACATCCGGATTATAAAACCCAAAAGAACTGGATCCGAATACTATAATTACAAAAAGTACTTCTCTACAGTACTCATGGCCATTTCTGATGCAGACTGTAAGTTTGTTGCAGTGGACATTGGGGCATTTGGGCATGGAAATGACTCCCAGGCTTTTAAGAACTCGGACATGGGCCGGAGGTTGTATGGCAGCCAGTTCAATTTCCCCATGACACGTCCTCTTCCCAACACCGAAGGTCCACCACAGCCCTTTGTAATGGTTGGGGATGAGGCATTCCAGATGTGCCAAAACCTCCTCAAACCCTACTCCAA
This sequence comes from Dendrobates tinctorius, assembly GCF_039654945.1. Classification (NCBI taxonomy): domain Eukaryota; kingdom Metazoa; phylum Chordata; class Amphibia; order Anura; family Dendrobatidae; genus Dendrobates; species Dendrobates tinctorius. The sequence continues at coordinate 32,096,143 of NW_027361771.1, forward strand.
CCGGGACTTGGACCACAACAAAATAATTTTTAGTTACAGGCTGACCAGGGCCAGAAGAACTGTAGAGTGTGCCTTTGGTATACTTGTCTCTAGATGGCGCATTCTAACCACAGCCATTAATCTGAAACTGGAAACAGTGGATGAGGTGATGAAGGCCTGTGTGGTTCTACACAATTTTGTTATGGTTAGAGAGCACCCGAACTTTGAACTTGATGATTCCGCTCCTAACCCCTTGCCTGAATTTAATCAGCACCCTCTCAGGTCATCCTTTGAAGTTGGCCAAATGAGGGACCAATTTGCGGCCTACTTCAACTCAGATCTAGGACGGGTGGCCTGGCAAGGTTAAATGGTGTTACAAAGTTTACTTTTGTGTGTATGTTAATAAAAAACATTTGTTGACACCTGTACCGAGTGCACTCTGTCTTTTTACACTTCAATATAATAATCAACTGGCCAGGTGTACGATTGAATTCATGATTCTGTGTTTTGTGCATCCTTCATTTAATAGTACTCACGACCAGGTGACTATACATACACACAACTTGTATGATCTTTATTATCTTTACACTTTGAGTTCAGTGTGATGCGACGGTGGAGATAATACAACTAATATTTGTGTCACCTGTCATGATGTTTCAATTATTCATTTTGGAATGCGGGAGCATCCCTAACTATTTATGAGACCTAAAACACTGTGACTATCCATATTAGTTGTATTAGCATCACTGTGGCCAGTTTAGAACTCAAGACTGTATACCGTATTTTTCAGACCATAAGACGCACTTTTTTCCCCAAAAATTTTGGGGGAAAGTGGGGGGGTACGTCTTATGGTCGAAATATACTAACCTCATGGCTGGAGGCTGGTGCCGCGGGGCTCTGTAGTGCGGTGGTGGCAGCGGGCTGTGCTCCGGTGCAGGGGTTGCGGCTCTCTGTGCTCCGGTGCAGGGGAGGCGGCTCTGCCGGCATTTCCTCCAAGCCCGGAGGCCCCCGCACATCCCTTGCTGGCCGCCGCCATATTGCGGTGGCCTCCGGGAACATGGACGCCGGGAAGATGGCCGCCGGTCCGGGGACAGCGCATGCGCAGGTTCAGATCTCGTCCCGAGAAGTCGGGGGACAAGATTCAAATCTCGGCAACGAGCTGAATCCGGACTGTAAGACGGACCCCCATTTGACACATTATTATTTTTTTCTCTATTTTCCTTCTGAAAATTGGGGTAGTCTTATGGTCCGGTGCATCTTATAGTCCGAAAAATACGGTACATAATAAAGATGATACAACTTCTACAATACCCAGGCCTGGTGTTATGCTGAAGTGAGGACGGCAAAACTAACGCATCAACACTTCAGACGCTTATCACACATTGTAAGGAGAATACACATAAGAGGTTAACTACAGCAGCGCTTCAGTCTGAGTTATATATATGCAGACTGAAGCGACGCTGCTGGTTACAACTCATGTGTATTCACCTGGCCAGGTGTGATCGTTATGATACAAGGCCAGGGTATTGTACATATGGTGGGTATTTTCCACATCATCTACTCAGTTTATCCACACACACTGAATAGAGGATGAGGTTAATTACAAGGTCTATCTATAATAACCTTGGATTGTATAAAAGAAAAGTTAAATGATGTTAAAACACACCATAGTGAAGTTACTGTTTTTGATACAAACCAAGGTAACAATAGATAGGCCTTGCACTGAACACCATCTTCTATTTAGTCTGTGTTTTATTACCTGACTGAAGAGACTGATGTGGAAAATACAAGTCATATTTCTGGTTTTGACTACACATATCTCCAAGATTGACACGCGTAAACATGTGTCATTAATGGAGCTATGTGTTGAAAAAAAAGAAAAATGTACGGCGCAGTGTGTGTACGGTGCAGTGTTTGTTGGCGGCGAAAGACACATTAAACCAAACTTTTTTTGAACAATAAAAATTGCACATTTATTTTTTTTAACTAAAAAAAAGGTTATTTTTCTTTTGAAGGACGTTTGGGGGAAGAGTGGGATACTTTGGGGGTGTGGAGAGACGAGGAACGGCTGGAAATTGAGGAAGGGGTTCTAGGTGAAGGGGCTACTAAAGTATTGGGGGAAGGGAGATCAGGCATGGAACTGGAGGCTGGTTGAGAAATGTTGGAAGGAGAGGGGGGACTGACTAACAAAGTCTTTTGTTTCTTCTTCTTTGGGGGCAGGAGTCACCTGCCTGTACCGACTACCACCTTGTGACCGCCTTACAGTCGTTGACCGCCTCGAGATGTTGGACAGTGTCTGTGAAGAATAAAATATGGAATGTGGGTCTCCCCTGGGCTGCTCGGTGGAGGCGCTGGCGGTGCTCCTTGCAGGAGAACTTGTGGTGTTGGTGCTAATTGAAGGTGAAGTGTGCGTGGTGCTTCTGGTGGGAGAATAGGTGGCGGTGCTCCTATCAGGCGAAGCGGTGGCGGTGCTCCTGTGATGAGGAGTGGTGGCGATGCTCCGTGTAGGCGAAGCGGTGGCGGTGCTCCCCTGAAGAGGAGTGGTGGTGGTGCTCCGAGTAGGTGAAGCGGTGGCGGTGCTCCTCTGAAGAGGGGTGGTGGCGGTGCTACGATGAGGAGAAGAGGTGGCGGTGCTCCACTGATGATGAGTGGTGGAGGTGCTCCTGGAATGATGAGGAGTTGTGGCTGTGCTCCCATGCTGATGATGCGAAGTGGCGGTGCTCCAATCCGGAGATGATGTAGTCTCTGTGGTCCGAACAGGAGAAGAGGTGGCGGTAGCCAAGCAGATTTTGCACTGGTGGTGTGCCAAGATGTGGAAACGGTGGCAGTACTGGTGCTCCAGACAGGAGCAGCGCTTGACATGGTGGTGGCGGGGGTGGAGTGTCTAGCAGCACTCGGCATTGGTGTGGTGTAGTGGTGTCTGGCTTGGCTAGGAATGCAGGTGGCCGGGCAGTGGTATGCAGCAGAAGTTGGTACTGTGGTGAAGCGAGTCAGTGGTGGCACAGGTGGGAATGACACCACTGACTGCTGCACGTACTGATTCTGCTGCATAGCCTGCAAGAAAGCAGTGTTGCAGGTGTGTAACACATTCAGCTGTTGCTCAGGACTAAGTTGGTCCGCCATTCCCCATTCAATTTTACTAAAGAAATGGTGCGCTGGTCTATTGAGGTCGGCCTCCAGCCGTTCATGGCTCTGTGCGGAAGAGTGGATGAGGTGTTCCATGTGGTTAAAAACACGTTCCATTAGTGAAAAACAACTTTCCACTCTTTCGGCCAGCGTCTTGAGGCTGGCATGAAAGGCTTCGCTCAAGTGCATGAACTCGGGCATGACATTCCTGTCCGAGGCCCTCTGCTGCTGGCGGGTAGTGCTCGCATAACCAGTGGCAGAGACCTGGGACAGGGGAACACCTGATTGACCAGCTTCCTGGTCACCAGCTGTCTGTGTTGCTGACCTGCAACTTGCTTCCTGGCTGTCGGATGGCTGGGACGGGTCCGAGGTCGATCGATGAAGAACCGCTCCAGGGACAGGTTGCAGGGTACTGCTCCAGGTGCTGTGGAAGCAAAAGTAAAAAATTAGTATCATGCATTTACAAGAAGGATCATCTGTGGAAGATAAAATCACCGATTATGTTCAATGAAAACCCAAATAAAAAAAAAAGGAAATTATACTTACGCTCTGGTGGCAAGGACCGGTCGTAGGAATTCCAAAGCGCCATGATATCGGTACTTGGTTCTGCTCCTTGCCGATGAGCCACTGCGAACCTGTTCCTCAGCACGAACATCAGTGTTGAAGCGGTCCTTCATCGAGCGCCAAGGTGTGCGGATTTTGTTCACTGTTGAAAAAATAATAAAATAAACATTATACAATGCACAGCTGGCAACATCTTGTATAATCACGCACACCTGATTTCCCTTGTCAAACAGTCAATGCGGCATCAAAAAAAAATTCAATACACAATGCATTGACTGTTGAACCTGAGGACACTTGTGTGTTCACTGCAGAAATATATCTTGCAGTACACACACAAGTATCATCAGGTACAAGAGATAAAGTATGAAGAATACAGCATTAAAAATCGCAATGCCTTGACTGTTGAACCTGAGGACACTTGTGTGTTTACTGCAAGAATATATCTTGCAGTAAACATACAAGTATCATCAGGTGCAAGAGATAAAGCATGAACAATACAACATTACAATTCACAATGCATTCAATCTTGATCCTGAGGACACTGTTATGGTCCCTGATAGAATCTATCTATCAGGAAACAAAACAGTATCCTCAGGACAAAAACTCAATGCGGCATCACAGAACAGTGAAATACTTACTAAATGCCTTCTTTAAAGTTGCAGAGGCGCTGTCCCAGCCCTCCATCAACGCTGCGGCCACTTCATTCCAGAGCTGTCGGGTCACCACAATGTCCTTGTACTGCTGGTCACGGCTGTCCCACAACGGGACACACTCCTGGACAAGGCTGATCAGTTCCTCGTTGTCAATGTACAGGTCTTCATCCCGTTGTGGAACCTAGAAAAGAAATACATTATAATCGTGGAAATTGTAGAGAATGGTATAGAGGAAAAAAAAATGGAACATGAAAAACAGGACATGAAAACAGGAATAGAAAACATAATTTAAAATAAAAAGTAACTTTAAATAATGGATACTTACATTGCGTCTCCTCCCCGCCGGGCCTTGTGTTCGCTGCTCCGGCTGTTCCGGCTCACTTGGCTGGTTCGATGCTGTGGTCTGTAAAAAAACAGAAATAATTACCCATTTGTAGAGGCAGGTATACTTACACAAAGGCAACAAAATACTCACCTCATGCTCTGCTTCTGCCAATTCTTCCCTGGAAGGACTGTATTGGGATCCAGAAGACATGCTGCAAAAAAAAACAAAAAACATTAGTACATAATATATTTTAAAGGACAGGCTCACATAAATTGATTTTAGAATACTCACATTATAGCTGCTGTGTTCTCCTAAGTAGTGGATTGTCTCTGGCTGGGTGGGTGTTGTCTTGTCTTCTTTTTGTCTTGCAGTCTGTAATGATCTGGCACTACAGAACCCTTCTTTTATCTACCCTCCTCCAAAACAATGTTGCTTGTTTAGGGGGTGTATTAAACAAGAGTCTAGAAATTGTTTACTCTGAAATCGCGCACGCTCAAAAAGCGCTGACATGCGCACTTCACAGCGCACGTCAGCGACACCATAGACTATAATACTATTTTTTTGCGCATTTTGTGCGCTGACGCGCGCATGCGATTTTTTTAGCGACGTTGGGCGGAACAAAAAATGCAACATGTAGCGTCCGGCGCATCTGGTCACACACCTGGAAAATGCGCAGTGCACGCAAATGCTGAGGCCCGCGTGAAATCGCTGGACAGTGTGCCTGCCATTTTAAAGATAGGGGACAATTGCGTGTGCGACCGATAGCGCACAATGCGCTGGGCGATAAAACGCAAGTGTGAAACCAGAGAGTTATTTTGCCCCTATTGAAGCTCCTAAGTGGTTTCACTCACTATGATACCCCTTACATGACCCCGTAGAGTATTATGCCTTCACAAAGTATGATGACCCCACAGCACCCCACACAGTAAGATAATCATCACAGCCTACTATACAGTATAGCCACTGGCCCAATATACAGTATGAGAGGCACTACAGAACCCCTCCCAGTATGTTGTCCACCACAGGCCCCTATATAAAGTGTGATATTCACAACAGCTGCCCGTTCAGTATGAGGACTCCACAGCCCCCATACAGTATGATGGTCACCACAGCCCCCAGCATAGTATAATCTACCCCATAGACCTCCAGACAGTATAACAACCACCACAGCCACCCCATACAGTATGATGTTCACCACAATAACCCCACACAGTAAGATGGTCCCCCCCACACAGTATGATAGATTCCACACACTATTAAAATCCCCCATAACCCCAAAACTGTAGGACCGTCCCCCCACAACCCACTATATAGTATGTTGGTTCATATCACAGCCCCCTATATAGTATGATTGTACACCTCATAGCCCCCACCTTAAAGAAGTTGTCCACTACTTGGACAACTCCTTGTCATACCCCATGCTTGGCCCTGACAAAATAAAAAAAGCTTATATTCGCCTCCTGTGCCGGAGCTGTTCCTGTGGTGTGAGCATTCACTCTCCTGGGGCTCCCGTGCTGTTGTTGTGACATGTGGGCCCGGTGCCCAATCAGCACTGGTGTCACTGTGCCAACTTTCTGTTAAATTTAACATGAAGAGAAACTCAGAGACTATCTGCAGTCTTGACTTCCTCTTCATGTTTAATTTGACAAAAAGGTGGGGACCGCGAGTGCCTACACCGCTGAAATGGCACCTGCACGGGAGGTTCTTGGTCAGCCTCAAAAAATTGCATCTGATTCCTTCCACTATAATAAAATATCTAGGTTTTCAGTTAGGTAAAAATTACACCAACTTAACAAAGGAATGAATAGAAAAGCTCTACTAGAACGTCTCATCTGTCTTCCATGATGAGCATCCCAATCCATCAAGCTATGAGAGTGCTGGGTCTTTAGATATCCTTAATAGAAGCAGTGCTCTGGGCCAGAACTCATACAAGAATTCTTCAGAGCAGTTTTCTAAAATTTGGAGGAAAAAAAACCTCATACCCAACTTACTCTCATTCTTGCCTGAGTCATGGCAGGAGTTTGAAAGTAACTTGAACAACATGCCTCACAACAGATGCGTCAGTCTCAAGCTGGGGTGCTCATGCAGAAACCCTGTGGGTACAGAAGTGGTCCAACCAGGATTCTTCGCTTTCCTCCAATCTAAAGGAACTTGAGACCATCATCCTATGTTTGTCATGTTCAGTCAACCTCAAGGCTTTTTCTTGCCAGATCTGTAAGAAACAGACGACAACAGATTCCTCATTATCAAATCTGTTGCTTATTGACTCCAATTTTAAAAACTGTATCCGGCAGAGATCAGTTAGTGAATAAGAGACTAAAAAGTTGTGTCAGCACAACCTTTTTCCTAATGGATTTCTGCTGGATCCATCCTAATAGATCATTCCTGGACATGTGAATATAGCTTATGTCCTTTTTGTGTGCTGCATAAGGGCAATCAAGAAATGGAAAATTTACCTGAAATGTTAATTTCCTTGGAGTCCGTATATAGCACAATATTCCCACCCAAACCAATTTTTTTCACTGCTTATGTTGTGTAGCAATGTATGAGGTCACCATAACATCAATCTTATCATTCATCAAAATCAGGCTCTATCTACATGTGTTCCATTAATGGGTCTGCATAGACACTCCCCTGATATACCTCATTTATTGGAGGGAAAACTTGTGAGGAAGGTTTGAATGGGTTGGCCACTACTAGGACAACCCCTTCTTGATCTAAATGTTTGGCCCCGATAAAATATATAAAAAAGCCTATACTCGCCTCTTGCGCAGGCATTGTTCCAGCAGTGTCAGCACTCGCACGGGTTTTAGGACAAGTGAGCCTGGCCTCCAGTCAGCGCTGGCATCACTGCCCTCGACTTTATACCAATTGAACATGAAGAGGAAGTCAGAGATCAGCTGCAGCCCTGAGTTCCTATTCATGTTCAATTTGATTGAAGGTGGGGACAGTGATGCCAGTGTAGGGAAGGTGACCTGACGGACGGTCTGACTGGTCAGATTTAAAAAAGGGAAAACAGCTAGGAAAGTGTAGGTGACGTGCAGTACCTTGAACTGACATTAGAGGGCAGGGAGGAGTGTGAGCATAGGACTTGACATCAGCTTAGGGCTAAGAAACCGTTGGTCATGGGGGCGGAGTTATAGGGAACCGGAAAAGCAATAAATTTGACAGGAGGGTTCCAGAAAGGCACTAGCACTTATCTGGCTCACGTGTCATAACAGCATGAGAGCCACAGGACCGTGAGTGCCAACACCGCTTGCTAGAACGGCGCCAGAGAGGAGTAAAAGCTTTTTCATTTTATTGGGGCTGAATATTTACAGCAAGAAGGGTTTGTCTTAGGCCTGTTTCACACTTCCGTTTTTTACAATCAGTCACAATCCGCCAGGTTTTGAAAAAAACGGATCCTCAATTTTGTTATGAGGATCCGTTTTTTTTCCCCATTGACTTCTATTAATGGCGGATTGCCGTCCGTTGCATCCGTTTTTTTTGAGGATCCGCCAAAAGTTGCTGTCCGTCACCATCCTCAAATTCTTTCTGGGTGCCGGCCAAAAAAAAAAAAATTCTCTCTCTCTCTCCCAGGTCGGGGTTTTCTTTCTGCTTCCCGACCTGGTCAGGCGGGAGTTAATCTTCTCTGCCTCTCTCTGGTGTGTGGTGGCTATTTCCCTGTGCTGTGGTTGGCAACTGATGTCAGTGATAGTTCATGTCTTCTGTGAGAGCACCTGACCTAGCATACCTTGAGTGTGTCTTTTTCTTCCTGTCTGCCCATATTTGTATTTGCCCTGTTCCCTACTTCTGATTTAGTGTTTTCAGTGTTACAGTTCCCCCAGTGTATGACCCGGCTTGACTTCTGACCTGCTCATCCGTCTTCCGTTCCTGTTTTGGATTGTTCTGTCTGGCTCTGACCTGTGGCGTGTTTCTGGCTGTGCTTTCATCTCGTCCTCTTGTTACCGCGCTACCTACCGGCTTTATGACCCCTGGCTTGCTTCAGACCTTGCTCCTGCCTTCCCCTCTGTCACTGCGTTCCTGGCTGTAGCTGACTTAGCTTGTACGACCTCACTACTGCCCCCCTAGTGGTGTTTACTCAGCTCTACAGATCTTCGCTTGAGGTGAGCTCCTGTTACCTCCCTTCCTCGCCCTCTGGTGGTTGTCCCTGTATTGCACGACACTAATACTCTTTGTATCAATTATTTACATTAGCTCAGGATGAGGGTATGTGCACAGTGTGCACTGCACATGGTGCGGATTCTGCTGCGGATCTGCAGCGTTTCTGCAGCTGCGGGTCCGCAGCAGATTTAGGTGCGTTGTACAGTACCATTGTTTTCAATGGTAAACTGGAAAACGCAGAGCACATGGTGCAGATTTTTCCCGCGCGGCTTTGCTGCGGTTTACAATCCGCAGCATGTCAATTCTTTAGTGCAGAAACGCTGCAGTTTCACACCTCATCCATTATGAGGTGTAAAACCGCAGGGCAAAACCGCAGATAAACCGCAGGACTTTAGTCCTGCGGATTTATCTGCGGTTTTTACTACAAAATCCGCAGAGCCAAAAAACTCCGTGTGCACATAGCCTGAGTACTGTAATTTGTGCAATATTTTTCTGGAAATTTTCCAATATGCAAGAATGTTTTATTTTTTAATACCTTTGAGTGAGCAATGTGCAAATTTGTTAGTTTCAATTGTTTACATTGACTCAGGACAAGTATTTTTCCTTCTGGTTATATACTGTTACTGGTGGTGGTACTGACTGGTCGGTCCCTTTTGCTATTTGTGTCACGTTTATTAAAAAGTAATTGACTAATTCTATGGAACAGGCTTTGTTGAGCCAAGGACTAAATTTTTTTTTTTAAAGGTACCAACCTCTGCAGTTAAGGGCCTGTCACACTAAGAGATATCGCTAGCAATATCGCTATAACTTGTGACGTTATAGCGATATTGCTAGCGACATCGCTGTCTGATACTTACCTCCGACCGGCTCCCCCGCTGGTTATCGCTGATCGCGCGAGAATGGCCTAGGCCGTTTCTCGTCGTCAGCTTCCTGCTGGGCTTCCTGTGGCGCCGACGAGCGACGCGTGGAGCCGGGCGGGAGGACGCAGGATCGCCTAGTGTGACAGGTAAGTAGCGATCCCCGTCCCCGGTGATGTCGCTGGTGAGATCTGTCTGTGTGGCAGCTCACTAGCGACCACTTAGCGATGTACCAGCAATCCTGACCGCGTCATATCGCTGGTCGGGATCGCTGGTACATCGCTAAGTGTGACAGTACCTTAGGCAGGGGAAGATGCTAGGGTTATGATAAGCCCCCTTGTTTGATACTGCTAATCATTATTTTCAAAAGGGAGGGGTGTGATCTGCCTCTAGCACCCCCCCCCCCCAATCTACAGCGATGACAGTTGCTAGTGTAAGATTTTCAGTAAAAGGAGAGTCTGTCTTCACTGAATACAGATTTCACCCGTAAACTGAAATTATACAGTGGGTACGGAAAGTATTCAGACCCCTTTGAATTTTTCCCTCTTTGTTTCATTGCAATCATTTGGTAAATACAAAAAAAGTTCATTTTTTTCTCATTAATGCACACTCAGTTTCTTGACTGAAAAAGAACAGAAATGTAGAAATTTTTGCAAATTTATAAAAAAAGAAAAACTGAAGCATAACATGGTCATAAGTATTCAGATCCTTTGCTCAGACACTCATATTTAAGTCACATGCTGTCCATTTCCTTGTGATCCTTGGTTCTACTCCTTCATTGGAGTCCAACTGTGTTTAATTAAACTGATAGGACTTGATTTGTAAAGGCACACACCTGTCTATATAAGACCTCACAGCTCACAGTGCATGTCAGACCAAATGAGAGTCATGAGGTCAAAGGAACTGGCCAAGGAGCTCAGAGATAGAATTGTGGCAAGGCACATATCTGGCCAAGGTTACAAAAGAATTTCTGCAGTACTCAAGGTTCCAAAGAGCACAGTGGCCTCCATAATCCTTAAATGGAAGAAGTTTGGGACCACCAGAAGTCTTCCTAGAACTGGCCGTCCAGCCAAACTTAGCAATCATGGGAGAAGAGCCTTGGTGAGACATGTAAAGAAGAGCCCCAAGATCACTGTGGCTGAGCTCCACAGATGCAGTAGAGAGAGGGGAGAAAGTTCCACAAAGTCAACCATCACTGCAGCCCTCCACTACTCAGGCCTTTATGGCAGAGTGGCCCAACGGAAGCCCCTACTCAGTGCCAGACATTTGAAAGGCCGCATAGTTTGCTAAAAAAACACATGAAGGACTCCCAGACTATAAGAAATATGATTCTCTGGTCTGATGAGACGAAGATAGAACTTTTTGGTGACAATTCTAATCGGTATGTGTAAAGAAAACCAGGCACTGCTCATCACCTGCCCAATAGAATCCCAACAGTGAAACATGGTGGTGGCAGCATCATGCTATGGGTGTTTTTCAGCTGCAGGGACAGGACAATTGGTTGCAATTGAAGGAAACATGAATGCAGCCAAATACAGAGATATCCTGGATGAAAACCTCTTCCAGAGTGCTCTGGACCTCAGACTTGGCTGAAGGTTCACCTTCAAGACAATGAGCCTAAGCACACAGCTAAAATAACAAAGGAGTAGCTTCAGAACAACTCTGTCACCATTCTTGACTGGCCCAGCCAGAGCCCTGACCTAAACCCAATTGAGCATCTCTGGAGAGACCTGAAAATGGCTGTCCACCAACGTGTCACGAAGTGACTGTCCTAGCGTGACACGACCCAATGATTGGTCGGTCACCAAACAAAAAACACAACTTGGACATAATAACAGCGGTAGGTAACGGGGGAATGGACACCTCCTGCACTCACCTAAGGATGTGCCCTGATCTCCCTATTGTCCCTATGCAGGTTTTTTCACCCCGTCACCGACCAGGATACCTAAACCCCCAATTGCGCTGCTCCTATTCCTAAGTAGGGAATTGGCAAGTGAGAACACTGGTCCTACCACTGCACTAAGACAACACAAGGTAAGGTAAGACAGACACAAAAAAAGGAATAGGGAACAAAAATACACATAGCTTTCTCTGAAGAAATGCACCGCACAGCAGAGTAAGGCACCAGATCACAGCATTCAGCTGAAGCACCAGCAGCTGGTGCAGTGCACCAGCAACCTCCTGTCTAGAGGTCCCTTGGTCTCCAAAAGGACCTGTATTACCAACAGTCAGCTGATGCATCACGTGACCTTTTAAGAATGGTGGGAGTGGTCACCACCCACGTCAGAACTAGCAGCAATGCAATTACACAAGCAGGCCAGCAAGGAAAAACTGAGATTAACCCCGATGGCCTGAAAGGAAAAAAGGTTTAATGTGAGAAGCCAGATCTGCCACAGATCCAAAAATGGATCGTGAAGAGTTGAGCGACTTTGGTCGGATCGGGTTTCTTGAAACCCGAATGAAACAAAATTTGAGTCAGATGAAACTGGTCCGACTAGGGCAAAAAAAGTCAGAGTTTCGTCCAAAACCCGACACCAATGCAAGTCAATGGGAAATAAAAGTCGTCATTGAGCGGATGACATTCATCCACTCAATGCCGACTTTTATTCCCCATTGACTTGCTTTGGGGTCGGGTTTTGGACGAAACTCCAACTTTTTTTGCCCTAGTCGGACCAGTTTCATCTGACTCAAATTTTGTTTCAGTCGGGTTTCACGAAACCTGATCCGACCAAAGTCGCTCAACTCTAATCGTGACACAATGTTCACCATCCAACCTGACGGAACTGGAGAGGATCTGCAAGGAAGAATGGCAGAGGATCCCCAAATCCAGGTGTGAAAAACTTGTTGCATCATTCCCAAGAAGACTCAAGGCTGTACTAGCTCAAAAAGGGTGCTTCTACTCAATACTGAGCAAAGGGTCTAAATACTAAGTTATGACCATGTGATATTTCAGTTTTTCTTAAATTTGCGAAAATTTCTACATTTCTATTTTTTCAGTCAAGATGGGGTGCAGAGTGATCATTAATGAGTAAAAAATGAACTTTTTTGAATTTACCAAATGGCTGCAATGAAAAAAGAGTGAAAAATTTAAAGAGGTCTGAATACTTTCTGTACCCACTGTAATAAAAGAGCAGCCTTGGTGCAGAAGGTTGCTCTGGTAATTTGTGTACTACTGATTTATTAAATAAAACACTTGTTCTTCAAGCTAGTTTTCTCCTTTAACCCTTTAAGGACCGAGACACTTTGTAGGTTAATGACCAGGGCTAAATTTTTTAATCTGACCAATGTCACTTTATGTGGTAATAACTTTGGAACGGTTCCCACTGATTCTGAGATTGTTTTTCGTGACATATTGTACTTCATGATAGTGGTAAAATTTCTTTGATATGACTTATTTGTGAAAAAAATTGTAAACTTGGCAAAAATGTTGAAAATTTCACAATTTTCAAACTTTTCGTTTTTATGCCCATAAATCAGAGAGACATATTACACAAAATACAGTGTGTCTGTAAAGTCATGGTGCACTTTTGACCAGTCACAGGAAAGCAACAAAAGACGATAGAAATGTTGAATCTGCTCCAAATAAAAGAAAAACCCTCCCAGTTTCTGTAGGATGATGTGGCAGCATGTGCACATGCGCAGATGATGACGTAACACTTAAAACAGAGAATCACAGATGTTATTCACTCTGTTACACCAGACGTCCTTACCCGTGTGTGGCAGGAACTTCACTATCGTTTGCATGTCTGTAGGGCAACAAATGGAGCCCACATCAAACTGCACTGAATACCGTAGGTATGAAACTGGGAGAGATTTTATTTTATTTGGAGCAGATTTCAAATTTCTATCGCTTTTTGTTGCTTTCCAGTGACTGGTCAAAAGTGCACCATGACTTTTTACAGACACACTAGTTAATAACTTTTCCCACATGTCTATTTTACATCAGCACAATTTTTGAAACATATTTTTTTTTGGTTAGGAAGTTATAGGGGGTTAAAAGTTGACCAGTGATTTCCCATTTTTTCAACAAAATTTACAAAACCATTTTTTTAGGGACCACATCACATTTGTAGGGGTCTGTATGACAGAAACTACCGCAGTGACAACATTCTAAAAACTGCACCCCTCAAGGTGTTCAACACTACATTCAAGAAGTTTACTAACCCTTCAGGAATGAAGCAATGTAGGAGGAAAAAATTAACAATTAACTTTTTTTCCTAAAAAATTTACTTAGGACCCAATGTTTTTATTTTCTCAAAGGTATCAGGAGAAAATGAACTCCAATATTTGTTGTGCAATTTCTCCTGAGAACGCCAATACCCCATTTGTGGAGAAAGATCACTGTTTGGACGCATGGCAGGGCTCGCATGGGAAGGAGCACTGTTTGACATTTTGAACGTAAAATTGTCTGTAATCGAGAGCGGACGAGCCCCTGATGTGCCTAAACAGTGGAAACTCCCCCACAAGTGACCCCATTTTGAAAACTAGACCCCTCAAGGAACTTATCTAGCTGTTTGGTGAGCATCTTGAATCCCCAGGTGCTTCACATAAGTTTATAACGCAGAGCCATGAAAATTAAAAATCAAATTTTTTCCACAAAAATTATCTTTTAGCCCCAAATTTTTTTTATTTTAACAAGGACAGCAATATAAAATAGACCCTAAAAGGGGTTGTACAATTTCTTCTGAGTACACCGGTACTCTAGGTGCGTCGGAAGACCACTGTTTAGGCGCACAGCAGGGCATGCAAAGGAGCGCCGTATAACTTTTTGAATGTAAAATTTGCTGGAATAATTAGCGGTTGCCATGTCACATTTGGAGAGCCCCTGATTTGCTTAAACAGTGGAAACCCCCCTACTAGTGACTTCATTTTGGAAAATAGACCCCTAATGGAACTTATCTAGATGTTTGGTGAGCACCTTGAACCCCCAGGTATTCACAGATGTTTATAATGTAGAGCTGGGAAAATAAAACGAATCACATTTTTTTCCATAAAAATGATCTTTTAGTACCATTTTTTTTAATTTTCACAAGGGTAACAGGAGAAAATCAATCTCAAATATTGCAGTGCAATTTCTCCTGAGTAAGCTGAAACTGCATGTATGGAGGAAAACCACTGTTTGGGTGCACGGCAGGACCCAGAAGGGAAGGAGCAATGTTTGACTTTTTAAACACAAAATTGGCTGTAAACAAGAGCGGACACCATGTCACGTTTGGAGGGCCCTTCATGTGCCTAAACAGTGGTAACCCCTCACAACTGACCCCATTTTGGAAACTAAACTCCTCAAGGAACTTATCTAGATGTGTGGTGAGCATCTTGAACCCCCAGGTGCTTCACAGAAGTTTATAAAATAGAGATAAGAAAGTAAAAAAATATTTTTCCTGCATAATGTTTCTTTCAGCTCCAAATTTTTTATTTACTCAAGGGTAAAAGGAAAAAATGGACACCAACATTTGTTGTGAAATTTCTCCTGAGTGTGCCAATACCCAATGTGTGGGTGAAAACTACTTTTGAGGCACAGTGCAAAGCTCGACAGATTTTGCTGGAATGGTTTGAGGGTGCTATGTCACATTGGTGGAGCCCTTGGGGCTCCACAACAACAGAAACCCCCTATATGTGAACTCATTTTACAAACTACACTCCCTAATTAATTCATCTAGGGGTGCAGTGATCATATTGACACCACATGTGCATCATAAAAATTTATACTATTGGGCAGTGAAGAAAGAATAAATTACATTTCTTCCACTAAAATGTTGTTTTAGCCCCAACATTTTTAATTTTTATAAGGGCTAATAGGAAAAAATGGACCTCTCAGTTTGTTGTGCAAATTCTCCTGAGTGTTCCAATACCATGCATGTAATGGAATACTTTTGAGGCACAGTGCAAAGCTAAGAAAGGAAGGAGCACAATATTAAAGTGCAGATTTTACTATCATGGTTTGAGGGTTCCATGACCCACTGGGAGAGCCCAAGGTGCCAGAACAGCAGAGCTCCTCATAAGTGACCACATTTTTACAAAATACACCTCTTGATGAATTAATCTGGGGGTGCAGTTATCATATTATCACCACAGATGTGTCACAGAATTTTATACCATTGGGCAATGAAGAAAAAATAACTACGGTACATTTTTACTACAAAAATTTTGTTTTAGCCCCAGATTTTACACTTTCACATGGGAAAATTGGTAAAAATGGCACCTGAATTTGACCCACAATGTCTGCTGAATGTAGAAATACCCCATATGTGGCTGTACAGTACCGATTAGCCACACGGCGAGAATTGGGACAGAGCGCCATTTGCTTCTTGGAGCGCAAATTTTCCTAAAATAGTTTGCTGACTCCATATACACAGCCTCTAAGGCCAGGGTCAGACTTGCATATGCAATGAGAGAAACTCGCATTAATACCAAACACTGCCGCCCGCACTCGGACCGTGCGGCTGCCATGTATTTCAATGCAGCCGCACACTTCGGTCCCAAGTGCCGGGTATTGATGCAAGTTTCTCACATTGCACCCGCAAGTCTGACCCTGGCCTAAGTGCTAGAAAAGCAGAATCCCCCCTCAAGTGACCCCATTTTTTTAGTTATAGCCGTCAAACATGTGGACACTAAAGGTGGTTTATGCACACTGTGTGTCAGAAGGGAGGGGGCATTTGGATTTGGGAGCACAGAATTTGCTGAATTTCTTTTAGGGGGTGAGGAGCCATTTTGCTTTTCTAGAGCCTTTGTGCTACCAGTAAGGCCGGTTTCCCATTTGCGCTTCAGGGCGCAGCGACGGCCTGCACACGGCCGCCGCTAAGCCCCGCCCCTCTGCCGGTAGCGTAGCTCCGCCTCCGGGCGCATGACGCTGCATGCGTCATGCTTCCCCTATCTTTATCACTGAGGACGCAGGCCGTGCGCAGCATGCGTTTGGCGGCGCCTGCGTCCTTTTGACGGTGCGCCGAGCGCAACCAAATTGCAACAGGTTGCGTTTGGCGCACCGTCAAAAGGACGCAGGCGCCGCCCAATGCATACTGCGCACGGCCTGCATCCTCAGTGATAAAGATAGGGGACGCATGCAGCGTCATGTGCCCGGAGGCGGAGCTACCGGCGGAGGCATGGCAGGGGGCGGGGCTTAGCGGCAGCCGTGCACAGGCCGTCGCTGCGCCCTGAAGCGCAAATGTGAAACCGGCCTAATGTTGAAGCCCCTATATTTCCGTTAACAAATGACAGACCTGAGTGGGGGCTTTTTCTTTGGGATTGTGTTGAAGCTTTTATTGGGAACATTTTCATAATGTTTGGGATCACATTTATCTGGGGCTCTACACAGAGCTTATATCGGGGTTTACATCTTAATCTCCAAGTGACATGATTCAGATGAGACTCCCAAGAAATCTACTTGCTATAATGCGGCAACAGTTACTCTGGACTCCGTCTGGTCTCTGTTCAGTGGTGTCCTTTTCAGAGGTGTGTAAAACTGTGGCCGACGGTACTTTTATGCAATCCTAAAAAGACGGATATCACTGGATCATAGGCCATACGGAGTCCACAGTGCCTCCATTTGCCTCTTTAAAGGGAATTTTTCACCAGGAGTTCCGTCTGAATCACATATTTCGGAGATTTACACTGAAACCCCGGTGTAAGCGCTCAGAGCAGGATAAATGTGCGCCAAGTCTTACTGCTATCTTTGGGAGGAAAAATGAAATTGGTTTTATTTTTTTCACCATTCCTCATGCAGTATAAGATTTAGGTGACTTTATTCTTGGAGTTGGTGCGATTACAGCGATACCAAATTTATATAGGGTTTTATGTTGGACTGTTGTCACACACTAAAAGACCCTTTTATTGCAAAAACTACTTTTTGCATTGCCATATTTTGAGAGCTATAATTTTTCCATATTTTCGCCCAGTCATGTGAGGGCTTGTTTTTTTCATGGGACAAGTTGTTTTTATTGGTACCATTTTTGGTCACATGACATTTTTTGATCGTTTTCTATTCTGATTTTTCTGGAAGAAGAATGAACAAAAACAGCAAGTCAGTATTCTCCTCCCCAATTTTGTATGTGGTAAAATTGATTAGACAGCTTTAGTCTTCGGGTCAGTACCATAACAGCAATACCTCATTTATATAATTGTGTTCATGCTTTTATGCAATAAAAACTTAGATAATTTTTGCATTGCTTTAGAACTTATTTTTACACCAATGGAGATGGTGGCTTGTTTTTGGCAGTACAAGATGGAGTTTTCAGCTATACCATTTTTATTTACATGTCTCTTTGATCACGTTTTATTCCATTTTTTTCACCCAAGTGGTATGATAAAGCATTGTTTGCTTTCTACATCGTTCTCTGCAGGGGTTAAACTAGTTAACTTTCATAGATGGGTTGTTCTGGAAACAATTGACACCAGATGTGTACTTTATTTACATAAATATGCTATTAGTGTAATATTTTTACTTATTTTTCACTTTAGTTTCTTTATGGGACTTTTTTTCCCCCTTTGATTGCTGGTATAATGCATTGCACCTACATTGAAAGCTTCTGACACCATGCTGTGAGCATAGTCTCAGCTTTCCATAGCTTGGTGACCCTGGGTCACTATGGCAACGATCAGGCCCCACTGATCTGAAGGAGAGTGTGTTCCTGTCCCTCTGCCTTTCTCCTGAATGTTGCAATTGCACGTAGCATTTAGGGGGGGGGGGGGTGTTAAGGGGCAGCACCAACACTGACCTTCAGTGCAGACACTCAGCCACTGGTAGAGCTGAGCTGCTGCACTGATCAGGCAGGGGGTGTTCATATCTCTGCATTTCCTGCATGATCATGCTGTGGTCAGTCAGATTGACTGATCACAGCGATCTGGGTGATGAAGATGTGTGGCCTTGCCCTGCTTCCCATGCCTCTTAGCTGTGTCAGCACAGAACTGTCACTGCATGACAGACACCCGGCCAAGGTGGGCTGTCAGTCATTGGACATTAAGAGGTAGAAGTGACTCTTTCACCCTTAAATGTTAATATGGGCATACAGCTGAAACAAGTCATATCAGTATGCCTCCTGGATGATGCCTTGTTATAGCATTGATTTTCCAGGCTATGGGGCATAGGCTTGTCTTTTGGACAGCCCATCTCTGGTCTTCCTTACACAAGATTTCTCCTTCCCTTCAGGCATCCCTTTGAAGTCATGTGTGGCTGGAAAAAATCTTGTGTCTATGCACTGTGGGGGCTGCACAGGGCCTGGAAGATCAGGACTCTGGTGCCTGCACACATCAGAATTGAAGATAGCCACCACAGAAGGGCGGAACAGTGCAGAGAAGACAGCAAGCAGAATTTGCAAGCACAGGACTCTGGCTGAGGACATGACATCAAAAAATGGACACTGAAGAGAAGGGGAAATGTTGTATAATGACTGGAGGCAGTCTCATCTTCCAGGTAGTGTGCACCCCACAGCCTAGAATATCAAAAGCTATAAATGATTTTTACTGAACAAGGCATCATCCAGGAGGCACACCTGTATGACCAATTTCGTCTACAACCCATAATAGCTCAAAGGGTTAATAGATTCCTTTTAACCCCTTCATGACATCCACAGCACATGCATGGAGTGATCCCACCTCATACTTTGCAGATAATGGTGGTAATACACAACCAGTCCCAATAATTGGGGGTGGAGCAAAGGGCACCTGTGATTGTTACCATGGGGAAGTCTGTTGACATCTTTGCTTTTAATTAGAGCTCCCTTGAAACGGCCCGTGGCATGCTTCAAAAGGAGACCGCTTCTGCTATACACAGCATTGCTGCATATAGAAAAAAAACAAAAAAAAAAAAAAAAAAAAACAAAAACAGACAATTGCAGCTTCAAGTTGTTTTAAGAACTGATCTTAAATGGTAAGAGTCTCTGTATTAAAGTTTGGCATCACAAGTAATATTGCAAAGCCATTTTTACCACAAAATTCACACCATGAAAAGGAGATTAAACTGGGTATTGAAGAAGCATGAGCTTGTGGAACCACCTCCTGAAGTTGCATTCACTTGTCATGTGCAGGCCCTCACTCAGCCCCTGGGACTTAGTTTCATGCATTTATACACAGCCATGGAAAACAGATCCGTGTACAAGATCCGTGACACTCAGCAGGTTCTATTGGATCAGTGTTTACACTCCAGAACTGGCTAAACAAGTCTATTTAAAGGGGAGGGAGTTGGGAGCAGGATCAGAAGGCTTCTGCTATGCATCTGTCTCATGGAGTTGTTAATTACTGACAGTTCTCAAGAAACAAGTGACCCTCATGTTGACTGGGGGGGGGGGGGGGGGGGGAGCCATTTCTACAGAGAAAAAAAAAAAAAAAGTTTGAGACTGTAAATGTCACGTTTGTTGGGAACATGATACATTCCAACAAGCATTGATAGTGTAATGAACCTACACTGGCAACATTGGTTCTTGTGACAGATCTGCTTTAACCACAGCATTGATGCTATGTAGAAAAGTAAAGGTCATAATAGAATTTCTAGAAACATTTGGAGTTGACTATGCTACCAAATATGGCAAGAGCTCAGACAAATAACCCAGCATGTTTTATTAAAATTTTTATTTGGCCAACACGCTCCAACTTAAATATGATGGAATGCTTTCAAAATTAGACAGTTCAAACCTTTAGTGACAAACCCACCAAAAATAAAAAAAATAAGTGTGTCATATGTTGCAATCTCAGAGGCTGGGGTCCCATAAGAAAGGAGAAAACACAAATGGCATTAATTAATTAAAGTACCAGTGGAGGGGGATGTATCCACTGGGAGCTTTTTACCAGGGAAGCCTTCACACTGCATCAAATACTGAAAGCTGCCAAAGACCATTCAAGGGCAGCATGAAAAGGTGCTGAAAGTGAGGAGACATTACTGCACATACAGCCCAACTTAGTCTCATCCAAGAGTGGCTGAGATAGGGGTGGGAGGGGGTGGAGGACAGCCCTTTCAGGTCACCTGCCATGCAGATTTGTATTTGTTCCATTTAAAGAAAAAAAAAAAAAAAAAAAACAAAAAAAAAAACACAGGAAGCAGAGTGCCAAACTTCATCAGGGCAAGAAAAAAAAAAATTATAAAAAACCCAAGACTGTTAAACACAAAACACAAGGCCAAAGCTCCCTTTACCCCCCCCCACAATAAAGACCCTACTATACAGATTCAGATAGTTTCCCTGGATTTTTTTTTTTTTTTTTTTCAGAGCACTGACAATACATTCTTAAAAGTTGTTGATCCCCCTCCACTCTTAGTGTCTTCTGGTTGTTACAGTATTAAACTTATGATCCTTATAATTCATCCTTTTTGTGTTGGTCATCTTCATCATCTTCAAGATCTGGCTCATCAGCCTCTTCCAGATCCTCAAGATCCTACAAATTGTACAAAAGGAAAGCATGATCATTGTGACAAAATGCAGACTACACACAAGTTAGACTGTATAGGCAATCTCACCTCATCAGCTGCTCCATCTTGCCCTCCACTTATCAAGAAGTTTGAAAATCCATCTAACGTTCTCTCACCATTGTAGTCAACCACCTAGTGAACAGATTTTATTAGTCAAACTATGTAGTTAGCGCACCAACACAAAAGGTGTAAAGAATTGTGGATTTTAAGGCAAGAAGAATTAATGAACTGCCTTTTTATCTGTTCCAGCTGGGAAGTATTTCAGTGTAGGGAAGCTGTGTATCTTCACAGCTTCAATCTCATTGGCTGTGGAATCCATTTTTGCAATGACAATGTTCTTATGGTCCTTGAACTTCTCCCCCAATTGGTCCCAGATTGGTGCAAGCTGCTTGCAGTGACCACACCAGGGAGCATCTAAATAGGAGGCAAGTATCATTTTAGGCATGTACACAAATTTTTTTTTTTTGGGGGGGGAACTGAATAGGTAGTCTGTACTCACAGAACTCAATAAATACACTCTTCTCCTCATCAAATGCCACTTCTTCAAAGTTCTTCCCAACCAACACTTTCACTGGATTTTTATCCCAGTCATCAGGGATATCTTGGCTCATAAGATGGGGCTACGAAGGGAACAAAGCTCCAAATAAACACGAGTTCTGCATATAGCACATCTAGCAAAGACCATCACAAAAAGGGGGGGGGGGGGGGGGGGGTTGGGCTTAGATAAAGCAACTGATTCAAGAGTAGATTTACTTTGACTTTTCCATCCAAGAAACGTTCACAGAAGTCCTTGATTTTATCAGCTGAAAGGTCATCAGTTTCTGGCTTGTACTTTGTCATCTCCTCCTCTAAAGTGATCAATCGAACAGCAGGACATTCTTCCTTTTTCAAGCCAAAAAACTCCAGAATACGTTGGTTGTCAGTATGATCACTATCAATGAAGATGAAAAGTATCTGAGAAAGAAACCAAAACCATTAGACAAATTCTGAAGTAGAACAAGGTTTAGAGTTGGGCATTATGTATTAGTGTCCACACATCCATACCTTTCCCTTGAAGCTTGTGGCTGCCTTCTTAAAGTTTTCCAGTTTGTCTTGGTAGTCAGATGCACTCTTTGGCAAGAACAAGAGAATGTGTGTCTTAATCTCTCCACCGAAGATCTTTGGTGCAGTCTAAAGACGACATGAAGACAATCATGAGCAACACATATCTAGACCACAAAGTGTGTGCCAGATTTTAAGAGTCAGACACTACAGCTGCAGATCCAGTTTGCAGTCAAAGTTTAGACATCTTACTTGTTCAGTAAACTCAATGACTAAAGGCAGCTGGTTGGATTTTATGAAGTTCAAGATGTGTTCCTTTGTCACTTCCCCTTCATAGTTATTCCTGCCTTCATCAAACTGAAGAGATGAAAGAAATTCCAATTTTAGTGACCTGGTTGTGTTCAGCAGCCTATAATAGAAAGCTCCTAGATATCCCCCCACATCCTACTAGACTAAGCAGATATCCCTTGTGCCTGGCAAACTCCAAGAAGCAGTTTTCACACATTATGCCAAAAAAGCATTTCAGGCAGTGATTGATTTTTCACCTGCTGAGATTTGGCAGATGTTTTAAGTAAAGTGGTTTCCATTAGATAAGGACTCACGCAAGTAATCAGATTGCATCAGTCTAGTAGCCAACAGTTCTAGATCATGTGACATCCTCACCTTCTTAAAAAGAACAATGTTGTCCTTATCAACATCATACTTTGAGAATGCATCATCACTGGAAGTGATACCAAATGGAATATCATCCACAGCATCTGCGACCAGCAGGAATGCCTTAGCTAGTTCAGACTCTTGGTTCTGTGCAGAAGAGAAAAAAGTAAACTGCAGAGACGTGCCAAACAAGATTAACCAACAAGTCAGGAAGGCTTCAATAGCACAATTTTAAAAGGGAGCCTGATGGCTGATACTGCTTGTGGAACAGGCAGAATGTATGAATCAGACAGTGGCTGAAAACACCACAGCATTGAAGTTAGAGAAGTGTAGCTGAGGTCAGTGTAAAAGCCGCTGAGAAGAGAACCACACAGAAGTCTAGTTGGACAGGTGGGTTTCAGCAGTGTGTCCATGCTGAACAGCCCTGGAGTGACAAGTGTCTCCTTGTGCATATAGAGATCCATCAATCCAGGAAGCTGCCTGTCTAGTCTCCTGTGTGGCTGACTCAGTCACTGGCAACCATTAACCATGGTCATCTCTGAAATGCAGTGTTACAGCATATACCAGCCATATAGTTTTAAAGGGAACCCATCATGTAAGATTACAACCTGCAGGTTAGTGTTCTGACACTGAATCCCCTGCTGCCAGGAATAAGTTAGCTTTATTCCCCAGCAGCAATCAGCTTCCAATCATTGGGGTGGAGTCTCACTAGGCAGGGCAGTGACTTAAACAGTGGTGGCTGTAAGACTTCATATGGCCAGATTCAAAATTTACACCAAAAGCAGTTTGTGCCAGAATTTTTTTTAAGAGTAAAAGTTTTGACACAGTTAAGACTGCACTAAAATGGCAACTTATGGTATTACCATGCCATTTTTGTCCAGCTCTGATAAGTAGGTGGAACTGAGGATAGCATGTGTGGCATCGCATGCTCCTCACTCATGACAACCCTTAAACCACAAACCAGTTGACTGACATTTGATTTGAAGGGGTGTAAAAAAAAAAAAAAAAAAAAAAAAAAAAAAAAAAAAAGGGACCATGTGACAACATGAAAAATGCCAGTCTTGAGAAATCAGGGCCATAGTCTCCAGGACTGCGTGAGACTGCACATCACATGTAGCTTACTGACAACTGTGCAGTTGCAGGTTGTCTGCCATGCTAGAAGGGTAATGACCATCAAGCACCATATAAACTAGTGGTAAAACCCAGCTTCTATGTAACATGTCTGTTGCTAAGGAGTAGCACGGATATTCTAACTCTTCCCCCCCCCCAAATAATTTTTATTGGGGGGGGGGTTAGTTTTGATAACACCAACCGTCAGCCATATTCACCCCTGCCCCATCACCTCTTAGTCAAGATAATATACTTGCAATGGCTGACTGGTGTACCAAGCATGATAACACATCTCTATCTTTCAACTGATTTGTGGTGGTGCAGGAAGCCTGTGTTTAAAGTCAGGTGCCAAAGTTAAGGCCCCATCACACATAGCGACTCATCAGCGATCCCGACAACGATATCAACTTGTCAGGATCGCTGGTGAGATGTCAGACAGCTTCACCAGCGATCAGCAACTCCGAGCAGGCGGCGTTGCTGTGTACTTTAGTTACCAGCGCGCTGATGCCGGGAGCTGGTAACTAAGGTACACATCCCATCCATGTTGGATCATTGGTGGGATCGCTGGGACATTTTTATGTTTAATGGGGCCTTAAGATATGGTCACAGGTGTCATCTCCCCCCTGCCTCCCATTATAATCTATGCAAACATGATTGCAGTCTTAAGCCATTTTTCAACCACCTGGGCTGTTTGCTAAAGATGTAAGAAATTGTTACTGTATATATGCAGAGATTTTCAGCCCATTTTTTTGGGGCTGAAAGTCCCCCCCCCCAGCTTATACACGAGTCATATGCCGGGGGGGGGGGGGTCAGATCATACTGACCCCCCCCCCCGTATCTCTGCAGCCCCCTGCTTCTCCTGGCCTCAGGCTCCTTCCTTCAGCAGTCACATGGTACTGCTCATTAAAGTCATAAATATGCACATATTCATGACTTTAATGAGCGGTACCATGTGTCCACTGAAGGCAGGAGCCGGAGACCAGGAGAAGCAGGGGAGCTGCAGAGACCTTGCCATGAGGGGCCAAGTACAAGCTATATTCACCTGTCCATCGCTGCTATCCTCTCCTCCACATCCTCTGACTGATGTTCAGGTCAGAGGGCACGTTACGTAGATAGTGTGTGCTGCGACCTCTGCCTGAAAGTCACTGACAGAGGGACCAAGCAGACAGAGCGACACGCAGCCATGGAGCAGGGATTGGCAATATCACCAGTGCTGGGATCCTGAGCCAGTGGTGACGTCAGAACCTGTCCCCACCTGCTCAGGACACCGGCACTGGGTACCCAGCGACGAGAGGCAAGTATGTTTTTTTTATTTGCAATGGCAGCAGCAATATATGGGGGCATAAACTATGGAGCATAATCTATGAAATACCTTATGTGGCAGCATATGGGGCATATTCTATGGAGCATCTTATGGGGGCATTATTAACCTTTGTGCAGCATCTTATGGGACCATCATGAACTGTATGGAGCATTATATGGGGTATGTTTTGTACAGAGCATCTTATGGGGCCATCATGGACTGTATGGAGCATTATATGGGGTATGTTTTGTACAGAGCATCTTATGGGGCCATCATGGACTGTATGGAGCATTACATGGGGCTCCTGATTCAATAGGGTTATTCAAAAACATTTAACCTACTGCTGATCTCAATTTTAATGGTATCTATTTTTGAACTTTACCAGTAGCTGCTGCATTTTCCACCCTAGGCTTATACGCGAGTCAATAAGTTTTCCCAGTTTTGTGGCAAATTTAGGGGGGTGTCCGCTTATACACAAGTATATATGGTAATCTAGAAGAGTAATATGGAGCAAGTGAAGCAAGTGTTTATGGTCACTCCTGGTGGCATGTTCATTTTAATGGTGTAGAAGACTGTCGATTCTACAAACTGGATGACCAGACAAATCCTCTGACTTGCAACACAATCACTCCTAAAGACACTTGGCACCAGTGAGGAAAGAAGTTTACCTTAAAGAACCCAACAACTGCGACGTCACTGGACTCAACCAAAGCAGCAACAGCTGCATCATCTGCCAAGGTGGTAGCAGCTGGACCAGTGCGTTTCTTCAGCCAATTGATAAAGTCAGCTGCCTCCCTGCCAGCTATAAAAGGAGAGAGTGACTCACAATGCAAACCCCAGCATCATCTGTAGAGATTTAGAAAAAACAAAAAAAAACAAACAAAAAAAAAAAAAAAAAACAAGAGGTAGAGACTTTACCGGAATATTCTTTAGGTGATAATTTGTCTCCATTTTTAAAAAACTTTATTGTTGGATACCCTCGAACACCGAACTCTTGTGCCAACTCTGACTCTTCAGTAGCATCTACCTTGGCCAATCGGATTGTTGATCCTTCCTCTTTTAGTTTCCTAGCAGCCTTCTCATATTCTGGAGCAAGAGCTTTGCAATGCCCACACCAAGGAGCATCTGTAATTAAAAAAAAAAAATATTTTTTTTTATATATATAGCAATTCTTGATCACCAACACTCAGATCAGTGTCATAGGAAAATGGGCCATGGAAATAGTTCAGATCCTCTTATGAATGGTTTCATTAATGCCACCATGGCAGAGAACCAGAGTTCAGGCAGATCTGCCCACATTAAGCATTACAGAGAACAGACATTGCTGAAGATGGATTTATTTTAATGCCTAGTCCTAAGAAAAAAAAACAAAAAAAAAAAAAAAAAAAACAGAAAGACAGCTGTGCATAACAAGTTTGTGTATTCCTAAGGGAAGCAGCATACTGCAGATCACCAGGCCACAAATAATGCTTGGGCTATAGCATTAGCAGTTTGATGAGTGTTCAGGGCCCATTGTTGCCTACATCTGAGTGGAGGATAGTTTAGACTCCTCTGTGTTGCAAGTTTCCTGAATGGCTTACTTATTCTCTCATCTCTCCTACAATCTACACATTTACTTGAAAGACCTGTTCTAAGAACATGCTCCAGCTTCAATGGGAAATGGAGTCAAGAAACCTTTACAGCCACTTCTGCATTCACACAGTATCCAGGTCTGTAAGGTGTATTACAGTATAATGTATTTGTTACCAATCCACTGGATAAGTGAAAAATGCTAGGCCTCAAGGACCACCAAAGTGAGGCCTCAGTTTACCTCAGTTGGAAGACCTCAACTACTAGTTTTAATGGCACAAACATGCATGTATCAAGCTTCTACTGTATGTAGCCTCAAGCACACAATATTATGGCTCCATACAAGTGCTCAGTGGCACCAAACTAATATAGCAGCCAAAAAAATACTGTCCTGCCATAAGTGACAGAAATACTTGCAATATGTTCTATCAAGTGCGGCATTATGGAGAGAATTTACCCAGACAGCGTTGATTTCAGGCAGGGATGCATTATATGGGTCCCACTCCAGCTCCTAGTGTGCTCCATGAAGTGGTGTACTGAAGATTGGACCCCTGGACTTCAACTTCATAGTAGCGTTCTAAAGATTTCAGGTACACATTAGGCCTCGTCTGAGCCCACCGAGTTAATTGTGCAGCAGCTTCAGCCACATGCGGTAAGTAATCTCTAGATCAATGAAGCCCTCATGTGCTACTCCAGCTTAGACAGCATACTTTATTGCTTCCAGAAACATGGTTTATATCAGGAAGGCTCCTTCAGAACTGCCTGCAAGAAACCGGTCTATTCACAGTTTATTCCAGAGTCTAGCTTATGTAAAATCCCGACATGATGTTAGAATATTCAGAGTGGAATCTCACTTCAGCACCCACGCCAGAGGAGTGCTGCACAGCCCATTAGTTCCATGCAGGGAATAGATGCTCCAGAACACTGGCATGATCTAGTTGCACAATAGTGAGTACAGGAAATGCACTCACATGTCACATTTAAAGAGACTCGTCAGCACAGACTGCTCAAATCAAGTACAGGCAAACAATCATTTAATACACAGCCACATGCTCTTTTTTCCTCCCCCTTTTTTATCACCCACAGCTCAGGCTTCATAGATAGGTGGAAGGTGTATATAAATGGCCAAACCATGGTGCACCTGTACTTTGCCTGAACAGTCCCTGTGCAGACAGTCTTTGAATATATATCCAGTTATAAGGCCTCAGGCAAGTGCTCGATTCACACAGTACATCTAGGCCATATTCACTTGCTGCAAAGATGTGTTAGTGCCCAGACCCTTGGAAATACCACCCAAGCTATAGGGTCAGTTTGGATACAATTGAGCACTTAGGTGTTCTAACCTTGTAATACTGGGATATGGCTGGGTAATCATCAAGCAGTACAGCAGAGCAAGTTCTACCACCGGACTAATGGGGCAATAAAGTCATCTCGTACTAACAAGTCATTGCAGCCATGACAGAAGTCCCAAGTAAGAGGTCAAACTAAAAGCCAACAGTGTCAAAGAAACAAGCCATCCTCATTTCCTTGGGAGTGTGACAGTTGCAGCTACAGACAGGGAAGCCTGGATGATCAAGCAAGTCGCTGTGTGGATTCACTGGGTGGGCTGCAGGTTAACCCACCCATCCAGACCTGTGCAGGATCTATGGCACAAAAGGTCATAACCACAGCATCACCAGACAAGGCACCAACTAGGCTGTGCCCCTTCCCAGGTGAGGCAGTATGCACCAATCTTGGCAACCCCTGGGGATACATAGCATATACCCCCCACACAAGGCTCTGGCACATAAGCTAGGGGAGCAGCCCCCCACACTAGAGTCCAGACGTCACTCCCAGCGAGGATGACAAGCCTCACTACTAAGTACACGTCAACCAAACCTCAGGCCCCTCCCTCCACTCCCTGATTGGAGGAAGCTGTGGAAGGACTTGGCTGACTGGCTGAACCCGCTGTCAGTCACTGGCAGGACGTGGCCCTGTTCTATCCCGCCCAGGTGTGCCCCCTAATTAGGGGGTGCCATCCTGCAAGTGACGGGGGCTTATACACCCCTGCAGTACCCCACGTCCCACCCAGAGCACACGGCGCTCATCATTCCCCCGGCTCACTCACAGAACTCCACCAGCAAGTGATCGTTTTTTAGCGCCTCATCAAACGTGTCCTTCTTCAGCACCAACACGTCGTTTTCTTCGGTGATATCTGCCCGGGTCAGACAGGCACCGAGCAAGGCGGAGACCGCTACAAGTACTGCAGAAGGCAACATGACGGATCCGGTGTACGGGACGTGGCGCTGTGAGGGCCGCTCTCCGCGCATGCGCTTTTTATCACCGGCTCTGCTGCTCGTGGTGCGTTCTGACTGGGCCGCTGGACAGGACGTCGGACGTGGGAGGCGGGAAGCTATGTGATTGGCTGAGGGGGGCGTCAGTCATCCGTGCAGGGGAGGATGGGCTGGTGAGGTAAGCGCGTCGACTCGTGCCGCTGACTGCGACTTGTTGCTGCGGAGTCTCTCCTCCCTCACTACTCCTCCTCACCCCTTCTGCCTGCTGTATGGACGTGACCCGGGAAGCATCTGCTCGCAGCCCCTCCTTCCCCCATTCCCGGTGTGACACGTCATGGTGTGTATGTGCCGCCATAGAGAGGAGGTAATAGTGCAGCATGGAGGTTACTGCCCGGATTCCAGTTTTCCACTCACTTCTTCCTAGCGTGTTGCTCCCAATGATAGGCCGCCAAAGAACCGGAACCACATAGTGTTCTGCAGTGGGAGGGCCAAAACCCACGTGTGGGGGCTAATCCGGGCAAACCAAGGGTACGTGCACATTGCGGATTTGGCGCTGCGCATCCGCAGCAGTTTCTGCTGTGGTGTACAGTACCATAATATCCTATGGATATCAAAAACCGCAGTGCAGACGGCGCGGATTTGCTGCGGTTTCTAAACCGCAGAAAGAATTGACATGTCAATTCCTTCTGCGGATTCCGCTGCGGTCTATTATCTCCATTGTAGAGATGATAAACCGCAGGGCAAAACCGCAGGCTAATCCGCAGGTCTTTTGACCTGCAGACTTACCTGCGTATTTTACAAAATCCGCGCGGCCAAATCTGCAGAGCATTCCGCAGCGTGTGCACGTACCCTTACAATCACTCTGCATTGTCCTGTGCTGCCCCACTTTCAGCACCGTGGACCTCACTTGGGTTGTTTGGGCAAAATTAAAATGTCACCATTAGCTTGGTAGATAAAAAAAAACATGCCATGGTCACGTGTTTTCAGCAGTGACCACGGCAGCCAATCACAGGTCCCACCAATCCTGCTGCAGCGTTCAGATGTTACAGCATAGAGGATGGGATTTTTGGAAATCCCACGTTCACTGTGTCAGAGATACCCGCGGAGACAGACATGCGGAGCTTCGTTCCAGACCGCATGTCAATTTCTCTTTCTGCAAAAGAAATTTCACTCATACTATGTATTGGATGTGGTGAATCCACAAGATTCAGTGAACACATGCGTTCAATAGACGGCAGTACTTTGGACATAGCGAACATGCCCTGCGTCCAAAGTGCTGCTAGTTCCTGATCTCTGAATATATCCTAACGCGACTCTCAGCTTTTCACAGATCACAAACTCTCCCACACGTGAATGCAGGAACACACTGGATCTGGTCTTCTCCCGGCTCTGTGCAGTGTATGATTTTATTAATTTTCGCTCAGTGACCACAACCTTTTTCCTTAAAGGGAATCTTTCACCTATTTTTTCGACTGTCAGCTGTCGGCACCGCCATCACGGGCTTATCTACAGCATTCTGCTCCATGCCATGGAGCAGGGGCCAAACCGCAGCGGAATCCGCACAAAGAATTGACATGCTGCGGTTTTGAAACCGCAGCAAATTCCGCACTGTCTGCACAGCGGTTTTCATTTTGCATTGATTTTAATGGTACTGTACGGGACCAAAACCGCTGCAGATCCACAGCAGAATCCGCAGTGTGTGCAGCTGAAATCCGCCAAAGGGGGGAAAAAACTGATCCGCCCCTTTGAGCGAAGTACGGATGACCGTTGTCTGCGGATCCGTGAGCGGCGTAAATTAAAGGGACAGCGGGTTGTGGAAAGTGCTATAGCGCGATGGGCCGATATCGCTCGATGGGCTCTCTGTCTCCTTACCCGACTTCCGCGCGATCTGCCTCCCCGATCTCGTCTGAGCCATCGCGCGATCTTGTCCGCCTCCCCGATCTCGGCCGGTCGGCCCATCGCGCGATGTTGACCACCTCCCAGATCTCGCGATGGGCCGCCGAGATTCGGGAGAGAGAGAGAATTGGGGGTTAAATCAGTACATGGCTTATCCGCGGCCCGAAAAAACATTGCAGGGTCCGTCCGGTCATGTCAGCGGACGCCAAAATCTTGGCAGATCCACTGACATGCGGATGCAACGGACGACCATCAGTCAAAATCCGCCAATAATGCTAGTCAATGGGGAAAAAAACGGATCTGCCAAGAAAAATGGCGGATCCGTTTTTTCTCCAAAACGGCGGATTTTGACTGATGGTCAAAAACGGATGTGTGAAACAGGCCTTAGGGACATAAACTAGTATCACGTTACACAGAATGTGGAGCTAGAAGGGGAGGGGGTTGAAAAGCCCACAGCCTGTGTCTTGCACAGACCTAATGGATGTAGCAAAGCTCAGTGTGTGACAATGAAAAGTTCTAGAAGGGTACTTTGAATGTGAGCATATTCGTAGTATCATTACACCATATATACGGAAATTCATCAATACCCTGCAACTTAGGAAGAATATGCAGTCATCATTGCCCCCCCCCTTCTCATTCTCATGTCCTTACTTAGCTTTTATACTTTTTAATAAAACACTGAAAATTGCTCTTGATGAAGCCACACCCCCTACACGAGTAAAGCCCCCTTTACATTTAGCGATGCACCAGCGATCCCGACCATGATATGACCCGGTCAGGATCGCTGGTGCATCACTAAATGGTCGCTAGTGAGCTGCCAAACAGGCAGATCTCACAGCGATGCAGCAGCGGTCGTTACTTACCTTTCAGATGCAGCGATAATGACATCCTCCCGCCCGCATCACTCGTCGGCGCCAGCAGGAAGCTGCCGCCGAGAAATGGAACTGGACGATCTCGCACGACCAGCGATAGCCAGCGGGGGAGCCGGTCGGAGATAAGTATCACATTGTCATGCCGCTCCGACATACTCACCCGGCCTCCGCTCCCACGCCGTCTCTGCATACTCATCCGGCCATCGCTCCCACGCCGCAGCCCCTCGCTGCCCGACAGCCACGGCGGTCACCTCTGACAGGTGCGTGGCCGACGGCGTCTCTGCATGCAATGCGCATGCACCATAGGCCGCGGCCGCGTCTCCCTTCTGCTTCTTGTGCTCCGGCTATGCCCTGACCCGGAAGCACCCCCTGACCAAAGGCAGGCCAGTCAGGGGCATATCAGGCCGCTTCCCCCTGAGGGAGGCGCCTGATCGTTGTGTTTCCTAGCACACTGGGCCCCGCTTCTTCGTGTGCTCTCTGCAGTCTCACAGTCCCTTCTCGTGTGCTCTCTGCAGCAGCCTCGCAGTCCTTTCCGTGTCCCCTGCTGCACTCCAGTCCTGCCTCCGGTGTTCCTGTTCCATCCTGCTCCAGTCCTTCCGTCTTACTCCAGTCCTGCCTCCGGTGTTCTTGTTCCATCCTGCTCCAGTCCTTCCGTCCTACTCCAGTCCTGCCTCCGGTGTTCCTGTTCCATCCTCCAGTCCTGTCTCCGGTGTTCTTGTTCCATCCTGCTCCAGTCCTTCCGTCCTACTCCAGTCCTGCCTCCGGTGTTCCTGTTCCGTCCTACTCCAGTCCTGCCTCCGGTGTTCCTGTTCCATCCTACTCCAGTCCTGCCTCCGGTGTTCCTGTTCCATCCTGCTCCAGTCCTTCCGTCCTACTCCAGTCCTGCCTCTGGTGTTCCTGCTCCAGTCCTTCCGTCCTACTCCAGTCCTGCCTCTGGTGTTCCTTTTCCGTCCTACTCCAGTCCTGCCTCCGGTGTTCCTGTTCCATCCTGCTCCAGTCCTTCCGTCTTGCCTCCGGCGTTCCTGTTCCATCCTGCTCCAGTCCTTCCATCCTACTCCAGTCCTGCCTCCGGCGTTCCAGTGCCATCCTGCTCCAGTCCTTCCGTCCTCCTCTAATCCTGTCTCCTATGTTCCTGCTCCAGCCATCCCTCCACGTTCCAGTCTATTGTCTTACTCCACTCCTGTCTCCTGTGTTCCAGCTCTGTCCTGTCATCTACACTTCCGTCCCACACTCCTACTCAAGTCCATCCTGAGCCGCCCCTCTCGGTACCGGCTACAGTGTTACTCGAACCCCTGGGCCTGCTCCTAACGGTCCCTGTATAGGGGTCGGTTCCACCTGGCAGCTTGCCCGGGGCCCCTCGGTGCCACGGCCCAGAGGGTCCACTTCTGGAGATTCCGGCTCCAGACCAGCCACACTAACACACATGTAGCGATATCGCTAGCAATATTGCTGCTGCGTCACGGTGACGCTTTAGCGATATAGCTAGCGATATCGCTATGTGTAAAGCCCCCTTAACACCCTGACACAGACTGCCAACCCTGGCACATAATGCAAACATGTTTTCTACAGTGGAGCTCTAGGTGTGCCAAGCATCGATAGAGAAAATCACATTTGGCAGAAGACTTCATCCACTGTAAGTTTATGCCCTAAAGGTAGAACTCGGCCCTTCATCTCACCAAACAAGCCTACTTCACCACCCTCATCACACCACTATCCGACAATCCAAAACAACTCTGAAACTCTTCACTTATGCCTTAGTTTTAGACCACGTTCAAGCATTCAATATTTGGTCAGTATATTACATCAGGATTTGAAAGCCACAATCAGATGAAACGTATACTAGAAACACCTCACCACTTCCATATTTATCACCCAATGCTGGTATTGGCTTAGAAATACTGATGTAAAATGCTGAATATGGGAACAGGGCCTTAAAGTGCAGGCCCTTAACACCAGCCTCAGAATCTGACAATCTGGGCACTTGTTTCAAGCAAAAAAATTACCAACAGGAAATTTTTTCCCACACCCCTAATAGCATGGATTCGCTTTCTTCACTTCAAATTTATTTTCTGCCTTGAACCAGTCACAGAAATTACCAGGCTCCTCGCTTCTCACCCTGTTAACTGCATCGGTAAACAGGTTTTTTTTTTTCAGTCCCTCTCACTGGCTGTCACTCCCCACCTAAATTTAATATTTAAAAGGAATTTGCCAGTAGGATCAACCCTTCTAAACGCTATCTTCAAAACAGAGTGCAAGGTAAAGCCACAAATAAAACTATATGAGCTATGGAATTGTGAGTAGCCTAACCTGACGCAAAACGTTTGTGTATGTTCCCAAAGAAAAACGCTCCAAGTGGGAATTGCATGGAAAGCAAGGAGTCCTGGTGGGCTATAGCGAAACTCAAAAGGGATACAGAATCCTGCACCCAGAGACCAACACAGTAACAATCTACCTAACATGTAATATCTCAGAATGTCCAACGCCCACTTGATGGCCAAACATTCTTTTTCCACTATGGAGTAGTTTTCACATGTGGACAGCTTCCAACTAAGGTACATTACAGAGTGTTCCTCTCCCTTAATCTCCTGGGACAAAATTGCTACCATCCCGACATCTGATATGTCCTTCTGGATCACAAACTCTTTGGAGAAGTTGGGGGCCACCAACACAGGCTGTTTACAGAGGACCAGTTTCAGTTCCCGGAAGGCCGCTTCAGCTTCCGGGGACCACTTAACCATAGTCGACTTTGTCCCTTACAGAAGATCCGTCAGCGGAGCTGCTATCAGGGCAAAATTAGGGACAAATCTTTGATAGTAGCCCACGATACCTAAAAATGCTCTGTCATGCTTCTTCTGTGGCCAGCTCTGGATGGCTTCCTCCTTATTTAAGGTTTTATTTCACCTCAACCTACTACGTAGCCCAGATA
This sequence comes from Dendrobates tinctorius, assembly GCF_039654945.1. Taxonomy (NCBI): domain Eukaryota; kingdom Metazoa; phylum Chordata; class Amphibia; order Anura; family Dendrobatidae; genus Dendrobates; species Dendrobates tinctorius. The sequence goes on from NW_027361771.1 coordinate 32,130,787, forward strand.
TGAAAACAATAATACTAGAACAGATATAATTGTACAGACTATCAAAGTAAAGGCCCTGTACCTTAAGTTTAACCCCTTCCTGACATGAGACGTACTATCCCGTCCATGGGACCCGGGCCCCTATGCCCATGGACGGGATAGTACGTCTAGCGCGATCAGCGGCGCCCACGTGGTGAGCGCCGCTGATCGTGGCCGGGTGTCAGCTGATTATCACAGCTGACACCCGGCACAATGTGTCAGGGGCGGTCACGGACCGCCCCCGACACGTTAACCCCTTGCACACCGCGATCAAACATGATCGCGGTGTACCGGGGGTTAAAGGGAAGCATCGGCAGGGAGGGGGCTCCCTCCGTGCTTCCCTGAGCCCCCCACGGCAGCGCAATGTGCAGCGCTGCTGCGGGGGGCTTCTTTCCTCCAGGCCCCCGAATCCAAGATGGCGACGGGGGCCTGAGGAAGCTGGCTTCCTCAGTGCCTGCAAAGCGCAGGCATGAGGAAGCCTTCTGCAGTGCCTGTGTCAGATCGCTGATCTCACAGTGATCTGTGATGTGACAGATCAGCGATCTGTCACAGGACAGTGATGTCCCACCTGGGACTATTTAATAAAGTAAAAAAAAAAATAAAAAAAAGTATTAAAATAATTTTAAAAAAATCGCCAAATAAATTAGAAAAAAAAAAAAAATATTCCCCCAAAAATCCATTTTTTGGAAATAATAAAAAAAAACAATAAAAGTACACATATTAGGTATCTCCGCGTCCGTAATGACCCGCCCTATAAAACTGTCCCATTAGTTAACCCCTTTAGCGAACCCCTTAAAAAATAAAAAACGAAGCAAAAAATAATGATTTATTATCATACCGCCAAACAAAAAGTGTAATAACGCGCGATCAAAAAGACGCATATAAATATCCATGGTACCGCTGAAAACGTCATCTTGTCCCGCAAAAAACGAGCCACCACACAGCATCATCAGCGAAAAAATAAAAAAGTTATAGCTCGCAGAATAAAGCGATGCAAAAATAATTATTTTTTATATAAAATAGTTTTCATTGCATAAAACCGACAAAAACATAAAAAAATGACATAAATGAGGTATCGCTGTAAACGTACTGACCCGAAGAATAAAACCGCTTTATCAATTTTACCGCACGCGGAACGGTGTAAACGCACCCCCCCAAAAGAAATTCATGAAACGCTGGTTTTTGTTCATTCTGTGTCCCAAAAATAGGAATAAAAAGCAATCAAAAAATGTCACGTGCCCGAAAATGGTACCAATAAAAACGTCAACTCGTCCCGCAAAAAATAAGACCTCACATGACTCGGTGGGTCAAAATACGGAAAAATTATAGCTCTCAATATGTGGTGATGCAAAAACTATTTTTACAATAAAAAGCGTCTTTTAGCGTGCGACAGCTGCCAAATATAAAAACCGCCATAAATAGTAAATCAAACCCCCCGTCATCACCCCCTTAGTTAGGGAAAAATAATAAAATTAAAAAAAAAGTATCTCCATTTTCCCGTTAGGGTTAGGGCTAGGGTTAGGGCTCAGATTAGGGTTAGGGGTGTGTTGGGGTTAGGGTTGGAGTTATAATTGGGGGGGTTTCCACTGTTTGGGCACATCAGGGGCTCTCCAAATGCAACATGGCGTCTGATCTCAATTCCAGCCAATTCTGAGTTGAAAAAGTCAAATGTTGCTCCTTCCCTTCCAAGCTCTGCCATGCGCCCAAACAGTGTTTTACCCCACATGTAGGGTATCAACCTACTCAGGACAAATTGCAAAACAATTTTTGGGGTCCAATTTCTCCTGTTACCCTTAGGAAAATAAAAAATTGGGGGCAAAAATATAATTTTTGTGGAAAAAAATGATTTTTTTATTTTCACGTCCGAGTGTTATAAACTTCTGTGAAGCACTTGGGGGTTCAAAGTGCTCACCACACATCTAGATAAGTTCCGTGGGGGGTCTAGTGTCCAAAATGGGGTCACTTGTGGGTAGTTTCAATAGTTTAGGTACATCAGGGGCTCTCCAAACGCACATGACACCCGCAGACCATTCCATCAAAGTCTGCATTCCAAAACGTCACTGCTTCCCTTCCGAGCCCCGACGTGTGTCCATACAGTAGTTTTCTCCCACATATGGGGTGTCAGCGTACTCAGGCCAAATTGGACAACAACTTTTGGGGGTCCAATTTCTCCTGTTACCCTTGGGAAAATGAAAAAATTTGGGATTAATTGATCATGTTTCTGGAAAAAATACGATTTTTTTATTTTCATGCCCTGGCATTATAAACTTCTGTGAAGCTCTTGGGGGTTCAAAGTGCTCACCTCACATCTAGATAAGTTCCTTAGTGGGTCTAGTTTTCAAAATGGGGTCATTTGTGGGGGGTTTCCACTGTTTAGGTACATTAGGGGCTCTCCAAAGGCAACATGACACCCGCAGACCATTCCATCAAAGTCTGCATTCCAAAACGTCACTACTTCCCTTCCGAGCCCCGACGTGTGCCCATACAGTAGTTTTCTCCCACATATGGGGTATCAGCATACTCAGGACAAATTGGACAACAACTTTTGGGGTCCAATTTCTCCTGGTACCCTTGGGAAAATAAAAAAATGGTGACTAAAAGATCATGTTTGTGGAAAAAATACGAATTTTTTATTTTCACGCCCGGGCATTATAAACTTCTGTGAAGCACTGGGGGGGTCAAAGTGCTCACCACACATCTAGATAAGTTCCTTAGGGGGTCTAGTTTCCAAAATGGTGTCATTTGTGGGGGGTTTCCACTGTTTTGGTACATCAGGAGTTTTCCAAACGCGACATGGTGTCCGATCTCAATTCCAGCCAAAAACGTCAAATGGCGCTGCTTCCCTTCCGAGCTCTGCCATGCGCCCAAATAGTGGTTTACCCCCACATGTGGGGTATCAGCGTACTCAGGACAAATTGCACAATAACTTTTACGGTCCTGTTACCCTTGGAAAAATAAGAATTGAGGGTGAAAAGATCATTTTTGTGGAAAAAATATGATTTTTTAATTGTATGGCTTTATGTTATAAACTTCTGTGAAGCCCATGGGGGTTCAAAGTTCTCACCACACATCTAGATAAGTTCCTTAGGGGGTCTAGTTTCCAAAATGGTGTCATTTGTGGGGGGTTTCCACTGTTTTGGTACATCAGGGGTTTTCCAAACGCGACATGGTGTCCGATCTCAATTCCAGCCAAAAACGTCAAATGGCGCTGCTTCCCTTCCGAGCTCTGCCATGCGCCCAAATAGTGGTTTACCCCCACATGTGGGGTATCAGCGTACTCAGGACAAATTGCACAATAACTTTTAGGGTCCTGTTACCCTTGGAAAAATAAGAATTGAGGGTGAAAAGATCATTTTTGTGGAAAAAATATGATTTTTTAATTGTACCGCTGTACGTTATAAACTTCTGTAAAGCCCTTGTGGGTTCAAAGTTCTCACCACATATCTAGATAAGTTCCTTGGGGGGTCTAGTTTCCAAAATGGGGTCACTTGTAGGGGGTTTCCACTAGGTACATCAGGGACTCTCCAAACGTGACATGGCGTTCAATCTGAATTCCAGCCAATTTTGCATTGAAAAAGTCAAACGGCGCTCCTTCCATTCTGAGCTCTGCCATGCACCAAAACAGTGATTCCCCCCCACATATCAGGTATCTGCGTACTCAGGACAAATTGCACAATAACTTTTGCAGTCCAATTTCTCCTGTTACCCTTGGTAAAATAAAAAAAATTGAACCTGAAGTATTTTTTTTATGAAAAAAAGTTAGATGTTCATTTTTTTTAAATATTCAAAAAAATTCCTGTGACGCACCTAAAGGGTTAATAAACTTCTTGAGTGTGGTTTTGAGCACTTTAAGGGGTGCAGTTTTTAGAATGGTGTCACTTTTGGGTATTTTCTATCATATGGACCCCTCAAAGTGGCTTCAAATGTGATGTGGTCCTAAAAATAAAATGGTGTTGTAAAAATGAGAAATCGCCTGTCAACTTTTAACCCTTATAACTTCCTAACAAAAAAAAATTTTGGTTCCAAAATTGTGCTGATGTAAAGTAAACATGTGGGAAATGTTAGTTATCAAGTTTTTTGTGTGCTGTATCTCTGTGATTTAAGGGCATAAAAATTCAAAGTTGGAAAATTGCGAAATTTTCAAAATTTTCGCCAAATTTCCGTTTTTCTCACAAATAAACGCAAGTTATTTGAATGAAATTTTACCACTAACATGAAGTACAATATGTCACGAGAAAACAATGTCAGAATCACCGGGATCCATGGAAGCGTTCCAGAGTTATGACCTCATAAAGGTACAGTGGTCAGAATTGTAAAAATTGGCCCGGTCATGAACTTGCAAACCACCCTTGGGGGTGAAGGGGTTAATAGGCCTATAGTATTATGAACACTCCATAGATACTGTTTCAAACACCAAAAAACAAGGCGTAAAGGTCCATGTAAAAATTGATACAAAGCTTTTTTGAAGAAACACGTATAAAGACAGATATATATATATATATATAATATGTACATTATACATATGAAGACAGGGTCAGGTGAAGGGCTCAAATGAGAAACAAGGGAACTAGCTCATCCTATAAAAAGTATGGTGGGCATAGGAGATGAACCTTGGAGATTTACTATACTATTGGAAAATGCCAATCATAAAGTGCCAGTGCTTTAGCATTTCATATAATCCTAACTATGCATGATGTCACTGGAAAAAGTACAATTGGTCAAAGTAGAGCTTAAGCTGGAGTCACACATAGCAACTGGTGAGTCGCTACATGATCGCTGGTGAGCTCTCAGACAGCTTCACCAGCGATCAGCACAGCGACGCCGAGCGCGCGGTGTCGCTGTGTACGGTAGTTACCAGCGCGCTGATGCAGGGAGCTGGTAACTAAGGTACACATCGGGTATCTAAGGGACGTGTGTCCCTTAGATACCCGATGTGTACCTTGGTTACCAGCTCCCTGCATCAGCGCGCTGGTAGCTAACATACACATTGGATTTCTAAGGGACGCACGTCCCTTGGATACCCGACGGGGCCGGACTGGGGCAAAAAAGCAGCCCTGCCACACAAACCCCACCAGCCCACAAGCTATAACACTCCTCACCCCGATCAGTGAATTTTACTTTACTTTGTGGTGCCCCTCACTCTCCTAAAAGGAGATATTTGAAGAGCCACATGTGAATGGCGCCACAGTGCGTATGATCGACCACAGTTGCATTTACATGGTGCTCTACAGAGCTTTGATTTTCAGGATCATGAAAGTCCCAGCAGTCGAATCTCCAGCAGTTGTAAAGTTATTCCTTATCCAGAGGAGAGGGGATTACTTGGGATAATCCATTTAAACAACTTTTCCAATATTTTATTTTTATTTGGCCATAGTAATGTTAAAAATACTAAACCAATATTGACCCTCTCAAAGTCCAATGTCGACAGGAGAAGTGGTACTGTGCAGTTCATACAGGGCCGGCTCCATGTTTTTGTGGGCCCCGGGTGAAAGTCTCAGTGGGCCTCTTTAACACGTACCACAATTCATAATGCACAGATACAGCAAAGAAATATAGGTACACAATGCCAAAGATTTCACTTCTAACATTACATAACATATCTATTGTACATTCTACAATAGGTCAGAAACCAGACAGTACTGTCCTCCACAACATAATCCTCCATACAGTATTATAGGCACTACTTAGCGCTCCATACAGAATAACATGTCCCATATATTGCTCCATACAGTATAATGAGCTCCCTATATTGCTCCAAACAGAATTATGGGTACCACATAATGCTCCATTCAGAATAATGAGCCCCATATATTGCTCCATAAACTGCAATGAGCCTCATATAATGCTCCATACAGAATAATTAGCCCCATATATTGCTCCATACAGAATAATGAGCCCCATATAATCCTCCATACAGAATAATGAGCCCCGTATAATCCTCCATACAGAATAATGAGCCCCGTATATTGCTCCATTCAGAAAAATGAGCCCCATATAATGCTCCATACAGTTTTATGGGTACCGCACAGTGTGCCATACAGAATAATGAGCCCCGTATAACGCTCCATACAGAATAAGCCACATATATTGCTCCAGTCAGAAGAATGAGCCCCAAATAATGCTCCATACAGAATGAGCCCCACATAATGCTCCATTCAGAATAATGAGCCCCATATATTGCTTCATACAGAATGAGCCCCATACTGTATATTGCTTCATTCAGAAAAATGAGCCCCATATAATGCTCCATACAGAATTATGGGTGCCGCATAGTGCTCCATACAGAATAAAGATCCCCGTGTTATGCTCCATACAGAATAAAGAGCCCCATATATTGCTCCATTCAGAAAAATGAGCCCCATATAATGCTCCATACAGAATAATGAGCCCCACATAATGCTCCAGACAGAATAATGAGCCCCATACTGTATATTGCTCCATTCAGAAAAATGAGCCCCCATATATTGCTCCATACACTGTAAGCCCCATATAGTGCTCCATTCAGAAAAATGAGCCCCATATAATGCTCCATACAGAATAACGAGCCCCGTATAATGCTCCATACAGAATAAAGAGCCCCAGATATTGCTCCCTTCAGAAAAATGAGCCCCATATAATGCTAAATATAGAATAATGAGCCCCATATAATCTCCATAGAGAATGAGCCCCATATATTGCTCCATACAGAATAATGAGCCCCGTATAATGCTCCATACAGAATAAAGAGCCCCATATAATGCTCCATATAGAATAATGAGTCTCATATATTGCTCCATACATTGTAATCAGCCCCATATAATGCTCCATACAGTATGAGCACCATATAATGCTCCATACAGAATAATGATCCTCATATATTGCTCCATGCATTATAATGAGCCCATATAATGCTCCAAAAAGTATAATGTACCCACATAATACTTCATACAGTATAATGAGCCCCATACCTTGCTCCATACAGAATGGGTCCCATATAATGCTCCATACAGAATATGATGGGCCACTTATATTGCTCCAAACAGAATGGGCCCCATATAATGCTCCATATATAATGGACCCCATATGAGTCTCCATATAATGCTCCAGTGTATGATGGGCCCAATATGATACTCCAGTGTATGATGGGCCTCATATATTGCTCAAAACATAAAAAAAACCAAAACTGAAATCCTGACCTCTCCTCCGGACCCCTCAATATCGGTGTCTTAAGGCTCTGCACTGTGACTGTTCAGGCAGATGTACACAGACGTGACATCACAGCACCCTCTGACCAGAAACAGCACAGTCAGAAGACGCCACAACGGAGGAGCGGGAAGAGGTAAGAATCGCAAGTGCCGCAAGTATCGAAAGCCCACCAGCATCTGTATATACATCACCACACCAGCCCCGCAGCACTGTAAATACATCACCACACCAGCCCCACAGCACCTGTATATACATCACCACACCAGCCAGGCCCCCTCAGCCCCTGTGAAAGTATTCGGCCCCCTGGAACTTTTCAACCTTTTCCCACATATCATACTTCAAACATAAAGATACCAAATGTAATTTTTTGTTGAAGAATCAACAAGTGGGACACAATTGTGAAGTTGAACAAAATTTATTGGTTATTTTAAATTTTTACAGAAAATCAAAAACTGAAAAGTGGGGCGTGCAATATTCTTCGGCCCCTTTAACTTAATACTTTGTTGCGCCACCTTTTGCTGCGATTACAGCTGCAAGTCGCTTGGGGTATGTCTCTATCAGTTTTGTACATCGAGAGACTTAAATTTTTGCCCATTCTTCTTTGGCAAACAGCTCGAGCTCAGTGAGGTTTGATGGAGATCATTTGTGAACAGCAGTTTTCAGCCCTTTTCACAGATTCTCGATTGGATTCAGGTCTGGAGTTTGACTTGGCCATTCTAACACCTGGATACGTTTATTTGTGAACCATTCCATTGTAGATTTTGCTTTATGTTTGGGATCATTGTCTTGTTGGAAGACAAATTCCATCCCAGTCTCAGGTCTTTTGCAGACTCCAACAGGTTTTCTTCAAGAATGGTCCTGTATTTGGCTACATCCATCTTCCCATCAATTTTAACCATCTTCCCTGTCCCTGCTGAAGAAAAGCAGGCCCAAACCATGATGCTGCCACCACCATGTTTGACAGTGGGGATGGTATGTTCAGGGTGATGAGCTGTATTGCCATATCGTTTGGCATTGTTGCCAAAATGTTTGATTTTGGTTTAATCTTACCAGAGCACCTTCTTCCACATGTTTAGTGTATCTCCCAGGTGGCTTGTTGCAAACTTTAAACAACACTTTTTATGGATATCTTTGAGACATGGCTTTCTTCTTGCCACTCTTCTATAAAGGCCAGATTTGTGCGACTGATTATTGTGTACAACTGATTATTGTCCTATCGACACTGTCCTACCTCAGCTGTAGATCTCTGCAGTTCATCCAGAGTGATCATGGGCCTCTTGGCTGCATCTCTGATCAGTCTTCTCCTTGTTTGAGATGAAAGTTTAGAGCAGAGTTCCCCAACTCCAGTCCTCAAGGCCCACTAACAGATCATGTTTTCAGGATTTCCTTGGTATTGCTCAGGTGATAATTGCATCACCTGTGCAATACAAAGGAAGTCATGAAAACATGATCTGTGGTGGGCCTTGAGTTGGGGAACCCTGGTTTAGAGGGACGGCCGGGTCTTGGTAGATTTGCAGTGGTATGATACTTCTTCCATTTCAATATGATCGCTTGCACAGTGCTCCTTGGGATGTTTAAAGTTTTGGAAACCATTTTGTATCCAAATCTGGCTTTAAACTTCTCCACAACAGTATCACAGATCTGCCTGTTGTGTTCCTTGGTCTTCATGATGCTCTCTGTGCTTCAAACAGAACCCCAAGGCTATCACAGAGCAGGTGCATTTATACGGAGACTTGATTACACACAGGTGGGTTATATTTAACATCATTAGTCATTTGGGACAACATTGGATCATTCAGAGATCCACAATGAACTTCTGGAGTGAGTTTACTGCACTGAAAGTAAAGGGGCCAAATAATATTGCACGCCCCACTTTTCAGTTTTTGAATTTCCACCAAAATTTAAAATAACCAATAAATTTAATTCAACTTCACAATTGTGTCCCACTTGTTGTTGATTCTTCACCAAAAATTTTCATTTGGTATCTTTATGTTTGAAGCATGATATGTGGGAAAAGGTTGAAAAGTATATACACATCATCGCAGGCAGATGGCGGCCAGCCCCTGTATATACATCACATCAGCGCAGGCAGATGGCGGCCCCCCAGCCAGCCCTTCTATATACATCACATCAGTGCAGGCAGATGGCCCCCCCAGCCAGCCCCTGTATATACCTCACAGCGCAGGCACATGGCCCCCCAGCCAGCCCCTGCATATACATCACAGCGCAGGCAGATGGTGGCCCCCCCAGCCAGCCCCTGTATATACATCACATATCAGCTCAGGCAGATGGCCCCCCAGCCAGCACCTGTATATACATCACATCAGCGCAGGCAGATGGCGGCCCCCCAGCCAGCCCCTGTATATACCTCACATCAGCACAGGCAGATGGCAGCCCCCAGCCAGCCCCTGTATATACATCACATCAGCGCAAGCAGATGGCCCCCCCAGCCAGCCCCTGTATATACATCACATCAGCGCAGGCAGATGGCGGCCCCCCCAGCCAGCCCCTGTACATATCTCACATCAGCGCAGACAGATGGCGGCCCCCCAGCCAGCCCCTGTATACACCTCACATCAGCGCAGGCAGATGGCGGCCCCCCAGCCAGCCCCTGTATAAACCTCATCAGCGCAGGTAGATGGCGGCCCCCCAGCCAGCCCTTCTATATGCATTACATCAGCGCAGACAGATGGCGACCCCCCCCCAGCCAGCCCCTGTTTATACCTCACATCAGCGCAGGCAGATGGCCCTCCAGCCAGCTCCTGTATATACACATCAGCGCAGGCAGATGGCGGCCCCCCCAGCCAGCCCCTGTATATACATCACATCAGCGCAGGCAGATGGCAGCCCCCCCAGCCCCTGTGTATACATCACATATCAGCTCAGGCAGATGGCGGCCCCCCAGCCAGCCCCTGTATATACCAGCTCAGGCAGATGGCGGCCCCCCAGCCAGCCCCTGTATATACCAGCTCAGGCAGATGGCGGCCCCCCAGCCCCTGTATATATATCACATAGCGCAGGCAGATGTTGGCCCCTCAGCCCCTGTAAATATATCATATCAACGCAGGCAGATGGCGGCCCCCCCAGCCAGCCCCTGCCTGTATATACCAGCTCAGGCAGATGGTGGCCCCCCCAGCCAGCCCCTGTATATACATCACATCAGCACAGGCAGATGGCTGCCCCCCCAGCCAGCCCCTGTGTATACATCACATCAGCACAGGCAGATGGCTGCCCCCCCAGCCAGCCCCTGTATATACATCACATCAGCGCAGGCAGATGGCCCGCCCAGCCAGCCCCTGTATATACATCACATCAGCGCAGGCAGATGGCGGCCCCACCAGCCAGCCCCTGTATAGACCTCACATCAGCGCAGGCAGATGGCAGCCCCCCAGCCAGCCCCTGTATATACCTCACATCAGCGCAGGCAGACGGCGGCCCCCCAGCCAGCCCCTGTATATACCTCACATCAGCGCAAGCAGATGGCAGCCCCCCAGCCAGCCCCTGTATATACATCACAGCGCAGGCAGATGGCGGCCCCCCCAGCCAGCGCCTGTACATACCTCACATCAGCGCAGGCAGATGGTGGCCCCCCAGCCACCTCACATCAGCGCAGGCAGATCGCGGCCCCCCCAGCCAGCCCCTGTATATACATCACATCAGCACAGGCAGTTGGCGGCCCCCCAGCCAGCCCCTGTATATACATCACATATCAGCTCAGGCAGATGGCGGACCCCCAGCCAGCCCCTGTATATACCAGCTCAGGCAGATGGCGTCCCCCTCAGCCAGCCCCTGTATATACCAGCTCAGGCAGATGACGGCCCCCCAGCCCCTGTATATATATCACATATCAGCGCAGGCAGATGGTGGCCCCTCAGCCCCTGTATATATATCACATATCAGCGCAGGCAGATGGCGGCCCCCCCAGCCAGCCCCTGCCTATATTTACCAGCTCAGGCAGATGGCGGCCCCCCCAGCCAGCCCCTGTATATACCAGCTCAGGCAGACGGCGGCCCCCCAGCTCCTGTATAATATCACATATCAGCGCAGGCAGATGGCGCCCCCCCAGCCCCTGTATATATATCACATACCGCAGGCAGATGGCGGCCCCCCCCAGCCAGCCCCTGCCTGTATATACCAGCTCAGGCAGATGGCAGCTCCCCCAGCCAGCCCTGGCCTGTACACATCAAATATCAGCTCAGGCAGATGGCGCCCGCACCCCCCGCCTCTTTATAACTAAACTCACCCCCACCCCGGCCAACTTACTGGACCTGTCCTGAAGCCTGAGCCAGCGCGCGGGAGTAGAAGTTGCAGCAGCCGCTCCTGGAGCTGGATTCTTGCCTGGACGCTGTCCGTCGCCGATGATAGGACAGTGAGTAGTGCTGCCTGCAGGCCTGGCAACCATTGAAGGAAGAGCTGCGGCACAGCGCGCTCTCCGGCTCCGCCCTCAAAGAACGCGCCGTGACGTGCAGCTTCACATCGCGGCGCCTTCTTAACCCCTAGGGTGCCACCCCAAAATCGTGGCGACTGCACCTTTGAAACCGCTGCCGTGCCCGCAAATTTAAAGGGCCGGCGGCAGTTAAAAGAGGCCGGTGGCCGCCGCATTAGGCAGCGGCGCGGCCCACAACTGGCTATAAATAGTGGCCCAGCGGGAAAGTGCCCGGTTGGGCAAGTTGCCAATCCGGGCCTGATACCCGATGTGTACGTTAGTTACCAGCTGATCGCTGGTCTCCCGCCTGTCGCACGCAGCGATGCGTGCTGGCCAGCGGGAGACCAGCGATGGAAGAAATGTCCAGAGGTTTCCAAGATACCGGCAGGGGGGCCGGTCGCTGATCGCTGTCACACACAGCGATCTCACTGGTGAGATCGCTGTTGTGTCACAAAACTTGTGACTCAGCAGCGATCTCGCTAGCGAGATCGCTATGTGTGACGGGGCCTTTAGTCAAATCTTCCATAAGTCTGTAATAGAGGAAAACTCCCAACCAGTACACCTATGCATGTATTAAGGGTAAAATCTGTTGTTTATTCTGAGTTCTTACCCATAGTATCACACCAGGATGTCAGTTAACAGCCCCGACGCGCGTTACGCATGCATAGGTGTCATGGCTGAATATGATGTCATCTACGTAGGCCACTGCATACTTTTTATGGGGTCTTAAGATCCGGCCCATGGCTCTCTGGAAAGTGTCCGGAGCTCCTGGAAAGTGGCCGGAGCTCCTTGCTATCCAAATAGCATCCTGACGTACTGATAACATCCATCTGGCATCGAGAAGGCCATCTTCTCCTTCGCCCCTTTGGACAGGGGACTTTGCCAGTATCCTTTAGTTAGGTCCAGGGTGATGATGTGTCGAGCTGGTCCTTGCCTCTCAATGAGCTCATCTACCCTAGGCATTTGGTAGGTGTCGAACTTCGAGACCTCATTGAGTTTCCTGTTATAATTACAGAACTGCCACTCCCCATTTGGTTTTGGCACCAACACTATGGGACTGAAACAGCTATTTTTGAATTCTTCAATGCTCACTAGATTCAACATCTGCTTCACCTCTTTTGAGACTACCTATCTGCGGGCCTCCGGAATCCGATGACGCTTCATTTTAGCACATTGATTAAACCGAGGCAGGACAGAGAGCTCTTTGTCTGGTGGCCAAGTTCAATGTCAGCATGGAATATAAGGTGGCGGACACCTTGTCCCGCTCACAAAAACAGCAATGTTGGGAGCTGTTGCAGCGGGGAATAATGACCTGTTTTCTTAGTTGCCTGGCTTCACTCAGGTTAGCATGAGGTACTTTAAGAGTTAGATCCCTGAGTTGGGCATTTTCAAAGTTTCCCTCATATCTCCAGCTCAGGGATGTTGGTCTCAGGGTATGCTACCCCATCCTCATTGCCAATGAGCACACACACGGGAAACTCATCCGCTACTGCCTGCGGTGAGATTTCTCTAGGGGCGGCGATCTAGCTGTCGTTTGAACACCCAGGTGGCTTCGCTTTCCCCCATATGTCCCAGGACAATGCAAAGTCTCTGTCTTATTGTTATGGGGTGCAACAAGTCCTTGATGACACCCACTTCATGAGATGCAGTGCCACAGTCCGTACTTACATTGACCTGGACCAATAAGTAAATAGAGAGAGTAGACAAACGATCATACAGGCATTCATTTATGGGGTTTCAATGAATAAGTATTTAGGCTTGTATGATCATTTGTCTACTCTCTCTCCTTACTGTACTTATTGTATTTGGCGTCCATATATATCTCCCCTAGGAATTTTTTTTTTTTATGGGAGATTTTTGCCTACATAATATTCACCGTAGATTTGTATTTACCACTTCTTATCTGTCTTTATTCTAGCCATATGATGTAGATTTATTATTCCATCAGAATACTGATTTATATGCAGGGCATAAATTGTGGCTGCCTGTATGTATTTTTGCAATTGTTTTTAATTGTTTTTAAATCTCTTTGTGGTTCTGTGTGTCCCAATAAAAAATAAATTTAATATTTTTTCTGGTGATCCCCCGCTACTAGTATGTTTCTTGTCTCTTGTTAATAAAAGGATCCATCTCATCTGTTTCACCCCGGGCTTGCCAGCTTCAGCCCTTTTGAGAATCTGCCACATCATGAACATTCTGCGCCCTGCATGACTTTTGCACCACGTTTCCTTCTCCATTCCTGCTGCTGACGTGAATTGTAACTTACCCGGGTGCTCAGGTCCTGTCCAGCACCTATCTGACTGTGCCCATGCTTCTTCACTTAAGCAACGTTGTGTAGCTGCTATCCTGGGCTTAGAGCCCTTGTTGACCTGTCGGGCGTGCTCCCCCTTCTGACTAATTCCTACAGCCTACACTAGCTTAACCCATAGCAGCTCCTCCTACAATTAACCCTTAAGCAAACTTCCTAAAAGCTATATCTAATAAGGCCCACTAGTGTGCCCCCATCTAGTGGTCTGTTCCAGAACTACGCTTTCCCATTCTATAAACTCTATACTATAAGTGCCCTCCTCTAATGTTCCCAAAGGAAGCACTATCTTACCCTAATCTGTACAGCAATACAATACAATAGTCATAATAAAGCATATCTTACAGTATGTACAATATGGTAACACATCATGTGGCAATATCAATAAGACGGTCTGTAATACACAGACATGTAGCAGTACCGAAGCATACAGTGTATTTACATAAAGCTCTTAAAGGGGAGGAGGCAATAAAGGGGTGTTCTATCCCAATCCCCTGCATTCCCCTTTTCCTAAAATTTGGTTGTCCTGACCAACAGACTTCAATATTTACATTATACATATAAACAATGTTCATGACTTAGTGATGAAGGTCAGTTTTCCAAAGATACAAACCTGGCTCACAGTCCTCCAGGTTAAGTCCACAAATATATACATTCACAGTATACAGCCCACTTTCAAAGCCGCCAGTCTTTCCAAGGTAGAGCTCCCCCTTTCCTTAAGGAGAGCAAGTTTTCCAGTAGCCATCAGTCTCTTGAAGGCAGAGCTCCCCCTTTCCTGAAGGGGAGCATTCTTTCCCATACACAAGGCTAATATACATTTTTATATATGGCCCGCGGTTCAGGCCGTCCAGTCAGTCTCTGCTTTTTCCAGCACAAGGGGCACAAAAGGTGCAACAAAAAATAAAACTTTTCTTTTTTTTAACGTTCACTTTGGCCGTCTGGCCGTGTCCTTCCCACAGAGTGGGGTATTTTCCATATGGGGACGCGGAACAGTCCCTCTGTCAGGCATATATTTACTTAGGCGCAACAAGCACAACTTCTTAACTTCTTATAAAGACAGTACCATAGGGGAGAGGCAGGACGTAGGCACAGCTGTATGACCTCGGGATAATGAAGCTGCACACACACCAGGGATTACGGGTGCCAATTCCAAAGAAAAAGATCCTGTATGTCCATAGAGAAGAAAGCAGATAAGCACATACCGTCCCGTGTAACAAAATCCTTTATTGTGGCATCATCATACCAACGGCAGGCAGATATTACAATGGAGCAAATACAGATGACGATCGTTTCACGCTTACATTGCTACAGGACCTGTAGAAGCGCAGTGTAAGCGTGAAACGATTGTCGTGTATTTGCTCCATTGTTCTATCTGCCTGCCATTGGTATGATGATGCCACAATAAAGGATTTTGTTACATGGGATGATATGTGCCTATCCGCTTTCTCTCTCACCCATGACAGCACCACGGAGAGAGGGGATTCGCCCTTCAGGGACAGGAACCTACAGATAAAAAGGGCGGCACCTCTCCTCCGCCACCCAGTTGGGTTCCTGTCCCTGATGGGTGACCTACAGCTGAAGATACCTGGAAGAAAGAAGAGGTCCGGGGCTGGCCCGTCAGGGCACAGACAGCGGGGAGCCTCCTGTCACGGCGAGTGCGGCGCCCGAAGGGGTGAGCGGGGGGGAGATGACGGAGCCGCCGCTCCGGAAAGGAGGCAGGGGCTGGCGGGGACCCGGGTACAGAGGTGTACCAATATGGCGCTGCCTGGAAATTAACAAACGACTTCCGGGTCCCCGGGGGTCGGCGCATGCGCACTGCACACTCCCCGGCAGAGAGCGGTGCAGCATGGGAGAGGCGGTGACATCACACACCGGGAGATTCAAATAAGGAAGCACTGAAGCTGCTCCTGGCTGGAAGTGTCCTGTGCATCATGGAGGACAACGACCAGCAAGAGGAGCAGCAGGAGCAACAGCCCAATTAGCAGCCCAGGCAGCAGCAACACCACCATCACCGGCAAAAGGAGCAGGAAAGGCGTAATGGCCGGTCCAGTAGCCACTCCACGTAGCACAGCAGGTGGGCTGCAAGGAGCAAGTCACCATCCATGGATCAGCCCATACAGGACCTGAATCCACCTCCTGAAGCAGTACCTGCACCGCGCATATCTGGTGAGTGACCTTCGAGAATGTTCACCATTGTAATAGACTTCTTTTCCCTTATCTGGGAAAGAAGAAGGGGAAAACAAAGAGCAGGGAATGCCCCACTTGCCCCACTTGTAGCAGAGCCCTACCAGTCTCATGGGATAAGATGCTCTGCGAATCCTGCATACAGTAAGTGCTTTGTGAGGAAACCCCGGATTTCGCTTCGGACCTAAGAGCTGTAATCAGATCTGAGGTTCAGAGTGCCCTTACATCCTTGAAACGGGGGTAAAAGTTAAGAGGAGGGACGCCGTAGTGGGTTCCCAATCAGATGCCTCGACGTCAGGGGAGGTTACCTCATATACCTCGGACACCGGCTCATCATCCTCAGACAAGGAAACGGGAGGCAGTCATTGTTTTTCCCTGGAGGAGGTAGACACGCTAGTAAAGGCGGTAAGGTCTACCATGGGGGTGTCAGACCCTCGCACTGATTGGTCAGTCCAGGACATAATGTTTGGGGGACTGTGCCAAAAGAAACGCAGGGTGTTCGAGACGAAACGAGAACGTACAGGGCCTGATAAAAAAAAAATGGGAAAAGCCGGATAGGAAAAACTCCACGGTTTCTTCCCTTAAAAGGAAATATCCCTTCGATGAAGAGGCGTCCACATCTTGGGACAAAGCCCCGAAACTCGATGTAGCTCTCGCCAAGGCCTCAAATAAGTTTGCACTCCCCTTTTCAGGACATGGGTACTCTTAAGGACCCCTTACATAAAAAGGCCGATACCTTCCTCAATGGCGCTTGGGAATCAGCTGGGGGAAATCTTAGGCCAGCCATAGCAGCAACATGTACCTCCAGAGCCCTTATGGCATGGGTGGATCAACTAGAGAAACAGCTGAGGGAAGGTACACCCAGGGAGAAGATTCTTGAATCTATTCCAGTAATAAGGGGAGAGGCGGCCGTCTTGGAGGACTCATCGGCTGACTCAGTGAGGTTATCATCCAAAGCGGCAGCCCTGTTGAATGCAGCCCAAAGAACGTTATGGCTCAAATGTTGGCCAGGGGGTTTACAAACCAAAATGAAGCTGTGCTCGATCCCCTGCGAAGGGAAGTGTTAGGGATGGCGGAACGCACTAAATATAAAATAATAGAAAGTGCATTCGCCGCCTGGGGTCCACCGTGCAGTAGGTGTTAAAACCGCTGCTAGACAATGGCAGACGCGCTATATGGCGGTATAATACGCATGAGTTCAATGTCACCTGATGTGCACAGAGCGGACTCTGTTAACTCACAGAAGCGCTGTAGCATAAACATAAACACCGAGCCTGTTAGACTCACAGGTCTCAGCGAAATTGCACGCACGGTATTAGGTCACAGGACACGGGTCCAAGACAGGGGACGGTGTCCGTCTAGACCTACTGCGGACGCCGGTAAATGCTGCTGAATGCAATGCGGCGGTAGACACAGCCGCTATGTGATAGTGCCGTGAGAGACATGACACCACCGGATGCTAGTGTAGAGGTGCGGTGTGCACAGTGGCCTAAGGTTTGCCACTGACTGGCGCTGACTCTTTCTATAGTTCCCTATCCACATGCGCAATATCAGAGGGAGGGGAATCTTAATAAGTCAGTCACCAGAATCATACATCCATCACCATTCACACATCTAGCAAGAAGAGTCTATACTAGCACATGGCCGAGCGGCCATGCGGGCCTTTTATAGCCGTGCGCTGCCAGGACCTTCCAGATCTCTGAGATGGACTAATCAGATCAGAAGAAGGACCTGAGCATGTGACTCCCGATCTCCAATGGGAGATCGTCTCGTGAGCATGCCCAGTAGTGGCTTGCTGCCTGACAGCCTGCACTGCTATTGCTGACCCAGAGGTGGCAGCAACAACCAGTCCTACAGAGCTGGCGTGAGCAGAGTGTCTGGGACGCCGAGATTGCTGTGCAGGCTCCTGAGCGGTCGGTGGAGAATGGCAGACCACTGGATGCAAGGCTCTGGATTCCTGCTGTGCAGCTGCAGGAACCTGACGCCTAACAGGAAGTTCCTATTCGGGGAGACACTAGATGACATCCTCCAAAAGGCATGGGATAAAAAGAAGGGTTTTCCAAACCTGGGGGCCTACAGCGTTCGAGAGGTCCTTTCGTAACAAAAAGTTCTTTCAGAGGAGGCAACCGAGGGAACAGAAATGGGATGAGAGAAGGAGAGATAGAGGGTTCCTCTTCGGTAACTCGTCCCGAGAGAAGAAACCCTCTAAATGACAGTTTGCCCAGGGTGGGGGGGAGACTAACCCTTTTCCTTCCAGCTTGGAGAAAAATCTTGAACAGCCCTTGGCTATTAAGTCTGATCGGCTCGGGCCTAAGAATAGACTTTCTCTCTCTCCCACCTCAAAAATACGTGGTGACTCCACTAAGATCCTCTAAACGGGAGCAAAAGCTCTCGAAAACGAGGTCCTAAGTTTAGTAAAAAAAGGAGTCCTCCAGGAGGTTCCCCTGCAGGAGATGGGCAGAGGGTTCTATTCCCCTCTTTTTTTTCTGGTGAACAAACCGGATGGCATCTTCCTGACAATCAT
This sequence comes from Dendrobates tinctorius, assembly GCF_039654945.1. Taxonomy (NCBI): domain Eukaryota; kingdom Metazoa; phylum Chordata; class Amphibia; order Anura; family Dendrobatidae; genus Dendrobates; species Dendrobates tinctorius. Next base: position 32,149,429 of record NW_027361771.1, read on the forward strand.
AAATCTAAAGAAACTAAATATTTATGTCAAAAATCAAAGATTCAAAATGGACTCAATCAAGTCAACCACCAAAATCCTGTTCCCAAACTTCTTCATGACGGTATTAGATCTCAGCGACGCGTACTATCACGTTCCCATTCACAAAGACTCCCGAAAATACCTCAGTCTAGCGGTCTCTATAAATGGCGAGATAAGAGTTTCAATACAGGGTCCTGCCGTTCAGATTATCTATAGCCCCACGGGTATTCACAAAACTAGTAGCAGAAATGATGGCCCATCTAAGGGAGCAGGACATATTAATAATCCTATATTTGGACGACTTCCTAATAGCAAGCGACTTGGCCCAAAAATGCAAGGAACAGAGGGACAGGGTGATGGACACTCTACAGAACCTCGGCTGGCTTCTAAACCTGAAAAAATTGAGGTTGGAGCCCAGCAAAGTACAGGAGTTCCTAGAAATAACACTGGACTCAAACACCCAAGAGTGTCACCTCCCGGACTGCAAAAAAGAGAGAATCGCTCAGATGGTGGCAAGAGCGATACAGAACCCCTCCATGACACTAAGGAAAGCAATGTCACTACTGGGGTCTCTCTCCACCTGCCTGCTGGCGGTCCAGTGGGCACAGCTACATACGAGGGATCTCCAGTGGGATGTATTAGCCAACCAGTTAGCATTAGGAGGTCACTTAGAGGGTCGCATAACCCTAGATTCCAAAACTATTCATTCCCTAGCCTGGTGGGGCAACAAAGACAACCTATCCAAAGGGATCCTCTGGGTAATAAAAATAGCGCACATAATTACCACGGACGCCAGTCCCATGGGTTGGGGAGCACACATGGACAGCAAGGTGGCTCAGGGGGAATGGGGAGGTCAGGAATTAGAAGCCTCCTCGAACCAAAAGGAACTACGGGCAGTAGGTTATGTCCTAACACACTTCCTACCCGTGCTGCGAGGTCATCATGTCCGCATATTTTCGGACAATCAAGTGACGGTGGCCTATATAAATCATCAGGGGGAACCAAGTCCCGAGCCCTAATGAACACGTCCTCCAAAATCCTCACTCTAGCTGAGACAAACCTACTATCTCTCTCTGCACTGCACATAAGGGGAACAGTACCAGAGAGCAGACTTTCTGAGCCACACCCAATTGCGCCAGGGAGAATGGGTCCTAAAACAGTCCATTTTTTGGCAGATTGTGGAAATGTGGGGATCTCCAGACATAGATCTGTTTGCCGACTACAAAAACAAAAAAGTGGAAGCATTCTGTTCCCTAGACCCCAGGGGGAATCCGTGGGCCCTGGACGCTTTTATGCTCCCATGGACACAGAGCCTGACGTATGCCTTTCCCCCGATCATTCTCATTCCGGCGGTAATAAGGAAACTTAGAGAGGACGGAACAAGAATGATACTAATAGCCCCCTTCTGGCCAAAAAGAACTTGGTTCTCCTGGCTGAGAATGCTCTCGATAACCGACCCTTGGGTCCTACCAGATCTTCCGGACCTACTGTCTCAGGGACCAGTATTATAACAGCATGGAATTTGAAAGGGCACTGCTGAGGGAAAGAGGGTTCTCGGAAAGCCTAGTCTCTAAACTACAAAAGAGTAGAAAACCAGTTACGACAAGAGCCTATGTGAGAACTTGAAGGAAATTTCTGTCCACCTCCGGGGGGAAGGGTCCAGGATGGGGTCCAGATTGACAAAATTCTTGAATTTCTGCAGAGGGGCTTAGAGCAGGGACTGGCGGTTAACACATTGAAGGTACAAATAGCGGCCTTAGGTGCCCTTTATAATCAGGATGTGTCAGGCAACCCTTGGGTAGCACGGTTTATTAGGGCCGCAACCAGGTCTAGGCCAATAGTTAAACTGAATTTACCATTGTGGGACCTGAACCTTGTACTATCCGCACTAACAGGTCCCCCGTTTGAACCTATCCAGTCAGCACCCCTAAAAATCTTGTAATTAAAAACTGTGCTTCTAGTGGCGCTAACATCGTCTCTCAGGGTGAGCGATATTCAAGCTCTATCAGCAGTGCCACCAATTTACTAAAATTCTAGACGATAGAGTCATCTTGAAACCTGACCCAGCATATCTACCTAAAGTGGCATCACAGTTTCATAGGTCCCAAGAGGTAATCCTTCCTTCCTTCTGCCCAAATCCTAGTAATAGGGGAGAGGAAAGATTTCACACCCTAGATGTGAAGAGATGCCTAGTTCAGTAGCTAGGGGCCACCAAAGGATGTAAGAAGGAATGCTCTCTCTGTGTTTCCAGGGACCTCGGAAGGGACTCAAAGCATCTAAGAGTACTCTGGCAAGGTGGATAAGGGAGTCAATTACTCTGGCCTATTCATCCAGCGGGAATACCATCCCGGAGGGGTTGAGAGCTCATTCCACAAGAGAAATGGCGACCTCATGGGCTGAGAGATCCGAGGTATCGATAGAACAGATCTATAAGGCGGCCACCTGGTCAACACCTACCTTTTTCAGACACTATCGTTTAGATCTAGCCTCTACGTCTGACCTGACCTTCGGGAGAAGGAGCCTTCAGGCGGTGGTCCCTCCCTAAGCTACTAGTCTCTGAAATTCTCTCCGTGGAGCTGTCATGGGTGAGAGAGAATAGCTTAGTTACACACCGATAACGGTTTTTCTCGGAACCCATGACAGCACCCGCTTATTCCCCCTTCACAAGTGCGGTGAGCACGTTTCACTGTTTGTAGAGTGTTTTCGTTTAGAGATGGTGCTTCTTGATAATATGCAGCATTATGTTATGTATATACTTTTGTTGTTAACTAACCTGAAGTCCCTCTGATGTTCTGTAACCAACTGGGGGCGGAGGAGAGGTGCTGCCCTTTTTATCTGTAGGTTCTTCTCTATGGTCTTATAAAGACAGTGTTCAGCGGCGGACAGGGAGCCGAGTCCCGTTGCCAGTGGCTACCGTTGTGCAACTCTGCAGCCGCAGAATCGCAAGATATCCAGGGGCGAGGTGTAACGCGGGGTGTAGGTGGTGGTGGTGGGACAGCCCGCTCTAGCTGTGGAATTAGCCCCATGTCATCCTCACTCAAGAGTGTCACTGCGACCGCGTAATACCCCCGTGGACAGTCCTCTTTGAAGAAGAACATCTCATCGCCCTCATCCAGGGCCTTGCCAAACTTTATTGAGGCCGCATTAACGTAGACCTGTACGTTGGTTCTGTCTTCTCTTATGAAGTCGTACCCCTGCACAATGTCCACGTACGTCAGCCAACCTCGGGTACACCGGCCTGCCAGGGCACTTCCATCCCGTCGCAGCTCGGCTCACACCTTTTCTCGCTGTTTTTTCTTTAATATCACATCTTTCACCCAGGCCGCCTGCCTAGGGGTGGGGAAGGGCACCTCTGGTGTTTGGGATAAGTGGGGAGCGCCCAGGCCTGCAGTGGTGGAGGGTGATGCGGGAGCCGCCAGGTATTCATATGCGGCTGCATCCCCCTCGGGGACGTATGGTTCGACAACAGCGGCTGAGTAAGGGGGTGGTGAGTGGGACCAGCCCTCAGGGGTAAGGGGACGAGGCTCACTCACTCTCTCAGGAGACCGGACAGTGCCCGTGCTGGGCCCGCTGGCTCTTTTCGTCACCGCTGCTCCTTCTGGTGTCAGCTCTGCTGGCCTCCACTTTTCCGGCTGCGGCTCCTCTTGGGTGGACGCCATTTCCGGTCCCCGATGAATCAACGGCGAGGGTTCTGGTACACAGGGTTCCTCCTGTCGGTGTCGGCCCGGGGTCTCTGCATGTCGTTCTGCCATCCAACTCCGTTCAGCCGGGGACTCCACACTCTGTGGATCCGTGGTCTTTTCCAACCGCTGACTCTGCGGCCGGTACAGCCCCATGGAATGTTCTGCCAAGGCCTCCATCAGTTCCTCCCAAGGCCCTGCGGATCCGTGGTCTTTTCCAACCGCTGACTCTGCGGCCGGCACAGACCACATGGAATGTTCTGCCAAGGCCTCCGTCAGTTCCTCCCAAGGCCTGCTGATCCGTCTCTTCCCTTCTTCCTGCCTGCAGTGCCATTCCATTCGGCTCACACCACGACAGCTCCGGGTGCAAGAGTGCTCCATCGTGCCCGAGTCGCCGTCGTCTACTGGCACCGCACCACTGCTTGCAGAATCCTCTGGAAGGCCACACCTGCTTCCAGGTGGCCACTCCCCGGTCAGCTCCACCCAGGTACTAGAGTTCTGTAGGGGAGGGTGAGGCTATCTTCTCAGCCACTTCCACCATGGGAGGGCAAGGGTGCAATGACAGGTGCCTTTTGGCGCCAAGGGAGCACGGAAACACCACGAAGGGTAAGGGCTAAGTCATCTTCACCTGCGGCGCCATACCTATGGGTATTGTCAAGAAGAAGATGAGAGACACCAGAGCCAACAATGCAACCTGGGCTTCCATAACACCTCAGCAGTACCACAGGCTGATCACCACCATGCCATACCGCATTGATGCAGTAATTGATGCCAAAGGAGCTCCGACCAAGTACTGAATGCATTTACTGAATGTACATTTCAGTGGGCCAACATACTTTCTGCAGCCTAATCACATAAGGTATAGCAATGCAAGAGCCTTATAGCCTGTCAGCCCTGCAGACACAAGTTAGTCAGATCATGCACTGCGCATGATCTAACTACCTTTTTAGTGCCTGGTGACCCGGATGTCGTGACGACATCGGGTCATCATGGCAACGATCGGGACCCCTCAGTGGTATTGCGGGGTCTCCTATCCAAGGGCAGAGGAGCTTTCTTCTCTCTGCTTGCTCCCGAAATCCTGCGATCGCGTTCGATCACAGAATTTAGGGGTTTTAAGTGACGAGAGTGATGCTGGATGGCTCTTGGTACTGAGTGCCAACTATCACCCCACTTGTCACTGTACCAGGGTAAGTGGGAAGAGTGAGGGTAAGTGCCAGAATTGACGCATTTAATGGATGCGCCTTTTCTGGGGAGGCTGAGAGCTGATATTTTTAGTCTGGGATGGAGCCAATATCTATGACCTCTTCCTAAGCTATTAACATCAGTCCGCAACTGCCTAACCTTTGCTAGTTATTAATTATAGAGGGACCCTATTTCATTTTTGGAGGGTCCCTCATTTTAATAACCATTTAATATTAATAGCCTGGGAAGCTCCTTGGGTTTAACCCCCTTCCCAGGATAAAATCATCTGCCCTCAGCTGTCCACTTTCCCTTTTCTGGTTAATAAAATTTCAGGATATCCCACGCCTTTTTTTTTCAGAAAATAATTTACTTAGTAATAAAATACATGTATAATAAGCTACACAAGCACTATACTTATTTTATATGTGATAGATATAAAGATGTCAATCTATTGTATGAGTATATACACTCACTGGCCACTTTATTAGGTACACCATGCTAGTAACGGGTTGGACCCCCTTTTGCCTTCAGAACTGCCTCAATTCTTCGTGGCAGAGATTCAACAAGGTGCTGGAAGCATTCCTCAGAGATTTTGGACCATATTGACATGATGGCATCACACAGTTGGCGCAGATTTGTCGGCTGCACATCCCTGATGCGAATCTCCCGTTCCACCACATCCCAAAGATGCTCTATTGGATTGAGATCTGGTGACTGAGGAGGCCATTTGAGTACAGTGAACTCATTGTCATGTTCAAGAAACCAATCTGAGATGATTCGAGCTTTATGACATGGCGCATTATCCTGCTGAAAGTAGCCATCAGATGTTGGGTACATTGTGGTCATAAAGGGATGGACATGGTCAGCAACAATACTCAGGTAGGCTGTGGCGTTGCAACGATGCTCAATTGGTACCAAGGGGCCCAAAGAGTGCCAAGAAAAAATTCCCCACACCATGACACCACCACCACCAGCCTGAACCGTTGATACAAGGCAGGATGGATCCATGCTTTCATGTTGTTTACGCCAAATTCTGACCCTACCATCCGAATGTCGCAGCAGAAATCGAGACTCATCAGACCAGGCAACGTTTTTCCAATCTTCTACTGTCCAATTTCGATGAGCTTGTGCAAATTGTAGCCTCAGTTTCCTGTTCTTAGCTGAGAGGAGTGGTACCCAGTGTGGTCTTCTGCTGCTGTAGCCCATCTGCCTCAAAGTTCGACGCACTGTGCGTTCAGAGATGCTCTTCTGCCTACCTTGGTTGTAACGGGTGGCAATTTGAGTCACTGTTGCCTTTCTATCAGCTCGAACCAGTATGCCCATTCTTCTCTGACCTCTGGCATCAACAAGGCATTTCCGGCCACAGAACTGCCGCTCACTGGATTTTTTTTCTTTTTCGGACCATTCTCTGTAAACCCTAGAGATGGTTGTGCGTGAAAATCCCAGTAGATCAGCAGTTTCTGAAATACTCAGACCAGCCCTTCTGGCACCAACAATCATGCCACGTTCAAAGGCACTCAAATCACCTTTCTTCCCCATACTGATGCTCGGTTTGAACTGCAGGAGATTGTCTTGACCATGTCTACATGCCTAAATGCACTGAGTTGCCGCCATGTGATTGGCTGATTAGAAATTAAGTCTTAACACACAGTTGGACAGGTGTACCTAATAAAGTGGCCAGTGAGTGTATGTCTTCTATGCGAATTCAGCTAAGAAAAAAAAATTGCAGATGAGCTGGGACTTATAGATAAACATTGTTAATTAACATTAACTCGTGTGTTTTTCTCGCAGATGAATATGAGCCCTTATAACCTTCCAACAGCTGTTTGCAGTTACATATTGAGGGGCAGGTATGTTGTGAATTCTCTTACTTATGGGTCAGGGCTCCCTCTGATGGTTACTGGGGGGGTAGTGGAGCTGGCCAGATTGACAAAGGTTTGCCACCTGATGATGATGATGATGATGATGATTGGAGATCTGGGGTTATCGATTGGAGTATTTAAGTCAGCAGGCTTCCTTCACTCCCTGCTGGTGATTTGCTTTTCTGTGCATTCTGAGGTCTGATGTCTCCTGCCCTGATCCTGCATTGTTCAGATAAGTTGTTCATTTGCTAATCCTTTGCATTTGATCTGGTTTTGTTTCTTTCTGCTTGTTGTGAGGGTTCAGTGTGCTCCCTGCTGGGGGCTGTGCTGGACCCCGCTCCATATGTTGCAGCTTGTGTCAGTTTGTTTAGTCACCTGTTATATTAGTTTATATTAGTCTCTTTTACTTTGCTGCCAGTTCATACCAGAATGCTGATATAGTGGGGGCGAGGTCATGAGACCTCAGTGTTTTTTTGTACTTCAGACGTGTTAGATTTTTTAGGGTTTTTGCTTGATTGCAGACAGTGTCTTTTCTTTCCTATTCTCTCTAGTCAGTTTGGGCCCCATCATTTGCTCAGTCTATTTTCTGCCTGCGTTTGTGTGTTCATCTTGTCTGACCAACAATATATGTTTGGGGGCTATCTATTCCTTTGGGGTCTACTCCGGGGCAGTTAAGATTTCACCTTTCTTGCTTTAGGCTTAGTTAGCTCTCCGGCTGTGCCGAGGCGTCTAGGGCATCGTAGGTACGCTCCACGACTACTGCTAGTTGTGTTGTTAGGATTAGGGGTCTGCAATCCACCAAGTGACCAACCTTTCTGGTTTCCTGGTGGCCTAGCCTATTTCTGTTAGCCTCCTCGGTGACCTGTTCATAACACAGGTACCTACAAAATGCGAAAAAAAGGGGAAGGTCCAGCTTCACAAAAAAAGTCCAATTTATTATTATAAAAACAAAGTCCAAGAAAAATAGATCACATAACAGGCAATAGGCAACTCGTTTCGAACAAGCTTGTTCTTTCTCAAAACTGCTTCCTATGGGTGTTACTGCAATTTATACCAATTTCATCCAATAAAACTTAAATGCAAATCACATGAGGTGGGAAGGAAAAAAAGAAGGAAAAACCAAAAAAAATCACAAAAAAAGAGGCATGATAGAAAAAATTATACAATATTACAAAAATACAAAATTACATATTAAATAAATACATATAATTTTCCCTGTCCCCAATCTCCTCTTTTTCCTGTCCTGATCTTGCTGTTCATCACTACAACAACACCCTTGACCAGGTAGTGCCCCTCACCCTCAGAACCTCCAAGCACAGAGTAAAACAGCCGTGGCTCACATCGCAAACTCGACTTCTCCAGCGATGCTCTAGGAGTGCTGAACGCTGATGGAGAAAAACCCGCACACCAGAAGACTTCATCCACTTCAAAATTATGTTAAGAACCTATAACTCTGCGCTTCACCTTGCCAAACATACCTACTTCACCACCCTGATTTCCTCACTATCCAACAACCCCTAGAAACTCTTAACACCTTTCACTCCCTCCTCAGGCCAAAAGCACAAGCCCCTATCACAGACATTTATGCGGATGACCTGGCCTCCAACTTTATAGAGAAAATAGATAATATCCATCAGGAAATCCGCTCCCAGCCACCAAGTGCTGTGACTCCCATCCTACCTGCATTTCCCCTGGCTCTCTTTCCACATTTGATCCCATCACAGAAGAAGAAGTCTCCAGACTCCTCTCTTCTTCTCGTCTGACTACATGCACTACCGACCTCATTCCCTCACATCTCCTCCAGTCTCTCTCTTCAGTTGTCACAACTCACCTAACTACAATCTTTAATCTCTCCCTCTCCTCTGGCATTTTCCCATCTTCCTTCAAACCTTCTATCGTTACTCCATTACTAAAGAAATCCACTCTCAACCCATCCTGCACAAACAGCTACAGACCAGTCTCATCTTCCCTTCATCTCTAAACTTTTGGAGCGCCTAGTCTACTCCCAACTTACCAGTTACCTCTCTACTCACTCCCTCTTAGACCCTTCACAGTCCGGCTTCCGCCCCTACATTCGACTGAAATGGCACTCATCAAAGTTACCAATGATCTTCTGACAGCAAAATGTAACGGTGAACACTCTCTGCTCATTCTTCTCGACCTTCCTGCAGCTTTCGACACTGTTGACCACTGTCTTCTACTCTCTAGGTTCCAGTCACTAGGCATTAAGGACACTGCTCTCTCCTGGTTCTCTTCCTATCTTTCTGACCGCTACTTCAGCGTTTTGTTTGCTGGCTCCACTTCATCTCCTCATCCTGTCGCTGTCAGGGTACCTCAGGGCTCAGTCCTTGGCCCCCTTGTCTTCTCTCTCTACACGGCCCCAACTGGACAGACCATCAGCAGATTTGGCTTTCAGTACCATCTTTATGTTGATGACACACAACTATACACGTCATCCCCTGACCTTACCCCCACTGTACTACAGAACGCCAGTGACTGTCTGTCTGTAATCTCCGACATCATGTCCATTCTCTATCTAAAACTTAACCTCTCAAAAACTGAACCTCTTCTGCTCCCGCCGTCTACTAACCTCCCTAAATCTGACATTTCCTTCTCCGTGGGTGCCAACCATAATAATACCCCAGCAGCAATATATATGTATATAGGTGGGCACCAAGGAAAATATGACATGAATATGATAACTGGGTGCAACACTGTGCCAAGTAGATTAAATGAAAAAAGGGAGAAAAGAGACACAGGATAACATGCACACAACGGCAGAATGTCCATGTGAAAAAAGGCTTTTATTGACATTCAATAGCTAGAGAGCTCCAAGTGTACAATAAAAACAAAAAACACAAATGAAACAAAAGTGGGCAGGTGGAGAACACATGCAGTATACAAAGGAAGAAATGTTTATATAAATGTTTCAAAATATGCATTCACAACAATGCCCTCTATCACCATATAATATGCATAAAATGTTTAGTATAAACATATGGACAATTTGCAGCAGTAAAGTCTGATCAGTCTAATAGTCACTTGTAGGTATGTAAACAATCCAAATGATTACCATGCAAGTCCATAGATGAGGGAAGGCAATTGCTGGATCACATAAAAATTACCTAAGCATACTCACACTGCCCACAGAACCCAACGCGTGTCGCTGCTAACCTGCAGCTTCCTCAGGGGAAGTAGCCAGGAATGATATCAAGTCCCCTTTATAGTACAATTGCAATTGTAATCACTACAGTGCACGCCAACACCTAAGTGCAGCATCAGCTGTGTGATGAAGATATCCTGAGTCCAGGATGAGTCATGATGCCTGCGCAGTAGATAGCATTGTATTCCTGAGAGATTGTGAACAAGACTGTCGGGATCCCTCAGATATCTCTTTCATCTGAAGGACTGATGTTCTTGGGTGTAAGGCACCATATGTCTCTAATTGATTGCTCCGTCGAGAAGAATAACACAGACACAAGCTGTATAATACAACTCGGGATGCCTGCTGCGCGCCTCTGCTTATCAGTTAGGCTTCCATCTTTTATAGCAAAGAATTTAGACATTTACAGTCATGCGCAGTATAAAATGATTTCACAACTTGTTTTCTACAAAGAAAGTCATATAGGCTAAAAAACAGGAGTATTTGACCTTGGTTCACAAGGGAGATGTCTGAGACATCTCCTCGAAGAAAAGATAAAGTTCAGCAGAATTCATTTAACTCATTCAGTTCTTATCATTCCCCCCTTTGACATCTTCATTTTCCACAATCTGGAACACTGGATCCTGCAACAACAACGGATAGTGGCTCGTTCACCAGGTACTATCCCAGGCCGACGGGTTGCCCAAGGGAGACAGGTCTTCTACCTTCTCCATCCCCCAGATACTGAAGCCACGTCCATCATTGCAAGAGTACGCTCCTTCATGCCAGAAATGAGATGTCAATCTAGGACTCAAAGGAATAATAGTTAAATTCTTGTTGTTTACAGTCAAACTTCCTTATCTATTTCTACATCTTTTCTTGCATACAGAGATACACCAAAAAACAAGTTTCAGTAACACATATATTATAAGGAGACAAACGGCAATACGTAATAAACTTAGTATAATCCCAGCTATCCAGCCTCCAATACCCTTAAACCAATTAGCTGGATTAAGAAAAGAGAAGGTGTCTGACCACCAACTGTCCTTAGTACGATTATTGTCTTTATCGTACTGATCTCTAAGTCTTTGAACATCCTCTATTTTTGATCTTAACTTTAAACTACTGTTGGGATCTATATAATGACAGCAAGCGGGTCCGATGACTTGACACATACCTCCTTGCGCTGCAGTTAAATAATCTAGTACTATGGTATGCTGATTAGTGACTATGATAAGCTGATTTTGGACAGCAACGGTGGTGTTCAGTATATCCAATATATCCCATATTTGGTCGTCTAAGTAATCTGTAGCCCTGACTAATTTATCCCACATTTGAGTAATCATAGGATAAATAAAAATAGAACTGACAATTTTATTAGCCACACTCATCTGCACTATATGTGGTCTCCCAGAGAGGCGAGGTGTATTGTCAGCAGCTCTTTTGTACAACGTGTGTTTAGGTATGCTCTGAGTATTCAACTGGTCATTCGGAATAACAAAGGTAGCTGGAGTCAAACGACCCAGAGTACAAGCACCTTTTACCCCTACTGGCAACCATTTATATGCATTGTCTCCACATACCCAGTACATGTCACTAGGTAGGTCCCATAGGGCTGAATGTTGTAGTACCAGTCTATGAACTAAATCTATGAACGCAGATGCATTCTGGAGCATGCACCAAGGTGAAAATTGTCCTAAAGGACTACAATAACCTGCATCAGGGTTTCCACAAGGGGAGGTTCCCTTCTTATATTCCGAGGACTCGTTACAAGGCATATTACCAGGAATATTAATACAAGTTTCGTTAGTGCCCTGGGGAAATAAATTGGAGTACTCCCATGACATATTATGTAACTTTCTTTCTAGCAACATTGGTTTGAAGGCATCAGTAGAATGAGAAGTTACATCAAAGCTAACTTGTAAACCATACGTTGGAACTTGCCCCAAGTAGGTTAACCAAGCCCCCCCTTTATATGCCAGATATTGAAGGTGTGTATTACTTCCTGAAAGGTTACCCTGCCACCAAGGGTATCCTACCCATCCCACAATAGGTATTCCAACAGTTGTGTTCCATAACTTCACATTATTTGTGGCATTATTAGCAAGTGTATCAGAACAACTGGTCCAGGCAAATAATTCCTCGGGTGGCACAGGAATAACAAGGAACGGAATACTAGTGGCTGATACTGGTGAATGTGTGCAGATCCAGCAATCTGCTGGAGACTGAGTGTCATTTGACCAATCATTCAGTAATTTTTCATGATGTTGTATAAACTTATTATTCAAGGACATTGGAGAATTTAGACTGTCCCACGCAGCTACCATTATTACAGATAATGCAACAAAACCAAACCAAAACATTATGCACTCTTACGCTTTGTTAATTCCTGTGGCTAGTTTGCAATGCGATGCGTGGATCCAGGTTGGTCGTCCTTCCAACTTAACAGAAGTAGGCGTTGTTAGGAGTACTTGGTAAGGTCCTTGATATCGGGGTTCAAGGGTCTTTCTGGAGTGTTTCTTGACAAATACATAATCACCAGGTTGTAGACAGTGAGTTCCTTCCACGCTATCTGGATCTGGAATGGAAGAGAAAACTAGAGAATGCATTTGAGTTAAATGCTTTTGCAACTGGATTACATAACTTGTCAAATTATCCACATTGAGTGTTAAGACCTGTGGGTAGTACAACCCTGTGTTTGGTGGTCTTCCAAACAGTATCTCGAAGGGTGACAGTTTAGTTTTCCCCGTGGGTGTGTACCTTACTGAGAATAATGCTAATGGGAGACACTCTGGCCATGGTCTACGGGTCTGTTCCATGGTTTTCTGTATTTTTAATTTTAGTGTTCCGTTCATTCTTTCTACCTTCCCTGAACTCTGTGGGTGGTAGGGTGTATGAAATGCTTGTTCTACACCTATCATTTGCATTACATTTTGCATTAACTCAGCAGTAAAGTGTGTACCTCTGTCTGATTCAATTGTTTCAGGGACACCGAATCGTGGTACTAGTTCCATCACTAGTTTCTTTGCAGTGGCTCGAGCTGTAGCCGTTTTCACCGGGTAGGCCTCTGGTCATCCAGAGAACATGTCAACACACACCAGAACATATTCATATGGTCCACTTCTGGGGAGTTGAATGTAGTCGATCTGTAGTCTCTGGAAGGGATATAATGGCCTAGGACTGTGTTTCCGTGGAGTTTTCACTACCTGTCCGGGATTGTGTGCTAGGCATATGGGACAGGAGGTACAGTGTAGCTGCGCCGCCTTCCCAAACCCAGGAGCAATCCAAACCTTCGTGACTAGGCGTGTCATTCCATTGGCGGACATGTGAGTTGGAAGATGAACTACTTCTGCCATCCTTGGGTACAAAACCCTAGGCAAGCAGTACTTCTGATCTTTCTTCCATATTCCGTTCGTCTTCTCAGCTCCCATCTTTTCCCAAGTTTCCTTGTCCGTCTGAGCGGAGTCTTCTTGGAACTTTTGTAAGTCTGTAAACAATTCTGATGCATCCTTGTGCACTATGTTTACTTTTTCTGGAGTCCCCAAGGCAGCTTGCTTCGCCGCCTGGTCTGCTTTTTCATTGCCTTTTGCTTCCATGTTGTCTTTTCTGGTGTGTGCTGGCACCCTCATAACGGCCACCTCCTGTGTCTGGGCCACATTCTCGAGGATTTCTCTGATCAGTGTGGCATGTTTTATGGGTGTTCCTGCTGCTGTCATGAAACCCCTTGTGCGCCACAAAACCCCAAAATCATGTACTATCCCAAAGGCATATCTTGAGTCAGTGTAGATATTTGCCGTTTTTCCTTTGGAAAGTTTTAATGCCTCATTCAGAGCTGTCAGCTCAGCCTCTTGTGCGGACATGTGGGGTGGAAGTGCCTTTGCTACAATAGTCTCATGTGGTGACACTACCGCATATCCTGTGTGGAATTTTCCACTTTCATCGGCATATCTGCTGCCATCCACAAAAAGTACAAAGTCTGGATTTGACAATGGTGTGTCTGTGACATTGGGCAAGCCAACAACTTCTTGCTGCATCAGTTCTATGCAATCATGTTCAACCTCGTGTGGGGACTCAAAAGAAAGCGATAATGTGTTCTCATCTATATCCCCCCCTTCAGAATCTGCAATTGGCAACAATGTAGCCAGATTCAGATTCTGAGTTTTGGTAAACGTAACATTAGGAGGCATAAGCAAGGCACATTGCAATCTGAGTTGTCTTGCCATAGAAATATGTTTAGAAGAAACCTGATTCAGGATACTGTATATATCATGTGTGGTACAGACAGTTAGTGGGTTATCCAGTACAATATCAGAAACTTTGTCAAGTAGCAATGCGATTGCAGAGACTGCTCTAACACAGGATGGTGTTCCCTGTGCTACAGAGTCTAATTTGGCAGAATAGTATGCAAGGGGTCTATTCTTTTTGTCATGTTTCTGTGTCAAAATGCCAGTAGCATGCCCTCTAATTTCAGCGGCCATCAGTTGAAAGGGTATATCATAGTTAGGTATACCTAATGCTGGGGCTGACACTATGGCCTTCTTCAGATACTGAAATGAGTCTCGTGCAATGTCAGTCAGTTGGAAAGGTATTGTGTTGATGCAATCATACAGTGGCTGCATGTGTTCACTAGCATGTATGACCCATTGGCGGCAAGACGAAACTAAACCCAAAAATGCTCTCAACTGCTTATGAGTTGTCGGTTCCTTCATTTGTTGTACAATTGTGATTCTGTCATTGGTTAAGTGTCGGGTACCATGTGATAGACAATGTCCTAAGAATATGACTTTTGGTTGGCAAAACTGTAATTTTTCTCTGTTGACCTTACATCCATTGTCTGATAAAAACATCAGTAGTGAAAGTGTATGGATTCTACAGTTAGCCTCATCAGGTGCACAAAGCAACAGGTCATCCACATATTGTAAGAGCACAATATCAGGTGGGTGTGGCCAGCCGGCCAACACAGACTGCAATGCTTGCGTGTACAATGTGGGTGAATGCTGCATGCCCTGTGGCAGTCTGGTCCAGGCATATTGTTTGCCCTTACATGTAAAAGCGAACAGATGCCAACAGCTTTTGTGGAGGGGCACTGAGAAAAATGCGTTTGACAAATCAATCACTGAAAAACATTTCGATTGACTAGGGATTTTTGCCAATAGCGTGTGTGGGTTAGGTACTACTGGTGTCAAAGGAACAAGGACCTTATTTATCTCTCTCAGATCATGTACCATGCGATATTTCGGGGCATCACCTGGTCCTCCTTTCTTTTTGACAGGAAACAATGGCGTATTAGCTTGTGATTTAATTGACACCAATGCTCCATTGTTTACAAGATCAGTGACTTGTGCCTCAATAGCAGCCTCTTGTTGGGCACTGATAGGGTACTGCCGCAGCTGTGGCAACCTTGTGTCTGCGGGCACCTCCACCACAACTGGGGATACGGGAAGTAAGCCAATATCCGCATTCCCTTTTGCCCATAAGGTATCAGGTAATTTGTCTAGGGCTGGGTCCCATGGTTGTGATGTGGTGTCATCAGGATTTTGTGACTCGAGAGCTTGAATTATCATGCAAGCCTCAAGAGCATCCTCATCCTCATCTGGGATAGTAAGATGTACTGTACCATCTTCAGCAAATTTGATATCTGCCTGCAGTTTCTTTAGTACATCTACTCTCAATAGGCAAATTGGTGCTCTTTTGACAAACAAAAATTTATTCAGGAACATTTTAGGTCCTATCTTAACTGGTAAAGGTTTGCTAAAAGGAATTAGGCTAGATTGTCCACTGAATCCTGAGACAAAAGTCGAATACTCTGAAAGGAGGTCTGGAGTTATTACTTTGTCATTAACCACCGAAGAGGTTGCTCCAGTATCTAATAGAAAGGGTACCTTTTTACCATTCACCTGAATTTTAATTACTGGCTCCCTAGAATCGAGTGTCATTCTAGTGGCATTTAGTCAGTCGGTTGTGTCCTCCTTTCTAGATTGATGTTCCCTATCTGCTTTTCTCTTTCGGCAATCTCTTTGAAAGTGACCAGGTTTCTTACAGTAATGGCAAGTAAAAGTCTTTCTCCTTGGTCTCCCTACCGGGTCTTCCAAATCTAGTGTAAGAAACACTTTCCCTTTTTCTCTTTTGTTTTCCCTTAAGTCCATCTCAATTCCCATGGCTCTCTGCTTTAGACCATGGGCATTGTCTGCTGACCTCCAATCGGGAGTACAAATTTTCAACTTCAATTTCATTTCTGGCGTTAACCCATCTATGAATGACTTAGCAAGCAGTCTCTGTACCCCCGGGTTGGTAAGGTCTAGTCCCTCATCGCTAAATCCCATCTAATGTCTGGTAAAAATCAGCTACTGTTTGTCCAGGTTGTTGTGAAACAGCTGTCTGTGAACCTCGCTGTCTCTGTTTGTCTCCCATGAACGTGTCAAGGACTTCTAGGAATATTCCTGCTGATGCCTGTGTGCGAGGGTTGTCTGCTGCATCCTCCGCTGGCTTTCTAATTGTCAAAGCCTGCCAGAGCTCGTGTTGGAGTGGCAGAGGTAGTTTTAATCTGAGCATATCTTCCCCGTCATTCCAGGTACCTCTGTGTACCATCAACACCTGTCTTAAGTAAGCAGCAAATCGTGCTGGATTGATAATCGGGTCAGGGGCGTTAGACAACAAAGCCATACATTCAGTTGCAGTCCAAGGCTGGTAATGATTAGTAATTATATGTCTAGTGACGTAATCCCCCTGTGCTGTAATCTCCCTGAAGGGTCTGCTTTGTGATCTGACAGGGTTTAATAGGTTGGGCGCATGGTATCGGGGTGCACCACAGGCAAGACAATTCTCCCTCCAATTGGGGTTTTGTTGACCACAATTACTGCAGACCCATCCAGGTTCATCACTGCCACTAGGTGGCTTAACAGCTATTTGCGTCTCTGGGTACAGCTTAGCCGGTGGTGGAGGTGAACTGGGAGTTGTGGCAGGAGCCATAGGTACTGGTGGTGGCACTGACAAAGGGGTTGGATAGGGTGGAGGCTCATGCATTTTCTCCACTGGGTCATCCGTCATTCTGACCTTCTTTGGACGTATCCATTTCCCTGTCTTCTCGTTATATGCCCACTTTTCCCTCTGAGCAACTTGTGGACATTTTAAACATGCTTCAACCTGTTCTCCCCATCCCGCATCTGCAATTTTTCCTGACTTCGTGTCTTTTATTTCTTTCCATTTATCCTCATTCAAAGCCTCTTTCCCTTCTACCTTGAATTTTTTTAATACCTTTTCTAGGTCTCTTGCTGCACTTCTTCCATATCTATCCTCAATTATATCACATAACCAATTTCCCTCCTCAGGTGTCTTTCCCTGACTGTTCCCCATTTCTTTATCCTGTTTCTCTTGTTCCTTCCTGTTAATCCTCCCTTCCTTAGGTGGTGTATTGGGTAAGCTCAAGACTAGGCTCTACTATACCTCGTTACCTTCTTCCTAAGGTGCTAACAGGCTAAATGGGGTGTCTGTTCCTCGTTGTAATACGTGTTTCGTGTACTTATATGCTATGTAACATCCGAACAGAAACACTCCCACAACACACAGGATTGTAAACAAAGTATCCATCTATCGGGGTTCTTCAGTCATATCTTGTCACAGGCTCATTTCGCGGTCCTGTGCTCATTCGATCACACTCTTATCTGTCACAAGGTTTATTCGTAAAGGGTGTTGATTTAAGCTTAGGCGGTGACCTCCCCGAAAGGACGCTGTCACATAACCCAGTTAGGCAATATCACCACTCTTTGAACGAATACCTACTGTGCAGCTTATTTTTCTACTTTCCACAACCTTTCAAATCAAAGTAGCCATTCAACAACCTCCCTGATTCCTAACACGGAATCTTCTGTTGTGGAGAACTTGTCCGTCGGGGCTTTGCAGCATGAACTGTTCACCCAGCCTTATATTCCGTAATGTCAGACCTCTCCCATTTCGATTTGCATCAGCTCTTTTTCTAAAAATAGCTGTGCACAGACAGAACCTACAGTAACCTCTCATTCGAGCAGAAATTACATATGCGTGTCACACCCGATTTCCTCAGAGTTCTTATATGGACCTGATCTTACGGCCCCCTCCTCTACTAGATTCCCCTTTATACGGACCTTAGTTATAATGATACATTATGAAGAGCAGAGAAGAGAAAAATTGATCTCTTACCTGGCCAGGTGTTTAGGTCTGCTGTTCACAATTTCATCAGTAACTGGAGTGGTCTGTAGATCGGGTAGTCTTGGAGAGGTGCCTATATCAGGTCCCTGTTTCGGGCGCCAGGAAACTGTCGGGATCCCTCAGATATCTCTTTCATCTGAAGGACCGATGTTCTTGGGTGTAAGGCACCATATGTCTCTAATTGATTGCTCCGTCGAGAAGAATAACACAGACACAAGCTGTATAATACAACTCGGGATGCCTGCTGCGCGCCTCTGCTTATCAGTTAGGCTTCCATCTTTTATAGCAAAGAATTTAGACATTTACAGTCATGCGCAGTATAAAATGATTTCACAACTTGTTTTCTACAAAGAAAGTCATATAGGCTAAAAAACAGGAGTATTTGACCTTGGTTCACAAGGGAGATGTCTGAGACATCTCCTCAAAGAAAAGATAAAGTTCAGCAGAATTCATTTAACTCATTCAGTTCTTATCAAAGACTCTAGCAGTTCAGAAGCCAGAGACCAGGAACCAGGAGGTGCCCCACATGTAACAAGGCTGCTGCTCTGTAAGCCAGGCAGGGAGGGGGAGGGCGGTTTTTAACTCTTTCTCCTCACACAGCCCAGCACCCAAGAATGACATCAGTGCTCCATAACATAAACTTATGCTATCAACCTGATAAAAAATAAAGTGATAATTAGTGTTGAGCGATACCACCCGATACTTAAAAATATCGGATCGGCCGATCTAAAAAAAGTATCGGGTATCACCGATTCCGACCCCGGAAGTCCCATTCAAGTCAATGGGACAGAAATATCGGAATTGAAAAAACCCCTTTCTTGCCTTGTACAGCCTGTTATGGAGGGAAGAGTGTGGGCGGTGCGTGGGCAGACACTGTGCGTGTCTGTGTGTGCGGACGGGGTCTGTACGGGCCTCTCGGGGGCCTGTGCCGGCCTGCCGGGGGCCTGTACCGGCTGCCGGTGGTCTGTATGGGCCTCTTGGGGGCCTGTGCCGGCCTGCCAGGGGCCTGTGCCGGCTGTCAGTGGTCTGTATGGGCCTGCCGGGGGCCTTTGCCGGCTGCCGGTGGTCTGTACGGGCCTGCCGGGGGTCTTGTGTGTGTGCAGGCATCGTCCGATGGGACTACAAGTCCCATCGGGCGATGTCTGCTACACTGACAGTGATTGACACATTAGCCAATGATGGGACAGTAGTAGTCCCTTCATCCAGCTAATGTGTTGAATGTAAAAAAACCAAAATAAAAACATACTACATACATACTACATACATGCTACATACATACTACATATATACAACATACATATACATGCTACATATATACAACATACAGTCATGGCCAAAAGTATTGACACCCCTGCAATTCTGTCAGATAATACTCAGTTTCTTCCTGAAAATGATTGCAAACACAAATTCTTTGGTATTATTCTCTTCATTTAATTTGTCTTAAATGAAAAAACACAAAAAGAATTGTCCTAAAGCCAAACTGGATATAATTCCACACCAAACATAAAAAAGAGGGTGGACAAAAGTATTGGCACTGTTCGAAAAATCATGTGATGCTTCTCTAATTTGTGTAATTAACAGCACCTGTAACTTACCTGTGGCACCTAACAGGTGTTGGCAATAACTAAATCACACTTGCAGCCAGTTAACATGGATTAAAGTTGACTCAACCTCTGTCCTGTGTCCTTGTGTGTACCACATTGAGCATGGAGAAAAGAAAGAAGACCAAAGAACTGTCTGACGACTTGAGAAACCAAATTGTGAGGAAGCATGAGCAATCTCAAGGCTACAAGTCCATCTCCAAAGACCTGAATGTTCCTGTGTCTACCGTGCGCAGTGTCATCAAGAAGTTTAAAGCCCATGGCACTGTGGCTAACCTCCCTAGATGTGGCCGGAAAAGAAAAATTGACAAGAGATTTCAACGCAAGATTGTGCGGATGTTGGATAAAGAACCTCCACTAACATCCAAACAAGTTCAAGCCGCCCTGCAGTCCGAGGGTACAATGGTGTCAACCCGTACTATCCGTCGGCATTTGAATGAAAAGGGACTGTATGGTAGGAGACCCAGGAAGACTCCACTTCTTACCCCGAGACATAAAAAAGCCAGGCTGGAGTTTGCCAAAACTTACCTGAAAAAGCCTAAAACATTTTGGAAGAATGTTCTCTGGTCAGATGAGACAAAAGTAGAGCTTTTAGGGCAAAAGCATCAACATAGAGTTTACAGGAGAAAAAAGAGGCATTCAAAGAAAAGTACACCGTCCCTACAGTCAAACATGGCGGAGGTTCCCTGATGTTTTGGGGTTGCTTTGCTGCCTCTGGCACTGGACTGCTTGACCGTGTGCATGGCATTATGAAGTCAGAAGACTACCAACAAATTTTGCAGCATAATTTAGAGCCCAGTGTGAGAAAGCTGGGTCTACCTCAGAGGTCTTGGGTCTTCCAGCAGGACAATAACCCAAAACACACTTCAAAAAGCACTAGAAAATGGTTTGAGAGGAAGCACTGGAGACTTCTAAGGTGGCCAGCAATGAGTCCAGACCTGAATCCCATAGAACACTTGTGGAGAGATCTAAAAATGGCAGTTTGGAGAAGGCACCCTTCAAATATCAGGGACCTGGAGTAGTTTGCCAAAGAAGAATGGTCTAAAATTCCAGCAGAGCATTGTAAGAAACTCATTGATGGTTACCGGAAGCGGTTGGTCGCAGTTATTTTGGCTAAAGGTTGTGCCATCAAGTATTAGGCTGAGGGTGCCAATACTTTTGTCCGGCCCATTTTTGGAGTTTTGTGTGAAATGATCAATGTTTTGCTTTTTGCTTCATTCTATTTTGTGTTTTTTCATTTAAGACAAATTAAATGAAGATAATAATACCAAAGAATTTGTGTTTGCAATCATTTTCAGGAAGAAACTGAATATTATCTGACAGAATTGCAGGGGTGTCAATACTTTTGGCCATGACTGTACATATATACTACATACTACATACATGCTACATATATACTACATTCATACAACATACATATAAACTACATACTACATATATACTACATACAACATTCATACATACTACATACATGCTTCATATATACTACATTCATACAACATACATACTACATACAACATACATACATAGTACATACATACTACATACATGCTACATATACTACATTCATACAACATACATATATACTACATTACATATATACTACATACAACATACATACATACTACATTCATACAACATACATACTACATACAACATACATACATAGTACATACATACTACATATATACTACATTCATGCAACATACATACATACTACATATATACTACATTCATGCAAGATACATATATACTACATACATGCTACATATATGCTACATTCATACAACATACATATATACTACATACATACATACATACAACATGCTACAGACATACAACATACATACTGCATACAATACATTCATACAATACATACATATAGACATACAGTATATATAACACAGAGTACATACTCACCAATACTTGTCACTTTGATCCCCGAAGCCAGTGTCATCTAAGGAAAAATATGAAAATAACAAACCACCAAATACTCCCTGATCTGCAGAAATCCATGAGTGAATGTCCCACACCGATCACCCGTGGAGAGCAGCAGCATCAGCTGATGCGACCGCTCTCTACGGGACTCAGGAATCCAGTGTCGGGAGGTAGGTATCCTTCCGCACTGTATTCCTCCGCCACTGTAAAAAAATAGTCCCTGGTCTCACTTTATGGCTAATGCTGCGTGGGAACTTTTTCACACAGCAATGCCAAGAGTGAGACTAGGGACTATTTTTTTTACAGTGGCGGAGGAATACAGTGCGGAAGGTACCTACCTCCCGACACTGGATTCCTTGAGCTCCTAGAGAGTGGTCGCATCAGCTGATGCTGCTGCTCTCCACGGGAGATTGGCGTGGGACACGCGTGTATTTCTGCAGATCAGGGAGTATATGGCTTGTTTGTTAATTTCATATTTTTCCTTAGATGACACTGGCTTCGGGGAACAATGTGACAAGTATTGGTGAGTATGTACTCTATGTTATATGTACTGTATGCCTATGTATGTATTTTATGAATGTATTGTATGTAGCATGTATGCATTGTATGAATGTATGTATGTTGTATGTAGTATGTATGCAGTATGTATGTATGTTGTATGTCTGTAGCATGTTGTATGTATGTAGTATGTATGTAGCATGTATGTAGTATATATGTATGTTGTATGAATGTAGTATATATGTAGCATGTATGTAGTATCTATGTATGTTGTATGAATGTAGTATATATGTAGCATGTATGTAGTATGTATGTATGAATGTAGTATATATGTAGCATGTATGTAGTATGTATGTATGTATGTTGTATGAATGTAGTATATATGTAGCATGTATGTAGTATGTATGTTGTATGAATGTAGTATATATGTAGCATGTATGTAGTATGTATGTATGTTGTATGAATGTAGTATATATGTAGCATGTATGTAGTATGTATGTATGAATGTAGTATATATGTAGCATGTATGTTGTATGAATGTAGTATATATGTAGTATGTATGTAGTATGTATGAATGTAGTATATATGTAGCATGTATGTAGTATATATGTATGAATGTAGTATATGTAGTATGTATGTAGTATGTATGTAGTATATATGTAGTATGTATGTAGTATGTATGTATGTTGTATGAATGTAGTATATATGTAGCATGTATGTAGTATGTATGTATGTAGCATGTATGTAGTATGTCTGTATGTATGTTGTATGAATGTAGTATATATGTAGCATGTATGTAGTATGTATGAATGTAGTATTTATGTAGCATGTATGTAGTATATATGTATGTATGTAGTATGTATGTAGTATATATGTTGTATGTATGTATGTATGTTGTATGAATGTAGTATGTATGTAGTATGTATGTTGTATGAATGTAGTATATATGTAGCATGTATGTAGTATGTATGTATGTATGTTGTATGAATGTAGTATATATGTAGCATATATGTAGTATGTATGTATGAATGTAGTATATATGTAGCATGTATGTTGTATGAATGTAGTATATATGTAGTATGCATGTAGTATATATGTAGTATGTATGTATGTTGTATGAATGTAGTATATATGTAGCATGTATGTAGTATATATGTATGAATGTAGTATATGTAGTATGTATGTAGTATGTATTTAGTATATATGTAGTATGTATGTAGTATGTATGTATGTTGTATGAATGTAGTATATATGTAGCATGTATGTAGTATGTATGTATTTAGCATGTATGTAGTATGTCTGTATGTATGTTGTATGAATGTAGTATATATGTAGCATGTATGTAGTATGTATGTATGAATGTAGTATTTATGTAGCATGTATGTAGTATATATGTATGTATGTAGTATATATGTAGTATGTATGTAGTATGTATGTATGTTGTATGAATGTAGTATGTATGTAGTATGTATGTTGTATGAATGTAGTATATATGTAGCATGTATGTAGTATGTATGTATGTTGTATGAATGTAGTATATATGTAGCATATATGTAGTATGTATGTATGAATGTAGTATATATGTAGCATGTATGTAGTATATATGTATGTATGTTGTATGAATGTAGTATATGTGTAGTATGTAGTATGTATGTTGTATGAATGTAGTATATATGTAGCATGTATGTAGTATATATGAATGTATGCTGTATGAATGTAGTATATATATGTAGTATGTATGTAGTATATATGTAGTATGTATGTAGTATGCATGTATGTATGTTGTATGAATGTAGTATATATGTAGCATGTATGTAGTATGTATGTATGAATGTAGTATGTATGTAGTATATATGTAGCATGTATGTAGTATGTATGTTGTATGAATGTAGCATGTATGTAGTATATATATGTATGTATGTTGTATGAATGTAGTATATATGTAGCATGTATGTAGTATGTATGTATGCTGTATGAATGTAGTATGTATGTAGTATGCTTTTTTTTTTTTTTTTTTTTTTAAATTCAACACATTAGCCGGATGATGGGACTACTACTGTCCCATCATTGGCTAATGTGTCAATCACTGTCAGTGTAGCAGGCATCGCCCGATGGGACTTGTAGTCCCATCGGACGATGCCTGCACACACACAAGACCCCCGGCAGGCCCGTACAGACCACCGGCAGCCGGCACAGGCCCCCGGCAGGCCGGCACAGGCCCCCGAGAGGCCCATACAGACCACCGGCAGCCGGCACAGGCCCCCGGCAGGCCCATACAGACCACTGACAGCCGGCACAGGCCACTATGAAGCATGTATGTAGTGTGTAGTATGTATGTATGTATGTTGTATGAATGTAGTATATATGTATGTTGTATATATGCATGTTGTATGAATGTAGTATATATGAAGCATGTATGTAGTATGTAGTATGTATGAATGTTGTATGTAGTATATATGTAGTATGTAGTTTATATGTATGTTGTATGAATGTAGTATATATGTAGCATGTATGTAGTATGTAGTATATATGTATGTTGTATATATGTAGCATGTATATGTATGTTGTATATATGTAGTATGTATGTAGCATGTATGTAGTATGTATATATGTAGTATGTATGTAGTATGTATGTAGTATGTTTTTATTTTGTTTTTTTTACATTCAACACATTAGCCGGATGATGGGACTACTACTGTCCCATCATTGGCTAATGTGTCAATCACTGTCAGTGTAGCAGGCATCGCTCGATGGAACTTGTAGTCCCATCGGACGATGCCTGCACACACACAAGACAGCCGGCACAGGCACCCGGCTGGCCCGTACAGACCACCGGCACAGGCCCCCGGCAGGCCTGTACAGACCACCGGCAGCCGGCACAGGCCCCCGAGAGGCCCGTACAGACCACTGGCAGTCGACACAGACCCCCCGCAGTCGGCACAGACCGCGCATCATGATGACGTCATTTCAGCAGCCAATCACAGTCATGCCAATAGTTAACATGCCTAATAGGATGTGCCCACACTTCTGAGGATTCCCATTGGCTGAATCAAATCGAGCAGGCTGATAGCTTTATGGGAACTTCCGATTCCGGTATCCGATACGAAAAAAGTATCGGAAGTCAGTATCGGAATTCCGATACAGCTAATATCGGCCGATACCCGATACTTGCGGTATCGGAAAGCTCAACACTATTGATAATAGAGCGCCAGTACCTTGCAGCAGTGTCCATGCTCAGAATCACATATAATACAAAAATCAATGCAAATACTAAAAATAAAGAAGAAAAAATAATAATAATGCACTAATCACATGAAAACTGCACCTCAAAAACTGCAGCATGTGAACAATGTATCCTAAAAATGGTGGAAACGCAGACAATCAGCAAGAAATATAGATACCTTTAAATATATCAAAAGGGTAATGCAATTTCATGGATTGCATCAATCAGGTAACCAATATAAACAGTAGGGAAAATATCAAAGATGAAAAAATATTCCATAAAAATCGATGATGCCATAATTCATAGTACCAAACTGAATGGTCAATTCTGTAACAGTGACTATCTTTCTAATCAGAATGTATATTCAAAAAACTCAGGTCATTTAACACAGCAACCAATGTGATTGATGGTATAAATAAATCCTATCATGAGGAAAAATTATTTCTTTTTTTTTTTCTATTTTCCTTTAGATGGAACTAGAGGGCCTATCAAACCCAAACTAACAAAACAGAGCCAAAATGGCTCTAATGAAAATCATGATAGAAAATAGCAAAAAAACAGAAAACAAAATGCATAGAGGTACATGAAAAACACCAAATCAACACAAGAAGGCCCCTAAGAATGTCAACACCAATCAGGCCATGAGGAAGCCAGTGAAGGACAAATCCTCATTGATGCCTCGAGGTCTGACAGTGTTCAATTGAAAAATCCATCTGGACTCCAACCACAATAATTCGCTCAGTCTGTCAGTTTTGCAAATATTGGGTTTGATCCTCTGCAAACCCACCACAGTAAGGCCCCTAATTTGGCTATGAAATTCCAAAAAATGTGAAGCCACTGAGCTCAAGCTTTTACCCTTGGCCAGGTCTGATCCAGCCAAATTAATGTTGGAAGTGTGCTGCTTCACACGTTTGCGCAATTCTTAAGATGTCTGTCCAATGTAAACTTTAGAATATGGACAGACTAATGCGTATATGATGTTTTGCGTTTTACAATTAATGTTAGTGAAAGTGTAGGTGCAAGTCATGAAGCCACACACATTACACTCCCCACACACATTACACTCCCCACACAGAAAGGAGCCCCGTAAGCGAAATCCTGTTGGGTTCTTACAGTGGGCCTAACAAAATGACTCTGCACAAGCGAATCTCACAAATTAGGTGCTCTCCGTGCAGTTAGGAGGGGTCTTTCAGGTAAGAGGTTAGAAATACGCGCGTCAGTTTTCAAAATTGGCCAATGAGTCTCAAAAAAGTTTCCTCATTTTGTCCCACTGGTTGTGGAACATCGTGATGAAATGAATTTGGCTGTCACCAGTCCATGAGAGAGGTTTTAAAAGCTCTTCACTAGTGACAGAGGTGACCCTACGAAATGCTTGACCTATCGTAGATCTCGGATAATGTCTCTGATGCAGTCTATTGGTAAGATCCCTAGATTGTGTCCTGAAATCAACAAAGTCCGTACAATTTTGATGCAATCTCACAAATTGTCCATAGGGTATGCCCCTTTTCAAATGTTCCGGATGAAAGCTCCTATAGTCTAAAAGATTATTGGTTGCCGTTGCTTTTCGGAAAAAGTCGGTGCAAATCCGGTTGTCCTGGAGAGAAAGTCTGAGATCCAAAAAATCTACGGTGGAAACAGAAAAGTGATAAGTCAAATGTATATTTAACGAATTCCGATTAAGAGACGCAATGAAGTTCTCACAATCTGAAACAGAGTCAGTCCAAATTAAAAAAATGTCATCAATAAAACGAAACCATGTAAATGCATGTTCTTGAAAGTCAGGCGATGGGTACACAAGCTCCGCCTCCCACCAACCCAAAAAAAGGTTGGCAAAGGAGGGGGCGCAGCGGGCACCCATCGCCGTACCTGACACCTGTCGAAAAAAAACAAAATCAAAAATGAAATAATTGTGTGTCAAAACAAATTTTAGCAAACTGAGGAGAAAATCATTGTGTCCCAAATCGCAATTAATCTGGTGGCTCAAAAAATATTCAACAGCCCTTAGTCCGAAATCATGTGGAATGTTTGTGTAGAGAGACTCAACGTCAATTACAACCAGTAACGCCGGACTTGACAGTTGAATAAAATTCAATTTGTGAATTAAGTCCAAGGAGTCTCTCGTATAAGATGGTAAATTCAGGACCAAGGGCTGGAGAAAAAAATCCAAATAGATGCAGGCCTTCTCTCCAAGACCCCCTATTCCAGCAACAATGGGCCTGCCCGGTGGGTTAGATAGATCTTTGTGCACCTTAGGCAATAAATAAAAGGTTGGCACAACAGGCTTTTTAGCAAAAATGTAGTCCTCCTGTTTTGTGATTACACCCTCATCGAGTGCAACACACAACAACCGTTCGAGTTTTCGGTTGAACACTTGTGTTGGATCCGATGGTAATTTGTGATAGTATTCACGATTATCCAGCTGTCTCCTGGCCTCACTGACATAAAGTTCAGTAGGCCAGAGAACAACATTCCCCCCTTGTCAGCCATTTTGATCAAGAAGGTATCATTGGATTTCAAGTCATATAAGGCCTTCTTGTCCATCAAAGTCGAGTTTTGTCGGCTAGTGAGGTCCTGAGGAAGTTGTAAAATCTCATTCCTCATGACCTCAAAGAATGTTTTGACCGAAGGTATGATGCACAAGGGGGGGAAGTTGTAGAAGGATTTCTGTGGGGGAAACGCTTCCTACCTAGATCATTTTCATTAAGGAAGTCAAGCAAATCGAGGAATACATGTCTGTCAATCGATGAAGAGGTCTCCGGTAGGAAATCTGGTTTGCAATGTAACGTCTGTAAAATGATTTTCCTTTCAGGGTCAATCAGCGTGTGAGCAGACAAATTGATAACTTGAAGTTGATGGCTACCAGCATCTACCGTTTGTATCTCCTCCTCTGGATGGTCTGATGATTGCGTTGTCTCGTGTTTTTTTCTTTTTTTTTTTTTCCGTCTCCCACGCCTGGTCCGCCGTCTATGTCGCTGTTGTCTGATGCTAAAAAATCACTTGAGCTGTTCTCAGAGTGCGAGGCTAATGTGTTCTGGACCCTAGGAAAAATACCCCTTCTATTGCCTGAGTGCCTCCACTTATAAGCTAGGTCTTTCTCATAGTCCAGCTTATCACGTGCTAGCTTGCTTCTTTTACCATCAATAATTTCCTTTTCATACTTAAGAATAATATCCTTAAGTTTGTGTTGAAAGGGTTGAACCTGAGTAACCAAGTCAAAACTTTGTGACTGGGCTTCCAATCCCTTAATATAAGTTTTCAGGGTATGTAAAAGGTCCTTATCGTGTTGAATTAACAGATTAATTATAATTTTGGCAGCAGGCGCGCTGTCTAGGTGTTATGTTTGACACCAATCTCTCCTTCACCTCCCATATGCAATTTCTTGCCCGCTCTTGCCACTAAAGGCCCCGTCTCACTAAGCAATCTCGGTAGCGAGATCGCTGCTGAGTCACAACTTTTGTGACGTAACAGCGATCTCACCAGCGAGATCGCTGTGTGTGACAGTGATCAGCGAGCGGCCCCCCTGTCGGTATCGCTGATCGCTGCAAGAAATCTCTGGACATTTCTTTGGTCGCTGGTCTCCCGCTGGCCAGCACACATCGCTGTGTGTGACAGCGGGAGACCAGCGATCAGGTGTAAAAAATAATAAAAAAAATAAAAAATATAGTTATTCTCACCTTCCGATGTCCCGTTCAGCCATCCCGCCTCTCTCCACGCTCCGGTCCCAGTGATCCTTTGCACGAATGACCGCGAGACTTTGTTATCCCGCGAGACCGTGACATCTCGCGGTCATTCATGCAAAGGATCACTGGGACCGGAGCGTGGAGAGAGGCAGGAAGACTGCGCGGGACATCGGATGGTGAGAATAACTATATTTTTTATTTTGATTCTATTTTTTACAGGATGGCCAGCGATGCCGGGCGCTCGGCATCGCTGTGCTGATCGCTGGTGAAGCTGTCTGTGTGACAGCTCACCAGCGATCACATAGCGACTTACTAGCGATCCTGACACCTTGATATCGGTGTCGGGATCGCTGGTAAGTCGCTTAGTGAGACGGGGCCTTTACACCTAAAGATCATCTCCAATGGGGGGGCGTGGCCTGACTATGGAGGAGTGAGGACGTGCAGCTCTTCAGCTCCTGCCTGGGTGATGACTGCAGACCTATATTCACCAAATGTCAGCTAAGAAGCGTGCAAGCTACGGTCCATCAAGCAGACGTCCTCCGGTGGTATCAGCGACAGGAATCTCCTGGTATTTGAGAAGCTCAGCAGGCTCCACTCAGAAGCTTGTGAGTCACAAGATGGCGATGGCCCTTGCTGTTCAGAGCTTGCAGGAGGAAAAGATTGTGGAGGAAGCCCCTGGAGTTGTACTTATCTCCTCCTGCCTTTCTGAAGAGAGGACAGATAAGGAGCCTGCGTTATCAGCAGAAAGTGAGTCATACAAATAAGGAGGACAGGCTTTACACCATACAGGCTTCTAAAGAAAACATGCAGGGGCATAGGGGGATGACTCGTCCTTCCTATTCACAGGCAGCCAGCAGTTCTCTGCCCATGCTGAGGGACTTGTCTCAAGGTATATCTGTGCAGCCAGAGAGCCTGACATGTGGTGATTTAACACAGGCACACAATGTATGGGAAGACCTTAAGGCTCACATAAGTGCTATCCCCACAAAGGAGGATATGAAGAATTATATTTCCAGGCTTGAATCCTCTTATAGAGCGGAGACTGCTGCTATTAGACAGGAAGTACAGCAGATTTCTGAAAGGGTGGCTAATAATGAACGTCACACAGGCCATCTCTCAGAGATTACATGCACAGGAACAGTTAATTGCTTCTCACTCACAGCAACTGGAATGTTTGGCTGAACTGGTGGATGATATGGAAAACAGAGGGAGATGTAATAATATCAGGATCAGAGGTCTGCCAGAGTCGGTGGAATAAAACAAGTTAGAGGAATCCCTGCGTTGCATTTTTAATTCTATACTGAATGTCCCACGTGACTCGGACATAGAATTTGACAGGGCTCATAGGTCCCTACGACCCAAATCCACTGATTCAGCTAGACCGAGAGATGTAATATGTCGGATGCATAGATAAAAAGTGAAGGAGAACATTCTTGCGGGCGCCCGCACAATGGAAACCATCAAATATAAAGAGCACGTTATGCATGATCTGTCATGGTGCACACTCCAGAAAAGACGTGCTCTGAGACCCTTACTAGACATACTGAGACAACAGAAAATCCTTTATTCTTGGGGCTTTCCCTTTAAACTTCAAGTGAGACTGTCTGGAACTTTACATGTTTTGTGTACTCTGGGAGACTTGCCGATGTTCACTAACGGTCTGGGAATCCCTTCAGTCCAGATTTCTCCATCCGAATGGCCAGGCCTACCTAGAAGCCTAGGAATGGACAATATACCTCATCCCCAGAGAAGGAGAAACCGCAACTTTGGCATGAAAACCCGGGATCGCAATACAGAGGAAGTTGGCCCTCCAACCCCAGATTGACAAGTTTCACTTAAATGTTATTGTTTCATTTACTTGCCTTTCTATTTGTTCTCCTGTCCTATATAAGAGGTTTACAGGATTAACATAGAAAAATGGGGTTTCTTAAAAAAGGCTTTAGTAGAGATTCTATGTGATTAATGCTTAACATTCTGGGATTTCTACATTAGTTGATTCAGCAATATATAGATACACCTATATACGTTCTGGGTGCTCAAGATTTGGTGAAGTGATATGTGTTTCACATGTTAGTTATTTTACCAGTTTAATGTGTTATTGTGGGTCTGCTGTTTGATCCCAGGGGGAGCTACCCTCTATGGAAAGCGCGCTTCCACTAAGGGGATCTACATTCCGCTAGACGGGTGTGGAATTTTATATTTCCCCCTATCAGTCCTTTTCTCTGAGGACTTTCTTTGCGGTTGGGAAAGTCTCCCATCCGATTGTTTATATTTTTATTTTCTTTCTTTTCCTGCTCCCCCTTCCCCCCGTCTTTTTTTTTTTTTAAAGGGAAATTTCCTTCTTTACCAGTCTTTTCTCAAACCCTATTTCTGGTCCGTGAAATGAGCTCAGTCAAATTCTGTTCACTGAATGTAAGAGGTCTTAATATCCCTCAGAAGCGTTCTCAGATTCTTTACTCTATGCATTAACAAAAAGTCCAGATTCTTCTGTTACAAGAAACACACTTTAAATCTGATCACGTTCCTAAGTTAAAAGATAGGTACTTCAACACCTGGTTCCATAGCACAAATCCTGAATCAAAGTCCAAAGGTGTCTCCATTGCAGTCCATAAGTCATTAGCATTTTCTCTTATTGATACACTTGTAGACATACAGGGTAGATATATCTTTCTCAAGATAAAAATTGCAGACTCAATATACACAATTGCTAACTGGTATCTTCTTAATAAGGGTCAGATTCCAGCATGCCGTGCATTCCTAACCTCACTTTCTAATTTCGCAGAAGGTACGCAGGTGGAGATTTCAATTTTACAATGAACCCAAAGGTAGACTCTTCTTCTGGGAGGGAAACTGTTTCGGTGAGACAGCTGCGTTCTCTTATAGGGGTTCTCCTTGCCCTCCGACTGACCGATGTTTGGCGAATAATGAATCCTCAGGGGAAGGATTACACATATTATTCTCATATACATAATTCTTATAGCCGCATCGACCTCTTTCGCTTGAGCCACCATGCTTTGTCCTGGCAACCCAAGGCCACAATCGGAGACAACAAGGTTAGCCACTGAGGGTGAGTGCTTACCGCCCATCGATACTCCCTTGCATTGCAGGAAGAATTGCCCATCAAAGGAAAAATAATTATGATGCATCAGAAAATGAGTGACCTGCATGATATAATTACATAATTAATTAGTATAATTACTATATCTATGCAAATGAAATTCTAGTGCTCCAACTGCAACATCTTGGGGAATGAAGGTATAAAGGGCAGTGACATCACATCCAGTCCAATGAAATCCACTATTACACACAACATTTGAAAACTAATGTAAAACATCCTTTGAATCTCTCAAAAATCCTGGTACTCATACAGCTAATTGCTGTAATAAAGAATCTACCCACTGGCTAAGATGTTCAGTAAGGGATCCAATGCCCGATATAATGGGGCGCATTGGTGGTGGTGATATACCTTTGTGCACCTTAGGTAAGCCATATATTGTAGGAAAAATGGGAAAATCAATTTTTAGAAAATCTACCTGTGCTTTGGTTACAACAACCAATGCTGCTCCTTCTATGAGTTTAAAAGGAATCTGTCACCTCATTTTTGCCCTATAAGATGCGGCCACCGCCATCAGGGGCTTATCTACAGCATTCTGTAATGCTGTAGATAAGTCCCCGATGTAACCTGAAAGATAAGAAAAACGAGTTATAGTATACTCACTCTGGGTCCGGTCCGATGGGTGTCGCGGTCCGGTCCGGTGCCTCCCATCTTCTAGCGATGATGTCCTACTCCATACTTCTTCCACGGCTCCTGCACAGGCATACTAAGGCTGTGTTCACACACAGCATTTTTTTAGCGGTTTTTACCGCGGTTTTCGCTATAAAACCGCTAAAAATAAGCTGCACAGTCATTTCTATGCATTTTGCACTTTTTGTGCACATTGATGCGTTTTTTACCGCGAAAAAAACGCATCGCGGTAAAAAACGCAGCATGCTCATTAATTTTGCGGATTTTCCCTGTTTTAGGCCTCTTCCATGCGGTTTTAAACCGCTGCTGAAAAAAACCGCATCAAAAACGCATCAAAACTGCGCAAAAAACGCAAGCGGAAAAATAGGTGCGGTTTCTGGGAGGGGATTCAGGTTTTTGAGCAGAAAATTTCTGCAACGTGTGCACTTAGCCTTACTCTGCCCAGTTGAGGGAAGAGCAGAGTACTGCAGTGCGCAGGAGCCGGGAAAGGTCAGAGAGGTCCGGCACCTGCACACTGCAGTACTTTACTCTGCCCTCAACAGGGCAGATAAAGTATGCCTGCGCAGGAGCCGTGGCAGAAGCAAGGAGGAGGACGTCATCGCTAGAAGATAGGAGGCGCCGGACCGCGACATCCACCGCACTGGACACCCCCCCCCCCCCCCCCCCCCCGTGAGTATAATCTAACTTGTTTTTCTTCTCTTTCAGGTTATATCGGTGGGGGCTTATCTGCAGCATTACAGAATACTGTAGATAAGTCCCTGATTTGCTTATAGGGCAAAAATGAGGTGACAGATTCCCTTTAAAGACCTTCTTCTGAAAATCTTTGGTGGGATCACAAGACAATTTTCTGTATGTCGATCTATCACTTAGCAAAACATTAATTTGATCTCAATATTGAGCAGTGTCCATGATTACAATTAAACCACCCTTATCTGCTTTCTTAATTGTTAGCTCTGACATATTCTTAATTATTTGAATGGCTTCTTGTTGTTTGAAATTCAAATTACCTCTCTGTTTTTGCAATTTAATA
Source organism: Dendrobates tinctorius (assembly GCF_039654945.1). Lineage (NCBI taxonomy): Eukaryota > Metazoa > Chordata > Amphibia > Anura > Dendrobatidae > Dendrobates > Dendrobates tinctorius. Next base: position 32,183,212 of record NW_027361771.1, read on the forward strand.
GATGCATCCAGCTTTCTAAGTTCACGCTCCATGACACTTTGAAATTTGTCTATCCATTCAGCTCTAGACTGGATATGGTAAAAACAAGGATTTTTAATGCATAGATTTTCTGCTTGAAAAACTTCTTTAGAAATAGCTGAATTAGTTATACAGAGATCATTGAGATTTGTTTAATGCTAATTGCTCAGAAAAATTGAGACCACTGTATTCATTGCATACAAAAACATTGTTAGAGATAGTATTAGATTCTTGTGTAAAAAAAATGTTTTTTTCACAGTAAGATTTCTTACAAATTTGTTGATTGATGTCCAGAAGTGTATTAAATAGATTGAAATGCCTATCTGGTGCAAAGTTTAATCCCAATGTCAATACTTGAAGCTGTTCCATTGTGAGTAGAGTTGAGCGACTTTGGTCGGATCGGGTTTCGTGAAACCCGAATGAAACGTCCGACTAGAGCAAAACAAAGTCAGAGTTTCATCCGAAACCCGACCCCAATGCAAGTCAATGGGAAATAAAAGTCGGACGAAACTCCGACTTTTTTTGCTCTAGTCGGACGAGTTTCATCTGAAACTTATTTTGTTTCATTCAGGTTTCACGAAACCCGATCCGACCAAAGTCGCTCAACTCTAATTGTGAGACTATAGCCAGAAATATTTAAAATGTTAGAAAAATCATTCTGAGAAAACGAGACTATTTTCTGTTGCGGGTTGTCATCCTTGTATTTGTTGCGATGCTTCCAACCCCATGCCTCTTGCTTTTTTTGGAAAATGCCTTTTGGATCTTCGATAGTAAGAAATGGTGTTATTCATACCGACATCGCTTTGGGTTTCATTAGAGCTGATGTCAATGGACTCCACATCAGAGGAACTGAAGGAAACTTGACGTTCAGATGTATCAGAGGAACTATGAATGCGTTTTAAGATGGGGCGAGGATTGACGATTTTTGCCATCTGCCCCACTCATACACTTGATCCATCTGATAGTCTCCCAAATCACGCTGAATTTTATTGCGCTTACGATTTATGATGATTTCTTCCAACTTTGAGACAGACTTTTGCATATTTAGAAGTTCTTGATATCTCACATTATTGTTTGTCTCCAAATTAATTTTAATTTGATTAATTTCAGATTGAACATCTTTTAGTTTGGTGGACTCGTGTTTCATAATTAGTTGCATAAGCTGTATGGAGCAACTACTTAAAATAGAATTCCAATATTTGACAAAGTCCAAAAAGTATACCGTACTAGGAATTTTCTTTAAACGCAGTCCTCTTGGAATCATGTTTTTTGTACATAATTTTCCAACGTAGTGAGGTCCCACCAAACTTTAGTTTCGTTAATCATCATCTTTTCCAGCTTACTGATATCCGTTAAAAAAGGATCAGATTCAGAGTTGCCCATGGGAATAGATCCATATGATTTGAATAAATGAGCCGCCTTGCATGCTCTATCTGGACTTGTATTCATATTAGAAACATTTCTATAGGACTTAGCACAATCACAATACCATAGAGCTACGAAATATGCAAGAAAAAATTCTTATAAAACAGTTCTCGGTGTGCACGGCAATAAACTGTGTAACTAGAAAAATAACAAGAAAGCCAGCTCACCTGTAGGCATGTGTTGTGGGAAGCACGGACCACGTGCAGTCATCACACAAGTATCAGAACAGGAAAAAAAAAGGGGAAGGTCCAGCTTCACAAAAAAAGTCCAATTATTATAAAAACAAAGTCCAAGAAAAATAGAAGATCACATAAATAACAGGCAATAAGCAACGCTTTTCGAACAATATCTTGTTCTTTCTCAAAGCTGCTTCCTATGGGTGTTACTGCAATTTATACCCATCACATCCAAAAAAATTTAAATGCAAATCACATGAGATGAGAAGGAAAAAAGAAGGAAAAACCCCAAAAATCACAAAAAGAGGCATGATACGAAAAAAATTCTACAATATTACAAAAATACAAAATTACATATTAAATATAATAATCATTGATAATGAAACATAATTTCTTGTCTGGCAATTAGTCTGGCAATTAGTCTGTTGGGCAAACGTGTTTAAATAAAACATTCAATATGCTTCCCGTGTCATAAGACGTTTCTTTAAATCTCCACCACTCATGGTTTGTGTCAGTCAATACCGGTAATCTGCAGAAATTCAGCGCTTCTTTGATGTTGAGAGATAAAGTGTCTGGACGCAAAAGAAATAGATCGATTCATACTGGAAGGAGATATATCAGTTATATGTTCAGATATGCGGATTCTAAGCATACAAGAAGTGCAACCCACATATTTTAGATTACACTTTAAACATGTGATTAAATATATTACATTTTTGCTGTTACAATTAATATACTGTTTTATTTTATGTTCCTTTAACTCCTTAACGACCGCCGATACGCCTTTTAACGGCGGTAGTTAAGGCCACTTAATTCACAGCACCGTTAATTCACGTCGCTGTGGAGAAAGTAAATAGCGTCCCCCAGTGTCGGATTTTCTCTGGGGTCTCAGCTGCCGGGAGTAGCCGAGACCCCAGAGAACATGAATTGGGTCAGTTTTTACCGACTCCGCTTTTGCGATCGCTGTTATTAACCGTATAACGGCGACCGCAAAAAAAGCCGCGATTTTGCATTTAATTTCTCTTTCCTCTGATGTGTTTGCACATCAGAGGAGAGAGAAATAAGGTCCCCGATGCCCCCCTCCCGGTACCTCTCGGTGGTCGTGGATCCCCTCCCTGTGGTCCTGCATCCCTCCTGCCTCCTCCGGTGGGCACCGCCATCTTGGATCCACAGGAAAATGGCGGGAGCACGCGCCCACCGCGATTTTGCAGGCTCCGGCTGGCAGATTCCATTCATTCATTTTGATCACTATGATAAACTATCATAGTGATCAAAATAAAGAAAATAGCAAATAACCCCCCCCCCCCCCCGTTTATCACCCCCTTAGATAGGCAACCATAATGAAATAAAGAAAATGTTTTTTTTTTCATTTTTCCATTAGGGTTAGGGCTAGGGTTAGAATTAGGGTTAGGGTTGGATTTAGGGTTGGAATTAGAGTTAGAATTCGGGTTAGGGCGAATTAGTGTTAGAATTAGGATTAGGGATTAGGGTTAGCGTTGGGATTAGGGTTAGGGTTGGAACAAGGATTGAGGGGTTTCCACTATTTACCAACTTTGGGGGTCTAATTTCACCTGTTACCCTTGGGAAAATAAAAAAATAGGCACTAAAAAATCACTTTTGTGGAAAAAAAAGACTTTATTTTCACGGCTCTGCATTATAAACTTCTATGAAGCACTTGGGGGTTCAAAGTGCTCACCACACATCTAGATAAGCTCCTTGGGGGGTCTAGTTTCCAAAATGGGGTCACTTGTTGGGGGTTTCTACTGTTTAGGCACATCAGGGGCTCTGCAAACGCAACATGACACCCGCAGACCATTCCATCAAAGTCTGCATTCCAAAATTGCGCTCCTTCCCTTCCGAGCTCTCCTATGCGCCCAAACAGTGGTTCCCCCCCCACATATGGGGTATCAGCGCACTCAGGACAAATTGCACAACAACTTTTGTGGTCCATTTTCTCCTGTTACCTTTAGGAAAATAAAAGATAGCGGGCTAAAAAATCATTTTTGAGGAAAAAAGAATGATTTTTAATTTTCACGGCTCTGCGTCTATAAACTTCTGTGAAGCACTTGGGGGTTCAAAGTGCTCACCACATATCTATATAAGCTCCTTCAGGGGTCTAGTTTCCAAAATGGGGTCACTTGTGGGGGGTTTATACTGATTAGGCACATCAGTGGCTCTGCAAATGCAACATGACGCCCGCAGACCATTCCATCAAAGTCTGCATTCCAAAATGGCGCTCCTTCCCTTTCGAGCTCTCCCATGCGCCCAAACATTGGTTCCCCTCCACATATGGGGTATCATCGTACTCAGGACAAATTGCACAACAACTTTTGTGGTCCAATTTCTCCTGTTACCCTTGATAAAATAAAACATAGCAGGCTAAAAAATCATTTTTGAGGAAAAAAAAGTGATTTTTTATTTTCACTCCTCTGCGTTATAAACTTCTGTGAAGCACTTGGGGGTTCACAGTGCTCACCACACATCTAGATCAGTTCCTTAAGGGGTCTGGTTTCCAAAATGGTTTCACTTGTGGGGTTTTTTCACTGGTTAGGCACATCAGGGGCTCTCCAAAAGCGACATGGCGTCCAATCTCAATTCCAGCCAATTCTGCATTGAAAAAGTCAAACAGTACTCCTTCCCTTCATAGCTCTGCCGTGCGCCCAAACAGTGGTTTACCCCCACAAATGGGATATCGGCGTACTCAGGAAAAATCGCACAACAACTGTGGGAGTATGATTTCTCCTGTTACCCTTGTAGAAATAAAAATTTGGGCGGCGAAAAGATCATTTTTGTGGGAAAAAAAATGATTTTTTATTTTCTACGTTATAAACTTTTGTGAAGCACTTGAAGGTTCAAAGTGCTCACCACACATCTAAGATAAGTTCCTTAAGGGGTCTAGTTTCCAAAATCGGGTCACTTGTTGGAGGTTTCCACTGTTTAGAAACATCAGGGGCTCTCCGAACGCAACATGGCATCTGATCTCAATTGCAGCCAATTCTGCGTTGAAAAAGTCAAATGGCGCTCCTTCCCTTGCGAGCTCTGCCGTGCGCTGAAAAAGTGGTTTACCCCCACATATGGGGTATCGGCGTATTCAGAAGAAATTGCACAACAAATTTTGTGGTTCATTTTCTCTTTTAACACTTGTGAAAATAAAAAAAATGGTTCTGTAGTAAATTTTTTGCAAAAAAAAGTTAAATGTTAATTTTTTCCTTCCACATTGCTTTAGTTCCTGTGAAGCACGTAAAGGGTTAATAAACTTCTTGAATGTGGTTTTGAGCACCTTGAGGGATCTAGTTTTTAGAATGGTGTCACTTTTGGGTATTTTCTATCATATACACCCCTCAAAATGACTTTAAATATGATGTGGTCCCTAAAAAAAATGGTTTTGTAAACTTTGTTCTAAAATGAGAAATCGCTGGTCAACTTTTAACCCTTATAACTTCCTAACAAAAAAAAACTTTGTTTCCAAAATTGTGCTGATGTAAAGTAGACATGTGGGAAATGTTATTTATTAAGAAATTTGTGTGACACATCTCTCTGATTTAAGGACATAAAATTTTAAAATTTTATAATTGCAAAATTTTCAAAATTTTCGCCATATTTCCGTTTTTTTCATAAATAAACTCAAGACATACCGAAGAAATGTTACCACTAGCATGAAGTACAATATGTCATGAAAAAACTTTCTCAGAATCAGCAGGATTCGTTAAAGCGTTCCAGAGTTATTACCTCATAAACTGACAGTGGTCAGAATTGTAAAAAGTGGCCTGGTGATTAAGCTGCAAACGGGCTCTGTCACTAAGAGGTTAAATTAGCACTATCACAGAATGAATGTGCAATATTGGGGTGTGCACACGTTCTACATTTAGATGTACCGCAATGGTAAAAGACGCAATAGTGTAACCAGGTGTGTGATTTGATCTCAGAGCCAAAAAAACTTGGAGACAGCGTGTCAGATAAAGTAGTGCACACATTGTGGAATCTGCTGCGGATTTGTCCGTGCGGATTTGCCTAAATTCGCAGGTAAATCCACAGGTCAAAAGACCTGCGGTTTTACCTGCGGATTAGTCTGCGGTTTTCCCCTGCGGTTTGACACCTGATCATGGAGCAGGTGCCAAACCGCTGCGGAATCCGCACAAAAAAGTGACATGCTGCGGTTTTAATTTTTCATTGACTTAAATGGTACTGTACACCGCAGCAGAAACTGCTGCGGATCCGCAGGGCCAAGACTGCTGCGGGTCCGCAGTAGAATCCGCAACGTGTGCACACACCCTAAGCCGTTTTAGCTACCACCTGACAACCATTAGACAGAATATTAGATAGAATATCGTCCTCAAATAAGATAGGTAAATGTTTAAAAATGAGTGATTTAATAGTATTGTATTGGGGACTATATTGAATAGAACAAACAATTCTGTCATGATTTTTAGTATAATTATTATTATGCACTTTAGGTATTAACATGTCTAGAGTTGAGCGACTTTTGGTTTTTTAGGGTCGCGTTTCGTTTCGTGAAACCCGACTTTTCCAAAAGTCGGGTCGAGCAAGATCGTCTGACTATAGGGAAAAGTCGGGGTCGTCCCGAAACACGAAACCCAATGTAAGTCAATGGGGAATAAAAGTCGGCAATGAGAGGAGGACAGGAAACACACCTACTTTGCCCATTTGAATGCCAAAAGCATCAATTCTTCTTTCTTAAGCTTGTCAACCTTAATTAACTTCATAATACAAGTTACGCACTGAAAAATGGGGGTTATTTGGCTACAAACTGTGGGGGAGGAGGGCTGGCTCCAGGTTTTCATGTGCCCTGGGCGAAAGAGCGCCCCTTTAACACATACCACAACTCATCATGCTCCGATACGGCAGAGAAATAGCGGTATAGTACAATGAAAAATACCTCACTTTTTACATCTCATGACGAGGCCCATCTATTTCTCCATACAGAATCATTGGTCCCATATAATGTTTGAAACAGTATATGATGAGCTCCACATAATGCTACAGTATATGTTGGTCCCCATGGATGAAGCTCCACTGTCTTATGGGCCCAAATAATGCTCCAAACATAATGGGCCCCATTTCTAATGCTCTAGTGTATAATGGGCCCTGTAAATGCTGCTCCAGTGTCTGATGTCCACCTTTGGAAAGTTCCAGTGTATGGTGGGCCCCAGTGGCGGATTATAATGAGGTCAATTTGGGCAGTTGCCCCGGGCCCAGTGGGGTTAAGGGGCCCACAGCCCAGGCCAGTAAATTGCCCCATTATAATCCGCCACCGCGCAGGGCCGGATTATAGGCAGGGCAGGGGCCCCCACCACAAGAGCTTCTAAGGGGGCCACCACCACATTCCTGCTGGCTGCTGCAATGGCACTCCATCTTCTCCCCACCTAAAAGTGAGTGACCGTGGGGGCGGCATTATGTGCTCTGCTACCAGCAGCATCTACAAGTAGCGTGAACGCTGATGCTGCTGGTAGCGTGCAAAGGCTTGTGATGAGATCACAGGAGGTAAGGTGTCAGGGCCCCCGATCATGTGACCCCTGTCTCCTCCCCTCCTGTGACCTCATCACAGGTCCTGTGCGCACAGCACTGAGAGCAGCCATGTATGTGGAGTGCGGCTCTGCGGGTGGAGGTCGGTGCTGGAGGCTCCATTATTCTCTATGTGGAGTGCGGCTCTGCGGGTGGAGGTCAGTGCTGGAGGCTCCATTATTCTCTATGTGGAGTGCGGCTCTGCGGGTGGAGGTAGGTGCCGGAGGCTCCATTATTCTCTATGTGGAGTGCGGCTCTGCGGGTGGAAGTCAGTGCTGGAGGCCCCATTATTCTCTATGTGGAGTGGGGCTCTGCGGGTGGAGGTAGGTGCTGGAGGCTCCATTATTCTCTATGTGGAGTGGGGCTCTGCGGGTGGAAGTCAGTGCTGGAGGCCCCATTATTCTCTATGTGGAGTGGGGCTCTGCGGGTGGAGGTAGGTGCTGGAGGCTCCATTATTCTCTATGTGGAGTGGGGCTCTGCGGGTGGAGGTCGGTGCTGGAGGCCCCATTATTCTCTATGTGGAGTGCGGCTCTGCGGGTGGAGGTCGGTGCTGGAGGCTCCATTATTCTCTATGTGGAGTGCGGCTCTGCGGGTGGAGGTCGGTGCTGGAGGCTCCATTATTCTCTATGTGGAGTGCGGCTCTGCGGGTGGAGGTCGGTGCTGGAGGCCCCATTATTCTCTATGTGGAGTGGGGCTCTGCGGGTGGAGGTCAGTGCTGGAGGCTCCATTATTCTCTATGTGGAGTGCGGCTCTGCGGGTGGAGGTCGGTGCTGGAGGCTCCATTATTCTCTATGTGGAGTGCGGCTCTGCGGGTGGAGGTCGGTGCTGGAGGCTCCATTATTCTCTATGTGGAGTGCGGCTCTGCGGGTGGAGGTCAGTGCTGGAGGCCCCATTATTCTCTATGTGGAGTGCGGCTCTGCGGGTGGAGGTCAGTGCTGGAGGCCCCATTATTCTCTATGTAGAGTGTGGCTCTGCGGGTGGAGGTCGGTGCTGGAGGCTCCATTATTCTCTATGTGGAGTGCGGCTCTGCGGGTGGAAGTCAGTGCTGGAGGCTCCATTATTCTCTATGTGGAGTGCGGCTCTGCGGGTGGAGGTCAGTGCTGGAGGCCCCATTATTCTCTATGTGGAGTGCGGCTCTGCGGGTGGAGGTCGGTGCTGGAGGCCCCATTATTCTCTATGTAGAGTGTGGCTCTGCAGGTGGAGGTCGGTGCTGGAGGCTCCATTATTCTCTATGTGGAGTGCGGCTCTGCGGGTGGAAGTCAGTGCTGGAGGCCCCATTATTCTCTATGTAGAGTGTGGCTCTGCGGGTGGAGGTCAGTGCTGGAGGCTCCATTATTCTCTATGTGGAGTGTGGCTCTGCGGGTGGAGGTCGGTGCTGGAGGCTCCATTATTCTCTATGTGGAGTGCGGCTCTGCGGGTGGAGGTCAGTGCTGGAGGCCCCATTATTCTCTATGTAGAGTGTGGCTCTGCGGGTGGAGGTCAGTGCTGGAGGCTCCATTATTCTCTATGTGGAGTGCGGCTATGCGGGTGGAGATCGGTGCTGGAGGCTCCATTATTCTCTATGTGGAGTGCGGGTGGAGGTCGGTGCTGGAGGCCCCATTATTCTCTATGTAGAGTGTGGCTCTGCGGGTGGAGGTCGGTGCTGGAGGCTCCATTATTCTCTATGTGGAGTGGGGCTCTGCAGGTGGAGGTCGGTGCTGGAGGTTCCATTATTCTCTATGTGGAGTGCGGGTGGAGGTCGGTGCTGGAGGCTCCATTATTCTCTATGTGGAGTGTGGCTCTGCGGGTGGAGGTCGGTGCTGGAGGCTCCATTATTCTCTATGTGGAGTGCGGGTGGAGGTCGGTGCTGGAGGCTCCATTATTCTCTGTGTGGAGTGCGGCTCTGCGGGTGGAGGTCGGTGCTGGAGGCTCCATTATTCTCTATGTGGAGTGCGGGTGGAGGTCGGTGCTGGAGGCTCCATTATTCTCTATGTGGAGTGCGGCTCTGCGGGTGGAGGTCGGTGCTGGAGGCTCCATTATTCTCTGTTTGGAGTGCGGCTCTGCGGGTGGAGGTCGGTGCTGGAGGCTCCATTATTCTCTATGTGGAGTGGGGCTCTGCAGGTGGAGGTCGGTGCTGGAGGCTCCATTATTCTCTATGTGGAGTGCGGGTGGAGGTCGGTGCTGGAGGCTCCATTATTCTCTATGTGGAGTGCGGCTCTGCGGGTGGAGGTCGGTGCTGGAGGCTCCATTATTCTCTATGTGGAGTGTGGCTCTTCGGGTGGAGGTCAGTGCTGGAGGCTCCATTATTCTCTATGTGGAGTGGGGCTCTGCGGGTGGAGGTCGGATCTGGAGGCTCCATTATTCTCTATGTGGAGTGCGGCTCTGCGGGTGGAGGTCGGTGCTGGAGGCCCCATTATTCTCTATGTGGAGTGGGGCTCTGCGGGTGGAGGTCGGTGCTGGAGGCTCCATTATTCTCTATGTGGAGTGCGGCTCTGCGGGTGGAGGTCGGTGCTGGAGGCCCCATTATTCTCTATGTGGAGTGCGGGTGGAGGTCGGTGCTGGAGGCTCCATTATTCTCTATGTGGAGTGTGGCTCTGCGGGTGGAGGTCGGTGCTGGAGGCTCCATTATTCTCTATGTGGAGTGCGGCTCTGCGGGTGGAGGTCGGTGCTGGAGGCTCCATTATTCTCTGTGTGGAGTGCGGCTCTGCCGGTGGAGGTCGGTGCTGGAGGCTCCATTATTCTCTATGTGGAGTGGGGCTCTGCAGGTGGAGGTCGGTGCTGGAGGCTCCATTATTCTCTATGTGGAGTGCGGGTGGAGGTCGGTGCTGGAGGCTCCATTATTCTCTATGTGGAGTGCGGCTCTGCGGGTGGAGGTCGGTGCTGGAGGCCCCATTATTCTCTATGTGGAGTGCGGGTGGAGGTCGGTGCTGGAGGCTCCATTATTCTCTGTGTGGAGTGCGGCTCTGCGGGTGGAGGTCGGTGCTGGAGGCTCCATTATTCTCTATGTGGAGTGCGGGTGGAGGTCGGTGCTGGAGGCTCCATTATTCTCTATGTGGAGTGCGGCTCTGCGGGTGGAGGTCGGTGCTGGAGGCTCCATTATTCTCTGTTTGGAGTGCGGCTCTGCGGGTGGAGGTCGGTGCTGGAGGCTCCATTATTCTCTATGTGGAGTGCGGGTGGAGGTCGGTGCTGGAGGCTCCATTATTCTCTATGTGGAGTGCGGCTCTGCGGGTGGAGGTCGGTGCTGGAGGCTCCATTATTCTCTATGTGGAGTGTGGCTCTGCGGGTGGAGGTCAGTGCTGGAGGCTCCATTATTCTCTATGTGGAGTGGGGCTCTGCGGGTGGAGGTCGGATCTGGAGGCTCCATTATTCTCTATGTGGAGTGCGGCTCTGCGGGTGGAGGTCGGTGCTGGAGGCTCCATTATTCTCTATGTGGAGTGGGGCTCTGCAGGTGGAGGTCGGTGCTGGAGGCTCCATTATTCTCTATGTGGAGTGCGGCTCTGCGGGTGGAGGTCGGTGCTGGAGGCCCCATTATTCTCTATGTAGAGTGTGGCTCTACGATTCGTGACCCCCGTCACGTTACGAGGGGGGCCCACAGAGTCTGAACTGCCCCGGGCCCTGGCTACCCTTAATCCACCCCTGGTGGGCCCCATCTATCATTCTCCAGAGTATAGTGCTCCCCAAAAATTGCTGTCCCAACATTGAAAACAATCAAATAAGTCTCCTCGCTAGGGAATCCCTGTACTTGTCTGGACAGGTGCTGTAGCTTGCTTAACAGCTCGCCAGCCGTTCTCACGCCCAGTATGGATTACACGTGATTGCACAAAGGTGAGAAAGGGTACCGTATCCCCAGATAACATGTATGGATAGCGTACACATTCAAAATATATGTCTATACAGCATGAGGCAGGCTCAGACGGTGTTAGGCCCAGTATGGATTGCACGTGATTGCACAAAGGTTAGAAAGGGTACCTTATCCCTGGATAACATGTATGGATAGCGTACACATTCAAAATATATGTCTCAGGAGGCAGGCTCAGACGGTGTTAGGCCCAGTATGGATTGCACGTGATTGCACAAAGGTTAGAAAGGGTACCGTATCCCCGGATAACATGTATGGATAGCGTACACATTCAAAATATATGTCTATACAGCATGAGGCAGGCTCAGACGGTGTTAGGCCCAGTATGGATTGCACGTGATTGCACAAAGGTTAGAAAGGGTACCGTATCCCTGGATAACATGTATGGATAGCGTACACATTCAAAATATATGTCTATACAGCATGAGGCAGGCTCAGACGGTGTTAGGCCCAGTATGGATTGCACGTGATTGCACAAAGGTTAGAAAGGGTACCGTATCCCTGGATAACATGTATGGATAGCGTACACATTCAAAATATATGTCTCAGGAGGCAGGCTCAGACGGTGTTAGGCCCAGTATGGATTGCACGTGATTGCACAAAGGTTAGAAAGGGTACCGTATCCCCGGATAACATGTATGGATAGCGTACACATTCAAAATATATGTCTATACAGCATGAGGCAGGCTCAGACGGTGTTAGGCCCAGTATGGATTGCACGTGATTGCACAAAGGTTAGAAAGGGTACCGTATCCCTGGATAACATGTATGGATAGCGTACACATTCAAAATATATGTCTCAGGAGGCAGGCTCAGACGGTGTTAGGCCCAGTATGGATTGCACGTGATTGCACAAAGGTTAGAAAGGGTACCGTATCCCTGGATAACATGTATGGATAGCGTACACATTCAAAATATATGTCTCAGGAGGCAGGCTCAGACGGTGTTAGGCCCAGTATGGATTGCACGTGATTGCACAAAGGTTAGAAAGGGTACCGTATCCCTGGATAACATGTATGGATAGCGTACACATTCAAAATATATGTCTATACAGCATGAGGCAGGCTCAGACGGTGTTAGGCCCAGTATGGATTGCACGTGATTGCACAAAGGTTAGAAAGGGTACCGTATCCCTGGATAACATGTATGGATAGCGTACACATTCAAAATATATGTCTCAGGAGGCAGGGTCAGACGGTGTCAGGCACAGTATGGATTTGACGGCCCAGATTACACAGCGGAGGAGCAGGGAGAGGTAAAGATTGCAAATGCTGTGGCCCTGCCCAAGCAAGGGGGGCCCACTCGTGGGCGTCGGTACTGGCACTGGGCCCCTCATAGTACAGCGGTGTGTCTGACGGCGGGTGTGTACCACCACCGTCAGAGACACTTGATTGCACTATGAGGGACCCTGTGCCAGTGCCCACGCCCAAGAGTCGGCCTACCCACCTGTCCAGGGCAACGGCACTCGCACGGTGTCGTGCGGTAGGTGGTGACCACGGCCATGGGGGGGGAGGCAGCACAGTTAGGGAGTTTTAGAAAGTGGCATATGTTGATGTTGGACATTCAGCTGATGCAAAAGGCGAAATAGGTGAAGTACCAGGAAGAGGTGGACCAAAGCAAGCCATTTTTCTGTCACCCTATGTGTCATCAGGGGAAGGTGGGACAAAATCCTTGGAAACCCATGCGTGGTTCATTTTAATGAAGGTTAGATCATCCACATTTTGGGTTGACAGACGGGTCCTTTTTTCTTTCAGGATTGATCCAGCTGCACTGAAGACTCTTTCCGATAGCACACTTGCAGCTGGGCAAGCGAGCTCCTGTAAGGCATATTGGGCCAATTCAGGCCAGGTGTCCAGTTTAGCGGCCGAATAGTCAAAGGGGAATGACCTGTGTGGGAGAACATCGATATGGGAGGAAAAGTAGTTTGTTACCATAGTTGACAACTGCTGTCTCCTGTCACTTTCCATCGATGCAGTATTACCAGTTGTGTGAGCGGTATTTGAAAAATCAGTCCACAACATTGTCATGAAACCCCTGTCTCCAACGCCACTTCTGCTGTGTGCACCACGAACACCTCTGCCAAGCTGCCCCCGGCCCGTACGGCTCGTGTGAGAACCATCAACGCTGCTGTGTGCTGGGAATGCCTCAAGCAACCGATTTGCCAGAGTTGCTTATTAGCCAATATTAGGTCAAGGTTCTCCTGTGGCATGATGTTTTGTAATTTGCCTTTATAGCGTGGATCCAGGATGCTGGCCAACCAGTAGTCGTCATCGTTCATCATTTTGGCAATGCGGGGGTCCCTTTTTAGGATCCGCAAGGCATAATCTGACATGTGGGCCAATGTTCCCGGTGTCAATGATGCACTGCGAGTGCTGGGTGGAGGAGCACTTTCTGGCAAATCCACATCCCTCCAGTCACGCACAAACCCTGTACCAGACCCAGGGGTGGATTAAGGGTAGCCAGGGCCCGGGGCAGTTCAGACTCTGTGGGCCCCCCTCGTAACGTGACGGGGGTCACGAATCGTAGAGCCACACTCTACATAGAGAATAATGGGGCCTCCAGCACCGACCTCCACCCGCAGAGCCGCACTCCACATAGAGAATAATGGAGCCTCCAGCACCGACCTCCACCTGCAGAGCCCCACTCCACATAGAGAATAATGGAGCCTCCAGCACCGACCTCCACCCGCAGAGCCGCACTCCACATAGAGAATAATGGAGCCTCCAGATCCGACCTCCACCCGCAGAGCCCCACTCCACATAGAGAATAATGGAGCCTCCAGCACTGACCTCCACCCGCAGAGCCACACTCCACATAGAGAATAATGGAGCCTCCAGCACCGACCTCCACCCGCAGAGCCGCACTCCACATAGAGAATAATGGAGCCTCCAGCACCGACCTCCACCCGCACTCCACATAGAGAATAATGGAGCCTCCAGCACCGACCTCCACCCGCAGAGCCGCACTCCAAACAGAGAATAATGGAGCCTCCAGCACCGACCTCCACCCGCAGAGCCGCACTCCACATAGAGAATAATGGAGCCTCCAGCACCGACCTCCACCCGCACTCCACATAGAGAATAATGGAGCCTCCAGCACCGACCTCCACCCGCAGAGCCGCACTCCACACAGAGAATAATGGAGCCTCCAGCACCGACCTCCACCCGCACTCCACATAGAGAATAATGGGGCCTCCAGCACCGACCTCCACCCGCAGAGCCGCACTCCACATAGAGAATAATGGAGCCTCCAGCACCGACCTCCACCCGCACTCCACATAGAGAATAATGGAGCCTCCAGCACCGACCTCCACCTGCAGAGCCCCACTCCACATAGAGAATAATGGAGCCTCCAGCACCGACCTCCACCGGCAGAGCCGCACTCCACACAGAGAATAATGGAGCCTCCAGCACCGACCTCCACCCGCAGAGCCGCACTCCACATAGAGAATAATGGAGCCTCCAGCACCGACCTCCACCCGCAGAGCCACACTCCACATAGAGAATAATGGAGCCTCCAGCACCGACCTCCACCCGCACTCCACATAGAGAATAATGGGGCCTCCAGCACCGACCTCCACCCGCAGAGCCGCACTCCACATAGAGAATAATGGAGCCTCCAGCACCGACCTCCACCCGCAGAGCCCCACTCCACATAGAGAATAATGGGGCCTCCAGCACCGACCTCCACCCGCAGAGCCGCACTCCACATAGAGAATAATGGAGCCTCCAGATCCGACCTCCACCCGCAGAGCCCCACTCCACATAGAGAATAATGGAGCCTCCAGCACTGACCTCCACCCGAAGAGCCACACTCCACATAGAGAATAATGGAGCCTCCAGCACCGACCTCCACCCGCAGAGCCGCACTCCACATAGAGAATAATGGAGCCTCCAGCACCGACCTCCACCCGCACTCCACATAGAGAATAATGGAGCCTCCAGCACCGACCTCCACCTGCAGAGCCCCACTCCACATAGAGAATAATGGAGCCTCCAGCACCGACCTCCACCCGCAGAGCCGCACTCCAAACAGAGAATAATGGAGCCTCCAGCACCGACCTCCACCCGCAGAGCCGCACTCCACATAGAGAATAATGGAGCCTCCAGCACCGACCTCCACCCGCACTCCACATAGAGAATAATGGAGCCTCCAGCACCGACCTCCACCCGCAGAGCCGCACTCCACACAGAGAATAATGGAGCCTCCAGCACCGACCTCCACCCGCACTCCACATAGAGAATAATGGAGCCTCCAGCACCGACCTCCACCCGCAGAGCCACACTCCACATAGAGAATAATGGAGCCTCCAGCACCGACCTCCACCCGCACTCCACATAGAGAATAATGGAACCTCCAGCACCGACCTCCACCTGCAGAGCCCCACTCCACATAGAGAATAATGGAGCCTCCAGCACCGACCTCCACCCGCAGAGCCACACTCTACATAGAGAATAATGGGGCCTCCAGCACCGACCTCCACCCGCACTCCACATAGAGAATAATGGAGCCTCCAGCACCGATCTCCACCCGCATAGCCGCACTCCACATAGAGAATAATGGAGCCTCCAGCACTGACCTCCACCCGCAGAGCCACACTCTACATAGAGAATAATGGGGCCTCCAGCACTGACCTCCACCCGCAGAGCCGCACTCCACATAGAGAATAATGGAGCCTCCAGCACCGACCTCCACCCGCAGAGCCACACTCCACATAGAGAATAATGGAGCCTCCAGCACTGACCTCCACCCGCAGAGCCACACTCTACATAGAGAATAATGGGGCCTCCAGCACTGACTTCCACCCGCAGAGCCGCACTCCACATAGAGAATAATGGAGCCTCCAGCACCGACCTCCACCTGCAGAGCCACACTCTACATAGAGAATAATGGGGCCTCCAGCACCGACCTCCACCCGCAGAGCCGCACTCCACATAGAGAATAATGGGGCCTCCAGCACTGACCTCCACCCGCAGAGCCGCACTCCACATAGAGAATAATGGAGCCTCCAGCACTGACTTCCACCCGCAGAGCCGCACTCCACATAGAGAATAATGGAGCCTCCAGCACCGACCTCCACCCGCAGAGCCACACTCTACATAGAGAATAATGGGGCCTCCAGCACTGACCTCCACCCGCAGAGCCGCACTCCACATAGAGAATAATGGGGCCTCCAGCACTGACCTCCACCCGCAGAGCCGCACTCCACATAGAGAATAATGGAGCCTCCAGCACCGACCTCCACCCGCAGAGCCGCACTCCACATAGAGAATAATGGAGCCTCCAGCACCGACCTCCACCCGCAGAGCCGCACTCCACATAGAGAATAATGGAGCCTCCAGCACTGACCTCCACCCGCAGAGCCCCACTCCACATAGAGAATAATGGGGCCTCCAGCACCGACCTCCACCCGCAGAGCCGCACTCCACATAGAGAATAATGGAGCCTCCAGCACCGACCTCCACCCGCAGAGCCGCACTCCACATAGAGAATAATGGAGCCTCCAGCACCGACCTCCACCCGCAGAGCCGCACTCCACATAGAGAATAATGGGGCCTCCAGCACCGACCTCCACCCGCAGAGCCCCACTCCACATAGAGAATAATGGAGCCTCCAGCACCTACCTCCACCCGCAGAGCCCCACTCCACATAGAGAATAATGGGGCCTCCAGCACTGACTTCCACCCGCAGAGCCCCACTCCACATAGAGAATAATGGAGCCTCCAGCACCTACCTCCACCCGCAGAGCCCCACTCCACATAGAGAATAATGGGGCCTCCAGCACTGACTTCCACCCGCAGAGCCGCACTCCACATAGAGAATAATGGAGCCTCCGGCACCTACCTCCACCCGCAGAGCCGCACTCCACATAGAGAATAATGGAGCCTCCAGCACTGACCTCCACCCGCAGAGCCGCACTCCACATAGAGAATAATGGAGCCTCCAGCACCGACCTCCACCCGCAGAGCCGCACTCCACATACATGGCTGCTCTCAGTGCTGTGCGCACAGGACCTGTGATGAGGTCACAGGAGGGGAGGAGACAGGGGTCACATGATCGGGGGCCCTGACACCTTACCTCCTGTGATCTCATCACAAGCCTTTGCACGCTACCAGCAGCATCAGCGTTCACGCTACTTGTAGATGCTGCTGGTAGCAGAGCACATAATGCCGCCCCCACGGTCACTCACTTTTAGGTGGGGAGAAGATGGAGTGCCATTGCAGCAGCCAGCAGGAATGTGGTGGTGGCCCCCTTAGAAGCTCTTGTGGTGGGGGCCCCTGCCCTGCCTATAATCCGGCCCTGCGCGGTGGCGGATTATAATGGGGCAATTTACTGGCCTGGGCTGTGGGCCCCTTAACCCCACTGGGCCCGGGGCAACTGCCCAAATTGACCTCATTATAATCCGCCACTGACCAGACCTTGCCACGCCAACATTTTCACTTGCCCCACGAGATGCATCCTCCTCCCCTAAGTAATCATCCCCATCATCATCCTCCTCCTCTTCTTCCTCCACCTCGTCCAGGAGAGGTCCCTGAGCAGACAATGGCTGAATGTCATCAAGGATTCCCTCCTCCTCTTCCTCCTCATCAACATTGGCTGCAGACGCCTGCTCCTTAAGGTGCGTCAAAGTTTGCATGAGCAGACGCATAAGTGGGATGCTCATGCTTAGGATGGCGTCGTCTGCGCTTACCAGCCGTGTGCATTCCTCAAAACACTGAAGGACTTTACAAAGGTCTTTCAGCTTCGACCACTGCACTCCTGTCAACTCCATGTCTGCTCTCAAAGTGCCTGGCCGTGTATCCTCCCACAAATGCATTATGGCCTGCCTCTGCTCGCACAGCCGCTCCACCATGTGCAGGGTGGAGTTCCACCTTGTTGCAATGTCGATAATGAGGCGGTGGTTGGGAAGGTGGAGCAATCGCTGCAGCTTCTGCATACGAACGGAGTGTACAGGCGACCGGCGGATGTGCGCGCACAGTCTTCGCACCTTCTGGAGCAGGGCTGTTAACTCCGGATAATTTTTGAGGAAGCACTGCACCACCAGGTTCAAGGTGTGAGCCAAGCAAGGTATGTGGCTGAGTTTTGAAAGGGCTATGGCTGCCACAAAATTACGGCCGTTATCACTAACTACCTTGCCTGCCTTAAGATGTACACTGCCCAGCCATGACTCAGTTTGTCGCTTCAAGTACTCGGCCAGCACCTCGGCGGTGTGTCTGTCGCCCAAACACATCATCTGCAACACAGCCTGCTGACGCTTTCCACTAGCTGCTTGATAGGGGGACACATCGTGTGCAACAGTGGCAGCTGCAGATGGAGTGCTCGTACGACTGCGCTCTGTGGACGAGCTTTCGCTTTTGGAGGAGGTGGAGGAGGAGGAGGGTCGAACGCCTACAGCCAACTGTTTCCTATACCATGGGCTAGGCAGCACTGTCCCACCACCGCTGTCCCCTGTGGACCCTGCATCCACCACATTAACCCAGTGCGCAGTGATGGACACGTAACGGCCTTGGCCATGCCGACTGGACCATGCATCAGTTGTGAGGTGCACCTTTCCGCTCACTGACTGCTTGAGTGCAGTCTTTCACATGATGGTGGAGGGCTGGGATGGCTTTGCGAGAGAAGAAGTGGCGACTGGGTAGGTCATAGCGTGGTACTGCATAGGCCATGAGTTCGCGGAAAGCTGTGCTTTCCACCAACCGAAAGGGCATCATCTCAAACGAGATTAGTTTGGCAATGTGGGCGTTCAAACCCAGTGTACGCGGATGAGAGACTGAGTACTTTCTTGACCTACTCATAGTGTCTGGGAGGGTGAGCTGGACTTGAGAGCTGCATATGGTGGAAGTAGCAGTGGACAGGGCGGACTGAGAGAGGGTTGATGATGGTGATGGAGTTGGTGTTCTTTCTGATGGCCTAGAATCAGTCTTTCGTTGATATAACAGTGGGATTCCCTGACTGCTGTGGTCTTGCAACGATACCTCAACATTTGCTGCTGTGCTAACCGGTGGGCTTACAGTGGGGGAAACAATGTAGCGTTGCTGACTACCTTCGTTGTGATCAGTTGCACATGTGGCACTTGAGGTTTGGTGTTGTGTCCACGTTTGCAAGTGCATGCTGGTTAAATGTCTAAGCATGCAACTGGTATTCAAATTTTTCAGATTTTTCCCTCGGCTAAAGGTCTTTGCGCACTTCTTACAGATAACCTTGGCCTGATCATGAGGATTTTGTTCAAAAAAGTGCCACACTGCACTCTTCCTACTTTGGCAGACATTTTGCGGCCTAGCACGCTGTGATCTTTTGACCCTCTGGACAAGCTGTCCAGCAACTCTTTTGATGTTTGGAACCTGTCTTTGGAGTGCTCCGGGCCTGCCAGATAACAGCTGTTGCGATGTCGATGTCTGCTGTGGATGCTCCTCATCTGAGCTATTGGAAGCAGCACCCTCTTCCCCCAATGGATGCCAATCTGGGTCAACAACTGGGTCATCCATCACCTCCTCTTCTATGTCATGTGCACCTTCCTCTGTGTCACCGTGTATGGTGGTATAGTGTGCGGGAAGGGGCACCTGAGTCTCATCAGGGTCAGAATCTGGCTCTGTACACTGCGAGGACAATAGTGCTCTGAGTGAATGTACCAGCAGAATCATCCATCAGCGGCTGTGCATCAGTGCACTCCATGTCAGATTCATCTTGGCCTGGGTAATTCACCATTTGACTTGATAATCCAGGCATGGTATGTGAAAACAGCTCCATGGAGTAATCAGTAGTATGGCCTGCGTCATCCTTCAATCTTGGTTGGGGTGAAGGACACAAGGAAAGGTGTGGTTCATGAACATGAGCCTCCAATGACGACTCAGTGCTTTTACTTTTTACAACTGAAGCAGAGGAGGCGATAGAGCTGGAGGCTGAGTCAGCAATGTAAGACAAAACTTTTTCCTGATGCTCTGGCTTTAAAAGCGGTTTGCCAACTCCTAGAAAACTAAGCGTTCGAGGCCTTATGTAGCCAGACGATGACGCAGGGTCAGCACCTCCTGCATTCGGTCCTATTTTGCTCTTGCCACTACCATCAGATCCACCACCAACACCATCATTACCAGCTGCCAACCCCCGCCCAATTTCACGGCCTCTTCCATCAGCCTTCCTCATTTTTGGTAGAAATGTAGACAAAATCCAACAAACTATATAGTAATGTAAAACAAGGTACAAGGTGTCTATAGGACAGGGGAGATTTTGAATTTCTGCACACACTTGTGGACAGTGGACACTTTTGGATTGTGTGAGGCCCACTGATATCTGAGCGCTGTGTGACAGGCTCGATGGCACTGCTGTGACAAAAGTGACGAGGATAAGGGAGATTTTGAATATCTGCACACACTTTTGGACACTGGACACTTTTGGATTGTGTGAGGCCCACTGATATCTGAGCGCTATGTGACAGGCTCGATGGCACTGCTGTGACAAAAGTGACTAGAGGATAAGGGAGATTTTGAATATCTGCACACACTTTTGGACACTGGATACTTTTGGATTGTGTGAGGCCCACTGATATCTGAGCGCTATGTGACAGGCTCGATGGCACTGCTGTGACAAAAGTGACTAGAGGATAAGGGAGATTTTGAATATCTGCACACACTTTTGGACACTGGACACTTTTGGATTGTGTGAGGCCCACTGATATCTGAGCGCTATGTGACAGGCTCGATGGCACTGCTGTGACAAAAGTGACTAGAGGATAAGGGAGATTTTGAATATCTGCACACACTTTTGGACACTGGACACTTTTGGATTGTGTGAGGCCCACTGATATCTGAGCGCTATGTGACAGGCTCGATGGCACTGCTGTGACAAAAGTGACTAGAGGATAAGGGAGATTTTGAATATCTGCACACACTTTTGGACACTGGACACTTTTGGATTGTGTGAGGCCCACTGATATCTGAGCGCTATGTGACAGGCTCGATGGCACTGCTGTGACAAAAGTGACTAGAGGATAAGGGAGATTTTGAATATCTGCACACACTTTTGGACACTGGACACTTTTGGATTGTGTGAGGCCCACTGATATCTGAGCGCTATGTGACAGGCTCGATGGCACTGCTGTGACAAAAGTGACTAGAGGATAAGGGAGATTTTGAATATCTGCACACACTTTTGGACACTGGACACTTTTGGATTGTGTGAGGCCCACTGATATCTGAGCGCTATGTGACAGGCTCGATGGCACTGCTGTGACAAAAGTGACTAGAGGATAAGGGAGATTTTGAATATCTGCACACACTTTTGGACACTGGACACTTTTGGATTGTGTGAGGCCCACTGATATCTGAGCGCTATGTGACAGGCTCGATGGCACTGCTGTGACAAAAGTGACTAGAGGATAAGGGAGATTTTGAATATCTGCACACACTTTTGGACACTGGACACTTTTGGATTGTGTGAGGCCCACTGATATCTGAGCGCTATGTGACAGGCTCGATGGCACTGCTGTGACAAAAGTGACTAGAGGATAAGGGAGATTTTGAATATCTGCACACACTTTTGGACACTGGACACTTTTGGATTGTGTGAGGCCCACTGATATCTGAGCGCTATGTGACAGGCTCGATGGCACTGCTGTGACAAAAGTGACTAGAGGATAAGGGAGATTTTGAATATCTGCACACACTTTTGGACACTGGACACTTTTGGATTGTGTGAGGCCCACTGATATCTGAGCGCTATGTGACAGGCTCGATGGCACTGCTGTGACAAAAGTGACTAGAGGATAAGGGAGATTTTGAATCTCTGCACACACTTTTGGACACTGGACACTTTTGGATTGTGTGAGGCCCAATGAATATCTGAGCGCTATGTGACAGGCTCGATGGCACAGCTGTGACAAAAGTGACTAGAGGATAAGGGAGATTGGATTGCTTTTAAAAAAGCAGTTTGCGGAGCAGTGGGTAAACAGCAATGCCAGCCTGTCAGGAAGCCTTAGAAGGCAGCCCAACAACCAACACCACTGATACACCACTATATAGCCTCCCCTTGCACTGCACACACAGTGACTGGTGTGTTGTGCAGGCCAAATTGCTAGCAGCAGAAGCAGTTTTTTTTTCTTCTCAGCAGGACAAAAAAAAAAAATTGGGATTGCTTTTAAAAAAGCAGTTTGCGGAGCAGTGGGTAAACAGCAATGCCAGCCTGTCAGGAAGCCTTAAAAGGCAGCCCAACAACCAACACCACTGATACACCACTATATAGCCTCCCCTTGCACTGCACACACAGTGACTGGTGTGTTGTGCAGGCCAAATCGCTAGCAGCAGAAGCAGTTTTTTGGTCTTCTTCCCTGCCTAACGCTCTCCCTACAGAATCAGCAGCAACCTCTCCCTATACTAAGATCGGCAGAAGTAAGATGGCGGTCGGCGTGCACGCCCTTTTATACCCCCTGTGACGCCCACCAAAGCAAGCCAATCACTTGCATGCCCTTCTGAAAGATGGTGGTGACCCGTGCCTATGTCATCACGTTGCCCACAGTGTCCGTGGATCCTGATTGGCTGAAAAAGAGCGCAAAACAAACTTTTGAAACACGACTTTGGCGCGTAAGTCGCCGACCTCGTGGCCGACCTCATCCTAGGGTCGGGTTTCGTTTCATGAAACCCGACTTTGCCAAAAGTCGGCGACTTTTGAATTTTTTCGACCCGTTTCGCTCAACTCTAAACATGTCATGTCGCTTTTACCATTGCAGTGGAATTAGAGACCTGTGCAGGCGCACCTCACTGGTGACGTATAAGAGAAGCCTATTTATTACATGACTGATTCTCTGATTCCACTGCGCAGGCACGAGACTTCAAGCGCTGTGTGGATAACATAGGCATGTCATCCACTACCATCCGGATAGAAGAGGCAGCTTTTGAAGGGACCAAGGGGGCACCGATCACAATCCGGAATTTCCCATGGGACTGGACCATGCAATTTACGTGCAGCATGGGATATTTATAACCACACTTTCAGAGGTATGCAGGGGCACTCATGAGAATATATAGTTGTAGGTGTAAGAGGGTGTGGTATTCCTCAATGCTATGCAGTATTTGTGTCTGGAGACTGCCAGTTACTACATAATCACAGACCTGAGGAACTAACAGGATGAGTTTTGGGGAGGAAGAGTCTAGATGGAGCCCTGGGTTGTTAGGAGTCTGATTTCTTCCTTCCCTATGATGAAATCTAGACCCTTACATGCTGCAGTCTCCTGCGTTTCATCTGCGGTAGAGGAGATTGTAGAGGAGAGTGCCTTGCAGCAACTCTCTCCAGAGGTTAAGTCCTCTGTTCCCTCCACTGAGCATGCTCATGAGACGAGCTCCCATTAGAGTTCGGGAGTCACATGCTCAGGTCCTGTGTCTAATCCTATTGGCTCCTCCTGGAGCCTTGGAGATTTCCAGAAGGTCCCGTTGTCATGTCGGACGCTGTTCACACCACAGCATCCGGCAGGCAGAGGTAGTTCCACCTCCAGCCACTATAGCCTCAGTGGCGCCGGCCTGATCTTCAGGCTCTCGGGGGTTAATCCTGCTGGAGACCAGGTTGGATGGTTAGTCACGCCCACGGTCTTTAAATAGTCATACTGGCATATGGGCGTCGCCGATTATAGCTTGTGTTTCATACCAAGTGGTTCCGGTCTGGAGTGGAGGTGTTCAAGAGAGAGAGATTCATATCTGGTGTCGTATGATCCGTCGTTATCCTTTCTCCTTCCCATATTTGTGTTTAGTTGTGCCCTGTTCACATTACTGTTTATTCCTGTGTGTGTGCGGCGCAGTGCAGTTTAAGTTCTCCCTGTCTGTCATTATTTGTGTGGGAGCTTTGGTGGTGACTTCTCACTGGGTGGAGGGTTAAGTGCAGGGCTGAGCAGGAGATAAGGAAAGGTCGGAGGCTCAGGCATTTGCACCTTCAGCAAAAACCCTGGGTTGAGGGTCAGACAGGGTTTCCCCTAGTAAAGGGACACCACAGGGGCCCCGGGTATTTCAGCCTTAGTTGAACTAAGCCCCCGTGACATTATAATCGGCCCACATTTTTTCAGGAGTCCATGGATTCATTAGATTCCATAACCCGCCAGTTGGCGGCGCTGTCCATACAGGTCTCCGAGTTGAATGGGGCAGTTCAGCAGCAGGGCCTGATAGTAGCAAAGGTGCAAACGGCATCTGCAGGTATCGGTGCAGAGCCGAAGTTTCCGCTGCCAGAACGATTTTCAGGCGTTCGCAGCAAATTTGTCGTATTTCGGGAGGCCTGCAAATTATACTTCCGCATGCGGCCAATATCCTCAGGTAATGAGGCCCAGCGAGTAGGGCTGGTGTTGTCATTACTGAGTGGTGACCCCCAAGCATGGGCATTTTCCTTACCACCTGACTCTGCTACATTTCATTCGGTCGATAATGTTTTTTCTGCCCTCGGGCTCATTTACGATGACCCTGACCGACTGGCTCTAGCGGAATCTAAAATCCGCGCCCTCCGCCAGGGGGAGCGCTTGGCAGAAGACTATTGTTCGGAATTTCGCCGCTGGGCTGTAGACACACAGTGGAATGACCCAGCACTGCGGAGCCAGTTTATTCATGGGGTATCAGGGAGGGTGAAACAAGCCCTCCTGATGTATGAGACTCCGGCATCATTGGAGTCTGCCATGAGTTTGGTGATACGTATTGATCGCCGTTTTCGTCAGGGGGCACAGGAGACGCTACCTCTGGGGGAAAACAGAGGTGCAGGTGTGGTTGAAGTAGATGAGTCCCCTGAACCTATGCAGATTGCTGGCGTGGCACAGGTTCAGCCTCGCGCTCCGGGAGTCCGGAAGTCCGGAGCATGTTTCTACTGTGGTAAAGGAGGTCATTATGTTAACGTTTGCCCGGTACTACCTAAGAGGGTCACACCGGCGGAAAACTGTTAAGCTCAGAGGGTATGGAGGAGACCCAACTGAGCGTATGCATATCCTCCATGATGGTATCTCAATGTATGCTCCCTGCCAAGGTTATTATCGCTGGCAGAGAGCTACCTATATCAGTGTTTGTGGATAGCGGTTCCGCCACCAATCTCATAGATGAGGAGTTTGCACACACCGCCGGGTTTAAGATTGAAAAACTTCCTCACCCCATACAGGTGGTGACCATTAATGCTGTTCCCCTCCCTCAAGGGGAGATTACTGAGTTTGTGGCAGAGGTGAAACTCCACATTGGGGTCCTACATTCTGAGTCGGTTACATGTAGGGTCCTCCGTAATCTTCCAGCTCAAATGGTCCTGGGTTTTCCATGGCTGTCCAGGCACAACCCGGTAATTGATTGGAAAACTCAGGACATAGTACAATGGAGTGGTTTCTGCCAAGACAATTGCTTGGCCACATGTGTGTCCGCCGTGACGCCCAGCCTGCCGGAGGCTTTGCAGGATTTCGCGGATGTTTTCTCTGAGACGGGTGGCTCAGAACTGCCTCCACATAGAGCCTATGACTGTGCTATTAGGTTAAAACCCGGGGCCAAATTACCTAAGGCCAGGATGTTTAATATTTCTGGTCCTGAGAGACAAGCTCTGAAAGACTACATCGCGGAGAGTCTGAGCAAAGGTCACATCCGGCCTTCATCCTCGCCTGTAGCCGCGGGGTTTTTCTTCATTAAGAAGAAAGATGGGGGGTTACGCCCGTGTCTGGATTTCCGAGAGTTAAACCAGATTACTATCCGTGATCCCTACCCAATGCCGTTGATCCCGGATTTGTTCAACCAGGTAGCGGGGGCAAAATGGTTTTCCAAGCTGGACCTCAGGGGGGCGTATAACCTCATAAGGGTCCGTCAGGGGGATGAGTGGAAGACGGCGTTTAACACTCCTGAGGGTCATTTTGAGAGTCTGGTTATGCCGTTTGGGTTGACCACCGCGCCTGCCGTTTTCCAACATTTTATTAATGATGTCTTTGCTCATGTCCTGGGGAGATTTGTGATTGTATACCTGGATGATATCCTCATTTATTCTAGCGATCGGGACACTCGTTTAGAGCATGTCAGGCAGGTGTTACAGCTGCTCCGTGAGAATAAGCTCTATGCTAAGCTGGAAAAATGTTTATTTTTTGTCCAGGAGTTGCCCTTTTTGGGATATATTGTGTCCGCAGCTGGTTTTAAAATGGACACCGCTAAGGTGCAAGCGGTGTTGCAATGGGAGAGGCCGGAGAGTCTGAAAGCACTCCAGCGGTTCCTTGGGTTTGCGAATTATTATAGAAAATTTATAAAACACTTTTCGACTGTCGCCAAACCGCTCACGGACATGACAAAAAAGGGTGCCGATCTGGCGAACTGGCCTGAGGTGGCTATACGTGCATTTGAGCGTCTGAAGAATAGTTTTGCTTCAGCCCCCATTCTGGTGCAACCAGACGTGTCTAAACCTTTTGTGGTAGAGGTTGATGCGTCGGAGGTGGGAGTGGGGGCAGTACTGTCTCAAGGCTCGTCCTTGAGCGAGATGCATCCATGCGCCTACTTCTCCAAGAAGTTGTCGCCGGCCGAACGGAATTATGATATCGGCAACAGGGAGTTGTTGGCCATCAAACTGGCTTTTGAGGAATGGCGACACTTCTTGGAGGGGGCGGCTCACCAGGTCACAGTTATCACCGACCATAAGAATCTGCTCTACCTGGAGTCGGCCAAGCGTCTGTCTCCTAGGCAGGCTCGCTGGGCATTGTTTTTTACTCGTTTCAATTTTCTTGTGACGTACCGTCCCGGGGCTAAAAACACCAAGGCGGATGCTTTGTCTAGGTGTTTTCCGGGGGGAGAACCTCGGGAAGAGCCGGTACCCATCCTCCAGAAAGGGGTAGTGGTCTCGGCTCTCACGACTGAGGTAGAGGCGGAGATTGCCGAGGCCCAAGAGGAGGTACCACCAGGACTTCCCGCCAACAAATCATTTGTACCCCTGCATCTTCGGCCTAAGGTGTTGAAGGAACACCACGATTCGGTACTGGCTGGTCACCCAGGGGTGAAGGGCACCTTAGAGCTGGTATCGCGTCGTTTCTGGTGGCCCAAAATCCGGCAGGACGTGGTCTCGTACGTGGCAGCTTGCATCACGTGCGCTAGGGCTAAGTCACCCCGAACCCGTCCTGCTGGCACGCTACAGCCTCTGGGGGTACCCAATAGGCCATGGACAGAAATCTCCATGGATTTTATCACTGACTTGCCAGCCTCGGCAGGGAACACGGTCATCCTGGTGGTGGTTGACCGTTTTTCAAAGATGGCGCATTTTGTGGCGTTGTCCTCTTTGCCCAATGCTAAGACGTTGGCTCAGGTATTTGTGAAGGAGGTGGTCAGACTCCACGGAGTACCGTCTGACATAGTATCTGATAGGGGTACGCAATTTGTGGCGAGGTTTTGGAAAGCTTTTTGCTCAAGGTTGGGGATCAAGTTGTCACATTCATCGGCGTTTCATCCACAGTCTAATGGACAAACTGAGCGCATGAACCAAAATCTAGAACAGTATTTACGATGCTTTGTGTCCGACAACCAGGAGGAGTGGTCTACTTTCCTTCCTCTGGCCGAATTCGCATTAAATAATCACCGCCAAGAGTCATCAGGAGAGTCTCCATTCTTTTGTGTGTACGGTCAACATCCTCAGTTTTGTACCTTACGTCAGGGTGACTCCGGGGGTGTCCCGGAGGAGGATCAGCTAGGAGCCCAATTGTCATCAGTCTGGAGGCGGGTGAAACAGCGTTTGTTGAGCATGAGTGCCAGGTACAAACGGGTGGCTGACAGTAGACGCGTGCCAGGTCCGGACCTGTGTGTGGGTGAATGGGTGTGGTTAGCTACTAAGAACATAAAACTCAAAATCCCTTCTTTAAAACTGGGTCCAAGGTTTATTGGGCCTTTTAGGATTTCTGCCATCATTAACCCAGTAGCTTATCGGTTGGAACTTCCCGCGGTGTACAGGATACACAACGTGTTTCACAGGGCTTTATTGAAAAAGGTGGTAGGCTTGGTGGACACGACGCCGATGCCACCTCCAGTCATGGTGGATGGCGAGTTAGAGTTCGAGGTCGCCAAGGTAGTGGACTCTCGAGTAGTACGCCGTACTCTTCAGTATTTGGTGCACTGGCGGGGGTATGGTCCAGAGGAGAGGTCTTGGGTTCCAGCCTCAGACATACATGCGGATCGGCTGGTCAGTTCTTTTCACCGTCGTCATCCGGACAAGCCGGGTCCTATGAGTCTTGAGGGCCCTGGGGTCCCTCGTAGAAGACGGGGTACTGTCATGTCGGACGCTGTTCACACCACAGCATCCGGCAGGCAGAGGTAGTTCCACCTCCAGCCACTATAGCCTCAGTGGCGCCGGCCTGATCTTCAGGCTCTCGGGGGTTAATCCTGCTGGAGACCAGGTTGGATGGTTAGTCACGCCCACGGTCTTTAAATAGTCATACTGGCATATGGGCGTCGCCGATTATAGCTTGTGTTTCATACCAAGTGGTTCCGGTCTGGAGTGGAGGTGTTCAAGAGAGAGAGATTCATATCTGGTGTCGTATGATCCGTCGTTATCCTTTCTCCTTCCCATATTTGTGTTTAGTTGTGCCCTGTTCACATTACTGTTTATTCCTGTGTGTGTGCGGCGCAGTGCAGTTTAAGTTCTCCCTGTCTGTCATTATTTGTGTGGGAGCTTTGGTGGTGACTTCTCACTGGGTGGAGGGTTAAGTGCAGGGCTGAGCAGGAGATAAGGAAAGGTCGGAGGCTCAGGCATTTGCACCTTCAGCAAAAACCCTGGGTTGAGGGTCAGACAGGGTTTCCCCTAGTAAAGGGACACCACAGGGGCCCCGGGTATTTCAGCCTTAGTTGAACTAAGCCCCCGTGACACCCGTTTGGTATAAAAAGCGCACATGGCTGTTTCGCCATGCGCTACTATTTCATACTTGCTGCTGTATGTAAGGTGATGGATGCTTGGACTGGTGACTGACTTATTAAGATACCCCTTCCCTCTGATAATACGATTGTGTGAGTGTTTGGATTCAGCCAGTAGCAGCGCTAGCGCCAGCACACATATGCTCCATCTTGCTCAGCAGCTTAGCGTCTGCATTGCGCCAGCGTTATTGCAGCGCCTTGCCAGGGGCTCAGTTCTTGCCGCGCTGCAGTTGCAGCTTTTCTCTGCGTCTGCGTTTGCAACGCTTCGCACCTTATTGGTCGGTAGGTCTAGACGGAGTACTCCTGCTGTTTAAGGCTACTCCTGTGACCGTGAATACCGCGTCTGTATCGCTGTGAGTCTGTGACTCTGAACAGACTCAGTGTTTACTTTAAGCTTTATTGCCTGCAGCTCTGTGAGTATAACAGAGCTTGCTTTAGTGCACTGGGTGCCGTCTAACCCTTGTGCACATTACCGCCTTAGTGCTCTGCCTCTCTTAGCAGCGGTTTTTCCATCCACCGCACGGTGGACCCCGGGTGGCGAAGGCACTTTATTTATTTTTTATTTAGTGTCTTCCGCCACTCCTAACATAATACTAGCTCCAGGGTCTGGCTAGAGATGGCAGATCAGCAGCAACTGGTGCAGTGTGTGCGACAGCTCGAGGCTCGCTTGGCCACCCTTGAGAGGTCTCTCGCAACTGCGCAGGCCACAGATGCTGCTGTTCAGGCACTCACAGATGCTGTAGGGCATATGTCCGTGTCCTCCCTTGTGCCGACAGTTACCCGCCTCCGTTGCCCGAAAAATTCTCTGGGGATGGCGCCTCCTGCAGGGGTTTCATCAGCCAGTGCTCTATACACCTGGAGCTGCTGGCTGCGCAATTCCCTACAGAGCGGGCTAAGGTGGCCTTAATTATCTCCCTACTGCCGGGCAAGGCTCTGGAATGGGCTACGCCTCTGTGGGAACATGGTGACCTCGAGATTCGGACCGCGGCCAACTTGCTAACAGCCATCAAGCAAGTATTTCTCGGTCCTCAGGTCACGCATGATACGTCTCTGCAGTTGCTCGCCCTTACTCAGGGGTCGCTCTCGGTTAGCCAGTATGCCGTCCGTTTTCGGACACTGGCGTCCGAGTTGGAATGGTCCGACAGAGCGCTTATCCCCATTTTTTGGCGAGGTCTAGCAGAGCACGTGAAGGATGCTCTCTCCACTAGAGAGATCCCCACCAGTTTGGAGGAGCTAATTTCCGTCTCCTCACATATCGACCTCCGTTTTTCGGAGCGCGGGATGGAGTGGGCTCACTCCAAGCGAAGAGCTGTCTCAGCTCCTAAATTTTTTGTACCTCCTGAGCTGTCTGAGCCAGAGGTTATACCCCCTGAGCCCATGGAGGTGTCTCGTACCGATCTCAACACAGACTCTGATCTGGAATCCATTTGCGGTTGTCCCCATGTATGTGCGGTTTCTCCGGAAGCCAGCTCCCCGCAATGGTCAGAGTCTGAACCGGTCACCGAGACTTTTGTCCCTCCTCATCTTAGGGCTCAAGTTCTTGCATGGGCGCATGCCTCCCATGCGCCTCAACATCGAGTTTACATGCAAATCTCGAAGATCTTGGCTGGAGCGTATTGGTGGCCTCATAGAGCTCGGGATATTAAGAAATTTATCCAGGCTTGCACTTCATGTGCCCAGGTTAACCTTCCTAAGCGAAGAGTGGTGACGGTCGCTGATTCGCGGTGGCATTCAGTTGCATCGCCAGCTCCTGCCATCTCCCAGGTGTCTCTTTTCAAACCTGGTGACCTTGCTTCCACTGATGCCTTCCAGGTGTCCTGGTTTACTGTAACACCTACCAGGACATCAAGCTCGCCTTCGGGTGAGTTTGAGCCCAGGTTGATGGTCCGGAAGGCTCAGGAAGGAGGGGGCCCTAGGAGGGGGGGTAATGTTAGGAGTCTGATTTCTACCTTCCCTATGATGAAATCTAGACCCTTACATGCTGCAGTCTCCTGCGTTTCATCTGCGGTAGAGGAGATTGCAGAGGATAGTGCCTTGCGGCAACTCTCTCCAGAGGCTAAGTCCTCTGTTCCCTCCACTGAGCATGCTCATGGGACGAGCTCCCATTGGAGTTCGGGAGTCACATGCTCAGGTCCTGTGTCTAATCCTATTGGCTCCTCCTGGGGCCTTTGAGATTTCCGGAAGGTCCCGTTTGGCATAAAAAGCACGCATGGCTGTTCCGCCATGCGCTAGTATTTCATACTTGCTGCTGTATGTAAGGTGATGGATGCTTGGACTGGTGACTGACTTATTAAAAAACCCCTTCCCTCTGATAATACGATTGTGTGTTTGGGTTCAGCCAGTAGCAGAGCTAGCGCCAGCGCGCATATGCTCCATCTTGCTCAGCAGCTTAGCGTCTGCATTGCGCCAGCGTTATTGCAGCGCCTTGCCAGCAGCTCAGCTTTTGCCACGCTGCAGTTGCAGCTTTTCTCTGCGTCCGCGGTTGCAACACTTCGCACCTTATTGGTCGGTAGGTCTAGACGGAGTACTCCTGCTGTTTAAGGCTACTCCTGTGACCGCGAATACCGCGTTTGTATCGCTGTGAGTCTGTGACTCTGAACAGACTCAGCGTTTACTTTAAGCTTTATTGCCTGCAGCTCTGTGAGTATAACAGAGCTTGCTTTAGTGCACTGGGTGCCATCTAACCCTTGTGCATATTACCGCCTTAGTGCTCTGCCTCTCTTAGCAGCGGTTTTTCCATCCACCGCACGGTGGACCCCGGGTGGCGAAGGCACTTTATTTTTTATTTAGTGTCTTCCGCCGCTCCTAACATGGGTCATGTGGCCTTGATGACGCAGTTCCCTAATATAAGAGGCCAAAGTAGCAAGGCAGGAGAGGATTTGGAGCCAACTGATGAGACGAGCAGGACGTGTATGGAAGGGGATGCTGAAGCTGAGATCTCAGAGCAAGTAGGCCTGAACCAGCGGGTTATGGTGTGTCCGTAAGCTGGGTCAAGACGCCGCCAGTTAAGGTTCGTGAACCAGACCACGCCAGTCAAGACCTGAGGTCTAGATCATTGATGGAAAATTCAGAGAACCAGTCAAGACCCGAGATCCAGCCCTAGTTATTACAGGCCTGATAGACGATCAAGCAGGTCAAGCGCAGAAGACCCGGTGGGGACCCTGACCCAGAAGTGGACGTCCGCAGTCTGGGGAAATGCAGCAGACTGGACAGCGACCTGCCAGTGTGAGAAAGGCCTAGAGAATATTGTTTGACTTTGTCAGAAGGATTTGCAGCCTAGCAGGAAAAAATGGATACCCCCGCTAGGACCTAGAAGAAAGGAAGGGGAAAATTGTGATGATAATTCATATGTCTGACAATATCAGCATCGGACATTACCTAGATAGTATAGAGAACTTTCTGTAAGGATCACAGTGTACTGATAACACTGTATATTTCATACTGTATTTGCTCTGTTTTATATTTCAAATCCTCCTGTTAAACCAATCGTTCCCATTCCTGCATTAGGCAAATAAATAGCGAAGTTGGTCGTCTTGCTCTTAACTGCCTGTTGCATCCTGTGACCTGTCTACATAGGAACCCCAGTTATATGATTTTAAAGTTGATGGTCATGGTTTATAACACAAAAAACTGATGAAGAGTTCTTTTTAACCCCTTTCTGACATCAGACGTAATAATCCGTCCCTGTGTCCTGGGTGTCATGATCCAGGACGGGGTTTCGCTTTGGCCAGTCCTGGACAGACAGGGGGTTAATTGTTTCTGCCTCTCTCTGGCAGAGGGCGGCTATTTAATGCTCACTGGACCTAAGTCCGGTGTCAGTTATACTTCTGCCCTCGGCTGAGTTAAGTGACCTCTTGTATACGTTTGCCTGATAACTTGTTGCTTGTTTGGTTGTGATCCGGTTCTGTCCCTGTTATGAGTTCTGCCTGACCCTCTTGTACTGCACCGCCCTCTCTTGTATGACTCTCTGCTTGTGACTCGACTGCTCTCTGCTCGTCCCTTTGGTACTGCACCGCCCTCTTGTGTATGACCTTTGGCTTCGTCCGACCTCCCGTCTGCTTATCCCTCCTGTACCTCGTTTGCCCGTACTGTGTATGATCTCCGGTTTGCCTGACTCTGAGTGTTCTACCATCTCAGTAAGCAGGACGCTAATCCCCGCCCCCTTGCGGTCACATGACTGTAGGTCCTGTGCCTGCTTGCTAAAACTTCAGCGTTCAGGTCCTGTGCATCTGTACATTCCAGCTGTTCCCGTCCCCGGGGCCCCTACAGTACGGGTGAGTCCCTGCTCAGCGGTGACTGCACGCCGACCCTAACAGGACCGTGACATTGGGCCTATTTGACCAGGGACGGATTATTACGTCTGAGCAATCGCCTGTGCACACGGGAGTATGCGAGTGATCGCCGCAGTGTGTCAGCTGATTCTGGCAGCTGACACTCCGCACTAAGTGCCAGGAGTGGTCACTCCTAGCATTTTAACCACTGAAATGCTGTGATCGAACACGATCATAGCATTCCGGAAGCCGGCAGAGGGCAGACAGCCCCTCTGCCTTTGGATCGGAGGCCCCGCGGCGTGTCGCGGGGTCGCAGTCGTTGCCATTGTGACCCAATAACGTCATGATGACATCCAGGTTACCAGACATAGCAAACTTGCTGATCATGCCCAGTGCTGCTGCATCTCCATGCCGCAGAAGCGATCAGCCTGCAAAAAATGATAGTCTCATAGTGGGACAAAGTAAAAAATTTATAAAAAAAAAGGTAAAAAAATGTTTTAAATACCGTATATACTCGTGTATAAGACGAGATTTTTCAGCCCATTTTTTTTGGTCTGAAAGTCCCCCTCTCGGCTTATACACGAGTCATATACCAGGAGGGTGAGCGGGGGTGTTAGAGAGCATACTCGCCCTCTGCAGCCCCCCTGCTTGCTCCATGTTCTCGGCGCTGCTGTGCTCTTTCTGCTTCAGCAGTCACGTGGTACCGCTCATTAAACTAATGAATATGCGCATATTCATGAGTTTAATGAGCGGTACCACGTGACCGCTGAAGCAGGAAGAGCACAGCAGCGCCGAGAAGAACATGGAACAAGCAGGGGCTGCGCTGCAGAGACAAGCGCCAGGACGGGCTGAGCATGAACGGGGGGGGGGGGCATATTCACCTGTCCCCGTTCCAGAGCCAGCATCGCTGATGAGCAGCAGGCAGGAGGTGAGTATACAGTTGTTTTTTTTTATGTAACGGAGGCAGCAGCAGCAACATGATGGGACCACACTGAGCAGCATTATCTGGGGCCACTCACTGTGCAGCATTATCTGGGGCCACTCACTGTGCAGCATTATCTGGGGCCACACACTGTGCAGCATTATATTGGGCCACTCACTGTGCAGCATTATCTGGGGCCACTCGCTGTGCAGCATTATCTGTGGCCACACACTGTGCAGCATAATCTGGGGCCACAACACACTGTGCAGCATTATCTGGGGCCACTCACTTTGCAGCATTATCTGGGACCACACACTGTGCAGCATTATCTGGGGCCACTCACTGTGCAGCATTATCTGGGGCCACACACTGTGCAGCATTATCTGGGGCCACACACTGTGCAGCATTATCTGGGGCCACTCACTGTGCAGCATTATCTGGGGCCACTCACTGTGCATCCTCGGCTTATACGTGAGTCAATAAGTTTTCCCAGTTTTTTTTTTTGTGACAAAATTAGGGGCCGGCTTATACACGAGTATATACGGTAATTGTAAAAATATTTTTTTTAAAAATCAAAAATATTAAAAAAAAAATCAAAAGATATTGTATCTCTAAATAAATATTTGAATAAAAAAATAAATAATAAAAGTACACGTATTTAGTATTGCTGCGTCCGCAACGACCTGACCTATAAAACTGTCCCACTAGTTAACCCCTTTAGTGAACACCATAAAAAATAAATTAAAAACAATGCTTTATCATCATATCACCGAATAAAAGGTGGAATAAAACGCGTTCAAAAAGATGGATATAAATAATGGCATTTTTGCCCTCAAAAAACAAGCCACCATACAGCTCCATCAGCGGAAAAATAAAAAGTTATAGCTCTCAGTATAAAACCAAGCAAAAATAATTTTTTTTATAAAATCACTTTTATTGTATAAAAGTACCAAAACTATACAAATGAGGTATCGCTGTAATCATACTGACCAGAGAAATAAAACTGCCTTATCAATTTTACCATACATGAAACGGCATAACCCCCCCCCCCAAAAAAAAAAGAAATTCCTGAAATTATGGTTTTTGTTTGTCCTGCCTTACAAAAATCGGAATAGAAAGCACTCAAAAAATCTCATGTGCCCGAAAATGGTACCGATAAAAACGTCAACTCGTCCCGCGAAAAAACAAGACTTCACATGACTCTGTCAGCTGAAATATGGAAAAATTATAGCTCTCAAAATGTGGTGATGCAAAAACTATTTTTTTGCAATAAAAAGCGTCTTTTAGTGTACTGCCAAACATAAAATCCCAATATAAATCTGGTGTCGCTGCAATCGCACCAACCCAAAGAATAAAGTTGTCTTACCACTTACACCACTATACTATGTGGGGGAGACAGTGGTCATCATGGTGTGGGAGACATCATATGGTGTATATTTGGGATCATTGGGCATCATAGTGTAGGTGGTGGGAACTGTGGGGGCCATAAAAGTGCTAATGTACTGTGTGGGAACACTAATGGGTTAACTAGGAGCAATATATGTGCAATATGTTGGGAGCTATGTCTATAGAAGCTACACTTAGAATTTTGAGAGACTGTAGACTGACATTTGCAGAAGCATAAATGTAATGGGCAATTTGCAAATTCAGGCAACTGCAGTGAGGAGCTAATGTGGTTTCTTCCTCAACAGTCATACATCATTTACAGAGAAGATTCAGTGTTCGCCCAATGCCCTTCTGGATTGATGTTATGCCATGGTGCAATCACACTTTGCCTTACATTTTATTATTTAGAAACTTCAAGGTGAGACAAATGGCCCCACAAATCATGATTCCAAGTAACAATTTGGGATAAGCAAATGTGCTCAGTGATATTCGGATATCACTCGAGTATTTGGGTGCTCGGCATTCGACGAGCATTGACTGGTGCTCGAATTTGAAGCTTTAATCTTTGTCCCGCATGTTTGTTGCCTATTACATAGCCAATAAACAAGAGAGGATTGCCTGCCAGTCACTGTAATACCGTAGCCATCTTGGTAGTGACATTACTGTGATTGGCTCGCCGAATTACCTCATCAGAGGTTATAAAAGGACAGGTGCGGGCGTGGCATGGCCGGCGAGGAGTGAGGACGTGTTCTACAGAGCTCCCGCTCCTGCACCGGTAACCGACCTGCTCAGAGACCTACCCAGATGTCATATACCCCGATGTCCACCAGAAGAAGCAGAGGGAGTGCGTCCACTGGCCCCGCGGCACCCGAAAAGGTTCCCCATAACATCTCCCGCTATTTCACGGGAGCGGGGAAGAAGAAGGCCGCAGGCGCCATGATGGATGCGGCGCGTAAGGGACAGTCGGCTCCACTGGCGATGGATGCGCCGCAAGGTACAGGAGGTGGGGGAGCAGCCTGAGAGGAGGGAGGACGGAGGAGGGACCCCTTCGAGATCTAACGGGACGACCTCAGAGGCTCAACAGATAACGGGACACTCTCCCCATAACAAGACCACTGAGCCCCTGGAGGCCCACTCCTGACAAGGAGACCCCGCAGACAGGCCAGTACAGCCTCACGCTGATGTGGATCATGCGGGCCTAGGGGAGGCTCCCCTGAAGCTCTCCATGCCATGTTCCCAGGGAGGTATCAGTACCCCCCCTGACGGCAATATCACCACCGGTGGCGGTACAATGCTGGAGGAAGCAGACCCCACAATAAGGGGGCAGTTAAATCATACCACGATACCTACCCATCAGGCTGGCCTGCCGTCTGTTATGTCTCCTTCACCTACCCATCACTTAGTCACTTCCCTAACATTACAGTGCGGACCTTCGACCCCTCTCAGTGTGGGACAATCTGCAGCACCCCTGGGAGCCGACTTCAGCTTACTATATAACAAAATAAAAGATATCCCGACGAAACAAGATATGGAACAATACATTGTTCGCCTGGAATCTTCCTATAAAGCTTAGCTTTCCATACTTAAGGATGACATCCATCAATGCGGAGAGAAAGTTGAAACTCATGATCAGCTTCTGGCTTCCCTGAACGAAAGAGTAGAGGCTCAAGAGGCCGTCGTGACCGTTCAGGCCAGACAGCTGCAGACCCTTGCAGAGATGCTAGATGATTCTGAAAACAGGGGGCGCAGGAATAATATAAGGATACGGAGATTGCCCGAATCCATACCTCCCCAGGAGTTAAATACCGCTTTGAGAGGCATCTTCAACTCGGTATTAGACAGGCCCCAAGATACTCCACTGGAACTAGATCGTGCCCACAGGGCTCTGGGCCAGCGTCCAAGTGAACAGGACCCACCGAGAGATGTGATATGCCGGGTCCATAAATACCAACTTAAAGATGTGGTCATGGGGGCAGCCAGGAGAGCAGGACCCATTAAACACTTGGACACCCGCATAGAGCTTCTACCAGATCTGTCCAGATGGACTTTGCAGAGGCGCAGAGCTCTTCGTCCCCTCTTGGATGAATTGCGGCAGCACAACCTTCTTTATACCTGGGGGTTTCCGTTTTGCCTCCGGGTTCAGAAGAGAGGCAGAGTACATCACTTGAGCCATCCTAGTGGAATCCCGGCTTTTTCGGCCGCCTTGGATATATCGGAGGTGGACATTCATGACTGGCCATCCTTACCATCCTTTTACAGAATGGACGACCCTCGCAGGGGACGGGCTCCTCAACGGTAGTGTCGACCCGGAAGACGGTTCAATGGACATGGGCATATACATCCAGGAGAAGGAGAGAATGATTGATCGATCAGTTCTTTGATTTGGGGTGGGTTCTCGTCTGGGTGGGGGAAGACGGGGATTGGGGATCACTTATACTAGCATGGCAGAACTGAAGTTCATATCAGTATTTACTATCATTCGATCTCCTTTCTCTTCTTTCCTTTCCCCTCCTCCCCTCCCTCCCCTTGCCCCCCCTCCCATATACTCTTGGATAATTGTGTTTCCATACTAGTCACTTTCAGGAGCCTCGATAGCTCACCATCCTGTTGTGCTCTATTTTGAAGGAAGAAATGATTCCTGAAAAATTATATTGCTTCGGATTTAAAGGTTGTGATATCTTTAACAATGTCAGTCTTGATGGTACTGAAGTTATATACGATATGTGATCTGTTAACAGCATATGAGTCTATTAGATAAGGTTATATATGATCTTTATATGTTGGATTCCCTGATTTAGGGGTATGCGAATGTTATATCATTATGAGGATGGAGACTGGAGGAGACGGTGTCTCCATCTCCCTTCTTGTCGTACACTTACCCCCCCCCCCGGAGGTGCTGTTTTGCCATTGAGGTGCACAGCAACTAATATTTACCTCCACTTGGTTCCACATTGCCTGTGGGTGTGTGCCTATTCACACTTACATTGTTAATTTACTTTAACTTCTCGCTTTTTCTCTAATCCTTTGTCTATTCTTTGTGTTTATTCTACCCCCACCCTACTAGTTTTTTCTCCCCTATCCACAGCGGGCACTGGACTCCGGGGCAGATCTACCCTTTTGAACGAGGCCTGACTTTCCCGACTCCGGACTACAAATACAATGCCTGGTAAGATTGCCACACAAAAGATTACATTG
This sequence comes from Dendrobates tinctorius, assembly GCF_039654945.1. NCBI lineage: Eukaryota > Metazoa > Chordata > Amphibia > Anura > Dendrobatidae > Dendrobates > Dendrobates tinctorius. The sequence goes on from NW_027361771.1 coordinate 32,221,824, forward strand.
GGCTCCTTAAATGTTAGGGGCTTTAACATACCGCAGAAGCGGTCACATATCCTATATGGTATGCACAAAAAAAGAGTAAATGTATTGATACTACAGGAGACTCATTTTAAAACTGGACATGTCCCTAATATAACCGATCGCTACTACTCGACCTGGTTCCATAGCGCGGACTTACGATACCGAGGTGTGTCTATATAACTCCATAAATCCCTCCAACACACCATTGTGGACACGCTGATTGACACTGAGGGCAGGTACGTGATCCTGAAAATCCAGATTATTTCAACAACATATACTATAGCAGGATGGTACGCCCACAGCCGGGACCAAGTTCAAGCTGTTAGGTCTTTCTTGAAGACGGTAGCTGATTTCGCTGAAGGGGTTGTCATACTTGGGGGGGACTTTAACTTGACTCTTAACCCAACGATGGACTCCGAGGTGGCAAAGTCTTACCTCTTTCTTCATCAGTTGTCCTCTTTGAAAAGAGATCTTCACGACCTACGTCTCACTGATGTTTGGAGGCTTCTTAACCCCAACATGAAGGATTATACATTCTTCTCCGCGCCACATAACTCATATGGCAGAATAGATTTCTTTCTCCTTAGTCACTGCGCGTTGGCTTGGGACCCGAAACCGTCCATTGGAAGTTTTCTATGGTCGGATCATGCTCCAGTCTTTTTGGACATCAGTCCTCCTGACTCAGGAACGCGCCAGTGGACGTGGAGACTGAACGATAATCTTCTAAAAGACCCTACATGCGTAGCTGACATTAAAACTACCATAGCGGCATTTTTACAAGATCAAGCACACGACGACACTGCTATACCTATCAAATGGGAAACCCTTAAATGCATCCTTAGAGGGGTACTTATTAAACATGGCTCCTGTCTGAAACAAATGAAAAATAGGGAAATCATTGACCTCACGGAAAAAATACTAACCCTGGAGACGAAACACAAGAAGGGTTTGGGGGCAGGGACACAGGCTAACCTGATCAAATGTAGAGACGATTTGAAGTCCCTGTTGAACAAGAAGTCCCGTCATCATAGAAATTGCTTTCAAAGTTTATTATACGGCCGAGCTAATAAATGTGGACGCATGCTAGCCAGATTTCTGCACCCACGCTGTCAGACCACATACGTCCCATCCCTCCAGAAACACCGTGGTCAGACGCCGCCGAATCCCACCGAAATACTCGACATAATGCGACGTTATTATCATACATTGTACAATATTAGCGGAGATGGCCCCCCTCAATCGCCCCTGGACACCCAACCACAAATAGAATCTTATATACATGATACTGCCCTCCCGACATTGACTACAGACTTAACAACACCATTGGAAACTGATTTTACAACTGAAGAGATTGACAAAGTCATTCGGGACACTCCGGCTGGTAAAAGCCCGGGACTGGACGGGTACTCCCCTTATTTTTACAAGATGTTTCGAGAGCAACTTAACCCTATTATGACACAGGTCTTTAACTCCATCACGGGCGACTCCCCATTTGTTCCACAATCCTTAGAGGCTTTTATTACAGTAATACCGAAACCAGGGAAGGACCCCACAGTAGTGACTAATTATCGCCCAATATCTCTCATTAATGTTGATGTAAAACTTTACGCAAAAATTTTAGCTAACTGATTGGCTCCCCTTCTACTTTTAGTTGTGCATTCGGACCAAGTGGGGTTTGTACGAGGGAGAGAGGCGAGAGACGGGATAGGCAAAACACTCATTTTGACTGCACATGCTAAATCAAAACACAAACCGTTGGCTTTGCTGTCGATTGACGCGGAAAAGGCCTTTGACCGTGTGCACTGGGGCTTCATGTTCTCGGCCTTGCGACAGATAGGCCTGGGGAGCCGTTTCCTACACAGAATTGCGGCTCTATATTCCGGTCCTTCGGCGAGGGTTAGGGTCAACGGTGCATTGTCAGACTCTATAGCTATAGGGAACGGCACGCGACAGGGATGCCCTCTGTCGCCCCTACTATGCACGGTAGTTATGGAACACTTGGCGGTAGCAATTAGGGGGAATCCCAGTGTACACGGCCTGTGTTTAGACCGCGTTCACTATAAGGTCTCTCTTTACGCAGATGACCTCCTGCTGTACGTATCTCAGCCACACATTACCCTCCCATCGTTAATGGTAGAGTTTCAAAAATACGGTGCAGTCAGTAATTTTAAAATTAATTTTCAGAAAACCGAAGCCCTTAATATATCCCTGGAGCAGGCAGAATTAGTGAGAGCAATTGGGAATTTTCCCTTTCGTTGGAAATCCGGAGCTATCCAATATCTAGGAGTTCAAATTCCCACTGACATGACTGACCTATACAAACTCAATTACTTGCCCCTTCTAGAGTCGACCCTGAAACGTTTGAGAGAGTACGGACAAAAGAACATCTCGTGGTTTGGTAGAATGAACTCCTTTAAGATGGATGTTCTCCCCAGGTTTTTATATCTGTTTCAAGCGGTACCGATTGTGCACCCGAAGGCATTCTTCCAAACCATTAGATCTGCACTGACTCATTTTATTTGGCGGACTTCTAAGCCCCGTTTAAAGTATACTATCCTGATTGCCCTGAAGTCCAGAGGGGGGGCGGGCCTCCCTGACTTGGAACTCTACCATAGGGCCTCCATACTTGCACGTCTATTCGACTGGCAATTTGGCCATCGTTCTAAACAATGAGTTCAGCTGGAGCAGACTTCCTTTAACATCCCACTGCGACACCTTCCATGGATTCGATGCTTTGACTCTGTTGCAAATGACTATGAGGGATCCGCGGGCTTTCTGGCGAGGGAGACTTTGCGACTCTGGAATCGTATAAAAATTAAAAAGACATTGATTAGCGCCTTGAATCCGTTGACACCAATTTTTGGTAACCCGGATTTTCCTTCTGGTTGTTTCAGAGACCAATTTTTGGGTTGGTGTTATGATTGAGTCACCGAGGAGGAAAAAACAAAACACAAGCTCAGCCCAGAAAATCAGAGAGGTTGGAAACTAGTGGATTGCAGACCCCTAATCCTATCACACAACTAGCAGTAGCCGTGGAGTGTTCCTACGGTGATCCTAGACACCTCGTCACAGCCGGGGATCTAAATAAGCCTAAAGAGAGAAAAGAGAAAAACTGACTGCCCCAGAGCAGACCCCAAAGCAATAGGCAGCCCCCAACATATAATGACGGTGAAACGAGATGAAAGCACCAACACAGACAGAAAGATAGGTTGAGCAAACGATGGGGCCCAAGCTAACTAAAAAGAACAGGATAGAAAAGCTGCTGTCTTCAATCCGAGAAAACCCTGCTAAAAATATTACCAACACAACTGATAAGCAAAAAGGACCCTGAAGTCACTAGACTTCAAACCCTATATCAGCACTCAGAATATTCTGAAAGCAGAGCAAAAGAGAACACTGATCAAGGAATAAGAATCCAGCACATCCCCGGCCGGGGATGGCTGAACTAAAAAAACAAGGTAAACAAAATCAAAACTAATAAGTTCAATAGCAGAGCAAAAACTTATCTTTGGGAAGCAGGAATCAGACTGGTCTCCAAGAATCCAGCAGAGAAATCACCAGCCACTCAGAAGGGCATCGGCTGCCTTATATCCAATCTGAAGTTCCTGTTACCCAGCCACAATCCACCTGATCAGGTGTTTGGTTTCTTTCATCCAAATCAGCCTCACTACCTTCCTTCACCAGAAGAGGGAGATCCTCGGACACAAAAGGTGAATGTACAGATGAGCTCACAACAGTACCTCCCCCTTGAGGAGGGGTCACCGAACCCTCATCCAAGCCACCAGGCCGATCAGGATGAGCCCGATGAAAAGCACGCACCAATCTTTCGGCATGAATATCAGAGGCAGAGACCCAGGAATTATCCTCCTGACCATAACCCTTCCACTTAACCAAATAGTGGAGTCTCCGTCTAGCCAGACGGGAATCCAGTATCTTCTCTACCTCATATTTCATGTTGCCTTCAACCAACACAGGGTCAGGAGGTGCTGCCATAGGAACCACTGGTTCAACAAACCTCTTCAACAAGGACTTATGAAACACATTATGAATCTTAAATGTGACAGGAAGAGCCAACCTAAAAGAGACCGGATTAACAATCTCCAAAATCTTGTAAGGTCCAATAAATCTAGGTTTAAACTTTGGAGAAGCCACTTTCATAGAGATATTCTTTGATGACAACCAGACCATATCACCCACCTTAAACCGGGGATCAATGGTCCTATGCCGGTTAGAAAACCGCTGGGCCTTTTCCTGGGAAAGAGACAACTTATCCACCACTTGGTCCCAAATCTGCTGCATTCTTTCCACCACAGTGTCAACCCCTGGACAGGCAGACGATTCCACCTGCCCTGAAGAAAATCGAGGATGAAACCCAAAGTTACAGAAAAAGGGTGACATCAAAGTGGCAGAACTAGCTCTATTATTTAAAGCAAATTCGGCCAAGGGTAAAAATGAGACCCAATCATCCTGATCAGCAGATATAAAACATCTCAAATAAGCCTCCAAAGTCTGGTTTGTTCTCTCCGTCTGCCCATTGGTCTGAGGGTGAAATGCAGAGGAGAAGGACAACTGAATTCCCAACTTGGAACAAAAGGTCCTCCAGAATCTAGAGACAAACTGAACTCCTCTGTCCGATACAATGTTCTCAGGAATCCCGTGCAAGCGAACCACCTGTTGCAAAAACAAGGGTACCAACTCTGAGGAGGATGGCAACTTAGGGAGTGGTACAAGATGGACCATCTTAGAGAATCTATCACAAATCAACCAGATAACAGTCATCCTCTGAGAGACAGGCAGATCAGAAATAAAATCCATTGAAATATGGGTCCATGGCCTCCTGGGCACCGGCAAAGGCATCAACAACCCACTAGAACGAGAACAAGGCTTAGATCGGGAGCAAGTCCCACAGGACTGCACACAATTTCTGACATCACGAGCCAAGGCAGGCCACCAAAAGACCGACTCACCAAATCTCTAGTACCAAAAATACCTGGATGACCAGCCAACGCGGAGCAATGAACCTCAGACATCACTTTCCTCCTCCACTGGTCAGGAACATACAACCTACCACTGGGACAATGCTCAGGCTTATCCTCCTGAAACTTCTCCAGAGCACGTCTCAAATCAGGTGAGATGGCAGAAAGAACCACCCCCTTACCTAAGATGGTAGCAGGCTTGGTCACAATAGGAGAATTAGCCAAAAAACTCCTAGAGAGGGCATCAGCCTTAACGTTCTTAGTGCCCGGAAGAAAGGAGACCACAAAATCAAAACGTGTGAAAAACAAGGCCCACCTGGCCTGTCTCGGATTCAAGCGTTTAGCCGACTCAAGGTAGATCAAATTCTTGTGGTCAGTGAGGACCACAACTTGATGTCTAGTTCCCTCAAACCAATGTCTCCACTCCTCAAATGCCCACTTCATGGCCAACAGTTCTCGATTCCCCACATCATAGTTGCGTTCTGAAGGAGAGAACTTTAGGGAAAAGAAGGCACAGGGGTTCATTTTAGATGTTACAGGATCTTTTTGGGACAAAACAGCTCCTGCACCAGTCTCTGAAGCATCCACCTCCACCTGAAATGGAAGTGAGACATCGGGTTGTCGCAAAACCGGAGAAGTGAACCTCCGCTTCAGCTCCTGAAAAGAAGAAACAGCCTCTGGAGACCAATTCAGCAAATCAGCGCACTTCTTAATCAAATCAGTCAATGGTTTGGCAATAGCAGAAAAATTGGCTATAAACTTACGATAAAAATTAGCAAAACCCAAAAACTTCTGGAGAGCCTTCAAAGAAGTGGGCTGCACCCAATCATAAATGGCCTGTACCTTGGCCGGGTCCATTTCAATAGTTGACGGAGACAAAATAAATCCCAAAAATGAAATCCTCTGTACACCAAAAAAGACATTTTGATCCCTTAACATACAGGGAGTTTTCCCTCAAAATCCGGAACACAGTCCGAACATGTTCCACTTGAGAGTCCCAATCCCTGGAAAAGATCAAAATATCATCCAAATAGATGATCAGAAACTTATCCACAAAATCCCGGAAAATATCATTCATGAAGCACTGGAAGACAGAAGGGGCGTTAGTGAACCCAAAAGGCATCACCAGGTACTAAAAATGTCCCTCCGGAGTATTAAACGCTGTCTTCCATTCATCCCCATGCTTAATGCGAATAAGATTATATGCCCCCCTGAGGTCAAGCTTGGTAAACCAGCAAGCACCTTCAACTCTAGAAAATAGGTCAGAAATCAGGGGTAACGGATACTGATATTTAACAGTAATTTTGTTAAGGGAGCGATAGTCAATACAGGGCCTTAATGAACCATCCTTCTTGGCCACAAAAAAAACCCAGCACCCAAGGGTGAAGAGGATGGTCTAATATGACCCTTCTCCAACGACTCCTTAATATAAGAACGCATAGCCTCATGTTCGAGTACAGATAAATTAAAAAGTCGACCCTTGGGAAATTTACACCCCGGACTCAGCTCAATTGCACAGTCATAACTCCTATGAGGAGGCAAAGACGCAGACTTACTCTCACTAAACACATCATAAAAATAAGCCAAATAGTCAGGAACCTCATGCGACTGGGGAGAGGTGGAGAAAACAGGAGTGTCACTAAGAGCACACCGACAACCCCAACTCACACAGATTTCCAATCCAAAACTGGATTATGGATTTGCAACCAGGGGAACCCCAGCACGATGGTATTATGCAACACCAAAAATCTGCAATTTTCTTGATGGTCTGGGGCGACCCGCATTACCACCTGGGTCCAAAACTGAGGTTTATTCTTCGCCAAAGGAGTAGCATCAATACCCCTCAAAGGAATAGGTGTCCGCAGGGGTGTCATAGGGAAACCACAACGTTTAGCAAAATCCAAATCCATTAGGTTCAAGGCCGCTCCTGAATTCACAAAGGCTTTAGCAGAAAATGTGGACAGGGAGCAGATCAGCGTAATTGCCAGAAGAAACTTAGGTTGTACACCACCTACAGCAAATGTGTGTGCAAAACGTTTCTCTCGTTTAGGGCAGACAGAAATAATATGAGAGGCATCTCCACAGAAAAAAACACAGCTTATTACGCCTTCTAAACTTCCTGACGTTGCGCCCTAGACAAAACTCTATTACATTGCATAGGTTCAGACATTTGTTCAACAGGTGGCAACATTTCCCGTGTAAATTTACATTCCCGTAAACGCTGATCAACCTGAATGGCTAATGACATAGAATCGTCAAGACCACAGGGAATAGGAAATCCCACCATAGTATCTTTTACGGTTTCTGACAAACCCTTCCGAAAGAGAGCTGCCAAGGCACCATCATTCCAAGTGGTGAGGACCGCCCACTTTTGGAATTTTTGACAGCACAGTTCTGCAGAATCTTGACCCTGGCTCAATGCCAACAGGGTCTTTTCAGCTTGATCAATCGCATTAGGTTCATCATACAACAACCCCAAGGCCTGAAAAAAATGCGTCCACAGTAGTTAGAATAGGATCATCTGGTACTAAAGAAAACGCCCAATCCTGGGGATCACCGCGCAGCAGGGAGATGACAATTTTAACCTGCTGCGCAGAGCTCCCCGATGAGTTAGGCTTCAAGGCAAGAAATAATTTACAATTATTCTTAAAATTCAAAAATTTAGACCGATCCCCAAAAAACACATCAGGAGTGGGGATTTTTGGTTCAGCAGCGTGTGAATGAACAAGATAGGTGGAAATTCCTCGCACTTCAGCAGCAAGCTGCTCCACACGATCAGACAATTGCTTAAACTCCATCAGAAAAAAAATATTCCTCCTACGGCCTCAGAGAAAAAGAGGAAAAAATATACACAAAAAAAAAATTCTGACACTTTTTTTTTAACAATTCCTTCCTGCTTTTGAGTATCCTAGAATCTGCGGTATGGCTGGTGATTCTGTTATGATTGAGTCACCGAGGAGGAAAAAACAAAACACAAGCTCAGCCCAGAAAACCAGAGAGGTTGGAAACTAGCTGATTGCAGACCCCTAATCCTATCACACAGCTAGCAGTAGCCATGGAGTGTTCCTACGGTGATCCTAGACACCTCGTCACAGCCGGAGATCTAAATAAGCCTAAAGAGAGAAAAGGGAAAAACTGACTGCCCCAGAGCAGACCCCAAAGCAATAGGCAGCCCCAACATATAATGACGGTGAAGCGAGATGAAAGCACCAACACAGACAGAAAGATAGGTTGAGCTTACGATGGGGCCCAAGCTAACTAAAAAGGACAGGATAGAAAAGCTGCTGTCTGCAATCCGAGAAAACCCTGCTAAAAATATTACCAACACAACTGATAAGCAAAAGGGACCCTGAAGTCACTAGACTTCAACCCCTATGTCAGCACTCAGAATATTCTGAAAGCAGAGCAAAAGAGAACACTGATCAAGGAATAAGAATCCAGCACATCCCCGGCCGGGGATGGCTGAACTAAAAAAACAAGGTAAACAAAATCAAAACTAATAAGTTCAATAGCAGAGCAAAAACTTATCTTTGGGAAGCAGGAATCAGACTGGTCTCCAAGAATCCAGCAGAGAAATCACCAGCCACTCAGAAGGGCATTGGCTGCCTTATATCCAATCTGAAGTTACTGTTACCCAGTCACAATCCACCTGATCAGGTGTTTGGTTTCTTTCATCCAAATCAGCCTCACTACCTTCCTTCCCCAGAAGAGGGAGATCCTCGGACACAAAAGGTGAATGTACAGATGAGCTCACAACAGGTTGGCATTTTAGTACTGACTTACGTCTGGGACAGTTACTGGTGGGAGGGGATATTCCGTCTTTGGAAACCCTACGGGAACAGTCTCCCACTGGGGAGCTATCCTGGATGGAATACAATCAGCTGAGGTCGTTTATCCAGAGACACATAGTTGATCGTACTTCTCGTCCCCCCATGACACGACTGGAAATTTTTTTACAGCAGCAAGACCCTCCCTCTCATCTGATTTCTCTTTTGTATAAAGAATTCCACAATGGGGAATCGGAGGCGTCCCCGAGTTACATCCAAGCGTGGGAAGAGGAGATGTGATATAAATTCTCTGCTGAGGACCTTGATAAAGCTTATCTTTTTACACACAAAATGTTCCCGGCTGGGGGCGCACAAGAGAAAAATTTTAAGATACTGACCAGATGGTATCTGTCCCCCGTTAGACTAAAATCTATTTTTCCGTCAGTAGACGACACCTGTTGGCGGTGTGGAACTGAGAGAGGCACACTGTTCCATGTATGGTGGCAGTGCCCCGCTATACAACCCTTCTGGAAGAGGGTGTTTTTGGCATATCATAGAATTTCTGGAGATTGTATTCCTCCCTCCCCGCAAATTGCCATTCTCTCGATCCTTCCGGGTCCCATATCCACTCAGAAACGGAGCCTTCTCCGGTTTTGTATCACTGCGGCACTCATGGTAATTCCACGCCACTGGCGCACAGCAATACCACCAACTATGGCGGAATGGGTGTCGGAACTCGCAGACATCTTCCGTTTGGAGGAACTGATGGCTGAAATGGAAGGAGACAACAACCGCTTGATTCGGGTATGGCAGTCTTGGATCTTGTTCAAGGAAACTTCCGGACTATCTCAACTGGTCGAGGAGGCTTCTTAGAGGCTGGCTCGGGGGTCTGGTGTCCGCTTTCCCTCTCCCTTCCCCTCCCCCCTTTTTTTTTTTTTTAGTATCATTACCCTTAAGTGTCCCTTCATAATTTCCTCTGTGTTTTTCCTTCTTTCCTTGTCTTCTTCCCTCTTCTTTTCTGAAATGTAACTTTGCTGATACATGTAAAGAAGGCGCTATGGATGTTTGCAGTTATTGTTTCTTACATATGTCCATTTACACTACTAATGAACCAGAAGACATTGGGGGAGGAAAGACAACTCTCCAGTTTGTTCTATTGCATACAAACGAGAAATATACAATGACGGTTTATATAAGATGAGTTGATCAACCTATAATGCCAGTTATTTGGCCTGATTCTTGTAAATGGTAGTGTATATGAGTATGAAACCAACATTCACCCTACTGAGAAGTTACGAGTCCTTGTTACAGTAGATATGTTGACTGTATACGAAACTGTTTACACTGCGATCTTGTACAATTGGGTGTATATTATATGCTGCCTTGTTTGTTATCCTTTGTCTACTTGTTTTTCAATAAAAATATATTCAACAATAAAAGGACAGGTGCCACCACACTAGGCACACTGATGCCATTGCACAGCTCAGGGACAGTTGTGATTGGAGTGAACCATCATACTACGTCCTTCTAAGAGCTAATCCTGTGCTTTTCTGTTTGTATCAGATACATTCTGCATCTAGGACAGTTGCAGTAGCAGGGGGAGTGGCAGAATACAGTAGAAGACTCTAGGCAGGGCTTAGGGCTTTGCAATCTGTTGCATAATATATAGCTGCTGCATGTGAACACATTCCTTTTTGGGGGGGGTGAAAAAAATTGATTTTATTGTCATCCATACAGTTTTACATTCTTAGTATTACATTACAATGGTATATAACACTCCTAAAAAGCATTAATTTTTTTTCTCAATTTAATTTGTTGTCCATTGAGTATTACGTGCTTTGTGCTACATTATATATGGTATATATTTAGTCTGTTTTCATCATGTGCATATAAAAGGGGTGGCCTGCCTTTCCTTGAGCTGGACAGTATATTGATGTGGTCTCCCATGGCTGCGTGTGCACAGTCCATTTCAGCCCTTATCCACACGTATGTCACTTGACAAATAGTATGGTTTTTAATATTAGAGGTAGGAATGTCCCAATTATGGTCACCATGGAATGGTGGGATGGTTTTTTCATTTTTTTAATAAAAAAAATATGTTCATTAAGTACCATATTTTATTTTCATGCACTATTCTGTTTGTTTATTTACTGCAGGGTATTCAATAATTATGTTTCTTTGGTTTTTAAAAAAAAAATTCAAAAACTTTTCTGAATTGAATTTGTCATCTATGCAGCGTAACATGCTTAGTGGGTGACAAGGTGACAAAGATTTACAAAGAAAGAATTTTTGGATTTAAACGTGCGCTGCTAGACAAACGACTCCTTGCAGATTGTATACTTATATACTTTTAATTCCCAACGCGTTTCGAAGTTAACACTTCTTCCTCAGGGGATGATATGTACATATCATCCCCTGAGGAAGAAGTGTTAACTTCGAAACGCGTTGGGAATTAAAAGTATATAAGTATACAATATGCAAGGAGTCGTTTGTCTAGCAGCGCACGTTTAAATCCAAAAATTCTTTCTTTGTAAATCTGATGATTTATGGTCACTGAGTGGCCATTTGGATGTGCAGCAGCTTGACCTCTATTCCTTTGTGCCTGAAACTCTCCTGTTATTGGTGAGTATAATAGCTTGATTTATATCCATTTTACTTGGGTAAGACCCTATTGCGCTCTTTCTCTTTTAGTTTCAACTACTAAGGTGACAAAGATGGCATAACCCCATGAGAGTCCCAAGGCAGCGACCAGAGGAATATCAGTGCCAGATCAAGTTGGCGCGACAGCAGATGTGACATGAAACTGTGGTTCAGAACTGGCCACTTTCCCAGAACCACCAAGACCCGAACCCAGGCCGCAGCCTATATCGCTGGGGTTCTTGTGGACTACGGATGGGAAAGTCAGGATCCAGCAACTGTTAAGTGGACTTCGGGGCCAAGAGTGGTCGGAAGAAATAAGGAGGCGAGCCAGGACCAGGGCTGGAGACTTGGTAGCGGGCCCATAAGTTTCAAGGCACTGAGAAATTTGAACATATTGTGTATAAGGCTCTCCTTTATGTCTAATACGGGGTTTATTTTTGGCAGTTCGTGCTTCCCTTAAAATTTTGCCTTATATACAAGTCATTATGCAGGAAAGAATGTTTCTTAACTTTCTTTCTCTGTAAACTCCAATTTCTTTTCGATTTTGAATGTTTTATTGTCAGTTTTTAAAGTGGAGTAAAAGTGTGACACCATTGTTCTCAGCAGCTATCTGAGAGTCAGAGATGATGTCTTTGCCATACTTCTTCCATTGAGAACTTTTTCCATCCATTTCAACATTTTACTACCCCCCAAACCTCCTTCAAGGGTCTGATGGAAAAATGCTTGGATTTCCCTTTGACTTCCGTTGTACTCGTTACTCGAAACGAGCATCTGAGCATTAGGAATTGCTCAGTTCATCCCAAGTAGCAATACACACGAAGTTTCCATTGAAGCATAATCAGTTTGTTTCTTTGAAAGATCACTAAGCATTTCCAAACAGCACTAAACCCTCACAAACATACTGCAGTACTTTAATCAGCTTAATGCCAGTAGCAATGTTCAGTATATATTGGCTCTAGTGTTGTTGCCAAGCTTACCACTGTACAAAGATCATAGCTTGGAAATGTAGAGCTATGACAGCACTGATGTCAGCGGCTGGGCTCTTGTCTAAAGTAAATATCTGTTATCTTCCATTAATAAAAGCATGATTTACAATATATTTGTTACTAACTTTCCGGGTATATATTTTGCATAGGAAAGGCTTAACCCTTTAGGGACCGAGCTAATTTTTACGTTAACAACCAGGCCAAATTTTAGAAATCTGACCAGTGTCATTTTATGTGCTAATAACTCTGGAACGCTTCAACGGATCCCACTAATTCTGAGTTTCTTTTTTTCATGACCTATTGTACTTAATGATAACGGTAATATTTGTTCGATATGATTGCGTTTATTTGTGAAAATATCACAATTTTGGCAAAAAATTTGAAAAAAATAGCAATTTTCAAAGTTTCAATCTTAATATCCTTAAACCAGTAAATCATGTGATGTGGAAACCTGTATGGAAAGTTTTAGGAAAAACTCAAAAGGCTTCACACATATGCCAGTTTTGATCAAAACAGGGATTCGATTGATCGGAGACAAGGGCACACATCAGGTGTCTGTTAGTGTACGGGTGTTAGGGCTGGCGGAATGCACCAAACAATAAAATAATAGTAAGGTGCGTTCGCAGCCCAGGATCCACCATGCAGGGGTGGTAAACTGCTGCTTAGTAATGTATATTGTATGCAGAAGTATAAAGCAGTGTAGAAAAGGTCACACGTGGGTTAATGTCACCCAGTGTGAACAGAAGCGAACTCTGTTAACTCACAGAGCCGCGCTACCGCAGAACATAAATGCCGGTGCCTGTTTAGCTCACAGAGCCCGGCTACGGAGCGCACAGAAAGCGGTCACAGAACTCTGCCCCACGGACACAGGGTCAGAGTCCCTCTAGACCTGAGCGCGCAGCATCGTACCTGCGGACGCCTGTTGTGAGTTCATTTTCCCCTTCACCATTGAGGTCTGATGAACTCCCTCTTCTGGTGAAGGAAGGTAGTGAGACTGTTTACAAAGCACCTGAGCAGAATGATGATGACTGAGTGACTGGGATTGCTGACTGGATATAAGGCAGCCGACGCCCTTTTGCCTTGCGGGTGATTACTCTGAGGGATTGTTGGAGACCAGTCTGATTCCTGCTCCTCAAAAGCTAAGTTTTCTGCTCTACCTTTTGCATTTGTGTTTTGGTTTTGTTTTGCCTTGTTTTTCTGGATTTCTGCCTTTCCCTGCTGGGTGAGCTGAATTCCTTTTTGCTCTGTCTTCAGAAAATACCTGAGTACTGATATAGTCTTTTTGAAGCCTAGCGTCTTCAGGGCTTTTTTCCCTATCAGTCTGTTGGCTCTTGTTTTTGAGAGGGTTTTGGCGGATTGCAGACAGCAGCTTTTCTATTCTGTCCTATTTAGTTAGCTTGGGCCCCATCATTTGCTCAGCCTATCTTTCTATCTGTTTGAGTGTTTTTTCATCTTGCTTCACCGTCATTATATGTTGGGGGCTGCCTATTGCTTTGGGGTCTGCTCTGGGGCAGTTTAGATTTCCCTTTCTGTCTTTAGGCTATGTAGTTCTCCAGCTGTGATCGAGGGGTCTAGGACAACGTAGGAACCCCCCACGGCTACTGCTAGTTGTTGTTGTTAGGTTCAGGGGTCTGCAATCCGATAGCTGCCAACTTCTCTGGTTTTCTGGACTTAGCTAGTATTTCTGTTTTTGCCTCCTACGGTGCCTCATTCATAACAGACGCCCCTATAGACGCTGACTATGGAATATCGAGCACGTGCACCGTGGCGTGCCGAGCCACCGGTGGACACTGATGCCTGTCTCAGACTCTGTCCTACCTACACCTAAGCCTGGGCGCATAACAGGCTAGGCTGCACAACTCATGTGTACCAAGGGTAGGGGTTTCCAATGAGTCATTCACCAGAGACATTCATACATGCATGCTACACTCACTCCTCATAGTCTGATAATTCAGTCTATACTAGCGCACGGCCGAGAGGCCATGCAAACCTTTTATAGCCGTGTCCTTCCGGGACCTTCCTGACCTTTCAGATGGTCCAATCCAAGCTAGAGAAGGACCTGAGCATGTGACCTCCGATCTCCAATGAGAGATCGTCCCACGGGCATGCTCAGTGGACCGAAAGGAGGACTTAGTCCCTGGAGTGGCTCGCTTCTAGCCAGCATGCGTTGCTATAGCTGGACCAGAGGTGGCAGCAGCAACCAAGCCCACAGAGCTTGTCTGAGCAGAGCACCGGGACCGATGAGCCTGCCGAGCAGGCTCCTCTGCGGCCGAAGGGGAATGGGAGACTGCCGAATGCAAGGTTCGGGATTCCTGCTGTGCAGCGGCAGGAACCCGATGCCTAACATTACCCCCCCTCCTAGGGCCCCCTCTCCTCTGAGTCTCGCTACGCTCAAATGCCGCAATAAGGAGTGGAGCGTGGATGTTCTTCACTGGCTCCCAGGTCTGAGCCTCTGGACCATGACCCTTCCAGTCCACCAAATAAAACCTTTTACCACGCACCACCCTGCATTCCACGATGGCATTAGCCTTAAACTCATCCAAAGACGGGTCTGATGTCCCGGCAGATGACTCGGAGAACCGGGACATGTGAACAGGTTTAAGGAGGGACACATGGAAGGTGTCAGAGATAGCCAAGTCTGGTGGAAGGGCCAGACGATAGACCACAGAGCTGATCTGTTTGAGGACTTTAAAGGGACCGATGTAGTGAGGAGCGAACTTAGTGGACTCGACTCGCAGCCTGATGTTACGGGCGGAGAGCCAGATTAAGTCGCCAGGGGAGAAGGTTGGAGCAGGACGCCGATGTGCGTCCGCGAAGGACCTCATTTTCTCCTTAGAGGACCGAATGGCATCCTGGGTGCGGTCCCAAATATCACGTGCCTCCACCGCCCAGTCTTCCATCCTAGAGTCGATGGATGACACGGGCATGGGCACAGGGACACGAGGATGTTGACTGTAGTTAAGGAGCAATGGGATCTGGCCGGTGGAGTCAGCCACAGTGTTGTTCAAGGCGAACTCTGCCCACGGCAACAAGGGTGCCCAGTCATCCTGCCTGGCCAAGACAAAATGTCAGAGATATGTAACCAGGGTCTGGTTGGCCCTCTGTACCAACCCGTTCGTCTCGGGATGATAGGCCGAAGAGAGATTCAGCTCAATACTGAGCAAGCGACAGAGCTCTCTCCAGAACCGAGATGCAAACTGGGGACCCCGGTCACTGACAATCTTGTCTGGCATGCCAACCATCTCCCAGGGCCTGTCTGCCACCGGTAAGGGGTAAAGTAACCCAACGGGTCGTTGCCGGGAAGGCTTATTCTTGGCGCAGGAGACGCACGCCTGAATATAGTCTTTGACGTCACGAGCCATATGCGGCCACCAGTAGGTCCTCGCCAAAAGCTCAACTATCCGCTTAGTACCAAAGTTTCCACCCACCCTGGACGCGTGAGCCCAAGAGAGGACCTCTGTACGCAAACAGGCAGGGACAAAAGTCTTGCCCGGGAGTACAGACTCAAGGGCGACTGGCAGGGCCGGACTGGGACTGAAAATCAGCCCTGGCACACCAACCAAAGCAGCCCATGTGATAAAATTTTATATATATATATAAATAAATTTTAAATGGGAGGGTATCTTTTCAATACAATCTTTTCTCTACAGTTTGTTAAATCAGAAATGTCTGGGAATCCTACAAATCCACAGAAACACATTTTACATACAACAGGCGCGCGTCTTTAAAGTATGGTCCCACAGGATAAATTCACAACCCTTTTTTTGGTTGCAGGTTTGCGTGTGGTAATTCTGCTTCATATTACCTTACTATCAAGGTGGATTGCTCTTACTTGAATCAACAACAAAGCTACCATTTGTAATTATATTAGCATTGTGGAAAAACAAGTGGTGGAAAACATACATGTACATATGCATCAAATAGTTTAGTACTGTAGTTTGAACTTTCCATCATAATATGTGTAATAAACTTAACAAGAAGAAGTCACGATAAGAACAAAATTTTTTTTTATTAAGTTATAGCATTTCAACACTACAAAAATTAAATATATAGTAAAAACACAATCTCAAAACATTGAGACAATGGAAAAAAAAAACTGTGCAATCTTTGAGAAAAGTTTGGTCTGCTGACTGAGGTATTTTACGTTATTAATTTACAACATGAATGAAACATACATTATTCATAAAAATGCAGAATGTCAGAAAAAATAAACATAAGAAAATTGTAATATACAGTGCCTTGCAAAAGTATTCTGCCCCCTGGAACTTTTCAACCTTTTCCCACATATCATGCTTCAAACATAAAGATACCAAATGTAAATTTTTTGGTGAAGAATCATCAACAAGTGGGACACAATTGTAAAGTTGAACAAAATGTATTGCTTATGTTACATTTTTGTGGAAATGCAAAAACTGAAAAGTGGGGTGTGCAATATTATTCGGCCCCTTTACCTTCAGTGCAGCAAACTCACTCCAGAAGTTCATTGTGGATCTCTGAATGATCCAATGTTGTCCTAAATGACTAATGATGATAAATATAATCCACCTGTGTGTAATCAAGTCTCCGTATAAATGCACCTGCTCTGTGATAGTCAGGGTTCTGTTTGATGCACAGAGAGCATCATGAAGACCAAGGAACACAACAGGCAGGTCCGTGATACTGTTGTGGAGAAGTTTAAAGCTGGGTTTGGATACAAAATAATTTCCAAAACTTAAAACATCCCAAGGAGCACTGTGCAAGAGATCATATTGAAATGGAAGGAGTATCATACCACTGCAAATCTACCAAGACCCGGCTGTCCCTCTAAACTTTCATCTCAAACAAGGAGAAGACTGATCAGAGATGCAGCCAAGAGGCCCATGATCACTCTGGGTGAACTGTGGAGATCTACAGCTGAGGTGGGACAGTCTGTCCATAGGACAACAATCCGTCGTACACTGCACAAATCTGGCCTTTATGGATGAGTGGCAAGAAGAAAGCCATTTCTCAAAGATATGCCTAAAATGTGTTGCTTAAAGTTTGCAACAAGCTGTAGGGTTCAGCAGGTTCGCAGGATGCAGTGACGAGACACGAGACTGAGTGTGGTTTGTGGAATAAAATTTTATAAACTGTAGCCGCTGGGGCTATATTGAGCAAACCAAAAGCTTTAACAACAAATTAGTCCACGCAGGGACTCAACAATCCTAACAACACTTTCTTATTGCAATGCAATTAACCCGGTTTGCCTGGGTGCTATGGGCCACGTATGACCAAACTACGGGTCCTTATCTCCTATATTAAACTTATCCTTCCAGGGGGTCTGTTAGGATCACAAGCGTGGCCGCGTAGAGATCGCTGATGCAGCTGCCTTGCCGCCTCGATATTCCGGGACGGAACTGGGCTCGACAGGTCCTGAATAGACGATACCGGTGGGGCGCAACAGGCCCTGAAGAAACAATGCCGGTGGGGCGCAAAAAGGCCCTGAAGGAATGGTGCCGGTGGGGCGCAACAGGCCCAGAAGAGGCGATGCCGGTGGGGCGCAACAGGCCCTGAAGAGGCGATGCCGGTGGGGCGCAACAGGCCCTGCAGAGACGATGCCGGTGGGGCGCAACAGGCCCTGCAGAGACGATGCCGGTGGGGCGCAACAGGCCCTGAAGAAACGATGCCGGTGGGGCGCAACAGGCCCTGAAGAAACGATGCCGTGGAGCACAACAGGCCCTGAAGAAACTATGCCGGTGGGGCGCAACAGGCCCTGAAGAAACGATGCCGTGGAGCACAACAGGCCCTGAAGAAACGATGCCGGTGGGGCGCAGCAGGCGTCTCCTTGCGGCTCTCGTCCCATCGCGGAGTTATGATGCAGTCTCTAAATATAACTGTTCACCAACCTCTGCCTGGGGCCCCTTAGCAAACCGGACGGGGGCCTCTCCTGCCGCCTGTAGCGAGGTGGCGCCTCCTGGGCCCGGTGATGACAGGGCCGCAGCTGTGGGAGAAGGCAGGGGGGCAGTGTCCTGACCGCTGTAAAGGAATGGTCTGTCGTCGCAGCGGTCAGTGGAGGTTGAGGACCTGTCACAACAGGGCGGGAAACAGCGGGGGCGGCTGTATGCGACTGTATGAGGGGAGCTGCCGCCGGTGAACGGCTCTCAAGTCTCACGTGTCGGTGAGTCTGCTGCTTTCCTTTCACAGGCCCCTGTCGGTCTCCACAACACACCGTCCGCTCCCTCGGTTCTCTCTGTCTCACCCGGCTCCCTGTCTGTTGTCCGGCTCCCTGTCAACTGCCACTTCAGCGCGCCCCCTGCTCCCTTTAAGCTTGCCCCGCCCCTGTTTCCCTGACAACTTCAGTCAAGTCTTTCCTTTTACTCTCCTCCCAGTATCATTCCCTCAGGAACCCTGATGGCGGTCCCCTGGGTACCTGCCCATTCACTGCCTGGGAATCCTCCTCCCCACACTCCCCCACCCTGTAAGCTCGCCAGTCCTCGGGCGAGGGCCTTAGTCTATTGAGCTTGGTCTGTAGGGGTTTCAATGTTCGTTGCCATATGATTTGATCTTGCTCATATCGTTCGGGGGGTTTGCCGACTGTTGACCACTCGGAGCATCTAAGTTCAACTGGGGTAGAGTTGTCTGGGGTGGTGGATATCGGTGGGCTGGTTGGTGGGGGAGGGCTAATTGTGTCAGATGATTCATTACTGCGTGGAGGGCCTCCGGGTCCTGGGAGACAATCTTCGTCGTCGTCGGGTCCCAACATACGGAAGACGGTTCGGATGTCGACGGGGTAGGCTCTGGTTGCTTCGGGTCGAAGGAAGTACATGGGTGTAACATATTACGATGCACAACACGAGTGGGCAGTGTTTCATCCTTTTCAGGTTGTATTTTGTACACCGGTCCATCTGGATGGATATGGCGTAAGACCCGATAAGGACTTTCTTCCCAACGTGGCTCCAGTTTGTTTTGGGGGTGTTGATCTAGCACAAGCACCCGGTCCCCACTTTGGAGGTGAGGAGGCGGGTGTCATGGTTTGAACAGGGTTCTTGCCCTGCACTCACAGGGTTAAGTGTTTGTGGCCTCTTTCTGGATCTGGGAGGGGTATTTATACTCACTCTTTACCAGGGTTCTCTGTCAGCTATACTGTTGTTCTGGTGTGTCTGACCCCTGGTGTGCATGTATTCTGCGTTGCTTGTTTGATTCCCGTGTATGACCCGGCCTGTTCCCTCACTCTGTACTCCGTCTCTCGCTTTGGTACTACTGTCTTCTCCGGTTCTGACCTCCTGGCTTGGCTATCGTTACTCCGTTACAGTTTGTCCCTATTGTACCGTCTATTGCCCGTTCTGGTTTTCTGACCTATTGCTACGTCCTGACTATCCTTTCTGTCTAAACCCCGTGGTACTGTATTGCTATCTGGTGCTTTGACCCTGGCTTCGTCTGGTTTCTGTCTCTGTCTATGCCCCTTGGTAACATTGCCCCGTAGTTACCTTTCTAGGAGTTTCCCTGCAGCTCCTAGATCTGTGGAGCTTAGGCCACGCCCCCAGCAGTCACGTGCTACAGGTCCTGATACTCTGAAGCACGCATCGTCACCGCTGCTGCCCTGCTCCACAGGTATCTGTGAGTACTGTCTTTGTACTCAGGACACCCGCACTGGCACAGTGAGCAAGTGCAGTGCGGTGTTCCTGACATTATAGCTGACCATTTCAGTTTTTTTTTTTTTTTCCCCCTCTGAGAAAAAAAAAAGTGTGTTATCCTCATGGATCCCATACAAGCCTTGGCTGATCAGGTCAAGCACCTGACCCAAATGTTCCACAAACTTAATGTGGAACAGCGCATGATGGCCCAGACCCAGCAACAGTTGGTGGATACAGTACAGGGGGCTGCCTCTGCAGGGGATTCTTGTGCTGGGGATAGAGATGTGTCATTGGCATTCCCAGAATCTCCGGTCAAATTGCCAGACCTTTTCTCAGGGGATAAAAAGGAGTTCAGGTCTTTCAGAGAAGGATGCAAGCTTTTTTTTTCTCTGAGGCCCCGCTCTTCCGGGGATGAGTTCCAGAGGGTGGGGGTCGTCATTTCCCTACTTCGGGGGGCTCCACAGGCATGGGCTTTCTCTCTCTCTTCCTCTGCTCCTGAACGCATGTCTGTGAATTTGTTCTTTGAGGCTCTGGGGCACATTTATGATGAGCCTGATAGAGTGCGTCTGGCAGAGGATATGGTGATGAGTGTGACACAGGGAAGGAACTCTGCTGAATGGTTCTGCTCTGAGTTCAGACGCTAGGCAGCGGAGGTCTCCTGGGATGACGCTGCCCTCCGGGGTTTGTTCTGTAGAGACCTGTCCAAACGTTTGAAAGATGCCCTAGCCCTTCATCCTCCACCGGATTCTTTGGAGGACGCTATGATCCAGGCTGTCCGCATGGACCGTAGGCTGCGGGCAAGAGGGGTCATGCTGCAGGAGACCCCTTTATTCTCCAATCTGAGAGACTCTGCATCTAGTCCTGAGCCCATGGAGGTTGGTGCCACGTCATTGGAGGAAAAAGAGAGGAGACACCGAAGAAACAACCAATTGTGCTTTTACTGTGGATCCGCTGGACATTGGAGAAGGAACTGTCCTTCTTGCCCTTCAGTGAAGCCGTCAGGAAAACGACTGAGTCTGGGTAACAATCGAGGAGGTTGCCCAGACTCCCAGGTACCCTTTTACTCGCTTACTAAAATTCTGCTTCCGGTGGAACTGGAACTTACAGGCGGCCCGGTTGGGACTACCGCCTTTGTTGACTGTGGTTCTTCTATTAATCTGATCGATGCCAAAGTTGTGACTTTTCATAAGATAGGGACAGTCAGGTTAAAAGATCCTGTTAAAATCGTGGCAATTGATTCTTCTCCTATCACCCAGGAGGGAATTTGTTTCATGACTGATACCTTTTCTCTGAAAGTGGGTTCCACTCACGTGGAAAAATTAAGATGTTTTGTCATAAATAATCTGCCGGCTGGACTGATACTGGGTATGCCTTGGCTTCAACGTCACAATCCTACTATTGACTGGGTCACAGGGGAGATCATTCAGTGGGGTTGTATGGCTAATGGTCTATGTTGTAACTTGACAACCCTTGTCACCCCAGTAAAATCTGTGTCAGTGTCGTCTGTTGATCTGGAAGGTATTCCGGAGTGCCTGAAAGATTTTCAAGACGTATTTTCTGAAAGTGAGGCTGAGACGCTACCACCACATGGACCCTTTGATTGTGCCATTAATCTAGTCCCTGGAGCCAAGTTACCCAAGGCTCGCCTGTTCAATTTGTCCGGGCCCGAACGTCTAGCCATGAAGGAGTACATTACTGAGAGTCTCCGCAAAGGGCATATTAGGCCTTCTGTTTCACCTGTGGCAGCGGGCTTCTTTTTTGTTAAGAAAAAAGATGGTGGTTTGCGGCCGTGCCTCGACTTTCGGGAATTAAACAAAATTACTGTGAAAAATACATACCCTCTCCCCCTAATTCCTGATTTATGTAACCAACTCACCGGGGCCAAGTGGTTCTCTAAACTGGATTTACGTGGGGCATATAACCTTATAAGAGTCCGTGAAGGGGACGAATGGAAAACAGCATTCCTGACGACTGAAGGGCTGTTCGAAAACTTGGTTATGCCCTTTGGTCTCACCAACGCTCCTGCTGTTTTTCAGAATTTTATTAATGTAATTTTCTCTGATTTAATCGGTCGTTTTGTGGTTATCTATTTGGATGACATTCTGGTGTACTCGGTGGACAGTCAATCTCACTTGCACTATTTGCGGATGGTTCTCATGAGACTGAGGGAGAATCATTTGTATGCCAAGCTGGAAAAATGCTCATTTTTCATGCAAGAAGTATCCTTTCTGGGGTTGATTGTGTCAGGAGAGGGGTTCCGCATGGATCCTAAGAAAGTCCAGGCTGTTACGGAGTGGGTGCAACCTCATGACTTGAAAGGGTTGCAACGATTTTTGGGTTTTGCCAACTTTTATAGGAAATTTATTAAGGGCTTTTCGCAGGTGGTAAAGCCTCTAACGGACCTCACTCTCAAGGGAGCTGATGTAAAAAATTGGTCTGTAGCTGCAAAAAACTCTTTCATGACATTAAAAAAGTGCTTTTCTTCAGCCCCTGTATTGGTACAACCCGACCCGTCAAGACCTTTTGTCGTGGAGGTTGACGCCTCGGAAGTGGGGGTGGGGGAAGTTTTGTCTCAGGGCCCTCCTCCCCTTACTAACCTGAGGCCTTGCGCCTTCTTCTCTAAAAAATTTTCCTCTGCTGAGAGAAATTACGATGTCGGCAATAGAGAGTTGTTGGCGGTAAAGTTGGCTTTTGAAGAATGGAGGCACTTCCTGGAGGGGTCTGTTCATCCCATTACAGTCATCACTGATCACAAAAATTTGGCCTATATCGAGTCTGCCAAGAGATTGACCCCCAGACAGGCTCGGTGGGCACTTTTTTTTTCTCGTTTTCAGTTTACCATCACATTCCGCCCGGGATCTAAAAACATCAAGGCTGATGCCTTATCCCGAAGCTTTGATTCGGTGTCCCCTCCAGAACCTCCCTCCTCCATTCTTCAGCCAGGAGTAGTGGTGGCCGAAATCTCATCTGAGTTACAGAGAGGGATTTTGGAGGCCCAGGCTCGGGCTCCAGGTGGTAAACCCCCGGGTAAATTGTTTGTACCGGAACGTTTCCGTCTCGGACTTATGCAGGAATTTCATGATTCTGTGTTGAGTGCTCATCCTGGGATTGCAGCTACCCGGGGGGCAATTGCGAGGGATTTCTGGTGGCCCTCTATGGTAACAGATATTAAAAAGTTTGTGACTGCATGTGGGGTGTGCGCTCGTTCTAAAAGTTCTCAGGTCCGGCCGGCCGGGGAATTGGTGCCTTTGCCAATTCCGGATAGACCATGGACACATTTGTCCATGGATTTTATCACAAATCTTCCCCCTTCCAGGGGCAACTTGGTGATATGGGTGGTGGTGGATAGGTTTTCAAAACAAGCTCACTTTGTACCTCTTCCCGCGTTACCATCTGCTGAAACCCTGGCCCACTTATTTATGCAGCATATAATTAGGTTACATGGAGTGCCTATGAATGTGGTGTCAGACAGAGGGGTACAGTTTGTAGCCAGGTTCTGGAGGGCTTTTTGCAAAAAGCTGGGGATTTCGTTGTCCTTCTCCTCTGCCTACCACCCAGAGTCTAATGGACAGACGGAGCGCACGAACCAATCGTTGGAGCAGATTCTGAGATGCTTGGCCTCTTCCAGGCAGGAGGACTGGTGTGAGGTATTGCCCATGGCAGAGTTTGCATTCAACGGTCGTGTGAGTCAGTCTACTGGGAAGTCTCCTTTTCAGGTCAACTATGGCTTTAACCCACATTTTGGAGAGTTTTCCCGTATGGATTCAGGTTGTCCTGGTGCTGAGGATGTGACACAACGTCTTAGAATTCTTTGGAGGGAGGTTCAGAGGAATATTTCCAAGGCCCAGGAAAACTATAAGCGGTTTGCTGACAGGAGGAGGGGGCCAGGTCCAGCATTTGCAGTAGGGGAGAAGGTGTGGCTATCCACCCGCAATATCAAGCTTAAGATACCTTCTATAAAGCTGGGCCCCAAGTTTATTGGCCCATACAAAGTTGTGGAGGTTGTTAACCCAGTAGCCTACCGACTGCAGCTGCCCACCTCCTTTAAAATTTCTAATGTCTTCCACAGGTCCCTGTTAAAGCCTGTGGGGACGGTGAGAGAGGATCCCTCATCAAATGCTCCGCCAGTGCTGGTAGAGGGGCAGCTGGAGTATGAAGTAGGGGGCATTGTTGACTTCCGGTGGGTGCGCCGGAGACTCCAGTATCTGATACACTGGAAGGGGTACTCTCTGGAGGATCGGTCATGGGTTCCGGCCAGTTCGGTGCATGCCGATCGTCTGGTGCGGGCTTTCCACGCCAGATACCCAGACAAGCCTGGGGGTCCAGTGGTCCCCCATTAAGAGGGGGGTACTGTCATGGTTTGAACAGGGTTCTTGCCCTGCACTCACAGGGTTAAGTGTTTGTGGCCTCTTTCTGGATCTGGGAGGGGTATTTATACTCACTCTTTACCAGGGTTCTCTGTCAGCTATACTGTTGTTCTGGTGTGTCTGACCCCTGGTGTGCGTGTATTCTGCATTGCTTGTTTGATTCCGGTGTATGACCCGGCCTGTTCCCTCACTCTGTACTCCGTCTCTCGCTTTGGTACTACTGTCTTCTCCGGTTTTGACCTCCTGGCTTGGCTATCGTTACTCCGTTACAGTTTGTCCCTATTGTACCGTCTATTGCCTGTTCTGGTTTTCTGACCTATTGCTACGTCCTGACTATCCTTTCTGTCTAAACCCCGTGGTACTGTATTGCTATCTGGTGCTTTGACCCTGGCTTCGTCTGGTTTCTGTCTCTGTCTATGCCCCTTGGTAACATTGCCCCGTAGTTACCTTTCTAGGAGTTTCCCTGCAGCTCCTAGATCTGTGGAGCTTAGGCCACGCCCCCAGCAGTCACGTGCTTCAGGTCCTGATACTCTGAAGCACGCATCGTCACCGCTGCTGCCCTGCTCCACAGGTATCTGTGAGTACTGTCTTTGTACTCAGGACACCCGCACTGGCACAGTGAGCAAGTGCAGTGCGGTGTTCCTGACAGCGGGGTTGTATTCTTCCCTGGGTGCTCCCAGTCTCGGAGCTTGGTGTGTACAATTCGGTGAAGAGTTTGGAGCCGATGACGATGATTTCGGATCCAAGACGACACTCCAGTCCAGGGCTGAGGTTCTTCGAGGTCTAACTCCACCTCCATGATCCCTTTACCTTCTCGCCCAAACAACAGGGAATAGGGGGTATAGCCAGTCACTCGATGTACCCTATTGTTATAGACCCAAACTAATTCGAAAACATATTCGGGCCAACGGGCCTTCTTGTCACTCTCCAGAGTGCGCAACATCTGAATCAATGTCCGATTAAATCGTTCACAAGCCCCATTCCCTTGCGGGTGATACGGTGTGGTCCGGGATTTGTCAGTTCCATAGAGGTGATGTAGTTCTTCCATGACTTTGCCCAAAAAACATGCTCCCTGATCAGAATGTATTCTGTTGTGGGTTCATTTTCCCCTTCACTACTGAGGCCCGAGGAACTCCCTCTTCTGGTAAAGAAAGGTAGTGAGCCTGATTATCAAACACCTGGGCCTGCTAATGATTATGACTGGCTGAGTGGAGTTACTGACTGGATATAAGGCTGCCGACGCCCTTCTGCCCTGCGGGTGATTTCTCTGTGGGATCCTTGGAGACCAGTCTGAATTCCTGCTCTTCTAAAGCTAAGTTTTCTGCTCGGCTTTTTGCATTTGTGCTTTGACTCTGTTTTGCCTTGTTTTTCTGGATTTCTGCCATTCCCTGCTGGGGTGTGCTGAATTCCTTTAGCTCTGTCTTCTGAAAATACCTGAGTGCTGATTTAGTTTTTGAAGCCTAGCTGCTTCAGGGTCTTTTTTCATATCAGCTTGTTGGCTTATGTCTTTGATAGGGTTTTGGCAGATTGCAGACAGCAACCTTCCTTTCCTGTTCTGTGTAGTTAGCTTGGGCCCCATCATTTGCTCAGCCTATCTTTCTATCTGTGTGAGTGTTTTTTCATCTTGCTTCACCGTCATTATATGTTGGGGGCTGCCTTTTACTTTGGGGTCTGCTCTGGGGCAGTTTAGATTTCCTTTTCTGTCTTTAGGCTATTTATCTCTCCGACTGTGATCGAGGGGTCTAGGGCATCGTATGAACCCCCCACGGCTACTGCTAGTTGTGTTGATAGGTTCAGGGGTCTGCAATCTGATAGTTGCCAACTTCTCTGGTTTTCTGGACGTAGCTTCTATTTTTGTGTCTGCCTCCTACGGTGACTCAATCATAACAGTATTCGTTGAGGACAGCCGTATACTTGTATAAAGTTTCTACAAATTGCGGAGGCAGCTGACTCTGCGGTCTGTTCCCGAGTGGGGGTGACCACAGCGAACTTAGTGAAATGATCTACGTGTTCGTATCCCTGAAATGCGGTCCCAATGGTCAAATAATCCACCGTCCGGAGCTCGAGGGACGCTGAGGTCACAATAGTCTGTGTTGCGGCTCGCTGAGCGGGTGGTTTGGCTAATTAACACAACCGGCAGGTCCGGCAAATTTAGTCCACAACAGCCGGCAAGCGCAGGTGGTCAGCTTTCTGTTGCAGCCATTGCAAAGTTTTTTTTGTTCCGAAATGGGCCCCTTTTTCGTGAGCCTCCCGAGCCAATACGTGAAGCTGGGCTCCTGGCGTAACCACCTGCCAAACCGTCATCGAGGTTGTTTGTGATGTTATTTTACGATACAATAATCCCTTTCGGAAAACCAACCTCTCCCATTGTTGCAGCATAAGCAACAGGTCTTGAGGCAAATTTTGTCGTTGAGAGTCAGTGGGTAATTGCCCAGCGGCGACCCATGTCCTGTTAAGGCCAACCTCTTCGTCTTCTTGTTGCTGCTGTATCCACTTATCCCGGGATTGTTCCAGTATTCCCCTTGGGGTCTCAGATGAAGATATCTTTTTATTGTCAGTTGTGAGCACGGTAGCAGTGAGAGCGAATGGGATTTCCCCCCCTTCCAATTCTTCGTCTCGATTCTGCCCTGGAGTTGTATGTCCACGCAGGGACTCAACAATCCTAACAACACTTTCTTATTGCAATGCGATTAACCCGGTTTGCCCGGGTGCTATGGGCCCACGTATAACCTAACTACGGGTCCTTATCTCCTATATTAAACTTATCCTTCCAGGGGGTCTGTTAGGATCACAAGCATGGCCGCGTAGAGATCGCTGATGCGGCTGCCTTGACGCCTCGATATTCCGGGACGGAACTGGGCTCGACAGGCCCTGGTTTTCTGGACGTAGCTTCTATTTTTGTGTCTGCCTCCTACGGTGACTCAATCATAACAGAATCACCTGCCATACCGCAGATCCTAGGGTACTCAATAGCAGGAAAGAATTGTAAAAAAAAAAAAAAAAAGTGTGATATTTTTTCCTCTATATCTCTGAGGCCGTAGGGGGAATTTTTTTTTCTCTCAATGGAGATAAAGCAATTGTCTGATCATGTGGAGCAGCTCGCTGCGGAAGTACGGCGAATTTCCGCCTACCTTGATCATTCACATGCTGCTGAACCAAAGATTCCTACACCTGATGTACTTTTTGGGGATCGGTCTAAATTTTTGAATTTCAAAAATAATTGTAAATTATTTTTTGCCTTGAAGCCTAACTCGTCAGGGAGCTCCGCGCAGCAAGTTAAAATTGTCATCTCTTTGCTGCGTGGCGATCCCCAGGATTGGGCGTTTTCTTTGAAACCAGATGATCCTATTCTGACTAATGTGAACGCATTTATTCAGGCCTTGGGGTTGTATGACGAACCTAATGCCATTGATCAGGCTGAAAAGACCCTGCTGGCATTGAACCAGGGTCGAGATTCTGCAGAATTGTACTGTAAAAAAATCCGAAGGTGGGCAGTACTTACTACCTGGAATGATAATGCCTTGGCTGCTCTCTTTCGGAAGGGGTTTTCAGAAGCCGTAAAAGATACTATGGTGGGATTTCCTGTTCCCTCTGGTCTTGACGATTCTATGTCATTAGCCATTCAGGTTGATCGGCGTTTGCGCGAACGCAAAGCTGCACGAGAGGTGTTGCCACTTATTGAACAAATGTCTGAACCTATGCAATGTGATAGGGTTTTCTCCTGAGAGCAGCGTCAGGAGTTCAGAAGGCGTAATAAGTTGTGTTTTTTCTGTGGAAATGCCTCGCATATTATTTCTGTCTGTCCTAAACGAGAGAAACGCTTTGCACACACGTTTTCTGTTGGTGGTGTTCAACCTAAGTTTCTTCTGGCTATTACTCTGATCTGCTCCCTTTCCACATTTTCCGCCAAGGCTTTTGTGGATTCGGGAGCAGCCCTAAACCTAATGGACTTGGATTTTGCTAAACGTTGTGGATTTCCGATGACACCTCTACAGACGCCTATCCCTTTGAGGGGGATTGATGCTACTCCTTTGGCTAAAAATAAACCTCAGTTTTGGACCCAGGTGGTAATGCGGGTCGCCCCAGACCATCAAGAAAATTGCAGATTTTTGGTGTTGCATAATCTGCATGATACTATTTTTTTGGGGTTTCCCTGGTTACAAATTCATAATCCAGTTTTGTATTGGAAATCTGTGTCTGTGGTGAGTTGGGGTTGTCAGTGTGCCTTTAGTGAGGCTCCGGTGTTTTCCACCTCTCCTCAGTCGCATGATGTTCCTGATTATTTGGCGGACTTTTATGATGTATTTAGTGAGAATGAGTCTGTGTCTCTGCCTCCTCATAGGAGTTATGACTGTGCAATTGAACTGAGCCCGGGGTGTAAATTTCCCAAGGGTCGGCTCTTCAATTTATCTGTACCCGAGCACGAGGCTATGCGATCCTATATTAAGGAGGCGTTGGAGAAGGGTCATATTAGACCATCCTCGTCACCCTTAGGTGCCGGGTTTTTTTTGTAGCCAAAAAGGATGGATCATTGAGACCTTGTATTGATTATCGTGCCCTCAACAAAATTACTGTTAAATATCAGTATCCGTTACCCCTGATTTCTGATCTATTCTCCAGAGTTAAAGGTGCTTGCTGGTTTACCAAGCTTGACCTCAGGGGGGCGTATAATCTTATTCGCATTAAGCATGGGGATGAATGGAAGACGGCGTTTAATACTCCGGAGGGACATTTTGAGTACCTGGTGATGCCTTTTGGGCTCACTAATGCCCCTTCTGTCTTCCAGTGCTTCATGAACGATATTTTCCGAGATTTTGTCGATAAATTTTTGATTATCTATCTGGATGATATTTTGATCTTCTCCAAGGATTGGGATTCTCATGTGGAACATATTCGGACTGTGTTCCGGATCTTGAGGGAGAATTCCCTGTATGTCAAAGGATCTAAATGCCTTTTTGGAGTACAGAGGATTTCTTTTTTGGGATTTATTTTGTCCCCGTCAACTATTGAAATGGACCCGGCCAAGGTACAGGCCATTTACGATTGGGTTCAGCCCACTTCTTTGAAGGCCCTCCAGAAGTTTTTGGGTTTTGCTAATTTTTATCGGGAATTTATAGCAAAATTTTCTAGTATTGCCAAGCCATTGACTGATTTGACTAAGAAGGGTGCTGATGTGTTAAATTGGTCTCCGGAGGCTGTTTCTTCCTTTCAGGAGCTGAAGCGAAGATTCGCCTCCGCCCCGGTTTTACGGCAACCTGATGTCTCACTTCCGTTCCAGGTAGAGGTGGATGCTTCTGAGATTGGTGCAGGAGCTGTTTTGTCCCAAAAGGATCCTGTAACATCTAAAATGAATCCCTGTGCTTTCTTTTCCCGAAAGTTCTCTCCATCTGAACGTAACTATGATGTGGGGAATCGGGAACTGTTGGCCATGAAATGGGCATTTGAGGAGTGGAGACATTGGTTGGAGGGAGCTAAGCATCAAGTCATGGTCCTCACTGACCACAAGAATTTGATTTACCTAGAGTCGGCTAAGCGCTTGAACCCTAGACAGGCTAGGTGGGCCTTGTTTTTTACACGTTTTGATTTTGTGGTTTCTTTTCTTCCTGGAACTAAGAATGTCAAGGCAGATGCCCTCTCTAGGAGCTTCTTTGCTGATTCTCCTGTGGTGACCAAGCCTGCTACCATCTTAGGCGAAGGGGTAGTTCTTTCTGCCATCTCGCCCGATTTGAGATGTGCTCTGGAAGAGTTCCAGGAGGACAAACCTGAGCGTTGTCCCAGTGGAAAGTTGTATGTTCCTGACCAGTGGAAGAAGAGAGTGATGTCTGAAGTTCATTGCTCTGCTTTGGCTGGTCATCCAGGTATTTTTGGTACTAGAGATCTGGTGAGTCGGTCTTTTTGGTGGCCCTCCTTGTCTCGTGATGTCAGGAATTTTGTGCAGTCCTGTGGGACGTGCTCCCGGTCTAAATCGTGTTCTCGCTCTAGTGGGTTGTTGATGCCTTTGCCTGTCCCCAAGAGGCCATGGACCCATATTTCAATGGATTTCATCTCTGATATGCCTGTCTCTCAAAGGATGACTGTTATTTGGGTGATTTGTGATAGGTTCTCAAAGATGGTTCATCTTGTACCACTCCCTAAGTTGCCGTCTTCCTCTGAGTTGGTGCCCCTGTTTTTACAACAGGTGGTTCGCTTGCACGGGATTCCTGAGAACATTGTATCTGACAGAGGAGTCCAGTTTGTGTCTAGATTTTGGAGAACTTTCTGTTCCAAGCTGGGAATTCAGTTGTCCTTCTCCTCTGCTTTTCACCCTCAGACCAATGGGCAGACAGAGAGAACAAACCAGACCTTGGAGTCATATCTGAGATGTTTTATTTCTGCTGATCAGGATGATTGGGTTTCATTTTTGCCCTTGGCCGAATTTGCTCTAAATAATAGAGCTAGTTCTGCCACTTTGATGTCACCTTTTTTTTGTAACTTTGGATTTCATCCTCGATTTTCTTCAGGGCAGGTGGAGCCCTCTGCCTGCCCAGGTGTTGACACTGCGGTGGAGAGAATGCACCAGATCTGGGACCAAGTGGTGGATAAGTTATCTTTCTCCCAGGAAAAGGCCCAGCGGTTTTCCAACCGACATAGGACCATTGGTCCCCAGTTTAAGGTTGGTGATATGGTGTGGTTATCATCAAAAAATACTGCTATGAAGGTGGCTTCTCCTAAGTTTAAGCCTAGATTTATTGGACCTTACAAGATTTTGGAGATTATTAATCCGGTCTCTTTTCGTTTGTCTCTTCCTGTCACATTTAAAATCTATAATGTGTTCCATAAATCTTTGTTGAAGAGGTTTGTTGAACCTGTTGTTCCGGGGGTGGCACCTCCAGACCCTGTATTGGTTGAAGGTAACATGGAATATGAGGTAGAGAAAGTACTGGATTCCCGTCTGGCTAGACGGAGACTCCAGTATTTGGTTAAGTGGAAGGGTTATGGTCAGGAGGATAATTCCTGGGTCTCTGCCTCTGATATTCATGCCAAAAGATTGGTGCGTGCCTTTCATCGGGCTCACCCTGATCGCCCTGGTGGCGTGGTTGAGGGTTCGGTGACCCCTCCTCAAGGGGGAGGTACTGTTGTGAGTTCATTTTCCCCTTCACTACTGAGGCCCAAGGAACTCCCTCTTCTGGTAAAGCAAGGTAGTGAGCCTGATTATCAAACACCTGGGCCTGATGATGATGACTGGCTGAGTGGAGTTACTGACTGGATATAAGGCTGCTGACGCCCTTCTGCCCTGCGGGTGATTTCTCTGTGGGATCCTTGGAGACCAGTCTGAATTCCTGCTCTTCTAAAGCTAAGTTTTCTGCTCGGATTTTTGCATTTGTGCTTTGACTCTGTTTTGCCTTGTTTTTCTGGATTTCTGCCATTCCCTGCTGGGGTGTGCTGAATTCCTTTAGCTCTGTCTTCTGAAAATACCTGAGTGCTGATTTCGTTTTTGAAGCCTAGCTGCTTCAGGGTCATTTTTCATATCAGCTTGTTGGCTTATGTCTTTGATAGGGTTTTGGCAGATTGCAGACAGCAACCTTCCTTTCCTGTTCTGTGTAGTTAGCTTGGGCCCCATCATTTGCTCAGCCTATCTTTCTATCTGTGTGAGTGTTTTTTCATCTTGCTTCACCGTCATTATATGTTGGGGGCTGCCTTTTACTTTGGGGTCTGCTCTGGGGCAGTTTAGATTTCCTTTTCTGTCTTTAGGCTGTCTTAGGGCAGCACGGTGGCTCAGTGGTTAGAGTTAGTGGTTAGAGTCCTGGGTTCGAATCCCACCAAGGACAACATCTGCAAGGAGTTTGTATGTTCTCCCCGTGTTTGCGTGGGTTTCCTCCGGGCACTCCGGTTTCCTCCCACACTCCAAAAAACATACTGATAGGGAATTTAGATTGTGAGCCCCATCAGGGACGGACAGTCAGTGATGAAAATATGTGCAAACTGTAAAGTGCTGCGGAATATGTTAGCGCTATATAAAAATAAAGATTATTATTATTATTATTATTTAGGCTATTTGTCTCTCCGGCTGTGATCGAGGGGTCTAGGGCATCGTATGAACCCCTCACGGCTACTGCTAGTTGTGTTGATAGGTTCAGGGGTCTGCAAACCGATAGTTGCCAACTTCTCTGGTTTTCTGGACGTAGCTTCTATTTTTGTGTCTGCCTCCTACGGTGACTCAATCATAACAGTATTCGTTGAGGACAGCCGTATACTTGTATAAAGTTTCTACAAATTGCGGAGGCAGCTGACTCTGCGGTCTGATCCCGAGTGGGGGTGACCACAGCGAACTTAGTGAAAGGATCTACCAGTGTTCGTATCCCTGAAATGCGGTCCCAATGGTCAAATAATCCACCGTCCGGAGCTCGAGGGGCGCTGAGGTCACAATAGTCTGTGTTGCGGCTCGCTGAGCGGGTGGTTTGGCTAATTCACACAACCGGCAGGTCCGGCAAATTTAGTCCACAACAGCCGGCAAGCGCAGGTGGTTAGCTTTCTGTTGCAGCCATTGCAAAGTTTTTTTTGTTCCGAAATGGGCCCCTTTTTCGTGAGCCTCCCGAGCCAATACGTGAAGCTGGGCTCCTGGCGTAACCACCTGCCAAACCGTCATCGAGGTTGTTTGTGATGTTATTTTACGATACAATAATCCCTTTCAGAAAACCAACCTCTCCCATTGTTGCAGCATAAGCAACAGGTCTTGAGGCAAATTTTGCCGTTGAGAGTCAGTGGGTAATTGCCCAGCGGCGACCCATGTCCTGATAAGGCCAACCTCTTCGTCTTCTTGTTGCTGCTGTATCCACTTATCCCGGGATTGTTCCAGTATTCCCCTTGGGGTCTCAGATGAAGATATCTTTTTATTGTCAGTTGTGAGCACGGTAGCAGTGAGAGCGAACGGGATTTCCCCCCCTTCCAATTCTTCGTCTCGATTCTGCCCTGGAGTTGTATGTCCACGCAGGGACTCAACAATCCTAACAACACTTTCTTATTGCAATGCGATTAACCCGGTTTGCCCGGGTGCTATGGGCCCACGTATGACCTAACTACGGGTCCTTATCTCCTATATTAAACTTATCCTTCCAGGGGGTCTGTTAGGATCACAAGCATGGCTGCGTAGAGATCGCTGATGCGGCTGCCTTGACGCCTCGATATTCCGGGACGGAACTGGGCTCGACAGGCCCTGAAGAGACGATACCGGTGGGGCGCAACAGGCCCTGAAGAAAAATGCTGGTTGTCACGCTTACTGTGACAGCAGTCAGGAGTGGTGTGCCTGTCAGGTGGCAGAGATCCCGGTTCAGATAAT
Source organism: Dendrobates tinctorius (assembly GCF_039654945.1). NCBI lineage: Eukaryota > Metazoa > Chordata > Amphibia > Anura > Dendrobatidae > Dendrobates > Dendrobates tinctorius. Next base: position 32,255,486 of record NW_027361771.1, read on the forward strand.
GCATTGGAGGCGCGGTAGTCACAGAAGCCGGGTAGGAGAACGGCGTCAGGTAAGAAATCCTGCTCCAGGACCTTCGGGAGGGGAGGAGCGGCAGAGAAGCTCTCAGTGCCCGCAGGACCTTCCTACCATGTGACCGCACGTCAAGGGAGTGGGCGGAGCTCATCTCCGAGATACAGCAGCGCTGGTCAGAGGAATCAGTGCTACAGAGATTAATCAATAACCGTAATCAGAAGAGCCAAGGGGTCATACATGGGTCAGGCAACGTAGTACAGGAGCGAGAAATAGCGGGTAGTCAGGAGAAGCAGAGGGTCAGAACACGAGATAGCAGCAGAGGTATCAGAGGGGCAAACATAAAGAGGTCAAGACAAAGCCAGGGGGTCATACACGGGTCGGGCAGACAGGCACCAAGTCAGAATCCAAGAGACGTAAACCGAGTCCAAAACAGGTCATACACCAGGCAAACGTACAGGAACAGGCGAGAGGCACAAACGGAGCAGGGTCGGGCACACTCACACTAGGAGTATAAACGACAGGGAGGGGTGCTCACCTGAAGCTATAAAAACCCTCCCTGACTCCAAAAAGAGGCTCTCCCTATTAACCCCTGCACCACCTGTCCAGGATCCTGAATAAACCATGACAGTACCCCTCCTTCAATGGGGGGCCTCCGGACCCCCAGGTCTCCCTGGGTAGCGCGCATGATACGCCCTGACCAGACGATCTGCGTGCACTGACCTGGCCGGTACCCATGATCGATCCTCCGGACCATATCCCTTCCAATGGACGAGATACTGTAGAGACCCGCGAACCCATCGAGACTGCACGATGTTTTGTACCTCGAATTCCATATGACCGTCCACCGACACCGGGGGCGGTAAAGGTGTGGGTTCCTCCCACACCGAACCTAACTGGTTTCAGTAAGGATCTATGAAAAACGTTATGCAATTTCAAAGAGGGCGGAAGGAGCAAGTGATAAGCCACCGGGTTAATCACTTCTGTTATCACATAGGGCCCAATAAATTTGGGGCCCAACTTCGCGGAAGGCAGTTTTAATGTTATGTTTCGTGTCGAGAGCCATACCTTATTCCCACAGTGTAAAGTCTGACCCGGATCCCTTTTGTTATCAGTGAAATGTTGGTATTTTTCCTGCGCCTTCCCAATCTGTCTGACCGAATCTTCGACCCCCGGGACAGTTTGAATCCAAACGTGAAAACGCACCAAAATGCAGATTTAATCCCAGATTAATGAAAAAAGGTGACCTACCAGTGGATTGATTAATCCAGTTATTAAAAGCGAACTCCGCCAAGGGCAATGCGTCACATCAGTCATCTTGCAATGTTGAAGTCAAACACCGGAGGATTTGTTCCAATGACTGATTGGTGCGCTCCATTTGTCCGTTGCTCTCTGGGTGGTAGGCTGAGGAGAAAGACAGAGAAATCCCCAACTTCCTACAAAAAGCTTGCCAAAATTTTGCTATAAATTGTGTCACCCTATCGGATACAATATTTGTCTGTACCCCATGGAGACGGAATGATTTGGGAAAGAAAATGCTTTGAAAGAACCTCGGCTGAGGGTAATTTGGCCATGGGTACGAAATATGCCATCTTTGAAAATCTATCTACGACTACCCAGACCACCGTATTACCCCGGGATGGAGGGAGATTGGTGATGAACTCCATGGACAGATGAGTCCATGGTCTTCTCGGAATTGGCAAGGGTACCAATTCCCCGGCCGGCAGGAAATGAGAGCTCTTTGAACGGGCGCAAACACCACAGGCTGTGACATGCTTCTTAATTTCTGCAGACATAGATGGCCACCAAAACACTCTTTTTACTGCCTCACATGTGGCCGCAATACCTGGGTGAGCACTCAACATGGAGTCATGAAACTCCCGTAAAAGCTCAGAACGCAAATGCTGAGGTACAAACAATCTATGAGGAGGCTTGGCCCTTGGAGCTAAAGATTGAGCCCCCACAATCTCCCACTCCAATTCTGACGAAAGTTCAGCTATAACCACCCCGGGTTGAAGAATGGATGACGGTGGCTCGGGGGCAGACAATGGTTCAAAACTTTATGACAATGCATCCACCTTCACGTTCTTAGATCCAGGCCGGAAAGTGATAGAGAACTGAAACCGAGGAAAAAAAAAAAGTGACCACCGGGCCTGTCTGGGAGTTAATCTTTTCGCTGTTTTAATGTACTCCAGATTTTTGTGGTCAGTGATGACCATAATTGGGTGCTCTGCCCCCTCCAATAAATGTCTCCATTCTTCAAACACCAACTTTATTGCCAGGAGCTCCCTATTCCCCACATCGTAATTTCTCTCCGCCGGAGAATTTTTTGGAGAAAAATGCACAGGGTCTGAGATTAGTTAGAGTAGCTGGCCCTTGAGACAAAACAGCCCCCACCCCCACCTCGGAAGCATTGACCTCCACATCAAATGGCAGGGATGGATCAGGCTGTACCAGAATCGGAGCAGACATAAAACAATTCTTCAGAATAAAAAAAGATTGTTTGGCCGGGAGAGACCAATTTTTTATATCGGCCCCTTTACATGTGAGATTGGTGAGGGGTTTCACTATCTGTGACAAGCCCTTAATAAATCTCCGATAATAATTTGCGAATCCCAAAAAGCGCTGCAAACCCTTTAGGTCCTGGGGCTGAACCCACTCTGCAATGGCCTGCACTTTTTTGGGATCCATCCGAAACCCCTGTGGAGAAATTATAAGCCCTAAAAAGGTCAGCTCCTGGACAAAAAATGCACACTTTTCCAATTTGACAAACAATTGATTCTCCCTGAGTCTCTGAAGAACGGTTTTTACATGTGATAAATGAGAGTGCTCGTCAGTTGAATAAATCAAAATATCGTCTAACTAAATGACAACAAAGCGGCCAATTAGGTCCGCAAATATTACGTTGATGAAGTTTTGAAAAACTGCTGGAGCATTAGCGAGACCAAATGGCATTACAAGGTTCTCAAATAACCCCTCAGTGGTGAGAAAAGCAGTTTTCCATTCATCCCCCTCTTTTATTCTTATCAAATTATAAGCCCCCCTAAGATCTAATTTGGAGAACCATTTTGCCCCCGAAAGTTGGTTGCACAGATCTGGAATCAGGGGTAAGGGGTATGCATTCTTGATGGTAATTTTATTGAGCTCCCGAAAGTTGAGGCAGGGACGCAGGCCACCATCTTTCTTTTTGACAAAAAAGATCCCCGCTGCTATCGGGGAAACCGAAGGTCTGATATGCCCTTTACGGAGACTTTCCGTTATATATTCTTTTATTGCCAAACGCTCCGGTCCAGACAAATTAAACAACCGGGCTTTGGGTAATTTGGCCCCTGGAATCAGGTCGATGGTGCAGTCTTATGGCCTGTGTGGGGGTAATGCCTCAGCCTCGCTTTCGGAGAACACGTCCTCAAAGTCCTTAAGGTATTCCAGAATACCCTCCAGACAAACAGAAGACTCAAAGACAGGTTTAGCAGAGGAAACACAACACACAGCTTTATAGGAATAGTCAATACATTTCGGGCCCCATTTAACAATCACTCTTCTCTCCCAATCAATAACTGGGTTGTGCCGTTGAAGCCATGGCATGCCCAACACCAGCCCGTCGGGCAAATTGTCCATAAAAACACATCTCATCTTCTCAACATGGGAGGAACCAACCTGCAAAACAAAATTATTGGTAACCCAACGAATACCCGAACGGGTGAGAGGGGAAGAGTCAATGGCCACGATTTTCAGGGGGGTCTCCAACCTGACTGTCCCTCTCTTGACCCTGGAGACGGTGCTGGAACTGACCAAGTTCAGGGATGAACCGCAGTCCACCAAAGCTGTAGAAATAAAGCGAGTATTGTCTACCACCAGCTCGATATTAAGCAAAAATTTAGGGTATGAGGAAAAAAGTACCTGAGGATCTTGGCAGCCTCCTCGATCACTACCCAGACCTAGTAGTTTCCCGACGGCTTGGCAGATGCCGGACAAGACGGGCAGTCTCTCCTCCAGTGTCCTGATTCCCCGCAGTAGAAATATAGTTGTTTATCACGCCGGCGTCTCCTCTCCTTTTCTCTGATCGAGGTGGCGCCAATTTCCATGGGTATAGAACTGGCCTCCACCTCCTTGCTTCCAGAGAACAGAGATGTTTCGGAGTGCATCACTCCTCTGGCTCTCAGCCGGCGATCCATCCGCACCACCTGGGTCATGGCCTCGTCCAGGGTATCGGTGGGCGGGTGCAGGGCCAGAGCGTCCTGAAGGCGTTCCGACAGGCCTCTACGAAACAGTCCTCAGAGTGCAACATCATTCCAAGTGACTTCGGCTGACCACCACCGAAACTCCGAACAAAACCACTCCGCAGAGTGCCGAACCTGACGTGCACTCATCACCATGTCCTCCGCCAGGCGTACTCTGTCAGGCTCGTCATAAATACGGCCCAAGGCTTCAAAAAACGCATCTACAGTCATACGTTCGGGTGCAGTATGTGTTAACGAAAATGCCCAGGCTTGTGGGGCAACCCGCAGCAGAGAAATAACTACCCCCACCCTTTGAAATTCTCCCCAGGACGAACGGGGCCTCAGGGAGAAGAATAATTTGCATCCCTCCCAAAAAGCCCTGAACTCCTTTTTGTCTCGGGAAAAGAAATCGGGTAATTTAACCGGAGATTCTGGAGACGTAATGGACACATCCCTACTCTCGGGAGCCATAACCCCTTGCACAGTATTGACCAGCTGTTGCTGGGTGTGGGCCAGACTGCGTTATTGCACGTTCATTTTTTGGAACATTTGTGAGAGCTGCTTAACTTGTTCAGACAGTGCCTGCATAGGATCCATGATAGTAGCAGAAAAAACCCCCACACCCACACACACTAGTCTGGTCAGAAGGAAACGAGGAGAGAAGGAAAAGAACGGTATAGGTCGTTTATAATGTCACGCTTACCGTGACATCAGTCAGGAGTGGTGGGCCTGTCAGGTGGCCGAGATCCCGGTTCAGATAGTGCACTGGAGGCGCGGTAGTCACAGAAGCCGGGTAGGAGAACGGCGTCGGGTAAGAAATCCTACTCCAGGACCTGCGGGAGGGGAGGAGCGGCAGAGAAGCTCTCAGTGCCCGCAAGACCTTCCTACCATGTGACCGCACGTCAGGGGAGTGGGCGGAGCCCACCTCCGAGATACAGCAGCGCTGGTCAGAGGAATCAGTGCTACAGAGATTAATCAATAACCGTAATCAGAAGAGCCAAGGGGTCATACACGGGTCAGGCAACGTAGTACAGGAGCGAGAAACAGCGGGTAGTCAGGAGAAGCAGAGGGTCAGAACATGAGATAGCAGCAGAGGTACCAGAGGGGCAAACATAGAGAGGTCAAGACAAAGCCAGGGGGTTATACACGGGTCGGGCAGACAGGTACCAAGTCAGAATCCAAGAGACGTAAACCGAGTCCAAAACAGGTCATACACCAGGCAAACGTACAGGAACAGGCGGAGCAGGGTCGGGCACACTCAGGGGTGCTCACCTGAAGCTATAAAAACCCTCCCTGACCTCAAAGAGAGGCTCTCCCTAGTAACCACTGCACCACCTGTCCAGGATCCTGAATAAACCATGACACTGGTGGGGCGCAACAGGACCTGAAGAGGTGATGCCGGTGGGGCGCAACAGGCCCTGAAGAGGCAATGCCGGTGGGGCACAACAGGCCCTGCAGAGACGATGCCTGTGGGGCACAACAGGCCCTGAAGAAACGATGCCGGTGGGGCGCAGCAGGCCCTGAAGAAACGATGCCGGTGGGGCGCAACAGGCCCTGAAGAAACGATGCCGGTGGGGCACAGCAGGCGTCTCCTTGCGGCTCTCGTCCCACCGCGGAGTTATGACACAGTCTCTAAATATAACCGTTCACCAACCTCTGCCTGGGGCCCCTTAGCAAACTGGATGGGGGCCTCTCCTGCAGCCTGTAGCGAGGTGGCGCCTCCTGGGCCCGGTGATGACAGGGTCGCAGCTGTGGGAGAAGGCAGGGGGGCAGTGTGCTGACCACTGTAAAGGAATGGTCTGTCGTCGCAGTGGTCAGTGGAGGTCGTGGACCTGTCACAACAGGGCGGGAAACAGCGGGGGCGGCTGTATGCGACCGTATGAGGGGAGCGGCCGCCGGTGAACAGCTCTCAAGTCTCACGTGTCGGTGAGTCCGCAGCTTTCCTTTCACAGGCCCCTGTCGGTCTCTCCACAACACACCGTCCGTTCCATCGGTTCTCTCTGTCTCACCCAGCTCCCTGTCTGTTGTCCGGCTTCCTGTCAACTGCCACTTCAGCGCGCCCCCTGCTCCCTTTAAGCTTGCCCCGCCACCTGTTTCCCTGACAACTTCAGTCAAGTCTTTCCTTTTACTGTACTCCCTGTATCGTTCCCTCAGGAACCCTGATGGCGGTCCCCTGGGTACCTGCCTATTCATTGTCTGGGAGTCTTCCTCCCCACAAAGAAACCTGGGAGACACACCAAACATGTGGAAGAAGGTGCTCTTTTCAGATGAAACCAAAATCGAACTTTTTGGCAACAATGCCAAACGATGTTTGGCGTAAAGGCAACACAGCTCATCACCCTGAACACACCATCCCCACTGTCAAACATGGTGGTGGCAACATCATGGTGTGGGCCTGCTTTTCTTCAGCAGGGACAGAGAAGATGGTTAAAATTGATGGGAAGATGGATGGAGCTAAATACAGAACCATTCTTGAAGTCTGCAAAAGACCTGAGACTGGGACAGAGATTTGTCTTCCAACAAGACAATGATCCCAAAACAAAGCAAAATCTACAATGGAATGGTTCACAAATAAACGTATCCAGGTGTTAGAATGGCCAAGTCACAGTCCAGACCTGGCTAAATCCAATTGAGAATCTGTGGAAAGAGCTGAAAACTGCTGTTCACAAACGATCTCCATCAAACCTCACTGAGCTCGAGCTGTTTGCCAAGGAAGAATGGGCAAGAATTTCAGTCTCTCGATGTACAAAACTGATATAGACATACCCCAAGCGACTAGCAGCTGTAATCGCAGCAAAAGGTGGCATCCAGAAGAAGTGAGAACTGCTGCTGCTCTCTCTGAATGTCAGTTACGTCCAAAGAAAGTGAGAGTTCATCTGCCCATTATCAGCTGTTGACTGGTTGCAGGAAATGTGACATAAAAATTTGTTGCAAGCCCCAGGAGACCCAGTGCCGATGTTGCCGATTGCAATGTGTGCCAACACCAGAGATGAGTTCAGGCTGTTATTATATTACATGATGGAATATAGTAATTGAGAAGGGGTTGTCTACTAGTGGGCAACCCCTTTAAAAACAAAAGTGCAATGCTTAGTCATATACAAAGTGCTCTCAGTGAGAGAAACAAAATAGGAATCTTGTGGGTGTGATACTTTTAATGGTTAACAAATTATAGTGAATGATGTTACAAAGCAAGCTTTCAAGACAACTTACGTCTCTTCATCAGACTGATCTCAACGTAAGTTGTCTCGAAAGCTTGCTTATTTAGTCACCTTCTTTGTAAACCACATATAACTTTAAACATCTCTGGACAGTTTTATTGCATCAGTGTTCTGACTGTATTACAGTTTTATACACCATAATGCCCAGAAAGTTGCCATTCCCATCTAACAAGACTTTAAAGCACCACAGCAGCGGGGGTTTTTTTCAGCACTGTGTTTGGCGCTTTAAATTTAAGTCCCCTGCCCATGTTCTTAGTCACCCTCTGGCGGCTTGTTTTTCAGCACTGCTCTGGTTGCATTTAGAAAATATGCTTCAGCACAACTTCTGTGACTTAAAACGAGCCTTCGATCTTTCAACCCATCTATAAATGGACCAGTTGTAGAAGGCTTTGAAAATGCGAGACAGACAGTACAAAATAATGATTTGTTCTTAATATCATATGTCAGCCATCTTCTATTTGTTCCATCTTTGCGCAAGAAGACTTTTTGGAAATTAGGATCTTCTTTGGTATCTTGTTTTGGGTGATTTTTGAAAAATGAAGACAGTTGGCCAGGGCCTGATCAAGGGCGTGCAAAGTAGTTGATGCTTTCTCCAGAGGTGGTTTCCACACTGAAAGAAGCACTATCTGATGGTGAAAACTCAATAGAACATGATGGAACAGATTGAGAAATTGAAGTCACAGGTACAATATTGGATACCGATGTGACTGGCTCCAATACAGTATGCGATGAACAGGCATCTCCTGGTACAACAGTAGTTAACGTAACATCCTCAGGTTCAGTATCACTTGAAGAAGGGTCAAATGCAGGTGCCAATTCACATGTTATTTCGGCTTCCGTCACTGTCTGAGGAATATTAGCTGTTGTAGGTGTTGTGGCTTGAACAGTTGTGCGGGAGAACAAGTCTGATAGCTTTGCACATTTTGCTGCATCAGCTTCAAGACTCCTCTTCTTTTTTTCCCTGACCTTCTCTGCACCACCTTTCCTTTTTTTGGCTGTGGTTGGATCCATTTTACATTAAAAACACCAATCTGTGAATTAATGAAATTGTTTTGTGTAACCCAAGTTGTAATTCTACAAAAAGTCTAAGCTATATTTTTGTTAGGTTATTTTGAGAAATGATGCGGCTTAATAGTAATAACTCATGGAATAATATTTGATGTACCGTATTTTTCGGACAATAAGACGCACTTTTCCCCAAAATTTTTTTGGGAAAGTGGGGGGTGCGTCTTATGGTCGAAATATACTAACCTCATGCCTGGAGGCTGGTGCCGCGGGGCTCTGTAGTGCGGTGGTGGCAGCGGGCTGTGCTCCGGTGCAGGGGTGGCGGATCTTTGTGCTCCGGTGCAGCGGCGACGGCTCCGCCGGCATTTCCTCCAAGCCCGGAGGCCCCCGCAAATCCCTTGCTGGCCGCCGCCATGTTTCGGTGGCCTCCGGGAACATGGACGCCGGGAAGATGGCCGCCAGTCCGGGGACGGCGCAGGTTCAGATCTCGTCCCGAGATCTCGGGGGACGAGATTCAACATGGCGGTGGCCAGCAAGGGATGTGCGGGGGCCGCCCCTGCATCGGAGCACAGAGAGCCGCTACCCTCACCCCACAGAGCCCAGCTGCCCCAGCCCAGCACAGCCCAGCTGCCCCAGCCCAGCACAGCCCAGCTGCCCCAGCCCCAGCACAGCCCAGCTGCCCCAGCCCCAGCACAGCTGCCCCAGCACAGCTGCTCCAGCACAGCCCAGCTGCCCCAGTCCCAGCACAGCTGCCCCAGCCCAGCCCAGCTGCCCCAGCACAGCTGCCCCAGCCCCAGCACAGCTGCCCCAGCACAGCTGCCCCAGTACAGCTGCCCCAGCCCCAGCACAGCTGCCACAGCCTAGCTGCCCCAGCACAGGCCAGCTGCCCCAGCACAGCCCACCTGCCCCAGCCCAGCTGCCCCAGTATAGCCCAGCTGCTCCAGCACAACCAACCTGCCCCAGCACAGAGCTGCCACCGCACGAGCCTGGACCACTGAATGACCACTGTGACCACTGCTCCACCTGTGCCAGATACCTTCCCAGGTAAGCTGAATTCGGACTGTAAGACGGACCCCCATTTGACACATTATTATTTTTTTCTCTATTTTCCTTCTGAAAATTGGGGTGTGTCTTATGGTCCGGTGCGTCTTATAGTCCGAAAAATACGGTATTTCTTAAACTAAGATCACAAAATAATAAATATATCTATGTCATGTTGACAGTGAACATCTCTGAGCTCCTATAGGCATGCATAAATCTGGAGAAAATTCTATATGATGTATGAGTAAAATGTCTCACTTAGACCCTGTTCACAAGTTTGACTTTTGCAGTGCATCCTTGTTGTGTGTGTTTCTTCGGGGTTCTAACACATTTCAAATACATACTGATAGGGAAATTGTATTGTGAGCCCCAATTCGGACAGTAAAGATAATGTCTGTAAAGTGCTGTATAATTGTATTCTATAATGCTGTAGATAAACCCCCGATCCGACCTTCAAGATAAAAAAAATAAATTTTATTATACTCACTCGGACGCCTGTGCAGGAGCGCGATGCCGGGTAGCCACGAACCAAGCCAGATGGTGGCATCGCAAGAAGATGGGAGGCGCCAGACCTGAACCTGCGACACCCATCAGACTGGACTGCATCGGGCTGCCCCCCCCCCCTCCCGGGTGAGTATAGCAAAACTTATTTTTCTTATCTGGCAGGTCAGACCGGGGGCATTATAGAATGCTGTAGATAAGCCATGAAAGGCAGTGGCCACATCTTACAGTGGCAAAAAGAGGTGACAGGTGAACTTTACTAAAAAGTAGTAAATGAAAATATAAAAACAATACAAAACAAATACAAAGACAAAATGTGCATCAGCACTCAAATAGTCATGAATCCATGTCTGCTTTTGAAAAACATTTGATGTGGCATCTATTTTGAAATTGTATTACAATCCAAATTTTTTAATTCGCTTGTACAAAATAAAATAATACTGCAGGAGGCCTTTCACTCACCGTCACATGTAGTACAGTGTTCTTATTTTTCCTGCTTTTTGGCCCGTCGTGGTGTATACACATCTATTTAAAAAAATTCAATGACTTTAATTGAGGCACACTTCTACCACCACCACTGTATGTGAATTAATGGTGACAGGTCATGGCTACTAAAATGGCTAAGGTACAGTTATTTATACATGTTAACTGCCAGAATTACAAATGTCATTGTCAAAGAAATTTGGCTGACTTAATGGAGATGTTCTGTGACTATTAGTTATCTCTCCACTGGTGATAACTTGTCGATCAGTGTGGAGTCCATCCATGGGCAGCATGTATCAGACTCTGCCTGCATGATCTCAACCAAGTATGTCAGACTCAGAAACACTACAGCTATCACGGTTCCACCCCTCAGTGCATCTGGGATACAGTTACTGACAGCTCAGCTGTCTAACCTGGTACAGGGGCATGCTGCAGCTGTCAGTACCTTGACAGCTCAGTGGTCCAGTCTGGCGATGAGGCGTGCTGCTGTCAGCAATTAATAAGTTTATGGGTATATGCTTTGAGGGTCTTTAAATGTATATGGGAAGGGGACTGTGAGCGATCAAACTGTGGTTTTTGCTGTAGCTACCACCAGACTGTAGGTGGAAGTGATTACTTTGGGTGCCATTATTCTGTGTTGGGGAACAGTAGGGGCCATCATACAGTGTTGGGGTCACTGGAGATCTTAGTGTGTGTGTGTGTGTGACTGTGTATTGAATGGGAATCATGCTGTGTATGTGGAGGGTACTGTGGAGGAATTCACTGTGAGGCTATCCTATCCTGTGTTTGTGGGAAAAATGTGTTGGCTTTATGGTGGCCGTTATTGGGTTACCATAGTGAGTGAGAATACAAAGGGGGTTCAATAGGTAAAAATTACTTTGTAAGTGCTACAATACAAATCCCTCTCACTGCCTTTAATATCTGGGAGATACAGCCTTCTGTGACTGCACCTATGTGCTGTGACCCCACTGACATTTTGTAGTTTGGTAAGGGGAAACCCCAATTAACATATCTGCTAGACCTTTCTCCCCCAGACATGGATTATGGCGTGGGACAGAACGACAAACAGGTATGGTATATTGTTGTTTGTTATTATTGTTTTATTAAAGGAGAACAAGGACTTTGGTGGAATTAGGCGTTAGGTGAGTATAACTGTGCTTGCTATTTTTAAATATAAAAAGTAAAACAGTGTTTTGTTTCATTTATAATAAAGGATTTTTATTTCATAAGTATACCGAGGTGCTGGGGCTGATATATACAGGTGCTGGAGTCTGGTGGAGATACGTTGCTGGGGCTGGGTATATACAGGTGCTGGGGCTGTTGTATATACAGGACCTGTATACACATCAGCCCCAACAACGTATATCCACCAGCACCAGTGTATACACACCAGCCCCAGCATCTACATCACCCCCAGCCCCTGTATATACCAGCTCAGGCAGATGACAGCCCCCCCAGCCAGCCTCAGTCAGCTCAGGCAGATTGCGCCCCCTCCCAGCCAGCCTCAGCTCAGGCAGATTACGGCCCCCCCAGCCAGCCTCAGCTCAGGCAGATTGCGGCCCCCCCAGCCAGCCTCAGTCAGTTCAAGCAGATTAGATTGTGGCCCCCCCAGCCAGCTTCAGCTCAGGCAGATTGCAGCCCCCCAGCCAGCTTCAGCTCAGGCAGATTGCGGCCCCCCCAGCCAGCCTCAGTCAGTCAGCTCAGGCAGATTGCAGCCCCCCAGCCAGCCTCAGTGTCAGTGAGCTCAGGCAGATTAGATTGTGGCCCCCCCAGCCAGCCTCAGCTCAGGCAGATTGCAGCCCCCCAGCCAGACTCAGTCAGTCAGCTCAGGCAGATTGCGGCCCCCAAGCCAGCCTCATTGTCAGTGAGCTCAGGCAGATTAGATTGCGGCCCCCCAGCCAGCTTCAGCTCAGGCAGATTGCGGCCCCCCCAGCCAGCCTCAGTCAGTCAGCTCAGGCAGATTGCGGCCCCCCCAGCCAGCCTCCGCTCAGGCAGATTGCAGCCCCCCAGCCAGCTTCAGCTCAAGCAGATTGCGGCCCCCCCAGCCAGCCTTGGTTAGTCAGCTCAGGCAGATTGAGGCGGCCCCCCCAGCCAGCCTCAGCCCAGGCAGATTGTGGCCCCCCCAGCCAGACTCAGTGAGCTCAGGCAGATTAGAATGCGCCCCCCAGCCAGCCTCAGCTCAGGCAGAGATCAGATGGCCCCCCCATACCCCCCAGGGCCTCTTCTTTATATCTAAACTTACTCAACTCACCCCCGCCAGCTTACTGGTCCTGTCCTGAAGCCTGCTGCCTGAACCAGCGCGCGGGGGTAGGAGGAGTCGCACTGTCACAAGCGCAGCGCAGCAGCAGCCGGCCCGCTCCTCAGCTCCTGGATTCCTGCCTGCCTGGACCGCCCGCCGATGATAGGACAACAATGCACGTCGCACGACACAGTGAGCAGCCACTGACGGCACAGCCACACAGCACGCTCTCTCCGGCTCTGCCCTCAAAGAACGCGCCGCGACGTGCAGCTTCACATCGCCGCGCATTCTTAACCCCTAGGGTGCCAGCCAGATGTGCCCGGGCACCCCAAAATCTGCAGTGCGCGCGCTGCGCACCTTCGAAACCGCCGCCATGCCCGCAAATTTAAAGGGCCGGCGGCGGTTAAAAGAGGCCGGTGGCCGGCGCTGCATTAGCCAGCGGCCCACAATGGCCTAATAACTAGCGGCCCAGCAGGAAAATGCCCGGTTGAGCAGATTACCAATCCGGGCCTGGTGACCGGAGCCACTGTCCTCAGGCTCTCAGATGGAACAATTAACCGAGGCTCCTCCTCCTCCGCTGACACCGTGGAGCGAGAGAGGGCATCGGCCCGGACATTCTTCTCACCGGAAAGGAAATGTAGGGTGAAGTGGAACCGGGAGAAGAAGAGAGACCATCGGACTTGGCGAGAATTTAACCGCTGGGTGGTTTGGAGATAGACCAAGTTTTTGTGATCAGTGTAAACTTGGAAGGGATAGTGAGCCCCCTCTAGGAGGTGTCTCCATTCAGAAAAGGCCAACTTCATGGCTAGCAACTCCCTGTCCCCAATGGAATAGTTCCTCTCCGCTGGCGAGAAGGTCTTGGAAAAGAAGAAGCAAGGATGCTTCCGACTTTGAGCATCCTTTTGGAACAGGACTGCTCCAGCACCGACGGACGAGGCATCCACCTCTAAAATAAATGGCTTATCCGCATTGGGGCGATGTAAAATGGAAGCATTAGCGAAGTGGGACTTGATGGAGAGGAAGGCCTTGGAGACCTCCTCTGACCACAATTTAGGATTCGCTCCCTTCTTGGTGAGGGCCACCAAGGGAGCTCCCAAAGTCGAGAAGTGCGGAATGAATTGGCGGTAATAGTTAATAAATCCCATAAAGCGCTGCGCCGCCTTGAGTGAGTGAGGCTCCTGCCAATCCATCACCGCCTGTAGTTTGGCAGGATCCATGGCCAACCCCTGGGCCAAGATGATGTAACCTAGGAAAAGCAAGGACTCCTGCTCAAACACACACTTCTCCAACTTGGCATATAGGGAGTTTGCCCGTAGGAGATCAAAGACTTTGCAAACATCCCTCCGGTGGGAGTCTATATCTGGAGACTAGATGAGAATATCCCGGAAGATGTCGTTCACAAAGTCTTGGAAGACGGCCGGGGCATTACAGAGGCCAAAGGGCATGACCAGATACTCATAATGGCCATCCCTGGTATTAAAAGCCATCTTCCACTTGTCTCCCTCACGTATGCGTATCAGGTTGTAATGTCGAGGGAGCTATTGAGGGAGGGCTAAATTAACCCTTCACGGTTGACCAAGTGATTTCCAAATTAATCCACAGGGCGTTGCTAGCAACTGGGAATGACTACACGGAGACGGGGGTCTCTGTACGGGAGGATCAAGACAGATCACTAGTCCCGTTTACTTTAGTCACTTCTTTTTAAATATTTTGCTTAATAATGCAAAGTTCTCAACTACCAATAGCATCAAAGTAATGCTTCACTTTATAAGCCAATAATATTGCAAGAAAACCAGAAACTACATATATGTCCATATCCAAATAGCATAGAAAGTAGTATAATGGCATATTCTTCAGAGTAATACACCCCCCCGCATCCCTTATCTTGCACCTGATGAGAAACAGTCTGGTTTCATGAAAGCCTGAACTTTTACCCCAATTACAAAAATGTATCTTAACCCCTTCACCCCCAAGGGTGGTTTGCACGTTCATGACCGGGCCAATTTTTACAATTCTGACCACTGTACCTTTATGAGGTCATAACTCTCGAACGCTTCCATGGATCCCGGTGATTCTGACATTGTTTTCTCGTGACATATTGTACTTCATGATAGTGGTAAAATTTCATTCAAATAACTTGCGTTTATTTGTGAGAAAAATGGAAATTTGGCGAAAATTTTGAAAATTTCGCAATTTTCCAACTTTGAATTTTTATGCCCTTAAATCACAGAGATACGGCACACAAAAAACTTGATAACTAACATTTCCCACATGTTTACTTTACATCAGCACAATTTTGGAACCAAAATTTTTTTTTGTTAGGAAGTTATAAGGGTTAAAAGTTGACCAGCGATTTCTCATTTTTACAACACCATTTTATTTTTAGGACCACATCACATTTGAAGTCACTTTGAGGGGTCTATATGATAGAAAATACCCAAAAGTGACACCATTCTAAAAACTGCACCCCTTAAGGTGCTCAAAACCACATTCAAGAAGTTTATTAACCCTTTAGGTGCGTCACAGGAATTTTTTTGAATATTTAAAACTAAAAAAAAAATACTTCAGGTTCAATTTTTTTTATTTTACCAAGGGTAACAGGAGAAATTGAACTGCAAAAGTTATTGTGCAATTTGTCCTGAGTACGCAGATACCTGATATGTGGGGGGGAACGACTGTTTCGGCGCATGGCAGAGCTCAGAATGGAAGGAGCGCCGTTTGACTTTTTCAATGCAAAATTGGCTGGAATTCAGATTGGACGCCATGTCACGTTTGGAGAGTCCCTGATGTACCTAAACAGTGGAAACCCCCTACAAGTGACCCCATTTTAGAAACTAGACCCCCCAAGGAACTTATCTAGATATGTGGTGAGAACTTTGAACCCACAAGGGCTTTACAGAAGTTTATAACGTACAGCGGTACAATTAAAAAATCATATTTTTTCCACAAAAATGATCTTTTCACCCCAATTTTTATTTTCCCAAGGGTAGCAGGACCCTAAAAGTTATTGTGCAATTTGTCCTGAGTACGCTGATACCCCACATGTGGGGGTAAACCACTATTTGGGCGCATGGCAGAGCTCTGAAGGGAAGCAGCGCCATTTGACGTTTTTGGCTGGAATTGAGATCGGACACCATGTCGCGTTTGGAAAACCCCTGATGTACCAAAACAGTGGAAACCTCCCACAAATGACACCATTTTGGAAAATAGACCCCCTAAGGAACTTATCTAGATGTGTGGTGAGAACTTTGAACCCCCATGGGCTTCACAGAAGTTTATAACATAAAGCCATACAATTAAAAAATCATATTTTTTCAACAAAAATGATCTTTTCACCCTCAATTCTTATTTTTCCAAGGGTAACAGGACCCTAAAAGTTATTGTGCAATTTGTCCTGAGTACGCTGATACCCCACATGTGGGGGTAAACCACTATTTGGGCGCATGGCAGAGCTCGGAAGGGAAGCAGCGCCATTTGACGTTTTTGGCTGGAATTGAGATCGGACACCATGTCGCGTTTGGAAAACCCCTGATGTACCAAAACAGTGGAAACCCCCACAAATGACACCATTTTGGAAACTAGACCCCCTAAGGAACTTATCTAGATGTGTGGTGAGAACTTTGAACCCCCATGGGCTTCACAGAAGTTTATAACATAAAGCCATACAATTAAAAAATCATATTTTTTCAACAAAAATGATCTTTTCACCCTCAATTCTTATTTTTCCAACGGTAACAGGACCCTAAAAGTTATTGTGCAATTTGTCCTGAGTACGCTGATACCCCACATGTGGGGGTAAACCACTATTTGGGCGCATGGCAGAGCTCGGAAGGGAAGCATCGCCATTTGACGTTTTTGGCTGGAATTGAGATCGGACACCATGTCGCGTTTGGAAAACTCCTGATGTACCAAAACAGTGGAACCCCCCCACAAATGACACCATTTTGGAAACTAGACCCCCTAAGGAACTTATCTAGATGTGTGGTGAGCACTTTGACCCCCCCAGTGCTTCACAGAAGTTTACAACGCCCGGGCGTGAAAATAAAAAATTCGTATTTTTTCCACAAACATGATCTTTTAGTCACCATTTTTTTTATTTTCCCAAGGGTACCAGGAGAAATTGGACCCCAAAAGTTGTTGTCCAATTTGTCCTGAGTATGCTGATACCCCATATGTGGGAGAAAACTACTGTATGGGCACACGTCGGGGCTCGGAAGGGAAGTAGTGACGTTTTGGAATGCAGACTTTGATGGAATGGTCTGCGGGTGTCATGTTGCCTTTGGAGAGCCCCTAATGTACCTAAACAGTGGAAACCCCCCACAAATGACACCATTTTGTAAACTAGACCCCCCAAGGAACTTATCTAGATGTGTGGTGAGCACTTTGACCCCCCCAGTGCTTCACAGAAGTTTACAACGCCCGGGCGTGAAAATAAAAAATTCGTATTTTTTCCACAAACATGATCTTTTAGTCACCATTTTTTTATTTTCCCAAGGGTACCAGGAGAAATTGGACCCCTAAAGTTGTTGTCCAATTTTTCCTGAGTACGCTGACACCCCATATGTGGGAGAAAACTACTGTATGGACACACGTCGGGGCTCGGAAGGGAAGCAGTGACGTTTTGGAATGCAGACTTTGATGGAATGGTCTGCGGGTGTCATGTGCGTTTGGAGAGCCCCTGATGTACCTAAACTATTGAAACTCCCCACAAGTGACCCCATTTTGGACACTAGACCCCCCACGGAACTTATCTAGATGTGTGGTGAGCACTTTGAACCCCCAAGTGCTTCACAGAAGTTTATAACACTCGGATGTGAAAATAAAAAAATCATTTTTTTCCACAAAAATGATATTTTTGCCCCCAATTTTTTATTTTCCTAAGGGTAACAGGAGAAATTGGACCCCAAAAATTGTTTTGCAATTTGTCCTGAGTAGGCTGCTACCCTACATGTGGGGGTAAAACACTGTTTGGGCGCATAGCAGAGCTTGGAAGGGAAGGAGCACCATTTGACTTTTTCAACTCAGAATTGGCTGGAATTGAGATCAGACGCCATGTTGCATTTGGAGAGCCCCTGATGTGCCCAAACAGTGGAAACCCCCAATTCTAACTCCAACCCGAACCCCAACACGCCCCTAACCCTAGCCCTAACCCTAGCCCTAACCCTAGCCCTAGCCCTAACCCTACCCCAACCCTACCCCAACACACCCCTAGCCCTAACCCTAGCCCTAACCCTAATGGAAAAATGGAAATAAATACATTTTTTTTTATTTTATTATTTTTCCCTAACTAAGGGGGTGATAACGGGGGGTTTGATTTACTATTTATGGCGGTTTTTATGTTTGGCGGCTGTCGCACGCTAAAAGACGCTTTTTATTGTAAAAATAGTTTTTGCATCACCACATATTGAGAGCTATAATTTTTCCTTATTTTGACCCACTGAGTCATGTGAGGTCTTATTTTTTGCGGGACGAGTTGACGTTTTTATTGGTACCATTTTCGGGCACGTGAAATTTTTTGATCGCTTTTTATTCCGATTTTTGGGACGCAGAATGAACAAAAACCAGCGTTTCATGAATTTCTTTTGGGGGGGGTGCGTTTACACCGTTCCGCGTGCGGTAAAATTGATAAAGCGGTTTTATTCTTCGGGTCAGTACGGTTACAGCGATACCTCATTTAGGTCGTTTTTTTATGTTTTTGTCGGTTTTATGCAATGAAAACTATTTTATATAAAAAATAATTATTTTTGCATCGCTTTATTCTGCGAGTTATAACTTTTTTATTTTTTCGCTGATGATGCTGTGTGGCGGCTTGTTTTTTGCGGGACAAGATGACGTTTTCAGCGGTACCATGGATATTTATATGCGTCTTTTTGATCGCGCGTTATTGCACTTTTTGTTTGGCGGTATGATAATAAATCATTATTTTTTGCTTCGTTTTTTATTTTTATTTTTTAAGGGGTTCGCTAAAGGGGTTAACTAATGGGACAGTTTTATAGGGCAGGTCGTTACGGACGCGGCGATACCTAATATGTGTACTTTTATTGGGTTTTTTTTTTATTATTTTCAAAAAATGAATTTATTGGGGAATATTTTTTTTTTTTTTTACTAATTTATTTGGCGATTTTTTTAAATTTATTTTTACACTTTTTTTTAATTTTTTTTTTACTTTATTACATAGTCCCAGGTGGGACATCACTGTCCTGTGACAGATCGCTGATCTGTCACATCACAGATCACTGTGACAGATCAGCAATCTGTCACAGGCAGTGCACAAGGCTTCCTCATGCCTGCGCTTTGCAGGCACTGAGGAAGCCAGCTTCCCCAGGCCCCCGAAGGCCCCCGTCGCCATCTTGGATTCGGGGGCCTGGAGGAAAGGAGCCCCCGCAGCAGCGCTGCACATTGCGCTGCCGTGGGGGGCTCAGGGAAGCACGGAGGGAGCCCCCTCCCTGCCGATGCTTCCCTTTAACCCCCGGTACACCGCGATCATGTTTGATCGCGGTGTGCAAGGGGTTAACGTGTCGGGGGCGGTCCGTGACCTCCCCTGACACGTAGTGCCGGGTGTCAGCTGTGATAATCAGCTGACACCCGGCCGCGATCAGCGGCGCTCACCACGTGGGCGCCGCTGATCGCGGTAGACGTACTATCCCGTCCCCGGTCATACGGGCCCGGGTACCGTGGACGGGATAGTACGTCTCATGTCAGGAAGGGGTTAAAGCAACAAAAATGGAGAAACAAAACCTTCAGAGAATGGAGAAAATGAAACTTCAGCTCTGATTTTAGTTTTAACCCTTCACAATCCCCCTAGATAATTTTTTTAACACATATGCAGCATCAGAGGTGCTATCCCAAGCTAAGAGCTTGAGTGGTACTGGTCTTCACATGACTGATGCCATGTTACCAGTCATTGCAATATACTAAAGGAACAGAAAAGCGCAATAGGGTCTTATCCGAGTTAATATTAAAAGATTTAAAGAAATTCACTCATCTATTTGTAGGAGAGATCAAGCACATAGGATTCATGGTCAGCTGCTGCACGTCCAAAGGTCAAACCGAGTGACCGCTAATACATCAATTCTTATGGAAATAATTTATGGACTTCCATGTGCTGCTTGACAAAATACAAACATTGTTTGTCATCCCCTGAGGAAGAAGTAGTCCCTACTTCAAAACGCGTTGGGAATAAATGATTAATCTTTCACTGTAAGTGGGATTCTGTATTTTGTCAAGCAGCGCATGGAAGTCCATAAATTATTTCCATAAGAATTGATGTGTTACCAGTCATGGCTGTCGCGGCACACCCGTCCCCCCTGTATACTGCAATTCACGAATAACAATTTTTGATGACGGTGGTGGAGATCTTTTGAAGGTAGCCATGTGCTTGGCTTCAACATCTTTATCAAATATCCTTTTGAGATCGGTGCAGAGAAGAGCAGGGGCGGCAACGCTTTTGGTATCATCATTAGCTGTCTTAGGCCTCTTTCACACATCAGGTTTTCGCCGTCAGGCGCGATCCGGCGCTTTTGACAGAAACCGGATCCGGCGAAATGCAATGCCGGATCCGGTTCCCCCCCATTGACTTGCATTTGCGCCGGATTGCGCCGGATGGCCATGCGTTTCATCCGGTTTTCGCCGGATCCGGCAATGCGTCGCGATCCGGCGTCTGGAAAAAACGGCTACTGTAACGTTTTTTGTCTCCGGCGAAAAAGCCGGACACGCCGGATCCGGCGCGTCCGGCTTTTTCACACAATGAAAGCCTATGAGCGCCGCAATGCGCCTGATCCGGCGAAAGCCGGATCCGGTGGCCGTATCCGGTTTTTTTGGTCTGAGCATGCTCAGTAGCTCTGCCCACAAGACATATATAAAAGCAAGACAGTGGGACCCACAGCCACACCCAACATGCCACCCAAGAAAGCAACCAAGCGCAGCAGGAGAAGGCAGGAGGCCACTGCAGCACCATCAGCACCACCACCACCCCAAATGGAGCAGCAAATGGAACATGCTGAGGAGGGGAGTCCAGCAGCAGATGAGAGACGGTAATTATCAAATCCCCCATTCCTCCAAACTAGGGCCATGGAATATCAAGATATTCATTGGCCCTTTGTTTCTCTTTATTCAACAGCCGCCCAAGAGATGCAGCAGCAGCAGAAATGGCATCACTAGCAGCAGCAACAGCAGCAGCAATACCCACAGCCATGGAGTCTGGCCATCAACAGGACAGCACATCTTCTGGGAGCCCTCCCTCGCATCGTCAGCGTTTGACGGTAAGTTTTTATTTCCAAAATCCATCATCTCTGTAATATATGTCTATTCATTGCCTTTTATTTCAAAACAGGAATCACAAGATGAAGAGGAGCTCCCAGAAGAAGAAGGAAGGGGTGGACAGACACCTGGAGTGGGCTCACAATTGGTAAGTTTTTTGCATCAAACGCAGAAACACAACATCACACTACACACAACACATAGAAAACAATGTTCTGCAGACCACACACAGCAAACAAATGCCTACATCCAAAGACATAACATTTTTTGTTTTCTTCTCTAGTCTTCCCAATCTGGTGCTCGGCCAAGAGGTCCTCGCAGTGCCTCCCAGGGTCGTCGGCGACAGCAACGCGGCGGTCACCAGCGTGTAAGTATAAATATTTTTGCTTTGTTTTTTTGCACTTTTTATTTCATTTCTTTTGTGGAGGCTAATTATGTTATTTTTGTCTTTTTCTTTAACAGCCTTCACAGCGTGCTCCCAACTCTGACGGTGAGGATGGAGGACTCGATGTGGACCACCTCATCGATCTCGTCAGAGAAAGGGAGCCGCTCTGGAATATGGCTGACCGCCGCCAAGCTGACCTTATCGTTACCCGACGACTCTGGGAGGAAATCTGTTCGCTCCTTGTGGGCCGCTGGGAGGACCTCGATGTTCGGGCCCAGATTAAAGAGCGTAAGTATATACAGTACCGGTTGCTTGATGTAAACCAGTGTTTCCCGAACTCCAGTCCTCGTGGTCCCCACGGATCATGTGTTCTGGATTTCTATTTACTATGGAAATCCTGAAAACATGACCCCTGGGGACCATGAGGACTGGAGTTTGTGAAACACTGATGTTGTATACTAACCACTCCTTTCTCGTTTCAGGGAACAGAATTGTGAATCGGTGGCGGTCTGTGAGGGATCGTTTCAAGAAGGAGTTCAATAAAGAGATGCGGGCCCCGAGTGGATCTGGAGGACGCAGGAGCAAGTACAAGTACGCACAAGCCCTGTCGTTCCTCCGGGAAACAATGGTCACTAGAAGGTAAATATTACACACCACATGTGAAAAAAAATGTTAGATGTAACTTTTTTTTTTCAGCCAGGGCCATACCATGTCAGTATTTTAATTGTTTTTTATTCTCTTTATTCCACAGCACGGTGAGCAGCACTCGGGAGCCTGCACGATTGGACCCTTCTGAGGCGATCCCTGAGGAGACCGGCACCGAGGGACACTTCGACCGCCCCGGTACATCTGCACCTTCCCAGCCTTCCCACACATTCGACCCATCTGTCCCATCCACCAGCACAGGAGCATCGTGGCCGCCTACATTACATGAAGCTGCTGGTGAGGAGATCGCTTTCCCTTTACCCCACCCTTCTGCCCCTGCCACCTCTAGTACACCTGCGGGTACTGGGCGACAGCGGCAGAGGGGTCAGGAAAAGAGTTATGCGCAAGAGTTCTTGCATCTGAATGCATCTTTCCAGAACTGTCTAAAAGTCTTGTCAGAGCAAATCTCCGCAGGCTTTCAGCAGATCAACTCCAGCATTCTGGAGGTGAAGACACTTCTGCAAACCATGCATTCAGAAGCAAGATCTTCGCCAAACCACACCTTTTTCAGGTCTGTTGTGGAGCGCATGGCAACACTATCTCCTACCCAGCAGATGCATGTAATGCATTCGTGCCACGGTGCTCTACAGCAGGTTACCTCCCAACCTCCACCTCCCACCACTGTAGTTCCTCCACCTGCACCCCCTCCAGCCACTTTCCATCCTCCCCCTCCTATTACATCTGCACCCCCTCCAGCCACTTTCCATCCTCCCCCTCCTATTACATCTGCACCCCCTCCAGCCACTTTCCATCCTCCCCCTCCTATTACATACCAGCAACCTCACCAGTACCAGCAACCTCCCCAGTACCAGACATCTCCCCACTTCCAGCAACCTGCCCCGTACCAAACTCCTTCCCCGTACCAAACTCCTTCCCCGTACCAAACTCTTTCCCCGTACCAAACTCCTTCCCCATACAACTTTCCATCAACATCATCTGCTCCTACAGTCCCTGCCCAACCCTCCACTCCACCGCCCACCACCTCTTCTGCCTCCCACATGTCCACCCATTCTGTAGCTTTTTCCACACCTTCACCTCTAACTGTTCCTTCCCCACCACGATCCCAGTCCTCTCTCCACACACCCAGTGTCGAAGTGTCCCGCAGCCCCTCCAGCAGTATTTCCACCCCACACTACACAGATTTGTAATGTGTGTTTTTTAATAAAAATGCCCATTGGGTTTAAAACCTTTATTAAAAAAGTTTTTTGCACTTTAAAAACATTTTACAAAAAAAAAAAAAAATTTAAATAAAAGTTAAATTATCGTTTCACAATGGTTGTCTGTCATTTCTTTCTGCGGCGAACTATGTTTAAAAAAAAGGTTAAATACAGGGTATTTAAAAGGTAAAATGGTATTCAAAACTAGGTATATAACTGTGGGTAAATTTTAGCTTTTTGCCACAGTTGTGTTCCTGGTTGTGTTTGAAGCAAAGTATTTCACCTAAAAAGTTGTGTTTATTGTTGGTGATTTCCTAACAATGTACACAACTTTTGTTAAAAGGTGAAATACTTTGCATAAAACACAACCAGGTACACACCTGTGGCCTAAAGCTAAAAATAGTAAGACCATGACAAGATAGCCAACTTTGGTTGGCAAAGGTATACTGTATACTGTTGGTCCAGAAGGTACACAAGTTTGGTTAGGGCACAAATCTTTCACACTCTGTCATCCTGCCAGTGTACTCTGCCTTGAGGTGACCTAAAGTATAGTGCAAAATTGTCCCTCATTACTGAAACCGTCACAGAACTTCTAGTGGTAATATTTCCAATGACAACATCCATCTTCGCCAGTAACTTGCTCTTCTCTCCAACCTGCACTTTCTTCTCTACAACCTGTCAAAGAAGGGCTGTAGGAACATGCTATATATAGTTTTCCAGTAGCCAATCCCGTTCGGAAGGCCACAAGGGTCAATTTTAAAAACCGGATCCGGCGTAATCCGTCGAAAAACGGATAGAAAAACGGATGAACCGGATGAGACGGATCCGGTTTTGTCTGTCAAGAACAAGACGGATCCGGCAGAAAACCGGATCCGGCACATCAGGTTTTACAAAACATTTGCCGGATCCGGCATTCCGGCACGACGCCGGATCGCGCCTGACGCCGAAAACCTGATGTGTGAAAGTAGCCTTAGGCTACTTTCACACTTGCGGTTTTTTGCGCTGCGCACCGTGCGCAGTGCAAACGCACATAAAAAACGCATCATGCGTTTGTGTGCGTTTTTTTGTGGGTTTGGGTGCTTTTTTTGCGTATACGTGCACATTACCATGCGCACGTATGCGCACCCATATAATGGGTGTTTGGCTGTAAAAAAAAGCTTTGCGTGCGCATGCGTTTTTTTGGGGCAAGTTGGACGCACAAAAAATGCAACAGGATGCATTTTGTGCGCCCAAGTGCACACTACAAAAAAACGCATGCGCATACAAACGCGTACAAACGCATGTGTATGTGCACCTATGCGCACCCATGTAAAAGATATGGGGAAAAAAACGCATGCTTTTTTTGCGCTAAAAAACAGCGCAAAAAAACGCAAGTGTGAAACCAGCCTAAGTGCAGAATTTCCTAATACATACAGAAATACACCAAATTACAAGTTTTAGTATCACATATACAGCAAGGATACAGGCAGCAATATGCAACAAGCTTTGTAAGATCCCAGCTAGCCAACCCTCAATTCCCTTAAATAAATTGGCTGGGTTGAGAAAGGAGAAGGTGTCTGACCACAATCTGTCCTTATTACAATCATTATCTTTTATCATATTGATCTCTGAGTCTTTGAATTTCTTCTAACTTTAACTTTTAAGTTCTACCAATAATAATATGGAAAATGCGAAAAACCAAAACATTATGCCCCCTTTATTTTCTATTGGCTTGTTGGGTGATGAGGAGAACTTGATAGGGACCGTCATACAAGGGTTCTAGTCCGTGCTTCCTGACATGCCTTTTCACGACTACCAAATCACCAGGCTTCAGGTTATGACAGGTGTCGGTTTCTGCTGATATGGAGCAGGTTAATTTCTTCTGGAAACTGTTATGATTGAGCCACCGAGGAGGAAAAAAACAAAACACAAGCTCAGCCCAGAAAATCAGAGAGGTTGGAAACTTGCCGATTGCAGACCCCTGATCCTATCACACAACTAGCAGTAGCCGTGGAGTGTTCCTACGGTGATCCTAGACACCTCGTCACAACCGGAGATCTACACAAGCCTAAAGAGAGAAAAGAGAAAAACTGACTGCACCAGAGCAGACCCCAAAGCAATAGGCAGCCCCCAACATATAATGACGGTGAAGCAAGATGAAAACACTAACACAGATAGAAAGATAGGTTGAGCAAACGATGGGGCCCAAGCTAACTAAAAAGGACAGGACAGAAAAGCTGCTGTCTGCAATCCGAGAAAACCCTGCCAAAAAATACTACCAACACAACTGGTAAGCAAAAAGGACCCTGAAGTCACTAGACTTCAAACCCTATATCAGCACTCAGAATATTCTGGAAGCAGAGCAAAAGAGAACACTGATCAAGGAAAAAGAATCCAGCACACCCCCGGCCGGGGATGGCTGAACTCAAAAAACAAGGTAAACAAAACCAAAACTAATAAGTTCAATAGCAGAGCAAAAACTTATCTTTGGGAAGCAGGAATCAGACTGGTCTCCAAGAATCCAGCAGAGAAATCACCAGCGACTCTGAAGGGCGTCGGCTGCCTTATATCCAGTCTGTAGTTCAAGTTACCCAGTCACGATCCACCTGATCAGGTGTTTGGTTTCTTTCATCCAAATCATCCTCACTACCTTCCTTCACCAGAAGAGGGAGATCCTCGGACACAAAAGATGAATGAACAGATGAGCTCACAACAGTACCTCCCCCTTGAGGAGGGGTCACCGAACCTTCATCCAAGCCACCAGGCCGATCAGGATGAGCCCGATGAAAAGCATGCACCAATCTTTCGGCATGAATATCAGAGGCAGAGACCCAGGAATTATCCTCCTGACCATAACCCTTCCACTTAACCAAATACTGGAGTCTCCGTCTAGCCAGACGGGAATCCAGTATCTTCTCTACCTCATATTCCATGTTACCTTCAACCAACACAGGGTCAGGAGGTGCCGCCATAGGAACCACTGGTTCAAAAAACCTCTTCAACAAGGACTTATGAAACACATTATGAATCTTAAATGTGACAACCGAAAAGAGACCAGATTAATAATCTCCAAAATCTTGTAAGGTCCAATAAATCTAGGTTTAAACTTTGGAGAAGCCACTTTCATAGAGATATTCTTTGATGACAACCAGACCATATCACCCACCTTAAACCAGGGACCAATGGTCCTATGCCGGTTAGAAAACCGCTGGGCCTTTTCCTGGGAAAGAGACAACTTATCCACCACTTGGTCCCAAATCTGCTGCATTCTTTCCACCACAGTGTCAACCCCTGGACAGGCAGAAGACTCCACCTGCCCTGAAGAAAATCGACGATGAAACCCAAAGTTACAGAAAAAGGGTGACATCAAAGTGGCAGAACTAGCTCTATTATTTAAAGCAAATTCGGCCAAGGGTAAAAATGAGACCCAATCATCCGGATCAGCAGATATAAAACATCTCAAATAAGCCTCCAAAGACTGGTTTATTCTCTCCGTCTGCCCATTGGTCTGAGGGTGAAATGCAGAGGAGAAGGACAACTGAATTTCCACTTGGAACAAAAGGTCCTCCAGAATCTAGAGACAAACTGAACTCCTCTGTCCGATACAATGTTCTCAGGAATCCCGTGCAAGCGAACCACCTGTTGCAAAAACAAGGGCACCAACTCTGAGGAAGAGGGCAACTTAGGGAGTGGTACAAGATGGACCATCTTAGAGAATCTATCACAAATCACCCAGATAACAGTCATCCTCTGAGAGACAGGCAGATCAGAAATAAAATCCATTGAAATATGGGTCCATGGCCCCCTGGGCACCGGCAAAGGCATCAACAACCCACTAGAACGAGAACAAGGCTTAGATCGGGAGCAAGTCCCACAGGACTGCACAAAATTTCTGACATCACGAGACAAGGCAGACCACCAAAAGGACCGACTCACCAAATCTCTAGTACCAAAAATACCTGGATGACCAGCCAGCGCGGAGCAATGAACCTCAGACATCACTTTCCTCCTCCACTGGTCAGGAACATATAACCTACCACTGGGACAACGCTCAGGCTTATCCTCCTGAAACTTCTCCAGAGCACGTCTCAAATCTGGCAAGATGGCAGAAAGAACCACCTCCTCACCTAAGATGGTAGCAGGCTTGGTCACAATTGGAGAATCGGCCAAAAAACTCCTAGAGAGGGCATCAGCCTTAACGTTCTTAGTGCCCGGAAGAAAGGAGACCACAAAATCAAAACGTGTGAAAAACAAGGCCCACCTGGCCTGTCTCGGATTCAAGCGTTTAGCCAACTCAAGGTAGATCAAATTCTTGTGGTCAGTGAGGACCACAACTTGATGTCTAGCTCCCTCCAACCAATGTCTCCACTCCTCAAATGCCCACTTCATGGCCAACAGTTCTCGATTCCCCACATCATAGTTGCGTTCCGAAGGAGAGAACTTTCAGGAAAAGAAGTGAACCTCCGCTTCAGCTCCTGAAAAGAAGAAACAGCCTCTGGAGACCAATTCAGCAAATCAGCGCCCTTCTTAGTTAAATCAGTCAATGGTTTGGCAATAACAGAAAAATTGGCTATAAACTTACGATAAAAATTAGCAAAACCCAAAAACTTCTGGAGAGCTTTTTTGGCTGCACCCAATCATAAATGGCCTGTACCTTGGCCGGGTCCATTTCAATAGTTGACGGAGACAAAATAAATCCCAAAAATGAAATCCTCTGTACACCAAAAAGACATTTTGATCCCTTAACATACAGTGAGTCTTCCCTCAAAATCCGGAACACAGTCCGAACATGTTCCACATGAGAGTCCCAATCCCTGGAAAAGATCAAAATATCATCCAAATAGATGATCAGAAACTTATCCACAAAATCCCGGAAAATATCATTCATGAAGCACTGGAAGACAGAAGGGGCGTTAGTGAGCCCAAAAGGCATTACCAGGTACTCAAAATGTCCCTTCGGAGTATTAAACGCTGTCTTCCATTCATCCCCATGCTTAATGCGAATAAGATTATACGCCCCCCTGAGGTCAAGCTTGGTAAACCAGCAAGCACCTTCAACTCTAGAAAATAAGTCTGAAATCAGGGGTAACGGATACTGATATTTAACAGTAATTTTGTTAAGGGAGCGATAGTCAATACAGGGCCTTAATGAACCATCCTTCTTGGCCACAAAAAAAAAGCAGCACCCAACGGTGAAGAGGATGGTCTAATATGACCCTTCTCCAATGACTCCTTAATATAAGAATGCATAGCCTCATGTTCGAGTACAGATAAATTAAAAAGTCGACCCTTGGGAAATTTACACCCCGGACTCAGCTCAATTGCACAGTCATAACTCCTATGAGGAGGCAAAGACGCAGACTTACTCTCACTAAACACATCATAAAAATCAGCCAAATAGTCAGGAACCTCATGCGACTGGGGAGAGGTGGAGAAAACAGGAGTGTCACTAAGAGCACACCGACAACCCCAACTCACCACAGAAACAGATTTCCAATCCAAAACTGGGTTATGGATTTGCAACCAGGGGAACCACAGCACTATAATATTATGCAAATTGTGCAACACCAAAAATCTGTAATTTTCTTGATGGTCTGGGGCGACCCGCATTACCACCTGGGTCCAAAACTGAGGTTTATTCTTCGCCAAAGGAGTAGCATCAATACCCCTCAAAGGAATAGGCATCCGCAGGGGTGTCATAGGGAAACCACAACGTTTAGCAAAATCTAAATCCATTAGGTTCAAGGCCGCTCCTGAATCCACAAAGGCTTTAGCAGAAAATGTGGACAGGGAGCAGATCAGAGTAATTGCCAGAAGAAACTTAGGTTGTACACCACCTACAGCAAATGTGTGTGCAAAATGTTTCTCTCGTTTAGGGCAGACAGAAATATTGTGAGCGGCATCTCCACAGAAAAAACATAGCTTATTACGTCTTCTAAACTCCTGACGTTGCGCCCTAGACAAAACTCTATCACATTGCATAGGTTCAGACATTTGTTCAACAGGTGGCAGCGTTTCCCGTATAATTTTACGTTCACGTAAACGCCGATCAACCTGAATGGCTAATGACATAGAATCGTCAAGACCAGAGGGAACAGGAAATCCCACCATAGTATCTTATACAGTTTCCGACAAACCCTTCCGAAAGAGAGCTGCCAAGGCACCATCATTCCAAGTGGTGAGGACCGCCCACTTTCGGAATTTTTGACAGCACAGTTCTGCAGAATCTTGACCCTGGCTCAATGCCAACAGGGTCTTTTCAGCTTGATCAATAGCATTAGGTTCATCATACAACAACCCCAAGGCCTGAACAAATACGTTCACATTAGCTAGAATAGGATCATCTGGTACTAAAGAAAACGCCCAATCCTGGGGATCGCCGCGAAGCAAGGAGATGACAATTTTAACCTGCTGCACAGTGCTCCCCGATGAGTTAGGCTTCAAGGCAAGAAATAATTTACTATCATTCTTAAAATTCAAAAATTTAGACCGATCCCCAAAAAACACATCAGGAGTGGGGATTTTTGGTTCAGCAGCGTGTGAATGAGCAAGATAGGCGGAAATTCCTCACACTTCAGCAGCAAGCTGCTCCACACGATCAGAGAATTGCTTAAACTCCATCAGAAAAAAAAATATTCCTCCTACGGCCTCAGAGAAAAAGAGGAAAAAATATACACACAAAAAAAAAAATTCTGACACCTTTTTTTTTTTTTAAACAATTCCTTCCTGCTTTTGAGTACCCTGCGGTATGGCTGGTGATTCTGTTATGATTGAGTCACCGAGGAGGAAAAAAACAAAACACAAGCTCAGCCCAGAAAATCAGAGAGGTTGGAAACTAGCGGATTGCAGACCCTGTTGTGAGTTCATTTTCCCCTCCACCACTGAGGCCCGAGGAACTCCCTCTTCTGGTGGAGAAAGGTAGTGAGCCAGATTATCAAGCACCTGAGACTAATGATGATGACTGGCTGAGTGGAGTTACTGACTGGATATAAGGCCGTCGACGCCCTTCTGCCCTGCGGGTGATTTCTCTGAGGGATCCTTGGAGACCAGTCTGAATTCCTGCTCTTCTAAAGCTAAGTTTTCTGCTCAGCCTTTTGCATTTGTGCTTTGACTTTGTTTTTGCTTTGTTTTTCTGGATTTCTGCCATTCCCTGCTGGGGTGAGCTGAATTCCTTTAGCTCTGTCTTCAGAAAATACCTGAGTGCTGATATAGTTTTTGAAGCCTAGCTGCTTCAGGGTCTTTTTCCATATCAGCCTGTTGGCTTATGTCTTTTATAGGGTTTTGGCAGATTGCAGACAGCAACCTTCCTTTCCTGTCCTGTTTAGTTAGCTTGGGCCCCATCGTTTGCTCAGTCTATCTTTCTATCTTTGTGAGTGTTTTTTCATCTTGCTCCACCGTCATTATATGTTGGGGGCTGCCTTTTACTTTGGGGTCTGCTCTGGGGCAGTTTAGATTTCCTTTTCTGTCTTTAGGCTATTTATCTCTCCGGCTGTGATCGAGGGGTCTAGGGCTCTGTAGGAACCCCCCACGGCTACTGCTAGTTGTGTTGATAGGTTCAGGGGTCTGCAATCTGATAGTTGCCAACTTCTCTGGTTTTCTGGACGTAGCTTCTATTTTTGTGTCTGCCTCCTACGGTGACTCTATCATAACAAGACCCCTAATCCTATCACACAACTAGCAGTAGCCGTGGAGTGTTCCTACGGTGATCCTAGACACCTCGTCACAGCCGGAGATCTACACAAGCCTAAAGAGAGAAAAGAGAAAAACTGACTGCCCCAGAGCAGACCCCAAAGCAATAGGCAGCCCCCAACATATAATGACGGTGAAGCAAGATGAAAACACTAATACAGATAGAAAGATAGGTTGAGCAAACGATGGGGCCCAAGCTAACTAAAAAGGACAGGACAGAAAAGCTGCTGTCTGCAATCTGAGAAAACCCTGCCAAAAAATACTACCAACACAACTGATAAGCAAAAAGGACCCTGAAGTCACTATACTTCAAACCCTATATCAGCACTCAGAATATTCTGGAAGCAGAGCAAAAGAGAACACTGATCAAGGAAAAAGAATCCAGCACACCCCCGGCCGGGGATGGCTGAACTCAAAAAACAAGGTAAACAAAGCCAAAACTAATAGGTTCAATAGCAGAGCAAAAACTTATCTTTGGGAAGCAGGAATCAGACTGGTCTCCATGAATCCAGCAGAGAAATCACCAGCGACTCAGAAGGGCGTCGGCTGCCTTATATCCAGTCTGTAGTTCCCGTTACCCAGTCACAATCCACCTGATCAGGTGTTTGGTTTCTTTCATCCAAATCATCCTCACTACCTTCCTTCACCAGAAGAGGGAGATCCTCGGACACAAAAGATGAATGAACAGATGAGCTCACAACATCGTCCGGAGTCGGCACATTACTCTCGATTTGCTGACATTTGCCTGTAGAAAGCCATGGGGGAAGTCTCTGGATCGGGTGATTGATTGCAAAGGGTGTCTATTTGGGATGGGGTAAAGGGGGTGGATACTCATAACCACTAACAATATTAGGCATAACGGGGACTGAGGGTGGCGGCGGATGATAATAGGTACTGTCAGCGTTTAACAAAGGAAAGGTGGGAGCTGCTAGTCCCAGTCTCCTTGTACAATTGTAACAGACCTCTCTCCACTGAGGATTAGTAACTCCGCATACAGCACAAATCCACCCGGCAGGATCATAGGGTGGGGGCTGCTTTGGTAGGATATATTGGTGCCTTAGGGTTAAGGGGCACAGAGCTTACAGTCGGGAGGAGAGGCTGGATTTCCTGAGGAGGGATCTTATCATCTAGCAGGGAGACCTCTTCTTTCAAATCATCACTTTTAACTATTTGTCTGCCCAACACATTAGTCTCAATCTCAGTTCCTTCTTAATCAATCACTTTCTCACATCACAGTCACTTTATTGAACCACAAAACATCCAGTCCCTGTCATAATAGACAATTTTTCTTCTTCAACATAGCAGTAACAGAAACAATCAGAATTCACTTCCTCTGTTCTTCCTAACACGTTTGTCACACAATTCATGTTCCAAGCCACAAAATTCTTCTTTTCGTTCCACGGATTCTCTCATTTAGAGCTAAATATCCTTACTTCAGTGCACAGTACTGGCGGCTGTATCAGTCTCTTCCACTAGGTCAATAATCCCCCTCTGGGATGCCCAAAATTCAAAGCGGTACTCAGTGAAAGGAGGAGGGCATCTCAGACTATCCCTCCGGACACCTCTGGTTATATATATATATATATATATATATATATATATATATCTATATATACCTGAGATACGTATCCTACCCAGTCTTCGAGCACATCACCACGCCCGATACTAACAGTGATCAGGATTTCAGGATATTTTGACTATAAAGAGAGCCACAATCACTGGTCAATCCGGGGTGTCCGTCCCTGCGCCTCTATATGATTACACCCATGAATCACCCCACCATCAAGAACAAACCTCAGATCCTCTTTGCAGCAACAGACGCAGTAAAACCACACCAATGGTCAGTCTGAACAGTATAACTGCTAACTTACCGTGGTTGTCGTGGGGGATGATCAGTCCCAATTTTCCAGCACCTGTGTCCGCTCCAAGGGTCCTTTGTCTTGTTGTCCTCCGGGGGCAGAGGCGTCCCTATGCGGGGGCCCCACGGGCGGCAGCTGTCGAGGGAGCTATTGACGGAGGGCTAAATTAACCCTTCACGGTTGACCAAGTGATTTCCAAATTAATCCACAGGGAGTTGCTAGCAACTGGGAATGACCACACGGAGACGGGGGTCTCTGTACGGGAGGATCAAGACAGATCACCAGTCCCGTTTATTTTAGTCACTTCTTTTGTAATATTTTGCTTAATTATGCAAAGTTCTCAACTATCAATAGCATAATAGTAATGCTTCACTTTACAAGCCAATAATATTGCAAGAAAACCGGAAACTACATATATGTCCATATCCCAATAGCATAGAAAGTAGTATAATGGCATATTCTTCAGAGTAATACAACCCCGGGTCCCTTATCTTGCACCTGATGAGGAACAGTCTGGTTTCATGACAGCCTGAACTTTTACCCCAATTACAAAAATTTATCTTAAAGCAACAAAAATGGAGAACCGAAACCTTCAGAGAATGGAGAAAATTAAACTTCAGCTCTGATTTTAGTTTTAAAGCTTCACAGTAAACCCCCCCGCAGATCGAGCTTGGTAAACACTCTCGCTCCCCGTAACCTATCAAACAGTTCCGATATCAGGGGCACAGGGTACTTATTCTTAACAGTGATGGCTTTAATACCCCTGTAATCGATGCAAGGCCGTAATTCTCCATTCTTCTTCTGAACAAAGAAGAATCCCGCCCCTGCTGGTGACATTGACTTCCTAATAAATCCTCTTGCCAGATTCTCCCTGATATACTGTGACATGGCCTCCGTCTCTGGGAGAGACAGGGGATACACATGACCCCGGGGAGGCTCTGCACCAGGCAAGAGGTCTATAGGACAGACATAGGGGCAGTGCAGAGGAAGAGTCTCTGCCACCCTCTTGGAGAACACGTCTGTTATGAATGAGTCACCGGAGGAGGCAAAAACAGAAATACTAGCTAAGTCCAGAAAACCAGAGAAGTTGGCAGCTATCGGATTGCAGACCCCTGAACGTAACAAAAACAACTAGCAGTAGCCATGGGTGGTTCCTACGTTGCCCTAGACTCCTCGATCACAGCCGGAGAACTACATAACCTAAAGACAGAAAGGGGAATCTAAACTGCCCCAGAGCAGACCCCAAAGCAATAGGCAGCCCCCAACATATAATGACGGTGAAGCAAGATGAAAAAACACTCACACAGATAGAAAGATAGGCTGGGCAAATGATGGGGCCCAAGCTAACTAAATAGGACAGGACAGGAAAGCTGCTGTCTGCAATCCGCAAAACCCTCTCAAAACCAGAGCCAACAGACTGATAGGGAAAAAGGCCCTGAAGACGCTAGGCTTCAAAAAGACTATATCAGTACTCAGGTATGTTCTGAAGACAGAGCAAAAAGGAATTCAGCTCACCCAGCAGGGAAAGGCAGAAATCCAGAAAAACAAGGCAAAACAAAACCAAAACACAAATGCAAAAAGAAGAGCAGAAAACTTAGCTTTTGAGGAGCAGGAATCAGACTGGTCTCCAAGAATCCCTCAGAGAAATCACCCGCAAGGCAGAAAGGCGTCGGCTGCCTTATATCCAGTCATCATCATTCTGCTCAGGTGCTTTGTAATCAGCCTCACTACCTTCCTTCACCAGAAGAGGGAGTTCATCAGACCTCAATGATGAAGGGGAAAATGAACTCACAACAGTACCTCCCCCTTGAGGAGGGGTCACCGAACCCTCATCCACGCCACCATTGCGATCAGGGTGAGCCCGATGAAAGGCACGCACCAATCTTTTGGCATGAATATCAGAGGCAGAGACCCAGGAATTATCCTCCTGACCATAACCCTTCCACTTAACCAAATACTGGAGTCTCCGTCTAGCCAGACGGGAATCCAGTATCTTCTCTACCTCATATTCCATGTTACCTTCAACTAATACAGGGTCCGGAGGTGCCACCCCAGGAACAACTGGTTCAACAAACCTCTTCAACAAGGACTTATGAAACACATTATGAATTTTAAACATGACAGGAAGAGCCAAACGAAAAGAGACCGGATTAATAATCTCCAAAATCTTGTAAGGTCCAATAAATCTAGGCTTAAACTTAGGAGAAGCCACCTTCATAGCGATATTTTTTGATGATAACCAAACCATATCACCAACCTTAAACTGGGGACGAATGGTCCTATGTCGGTTGGAAAACCGCTGGGCCTTTTCCTGGGAGAGAGATAACTTATCCACCACTTGGTCCCAGATCTGGTGCATTCTCTCCACCACAGTGTCAACACCTGGGCAGGCAGAAGGCTCCACCTGCCCTGAAGAAAATCGAGGATGAAATCCAAAGTTACAAAAAAAAGGTGACATCAAAGTGGCAGAACTAGCTCTATTATTTAAAGCAAATTCGGCTAAGGGCAAAAATGAAACCCAATCATCCTGATCAGCGGAAATAAAACATCTCAAATACGACTCCAAGGTCTGGTTTGTTCTCTCTGTCTGCCCATTGGTCTGAGGGTGAAAAGCAGAGGAGAAGGACAAATTAATTCCCAGCTTGGAACAGAAAGTCCTCCAAAATCTAGACACAAACTGAACTCCTCTGTCAGATACAATGTTCTCAGGAATCCCGTGCAAGCGAGCCACCTGTTGCAAAAACAGGGGCACCAACTCAGAGGAAGATGGCAACTTAGGGAGTGGTACAGGTTGAACCATCTTAGAGAACCTATCACAAATCACCCAAATAACAGTCATTCTCTGAGAGACAGGCATATCAGAGATGAAATCCATTGAAATATGGGTCCATGGCCTCCTGGGGACCGGCAAAGGCATCAACAACCCACCAGAGCGAGAACAATGTATAGACCGGGAGCAAGTCCCACAGGACTGCACAAAATTCCTGACATCACGAGACAAGGCGGGCCACCAAAAAGACCGACTCACCAGATCTCTCGTACCAAAAATACCTGGATGACCAGCCAATGCAGAGCAATGAACTTCAGAAATCACTCTCTTCTTCCACTGGTCAGGAACATACAACTTTCCACTGGGACAACGCTCAGGTTTGTCCTCCTGGAACTCTTCCAGAGCACGTCTCAAATCAGGCGAGATGGCAGAAAGAACTACCCCTTCGCCTAAGATGGTAGCAGGCTTGGTCACCACAGGAGAATCAGCAAAGAAGGTCCTAGAGAGGGCATCTGCCTTGACATTCTTAGTGCCCAGAAGAAAAGAGACCACAAAATCAAAACGTGTAAAAAACAAGGCCCACCTAGCCTGTCTAGGGTTCAAGCATTTGGCCGACTCCAGGTAAATCAAATTCTTGTGGTCAGAGAGGACCACAACTTGGTGTTTAGCTCCCTCCAACCAATGTCTCCACTCCATGGCTAACAGTTCCCGATTCCCCACATCATAGTTACGTTCAGATGGAGAGAACTTTCGGGAAAAGAAAGCACAGGGATTAGAGTTGAGCGATACCGTCCGATACTTCAAAGTATCGTATCGGATGGTATCGGCCGATCTTTAAAAAAAGTATCGGTATCGCCGATTCCGATACCGGAAGTCCCATTCAAGTCTATGGGACTTCCGGTATCGGAATAAGAAAAACCCTTTCCTGCCCTTGTACAGCCTCTCTGGGGTCTGTACGGGCCTTTCGGGGGGCTGTGCCGGCCTGCCAGGGGGTCTGTGCAGGCTCCGGTGGTCTGTGCCGGCCTGCCGGGGGGCTGTGCCAGCCTGCCGGTGGTCTGTGCAGGCTCCGGTGGGCTGTGCCGGCCTGCCGGGGGGCTGTGCCGGCCTGCCGGGGGGATGTGCAGGCTCCGGGGGGCTGTGCCGGCCTGCCGGGGGGCTGTGCCGGCCTGCCGGTGGTCTGTGCCGGCCTGCCGGTGGTCTGTGCAGGCTCCGGGGGGCTGTGCCGGCCTGCCGGGGGGCTGTGCCGGCCTGCCGGTGGTCTGTGCAGGCTTCGGGGGTCTGTGCAGGCATCGTCCGATGGGACTACAAGTCCCATCGGGCGATGCCTGCTACCATGACAGTGATTGACACATTAGCCAATGATGGGACAGTAGTAGTCCCATCATCCGGCTAATGTGTTAAATGTAAAAAAAAAAATAAAAAAAATTACATGCTACATACATGCTACATACATACAACATGCATACTACATACATGCTACATTCATACTACATACTACATACTACATACATGCTACATTCATACTACATAAATACTACATGCAACATACATACTACATATATACTACATACATACTACATACTACATACATGCTACATTCATACTACATACTACATACATACTACATTCATACTACATAAATACTACATGCAACATACATACTACATATATACTACATACATACTACATATATACTACATGCATGCTACATACATACTACATGCTACATACATGCTACATACATACTACATACATACTACATGCTACATACATACCACATATATACTACATACATACTACATACAATACATTCATACAATACATACATAGACATACAGTATATATAACATAGAGTAACATACTTACCAATACTTGTCACATTGTTCCCCGAAGCCATTGTCTTTTCCGGAATAAATATTAACATAACAAACCACAAAAATACTCACCCACGATCCGAAGCAGTCCACGAGTGTGTCCCACGACGATCTTGGGTAGAGAACTGCAGCATCAGCTGATGCTGCCGTTCTCTACGGGCTGCAGGAATCCAATGACGGAAGGTAGGTATCCTTCCGCACTGTATTCCTCCGCCACTTAAAAAAAAAAAAAGTCCCTAGTCTCACTTTATGCCATTGCTGTGTGGGAATTTCCCACGCAGCAATGGCATAAAGTGAGACTAGGGACTTTTTTTTTTTAAGTGGCGGAGGAATACAGTGCGGAAGGATACCTACCTTCCGTCATTGGATTCCTGCAGCCCGTAGAGAACGGCAGCATCATCTGATGCTGCCGTTCTCTACCCAAGATCGTCGTGGGACACACTCGTGGACTGCTTCGGATCGTGGGTGAGTATTTTTGTGGTTTGTTATGTTAATATTTATTCCGGAAAAGACAATGGCTTCGGGGAACAATGTGACAAGTATTGGTAAGTATGTTACTCTATGTTATATGTACTGTATGTCTATGTATGTATTGTATGAATGTATTGTATGTAGTATGTATGTAGTATATATGTGGTATGTATGTAGCATGTAGTATGTATGTAGTATGTATGTAGCATGCATGTAGCATGTAGTATGTATGTAGCATGCATGTAGCATGTAGTATGTATGTAGTATATATGTGGTATGTATGTAGTATGTATGTAGTATGTATGTGGTATGTATGTAGCATGTAGTATGTATGTAGCATGCATGTAGTATATATGTAGTATGTATGTAGCATGCATGTAGTATGTATGTAGCATGCATGTAGTATGTATGTAGCATGCATGTAGTATGTATGTAGTATGTATGTAGTATGTAGCATGTATGTAGTATGTATGTAGCATGTAGTATGTATGTAGCATGCATGTAGTATATATGTAGTATGTAGCATGCATGTAGCATGCATGTAGTATGTATGTAGCATGCATGTAGTATGTATGTAGCATGCATGTAGTATGTATGTAGTATGTATGTAGCATGCAGTATGTATGTAGTATATATGTAGTATGTATGTAGTATATATGTAGTATGTATGTAGCATGTAGTATGTATGTAGCATGCATGTAGTATGTATGTAGTATTTTTTTTTTTTTTTTTTTAACATTTAACACATTAGCCGGATGATGGGACTACTACTGTCCCATCATTGGCTAATGTGTCAATCACTGTCATGGTAGCAGGCATCGCCCGATGGGACTTGTAGTCCCATCGGACGATGCTTGCACAGACCCCCGGACATCAGCACAGCCCCCCGGCAGGCCGGCACAGCCCCCCGGCAGGCCGGTACAGACCCCCACAGGGTGCACAGACCACCGGCAGGCCGGCACAGCCCCCCGGCAGGCCGGTACAGACCCCCACAGGGTGCACAGACCACCGGCAGGCCGGCACAGCCCCCCGGCAGGCCGGTACAGACCCCCACAGGGTGCACAGACCACCGGCAGGCCGGCACAGCCCCCCGGCAGGCCGGTACAGACCCCGGGCAGTCCACACAGCCCCCCAGCAGGCCGGCACAGCCCCCCGGCAGGCCGGCAGAGACCCCCGGAAGGCCCGAAATGACGGCGCATCATGATGCGCACACACCGCGCATCATGATGACGTCAGTCTGTCAATCAACTTTGAACTTCCGATTCCGATGCCGAATTCCGATATTGAAAAAATATCGGAAGTCGGTATCGGAATTCCGATACAGCAAGTATCGGCCGATACCCGATACTTGCGGTATCGGAATGCTCAACACTAACAGGGATTCATTTTAGATGTTACAGGATCCTTTTGGGACAAAACAGCTCCTGCACCAATCTCAGAAGCGTCCACCTCTACCTGGAACGGGAGTGAGACATCAGGTTGCCGCAAAACCGGGGCAGAAGTGAATCTTCGCTTCAGCTCCTGAAAGGAAGAAACAGCCTCCGGAGACCAATTCAACACATCAGCACCCTTCTTAGTCAGATCAGTCAATGGTTTGACAATACTAGAAAATTTTGCTATAAATTTCCGATAAAAATTAGCAAAACCCAAAAACTTCTGGAGGGCCTTCAAAGAAGTGGGCTGAACCCAATCATAAATGGCCTGTACCTTGGCCGGGTCCATTTCAATAGTTGACGGAGACAAATTAAATCCCAAAAATGAAATCCTCTGTACCCCAAAAAGGCATTTCAATCCTTTGACATACAGGGAATTCTCCCTCAAGATCCGGAACACAGTCCGAACATGTTCCACATGAGAATCCCAATCCTTGGAGAAGATCAAAATATCATCCAGATAGATAATCAAAAACTTATCCACAAAGTCTCGGAAAATGTCGTTCATGAAGCACTGGAAGACAGAAGGGGCATTAGTGAGCCCAAAAGGCATCACCAGGTACTCAAAATATCCCTCCGGAGTATTAAACGCTGTCTTCCATTCATCCCCATGCTTAATGCGGATAAGATTATACGCCCCCCTGAGGTCAAGCTTGGTAAACCAGCAAGCACCTTTAACTCTGGAGAATAGATCCGAAATCAGGGGTAACGGATACTGATATTTAATAGTAATTTTGTTGAGGGCACGATAATCAATACAAGGCCTTAATGAACCATCCTTTTTGGCCATGAAAAAAAAACCAGCACCTAAGGGTGAAGAGGATGGTCTAATATGACCCTTCTCCAACGCCTCCTTAATATAGTATCGCATAGCCTCGTGCTCGGGTACAGATAAATTGAAGAGCCGACCCTTGGGAAATTTACACCCCGGGCTCAGTTCAATTGCACAGTCATAACTCCTATGAGGAGGCAAAGACGCAGACTCATTCTCGCTAAATACATCATAAAAGTCCGCCAAATAGTCAGGAACATCATGCGACTGAGGAGAGGTAAAAAAAAACGGAGCCTCACTAAGGGCACACCGACAACCCCAACTCACCACAGACACAGATTTCCAATCCAAAACTGGACTATGAATTTGCAACCAGGGAAACCCCAGAACAATGGTATCAATCAAATTATGCAACACCAAAAATCTGCAATTTTCTTGATGGTCTGGGGCGACCCACATTACCACCTGGGTCCAAAACTGAGGTTTATTTTTCGCCAAAGGAGTAGCATCAATCCCCCTCAAAGGGATAGGTGTCCTCAGAGGTGTCATCGGAAATCCACAACGTTTAGCAAAATCCAAGTCCATTAGGTTCAGGGCTGCTCCCGAATCCACAAAAGCCTTGGCGGAAAAAGTGGACAGGGAGCAGATCAGAGTAATTGCCAGAAGAAACTTAGGTTGAACACCACACACAGAAAACGTGTGTGCAAAACGTTTCTCTCGTTTAGGACAGACAGGAATAATATGCGAGGCATCTCCACAAAAAAACACAGCTTATTACGCCATCTGAACTCCTGACGTTGCTCCCTGGGCAAAACTCTATCACATTGCATAGGTTCAGACACTTGTTCAACAGGTGGCAACACCTCTCGTGCAGTCCTGCGTTCACGTAAACGCCGATCAACCTGAATGGCTAATGACATAGAATCGTCAAGACCAGAGGGAACAGGAAATCCCACCATAATATCTTTTACGGCTTCTGACAAACCCTTCCGAAAGAGATCTGCCAAGGCATTATCATTGCAGGTAGTAAGGACTTCCCACTTTCAGAATTTTTGACAGTACAATTCTGCAGAATCTCGACCCTGGCTCAATGCCAACAGGGTCTTTTCAGCCTGATCAATAGCATTAGGTTCGTCATACAACAACCCCAAGGCTTGAAAAAATGCGTTCACATTAGTCAGAATAGGATCATCTGGTTTCAAAGAAAACGCCCAATCCTGGGGATCGCCACGCAGCAAAGAGATGACAATTTTAACCTGCTGCGTGGAGCTCCCTGACGAGTTAGGCTTCAAGGCAAAAAATAATTTACAATTATTTTTGAAATTCAAAAATTTAGATCGATCCCCAAAAAATACATCAGGAGTAGGGATCTTTGGTTCAGCAGCATGTGAATGAGCAAGGTAGGTGGAAATTCCCCGCACTTGCGCAGCGAGCTGCTCCACACGATCAGACAATTGCTTTATCTCCATTGAGAGGAAAAAAAAATTCCCCCTACGGCCTCAGAGATATAGAGGAAAAAATATACACACTTTTTTTTTTTTTTTACAATTCTTTCCTGCTATTGAGTACCCTAGGATCTGCGGTATGGCGGGTGATTCTGTTATGAATGAGTCACCATAGGAGGCAAAAACAGAAATACTAGCTAAGTCCAGAAAACCAGAGAAGTTGGCAGCTATCGGACTGCAGACCCCTGAACCTAACAACAACAACTAGCAGTAGCCGTGGGGGGTTCCTACGGTGCCCTAGACCCCTCGATCACAGCCGGAGAACTACATAGCCTAAAGACAGAAAGGGAAATCTAAACTGCCCCAGAGCAGACCCCAAAGCAATAGGCAGCCCCCAACATATAATGACGGTGAAGCAAGATGAAAAAACACACACAGATAGAAAGATAGGCTGGGCAAATGATGGGGCCCAAGCTAACTAAATAGGACAGGACAGGAAAGCTGCTGTCTACAATCCGCAAAATTCTCTCAAAACAAGAGCCAACAGACTGATAGGGAAAAAGGCCCTGAAGACGCTAGGCTTCAAAAAGACTATATCAGTACTCAGGTAATTTCTGAAGACATAGCAAAAAGGATTCAGCTCACCCAGCAGGGAAAGGCAGAAATCCAGAAAAACAAGGCAAAACAAAACCAAAACACAAATGCAAAAAGAACAGCAGAAAACTTAGCTTTTGAGGAGCAGGAATCAGACTGGTCTCCAAGAATCCCTCAGAGAAATCACCCGCAAGGCAGAAGGGCGTCGGCTACCTTATATCCAGTCATCATCATTCTGCTCAGGTGCTTTGTAATCAGCCTCACTACCTTCCTTCACCAGAAGAGGGAGTTCATCAGACCTCAATGGTGAAGGGGAAAATGAACTCACAACACACGTCTGCGTACTGCTGATAGTGTTTAGGGAGCGAAGAAAGATCTGCGGGGGGGCCACAGTGGAGGCAACCTGCATGCACTCGCTCAGACATCTACCCTCACAGGACTTACTCCAACTAAGAATTCTCCCCGAGGACCACTCTATATGGGGAGAGTGGCAACGCAGCCAGGGAACTCCCAAGAGATCCTGATCGATACCCTCGGGCATTATAAGGAGGGACACTGTCTCGTGATGGGACGGAGACAGCGAGAGCCTTAGTGGAGCAGTCTGATGGATAATCTGCGAGGGTAGTGTCGAGCCGTTCACCACTCTGATGGTGACCGGCTGAGGTAGCAAAACCAAGGGGATTGCGTGCTGAAGAGCGAAGGCTGAGGACATAAAATTACCCTCCGCACCGGAATCTACGCACACATCTACAGCCAGAGTGGAGGAGCCGAACTCTAGCTTCCCCTTGAAGGTTAGCTTGGAGGAGAATGGTGTTGTGTCTAGTAGACATTCTCCTATTGCCACTAGACGCGAGCGTTTCTCCGAACACTGTGGGCACCTATTGGCTAAGTGACCAGACTGTCGGCAATGGAAATGAGCTGTGGAAGTTTGAGCAGAGCGGGACTTAGAGCCCGTGCGAGGCACCTCCATAGCCACCGACGGCTTGGACGCTCGATCGGGTGATTCCTGAGGTTTAGAGAAATTTGGTGCCAACCTAAACCTCAGTCTGGACTGGGAGCGCTCCAACCCTCGCTCTAAGAAGCGGAGATTAATGCGGGTGGAGATGGTAATAAGCTTCTCCAGAGTGACGGGAACCTCCGAGTGGCCAGAGCGTCTTTAACGTATTCAGCCAAACCCCTCCAAAAAATTGGTATAAAGGCCTTGTCTGACCATTCCAACTCGGAAGCCAGTGTCCGGAAATGAATGGCATACTGGCTGACCGGGGACGAACCCTGTGTCAGAGCCAACAACTGGAGCACAGTATCATGTGTGACCCGTGGTCCCAGAAAAGCCTGCTTCAGAGAGACTATGAACTGAGAGGCTGTCTGTACCACGGGGTCACCACGCTCCCACAGTGGGGTGGCCCACTCCAGAGCCCTGACAGCCAAAAGGGAAATAATGAATCCCACCTTAGCCCGCTCAGAGGGGAATCGCGCAGCCAGCAGCTCTAACTGAATAGCGCACTGGCTCACGAAGCCCCTGCAGGAGGCACCATCGCCCGAGAACTTCTTGGGCAGCGGCAGGCGGGATAACATCGGTGCAGGGATGATAGTGGAGACACGGGAGACAGCCTCCGTGGCTGCCTGGGCAGAGACCGCAGTAACATCCGCAGCTGAAGTTGAGCGCTCAAGAGCCGCCAATCTGCCCTCCAGCTGCCAGATATACTGCAGCAGTCGCTGTTTGTCTGCCATTACCAGTCAGACCTTGGCGCTAGTATGTTAGGGCTGGCGGAATGCACCAAATAATAAAATAATAGTAAGGTGCGTTCGCAGCCCGGGGTCCACCGTGCAGGGGTGGTAAACTGATTAGTAATGGCGGAAGTATAAAGCGGTGTAGAAAAGGTCACACGTGGGTTAACGTCACCCAGTGTGAACAGAAGCGAACTCTGTTAACTTA
Source organism: Dendrobates tinctorius (assembly GCF_039654945.1). Classification (NCBI taxonomy): domain Eukaryota; kingdom Metazoa; phylum Chordata; class Amphibia; order Anura; family Dendrobatidae; genus Dendrobates; species Dendrobates tinctorius. The sequence continues at coordinate 32,299,530 of NW_027361771.1, forward strand.
CAGAGCCGTGCTACCGCAGAACATAAATGCCGATGCCTGTTTAGCTCACAGAGCCTGGCCATGGAGCATACAGAAAGCGGTCACAGAATTCTGCCCCAAAGACATGGGGTCAGAGTCCCTCTAGACCTTCTGAGTGTGTGGCGTCGCACCTGCGGACGCCCCTATAGACGCTGACTATGGAATATCAAGCACGTGCACCGTGGCGTGCCGAGCCACTGGTGGACACTGATGCCTGTCTCAGACTCTTTCCTACCTACACCTAAGCCTGGGCACTAAACAGGCTAGGATGCACAACTCATGTGTACCAAGGGTAGGGGTTTCCAATGAGTCATTCACCAGAGACATTCATACATGCATACTACACTCATTCCTCATAGTCTGATAATGCAGTCTATACTAGCTCATGGCCGAGCGGCCATGCGAACCTTTTATAGCCGCGTCCTTCCTGGCCTTTCAGATGGTCCAATCCAAGCTGGAGAAGGACCTGAGCATGTGACCTCCGATCTCCAAAGAGAGATCGTCCCACGGGCATGCTCAGTGTACCGGAAGGAGGACTTAGTCCCTGGAGTGGCTCGCTGCTGGCCAGCATGCATTGCTATAGCTGGACCAGAGGTGGCAGCAGCAACCAAAAGCTGGTCTGAGCAGAGCGCCGGGACCGACGAGCCTGCCGAGCAGGCTCCTCTGTGGCCGAAGGGGAATGGGAGACCGCCGAATGCAAGGTTCAGGATTCCTGCTGTGCAGTGGCAGGAACCCGACACCTAACAACGGGCTTGTCTGATCTTAGATCTAATTTTTTCAACAAATTTACAAAACTTATTTTTTCATGGACCTATTCATATTTCATTGGAGTCTGAAGGGCCTACCTTTTGGAAACTCCCCAAAAGTGATACCATTTTAAAAAATACACCCTTGAAATACTTCAAAGCTATTGTCAGGACATTTTTTAATCCTTCACATGCTACACAGGAATTAATGCAAAGTGGAATGAAAAAAAAATTACATTTTACCTATAAAATTTTGCTTTAGCCCAAATTTTTCAATGTTGCAAAAGGTAACCTCAAAATTGGACTAAAAAATTTGTTACCCATTTTCTTCTGAGCCCAGCAATGCCTCGCATGTAGTCAACAAGTTCTGTTTGCACAAACAGCAGTGTTCAGAATCAGGGCAGGTTTTAGACAAAGTGGGCAAAAATTTAAAGTGGGGCCCCAATGCAAATTGCACCATCACACAAAACATTTCCATTGTAATTAAATGCGCTGAGTTCAAGCCATTAAACAAACGTTATCAACAATATCAAGTAGTTCTGCGCTTGTTTCTTGGCCTGTTTACAGCATCTGAGGAAGAATGATGGACACAGAAGGATCATTAATATATCAATCTGTCTACATACAGTATCATATTATCAGCAGCACTTCTACAGTTCACACCGGGCAAGAGCAATGTTTTTTGTTCCTGCATAAACAATCCAATCACTCAATGAATAGGCAGCATTTTGCTCATATAGCATAAAGCGCCCAATAGTCCTCCATATAGTGTAATGTGCTCCATAGTCCTCTGTGCAGTATACTGCCCACCCCATAGTCCTCCATTTAATAGAATGTGTCCCATAGTCCTCAATATAGAATAATGCACCCCCCATAGTCCACCATGTACTATAATGTGCCCCTTAGTCCTCTATACAGTATAATGCATTCCTCAGTGTCTTCCATACAGTATAATGCATCCCATTGTCCTCCATAAAGTATTATACACCCCATAGTCCTCAACAGAGTATAATTCAGCCCTCAAATGACATAATGGCGCCCCCATACGGTATAATGCAGCCCGATATAGTATAATGCACCCCCATAAACTACAATGCAGCCTACATATGGTATAATGCAGCCCCCATATAGTATAATCCAGCCCCATATAGTGTAATGCATCCGCATATAGTATAATGCAACCACCATATAGTATAATGTAGCTCATATAGTATAATGCACTCTCCATATAGTATAATGCAGTCCCCACATGGTATAATGCAGCCCACATATAGTACATATAGTATAGAGCAGCCCCCATAGTCCTCGAGGATTATGGCCACCATGAACTCACTGATTTAAAAAAAAAAATATTTACCTCTCCCTATTCCCATCATGCCCCGGTCTCTGCCACGTATCTCCTCAGCAGCTCCACTTCCCGACACAGCGTGGCATGATGAAGTGACATCATTGCGCCCACTGGCTGAGACATCAGACCTAGAGGTGGAATAATGGGAGAGGAAGCATCTCCTGACGTTCCCTCATCCACCCTAAGCCCAACCCTAACACTAAGCTCAACCCTGAGCCCAACCCTAACCCTAAATCCAACCTAACACAAAGCCCAACTCTAACCCTTAGCCCAACCCTAATCCTAAACCCAGGAAGAGGGCGCAGAGAGTCAGAGGAGGGTGCAGAAGGGCCCGGTTGATGACAGAGGTACCAGGGGGGTGGCTTTGGGTCATAATTTCTCTCTCCTCTGACATGTACAGTATATCAAGTTGATGTCCTATCCTGGGGCAAGGTAAAAAAAAAGTTTTAAAAAATTGTAAGAATATTAACAAAATTCACAAAATAATAAACGAAAAAAAGAAAAAATATTAACCTAATAAATACATATATTGTATTTATGTAAAAACAAAAATACAGTAAAACTATGCTTTTTCATCAACCGCCGAACAAAAAGTTTTATAAAACACGATAAAAAAGTGGAAAGGAAATAAAAATAGTATCACTTAAAACGTCATCTTGTCCCGCAAAAAATAAGCCGCCATACAACTCCATGAATGCAAAAATAAAAAGGTATAGCTCTCAAAATAATGCAATACAAAAACTATTATTTTTTGTACAAAAATCTAAATATTTTATTGTGTAAAAGTGCCAAAACAGAAATATCATTTTATAAATGTGGTATTGTAATCGTACTGACCCAAAGAATAAAGTTGTTTTATCACTTTTACCACACAGTGAACGGCATAAAAACAAAAACAAAAAACAATTCCTGAATTGCTGTTTTTTTATTCAGTCTGCCTCCTAAAAGTCAGAATAGAAAACGATCAAAAATGGTCATGTCACCGAAAATTGTGTCAAGAAAAACATCAAGTCCTGCAAACAACAAACCCTCATGCTACTCTGTTGGCAGAAATATAGAAAAATAATACAGTTGTGGCCAAAAGTATTGACACCCCTGCAATTCTGCCAGATAATACTCAGTTTCTTCCTGAAAATGATTGCAAACACAAATTCTTTGGTATTATTATCTTCATTTAATTTGTCTTAAGTGAAAAAACACAAAAAGAATTGTCCTAAAGCCAAATTGGATATAATTCCACACCAAACATAAAAAAGAGGGTGGACAAAAGTATTGGCACTGTTCGAAAAATCATGTGATGCTTCTCTAATTTGTGTAATTAACAGCACCTGTAACTTACCTGTGGCACCTAACAGTTGTTGGCAATAACTAAATCACACTTGCAGCTAGTTGACATGGATTAAAGTTGACTCAACCTCTGTCCTGTGTCCTTGTGTGTACCACATTGAGCATGGAGAAAAGAAAGAAGACCAAAGAACTGTCTGAGGACTTGAGAAACCAAATTGTGAGGAAGCATGAGCAATCTCAAGGTTACAAGTCCATCTCCAAAGACCTGAATGTGCCTGTGTCTACCGTGCGCAGTGTCATCAAGAAGTTTAAAGCCCATGGCACTGTGGCTAACCTCCCTAGATGTGGACGGAAAAGAAAAATTGACAAGAGATTTCAACGCAAGATTGTGCGGAAGTTGGATAAAGAACCTCGACTAACATCCAAACAAGTTCAAGCTGCCCTGCAGTCCGAGGGTACAACAGTGTCAACCCGTACTGTCCGTCGGTGTCTGAATGAAAAGGGACTGTATGGTAGGAGACCCAGGAAGACCCCACTTCTTACACCGAGACATAAAAAAGCCAGGCTGGAGTTTGCCAAAACTTACCTGAAAAAGCCTAAAACGTTTTGGAAGAATGTTCTCTGATCAGATGAGACAAAAGTAGAGCTTTTTGGGCAAAGGCATCAACATAGTTTACAGGAGAAAAAAAGAGGCATTCAAAGAAAAGAACACCGTCCCTACAGTCAAACATGGCGGAGGTTCCCTGATGTTTTGGGGTTGCTTTGCTGCCTCTGGCACTGGACTGCTTGACCGTGTGCATGGCATTATGAAGTCTTAAGACTGCCAACAGATTTTGCAGCATAATGTAGGGCCCAGTGTGAGAAAGCTGGGTCTCCCTCAGAGGTCATGGGTCTTCCAGCAGGACAATGACCCAAAACACACTTCAAAAGCACTAGAAAATGGTTTGAGAGAAAGCACTGGAGACTTCTAAGGTGGCCAGCAATGAGTCCAGACCTGAATCCCATAGAACACCTGTGGAGAGATCTAAAAATGGCAGTTTGGAGAAGGCACCCTTCAAATATCAGGGACCTGGAGCAGTTTGCCAAAGAAGAATGGTCTAAAATTCCAGCAGAGCATTGTAAGAAACTCATTGATGGTTACCGGAAGCGGTTGGTCGCAGTTATTTTGGCTAAAGGTTGTGCAACCAAGTATTAGGCTGAGGGTGCCAATACTTTTGTCTAGCCCATTTTTGGAGTTTTGTGTGAAATGATTATTAGTATTAGTTATTGCCAACACCTGTTAGGTGCCACAGGTAAGTTACAGGTGCTGTTAATTACACAAATTAGAGAAGCATCACATGATTTTTCGAACAGTGCCAATACTTTTGTCCACCCTCTTTTTTATGTTTGGTGTGGAATTATATCCAATTTGGCTTTAGGACAATTCTTTTTGTGTTTTTTCATTTAAGACAAATTAAATGAAGATAATAATACCAAAGAATTTGTGTTTGCTATCATTTTCAGGAAGAAACTGAGTATTATCTGACAGAATTGCAGGGGTGTCAATACTTTTGGCCACAACTGTAGCTCTGAAAATATGTTGTCTTTTATTGTGTGACAATAGCCAAACAGAAAAAATAATATAAATCTGGTATTGCTTCACACAGACTCAAAGAATAAATTTGTCTAATCACTTATACTGCACTAGGAACGGCGTAAAAAAATAAAATCCAATTCTTCACCTGCTGTCAATTTGTTCATTCTGCCTCAAAAAAATCGCAATAAGGCTCGGCTCACATTTATCCTGCACTCTGTGCTGAGCGCTTGTGCTCGGATTTCACTGTTGTGGGGAATAGATAGCTCAGCTAGGATCTTTGCTTTGGCACAAGCATGTGGCTATGAAGTCACTTCAGCAGACTAGCAATATGGACACGGCATATTTATTGTGCACACTTGTTATCCAATGTTACACATGCCAAACATGAAATAAAACGTCTAAGGCCGTCTGGCCACTAACTAACAATAGCAGGCTAACTACAAAATAAACCTATATAACAGCAAACAAGTCCATGTTATCTTACTGTGTCAGCTCCCAGCTCAGCAGACGATAGACTGAGAGATTCCAGCTCCTCCTGATTATATCAGCTGGACCAGTCAGGAAACCAAAACCTGGATTGGATTAGTGGAGGGGGAACTACCAGTCCTTTCCATGCTGATCACTAAGGAAACCAGGACTGGATTACAGTGAAATAAACTGGCTTCATCATCAGTACAGGGAGACATATGAAGTGAAACGGGGAGAAACATACCTGTTTTCTAGTACCTCTCCCCTTGGCACCTCACACACCCCCCTCCTCTGTTCGAGCCCTTGGGGTCGGACACGACGAGTCACCAAGCAGTGCGTTCTAGACAACGCATCTGCATTTCTGTGCGCTGTGCCCGCCCTGTGCTCAACGGAAAATTTAAACCCTTGTAATGCTAAGAACCAGCGTGTCACCCGTGCATTGCCTTCTTTTGCCCGGGACATCCATGTTAGGGGCGAATGGTCCGTCACTAGCCTAAACTGGCGACCTAGTAAATAATAGCGCAAGGTGCACAGGGCCCATTTCACAGCCAGGGCTTCCCGCTCAACTACACTGTAGTTCTTTTCTGCTCTCATAAGCTTTCTGCTTAGATAGGCCACTGGGTGTTCCTCGCCATTTACTTCTTGAGACAAAACCGCGCCGAGGCCCACCCCAGAGGCGTCTGTTTGGACAATAAACTCCCGTTTAAAGTCTGGTGCAACCAACACTGGTTGGTCACAGAGGACTGTTTTCAATCGATGAAAGGCCTCCTCTGCTTCTGCGTTCCACTTTATTGTGACAGATTTCGACCCCTTAGTAAGATCTGTGAGAGGAGCTGCGATGGTCGCAAAATGTTTGATGAACCGCCTATAATAACCAACGATCCCTAAAAAAGCTCCAACCTGTTTTTTGGTTACCGGTCGTGGCCAATTTTGAATAGCATCCACTTTATTGGCTTGAGGCTTCACGACGCCTCTCCCTATGCTATATCCCAGATAGCGAGCCTCTTCCAATCCCAATGTACATTTCTTGGGATTGGCAGTCAACCCAGCTATTTTTAAGGAGTCTAAGACGGCTTTTACTTTTGACAAATGCGTGTCCCAGTCATTGCTAAAGATAATAATGTCGTCCAAGTACGCAGATGCATACTGGCCATGGGGTTTTAGGACAATATCCATTAGACGTTGGAAGGTGGCTGCGGCACCATGCAACCCAAATGGCATATCTCCGTACTGGAATAATCCCTGGGGCGTAACAAAGGCAGTTTTCTCTTTGGCTGATTCCGTGAGGGGAATCTGCCAATAACCTTTTGTTAAGTCAATAGTGGATATGTACCTAGCCGAACCCAGTCTCTCTATCAGTTCATCGACTCTTGGCATCGGGTAGGCATCGAATTTCGATACTTCGTTTACTTTCCGAAAATCGTTACAAAATCGGATAGTCCCATCGGGTTTGGGCACCAGTACGATAGGGCTAGCCCAATCACTCCGGGACTCCTCAATGACCCCGAGCTCTAACATCTTCACTTCCTGGGCAATGGCTTGTCTCCGAGCCTCCGGAATTCGATATGGTTTAAGCCGTACCCGCGCCTGTGGATCAGTAATAATGTCATGCTTAATTAGGTGAGTCCGGCCAGGAAGTTCCGAGAAAATATCTGCGTTCCTCTGTATGAACTCCCTGGTCTCTCGTTTTTGGCTTTCGGATAGCGTGTCTGCAATACCCACTTCTGGCGGAGCTACCTGGGGGTCCTTTACCTTAGAAGGTGGTGCCCCTCGAGGCCCATCCTCAAGGGCAGCTCCTGCCACCAGACTCTCCCTGTCCCGCCAGGCCTTAAGCAAGTTTATGTGGTATATTTGTTCGGGCTTTCTCTTGTCTGGTTGGTGTATCTTATAATTTACTTCACCTACTCGTTCCAGCACTTCGTATGGTCCCTGCCATTTCGCAAGAAATTTATTCTCTATGGTAGGCACCAATACCAACACCCTGTCTCCGGGTTGAAAGACTCGTGTTTTTGCCGCTCGGTTGTATACCGTGCTTTGGGCATGTTGTGCACGCTCTAAACACTCTTTAACTATTGGCATAACTGCTGCAATTCGGTCCTGCATAAGTGTTATGTGTTCAATTACACTGCGATAAGGAGTCACCTCTTGTTCCCAAGTCTCCTTGGCAATATCTAACAGGCCTCTAGGACACCGCCCATAAACCAACTCAAAAGGTGAAAAGCCCGTGGAGGATTGGGGTACCTCACGTATAGCGAACAGGAGGTATGGTAGTAGGGCATCCCAATCTCTCCCGTCGTTATCCACCACCCTTTTCAACATTCCCTTTAGGGTTTTGTTAAAGCGCTCCACCAAACCATCAGTCTGAGGGTGATATACTGAGGTACGCAAATGGGAGATTTTTAGCAGTTTACATAAATCCTTAAGTATACGAGACATAAAGGGGGTCCCTTGATCCGTAAGTATCTCTTTCGGAATGCCGGTGCGGGAAAACATATTAACCAGCTCCTTTGAAATTGATTTCGCATTGGCATTCCGCAAGGGCACTGCTTCGGGATAACGCGTGGCATAATCCAATACTACCAAAATGTACTGATGACCCCTGGCAGATTTAACTAATGGACCGACTATATCCATTGCTATCCTCTCGAAGGGCACCTCTATTATTGGTAAGGGCACTAAGGGGCTTCTAAAATGTGACATAGGTGCGGTCAATTGACACGTAGGACATGACCGACAGTACTGGGTCACGTCTCCCACTAGACCCGGCCAAAAGAAACGTTGCAGAATACGGTGTTTTGTCTTTTCTACCGCCAGGTGTCCTCCCAAGGGATGTTTATGTGCCAACTCCAAAACTACCTGGCGAAAGGACTTAGGTACCACCAGTTGTTCTACCACCACCCCTCGCACCTTGTCTATGTGATACAACATATCCTGCTGCACCGCCACGTGTGGGAACTCGTTTTGAGCCCCTGGGTACAATGGTCTTCCCTCGGAGACCTTTATGTTTTCCCACGCCCTTGCTAGAGTAGGATCCTGGTGCTGAGCGGTCCCGAACTTACCACGGGCCACCTCAAGGTCAGGCATTTCTAAAACATCCTCTAGCTGGTCTGCCTCGCCTGCATGCACAGCCAGAGGAGAGTCCACAGATTCTAGTACTTCCTCTGAGATGAGTTCTCCGTCGTCTTGCTGCAATGGTTCAGGGGCTAGCTCCGGAGCACTGTCTTCAACTAGAGGGTTCATGCCACTTTTGAAGTTCCACAAGTCCCAAAATAAGGGAAAGTCTCTCCCCAGGATTACACTGTGTCCCATAGACTTTATGACTGCCGCCTGATGTCTTTTGGTCCCTACTGGCATGGCAAGAGTAACCCAGGCAGTGGGGTAGTTCTTAGTATCCCCATGGATGCAACTAATGCCCACGGTTAAGTTCGTTAGGGCGCTAGAGTCCACCAAACTGGCATGTACCAAAGTTACTTGACTGCCGGAATCCAAGGCGGCATTCACACTATAACCGTCAACCTCGACATGGCACACGTGTTGTTCATTTCTCGTGAGGGTCTCCGCCACACAGACTGACTGCACATATAATGAAAGACGCCTCATAGCATTACAGTCCATTGGCTCGGTAGTCATTGGGCAGTTAGCTGCTACATGGCCAAGCCCGCGACATCGCCAACATTGTATAGGCCCTTGTCTCCTCGATGGAGATCCCAGACGAGGTCTGCTGGCTTGATGTGAGCCCGTACCACCTCCATAGTCCTTTGTAGGTCTGCTACCCTTCATTGTGACGTTCTCTTCTTTTGAAGATGGAGTAGGTTTCGCAGGACTCTCCAGCGATTTCTTGGGGGGCCAGTGGGGTGCTAACGTCCCTTGGAGTAGGCTTTCAGAAGCATTGTAGCGTTCGACCATATTCACCAACTGGTCAGCGGTAGTTGGGTCACCCTGTCCAACCCACCTCTGGATCTTAGTGGGTAAGTACCGCAGGTACTTGTCTAGAACAACACGCTCCACCATCTGTGCGGACGTCAAAGCCTCCGGTTGCAGCCATTTTTTTACTAGATGGATGAGATCATGCATTTGTGAGCGGGCTGGCTGATGCTCCACAAAATTCCATAAATGCACCCTCATGTACATACGTGTTTACTCCCAGCCTCGCCAGGATTTCGCCTTTGAGTGTGATATAGTCCATAGCATCCGCTCCACTCAGATCGTAATAGGCTTTTTGTGGATCTCCGCTCAGAAATGGAGCCACTACCTCAGCCCATCTGTCCAGTGGTAAGTGCTCACGTTCTGCAATACGTTCAAACACGGTGAGGTATGCTTCCACATCATCGTCTGCGGTCATTTTAAGCAAAGTCTTCTGTACGGCTTTCTGCGCACTAGCAGCGCTTTGTGCACGGTCTCCCTCATCTCGGGGTTACCGAACCAAGGCCTGTTTTATTGCCTCCAACTGCTCTTGCTGCATCTGGTGTTGCTGCTCCAGAGCCTTCTGGAAGCAAGCATTAGTCTGCTGTTGTTGCACATTTGCTTGCAATAACTGCTTCACTAGTTCCTCCATATTACTGGACTCTTGGCTCTTCAAAAGCGCAGAAGCTTTCAGCCAGGACATACACAGCGTTTTCTCTGCAGTCACAGTCCAGCAGCCACAAGTGCCCGCATTCGAAACACCATTTGTGGGGAATAGATAGCTCAGCTAGGATCTTTGCTTTGGCACAAGCGTGTGGCTATGAAGTCACTTCAGCAGACTAGCAATATGGACACGGCATATTTATTGTGCACACTTGTTATCCAATGTTACACATGCCAAACATGAAATAAAACGTCTAAGGCCGTCTGGCCACTAACTAACAATAGCAGGCTAACTACAAAATAAACCTATATAACAGCAAACAAGTCCATGTTATCTTACTGTGTCAGCTCCCAGCTCAGCAGACGATAGACTGAGAGATTCCAGCTCCTCCTGATTATATCAGCTGGACCAGTCAGGAAACCAAAACCTGGATTGGATTAGTGGAGGGGGAACTACCAGTCCTTTCCATGCTGATCACTAAGGAAACCAGGACTGGATTACAGTGAAATAAACTGGCTTCATCATCAGTACAGGGAGACATATGAAATGAAACGGGGAGAAACATACCTGTATTCTAGTACCTCTCCCCTTGGCACCTCACACTGTAAATAAGTGTTTCGGACAGAACCTCTGATGGAAGAAGCCCTATAATGAGGCTGATGGAGACACTGTGGATGCCATTTGGTCTATGAACCAGTGGTGTCTGTTTTTTTAAGGCATGCATAAAAGCAAGGTCGACAACAGTTTTGTGCACCTCTGAAAAAAAGGACATCGCTGAACATAAGCCAGACAGAGTCCAGAGTAACACTGCTGCCTCATTAAAGTGAATGGATTCATCTGAGTCACGTCATTCAGAGATTTAGATAGGAACCCCAATGTAAGTGCTCAGGCTAGAGCGCAGGATAAATGTTGTACAAAATATGTAAAATGTTCCCAATAAAAGCTTCAACTTAGTCCTCAACTCAGTCAACAAAAAAAAGTGCCCACTCAGGTCCGTCATCTGTCAATGGAAATATAGTGGGCTTCCACGTTACTGGTAGCATAAATGCTTTGGAAAAGAGAAATGGCTCTCTACACCCCCCAAAAGAACTCCAGTGAATTCTGAACTCCCAAATCCAAATGAACCCCACAGTGTGCCTAAATTGCAGTTAGCATCCAAGCTTGGCATTTCTGTAGAGATGATAGTCTGATTAATTTCTGAGGTCCATGTCTCCTAAAGCACAAGCTGGGCACAATGTGTGGGCACTATATGGTACGGGCACTACAATGTAAGGATACTACAATATATGGGCACTATAATGGCATATTTGCAATTTTTACTCAGCAACATTCACTGCTACTTGTTTCTGGCAAACACCCATGGATACAAAATTATCACTGCACCTGCGCTTAGGGGCTCTGTATATGGAGTCCGCTAAATATTCTACAATAATTTGTTATCCGAGAGTAAAATAGCACTCCTTCTATCCTGAGTCTCGCTGTGTGGCTACACAATACAGTACAGCCATATATGGAATATTTCCATGTTCAGCAGAAGTCGGGCACTAAAACAAAACTTTTGTGGCAGAAATGTAATAATTTTCTTTGACCGTCCAATGGTATAAAATTCTATGACACACATGTGGTGTCAATATGCGCCCCAAAGTGAATTTATTAAAGGGTGTAGTTTGTAAAATGAGGTGACTTATGGGGGATCTACTATTCTGACACCTCAGGGACTCTAGCAAAATGTACAGTACAATACGTCACTGCCTCCCTTCTGAGCTTTGCACTGTGCCTCAAAAGTAGTTTTCGACCACATATGAGGTATTGACGTACTCAGGAGAAATTGCATAACATGTTTTGTGAACCATTTTCTCCTATTATCCCTTTTGAAAATTGAGAACTTGAGGCCAAAGTAACATATTAGTGGAAACAAATGGTAATTTTCGATTGACTGAGACCAATGTTATACAATTCTGTGAATTGCTTGAGGGCTACAAATGCTCACTACACAGCTAGATTGTAGTGAAATATGTAAATGTATGCATGTATGACCAGCAGTAAATTAACATCTGTCTTAGACTGCAGCTCTCCACACAGGTCGTGACTTCATGTTATCCTGAGAAGGCAGTCTCCTGTCTCCAATCTCACCAGGGGGCTTTACTGAGACCACAAGTGGAAACATTTCACACCCTCCAGCTCTTTTGAAGAAGAGATGCCAAATGGAGAATGACACTATCTATCTATGACAAAGGTTACACAGAGAGTTTCAGAGAAAAAATATTGTATTCATTGGTAAAATAGCCATGGTCCATTCACAAACCAGCAACTAGAATATTAACATGAGAGGCTGGTCTAGAAATTGGATCCCAAAGTCACATCTATAAATTAGGCCTACACACAAAGAAAAGGGTTCACAGAGAGGGGCAGCCTAGCTGTTGTGCTCTATTTCATATCCCCCCTCCCTGGGGGACAGAGAATCAGGATGCAAAGTTTGATATTTCTGTAAGTTTTCTCCCTTTTATTTTATCGCTGTTTTGCATATTTGTATGTCACTTTTTATTTCCATTTTTATATCCTTTTTATTGTAAGCACTGTACCTTTTATATTAAAGCTTAAAATTTTAATAAGTCTGAACCTTGTTGCTCTAAAGAATTCATAGCCTTAGAGTGTGTGCTCCTGGTGATTGGCACATAGTAGTAGTAGTACTTCTGGGACTCATCGCCCGTGTGTTCGGTGAGTGGTGGCAGAGTGTATGAGCACGGGGTGTGTGGTCTGTGTCGGGGTGTGATTTATGCTCCCACTACAGCATAGAACACAGGTTGAATGCTGGACTGAGTGAGAGGAGACAGATTAACCCTTGCAGGCGCAACCCCAAGTCACGTGCTGAAAATTGGGTACATGACATAGATGAATTCCTAAAAAGGTGTAGTTTTCATAAATGAGGTCACTTTGGGGGGTTTCTGCTGTTTTACTATGACAGGGGCTCTTCAAATGTGACATGGCATCCACGGTCTGTTCCAGCCAAAACTGCTCTCTAGGATTCCACTGGTGTGCTGTAACGAATGGAAACGGAGGCACAGCTGTTGAAATGTACATTTGTTTATTGAAATTTTCGTGGAACCATGGGACCACTCAGACACCCATAGTAAGACCCATCAAACAGGGCCAGATTGGATTGCCCGGGGAACACAAGGTGCTAACTCCAGTTAGACCCCGGATACGTGGAAGCTGACCCAGCTGGACAGGCGGGCTGGAAGGAACTGCAGGTAGTGGAGGACTGGGCAGAAGGCGAGCGGCCAAATTGGGTAGCAGGCAACAGCAGGCACGGAGGAGCGTAGGTAGTACTGGCATAGTTCCAGGAGGTGTGGAAAGGCATGGCAGGCACACTGAGGAGACAAACTGGTGATAGCGAGATACAGGAAAAGCACAGATATGCTGGTTCGGGGAGCCTGGGAAATAGCAACAGGAAACACTTGTTGCTCAGGCACCTCCCATAGAAGAGAGGTGTCTGAAATAGTACAAGACACTCAGCCATAGGTTGAGACCGATTAGGAAATAGCATGCTGCCTCTTTAAGAGACCGGGAGTGCACGTGCGCACACCCTCAGAGTCGTGCCTGGAGACCAGCAGGCCGCGCGCAGAGTCCAGGATGCCGAGCAGCAGAGGAAAGAAGCGCGGGACCCGGGACAGAGTCCCCCGAGGATCGGTCCCCCGCTGGGGATCATGCAGAGGGACTTATCCTGAGGCAACAGAAGGGCACCGGGGAGCAGACCGGGAACGGAGGGCACAACGGCCTCCCCGCAGGAGTAGGGGACCTGGGAAATAGCAACAGGAAACAATTGTTGCTCAGGCACCTCCCATAGAACAAAGGTGCCTGAAATAGTACAAGACACTCAGCCATAGGTTGAGACCCCCGAGGATTGGCGCCCTCCAGGGAACAAAGGGTACAGCGGCGTCTCTGCAGGAGAAAGGGACCGAAACCACGTAAGGATGCAGGCACTACAGTACACCCCTAAACGCCCCCTCTTTTTTAAGCCTGCAAAAAATTTCTCCAGTAGGAGAGGGGGCTGGATATTCTCCTTGGGTTCCCACGACCTCTCTTCAGGACCGAAGCCCTTCCAATCAACCAAGAAAAAGGTCTTTCCCCTTACCCTTTTTGTGGCCAAAATATTCTCTACGTCAAAGACATCCTCCTTGCTGACGGGATCAGGAGAGGTACCCGGGTCCTTAAAGAAATAGCTCAAGATTACCGGTTTGAGGAGGGAAACATGAAAGAAGGTAGGCACACGCCAAGAGGCAGGCAATTTCAACTTGTAAGAAACAGCATTAATTTGTTTTATGACCTCAAAGGGACCAATGAAGGGAGGTCCCAATTTGTAGGATGGCATCTTCAGCCGAATGCACTTGTATCAGGATATCCAGAACTGACATCAGTCAGTGTCTGGACCCTGAGAAATCCACGGTACTGCAGGGACTTACCAGGGTCCCTAGGGAGAGGAGCATGTCCCAGCAACTGTGCACTAGCAGGACCTGCACCACGTGACTATCAAGGGGCAGAGCCGGCTGCAGGTCTCCCAGATGGAGAAGGAGCAGAGAGAGATGTCGGCCCATAATAAAGGCCTTACCAGCAGGTATAGCACAAACCGAAACGCCGATGAGCACTAGACAGGAGGGATGTCAGGGACATGGCCAAGGGTCACAACCATATGTGCAGAAGTACCAGGGGGCTAGACAGAGGGATATCCAGACACGTAGCCGAAGTCAGAAACCAGGAGAACAGACACACAGTACTGAATCAGCAGGCAAGAACACAACAGGCAACAGAGCGGGTCAAAAGCAGGTAATCAAGAGTCAGTGATAAGCGGTCATAGAGGAGCGCTTAGGAAGCAACCCAGGTGCAGACAAAAATGTCAGGTCTCCACTGCAGCTCCAGCCGAAAACCTCCAATGGAGGATAGGAGCAATGAGAAAATGGAAACGGTCTTAGGAGCGCAGGAAAGAGACTCAGACAAGAGATGGGGTTAAACCACAACGCGTTTCGACAGAGAAACGCGTTGTGGTTTAACCCCATCTCTTGTCTGAGTCTCCTTCCTGCGCTCCTAAGACTGTTTCCATTTTCTCAAAAGCAGGTAATCAGGCAGAAGAGCAGGCACGCAGCACAACTCACAGGGGTCACTTAACTAAGCCAAGGGCAAAAGTACAGTATAACTGACAGAGGGGATTGCCTGAGTGAGGCTATAAAAAGCCCTCCCCCCGTCAGAATCACTGACCTCACGGAGACCAGTCAAAGAAAACACTGCGGCAGCCGGCAAAGGCGCTCAATCAGTGAAATCCTAGGTGCATTGCTCCCTGGGAAATACGAATATGCAAATAAAGTCCGTGGAGCCTCATTTAAGAGTCTCAAACACGGGACTAGCCAGATCTTCCTCCAGGGAAGGACCCAGCCAGGGAGCAATGCACCTAGGATTTAACTGATTGAGCGCCTTTGCCGGCTGCTGCAGTGTTTTCTTTGACTGGTCTCCCTGAGGTCAGTGATTGTTTCGTGATATTGGTCTACTAGGCATTGCTCCCACCTAGCCAGAATCCTGCTCCACACTGATGAGGGGCAACACCCTGAAACAGCTGTCTGTGGATGGATACCTGGCCTTGGTATTTCCCTTGTCATATCTGTAAACTCGTAAAGAGCTGGATATTGACTTAAAGGGCCACTTAATATGGTGGTAATGGTGGTTTCCGAAAGGAGCCACTCCTTAGTTGGGTCCTTCCCTGGAGGAAGATCTGGCTAGTCCCGTGTTTGAGACTCTTAAATGAGGCTTCATGGACTTTATTTGCATACTCCCCCCCGTCAGAGTGAGGCCACAGAACTTAACTCCAGAAGGTCCGACACAAACCGACCATGGCAACTTGGAGGAGAGCCACACTTTATCCCCAAGCTGAAAGGTCGGAGAATCCAGGCGTCTCTTGTCGGCATGCTTTTTCATATGCTGCGATACTCTCTCTAGAGCGGTCCTGGTATCTCTCCACACTTCAGAGAAGTCCTCAGTAAGAGCATCAGCAGCTGGAATGTCCAAAGACCCAGAGATAGGAAGAGGGATTCCGGGTTGGAGTCCAAAGACAATCTGGAAGAGAGATTTGGCATAGGGCTCACTTACTTGGTTGTTAATAGGAGAACTCCGCCCACGGTATTAGCTTGACCGAGTCAATGTGATGCATGTTGATGAAGTGACGTAGGAACCCAGACAGGATCTGATTGATCCTCTCCACCTGACCATTGTATTGGGGATGATAAGCAGAAGAGAAATCCAGCTCCACATTCATTAGTTTACAGGTTACCCTCCAAAACTTAGAAGTGAATTGGACACCCCTGTTGGACACAATGTGGAGAGGAATCCCATGGAGACAGAATATGTGCTGGATGAAGTGATCGGCAAGTTCAGGAGCAGAAGGAAGACCTGGCAAAGGAATAAAGTGAGCTATTTTGGAAAAACAATCCACCACAATCCAGATAACAGAGCAGCCAGAGGAGACCTGTAATGAAGTCCATAGTAATGTGCTGCCAGGGGACTGAAGGAATGGGAAGCGGCAGAAGGTGTCCGGACAGAAGGTGCTTCGCAGTTTTGTTTCGGGCACAGGAGGGACAGGCCGAGAAGTACTCCAAAATGTCTTTTCCCATGATAGGCCACCAGTAGTGACGGGAAATGAGTTGCAAAGTCTTTCTCTGCCCAACATGACTGGCCAACTTGGAAGAGTGACCCCACTGAAGAACCCGCCTCCTGTCCAAACTGGATACCAATGCCTTACCAGGAGGAACCTGAGACAGATTGACAGAGGCTACAGTCACCATTCTGGATGGTTCAATGATGTACTGAAGCTCTTCCTCCAAGTCAGGAGGCAGAAAAGCCCTAGAGAGTGCATCGATCTTGATGTTCATGCTGGCAGGGTGAAAATGAAGAACGAAGTTGAATCGTGCGAAGAACAAGGACCACCTGGCTTGGCATGGATTCAACCTCTGTGCTGACTGGAGGTAAGCTAGGTTCTTATGGTCAGTGAATATAGCAACCTGGTGGACAACTCCCTCGAGAAGATCACGCCACTCTTGCAGAGCCAACTTGATTGCCAGCAACTCTCGATCCCCAGTGGAATAGTTTTTCTCGAAAGCAGAAAAAATCTTCGAGAAGAAGCCACAGGAGACCATTCGTCCGGTGGAAGACTTCTGGGAGACAACTACCCCAGCGCCTGTGTAGGAAGCATCCAACTCAAGGAAGAATTGTTTATCTGTGACAGGTTGATAGAGCACGGGCACAGAAGTGAAGGCTTTCTTCAGCGAAGTAAAAGTCTCCTCCACCTCAGGAGACCATTCCTTGGAGTTGGCACCCTTTCGGGTCAGAGCTGAGATGGGAGCCACCCGAGATGAGAAGTGTGGAATAAATTGGAGGTAATAATTAGCGAACCCCAGGAACTGTTGTATCGCATTGACCCCGGTCGGGCGACGCCATTTGAGGATAGAGGCTAACTTTTCTGGATCCATCTTCAGACCACTGGCCAAGACAATAAAGTCAAGGAAGGGCAGTGAGGGTTGCTTGAAGACACACTTCTCAAGCTTAAATAATATAGAAAATAGATGCACTACTATCAAATCACAATCTCTAGTGGAGTGCAATACCTAGCCTGTAAACAGCAAGATCAAAAAAGGGCAGACAAGACTGGGCTAATAATAGTATGCATATCCATGTATAAAAAATAGAAAAACCTTTATTTCATAATGGACACAATAAGCTTAAAAACATTTAAAATACAAACATGAACCAATGACCCAACACCTCCATAGAAACCCCATGGACTTTAAATGCAACCCATAATGGGCAATGAACAGCCCCGTCTGACAATGTGAAAAATACAGTTGTGGCCAAAAGTATTGACACCCCCTGCATTTCTGTCAGATAATACTCAGTTTCTTCCTGTAAATTATTGCAAACACAAATTCTTTGTTATTATTATCTTCATTTAATTTGTCTTAAATGAAAAAACACAAAAGAGAATGAAGCAAAAAGCAAGACATTGATCATTTCACACAAAACTCCAAAAATGGGCTAGACAAAAGTACTGACACCCTCAGTCTAATACTTGGTTGCACAACCTTTGGCCAAAATAACTGCGACCAACCGCTTCCGGTAACCATCAATGAGTTTCTTACAATGCTCTGCTGGAATTTTAGACCATTCTTCTTTGGCAAACTGCTCCAGGTCCCTGATATTTGAAGGGTGCCTTCTCCAAACTGCCATTTTTAGATCTCTCCACAGGTGTTCTATGGGATTCAGGTCTGGACTCATTGCTAGCCACCTTAGAAGTCTCCAGTGCTGTCTCTCAAACCATTTTCTAGTGCTTTTTGAAGTGTGTTTTGGGTCATTGTCCTGCTTGAAGACCCATGACCTCTGAGGGAGACCCGGCTTTCTCACACTGGGCCCTACATTATGCTGCAAAATTTGTTGGTAGTCTTCTGACTTCATAATGCCATGCACACGGTCAAGCAGTCCAGTGCCAGAGGCAGCAAAGCAACCCCAAAACATCAGGGAACCTCTGCCATGTTTGACTGTAGGGACCGTGTTCTTTTCTTTGAATGCCTCTTTTTTTCTCCTGTAAACTCTATGTTGATGCCTTTGTCCAAAAAGCTCTACTTTTGTCTCATCTGACCAGAGAACATTCTTCCAAAACGTTTTAGGCTTTTTCAGGTAAGTTTTGGCAAACTCCAGCCTGACTTTTTTATGTCTCGGGGTAAGAAGTGGGGTCTTCCTGGGTCTCCTACCATACAGTCCCTTTTCATTCAGACACCGATGGATAGTATGGGTTGACACTGTTGTACCCTCGGACTGCAGGGCAGCTTGAACTTGTTTGGATGTTAGTCGAGGTTCTTTATCCAACATCCGCACAATCTTGCGTTGAAATCTCTTGTCAATTTTTCTTTCCGTCCACATCTAGGGAGGTTAGCCACAGTGCCCCATGGGCTTTAAACTTCTTGATGACACTGCGCACGGTAGACACAGGAACATTCAGGTCTTTGGAGATGGACTTGTAGCCTTGAGATTGCTCTTGCTTCCTCACAAATTGGTTTCTCAAGTCCTCAGACAGTTCTTTGGTCTTCTTTCTTTTCTCCATGCTCAATGTGGTACACACAAGGACACAGGACAGAGGTTGAGTCAACTTTAATCCATGTCAACTGGCTGCAAGTGTGATTTAGTTTTTTGCCAACCCCTGTTAGGTGCCACAGGTAAGTTATAGGTGCTGTTCATTACACAAATTAGAGAAGCATCACATGATTTTTCGAACAGTGCCAATACTTTTGTCCACCTTTTATGTTTGGTGTGGAATTATATCCAGTTTGGCTTTAGGACAATTCTTTTTGTGTTTTTTCATTTAAGACAAATTAAATGAAGATAATAATACCAAAGAATTTGTGTTTGCAATCATTTTCAGGAAGAAACTGAGTATTATCTGACAGAATTGCAGGGGTGTCAATGCTTTTGGCCACAACTGTATCATACGACAATACGTAGCCAAAAAAATATTTAAATGCAAATAAACTGGATAATCATGTAGGGAAAATATAATCAATGTAAGGGCTTATCCTCATTGGGAATCTGCTGCCCTGGTCTGTGTTTGACTGTTCTTTTGGAGATCATGTTTTGAATGCAACCTTGCACTCTTCAGCTATTTTGCAATTACCGTATACACTCGAATATAAGCCGAGATTTTCAGCCCATTTTTTTGAGCTGAAAGTCCCCCTCTCGGCTTATATTCGAGTCATATACACCTGGGGGTCGGGGGGGTCAGGTCATAGTTACCCATCCTGACGCTGTCTCTTGAGCCCCCAGCTTCTCCGCGCTCTCTCTTCCTGCCTTCAGCGGTCACGTGGTACCGCTCATTAAAACTCATGAATATGCACATATTCATGAGTTTTAATGAGCGGTATCACATGACCGCTGAACGCAGGAAGAGAGAGCGCGGAGAAGCTGGGGGCTCAAGAGACAGCGTCAGGACGGGTAAGTATAGCGATACTCACCTGTCCTGCGTCCATGGCTGCTTGCTGCTGTCTGTCATCGGTCAGTGACTTCAGACAGCAGAGGGCGCGGTGACAGGATTAGTGAGCGCCGCGCCCCCTGTAGTCTGAACGTCACTGACCGATGACGTGGCAGATAGCGGTGAGCAGCCATGGACGCAGGACAGGTGAGTATCTGACACCCAGTGACGGAGAGGTATGTCATTTTTTTTATTTTTACATGCAGCAGCAGCGGCAGCACATGGGGGAATTATCTAAGGAGCTTCTTATGGGGTCAGCATATGGGGGAATAATCTAAGGAGCTTCTTATGGGGTCAGCATATGGGGGAATAATCTAAGGAGCTTCTTATGGGTCAGCATATAGGGGAATAATCTAAGGAGCTTCTTATGCGGTCAGCATATGGGAGAATAATCTAAGGAGCTTCTTATGGGGTCAGCATATGGGGGAATAATCTAAGGAGCTTCTTATTGGGTCAGCATATGGGGGAATAATCTAAGGAGCTTCTTATGGGGTCAGCATATGGGGGAATAATCTAAGGAGCTTCTTATGGGGTCAGCATATGGGGGAATAATCTATGGAGCTTCTTCTGGGGACACCGTATGGGGGAATAATCTCTGGAGCATTGCCCACCCTAGGCTTATACTCGAGTCAATAAGTTTTCCCAGTTTTTTGTGGCAAAAATAGGGGGGTCAGCTTATACTCTGGTCGGCTTATACTCGAGTATATACGGTATTCTCATGCTTTTTTTGCATTAACGATGTCCATGAGGTCATTTGCACATTTCAGGATAGATAGGAGAATTCATCTCTTGATACCTAATGTGCATTGATTATATTTTGCCTGCATAATTATCCAGTTTATTTGCATTTAACCCCTTTACTCCCAAGGGTGGTTTATGACCGGGCCAATTTTTACAATTCTGACCACTGTCCCTTTATGAGGTAATAACTCTGGAACGCTTCCATGGATCCCAGTGATTCTGACATTGTTTTCTTGTGACATATTGTACTTCATGTTAGTGGTAAAATATTATTCATATAACTTTTATAACGTTTATTTGTGGAAAAAAATGGAAATTTGGCGAAAATTTAGAAAATCTCGCAATTTTCCAACTTTGAATTTTATGCCCTTAAATCACAGAGATATGGCACACAAAAAACTTAATAAGTAACATTTCCCACATGTTTACTTTACATCAACACAATTTGGGAGCCAAAATTTTTTTTTGTTAGGAAGTTGTAAGGGTTATAATTTGACCAGCGATTTCTCATTTTTACAACACCATTTTATTTTTAGGGACCACATCACATTTGAAGTCACTTTGAGGGGTCTATATGATGTAAAATACCCAAAAGTGACACCATTCTTTAAACTACACCCTTCAAGGTACTCAAAACTAGATTCAAGACGTTTATTAACCCTTCAGGTGCTTCACAGGAATTTTTTGAATGTTTAAAAAAAAAATGAACATTTAACTTTTTTTTCACAAAAAAAATTACTTCAGGTCCAATTTTTTTATTTTACCAAGGGTAACAGGAAAAATTGTACTGCAAAAGTTATTGTGCAATTTGTCCTGAGTATTCTGATAACCCAAATGTGGGGGTAAACCACTTTCTGGGCGCATGGCAGAGCTCGGAAGGGAAGCAGCGCCGTTTGACTTTTTCACTGCGAAATTGGCTGGAATTCAGATCGGACGCCATGTCATGTTTGGAAAGCTCATGATGTGCCTAAACAGTGGAAACCCTCCACAAGTGACCCAATTTTGGAAACTAGACCCCCCAAGAAACTTATCTAGATATGTGGTGAGCACTTTGAACTCCCAAGGGCATCACAGAAATGATCTTTTCACCCCCAATTTTTATTTTCCCATGGGTAACAGGACCCCAAAAGTTATTGTGCAATTTGTCCTGAGTACGCTGATACCCCACATGTGGGGATAAACCACTATTTGCGCGCATGGCAGAGCTCGGAAGGGAAGCAGTGCCATTTGACTTTTTTGGCTGGAATTGAGATCGGACGCCATGTCGCGTTTGGAAAGCCCCTGATGTGCCAAAACAGTGGAAACCCCCTACAAATGACACCATTTTGGAAACTAGACCCCCAAGGAACTTATCTAGATGTGTGGTGAGAACTTTGAACCCCCAAGGGCTTCACAGAAGTTTATAACGCCCGGGCGTGAAAATAAAAAAATCATCTTTTTTCCACAAACATGATCTTTTAGTCCCCAATTATTTTATTTTCTCAAGGGTAAGAGGAGAAATTGGACCCCAAAAGTTGTTGTCCAATTTGTCCTGAGTACGCTGATATCCCATATATGGTAGAATAACGTAGAGCCATAAAAATAAAAAAATCATATTTTTTCCACAAAAATTATATTTTTGCCCCCAATTTTTTATTTTCCCAAGGGTAACAGGAGAAATTAGACCCCAAAAGTTGTTGTATAATTTGTCCTGAGTAGGCTGATACCCCATATGTGGGGGTAAACCACTGTTCGGGCGCATGGCAGAGCTTGGAAGGGAAGGTGCACCTTTTGACTTTTTCAACGCAGAATTGGCTGGAATTGAGATCAGACACCATGGTGCGTTTGGAGAGCACCTGGTGTGCCTAAACAGTGGAAACCCCCCAATTCTAACTCCAATCCTAACCACAACACACCCTTTACTCTAATCTCAGCCCTAACCCTAGCCCTCACCCTAACCCTAGCCCTAACCCTAATGGGAAAATGGAAATAAGTACATTTTTTTTAAATTTTATTGTTTTTCCATAACTAAGGGAGTGATAAAGGGGGGTTTGATTTACTATTTCTGGTGGGTTTTTATGTTTGGAAGCTGTCGCACGCTAAAAGACGCTTTTTATTGTAAAAATAGTTTTGGCATCACCACATTTTCAGAGCTATAATTTTTCCATATTTTGACCCACCAAGTCATGTAAGGTCTTATTTTTTGCGGGACGAGTTGACGTTTTTATTGGTACCATTTTTGCGCACGTGACAGTTTTTGATCGCTTTTTATTCCGGTTTTTGAGAAGCAGAATGAACAAAAAAACAGCATTTCATGAATTTCTTTTGGGGGGTGCGTTTACACCGTTCCGCATATGGTAAAATTGATAAGGCGGTTTTATTCTTCGGGTCAGTACAATTACAGCGATACCTAATTTATGTCTTTTTTTTATGTTTTGGGGCTTTTATTCAATAAAAACAATTTTATATAAAAAATAATTATTTTTGCCTCACTTTATTCTGCGAGCTATAACTTTTTTTTTCACTGATGATGCTGTCTAGTGGCTCGTTTTTTGCGGGACAAGATGACGTTTTCAGCTGTACCATGGTTATTCATATCTGTCTTTTTGATCGCGTGTTATTGCACTTTTTGTTCGGCGTTATGATGATAAAGCGTTATATTTTGCTTTTTTTTTATTGTTATTTTTTTAAGGGGTTCACTAAAGGGGTTAACTAGTAGGACAGTTTTATAGGACAGGTTGTTATGGATGCGGCAATACTAAACGTGTACTTTTATTGTTTTTTTTATTTAAAAAAAATGAATTTATTAGGGAATATTTTTTTATTTATTTAGCGATTTTTTAATAAATTATTATTACACATTTTTTTTTCTTTACTTTATTACTTTGTCAAAGGGGGGGACATTACTGTCTTGTGTCAGATCGCTGATCTGACACGTCACACAGCGCTGTAAGATCAGCGATCTGGCAGGCGCTGCAAGAGGCTTCCTTGTGCCTGCTCTCTGCAGGCACTGAGGAAGCTGCCTCCCTGCAGGCCCCCGAAGGTCCCCCGTGGCCATATTGGATCCGGGAACCTGCAGGGAAGGAGACCCCCGGAGCAGCGCTGCACATTGTGCTACTGCGGGGGTCTCAGGGAAGCACGGAGGGAGCCCCCTCCCTGCCGATGCTTCCCTGATCCTCCGGTACACTGCGATCCCATTTGATCGCAGTGTGCCGGGAGTTGATGTGCCGGGGGAGGTCCGTGACCGCCCCTGACACATAGTGCCGGGTGTCAGCTGTGATAATTAGCTGACTCCCGGCCACGATCAGCGGCGCTCCCCCCTGGGGGTGCCGCTGATCGCGATGACGTACTATCCTATCCCCAGTCATAGGGGCCCAGGTACCATGGACGGGACGGGATAGTACATCAGATGTCAGAAAGGGGTTAAATATTTTTTCGGCTACAAATTGTAGAGGGCTGTTCATTGCCCATTATGGGTTGCATTTAAAGTCCATGGGGTTTCTTTGGAGGTGTTGGGTCATTGGTTCATGTTTGTATTTTAAATGTTTTTAAGCTTATTGTGTCCATTATGAAATAAAGGTTTTTCTATTTTTTATACATGGATGTGCATACTATTATTAGCCCAGTCTTTGCTCCAGTTTTTTACACTTCTCAAACTTGGCGTACATCCTGTTCTCCCCAAGTCTCTGCAGGACTTGACGGACACTCCTCTGGTGTGTGGCTAAGTCTGGGGAGTAGATCAACATGTCATCCAAACAACACAAGAATAGAGGAGATCCCTAAAAATGTCATTCACAAACTCCTGAAAGACCGCGGAAGCATTACTGAGCCCGAATGGCATGACTTGGTATTCATAGTGACCATCTCGGGTGTTGAAGGCCGTCTTCCACTCGTCTCCCTGGTGTATTCAGACAGGTTGTAGGCCCCTCTGAGGTCCAGCTTGGTAAAGATCTTTGCTCCCCTGAGATGGTCGAACAGCTCCGAAATAAGTGGAAACGGGTATTTGTTTTTACAGTGATCTGGTTTAGGCCCCTATAGTCAATACAGGGCCGTAGAGATCCGCCCTTCTTGACAAAAAAGAAACCTGCACCTGCCGGTGAAGATGACTTTTGGATGAATCCTCGAGCTAGGTTCTCCTTGATGTACTCCGGCATGGTTTCGGTCTCTGAGGAGCAGATGACCCTGGGAGCAGATCAATAGGGCAGTCATACGACCTGTGAGGAGGCAGCATCTCTGCTTCTTTATCACAGATGTCTGAGAATGACCAGTAGGAGGATGGTAAACTCGGCAGGGTAGATGGCGCCACAGGGAGGCGAATAGGATGGATGGGAGCGAGACATCTCTTGAAACAGGTGTTTCCCCAGTGCAAAACTTTGCCTGTCTTCCAATTCACCACAGGCTCGTGCACTTGAAGCCAAGGTAGACCTAAGAGCAGAGGGTGAAACAAACAAGGCAAAATATAAAAAGATTTTCTCAGTGTGTCAGGCCTACCTCAAGTTCCACTGGCTCAGTCTTGAAACGAACAGGCTCGGTCAGGGCTCTGCCATCCAAGGAGGTCACCAGCACCAGGTTCTGGAGGCGCTGAACAGGAATCCAATAACGGTCCACCACGGCTTGCTGGATGAAGTTCCCAGCGGACCCAGAATCAAGATAGCTTGACTCTGAAAAACTGACATTGCCGAAGGACAAGGACACAGATGACAGCAGACAAGGAGAGGAATGATCCTCACACAGGAAAGCATCTCCTACAGACCCTAGGCTCTGGAGTTTCCCGGCCTCTCAGGACAGGAGTGGATCAAATGCTCAGAACTGCCACAGTAGAAACGCCTCCTCTCCGAGCGGTCCACCTCCTGGTGCTGTTTTGCCAAGCACTCGGTCAACTTGCATAGCCTCCGGGGGAGAGACCGAGATATGAGATACAATCGGCTTCTGGAAACTGGGAGCCAAATGATAAGGTCTTCTCTCTCGCTTAGTCTCCCTGGAGCATTCTTGAAACCAGAGGTCAATCCGGATCGCCAGGGATACCAGGTCATCCAGAGAGGAAGGAACATCCCGGCCCGCCAGTTTGTCCTTTATTCTTCCTGACAGACCCTCCCAGAAGGCAGCCACCAACGTCTCATCATTCCAGGACAGCTCGGAGGAAAGGGTGTGGAACCGGACAGTGTACTGGGCCTCTGGCATAGACGAGAAGAGAGGAAGCAGTCGAAGTAGCACAACCTGGCTGATCAAACGTCCTGCAAAAAGCACTAAGGAAGGACTGGAGGTCGTTAACTAAAGGATCTCCTCTCTCCCACAATGGATTCAGCCAAGCAAGAGCCTCTCCAGTGAGGTGAAACATAATGAACGCTACCTTGGCCCGATCAGGTACAAACAGATGGCCCAGAAGTTCAAAGTGCAGCAGTCACTTACTACAACTGATTATTTCCTGTTTCAGGGGTGATCGAGAAGTGACCGTATTATCAGTTGCCACCACTACACTCCTGCCCCCACCGCCTGCATCTTCAGTGGCCGCAGAGACTATGGTGGTGAGGACGACTAAAGATGCGAGGGGCAGGAGAAGTGTGGACACGTCCACTGAAGCTGCAGTCACTTCTCTATCGAAGCTACTGAAACAGGAAGTCATCAATGGACGCCAATGAAAGAAGCTGTGGTAATTGACCACAGCGCACCTCCCCCTGGTGACGTTCTATTTCAAGTGGTGGTAATAGAAGCTGTGGAGAAGTGATTGCAAATAGATTTTGAACCTTGATATGCAAAACCTTCCAAACTAAGTCTGGAAAGTTAATAGTTATTACTTTTCCAAGGAAGATATGTAGTTGTCAGTAGGTGTAAGTAAACTGAATCTTGTAACCTGGAACCAAAGATTTCTATTAGTTAATAGTACAAGTGTCAGCTGACAACTGCAGTGCACCTACTTAAACCAAACTTGACTATTAATATGAATGTAGTGTAAACTTTTTTAAAATTACATTTTACATATAATTATATACTATGCTTGATTTTAATAGATCCCAATCTAATATATCCATTTCTCACAAGCACTATACAGCTAGTTACTCTGAATTCAATTAGATTACAACAAGGTAAGAAAACATGAGCTGTTACCTGAAATGATTTCAAATCTGTCGATATGAGTTCTACTAATTGGTTCTTAAAACTTTGCGTTCTCCGGTGGGCACAGACTATTCTGGTTAATATGTGAAATCCAAAATTAAAAAGTGAATTGTATCAAGTAATTGAATTCTGTTGTTCAATGGCCAATATCCTAAATTGCTTTAGAGAGTGACTTAGGGTACCGTTACACTTAGCGATGCACCAGCGATCCCGACAACGATATGGATCGCTGGTGCATCGCTAAGTGGTCGCTAGTGAGCTGCCACACAGGCAGGTCTCACCAGCGACATAGCAGGGGTCGGGGGTCGCTACTTACCTGTCAGATGCGGCGATCCTGACATCCTCCCGCCCGCGTCCACGCGTCGCTCGTCGGCGCCACAGGAGGCCCAGCAGGAAGCGCTCAACGAGAAATGGTCCAGGACCTTCTCGCGCGACCAGCGATGAGCAGCGGGGGAGCCGGTCGGAGGTAAGTATCAGACATAGCAATATCGCTATAATGTCACAAAATCGGTGATGTTACAGCGATATTGCAAGCGATATCGCTATGTGTAAGGGGGGGCTTTACAGTGGGGAAAAAAGTATTTTGTCAACACCAAATGTGCAAGTTCGCCCACTTAAAAAGATGAGAGAGGCCTGTAATTGACATCATAGGTAGACGGACCACAACTATGAAAGTCAAAATGAGAAAACAAATCCAGAAAATCATCTTGTCTGATTTGGCAAGATTTATTTTGCTAATTATGGTGGAAAATAAGTACAGTTGTGGCCAAAAGTATTGACACCCCTGCAATTTTGTCAGATAATACTCAGTTTCTTCCTGAAAATGATTGAAAACACAAATTCTTTGTTATTATTATCTTCATATAATTTGTCTTAAATGAAAAAAACACAAAAGAGAATGAAGCAAAAAGCAAAACATTGATCATTTCACACAAAACTCCAAAAATGGGCCAGACAAAAGTATTGGCACCCTCAGCCTAATACTTGGTTGCACAACCTTTAGCCAAAATAACTGCGACCAACCGCTTCCGGTAACCATCAATGAGTTTCTTACAATGCTCTGCTGGAATTTTAGACCATTCTTCTTTGGCAAACTGCTCCAGGTCCCTGATATTTGAAGGGTGCCTTCTCCAAACTGCCATTTTTAGATCTCTCCACAGGTGTTCTATGGGATTCAGGTCTGGACTCATTGCTGGCCACCTTAGAAGTCTCCAGTGCTTTCTCTCAAACCATTTTCTAGTGCTTTTTGAAGTGTGTTTTGGGTCATTGTCCTGCTGGAAGACCCATGAACTCTGAGGGAGACCCAGCTTTCTCACACTGGGCCCTACATTATGCTGCAAAATTTGCTGGTAGTCTTCTGACTTCATAAGCCATGCACACGGTCAAGCAGTCCAGTGCCAGAGGCAGCAAAGCAACCCCAAAACATCAGGGAACCTCCGCCATGTTTGACTGTAGGGACCGTGTTTTTTTCTTTGAATGCCTCTTTTTTTCTTCTGTAAACTCTACGTTTGCCTTTGCCAAAAAAGCTCTACTTTTGTCTCATCTGATCAGAGAACATTCTTCCAAAACGTTTTAGGCTTTTTCAGGTAAGTTTTGGCAAACTCCAGCCTGGCTTTTTTATGTCTCAGGGTAAGAAGTGGGGTCTTCCTGGGTCTCCTACCATACAGTCCCTTTTCATTCAGACGCCGACGGATAGTAAGGATTGACACTGTTGTACCCTCGGACTGCAGGGCAGCTTGAACTTGTTTGGATGTTAGTCGAGGTTCTTTATCCAACATCCGCACAATCTTGCGTTGAAATCTCTTGTCAATTTTTCTTTTCCGTCCACATCTAGGGAGGTTAGCCACTGTGCCCTATGGGCTTTAAACTTCTTGATGATACTGCGCACGGTAGACACAGGAACATTCAGGTCTTTGGAGATGGACTTGTCGCCTTGAGATTGCTCTTGCTTCCTCACAATTTGGTTTCTCAAGTCCTCAGACAGTTCTTTGGTCTTCTTTCTTTTCTCCATGCTCAATGTGGTACACACAAGGACACAGGACAGAGGTTGAGTGAACTTTAATCCATGTCAACTGGCAGCAAGTGTGATTTAGTTATTGCCAACACCTGTTAGGTGCCACAGGTAAGTTACAGGTGCTGTTAATTACACAAATTAGAGAAGCATCACATGATTTTTCGAACAGTGCCAATACTTTTGTCCACCCTCTTTTTTATGTTTGGTGTGGAATTATATCCAATTTGGCTTTAGGACAATTCTTTTTGTGTTTTTTCATTTAAGACAAATTAAATGAAGATAATAATACCAAAGAATTTGTGTTTGCAATCATTTTCAGGAAGAAACTGAGTATTATCTTACAAAATTGCAGGGGTGTCAATACTTTTGACCACAACTGTATTTGGTCATTAACAAAAGTTCATCTCAATATTTTGTTATATATCCTTTGTAGGCAATGACGGAGGTCAAATGTTTTCTGTAAGTCTTCACAAGGTTGGCACACATTATTGGTGGTATGTTGACCCATTCCTCCATGCAGATCTCCTCTAGAGCAGTGATGTTTTGGGACTGTTGCTGGGCAACACAGACTTTTATATCCCACCAAAGGTTTTCTATGGGTTTGAGATAGAATCATAGAATCGTAGAGTTGGAAGGGACCTCCTGGGCCATCTGGTCTAACCCCCTGCTCAAAGCAGGATTCGCTAAATCATCCCAGTCAGATGTCTGTCCAGCCTCTGTTTGAAGACTTCCATTGAAGGAGAACTCACCACTTCTCGTGGCAGCTTGTTCCACTCATTGATCACTCTAACTGTCAAAAAGTTTTTTCTAATATCTAATCTGTGTCTCCTCCCATTCAGTTTCATCCCATTGCTTCTAGTCTTTCCTTGTGCAAATGAGAATAAAGTTGATCCGTCTACAATGTGACAGCCCTTTAGATATTTGTAGACAGCTATTAAGTCTCCTCTCAGTCTTCTCTTTTGCAAACTAAACAATCCCAAATCCTGCAACCTTTCCTCATAAGACAGGGTTTGCAGACCGGTCACCATTCTGGTTGCTCTTTTCTGAACTTGCTACAGTTTGTTGATGTCTTTTTTAAAATGTGGTGCCCAAAACTGGACACAATATTCCAGAAGAGGTGTTCTGTTTTCCCTCCCTGTAGATCTCACATTTTATGAGGGACCACAGGTTCTCTATGGGGTTAAGATCAGGTGAAAAGGGGGCCATGTCATTAGTTTTTCTTCTTTTAGACCTTTACTGGCCAGCCATGCTGTGGAGTATTTTGATGCATGTGATGGAGCATTGTCCTGCATGAAAATCATGTTTTTCTTGAACGATACCGACTTCTTCCTGTACCACTGATTGAAGAAGGTGTCTTCCAGAAACTGGCAGTAGGTCTGGGAGTTGAGCTTCACTCCATCCTCAACCCGAAAAGGTCCCACAAGTTCATCTTTGATGATACCAGCCCATACCAGTACCCCAACTCCACCTTGCTGGCGTCTGAGTCGGAGTGGAGCTCTCTGCCCTTTACTGATCCAGCCTCAGGCCCATCCATCCGGCCCATCAAGAGTCACTCTCATTTCATCTGTCCATAAAACCTTAGAAAAGTCTGTCTTAAGATATTTCTTGGCCCAATCTTGACATTTTATCTTATGTTTCTTGTTCAAAGGTGGTAATTTTTCAGCCTTCCTTACCTTGGCTATGTCCCTGAGTGTGGCACACCTTGTGTTTTTTGATACTCCAGTAACGTTGCAGCTCTAAAATATGGCAAAACTGGTGGCAAATGGCATCTTGGCAGCTTCACGCTTGATTTTCCTCAATTCATGGGTGTGGAGAAACAGGGTCAGTGGTGCTCTTGTCCACTGCCCCGGCTGCCTTTAGAAAGACTGCATGGACCAGGGCTCATACCACTGAACACCCGCTCTTTCTCTCCGTGGGCAACATACTACACAGACAACGCAGGGTTAGGGTAAAACGGTGTGGCAATACTTTATTGAACCACAACACCCAATAGCAAACAGAACAATCCCAGCAATTACCCCCTACTTACCCCTCTGACTCGCCTGGATAATGGTAGATGTTACGTCAGAGCTCCCAGGGTCGATATTCCACCTGTGATATACACACAGAGAAAAGATATTGACAAGAGTAGGGAGATGACCGAGAACAGTCCATAGAGTCCCTACAATGTCCAATGCCAGTTGACACAACAACAGAGTTCCCAGGGTCGCTATTCCACCAGTGATATACACACAGAGAAGATGTGTTACATCTAATGTGGTGTACTTAATTATTTGTACTAAATGTCCAACTGGGGGTCTGTATGTGGGGGAGACAGGGCAAAAGCTTAGAACAAGGATGAATGCTCATCGTCACACAATAAAAGAAAAAAGTAGATACCTGTGGCAAAACATTTTTGTATGATGGACCACAACACCATTGATATGAAATTACTGGTATTGAAAGGTAACTTCACATCTCAGAGAGAGAGAAGAGTCTGTGAGTATAAATTTATGACGACCTTTGACAGTCTCAATGCTGGAATGAATGTGTCGCATGGATTTATGTCTTTTAACATCAATTAAGGAATTTGCTCCTAAGACCTTGTAGGGGCATCACAACAAATTAGGAGACCCCAATCAGAGGACAATAAAACATCCGGACTCCTTATCTATGAACTGGTCCAATATTTATGTTTCTCCCTCTCCCATAATCATAATTCTGCTTCACATCACTTGTCTCATCTATTGCATTTTTTTCTGTGCTGCATTGTGCATAAATATGTGACTCTTCAGATTTTGTATTAGTCTATGCCTGATGAAGAGACCTGAGTAGTCTCAAAAGCTTGCAATGTGTTAACATCTTTTTAGTTAGCCATTATAAGGTATCAACCACTGAGGACTCTCAATTCTGAATATTTTTCTTGCATGTTTTTAGGTGACCAAATACTTATTTCCACCATAATTTGCAAAAAAAAATCTTGCCAAATCAGACAAGGTGATTTTCTGGTTTTGTTTTCTCATTTTGACTCTCATAGTTGTGGTCTGTTACAGTCCTCTCTCATCTTTTTAAGTGGGAGAACTTGCACAATTGGTGTCTGACTAAATACTTTTTTCCCCACTGTATATTCCTTTTAATATGTCTGATTTGCTTAGTTGACTTGTTTTCTTGGTTTTGCTTGCATTGCTTTAGCAAAAATAAGATATTGCAAAAAAGTAAAAATGCAAATCACTGTCCGACAAAGGATGAGCCAATCTACTGTATAGCAGCCATGTTAAAAATCCAGATTTTACTGAAGCATTAGTTAACTTTTATTGATACGTTTGTTCTAGAAGTTGAGTCCCCTCTGGTTTGGAGAGCAAGTGCATTATGACTGCTTTCACATGCAGTACTTACGTGGCCCCGTGGCATTGCGTTCTTTTCACTTCTCCCGTACACAATAACTTAATTTTGTAAAGAAACTGCTGTTTCACCCGAAAGGCAAATGGCCAATCGTAATGGCCCCCATAATTTTGCGGTTATAAGGTGTATCCATTCAGTGATTGTACAGGAGAGCAGGCATAGGCTCCAGGTATCAGTGCTGTCTTATTCCAGTGACATAATTGAGAATTTCATACTTGTTACTGCTATAGCTATCATGTATTTCAAAAACTTCGAAACGTGTCTGCAAATAGAGATTGTGGTTTTTGCTTTTAACCTGTCATGTGTCAAGGCTCATTAAAGGGTCAATATTGACTTTTAGGAATGCTACTTATAATAGGTGGCACTAGAGCTCTAGTTCTCTTTCTCTCTGAAGAGGCATTTTGCATATTTAATTTTCTTAAGGAGCATTGCATAGCCTATAAATCTCTCTCTTTACACTGGCATAACAGGCATGTCACTCTCCACTTAGATGGCTGCTCATACAGCCAAATCAGATCTCTTGCTTTGCACTGAGGAACAGCAGCGCCCTGAAACACGTGCCTGCAAATAGAGATTCTAGTTTACCATTCTTCCTAAATTAAGTGACAAGGCTCATTAAAGGGTCGATATTGACTTTGAGTATTGCTGCTTCCAATAGGTAGCACTAGAATTCCTTTCCCTTGCTCCCTTCAGAGGCAATTTGCATATTGAAACTGCCATTAATTTCAACTCTGATTGACTACATGCCTCTGCACTCATGTATTCCAAACTATAACAAAAGCCTATGGAAAATTCCTTTTAACACCACTAAAACTCTGAGACTCAAAAAGAAGCAATATGGAGCACTATGCTAATTTGAAAGTGAAGTGTAGAAGAAAATGAAGAAACATCTAGCTCCCACGATCCAAATAAAATTGCAGCTGACTTTATTGAATAATCCACAAAAAATATGAACAATATACAGAGTCTACATATTGTAAGGTAGCGCTTGTTATTCGATTTGAGAATACTCGCCTTGCAGCCAAATAACCAGGTCCGGCACGGGTTTTTCATAAAACTTCAACATAGTCCATGTGGTTTTCATCATCATAAACCAAAGCGATATGCAACAGTCTTACAGCAGGGTATCTTCACAATGGAGCTCTACTCCCCTTACTCCTCTGGTCACACAGGCTGTGCTTCATCCAGCCAATAGGCTATACCGTCAGTTACACTCCCGTGTCTAGGTTACCTCTTAGCTGCTTCACCACACTGCAGACGTCTGTTCCCTCCAGGGAATTGTCAGACACAAGTCGCCATTACTCACAGCGTCCACACTTGCACTCAGGAAGGCAGCCACATCTTCCAGCACGTCAGCCAGACGAGACCTTCCATACGGACTAACCGGGTCCAGGCATTCGCTCATGTGACCAACCCTGGTCACCTTATATGGTCCGTAGCCACGCCCACTGGATCACATGGCTATGACCTCATCGCAGGTCCTACAACCATTCACACATACTGTTCACTATGGGCGTTTTAGACACACGCCCCTGGGTGAATTTGTAGGTGGTTGGTCCCATCCATCTCGCCAACCACCTGAAGGCTTCCTTAACACATTGGAACAGAACATCAGCAGTAGCCTTGCTGATCAACACATAATCAAGCCTTCATCCCAAGGCCACCCACCTTGGGATAAATAATGGTCATTTAGGATCGTCCTCCTATTACCACCCTGGATATGGCTATACGCCCGTCCTGGGACACCCACACCGCGCACCCTAGCAGACACAGTGGACACTACACCACAATATGCATAGCGCCACTCTGTCTTGTTTATATTTTTTTGTGGATTATTCAATAAAGTCATTGATTATTTTATTTGGATCGTGGGAGCTGGATGTTTCTTTATTTTCCTCTCTTTACATGCAAACCGTGTGATCCGTGTACCTGGTGGTGAGTGAGCTGGATTTTTCTTTACTAGCATGAAATATATTTTCAGTATGGCAAAAATTATGTTGCAATCCCAAGCCGTACCCTGTTATGCTCATACATTGTTTTCTTGTAAACAAAGTAAAAGCTCGTGCAGTGGCATATATTGCCATACAGACCCCAAATAAAAATATGTCTTCTGGAGCATGGCACAATTTTTATTTTATTTTTTCATTCATACATATTCTTTGCATCGGCATAAGAATCAGTCATATGATACAGCGGAACAGTAGAAGGCTCATCCACCTCTATGGAAACCTAATAGGTGCTTCATACAAACCGTAGCTCTGATATATCCCCATGCATAGTGCATTCCATTATGTTGTTCACTTGAGTACCAATCCCATATTTTAAATTACATTACTGAAATATTGGCATAATTGCATTGTGAAATAATGTCATTTCAGCATAAAATTAACTCTGTGTTCATAGTAATCACTATTATTAAATTCCCTCCTAAGACATCCTATCTTCACATTGAAATATCTTCCACTTAGGGCCCTCATCAATCAGCCAGAAAAGACATCTACTAATAGTACAGTATCTCTTCGTATGTGCCAGGTGCACCCATTGGTTTCAGTGATAACTGAATACTTCATGGAACACTTGTGATTTGGTATCCTCTAAAATTACAGCTGATCACTGGCTGAAACTGCTGTGAGCAATTTGTTTCAGTTGAATAAAAAGAGATAAAAATCCATAATAATTATCCCCATTTGATTAGTATTACAATAAAGCAGTCTTTATAGTGTCTTTTGAGGTTCACTCCTATTTGAGAAGGTAGATATAAGAATGTAAGGCTCTGTTCACATCTTGTAATGTGGATAAGTTGGCATATGCACTGTGAGAGAATTCATCTTGGTTGGATAGGCTGGAACATGTGCGCTTGTCTAACTTGTAAAATGTAAGGCAACGTGGAGATGAATGACTCCTCCATACAAGAGATGTGCTGTTTGCACAATCAGGTGTGTGTAGTTTGTACTTGAGATATGTCACACCACAATAAATGAGTGTCTGCCAGGACATTTACTAGCTGCTCATAACTGCTGAAGCAAAACAAAAAAAATGTCTGTTTCTTTGTTTTTCCAAAAACATTGTCACCTAAGCTTACAATGGGTCAGTCACTCATTCACCCAAGGAAATCCTGGATAATTAGTTTGCCTTCTATGTGTCAGGGATAATAATATTGTTATAATAGGCTACTTATGCTACAGTATAAAATGCATCCATGTTCTTAGGGGGGAAGGGTGTGCAGGATATAAAGGGGCCAGACCTCTATGCTGACTATATCTCTATGCTCTAGCTCTATGCCAACCATATCTCTATGCTCTAGCTCTATGGTGGCCATATCTCTGCTCTAGCTCTATGCCAACCATATCTCTATGCTCTAGCTTAGACCTGGGCAAAGTACGACATCCGGCCTTCTGGCTGTCTCAGTCTGGCCCGTGGACCAAGACAGCTGTGGGGCTGGAAATCAGAGGTCCACGGGCCGCACCATGCCCGCCCGGCAGCTCGCTGTTTCCATGTGCGCCATAGCTCTGCGCAGCGCTGCTGACTCCTTTGGCGGAGGAGTCTCCGGCCACTTTCCTCCACCAATCAGCGTGTGAAACAGCTGATGTGATGAAATGATGTTATCACATCAGCTGTTTACTCCGGAGAGTCCGTGCACCAGAGGCAGGAAGAGAGCTGCACACGGGGGGGGTGACATTGTGCTGCACACAGGGGGATGACATGGTGCTGCACACTGGGGGGTGACATGGTGCTGCACATGGTGTTACATATGGGGGCGACATGTTGCTCATGGGGAGGCCATGGGGGAAACATGCAGTGTATGTAGGGAGGCTGTGTTGGGCTCATGCAGTTCATATAGAGAGGCTGTGTAGGGCTCATGCAGTATATGGGGGAGGCTGTGTGGGGCTTATGCAGTGTATATAGGGAGGCTATGTGGGGCTCATGCAGTGTATAGGAAGGCTGTGTGGGGCTCTTTCCGCATATGGGGGAGGCTGTGTGGGGCCCATGCAGTGTATATAGGGAGGCTGTGTGGGGCTCATGCAGTATTTTGGTGAGACTGTGTGGGGCCCATGCCACATATGGGGGAGGCAGTGTGGGGCTCATGCCTCATATAAGGGGCTGTTGGGGAACTCATATGATATACAATTAGAAATGTAGTGTAGTTTTTCAGATTCGCTATGTCTCTTTCCTCGTCCGCAGGCATTGCAGGGCCTTAGGTATCCATGGTTATGACCACTGATATAGTGACAGCTAGTTGCTAGTGGTTGTAACCATGAATACC
Source organism: Dendrobates tinctorius (assembly GCF_039654945.1). Classification (NCBI taxonomy): domain Eukaryota; kingdom Metazoa; phylum Chordata; class Amphibia; order Anura; family Dendrobatidae; genus Dendrobates; species Dendrobates tinctorius. The sequence goes on from NW_027361771.1 coordinate 32,336,090, forward strand.
TAAGGTCTTGCAATACCTGCTGTAACGGGGTCATCCAAGCTGGGGTACCTCTTTCAGTATCCCCCCCGTGTTTTCGGAGGTCCGCTCTGCGTTGGCTGGAGTCTGAATGAATGACGCTGGCTGGAATTCCTCTGAGTGCATGGGCGCATATAAAAGATCACTGCTTCTCCATGTATTTCCAGTCTGACAACACTTTACTCACAGGACACAGAATATATCACACAGATACAGAGGGCCGGCCAATAGACAAGCGTCAGGCCAGACATGCATTACAAAAGCCGCAGGTGGCCGGAGCCTGCGGATGTTTACTGTGGGAATTACAAAGGTGGGGGGAGGGCGGACACTGCTGATACATTAGGGACATGCATCTCACATGGAACCTATTATATATACATATAACTGCACAACATATTCTGGGTGCTGAGTGGTTCTGTAACACGGCTCCCCCTTTTCAGCGACGCGATCGGCATACAGTCTGATCCTCAACGGATCGGTTTGGGGATGACCAAAGTTTATGGGGTTGGTACAAGTTCCGTTTGTAGACTTAATCCATCGGCGTTACCGTTTTGTTTGCCGAGTCTGTGGTGGATGGTGAAGTCCAGAGATTGTAGGGCTAAACTCCACCGCAGCAATCTGGCGTTGTCTCCGGAGACCCGATTAAGCCAGACTAGGGGATTATGGTCCGTTAGGAGGGAAAACTGTCGTCCATACAAATATGGTTGCAACTTTTTGAGTGCCCATACTACCGCCAGGCACTCCTTCTCGATGGCCGCATAGCTTACTTCCCGGGGCAGTAGTTTCCGACTCAGGTAAGCTACCGGGTGTTCTTGGCCGTCCGGCCCACCTTGGCTCAGTACTGCCCCCAATCCAAACATAGAAGCGTCTGTGTGAACCAGAAAACGTTTAGTTGGATCGGGTGCAGAGGTATTGGTGAGGGCATCCTTTAGTTGGCAGAAGGCTTCCTCACACTCTGAGGTCCAAGTTACCTGGCGGGGTTGGTTCTTACGAGTCAAATCAGTGAGTGGCTTGGCTACGCTGCTGTAATTGGGAACAAATTTCCTGTAATACCCCGCTGTCCCTAGAAACGCCATGACCTGGGTTTTAGTGCGTGGGATGGGCCATTTGGCTATGGCCTCAATCTTGGCTGGTTCTGGTTGCTGTTTCCCACTTCCAACCCAATGACCTAAATACTGAACCTCTGCTTTGCCCACGTGACACTTGTTTGGGTTCAGGGTGATTCCGGCCTGGTGGATCCTGTCCAATACTGTCTCTTGGTGATTTAGATGCTCTTCCCATGTCACACTGTAGATGGCGATGTCGTCCAGGTAGGCACAAGCATAGTCCTGGAGACCATCCAGAAGCCGGTCAGCCAGCCTTTGGAAGGTCGCCGGGGCATTCTTCATCCCGAATGGCATAACTCGAAACTGGAATAAGCCGAATGGGGTGACAAATGCCGACTTGGGAATAGCGTCAGGACTAAGGTGAATCTGCCAGTAGCCTTTGCATAGATCGATGGTGGTCAAATACTTTGCCCCCGCCAGCCGGTCTAACAACTCATCCACACGCGGCATGGGATATGCATCCGTCACTGTTTTCTCATTGAGCTTACGATAGTCTACACAAAACCGTGTAGTCCCATCCTTCTTGGGCACTAACACTACGGGGGATGCCCAGGGACTATCTGACTCTTCAATGACCCCTAAACACAACATCTCTTGTATCTCTTGTCACATCCCCTCTCGTACAGACTCAGGGATGCGGAAAGGGTTTTGTCGCAGGGGGGTCTGATCCTGGGTCTCAACCTTGTGTTGTGCCAGGCGAGTGTACCCCGGTCTCTCTGAAAACATCCTCTGTCGCAGCCTCAACAACGCCTCCACCTGCTGTCTCTCCCGGGGGCCTAAGTCTTCACCCAAGTGTACCTGGTCCCATGTTTTAGACTGAGTCCTTTCCCCTAAGACATCCGGCAAGGGAAGTCCGCCTAAATCCTCTGCTTCAGGTGCACAGATGGCCACTACCTCTTCAGGGCGCTCCCGGTAGGGCTTCAGCATATTCACGTGGAACATGCGGATAACCCTGGGGTCGTCACAATCGGCGACATTATAGGTTGTGTCGGCTATTTTCCCCACTACCTGGTAGGGCCCCTGCCATGCAGCTTGGAACTTGTTCTGCTTAGTGGCCTCTAACACCAGGACCTTCTGTCCTATTTCCAAGGTGTGCTCTCTGGCTCTCCGATCGTACCATATGCGCTGGCGCCGCTGGGTCGCCTGCAGGTTCTCCCGTACAACCTGGGTCAGCTCCTGTAGGCGGTCCCGGAATTCCAGCACATAGGGTACAATAGGTACCCCTTCTATGAGGCCCTCCCCAGTGTTCCAGCACTAAGTCTAGGGGTCCCCTTACCCGTCTCCCGTATACCAGCTCGAATGGGGAGAACCCTGAGGATTCTTGGGGCACCTCCCGATAGGCAAACAGGAGGTGTGGCAAGAATTTCTCCCAGTCCCTGTAGGTCCTGGTAAAAGTCCCAATGAGCTGTTTTAATGTCCCGCTAAAGCGTTCACACAACCCATTGGTTTGCGGGTGGTATGGGGCGCTTCTAATGGACTTTACGCCGCACAGCTTCCACAGTTGGTTGGTTACCTCTGCTGTAAACTGGGTACCCTGGTCCGAGATAATCTCCTGGGGAAATCCAACCCGTGAGAAAACCTGGAGCAGGGCAGCCACCACCGTCTCTGCCAGTATGTTAGGTAACGCAACCACCTCTGGATACCGTGTGGCATAATCTACCACTGTCAATATATACCTTTTCGCTGACGGACTGGGTTTGGCTAACGGCCCTATCAGATCGACCGCTACTCGGCTAAATGGTTCCTCCACAATAGGGAGGGGGAGTAATTTGGCCTTGCATCGATCCCCCCCTCTTGCCAATGCACTGGCAACTGTCACAGTTCTGGCAGTACTGACGAACATCATAGGTTACCCCCGGCCAAAAGAAGTTTTGTGTCAGACAATACCTGGTGCGACTGACGCCGAAGTGCCCGGCCAACGGTATATCATGAGAGATTCGCAGTAACTCCTGCCTATACTTCTTGGGAACTACCAGCTGTCGTTTTATAGTGGGGCTCGTCCCTGTGTGGTGCTGCTCTGTGATCCGGTAGAGGAGTCCCTGCTTCCATACAAACTGTTCCCCTTCCAGTACCCCTCTCCGCTCCTGTGCCTTCCCACGATATCCCTCTAATGAAGGATCCTCAAGTAACTCCCTCTTAAATTCATCTGGGGTGGCCCAAGAAATGTGTCTGGCTATGGGAATACGTGTAGGGCTGGAATGTCTTACCTGGGCCTCTGAGTGTGATTCCGCCTCCGCAGCTCGAGCTTGTCTCCGGGTGGTCACAGGATATGTGTCAGCCAGAGGGGCCACCAAGAATGCAGACATGGGCCCCAAGTCATTTCCCAGCAAGATGTCTGCAGTCAAATCCTCCATCAAGCCGACCTCAACAAGGCCATCCCCAACTCCCCAGTTCAGGTGAATCCTGGCAGTGGGTAGTCGATGTATGGCTCCCCCTGCTACACGGACTGCCACTGTCCGGTCCGTCTTCTCTTGGTCCCGGACGAGATGAGGCTTCACAAGAGTCAAAGTTGCTCCGGAATCTCTTAGTCCCTGCATACGTTTCCCATTAACCCACACGATCTGTCGATGCTGTTGTCGATTATCTGCCCAGGCTGCCTGCACGGGGTCTACTTCATGCAGCACTTCCTCCATCTCTTCCACCCCTTAGTCGTAGCACCCAATGCCGGGTCAGCTTCGCCTTGGTAGCAGTGTACAGCAGCCCGGCTGAAGGTAGCTGTTCCCGCCTTTGGCCACTGGGTATGCTGAGTCCGGTTGGGGCATTGTCTTTGCAGGTGGCCCAGCTGACGGCAGGTGTGGCATCGCGCCCCAGGGGGACTGTGGTAGGCCGGGTTTCTAGCTGATCCCCCTACAATCTTCGGTGGTTTGGGGCCCTCCAGGTCCATGGGCGGGCCCCTAGTGACCACCTTTGATCCGGAGAACTGCGGCCTCCTGGCATCATGATGTTTATCGGCCAGATGAGCGGCTTCCTCAAGAGTCGTTGGCCGCCTGTCCCGAAGCCATTCCTGTGTCTCGGGGTTTAGTCCATTAAAGAATCGTTCTAACAGGAAGAGCTGGAGGTCGTCCTCCTTAGTGGTTGCTTGGCTCCCTTGTACCCACTGTAGCAGTGACCGCCGTAATCGTAATTTACAGGCCCATTCAGCGTGGGTATCGGTTACGCGTTTTATAAGTCCGCGGAACTTTTGGCGGTAGGCCTCTGGTGTCAGCGCATACCGGGCCAAGATCACTTCTTTGATCCGCTCATAGTCCATACAGTCCTCATCAGGTACCGTGCGATAGGCGTCCGCTGCCCGGCCTGTCAGCTTGCTGGCCAGAATCTGAACCCGTTCCTCCGGCTTTACTTGATGAAGGGCACACTGCCGCTCAAAGTCCTGCAGAAAGCCATCAATGTCTTCCTCTGCCTCCCCCAACTGTCGGAAGGCATTGTACTGGATCTTTTTGTGGCTTACTGTTGAAGGTACCTGGTCGAAGGCCAGAGCTCCCCCTGCTCGCTGACTCTTCTCTCTCAGCTCTGCCATCTCCATCTTGGCCAGCTCCACTTTGGTCCGCTCTGCCATTTCCATCTTGGCTAGCTCTATCCTGGTCCGCTCGGCCATCTTTTCCTTCAGATCAGTACGCACATCAGCCATCACCTCTCGTATGATCTCTACTGCAGGGTTTGGGCCATAGAACGCCAGTCTGTTCTTTACCTCCCTCTGGAATTCGGTCTCCTCCACGCTCACATTGGGGGGCGCTGCACTGTCGTGTTCCATGATGGCTGCTATCAAATCCACTTTTGTTTTGTTGCTGGCGATCAACCCTCGGGCTTCCACCAGATCTTTTAATGTAGTCCTCTTTAACTTCTGGTAGTTATTTTCCATTCATTCCTTTCCTCCTGTAGAAGGGGTATCAAATCCCGCTGTCTGCCACCAGTGTAACGGGGTCATCCAAGCTGGGGTACCTCTTTCAGTACCACCCCGTGTTTTCGGAGGTCCGCTCTGCGTTGGCTGGAGTCTGAATGAATGACGCTGGCTAGAATTCCTCTGAGTGCATGGGCGCATATAAAAGATCACTGCTTCTCCATGTATTTCCAGTCTGACAACACTTTACTCACAGGACACAGAATATATCACACAGATACAGAGGGCCGGCCAATAGACAAGTGTCAGGCCAGACATGCATTACAAAAGCCGCAGGTGGCCGGAGCCTGCGGATGTTTACTGTGGGAATTACAAAGGTGGGGGGAGGGCGGACACTGCTGATACATTAGGGACATGCATCTCACATGGAACCTATTATATATACATATAACTGCACAACATATTCTGGGTGCTGAGTGGTTCTGTAACACCTGCATATGAGGAAAGAGATATAGAGAATCATAAAAACTATACTACATTTCTAATTGTGGGTATTTGATAATATTATTACACTTACTACATATTGAGATAGGATCTTGAATTTGAGAATACCCCTTTAATGTCGGATTAGTTGACAAATGGTTTATTTCTGGCTGAATGTGGCTACAGCTAAGACCATGTTCACATGTTCAGTATTTGTAAGCCAAAACCAGGAGTGGGTGACAAATACAGAAGTGGTGAAGTGTTTCTATTATACTTTTCTTCTGGTTATTCCACTCTTGATTTTGGCTTATAAATACTGAGGTAAATTATTGACCAAATACTGAACGTGTGAACGTGGCCTAAGGGTGGTAACTAGAGTTGAGCGACTTTTGGTTTTTTAGGGTCGCGTTTCGTTTCGTGAAACCCGACTTTTCCAAAAGTCTGGTCGAGCAAGATCGTCCGTTTATAGGGAAAAGTCGGGGTCCTCCCGAAACACGAAACCCAATGTAAGTCAATGGGGAATAAAAGTTGGCAGTGAGAGGAGGACAGGAAACACACCTACAGTGCCCATTTGAATGCCAAAAGCATCAATTCTTCTTTCTTAAGCTTGTCAACCTTAATTAACTTCATAATACAAGTTACGCACTGAAAAATGGGGGTTATTTGGCTACAAACTGTGGGGGGGGAGGGCTGGCTCCAGGTTTTCATGTGCCCTGGGCGAAAGAGCGCCCCTTTAACACATACCACAACTCATCATGCTCCGATACGGCAGAGAAATAGCGGTATAGTCCAATGAAAAATACCTCACTTTTTACATCTCATGACGAGGCCCATCTATTTCTCCATACAGAATCATTGGTCCCATATAATGTTTGAAACAGTATATGATGAGCTCCACATAATGCTACAGTATATGTTGGTCCCCATGGATGAAGCTCCACTGTCTTATGGGCCCAAATAATGCTCCAAACATAATGGGCCCCATTTCTAATGCTCTAGTGTATAATGGGCCCTGTAAATGCTGCTCCAGTGTCTGATGTCCACCTTTGGAATGTTCCAGTGTATGGTGGGCCCCATCTATCATTCTCCAGAGTATAGTGCTCCCCAAAAATTGCTGTCCCAACATTGAAAACAATCAAATAAGTCTCCTCGCTAGGGAATCCCTGTACTTGTCTGGACAGGTGCTGTAGCTTGCTTAACAGCTCGCCAGCCGTTCTCACGCCCAGTATGGATTACACGTGATTGCACAAAGGTGAGAAAGGGTACCGTATCCCCAGATAACATGTATGGATAGCGTACACATTCAAAATATATGTCTCAGGAGGCAGGCTCAGACGGTGTTAGGCCCAGTATGGATTGCACGTGATTGCACAAAGGTTAGAAAGGGTACCGTATCCCCGGATAACATGTATGGATAGCGTACACATTCAAAATATATGTCTATACAGCATGAGGCAGGCTCAGACGGTGTTAGGCCCAGTATGGATTGCACGTGATTGCACAAAGGTTAGAAAGGGTACCGTATCACCGGATAACATGTATGGATAGCGTACACATTCAAAATATATGTCTATACAGCATGAGGCAGGCTCAGACGGTGTTAGGCCCAGTATGGATTGCACGTGATTGCACAAAGGTTAGAAAGGGTACCGTATCCCTGGATAACATGTATGGATAGCGTACACATTCAAAATATATGTCTATACAGCATGAGGCAGGCTCAGACGGTGTTAGGCCCAGTATGGATTGCACGTGATTGCACAAAGGTTAGAAAGGGTACCGTATCCCTGGATAACATGTATGGTTAGCGTACACATTCAAAATATATGTCTCAGGAGGCAGGCTCAGACGGTGTTAGGCCCAGTATGGATTGCACGTGATTGCACAAAGGTTAGAAAGGGTACCGTATCCCCGGATAACATGTATGGATAGCGTACACATTCAAAATATATGTCTATACAGCATGAGGCAGGCTCAGATGGTGTTAGGCCCAGTATGGATTGCACGTGATTGCACAAAGGTTAGAAAGGGTACCGTATCCCTGGATAACATGTATGGATAGCGTACACATTCAAAATATATGTCTACAGCATGAGGCAGGCTCAGACGGTGTTAGGCCCAGTATGGATTGCACGTGATTGCACAAAGGTTAGAAAGGGTACCGTATCCCCGGATAACATGTATGGATAGCGTACACATTCAAAATATATGTCTATACAGCATGAGGCAGGCTCAGACGGTGTTAGGCCCAGTATGGATTGCACGTGATTGCACAAAGGTTAGAAAGGGTACCGTATCCCCGGATAACATGTATGGATAGCGTACACATTCAAAATATATGTCTATACAGCATGAGGCAGGCTCAGACGGTGTTAGGCCCAGTATGGATTGCACGTGATTGCACAAAGGTTAGAAAGGGTACCGTATCACCGGATAACATGTATGGATAGCGTACACATTCAAAATATATGTCTATACAGCATGAGGCAGGCTCAGACGGTGTTAGGCCCAGTATGGATTGCACGTGATTGCACAAAGGTTAGAAAGGGTACCGTATCACCGGATAACATGTATGGTTAGCGTACACATTCAAAATATATGTCTATACAGCATGAGGCAGGCTCAGACGGTGTTAGGCCCAGTATGGATTGCACGTGATTGCACAAAGGTTAGAAAGGGTACCGTATCCCTGGATAACATGTATGGATAGCGTACACATTCAAAATATATGTCTCAGGAGGCAGGCTCAGACGGTGTTAGGCCCAGTATGGATTGCACGTGATTGCACAAAGGTTAGAAAGGGTACCGTATCCCCGGATAACATGTATGGATAGCGTACACATTCAAAATATATGTCTATACAGCATGAGGCAGGCTCAGACGGTGTTAGGCCCAGTATGGATTGCACGTGATTGCACAAAGGTTAGAAAGGGTACCGTATCACCGGATAACATGTATGGATAGCGTACACATTCAAAATATATGTCTATACAGCATGAGGCAGGCTCAGACGGTGTTAGGCCCAGTATGGATTGCACGTGATTGCACAAAGGTTAGAAAGGGTACCGTATCCCTGGATAACATGTATGGATAGCGTACACATTCAAAATATATGTCTCAGGAGGCAGGCTCAGACGGTGTTAGGCCCAGTATGGATTGCACGTGATTGCACAAAGGTTAGAAAGGGTACCGTATCCCCGGATAACATGTATGGATAGCGTACACATTCAAAATATATGTCTATACAGCATGAGGCAGGCTCAGACGGTGTTAGGCCCAGTATGGATTGCACGTGATTGCACAAAGGTTAGAAAGGGTACCGTATCCCTGGATAACATGTATGGATAGCGTACACATTCAAAATATATGTCTATACAGCATGAGGCAGGCTCAGACGGTGTTAGGCCCAGTATGGATTGCACGTGATTGCACAAAGGTTAGAAAGGGTACCGTATCCCCGGATAACATGTATGGATAGCGTACACATTCAAAATATATGTCTACACAGCATGAGGCAGGCTCAGACGGTGTTAGGCCCAGTATGGATTGCACGTGATTGCACAAAGGTTAGAAAGGGTACCGTATCCCCGGATAACATGTATGGATAGCGTACACATTCAAAATATATGTCTATACAGCATGAGGCAGGCTCAGACGGTGTTAGGCCCAGTATGGATTGCACGTGATTGCACAAAGGTTAGAAAGGGTACCGTATCACCGGATAACATGTATGGATAGCGTACACATTCAAAATATATGTCTATACAGCATGAGGCAGGCTCAGACGGTGTTAGGCCCAGTATGGATTGCACGTGATTGCACAAAGGTTAGAAAGGGTACCGTATCCCTGGATAACATGTATGGATAGCGTACACATTCAAAATATATGTCTCAGGAGGCAGGCTCAGACGGTGTCAGGCACAGTATGGATTTGACGGCCCAGATTACACAGCGGAGGAGCAGGGAGAGGTAAAGATTGCAAATGCTGGGGCCCTGCCCAAGCAAGGGGGGCCCACTCGTGGGAGTCGGTACTGGCACTGGGCCCCTCATAGTACAGCAGTGTGTCTGACGGCGGGTGTGCACCACCGTCAGAGACACTTGATTGCACTATGAGGGACCCTGTGCCAGTGCCCGCGCCCAAGAGTCGGCCTACCCACCTGTCCAGGGCAGCGGCACTCGCACGGTGTCGTGCGGTAGGTGGTGACCCCGGCCATGGGGGGGGAGGCAGCACAGTTAGGGAGTTTTAGAAAGTGGCATATGTTGATGTTGGACATTCAGCTGATGCAAAAGGCGAAATAGGTGAAGTACCAGGAAGAGGTGGACCAAAGCAAGCCATTTTTCTGTCACCCTATGTGTCATCAGGGGAAGGTGGGACAAAATCCTTGGAAACCCATGCATGGTTCATTTTAATGAAGGTTAGATCATCCACATTTTGGGTTGACAGACGGGTCCTTTTTTCTGTCAGGATTGATCCAGCTGCACTGAAGACTCTTTCCGATAGCACACTTGCAGCTGGGCAAGCGAGCTCCTGTAAGGCATATTGGGCCAATTCAGGCCAGGTGTCCAGTTTAGCGGCCCAATAGTCAAAGGGGAATGACCTGTGTGGGAGAACATCGATATGGGAGGAAAAGTAGTTTGTAACCATAGTTGACAACTGCTGTCTCCTGTCACTTTCCATCGATGCAGTATTACCAGTTGTGTGAGCGGTATTTGAAAAATCAGTCCACAACATTGTCATGAAACCCCTGTCTCCAACGCCACTTCTGCTGTGTGCACCACGAACACCTCTGCCAAGCTGCCCCCGGCCCGTACGGCTCGTGTGAGAACCATCACCGCTGCTGTGTGCTGGGAATGCCTCAAGCAACCGATTTACCAGAGTTGCTTGTTTATTAGCCAATATTAGGTCAAGGTTCTCCTGTGGCATGATGTTTTGTAATTTGCCTTTATAGCGTGGATCCAGGATGCTGGCCAACCAGTAGTCGTCATCGTTCATCATTTTGGCAATGCGGGGGTCCCTTTTTAGGATCCGCAAGGCATAATCTGACATGTGGGCCAATGTTCCCGGTGTCAATGATGCACTGCGAGTGCTGGGTGGAGGAGCACTTTCTGGCAAATCCACATCCCTCCAGTCACGCACAAACCCTGTACCAGACCTTGCCACGCCAACATTTTCACTTGCCCCACGAGATGCTTCCTCCTCCCCTAAGTAATCATCCCCATCATCATCCTCCTCCTCCTCTTCTTCCTCCACCTCGTCCAGGAGAGGTCCCTGAGCAGACAATGGCTGAATGTCATCAAGGATTCCCTCCTCCTCTTCCTCCTCATCAACATTGGCTGCAGACGCCTGCTCCTTAAGGTGCGTCAAAGTTTGCATGAGCAGACGCATAAGTGGGATGCTCATGCTTAGGATGGCGTCGTCTGCGCTTACCAGCCGTGTGCATTCCTCAAAACACTGAAGGACTTTACAAAGGTCTTTCAGCTTCGACCACTGCACACCTGTCAACTCCATGTCTGCTCTCAAAGTGCCTGGCCGTGTATCCTCCCACAAATGCATTATGGCCTGCCTCTGCTCGCACAGCCGCTCCACCATGTGCAGGGTGGAGTTCCACCTTGTTGCAATGTCGATAATGAGGCGGTGGTTGGGAAGGTGGAGCAATCGCTGCAGCTTCTGCATACGAACGGAGTGTACAGGCGACCGGCGGATGTGCGCGCACAGTCTTCGCACCTTCTGGAGCAGGGCTGTTAACTCCGGATAATTTTTGAGGAAGCACTGCACCACCAGGTTCAAGGTGTGAGCCAAGCAAGGTATGTGGCTGAGTTTTGAAAGGGCTATGGCTGCCACAAAATTACGGCCGTTATCACTAACTACCTTGCCTGCCTCAAGATGTACACTGCCCAGCCATGACTCAGTTTGTCGCTTCAAGTACTCGGCCAGCACCTCGGCGGTGTGTCTGTCGCCCAAACACATCATCTGCAACACAGCCTGCTGACGCTTTCCACTAGCTGCTCGATAGGGGGACACATCGTGTGCAACAGTGGCAGCTGCAGATGGAGTGCTCGTACGACTGCGCTCTGTGGACGAGCTTTCGCTTCTGGAGGAGGAGGAGGAGGAGGGTCGAACGCCTACAGCCAACTGTTTCCTATACCGTGGGCTAGGCAGCACTGTCCCACCACCGCTGTCCCCTGTGGACCCTGCATCCACCACATTAACCCAGTGCGCAGTGATGGACACGTAACGGCCCTGGCCATGCCGACTGGACCATGCATCAGTTGTGAGGTGCACCTTTCCGCTCACTGACTGCTTGAGTGCATGGACAATGCGGTCTTTCACATGATGGTGGAGGGCTGGGATGGCTTTGCGAGAGAAGAAGTGGCGACTGGGTAGGTCATAGCGTGGTACTGCATAGGCCATGAGTTCGCGGAAAGCTGTGCTTTCCACCAACCGAAAGGGCATCATCTCAAACGAGATTAGTTTGGCAATGTGGGCGTTCAAACCCAGTGTACGCGGATGAGAGACTGAGTACTTTCTTGACCTACTCATAGTGTCTGGGAGGGTGAGCTGGACTTGAGAGCTGCATATGGTGGAAGTAGCGGTGGACAGGGTGGACTGAGAGAGGGTTGATGATGGTGATGGAGTTGGTGTTCTTTCTGATGGCCTAGAATCAGTCTTTCGTTGATATAACAGTGGGATTCCCTGACTGCTGTGGTCTTGCAACGACACCTCAACATTTGCTGCTGTGCTAACCGGTGGGCTTACAGTGGGGGAAACAATGTAGCGTTGCTGACTACCTTCGTTGTGATCAGTTGCACATGTGGCACTTGAGGTTTGGTGTTGTGTCCACGCTTGCAAGTGCATGCTGGTTAAATGTCTAAGCATGCAACTGGTATTCAAATTTTTCAGATTTTTCCCTCGGCTAAAGGTCTTTGCGCACTTCTTACAGATAACCTTGGCCTGATCATGAGGATTTTGTTCAAAAAAGTGCCACACTGCACTCTTCCTACTTTGGCAGACATTTTGCGGCCTAGCATGCTGTGATCTTTTGACCCTCTGGACAAGCTGTCCAGCAACTCTTTTGATGTTTGGAACCTGTCTTTGGAGTGCTCCGGGCCTGCCAGATAACAGCTGTTGCGATGTCGATGTCTGCTGTGGATGATCCTCATCTGAGCTATTGGAAGCAGCACCCTCTTCCCCCAATGGATGCCAATCTGGGTCAACAACTGGGTCATCCATCACCTCCTCTTCTATGTCATGTGCACCTTCCTCTGTGTCACCGTGTATGGTGGTATAGTGTGCGGGAAGGGGCACCTGAGTCTCATCAGGGTCAGAATCTGGCTCTGTACACTGCGAGGACAATGTAGTGCTCTGAGTGAATGTACCAGCAGAATCATCCATCAGCGGCTGTGCATCAGTGCACTCCATGTCAGATTCATCTTGGCCTGGGTAATTCACCATTTGACTTGATAATCCAGGCATGGTATGTGAAAACAGCTCCATGGAGTAATCAGTAGTATGGCCTGCGTCATCCTTCAATCTTGGTTGGGGTGAAGGACACAAGGAAAGGTGTGGTTCATGAACATGAGCCTCCAATGACGACTCAGTGCTTTTACTTTTTACAACTGAAGAAGAGGAGGCGATAGAGCTGGAGGCTGAGTCAGCAATGTAAGACAAAACTTTTTCCTGATGCTCTGGCTTTAAAAGCGGTTTGCCAACTCCTAGAAAACTAAGCGTTCGAGGCCTTATGTAGCCAGACGATGACGCAGGGTCAGCACCTCCTGCATTCGGTCCTATTTTGCTCTTGCCACTACCATCAGATCCACCACCAACACCATCATTACCAGCTGCCAACCCCCGCCCAATTCCATGGCCTCTTCCACCAGCCTTCCTCATTTTTGGTAGAAATGTAGACAAAATCCAACAAACTATATAGTAATGTAAAACAAGGTACAAGGTGTCTATAGGACAGGGGAGATTTTGAATTTCTGCACACACTTTTGGACACTGGACACTTTTGGATTGTGTGAGGCCCACTGATATCTGAGCGCTATGTGACAGGCTCGATGGCACTGCTGTGACAAAAGTGACTAGAGGATAAGGGAGATTTTGAATATCTGCACACACTTTTGGACACTGGACACTTTTGGATTGTGTGAGGCCCACTGATATCTGAGCGCTATGTGACAGGCTCGATGGCACTGCTGTGACAAAAGTGACTAGAGGATAAGGGAGATTTTGAATTTCTGCACACACTTGTGGACAGTGGACACTTTTGGATTGTGTGAGGCCCACTGATATCTGAGCGCTATGTGACAGGCTCGATGGCACTGCTGTGACAAAAGTGACTAGAGGATAAGGGAGATTTTGAATATCTGCACACACTTTTGGACACTGGACACTTTTGGATTGTGTGAGGCCCACTGATATCTGAGCGCTATGTGACAGGCTCGATGGCACTGCTGTGACAAAAGTGACTAGAGGATAAGGGAGATTTTGAATATCTGCACACACTTTTGGACACTGGACACTTTTGGATTGTGTGAGGCCCACTGATATCTCAGCGCTATGTGACAGGCTCGATGGCACTGCTGTGACAAAAGTGACTAGAGGATAAGGGAGATTTTGAATTTCTGCACACACTTGTGGACAGTGGACACTTTTGGATTGTGTGAGGCCCACTGATATCTGAGCGCTATGTGACAGGCTCGATGGCACTGCTGTGACAAAAGTGACTAGAGGATAAGGGAGATTTTGAATATCTGCACACACTTTTGGACACTGGACACTTTTGGATTGTGTGAGGCCCACTGATATCTGAGCGCTATGTGACAGGCTCGATGGCACTGCTGTGACAAAAGTGACTAGAGGATAAGGGAGATTTTGAATATCTGCACACACTTTTGGACACTGGACACTTTTGGATTGTGTGAGGCCCACTGATATCTGAGCGCTATGTGACAGGCTCGATGGCACTGCTGTGACAAAAGTGACTAGAGGATAAGGGAGATTTTGAATATCTGCACACACTTTTGGACACTGGACACTTTTGGATTGTGTGAGGCCCACTGATATCTGAGCGCTATGTGACAGGCTCGATGGCACTGCTGTGACAAAAGTGACTAGAGGATAAGGGAGATTTTGAATTTCTGCACACACTTGTGGACAGTGGACACTTTTGGATTGTGTGAGGCCCACTGATATCTGAGCGCTATGTGACAGGCTCGATGGCACTGCTGTGACAAAAGTGACTAGAGGTTAAGGGAGATTTTGAATATCTGCACACACTTTTGGACACTGGACACTTTTGGATTGTGTGAGGCCCACTGATATCTGAGCGCTATGTGACAGGCTCGATGGCACTGCTGTGACAAAAGTGACTAGAGGATAAGGGAGATTTTGAATATCTGCACACACTTTTGGACACTGGACACTTTTGGATTGTGTGAGGCCCACTGATATCTCAGCGCTATGTGACAGGCTCCATGGCACTGCTGTGACAAAAGTGACTAGAGGATAAGGGAGATTTTGAATTTCTGCACACACTTGTGGACAGTGGACACTTTTGGATTGTGTGAGGCCCACTGATATCTGAGCGCTATGTGACAGGCTCGATGGCACAGCTGTGACAAAAGTGACTAGAGGATAAGGGAGATTTTGAATTTCTGCACACACTTGTGGACAGTGGACACTTTTGGATTGTGTGAGGCCCACTGATATCTGAGCGCTATGTGACAGGCTCGATGGCACTGCTGTGACAAAAGTGACTAGAGGATAAGGGAGATTTTGAATATCTGCACACACTTTTGGACACTGGACACTTTTGGATTGTGTGAGGCCCACTGATATCTGAGCGCTATGTGACAGGCTCGATGGCACTGCTGTGACAAAAGTGACTAGAGGATAAGGGAGATTTTGAATATCTGCACACACTTTTGGACACTGGACACTTTTGGATTGTGTGAGGCCCACTGATATCTCAGCGCTATGTGACAGGCTCGATGGCACTGCTGTGACAAAAGTGACTAGAGGATAAGGGAGATTTTGAATTTCTGCACACACTTGTGGACAGTGGACACTTTTGGATTGTGTGAGGCCCACTGATATCTGAGCGCTATGTGACAGGCTCGATGGCACTGCTGTGACAAAAGTGACTAGAGGATAAGGGAGATTTTGAATTTCTGCACACACTTGTGGACAGTGGACACTTTTGGATTGTGTGAGGCCCACTGATATCTGAGCGCTATGTGACAGGCTCGATGGCACTGCTGTGACAAAAGTGACTAGAGGATAAGGGAGATTTTGAATTTCTGCACACACTTGTGGACAGTGGACACTTTTGGATTGTGTGAGGCCCACTGATATCTGAGCGCTATGTGACAGGCTCGATGGCACAGCTGTGACAAAAGTGACTAGAGGATAAGAAAGATTTTGAATTTCTGCACACACTTGTGGACAGTGGACACTTTTGGATTGTGTGAGGACCACTGATATCTGAGCACTATGTGACAGGCTCGATGGCACAGCTGTGACAAAAGTGACTAGAGGATAAGGGAGATTTTGAATCTCTGCACACACTTTTGGACACTGGACACTTTTGGATTGTGTGAGGCCCAATGAATATCTGAGCGCTATGTGACAGGCTCGATGGCACAGCTGTGACAAAAGTGACTAGAGGATAAGGGAGATTGGATTGCTTTTAAAAAAGCAGTTTGCGGAGCAGTGGGTAAACAGCAATGCCAGCCTGTCAGGAAGCCTTAGAAGGCAGCCCAACAACCAACACCACTGATACACCACTATATAGCCTCCCCTTGCACTGCACACACAGTGACTGGTGTGTTGTGCAGGCCAAATTGCTAGCAGCAGAAGCAGTTTTTTTTTCTTCTCAGCAGGACAAAAAAAAAAATTGGGATTGCTTTTAAAAAAGCAGTTTGCGGAGCAGTGGGTAAACAGCAATGCCAGCCTGTCAGGAAGCCTTAAAAGGCAGCCCAACAACCAACACCACTGATACACCACTATATAGCCTCCCCTTGCACTGCACACACAGTGACTGGTGTGTTGTGCAGGCCAAATCGCTAGCAGCAGAAGCAGTTTTTTTGTCTTCTTCCCTGCCTAACGCTCTCCCTACAGAATCAGCAGCAACCTCTCCCTATACTAAGATCGGCAGAAGTAAGATGGTGGTCGGCGTGCACGCCCTTTTATACCCCCTGTGACGCCCACCAAAGCAAGCCAATCACTTGCATGCCCTTCTGAAAGATGGTGGTGACCCGTGCCTATGTCATCACGTTGCCCACAGTGTCCGTGGATCCTGATTGGCTGAAAAAGAGCACAAAACAAACTTTTGAAACGCGACTTTGGCGCGTAAGTCGCCGACCTCGTGGCCGACCTCATCCTAGGGTCGGGTTTCGTTTCATGAAACCCGACTTTGCCAAAAGTCGGCGACTTTTGAATTTTTTCGACCCGTTTCGCTCAACTCTAGTGGTAACTACATTAGTTGTTATTCATCTAGCCTTAAAGGCAGTGAAGGCAGTATGGATTTGTATGCAGTGAGCTCAACCTAGTGGCAACTACAAGCCAAGGAACAAGATCCTTACTGGGCCACAGAGCAATCACATGCCCTGGCTCTTTGGTGGCTACTTTACTAGGCATATCGCTTCAGACCAACATTTACATGAGGTTTTCTGTTCTCTTTCTGCATGCGTATTTACTGGAGAGCTTTAATATCATCCCACACTATAAAAAAATACTGATAGGTTAACGGAATTTTCTTGTCCAAGAAGAAAGGCATGATTACAGGCTGCCGAATTGTGGTAACACTATCACGATTCCCCTGTATTCTCTGTATGGTGGGCAGTAAGTGACCGCATATATGTGACTTGCATATCTGCGGTCATGTACTGACGACTCCCTTTTCCTACAACATTGAACAACGGAGGAGAGTTTGCTCTACACTTGACCACAAATATGCCATCACGTGACCACCCACCGCACTGGACAATTCGTCAGTCTGCAGTCTCATGGTGACTGTAGACTTTCCTTAAATTCTTGAGTAGAAGAGAAAGAACTTCTGTGGACTTCTTATGGTTGTCTACGAAAACTGATGATCGAAACATAATATTTTTTCAGAAAACCAAAATTCCACTTTTTCAGGTATGTGTTATTTTAGTTTTCTAAGGCTTGAAAATGAAAGCGAAACAGTTTAGTAGTATGGGCAACAAGCTGATTCTTGCTCTGACACAGGTCCAATGTGGTTTTAGCTTCATCATCCTGCCTTCTGTCCACCAACAGTCAGCTCTCACCATTTTCACTTTCTGTCTCACTCAGCTCTGCCAACTTTTTGAAAAATAAGTATACTAGGCCGGGGGTATGACGGAACATTCCCAACAAATTCATTATAATTAATTCTGCGAAAAGTGGCAAACATTTCCTCTGTTGGTGCATGGCTGCTAAAGACATACCAAATTCACCAAGAGGCATGGGTCTTTTAAGGGAATCTAAATCATGTAAAAAAAAAAACACTAATAACCTGCAGATATGGGGTCAATCTAGGATCCCCAATTCCTTCTCCATGTCATATTACCCAAGTGGTTTAAAGTTCAGTATGTGTACAGTAATGGTGATATTGATTCCTTCTTCCCATCTGTATAACCTTACATTTATCATTGTTAAACTGCATCTGCCACCTTTCAGCCCAAGTTTCCAACTTATCCAGATCCATCTGTAGCAGAATACTGTCTTCTCTTGTACTGACTGCTTTACTGCCTTTGTATCATCTGCAAATATCGATATTTTACTGTGCAAACCTTCTACCAGATTTTTAATAAATATGTTAAAGAGAATAGGTCCTAACACCGACCTCTGCGATACCCCACTGGTCACAGCGACCCAGTTAGAGAATATACCTTTTATAACCACCCTCTGCTTTCTATCACTATGGCTGGTTTCACACTTGCGTTTTTTTGCGCTGTTTTTTAGCGCAAAATAAACGCATGCGTTTTTCCCCCCATACTTTAACATGGGTGCGCATAGGTGCGCATACACATGCGTTTGTACGCGTTTGTATGTGCATGCGGTTTTTTGTATTGTGCGCTCGGGCGCACAAAATGCATCCTGTTGCATTTTTTGTGCGTCCGACTTGCCCCCAAAAAACGCATGTGCACGCAATGTGTTTTTTTACAGCAAAACACCCATTAAAGTCTATGGGTGCGCATACGTGCGCATTGTAATGCGCACGTATGCGCAAAAAACACATGCGTTTTTTTAAAAAACGCACACAAACGCATGATGCATTTTTTTCATGCTTTTGTATGCACAAAAAACGCGCAGCAAAAAAACGCAAGTGTGAAAGTAGCCTAAGATAGAAGAATATTTAGAATTGAGAGTCCTCAGTGGTTGATACCTTTTAATGGCTAACTGAAAAGATGGTAACAAATTGCAAGCTTTCGAGACTACGCAGGTCTCTTCGTCAGACTAAACTAATACAAAATCTGAAGAATGACATATTTATACACAAGACAGCACATAACTCAATAGATAAGACAAGTGATGTGAAGCAGAATAGTCATTGTGAGAGAGAGATAAGCATAAATATTGGAGCAGTTCATAGATAAGCAGTGTGAAGGTTTTATTGCCCTCTGATTGCCGGTCTGGTTCTGTGTTGTGATGACCCCAGAAGGTCTGAGGAGCAAATTCCTTAATTGATGTAAAAAGACATAAATCCATGCGACACATTAATACCTGCACTGCACTGAATGTGTCAAAAGTTTTCATAAATTTGTACTCAGAGATTCTTCTCTCTCTCTCTGAGTCTTGAAGTTACCTTTTAATACAAGTAATTTAATGTCCATCATGCTATGACCAGGGATACAAAAATGTTTTGCCACAGGTAGATCCATTCTTTTTTCTTTTATTGTGTGGCCATGAGAATTCATCCATGTTCGCAGTTTATGCCCAGTCTCCCCCACATACAGACCCCCAGTAGGACATTTAGTACAAATAATTAAGTACACCACATTAGATGTGATGCAGCTGAACGTACGTTCAGCTGCATCACATCTAATGTGGTGTACTTGATTCTGGCCGCACACCTGCTGTGTTGTTGCTCTGGAATCGGCGCCTGCGCATTCCTCTTTTTCCGGCGCCATTATCTTGAAGACACACTGCAGTGTGAAGACAGTGTGTCTTCCAAAAAATGGCGCCGGAAAGCGCGGACTGCGCTGCTTCCAGCGCCACAACCCGCACTCTCCTGTCATCACAGCAAGACGCAAGACCCCGCGGCCACACCGAATTTGTAAGGTGTTGTGCCGGCGATCTCCTGGGGGGGTGCGTGTGCCGGCGATTTCCTGGGGGGATGCGTGTGCCAGCGATCTCCTGGGGGGTGCGTCACTCTGTCTGGAGTCAGACTGCTCAGGCGCGTCACGCTTGCGCAGTCAGCGACAGCCGCTTAGTCGTCGCGGCAACACGGCCGCATCGCTTATTGTACAGGCACATTACAGCCGTTAAAGGCATCACTGCTACGTTGCTCATTACACAGGCACAGTCCTGTACATAATCTAGAATACCCGATGCGTTAGAATCGGGCCACCATCTAGTGTGTATATTTATATATATATATATATATATATATATATATATATTTCATAGAGTTCTACATAGCATAACAGCCGCTAAATCAATTGCCGGCTTCTGTAAAATCATTACACAACCCGACATGAAATGTATTTTTGTATAATGCACTCCTCATAGGCAGACTCTATATTGTGTAAAATAAAAAGCTAGTCTGAACTAGTGCATACCAAAAATCACTAACATAATAAAGCCAAGGTTAGACTACATTGTACTAAAGCAAATCAGTGTGTGATACATGAAGTGTGAATAGCATAATGGCTTTAGGAAATGAAAAAACACATGAGTTGCTTAGCACAAGATTTGTCCAAAAATTGTGAGCCCATCCACCAAAATCAAGATAATCTCATAATCAGATGGGTCCCTAACCTGACTGGCTAATGTGAACTTACCTCTGGCTATTAAAATGGTAAAGCCTGTATAATTGTATAATTCAGCCCCCCCATAGAGCAGACTAATACAGTAGTAGTGAATGTCATCATGACCCCTGTCAGTGTTTGCGTCATGGACGTCAGACACCGAGAGGGGGATGACGGGAGAGGAAGTGTAACGCTCCCTGTCTCATCAGTGCGGTCAGCTGTATCGGCATCCAGCCGATACAATTGAAATTGTGATGACTGTTGTGGGGGGGCCACTGCTGGCAAGGCCTAACCCTTCCTGCTCAAGGACTCCATAGCGGCCGGCCAGGTGGCAAAACAGGGAAATCATGTCTCCCTGCCCTGCCGCAGAATGTAACTGTGGTGGGCCCCCTCAGAGCGAGGGGCCTGAGCTGACCACCCCCTCTGCCTATCCCAGTGGCTACACTACTGAGTGCAGTGAATAGCAGATAGCAGAAGAAATTTTTGAACCCCTCTCCATAATCTTTGAAAATTCTTGGAGAACAGGAGAAGTGCCAGAAGACTGGAGAAGAGCAAATGTTGTTCCTATCTTCAAAAAGGGGAAGAAGGTGGACCCAGGCAACTATAGGCCGGTGAGTCTGACTTCTATACCAGGAAAGATCTTTGAACAAATTATTAAACAACATGTATGTCAATACCTGGATAAGAATGAAGTGATTAAACAGAGTCAGCATGGGTTTCTAACTAATAAGTCATGTCAGACTAACTTAATTTCCTTCTATGACGGTATCACTGATTGGGTGGATCAAGGAAATGCTGTAGATATAGTATATCTTGACTTCAGCAAAGCATTTGACAAAGTCTCTCATACAATCCTTATTGAAAAAATGACTAAGTATGGAATGGACAAGGCAACTGTTAGGTGGATTCATAACTGGCTTAGTGATCGGACCCAAAGAGTGGTCGTAAATGGCTGCACATCCAGTTGGAAGAATGTCTCAAGTGGGGTACCACAGGGCTCTGTCCTGGGCCCTGTATTGTTCAACATCTTTATCAACGATTTAGATGAAGGAATTGAGGGTAAACTGATTAAATTTGCTGATGACACAAAGCTAGGAGGGATAGCTAATACTAGAGAAGAGAGAGAGAGGATTCAAAAAGATTTAAATAAACTGGAGAAGTGGGCAGCAACTAACAGAATGGTTTTTAACAGGGAGAAATGCAAAGTACTACATCTGGGCAATAAAAATGAAAAAAGCATATATAGAATGGGAGGAATAGGGCTAAGTGACAGCACATGTGAAAAAGACTTGGGTATACTAATAGATCACAGACTGAATATGAGTCAACAGTGTGATGCAGCAGCAAAAAAGGCAAATGCAATTCTAGGATGTATTAACAGAAGCATACAGTCTAGATCACGTGAAGTCATTATTTCCCTCTACTCCTCTTTGGTCAGACCTCATCTGGAATATTGTGTCCAGTTTTGGGCACCACATTTTAAAAAAGACATCAACAAACTGGAGCAAGTTCAGAAAAGAGCGACCAGAATGGTGACCGGTCTGCAAACCCTGTCTTATGAGGAAAGGTTGCAGGATTTGGGAATGTTTAGTTTGCAAAAGAGAAGACTGAGAGGAGACTTAATAGCTGTCTACAAATATCTAAAGGGCTGTCACATTGTAGAAGGATCAACTTTATTCTCATTTGCACAAGGAAAGACTAGAAGCAATGGGATGAAACTGAATGGGAAGAGACACAGATTAGATATTAGAAAAAACTTTTTGACAGTTAGAGTGATCAATGAGTGGAACAGGCTGCCACGAGAAGTGGTGAGTTCTCCTTCAATGGAAGTCTTCAAACAGAGGCTGGACAGACATCTGACTGGGATGATTTAGCGAATCCTGCTTTGAGCAGGGGGTTGGACCAGATGGCCCAGGAGGTCCCTTCCAACTCTACGATTCTATGATTCTATGATTCTATGATTCTATGATTCTATGAAAGATGAGGAGACTAATATATTGCAAAAATATAATATTGTCCTGCAGGTTATGTGTTATTTATCTCTGCAAGCTTGAAATAAGCTGGTCGGGTTTATTATAAATTTGTATTAAAAAAATATATAATTATTAACAATTGTAGCTATTTTATAAGAACCCCTTCATGACTCCCAATTTAGCGTTTTTTTCTCCCCTTCTTCCCAGAGCCATAACTTATTTATTTTTCTGCCCACTTAACCGTATGAGGGCTTGTTTTCTATGGGACGAGTTGTGCTTTTGAATGACACCATTCATTCTAGCACATAATGTACTGTAAAGCGGGAAAAAAAATTCCAAGTGTCTTGAAATTGCAAAAAATATCCAATTGCACAAATTTGGTTTTATTTTCCATGATTAGTATATGGTAGAATTGACTTCTTGATATGATTACATACACTTAAAAAAAAAATCTAAACATTGTTGGTAATTGGTTCAAAAACAAATTTGAACCAATTCTTTAAAAAATTTTTTAAAAACCAGTTTTTAAAAAACAATTTTTTAAAAACCAGTTCTTTAAAAAAAGTTCTATTTATATATTTTGCCGCCATTTTCCGACACCCATGACATTTTCATTTGTTGGGATCTGGGACTGTGTAAGGGTTTTTTTTTTTTTTTACCCCCTGAACTGACAGCCCATGTGAAATGCCGACGTCACAGATTGACAACGGCCTGGACATTACATAAGCCAGGAAAGATGAGGGCTCAGTTTAGCAGCATGCATCAAAATCAAGGACACAACATATGACATAAATGTACATTGTGTTGTGAAGGGATTAAAAGAGTTGTATGCTTTCAGACTTCTCTGCATTATTCCCCTTCCAATCCCTTGTTCAACTTTGGGATGTTTCCTTCTTGGTCTTCTGGTGAGCTATGAAGTGACCCAACTCCTCCCATGGTGATCTATGACTACATCAGCCAGCAATGTGGGTCTCTGTCTCTCTCAAGTGTACAATGTACAGTCCCTCTGTTGACAGGACATAATCAGATTTAGGCACTAAAAGAGGCATTCAGCCCTATGTCTACATCGCATACATAGACCAACAGCAGCTGCTTCTTTTGTGCATATAGTGTGATGGACAAGAAAGGAGACAAAAGGATGTCTTCAATCAGTCCCTCTCCATCTCCACCTTTTATCTAATAGTATATATTTAGTACCTGTCAGTCAAACAATGAAAAATTCAATAATGCCCTGTACTACCTACATAGTTAGTACAGTGCATTATTGACCCTTCCATGTCGCCATGAAATGGACAAAAAAATACATGTTTTTCTAATTGTTCCAAAAATTTAAAACTAAAAAAGCCCAAATCTCATCTTTTAACAATAAATAATGATTTACTTGAGAACCCTGCAAACAAAAATATTAAAAACAATGTCATAATTGCTGTTTTTGTTAACCCCTTTACTTTCCAAGCCCGTTTTCACCCTCAAGACCAGGCCAAATTTACAATTCTGACCAGTGCCACATCATGAGGTAATAAATCTGGAACGCTTCAACGTATCCCACTGATTATGAGAATGTTTTTTGTGACATATTGTACTTCATGATAGGGGTAAAAGTTATTCAATATTACTGGTGTTTATTTGTGCCAAAAAATGGGAAATTTTGCAAAAATTTGCAAACCTTCACAATTTTTAATAATAATAATCTTTATATAGCGCCAACATATTCTGCAGCGCGTTACAGTTTAACAGTTTCAAACACAAGTCATAAGTAAGAACGTTAACAATACAATAATTAAAGCAAAATAAACCAACTCTGCTCGTGAGAGCTTACAATCTACAATGAGGTGGGGAGATACAAAGTACAGGTGTGTGTTTACAATGATGCATATACAATGATAGTCCAGCCATCTTGAGGGAGTGGAGGATAGATGGAGATAGTGAATGGGCTACACACACTTACTTGACTGATTAGTGACCGTGATAGGTCGCTCTGAACAAATGTGTTTTGAGGGAGCGCCTAAAACTATGCAAATTGTGGATGCTCCTAATTTCTTGGGGTAGAGCATTCCAGAGGATTGGCGCATATTCCTCACCAATCGTTACACCGATG
Source organism: Dendrobates tinctorius (assembly GCF_039654945.1). Lineage (NCBI taxonomy): Eukaryota > Metazoa > Chordata > Amphibia > Anura > Dendrobatidae > Dendrobates > Dendrobates tinctorius. The sequence goes on from NW_027361771.1 coordinate 32,360,579, forward strand.
CCTCTACCTTGTGCCAGTCATTACACTGGCTACCCATCTACTCCAGAATTCAGTATAAGCTTATTACCCTCACCCACAAAGCCCTCCATGGCTCAGCACCATCCTAAATCTCCTCCCTTGTTTCAGTATACCACCCAACCCGTGCCCTCCGTTCTGCTGATGACCTGAGGTTAGCATCCTCAAGAAAAAGAACCTCCCACTCCCGTCTCCAAGCCTTTACACATGCTGCGCCAATTCTTTGGAATGCACTTCCCAGGTCAATACGAGTAGTCCCCAATCCCCACAATTTTAAGCGTGCCCTGAAAACGCATTTATTCAGACTGGCCTACCGCCTCAACACATTAACCTAATCTATCCCTGTGTGGCACAGCCAAAAGTTTTACCATAACCAGGTTCCCCGCATTATGTTCCCACATGCTTTATGCATCCATTAGCCCTCTGTGTCTGTACTGTTACACACTTAACATTATGGCTGGTCCATACAATCAGGGCAATTGTTACCACCCACCTTTCGTGTCTACCTTTTTCCTCATAGATTGTAAGCTTGAGAGCAGGGCCCTCATTCCTCTTGGTATCTGTTATGATCTATGTGATTATTGTTATGCTGTAATGTCTATTGTCTGTACAAGTCCCCTCTGAAATGTAAAGTGCTGCGGAATATGTCGGCGCTATAGAAATAAAATTTATTATTAATAATAATAATAATAATAAGTCTTGGAGTCGGGAGTGGGAGGTACGGATTAGTGCAGAGGCTAGTCAAAAGTCGTTTGCAGAGCGCATTGGTCGGTTAGGCCGATAGACAGAAATGAGGGAGGAGATGTAGGGGGGTGCTGCACTGTGGAGAGCTTTCTGGGTGAGAACAAGTACTTTGAATCGGATCCTGTAATAAATGGGCAGCCAGTGTAACGACTCGCGAAGAGAGGATGCGTCTGAATACCGATTAGCTAGATAGACGACCCCGGCTGCTGCATTAAGGATAGACTGGAGAGGGGAAAGTCGAGTGAGGGGGGAGGCCAATTAATAGAGCGTTGCAGTAGTCCAGACGGGATTGGATCAAGGCGACAGTGAGGATTTTTGCTCTTTCCATGGTGAGAAAAGGGCGGATTCTAGAGATGTTCTTTAGGTGTAAGCGGCAAGAGCGGGCAAAAATTTTACATGGGATGTGAAGGAGAGATTGGTGTCAAACGTAACACCCAGACAGCGCGCTTGCTGCCGGGGTGTTATTATGGTGCCACCCACGGAGAGGGAAATGTCAGATTTAGGGAGGTTAGTAGACAGGGGGGCAGAAGAAGTTCAGTTTTGGAGAGGTAGAGGTTTTAAACTTTTAAATCAGCACAATTTGTGAAACATTTTTTGGTGCGATTTTTTCCAACAAAATTTACAAAACCATTTTTTTTTAAGGGAACACATCCCATGTAAAGTGACTTTGAGGGTTACATATGACAGAAAATACCCTAAATTGACACCATTTTAAAAACTCCACCCCTCAAGTTGCTCCAAACCACAAGAAGTTTATTAGCCCTACAAGTGCTTCACAGGAACTGAAGCAATGTGGAAGGCAAATAAATGAACATTTTTCCAAATATTTTAGTTTAGACCCAATTTTTCGTTTTCACAAGGGTAACGGGAAAATGAACCCCAAAACTTGTTGTGCACGGAGAAGAAAATGAACATTTATATTTTTCAAAGATTTTACTTTATACCCAGTTTGTAATTTTCGGAAGGGTAACAGGAAAATTAACCTCAAAATTTGTTGTGCAATTTCTCGTGAGCATGCCGATACCCCATATGTAGGGGAAAACTACACAGTAGGGTTTGGAAGGGAAGTAGCACAGTTTCTCTTTTTGAACGCCAAATTGGCCGGAATCGAGAGCGGACGCCATGTTGCATTTAGAGAGCCCCTGATGTGCCTGAATAGTAGAAACACCCCCCAAGTGACCCCACTTTTTTAAACTAGAGCCCTTTAAGGAAACACAATACATCCCCCATAATATACGGTAATACCAAATAATATTCTCAAGTAATAGAATAGTGCTTCTCACTGTGCTCCACTGGCATACAGCCAACGATGGCAGACCATGCAGCTGCTGAGGCCTGGTGCCAGTGCAGGAGCCGCTTCCCCCAACACTGTATCAGCATCCTGGATGCCAATAAAATTGAAAGTAATAATGAAATAGCGAGCGCCACCTTACTCATCTAATTTCTTCATTCTCCTTTGACGTCTGAAGTCTTAACATTGTGGGTGCAATGATGTCACTAGATGGCGCCTGCTGTGCTGAGATGTGCAGTGCTTCAAAACGCTCACTGCGGGAGAAGTAGAGCGGAGTATTCTATTTTTTTTTACATTGTGGTGACCATTCATTTTTATGCAACTTTTAAAGCCCAAAGTATAAATGCATTACCAAAATCTCTCTATATAAAACTGATTGTGTGTGTGTGTGTGTGTATATATCATCAACCAATCACGAAGCATCTTTCATTTCACCAGAGCTGTTTAAAAGAAGCTGAGCTGTGATTGGTTGCTAGGACCAACAGTTTTCTCACTGCATGACAATACCTCAGCAGACAGTGACATGGTGGGAGAAATCTAGCATCCCTGGGAACATAAGCTCCAGCCATCATCTGCCCCCGCAGAAAGGAGTAGAGAGCACATGACAGAAATGAATCCCCCCTCCCTGCCCATATCCCAATCACACATCCTCCATCCCATAGGCACATCTTCCCTCTTAAAGGGATCATTGGTATGCAAGTCAGGGCAAATCCATCCAGCGCTCTAGTTTGACGCCAGGCCTCTCTTAAAGAGATCCCCGATATGGAAGTTGGAACCGTTCCACTCAGCGCTCTGGTTCTGACCCCCAGGGTCTCTTAAAGGGATCCCCGGTATGGAAGTCAGGGCAATTGCCTTCAAATGCTCTGGTTCTGATCCCAGGCCTCTATTAAAGGGATTGTTAGGGACGGCGGAACGCACTAAATAATAAATAATAATAAGTGCGTTCGCTGCCCGGGGTCCACCGTACAGAGGTGTTACACTGCTGCTAGGTAACGGCACATGCCCAATATGGCGGTATAACGCACGCGGGTTGAACGTCACCTGGTGAGCACTGGGCGCCCTCTGTTACTTCACAGAGGCACCGTAGCGTTAAACACAAATGCCGAGCCTGTTGAACTCACAGGTCTCAGCGGATTGCACGCAGCGACAAACGCTGCCACTATATGAAAATGCCCGGTATCAGGCTCACTGTCGGACGCTAGTACTGTGGATCGTATGCACTGTGGCCTGTAGCTTGCCACTGACTGGTGCTGACTCTATCACTAATTCCCTATCCACACATGTAATATCAGAGGGAGGGGAATCTTAATGAGTCATTTGCAAGTCCATGTTTCCGTCATCATTCACACAGTTAGCAACTAGAGTCTATACTAGCGCATGGCCGAGCGGCAATGGGAACCTTTTATAGCCAGGACATTCCGGAAGCTTCCAGATCCCTGAGATGGACCAATCAGATCTGGAGAAGGACCTGAGCATGTGATTCCCGATCCCCAATGGGAGATCGTCTCATGAGCATGCTCAGTGGAGCGACGGAAGGACTTAGCCTCTGGAGTCGCTTGCTGCTGATAATCCTGCGTTGCTATTGCCGGCCCAGAGGTGGCAGCAACAGCCAGACCCACAGAGCTGGTCTGAGCAGAGCGTCGGGAACGACGGGGCTGCTGAGCAGGCTCCTCTGCGGTCGCTGGAGAATGGGAGACTGCTGAATGCAAGGCTTTGGATTCCCGCTGTGCAGCTGCAGGATCCCGACGCCTAACATTACCCCCCTCCTAGGGCCCCCTCCCCTCTGAGCCTCGCTACGCTAAAATGCCACGAAAAGGAGCGGGGCGTGGATGTTCTCCACTAGTTCCCAGGTCCGGGCCTCTGGACCATGACCCTTCCAATCCAGTCCCACAATGGCGTTGACCTCAAACTCATCCGAAGACAAGTCTGATGTCCCAGCAGATGACTCGGAAAACCGGGACATGTGAACAGGTTTGACAAGGGACACGTGGAAGACGTCAGAGATGGCCAAGTGTGGTGCAAGAGCCAGACGGTAGACCACCGAGCTGATCCGCTAGAGGATTTTGCAGGGGCCAATATATCGCGGAGCGAACTTGGTGGACTCGGCCCGAAGCCTGATATTTCGGGCAGAGAGCCACACCAAGTCGCCAGGGGCAAAAGTTGGAGCGGGGCGCTCTCCTTAGAGGCTCGAATGGCATCCTGGGTGCGATCCTAAATGTCGCGAGCCTCCACTTCCCAGTCCGCCACCCTGGAATCAGTGGAAGACACTGGCATCGGGACGGGGATGTGCGGATGCTGGCCGTAATTAAGAAGGAACGGCGTCTGACCAGTGGAGTCAGCCACTGCATTATTCAGGGCAAATTCGGCCCACAGTAGTAAGGATGCCCAGTGATCCTGCCTGGCCGAAACAAAATGTGCAAACGAAATACGTGCTTTATGAACAGTGCGGCGAGACCACGAGCGGAAGGCAACCGCGCGAGTGGCACCAGATGCACCATTTTAGAAAAATGATCGGTGACCACCCAGATGACCGTGCTGCCTCCAAATTTGAGCAGGCCGACCACAAAATCCATGCCAACCATCTCCCAGGGTCTGTCTGCCACCAGCAGGGGATACAGTAACCCAGCCTGCCTCTGCCTGGAGGACCTGTTCCGAGCACAAGAGACGCATGCCTGAATGTATTCTTTCGTGTCCCGAGCCATGTGCGGTCACAAATAAGACCTTGCCAGGGGTTCTGTGGTCCGCTTATTGCCAATGTGACCACCCACCCTGGACGCGTGTGCCCACGCGAGAACCTCTGGCCGCAGGCGAGGAGGGACAAAGGTCTTGCCCGGTGGTACTGACTCAAGAGCGACCGGGGCCACGGTCCTCAGACTCTCAGTGGGGACGATCAGCCTCCTCCTCCTCCGCCGAGACCACCGAGCGAGAGAGAGCATCAGCCCGGACATTCTTCTCACCGGTCAGATAGTGCAAGGTGAAGCGTCAGAAGAAGAGCGACCACCTAGCTTGACGAGAATTCAAGCGCTGGGCTGTTTGTAAATAGACCAGGTTTTTATGGTAAGTGTACACCTGAAAGGGGAACCGGGCTCCCTCCAGGAGATGTCTCCACTCGGAAAAGGCCAACTTCATTGCCAACAGCTCCCTGTCCCCGATGAAGTAGTTCCTTTCCACCGGTGAAAAAGTGTTTGAGAAGAAGCAGGGATGCTTCCGACCTTGAGCATCCTTCCGGCAAAGGACTGCTCCTGCACCAACGGATGAGTAATCCACCTCTAGGATAAAGGGTTTATCCACATCGGGACGGTGGAGAATAGGAGCGCCAGCAAAATGAGTTTTAAGAGACTAGAAGGCCGCGGAGACCTGTTCTGATGAAACCTTGGGATTGGCTCCTTTTATGGTGAGGGCGGCCAAAGGAGCTACCAGTGTGGAGAAGTGGGGGATGGACGGTAATAATTAACGAACCCCAAAAAGCGCTGCACCGCTTTAAGAGAATGGGGCTCCTGCCAGTCCATTACCGCCTGCAGTTTGGCAGGATGCACAGCGAACCCCTGGGCCGAGATGATATAGCCCAGGAACGGCAAGGACTCCTGCTCAAATTGGCACTTCTCCAACTTGGCTAAGAGAGAATTCGCCCGCAAACGGTCGAAGACCTTGCAGATGTATCTCCGGTGAGAGGGCAAATCTGGAGAAAAGACGAGGATGTCATCCAGATAGACCACCACCAAGGTGGAGAGCATATAGCGAAAGACATCATTTACGAAGTCTTGGAAGACAGCAGGTGCGTTACAGAGGCCAAAGGGCATGACCAGATACTCGTAGTGGCCATCCCTGGTATTAAAGGCTGTCTTCCACTCGTCTCCTTCGCGTATGCGGATCAGGTTGTAAGCCCCCTGTAGTTCTAACTTAGTAAAGATCCAGGCCCATCGCAAACTGTCAAACAACTCAGAGATCAGAGGAAGAGGGTACTTGTTTTTCACTGTAATAGCATTGAGACCTCTGTAGTCAATGCAGGGACGCAGCTCTCCGCTCTTCTTCTGTACGAAGAAAAACCCTGCCCCTGCTGGCGACACCGACTTCCTAATAAACCCTCTTGCCAGGTTCTCCCAGATATATTGTGACATGGCCTCCGTCTCCGGAGAGGTAGAGGATACACGCGGCCTCTAGGAGGTTCCGCGCCTGGCAAAAGGTCTATCGGACAGTCGTAGGGGTGATGCGGCGGAAGCGTCTCTGCTAGAGTTGAGCGAAACGGGTCAAAAAAATTCAAAAGTCGCCGACTTTCGCCAAAGTCGGGTTTCATGAAACGAAACCCGACCTCAGCGTGAGGTCGGCCACGAGGTCGGCGACTTTAGCGCCAAAGTCGCGTTTCAAAACATGCTTCAGCGCCCTTTTTCAGCCAATGAGGAAGAACGGACACTGTGGGCAACATGATGACATAGGCAGCGGTCCCCACCATCTTTGAGAAGGGCATGCAAGTGATTGACTTGCTTTGGGGGCGTCACAGGGGGTATAAAAGGGCGTGCACGCCGACCGCCTTCTTACTTCTGCTGATCTCAGTATAGGGAGAGATGCTGCTGCTGCAGATTCTGTAGGGAGAGCGTTAGGCAGGGAGGAAGAAAAAAAATCAGCTGCTGCTGCTAGCGATTTTGCCTGTACAACACACCAGTCACTGTGCAGTGCAAGGGGAGGCTATGTTTTGGTGGATCAGCTCTGTTGGTTGTTAGGCTGCCTTATAAGGCAACCTGATAGCTGCATTGCTGGTTTCACACTGCTTTGCAAACTGCTTTTTTAAAAGCAATCCTTTTTTTTTTTTTGTCCTGGTGAGATACTGAGCGTGCATTTTTTCACACCGTACAGCGGTGTACGCTGCTCTCTCAGTACCATGTAACGGCTGTTATCACAGCCACAGTGAAGCTAAGGGTGTGATTCTGTAACGATAAGTTGAGGAGGAGTTGTTCCGTTCTTACAGACCTCCACCTTATAGTTTTGTCTGTTTTTCAAACAGTCTAGTCTATTTGCTGTTTGATTACATTCAAAACTATAGAGAGACAGCGTGTCAGTCCGTAAACTAAAAAAACACGGAGCTTGACAATTTAACATACACCGGACAGCGGTGTACGTGCACGCTGCTCTCTTAGTACCGTGTAACGGCTGTTATCACGGCCACAGTGAAGCTAAGGGTGTGACTCTGTAAGGATAAGTCGAGGAGTTGTTCCGTTCTTACAGACCTACACTCTAGGGAGATTCCAATCCTGCCCTGTCCTATATAACATTTTTGACAATGTGACCACCCAGAAGTGTGTAAGGACATTCCATTTCTCCCGTCCTATATAACATTTTTCACACCTGCCAAATTCATCCTGTCATACAGCGGTGTGATATACACTGGCCTGACACAATACATCAGTGTCCAGAAGTGTGTAAGGACAATCCATTTCTGCTGTCCTATGTCACATTTTTCACACCAGCCAAATTCAACCTGTCATACAGCGGTGTGATATACATTGGGCCTCACACAATACATCAGTGTCCAGAAGTGTGTAAGAACAATCCATTTCTGCCGTCCTATGTCATTTTTTTCACACCAGCCAAATTCAGCCTGTCTTACAGCGGTGTGATATACATTGGGCCTCACACAATACATCAGTGTCCAGAAGTGTGTAAGGACATTCCATTTCTCCCGTCATATATCACATTTTACACACCAGCCAAATTCAGCCTGTCATACAGCGGTGTGATATACACTGGCCTGACACAATATATCAGTGTCTAGAAGTGGTAGGAGAATTAAATTCTCCCCTGTCCTATATACACCTTGTACCTTGTTTTACAGTTCCATATCGTTGGTGGAATTGTGGGTACATTTTAAAAAAAAAATGAGGAAGTGTGGTGTAAGAGGCCGTGTTGGTGGGCGGGGGTTGCCAGCTGTTAATGATGGTGTTGGTGTGGGATCTGCTGGTAGTGGCAAAAGCAAAATAACACCAAATACAGGAGGTGTTAAGCCTGCGTCATCGTCTGGCTCCACAAGGCCTCGAAGGCTTCCTTTTCTGGGAGTAGGTAAACCGCTTTTAAAGCCGGACCTTCAGGAACAAGTTTTGGCCTACATTGCTGACTCGGCCTCCAGCTCTATCGCCTCCTCTTCTGAACTTGTAAAAAATAAAAGCACTGAGTCGTCTTTGGAGGCTCATGGTCATGAACCACACCTTTCTTTGTGTCCTTCACCCCAACCAAAATTGAAGGATGCGGCAGGCCACACAACAGATTACTCCATGGAGCTGTTTTCACATACCATGCCTGGGTTATCAAGTGAAATGGTGAATTACCCAGGCCAAGATGAATCTGATATGGAGTGCACTGATGCACAGCCACTGATAGATGATTCTGCTGGTACATTCACTCAGAGCACGACATTGTCCTCGCAGTGTACTGAGCCAGATTCTGACCCGGATGAAACTCAGGTGCCCCTTCCCGCATACTATACCACCGTACACGGTGACACAGAGGAAGGTGCACATGACATTGAAGAGGAGGTGATGGATGACCCAGTTGTTGACCCAGATTGGCATCCATTGGGGGAAGAGGGTGCCGCTGCCAATAGCTCCGAAGAGGAGGAGGAGCATCCGCAGCAGGCATCGACATCGCAACAGCTGTTATCTGGCAGGCACGAAGCAGTCCAAAAACGGGTTACAAAAAGCCAAAAAGTTGCTGGACTGCTGGGCCAGACGGTCAAAATAGCACATCGTGCAAGGACGCAAAATGGCTTCCATAGTAGGAAGAGTGCAGTGTGGCACTTTTTTTGAGCAAAATCCTAATGATCAGGCCAAGGTAATCTGTAAGAAGTGCGCAAAGACCTTTAGCCGAGGGAAAAATCTGAAAAATTTGAATATCAGTTGCATGATTAGACATTTAACCACCATGCACTTGCAAGCGTGGACGGAACACCAAACCTCAAGTACCATATGTGCAAATGCTCCCAAAGAAGGTAGTCAGCAACGCTACATTGTTTCCCCCACTGTAAGCCCACTGGTTAGCACAGCAGCAAATGTTGAGGTGTCGTTGCAAGGCCAAAGCTGTCAGGGAATCATAATGTTATATCAACGAAAGACTGAATCTAGGCCATCAGAAAGAACACCAACTTCTTCACCATCATCAACCCTCTCTCAGTCCGCCCTGTCCACCGCTAGTTCCACCATAGGCATCTCTCAAGTCCAGCTCACCCTGCCAGAGACTATGAGTAGGACATGAAAGTACTCATCCTCTCATCCGCGTACACTGGGTTTGAACGCCCACATTGCCAAACTAATCTCGTTAGAGATGATGCCCTATCGGTTGATGGAAAGCGCAGCTTTCCTTGAACTCGTGGCCTACGCAGTACCACGCTATGAACTACCCAGTCGCCACTTCTTTTCTCGCAAAGCCATCCCAGCCCTCCACCTTCATGTGAAGGACCGCATTGTCCATGCACTCAAGCAATCAGTGAGTGGAAAGGTGCACCTCACAACTGATGCATAGTCCAGTAGGCATGGCCAGGGCCGTTACGTGTCCATCACTGCGCACTGGGTTAATGTGGTGGACGCAGGGTGCACAGGGGACAGCGGTGGTGGGACTGTGCTGCCTAGCCCACGGTATAGGAAACAGTTGGCTGTAGGCGTTCGACCCTCCTCCTCCTACTCCTCTTGAAGCGAAAGCTCGTCCCCAGAGCGCAGTCGCAGCAGCACTCCATCCACAGCTGCGAGTGTTGCACACGAGGTGTCCCCCTATCGATCAGTTAGTGGAAAGCGTCAGCAGGCTGTGTTGAAGTTGATGTGTTTGGGCGACAGACACACCGCGGAGGTACTGGCCGACTACTTTCAGTAACAAACTGAGTCATGGCTGGGCAGTCTACATCTTGAGGCAGGCAAGGTAGTCAGCGATAACGGCCGTAATTTTGTGGCTGCCATAGCCCTTTCAAAACTCAGACACATACCTTGCTTGGCTCACACATTGAACCTGGTGGTGCAGTGCTTCCTCAATAATTATCCAGAGTTAACAGGCCTGCTCCAGAAGGTTTGAAAACTGTGCTCGCACATCCTCCGGTCGCCCATACACTCCAGTCGTATGCAGAAGCTGCAGCGATTGCTACACCTTCCCAAGCACCGGCTAATTATCGACGTTGCAACAAGGTGGAACTCCACCCTGCACATGGTTGAGCGGGTGTGCGAACAGAGGCAGACCGTAATGCATTTGTGGGAGGATACCCGGACAGGCATTTTGAGGGCAGACATGGAGTTGACAGGTGTGCAGTGGTCAAAGCTGAAAGACCTCTGTAAAGTCCTTCAGTGTTTTGAGGAATCCACACGGCTGGTAAGCGCAGACGACGCCATCATAAGCATAAGCATGAGCATCCCACTTATGCGTCTGTTCATGCAAACTTTGACGCACATTAAGGAGCAGGCGTCTGCAGCCGAGGTTGACGACGAGGAAGAGGAGGAAATCCTTGATGACAGTCAGCCATTGTCTGCTCCGGGACCTCTCCTGGACGAGGTGGAGGAAGAGGAGGAGGAGGGTGATGATGGGGATGATTATTTAGGGGAGGAGGATGCTTCTCGTGTGTCCAGAGAAAATGTTGGCGTGGCAAGGTCTGGTACAGGGTTTGCGCGTGACTGGAGGGATGTGGATTTGCCAGAAAGTGCTCCTCCACCAAGCAGTCGCACTGCATCATTGACACCGGGAAGATTGGCCCACATGTCAGATTATGCCTTGCAGATCCTAAAAAGGGACCCCTGTTATGAATGAGTCACCGAAGGAGGAAAAAACAAAAATACAAGCTAAGTCCAGAAAACCGGAGAGGTTGGTAGCTATCGGATTGCAGACCCCTGATCCTATTCACAAAACTAACAGTAGCCGTGGGGGTTCCTACGGTGCCTTAGACCCCTCGTTCACAGCCGGAGAACTAAATAAGCCTAAAGAAAGAAAGGGGAAATCCAAACTGCCCCAGAGCAGACCCCAAAGCAATAGATAGCCCCCACATGTATTGTCGGTGAAAAGCAGATGAAAACACAACCACAGACAGAAAGACTGGTTGAGCAAACGATGGGGCCCAACTAACTAATTTGTAAAGGACAGAAAAGATGCTGGCTGCAATCCGCAAAAATAATGGCAAAATAATGTCCAACACGTCTGATAGAAAAAGGCCCTGAAGTCACTAGACTTCAAAAACACTATATCAGCACTCAGGTATATTCTGAAGACTGAGCAAAAGATCAACTTGACCAGAGACAAAAATGGAGCTCAGCCTGTACCAACAAGGGCAGGCAGAACAAAAACACTAAGTAAACAGACAATATCTCATGGAAAAATAAGAGAGCAAATACTTAGCTTTCAGAAGACAGGTACTGAACTGGTTTGCAAGAGCTCAGAGCAGAAAGGATCACCAGCACCCCTGTAGGGCGTCGGCTGCCTTATATCCACTCAGTGATTCCGGGTGTCCAATCAGGCTCCACCTGTTCAGATGACAGGTTCTTCCCAACCCAATCAATTTCACTACCTCTCTTCACCAGCAGAGGGAGTTCATCAGACATCAACGGTGAAGGGGAAAATGAACTCACAACAGACCCCCCGCATTGCTAAAATGATGAACGATGACGACTACTGGTTGGCCAGCATCCTGGATCCACGCTATAAAGGCAAATTCCAAAACATCATGCCACAGGAGAACCTTGACCTAATATTGGCTAACAAACAAGCTACTCTGGTAAACCGGTTGGTTGAGGCACTCCCAGCACACAGCAGCGGTGATGGTTCTCACACGAGCCGTAGGGGCCAGGGGCAGCTTGGAAGAGGTGTTTGTGGTGCACACATCAGAAGTGGCGTTGGAGACAGGGGTTTCATGACCATGTTTTGGACTGATTTTTCAAGTCCCGCTCACACGACTGGTAATACTGCATCGATGGAAAGTGACAGGAGACAGCACTTGTCAACTATGGTTACAAACTACTTTTCCTCCCATGTCGATGTTCTCCCTCACAGGTCATTCCCCTTTGACTATTGGGCCGCTAAACTGGACACCTGGCCTGAATTGGCACAATATGCACTACAGGAGCTCGCTTGCCCAGCTGCAAGTGTGCTATCGGAAAGAGTCTTCAGTGCTGCTGGATCAATCCTGAAAGAAAAAAGGACCCGTCTGTCAACCCAAAATGTGGATGATCTAACCTTCATTAAAACGAACCATGCATGGGTTTCCAAGGATTTTGTCCCACCTTCCCCTGATGACACATAGGTTGACAGAAAAATGGCTTGCTTTGGTCCTCCTCTTCCTGGGACTTGAACAATTTCGCCTTTTGCATCAGCTGAATGTCCAACATCAACATATGCCACATTCTAAAACTCCCCAACTGTGCTGCCTCCCCCCCCATGGCCGGGGTCACCACCTAGCGCACGAAACCGTGCGAGTGCCGTTGCCCTGGACAGGTGGGTAGGCCGACTCTTGGGCGCGGGCACTGGCACAGGGTCCCTCATAGTGCAATCAAGTGTCATGTCGGACGCTGTTCACACCACAGCGTCCGGCAGGCAGCGGTAGTTCCATCTCCGTCCACTATAGCCTCAGTGGCGCCGGCTTGATTTTACTCAGGTTATCTGGGGTTAATCTAGCTGGAAATCAGGTGGGATGTTTGGTCATGCCCACGGTCTTTAAATAGTCGTGCTGGCCTGTGGGCGTCGCCGATTATAGCTTGTGTTTTGTGCCAAGTGGTTCCGGTCTGGAGATGAGGTGTTGGAGAGAGAGATTCATATCTGGTGTCGTATGATCCGTTGTTACCTTTTCGCCTTCCTATATTTGTGCTTTGTTTTGCCCTGTTCACATTATAGTATTGTCCTGTGTGTATGCGGCGCGGTGTGGTTTGAGTTCTCCCTGTCTGTCATTACTGTGTGGGCTTTGGTGGTTTTACAACTCACTGGGTGGAGGGTGGAGGGTTCAGCTTAGGGCTGAGCAGGAGATAAGGAGAGGCTGGAGGCTCAGGCATTTGCACCTTTAGCAAAAACCCTGGGTTGAGGGTCAGACAGGGTTTTCCCTAGTTTGAGGGACTCTGCAGGGGCCCGGGTTTGTCAGCCTCCTTTGACCTAAGCCCCGCATAACATTATAATCGGCCCAACATTTTTCCATGGATTCCATGACTTCCATAAACCGCCAGTTGGCGGCGCTGTCCGTACAGGTCACCGAGTTGAAGGGGGCAGTTCAGCAGCAGGGCCTGGTTGTAGCTAATGTGCAAGCGGCTTCTGCAGGTGCAGGTGCAGAGCCTAAGATTCCGCTGCCTGAACGATTTTCCGGGGAACGCAGCAAATTTGTCATCTTTTGGGAGGCTTGCAAGTTATACTTCCGCATGCGCCCGGTCTCCTCAGGAAATGAGGCTCAGCGGGTGGGTCTGGTGTTATCTTTACTGAGTGGGGACCCCCAAGCATGCGTTTTCCTTACCAGCCGACTCTGCTACGTTTCATTCGGTTGAGAATGTTTTTTCAGCACTCGGGCTCATTTATGATGACCCCAACAGATTGGCTTTGGCGGAATCTAAAATCCGCGCCCTCCATCAGGGGGAACGTATGGCGGAAGACTATTGTTCAGAATTTCGCCATTGGGCAGTAGACACACAGTGGAACGACTCAGCGCTGCGGAGTCAGTTTATTCATGGGGTCTCAGAAAGAGTTAAACAGGCCCTCCTGATGTATGAGACTCCGGCATCGTTGGAGTCTGCCATGAGTTTGGTTATTCGTATTGATCGCCGTTTGCGTCAAGGGGCGCAGGAGACGCTGCCTCTGGGGGAAAGCAGGGGTGCCAGTGTGGTTGCTGCAGGTGACCCCACGGAACCTATGCAAATCGCGGGGGTATCGCATGTGCAGCGCCGCGTTCCTGGGTTCAGGAAGCATGGAGCATGTTTTTACTGTGGTAAAAGAGATCATTATGTAAATGCTTGTCCTGTGCTACCAAAGAAAGTCGCACCGGCGGAAAACTGGTAAGCTCAGAGGGTATGGAGGAGGCCCAACTGAGCGTATGCATATCCTCCATGATGGTATCTTAATGTATGCTCCCTGCCAGGGTTATTATTGCGGGCAGAGAGCTACCAATATCAGTGTTTGTGGATAGCGGTTCAGCCACCAATCTCATGGATGAGGAGTTTGCACGCATGGCAGGTTTCAAGATCGAAAAACTCCCTCATCCTATTCGCGTGGTTACCATTAATGCCGCTCCCCTCCCACAGGGGGAGATTACTGAGTTTGTAGCTGAGGTTAAACTCCACATTGGGGTCCTACATTCTGAGTGGGTTACTTGTAAGGTACTCAATAATCTCCCAGCACAAATAGTCCTAGGTTTCCCATGGTTGTCTAAGCACAACCCGGTGATTGACTGGAGAACCCAGGACATAGTCCAGTGGAGCAGTTTCTGCCAGGAAAATTGCTTGGCCACATGTGTGTCCGCCGTGAAGTCCAGCCTTCCGGAGGCATTGCTGGATTTTGCGGACGTATTCTCTGAGAGGGGTTGCTCAGAACTACCTCCACATCGAGCCTATGACTGTCAGATTAGGTTAAAACCCGGGGCTAAATTGCCAAAGGCGAGGATGTTTAGTATTTCAGGTCCGGAGAGACAAGCTCTTAAGGATTACATTGCGGAGAGTTTAAGTAAAGGGCACATCCGGCCTTCATCCTCACCTGTAGCAGCAGGGTTTTTCTTCATTAAGAAAAAAGATGGGGGGTTACGCCCGTGTCTGGATTTCCGGGAGTTAAACCAGATTACGGTCCGTGATCCCTACCCGATGCCTCTGATCCCTGATTTGTTCAACCAGGTGGCGGGTGCGAAGTGGTTTTCCAAACTTGACCTCAGGGGGGCATATAACCTCATAAGGGTCCGTCACGGGGATGAGTGGAAGACGGCATTTAATACCCCTGAGGGTCATTTTGAAAGCCTAGTTATGCCATTTGGGTTGACAACCGCGCCGGCTGTGTTCCAACATTTCATAAATGATGTATTTGCTCATGTGCTGGGGAAATTTGTGATTGTGTACCTGGATGATATCCTCATTTATTCGAGCGACCAGGACACTCATTTAGAGCATGTCAGGCAGGTGTTACAGCTGCTCCGTGAGAATAAGCTCTATGCTAAGCTCGAAAACTGCATGTTTTTTGTTCAAGAGTTGCCTTTTTTGGGATATATTGTGTCCGCCGCAGGGTTTAAAATGGATGCTGCGAAGGTGCAAGCGGTGCTGCGATGGGAACGGCCTGGTAATCTAAAAGCTCTCCAGCGGTTCCTTGGGTTTGCTAACTATTATAGGAAGTTTATTAAGAATTTCTCTACTATAGCCAAACCGCTCACGGACATGACGAAAAAAGGTACCAATCTCGCTATCTGGTCTGAGGATGCGGTGCGTGCATTTGAGCTTCTGAAGAACCGTTTTGCTTCAGCCCCCATTCTGGTGCAACCGGACGTATCTAAACCTTTTACGGTGGAGGTCGATGCGTCTGAGGTGGGAGTGGGGGCAGTACTGTCACAGGGCTCGTCCTTGAGCAATTTGCGTCCATGCGCCTACTTCTCCAAGAAACTGTCGCCGGCCGAACGGAATTACGACATCGGCAACAGGGAGTTGTTGGCCATCAAATTGGCTTTTGAGGAATGGCGACACTTCTTGGAGGGGGCGGCCCACCAGGTCACAGTCATCACCGACCATAAAAACCTGCTCTATCTGGAGTCGGCCAAGCGTCTGTCTCCCAGGCAGGCTCGCTGGGCATTGTTTTTTACACGTTTTAACTTTCTGGTGACTTACCGTCCTGGGGCGAAAAACACCAAGTTGGATGCCTTGTCCAGGTGTTTTCCGGGGGGGAGAACCTCGGGAAGATCCGGTACCCATCCTCCAGGAAGGTGTAGTGGTTTCGGGTCTCACGACTGAGGTAGAGGCGGAGATTGCCGAGGCCCAGGAGGAGGTACCACCAGGACTTCCCGCTAATAAGTCGTTCGTACCCCTTCATCTTCGTCTTAAGGTGTTGGGGGAACACCACGACTCGGTCCTGGCCGGTCATCCAGGGGTTAGGGGCACCTTGGAACTGGTATCGCGCCGCTTCTGGTGGCCAAAAATCCGTCAGGACGTGGTTTCGTACGTGACAGCTTGCATCACGTGCGCCAGGGCCAAGTCGCCCAGAACCCGTCCTGCTGGCACTCTACAGCCGCTGGGGATACCTAGTAGGCCATGGACAGAAATCTCCATGGACTTTATCACAGATTTGCCTGCCTCGGCGGGGAACACGGTCATCCTGGTGGTGGTTGATCGATTTTCGAAGATGGCGCATTTTGTGTCGTTGCCTTCCTTGCCCAACGCGAAGACGTTGGCTCAGGTCTTTGTGCAGGAGGTGGTCAGACTGCACGGAGTTCCGTCGGACATAGTGTCTGATAGGGGTACCCAGTTTGTGGCGAAGTTTTGGAAAGCTTTTTGCTCACGATTGGGGATCAAGTTGTCTCATTCGTCGGCGTTTCATCCGCAGTCAAATGGTCAAACTGAGAGCATGAACCAAAATCTGGAGCAGTATTTGCGATGTTTTGTGTCTGACAACCAAGAGGAGTGGTCGACGTTCCTTCCCTTGGCCGAGTTCGCATTAAATAATCACCGCCAAGAATCATCGGGAGAGTCTCCATTCTTTTGTGTTTATGGGCACCATCCTCAATTTTGTACCTTGCGTCAGGGGGTCTCTGGGGGCGTCCCAGAGGAGGACCGGTTAGGAGTTCAACTATCATCGGTCTGGAGGAGTGTGAAACAGCGATTGCTGAGCATGAGTGCAAGATACAAACGTGTGGCTGACTCTAGACGCGTGCCAGGTCCGGACCTGTGTGTGGGTGATTGGGTGTGGTTAGCTACTAAAAACATAAAACTCAAAGTTCCATCATTGAAATTGGGTCCAAGATTTATTGGCCCTTTTAAGATTGCTGCCATCATTAACCCGGTCGCTTATCGGTTGGAGCTTCCTGCGGTATACAAGATACACAACGTGTTTCACAGGTCTTTATTGAAAAAGGTGATAGGCTCTGTGGACACGACGCCGATGCCACCTCCAGTCATGGTGGATGGCGATTTAGAGTTTGAAGTCTCCAAGGTGGTGGACTCTCGAGTACTGCGCCGTACTCTTCAGTATTTGGTGCACTGGCGGGGGTATGGTCCGGAGGAGAGGTCTTGGGTACCAGCCTCGGACATACACGCGGATCGACTGTTCAGTTCCTTTCACAGCCGCCATCCGGACAAGCCGGGTCCTATGAGTCTTGAGGGCCCTGGGGTCCCTCGTAGAAGACGGGGTACTGTCATGTCGGACGCTGTTCACACCACAGCGTCCGGCAGGCAGCGGTAGTTCCATCTCCGTCCACTATAGCCTCAGTGGAGCCGGCTTGATTTTACTCAGGTTATCTGGGGTTAATCTAGCTGGAAATCAGGTGGGATGTTTGGTCACGCCCACGGTCTTTAAATAGTCGTGCTGGCCTGTGGGCGTCGCCGATTATAGCTTGTATTTTGTGCCAAGTGGTTCCGGTCTGGAGAGGAGGTGTTGGAGAGAGAAATTCATATCTGGTGTCGTATGATCCGTTGTTACCTTTTCGCCTTCCTATATTTGTGCTTTGTTTTGCCCTGTTCACATTATAGTATTGTCCTGTGTGTATGCGGCGCGGTGTGGTTTGAGTTCTCCCTGTCTGTCATTACTGTGTGGGCTTTGGTGGTTTTACAACTCACTGGGTGGAGGGTGGAGGGTTCAGCTTAGGGCTGAGCAGGAGATAAGGAGAGGCTGGAGGCTCAGGCATTTGCACCTTTAGCAAAAACCCTGGGTTGAGGGTCAGACAGGGTTTTCCCTAGTTTGAGGGACTCCGCAGGGGCCCGGGTTTGTCAGCCTCCTTTGACCTAAGCCCCGCATAACATCAAGTGTCTCTGACGGTGGTGGTGCGCACCCGCCGTCAGACACACCGCCGTACTATGAGGGGCCCAGTGCCAGTACCGACACCCACAAGTGGGCCCCCCTTGCTTGGGCAGGGCCCCAGCATTTGCAATCTTTACCTCTCCCTGCTCCTCCGCTGTGTAGTCTGGGCCGTCAAATCCATACTGGGCCTGACACCGTCTGAGCCTGCCTCCTGATCTATAGACATATATTTTGAATGTGTACACTATGCTATCCATACATGTTATCCAGTGATACGGTACCCTTTCTCACCTTTGTGCAATCACATGTAATCCATACTGGGCCTGACACCGTCTGAGCCTGCCTCCTGATTTATAGACATATATTTTGAATGTGTACACTATGCTATCCATACATGTTATCCGGTGATACGGTACCCTTTCTCACCTTTGTGCAATCACGTGTAATCCATACTGGGCCTGAGAACGGCTGGCGAGCTGTTAAGCAAGCTACAGCACCTGTGGTTTGCACACGTAAGTTTTTCATTTTTTCAGGAATGACGGTTAGGCCTAATTCCGGAACTGCGGTTGACCTGCACTTACTGGGAAATCATCGTTCGCGGGTAATAATTGTAATCCCAGATCCCCATCACTAAAGGTGTTCAGCGGGTTATCTGCACCTGTAAGCGACAAACGCTGGCCCTTTCAGTGTAGCGCACATGCAGCCACGGACATGTAAGGGCATGACACACCAGTTATTGGCCAATCTCACATGCCAGAGCCTCGCGTGTCCCTCTAGTAAGCCGGACTCGGACCGCGGGGCATGACGGAGTCTCGTTCGTTAACGGAACTAAGCTTGCAATGTGTGCATCTTTTTTGTTGCTGGATGGTTGAGGTTGCCCGTGTTGAGTCAAATTACGCCGCAGGCTCCACTCCTGGTGGTGCCCTTCTGGACATTCCTTTAAGGTTCAGCTTTGCAACCATACTACCCACGTAAAACAAACACTTTGCCTTCATGAACGCTGTTTGGAGGGTCGTGACTCGTGGGAATAACGCCGCCCAATCAGTTAACCTGCTAGAGAGATCCTTCGTTGCTCCCAAGCATGACATCACACTCCCTAGGAGGAAGGTAATGCCACTGTGGCGACCGTACTCCTGGGGGCGACACAAGTGCACTGATGCCCAGCCACTGCTCGATGAATCTGCTGGTACATTGACCCAGACTACTACATTCCCCTCGCACTCTACACGGCCTGAATCTGACCCTGATGAAACTCAGGTTACCCTTCCCATATACTGTTCCATCTTACACGGTGACAAAGAGGAAGCTGCAGATGAAAGTGCAGGTTCGGCCCACCCGCAGTCAGACACACCACCATACTATCAGGGGCCCTGTGCCAGTGCCGTCGCCAACGAGTGGGCCCCCCCTGCTTGCTCAGGATCACAGCACTTGCAAGGTTGAAATACTGTGCAGTGAGATGGAAGATGGGGACGACGAGGAGTCCAGACTAGTACAGGGATTCCCTAGCGAGGAGACTTATTTCATTGTTTTCAATGTTGGGACAGCAATTTTTGGGGAGCACTATACTCTGGAGAATGATAGATGGGGCCCACCATACACTGGAACATTCCAAAGGTGGACATCAGACACTGGAGCAGCATTTACAGGGCCCATTATACACTAGAGCATTAGAAATGGGGCCCATTATGTATGGAGCATTATTTGGGCCCATAAGACAGTGGAGCTTCATCCATGGGGACCAACATATACTGTAGCATTATGTGGAGCTCATCATATACTGTTTCAAACATTATATGGGACCAATGATTCTGTATGGAGAAATAGATGGGCCTCGTCATGAGATGTGACAAGTGAAGTATTTTTCTTTGTAGTATACCACTATTTCTCTGCTGTATCGGAGCAGCATGAGTTGTCGTATGTGTTAAAGGGGCGCTCTTTCGCCCAGGGCACATGAAAACCTGGAGCCAGCCCTACCCCCCCACAACTTTAGCCAAATAACCCCCATTTTTCAGTGTGTAACTAGTATTATGAAGTAAATAAAGGGTGACAAGCTTCAGTTATAAGAACTTATGCTTTTGGCATTCAAATGGGCACTGTAAGTGTGTTTCCTGTCCTCCTCTCACTGCCGACTTTTCTTCCCCATTGACTTACATTGGGTTTCGTGTTTCAGTCGGACCCCCGACTTTTCCCTATAGTCGGCCGATTTCGTTCGACCCGACTTTTGTGAAAGTCGGGTTTCGCAAAACCCAACTCGACCCGAAAAAAGGCAAAGTCGCTCATCTCTAGTCTCTGCTGATTTTTTTTAGAAAAGACGTCCGCGTACTGCTGGTAGTGTCTGGGAAGCGCGGAGAGATCTGCGGGCACTTCCGTGGAGGCTACTTGAACGCTGCCCCTCATGCACCTTCCCTCACAGTCCTTGCTCCAACCCAGTATACTCCCCGAGGACCACTCTATATGAGGGGAGTGGCAACGGAACCAGGGGACTCCAAAAAGCACCTGGTCAATGCCCTCTGGCATAATGAACAGGGACAACGTCTCGTGGTGAGATGGTTGGATTGAGAGCCCTAGGGGTGCTGTCTGGTGAGTAATCTGAGATGGTAAGGCTGATCCGTTGACCACACTGACGGTCACGGGACGAGGAAGTAGCACCACCGGAATTGCGTGCTTTTGGCGAAGGCTGAGGACATGAAGTTTCCTTCTGCCCCGGAGTCCACCGTGACCTCTACTTCCCAGGTGGAAGCACCGCTATCTAATGTCTCTCGGAATACCGGTTTGGGGGAGAAAGTTTCCATATCAGATAGACTCCCACCAACCACCACTGGGCGTGCTCGCTTTTTCGACCGTTGCGGACACCTGTTAGCCGGATGACCAGAATGTCGACACCAGTAACAGCGAGTGGAGCTTCGTGCCGGTAGCGGTTTGGGACCGGTGCAAGACGCCTCCATGGGTTCAAGAGGTTTAGCGAAGGTGGGATCCAAGCTAACCTTCTGTCTGGATTGAGCACGTTCCAGCCCGCGCTCTGTGAAACGAAGTTCAATGCGGGTGGAAATAGCAATCAGCTCCTCCAGAGTTACGGGAATCTCCCTGGTAGCTAGGGCATCTTTGACATGCTCCACCAAACCTTTCCAGAGCACAGGGACGAGTGTCTTATCTGGCCACTCATGCTCGGAAGCCAGTGTCCGGAAACGGACAGCATAATCTCTGACCGAGCGGGACACCTGTGTTTGTTGTGAGTTCATTTTTCCCTTCACCATTGAGGTCTGATGAACTCCCTCCTCTGGTGAAGGAAGGTAGTGAGGCTGATTACGAAACACCTGGGCAGCTTGATGATGACTGGGTGGCTGGAATTGAGGACTGGATATAAGGCTGCCGACGCCCTTCTTCCTGGCTGGTGATTTTCCTGCTGGATTCTTGGAGACCAGTCTGATTCCTGCATCTCAAAGCTAAGTTTTTCTGCTCTTCTTTGTACTCTTCAGTTTTGTTTTTGTTTTGCCTTGTTTTTCGGGAGTTCTGCCATCCCCGGTCGAGGGTGAGCTGAACTCCATTTTTGTCTCTGATCTGTTGATATTTTGCTCTGTCTTCAGAATATACCTGAGTGCTGATATAGTCTTTTGAAGCCTAGCGACTTCAGGGCCTGTTTTTCCTATCAGTCGGTTGGCTCATTTTGATAGGGTTTTTGCGGATGGCAGACAGCAGCTTTCCTATCCTGTCCTATGTAGTTAGCTTGGGCCCCATCATTTGCTCAACCTATCTTTCTATCTGTGTTAGTGTTTTCATCTTGCTTCACCGTCATTATATGTTGGGGGCTGCCTATTGCTTTGGGGTCTACTCTGGGGCAGTTTAGTTTATCCCCTTTCTGTCTTTAGGCTGTATAGTTCTCCGGCTGTGATCGAGGGGTCTAGGGCACCGTAGGAACCCCCCACGGCTACTGCTAGTTGTTGTGGATAGGTTCAGGGGTCTGCAATCCGATAGCTGACAACCTCTCTGTTTTTTCTGGACTTAGCTGGTATTTTGTTTTTTCCTCCTTCGGTGACTTATCATAACAGAATCACCAGCCATACCACAGATCCTAGGGTACTCAATAGCAGGAGAGAATTGTTTAAAAAAAAAAAAAAAAAAAAGTGTCAGAATTTTTTTATTTTTGTGTGCATATTTTTTCCTCTATATCTCTGAGGCCGTAGGGGGAATTTTTCTCTCAATGAAGATTAAGCAATTATCTGATCATGTGAAGCAGCTCGCTGCTGAAGTGCGGGGAATTTCCGCCTATCTTGCTCATTCACATGCTGCTGAACCAAAGATTCCTACTCTGATGTATTTTTGGGGGATCGGTCTAAATTCTTGAATTTCAAGAATAATTGTAAATTATTTTTTGCCTTGAAGCCTAACTCGTCGGGGAACTCCGCGCAGCAGGTTAAAATTGTCATCTCTTTGCTGCGCGGTGATCCCCAGGATTGGGCGTTTTCTTTGAAACCTGATGATCCTATTCTAAATAATGTGAACGCATTTTTTCAAGCCTTGGGGTTGTTGTATGATGAACCTAATGCTATTGATCAGGCTGAAAAGACCCTGTTGGCATTAAGCCAGGGTCGGGATTCGGCAGAGTTGTACTGTCAAAAATTCCGAAAGTGGGCGGTCCTTACTACCTGTAATGATGGTGCCTTGGCAGCCCTCTTTCGGAAGGGTTTGTCAGAAACTGTAAAAGATACTAAGGTGGGATTTCCTGTTCCCTCTGGTCTTGACGATTCTATGTCATTAGCCATTCAGGTGGATCGGCGTTTACGTGAACGCAAAACTACACGAGAGATGTTGCCACCTGTTGAACAAATGTCTGAACCTATGCAATGTGATAGAGTTTTGTCTAGGGCGCAACGTCAGGAGTTCAGAAGGCGTAATAAGCTGTGTTTCTTTTGTGGAGATGCCTCGCATATTATTTCTGTCTGCCCTAAATGAGAGAAACGCTGTGCACACACGTTTTCTGTGGGTGGTGTTCAACCTAAGTTTCTTCTGGCAATTACTCTGATCTGCTCCCTGTCCACATTTTCCGCCAAGGCTTTTGTGGATTCAGGAGCAGCTCTGAACCTGATGGACTTGGATTTTGCTAAACGTTGTGGATTTCCTATGACACCTCTGCGGACGCCTATCCCTTTGAGGGGTATTGATGCTACTCCTTTGGCGAAGAATAAACCTCAGTTTTGGACCCAGGTGGTAATGCGGGTCGCCCCAGACCATCAAGAAAATTGCAGATTTTTGGTGTTGCATAATTTGCATGATACCATTGTTCTGGGGTTTCCCTGGTTGCAAATCCATAATCTAGTTCTGGATTGGAAATCTTTGTCTGTGGTGAGTTGGGGTTGTCGGTGTGCCCTTAGTGATGCTCCTGTTTTCTCCACCTCTCCCCAGTCGCATGATGTTCCTGACTATTTGGCTGACTTTTATGATGTATTTAGTGAGAATGAGTCTGCGTCTTTGCCTCCTCATAGGAGTTATGACTGTGCAATTGAGCTGAACCCGGGGTGTAAATTCCCCAAGGGTCGGCTTTTCAATTTATCTGTACCCGAGCACGAGGCTATGCGATCCTATATTAAGGAGGCATTGGAGAAGGGTCATATTAAACCATCCTCTTCACCCTTAGGTGCTGGGTTTTTTTTCGTGGCTAAAAAGGATGGTTCATTAAGGCCTTGTATTGACTATCGTGGCCTCAACAAAATTACTGTTAAATATCAGTATCCGTTACCCCTGATTTCTGATCTATTCTCCAGAATTAAAGGTGCTTGCTGGTTTACCAAGCTTGACCTCAGGGGGGCGTATAATCTTATTCGCATTAAGCATGGGGATGAATGGAAGACGGCGTTTAATACTCCAGAGGGACATTTTGAGTACATGGTGATGCCTTTTGGGCTCACTAATGCCCCTTCTGTCTTCTAGTGCTTCATGAACGATATATTCCGAGACTTTGTGGATAAATTTTTGATTATCTATCTGGATGATATTTTGATCTTCTCCAAGAATTGGGACTCTCATGTGGAACATGTTCGGACTGTGTTCCGGATTTTGATGGAGAATTCCCTGTATGTCAAGGGATCGAAATGCCTTTTTGGGGTACAGAGGATTTCATTTTTGGGACTTATTTTGTCTCCGTCAACTATTGAAATGGACCCGGCCAAGGTACAGGCCATTTATGATTGGGTTCAGCCCACTTCTTTGAAGGCCCTCCGGAAGTTTTTGGGTTTTTCTAATTTTTTTCGGAAATTTATAGCTAATTTTTCTGGTATTGCCAAGCCATTGACGGATTTGACTAGGAAGGGTGCTGATGTGATGAATTGGTCTCCGGAGGCTGTTTCTTCCTTTCAGGAGCTGAAGCGAAGATTCACTTCTGCTCCGGTTTTGCGGCAACCTGATGTCTCACTCCCGTTTCAGGTGGAGGTGGACGCTTCTGAGATTGGTGCAGGAGCGGTGTTGTCCCAAAAAGATCCTGTGACATCTAAAATTAATCCTTGTGCTTTCTTTTCCCGAAAGTTCTCCCCATCCGAACGTAACTATGATGTGGGGAATCGGGAACTGTTGGCCATGAAATGGGCATTTGAGGAGTGGAGACATTGGTTGGAGGGAGCCAAACACCAAGTCGTGGTCCTTACTGACCACAAGAATTTGATTTACCTGGAGTCGGCCAAGCTCTTGAATCCTAGACAGGCTAGGTGGGCCTTGTTTTTCACATGTTTTGATTTTGTGGTCTCTTTTCTTCCGGGCACTAAGAATGTCAAGGCAGACGCCCACTCTAGGAGTTTCCTTGCTGATTCTCCTGTTGTGACTAAGCCTGCTACCATCTTAGGCAAGGGGGTAGTTCTTTCTGCCATCTCGCCCGATTTGAGACGTGCTCTGGAAGAGTTTCAGGAGGACAAACCTGAGAGTTGTCCCAGTGGAAAGTTGTATGTTCCTGACCAGTGGAGGAAGAGAGTGATGTCTGAAGTTCATTGCTCTGCATTGGCTGGTCATCCAGGTATTTTTGGTACTAGAGATCTGGTGAGTCGGTCTTTTTGGTGGCCCGCCTTGTCTCATGATGTCAGGAATTTTGTGCAGTCCTGTGGGACTTGCTCCCGGTCTAAACCTTGTTCTCGCTCTAGTGGCTTGTTGATGCCTTTGCCGGTGCCTAGGAGGCCATGGACCCATATTTCAATGGATTTTATCTCTGATATGCCTGTCTCTCAGAGAATGACTGTTATTTGGGTGATTTGTGATAGATTCTCTAAGATGGTCCATCTTGTACCACTCCCTAAGTTGCCATCTTCCTCTGAGTTGGTGCCCTTGTTTTTGCAACAGGTGGTTCGCTTGCGCGGGATTCCTGAGAACATTGTATCTGACAGAGGAGTTCAGTTTGTGTCTAGATTTTGGAGGACTTTCTGTTCCAAGCTGGGAATTCAGTTGTCCTTCTCCTCTGCGTTTCACCCTCAGACCAATGGGCAGACGGAGAGAACAAACCAGACTTTGGAGTCGTATTTGAGATGTTTTATGTCTGCCGATCAGGATGATTGGGTTTCATTTTTGCCCTTGGCCGAATTTGCTTTAAATAATAGAGCTAGTTCTGCCACTTTGATGTCACCTTTTTTTTGTAACTTTGGTTTTCACCCTCGATTTTCTTCAGGGCAGGTGGAGCCTTCTGCCTGCCCAGGTGTTGACACTGTGGTGGAGAGAATGCACCAGATCTGGGACCAAGTAGTGGATAAGTTGTCTCTCTCCCAGGAAAAGGCCCAGCGGTTGGTCCCCAGTTTAAGGTGGGTGATATGGTTTGGTTGTCATCAAAAAATATCGCTATGAAGGTGGCTTCTCCTAAGTTTAAGCCTAGATTTATTGGACCTTACAAGATTTTGGAGATTATTAATCCGGTCTCTTTTCGGTTGGCTCTTCCTGTGACATTTAAAATTCATAATGTGTTTCATAAGTCCTTGTTGAAGAGGTTTGTTGAACCAGTAGTTCCTGTGGTGGCACCTCCTGACCCTATATTGGTTGAAGGTAACATGGAATATGAGGTAGAGAAGATACTGGATTCCCGTCTGGCTAGACGGAGACTCCAGTATTTGGTTAAGTGGAAGGGTTATGGTCAGGAGGATAATTCCTGGGTCTCTGCCTCTGATATTCATGCCGAAAGATTGGTGTGTGCCTTTCATCGGGCTCACCCGGATCGCCCTGGTGGCATGGATGAGGGTTCGGTGACCCCTCCTCAAGGGGGAGGTACTGTTGTGAGTTCATTTTTCCCTTCACCATTGAGGTCTGATGAACTCCCTCCTCTGGTGAAGGAAGGTAGTGAGGCTGATTACGAAACACCTGGGCAGCTAGATGATGACTGGGTGGCTGGAAATGAGGACTGGATATAAGGCTGCCGACGCCCTTCTTCCTGGCTGGTGATTTTCCTGCTGGATTCTTGGAGACCAGTCTGATTCCTGCATCTCAAAGCTAAGTTTTTCTGCTGTTCTTTGTACTCTTCAGTTTTGTTTTTGTTTTGCCTTGTTTTTTGGGAGTTCTGCCATCCCCGGTCGGGGGTGAGCTGAACTCCATTTTTGTCTCTGATCTGTTGATATTTTGCTCTGTCTTCAGAATATACCTGAGTGCTGATATAGTCTTTTGAAGCCTAGCGACTTCAGGGCCTGTTTTTCCTATCAGTCGGTTGGCTCATTTTGATACGGTTTTTGCGGATAGCAGACAGCAGCTTTCCTATCCTGTCCTATGTAGTTAGCTTTGGCTCCATCATTTGCTCAACCTATCTTTCTATCTGTGTTAGTGTTTTCATCTTGCTTCACCGTCATTATATGTTGGGGGCTGCCTATTGCTTTGGGGTCTGCTCTTGGGCAGTTTAGTGTTTCCCCTTTCTGTCTTTAGGCTATATAGTTCTCCGGCTGTGATCGAGGGGTCTAGGGCACCGTAGGAACCCCCCACGGCTACTGCTAGTTGTTGTGGATAGGTTCAGGGGTCTGCAATCCGATAGCTGCCAACCTCTCTGGTTTTTCTGGACTTAGCTGGTATTTTGTTTTTTCCTCCTTCGGCGACTCATCATAACATGTGTTAATGCTAGTAACTGGAAACAATAAACCCCACCTTAGCCCACTCTGTAGGAAATTGCGCGGCCAGTAACTCAAGGTGGATAGAGCACTGGCTCACGAAACCCCTACAGGCGGGATAATGTCGGCGTGGACATGGACACACGAGACAGCCTCTGCGACTGCCTGGGCAGCGGCCGCAATAAGCTTCGCAGCTGAGGTGGGACTCTCGAGACCTGCAACCTACCCTCCAGCTGCCGAATGTACTGCAGTAACTGCTGCTGGTCCGCCATTACTAGCCAGACCCTGGCGCTAGCATAAAGTTAGGGACGGTGGAACGCACTAAATAATAATAATAAGTGCGTTCACCGCCCGGGGTCCACCGTGCAGAGGTATTACACTGCTGCTAGGTAATGGCAGATGCCCAATATGGCGGTATAACGCACGCGGGTTGAACGTCACCCCGGTGTGCACTGGGCGCCCTCTGTTACTTCACAGAGGCGCCGTATCGTTAAACACAAATGCCGAGCCTTTTGAACTCACAGGTCTCAGCGGATTGCACGCAGCGACAGACGCTGCAGCTATTCGACAATGCCCGGTAGCAGGCTCACTGTCGGACGCTAGTACTGTGGATCGTATGCACTGGGGCCTGTAGCTTGCCACTGACTGGCGCTAACTCTATCACTAGTTCCCTATCCACACATGTAATATCAGAGGGAGGGGAATCTTAATGAGTCACTTGCAAGTCCATGCATCCGTCATCATTCACACAGTTAGCAACTAGAGTCTATACTAGTGCATGGCCAAACAGCCATGCAAACCTTTTATAGCCGGGACCTTCCAGAAGCTTCCAGATCCCTGAGAAAGACCTGAGCATGTGACTCCCGATCCCCAATGGAAGATCGTCTCATGAGCATGCTCAGTGGAGCGACAGAAGGACTTAGCCTTAGCCCCACAGAGCTGGTCTGAGCAGAGCGTCGGGAACGATGGGGCTGCTGAGCAGGCTTCTCTGCGGTCGCTGGAGAATGGGAGATCGCTGAATGCAAGGCCCTGGATTCCCGCTGTGCAGCTGCAGGAACCCGACGTGTTGTGAGTTCATTCTCTGGTCCACCAGTTGTGAGTTCTCCTTCCAGGCTCCCTCTGGTGGTAACAGGAGGTAGTGAGGCTGATTTAATCAGTAGAGATCTGCCACCTGATAATTAGGATGACGATTGGACCTCAGGAATCTCAGACTGGATTTAAGACAGCCGACGCCCTATTCTGGTGCTGGTTATTCTTTCTGGCTTGTCAGGTCTTGGTTTTCAGCTCTGTTCCAGTCATCTAAAGCTAAGTTTTTCTGCTAATGTTCACACTTGATTTTGTTGGTCTATTCAGTTTTTTGTGTGGTCAGCCAGCCCTGGCTGGGGCTGCACTGAATTTCCACTCTTATTTATTTGTATTTGCCAATTTGCTTTTTGTCCCTTATTCGATTGGCCTCTTTTTGCTCTGTCTCAGAATATTTCAGAGTGCTGATATAGTGGGAGAAGTCTAGTGACTTCAGAGTTAATTTTGCTATCAGAAGTGTTGGACATTATTTTTGTAGGGTTTTTTGCAGATTGCAGACAGTGTCTTTCCTTTCCTATCCTTTCTAGTTAGTTTGGGCCCCATCGTTTGCTCAGCCTATTTTCCTGCCTGTGTTTGTGCTTTCATCTTGTTTCACCGTCAATACATGTGTGGGGCTGTCTTTCCTTTGGGGTCTGCTCTGGGGCAGTTAGTTTTTCCCTTTTCATGCTTCAGGCTTATTTAGTCCTCCAGCTATGACAAAGCGTCTAGGATCATCGTAGGTACGCTCCACGGCTGCTGCTAGTTGTGTGGCTAGGATCAGGGATCTTCAATCTGCATAGTTACCAACTTCTATGGTTTTCTGTGACTTAGCTTGTTTTGCTTTTTTCTCCTCGGTGACCCATTCAGAGCAGAATAACCAGCCATACCGCAGATTCTAGGGTACTCAAAAGCAGGAAAAAGCAGTTAAAATAAAAAGTGTCAATTTTTTTTTTTTATATTTTTTTCCTCTTTTTTCTGGGGCCATAGGAGGATTTTTTTTTTCCTAATGGAGATTAAGCAATTGTCTGATCGTGTGGAGCAACTTGCTGCTGAAGTGCAAGGAATTTCCACTTACCTCATTCAGTCACATGCTGCTGGACCTAAGATCCCTACTCCTGATGTGTTTTCTGGGAATCGGTCTAAATTTCTGAATTTTAAGAATAATTGTAAATTATTTCTGGCCTTGAAGCCTAACTCATTGGGGAGCTCTGTGCAGCAGGTTAAAATTGTCATCTCCTTGCTGCGCGGCGATCCCCAGGATTGGGCTTTTTCTCTGACACCTGAAAATCCTATTCTGACTAATGTGGATGCATGTTTTCAAGCCTTGGGGTTGTTGTATGATGAACCTAATGCTGTTGATAAAGCTGACAGAACCCTGTTGGCATTAAACCAGGGTCAGGATTCTGCAGTTATACTGTCAAAAATTCCGAAAGTGGGCGGTCCTTACTACATGGAATGATAGCGCATTGGCAGCTCTATTTCGGAAGGGTTTATCAGAGACCGTAAAAGATGCTATGGTGGGATTTCCTGTTCCCTCTGGTCTGGATGATTCTATGTCATTAGCCAATCAAGTTGATCGGCGTTTACGTGAACGTAAAACTACATGGGAGGCGCTGCCACCTTTTGAACAAACGTCTGAACCTATGCAATGTGATGGGGTTTTGTCTAGGGCACAACGTCAGGAGTTTAGAAGGCGTAATAAGCTGTGTTTTTTCTGTGGAGACTTCTCGCATACTATTTCTGTCTGTCCTAAACGAGAGAAACTTTTTGCACACACATTTGCTGTGGGCAGTGTACAACCTAAGTTTCTTTTGGCAATTACTCTGATCTGCTCCTTATCCACGTTTTCCACGAAGGCTTTTGTGGATTCAGGAGCAGCATTGAATCTGATGGATTTGGACTTTGCTAAACGTTGTGGTTTTTCCATGACTCCTCTGCGGATGCCTATTCCTTTGAGGGGTATTGATGCTACTCCTTTGGCGGAGAATAAACCTCAGTTTTGGACCCAGGTGACAATGCGAGTTGCCCCAGACCACCAAGAAAATTGTAAATTTTTGGTGCTGCATAATTTGCATGATACTATTGTTCTGGGTTTTCCTTGGTTGCAAACTCATAATCCAGTTTTGGATTGGAAATCTGGGTCTGTGGTGAGTTGGGGTTGTCAGTGTGTTCTTAAGGGCATGTCACACTAAGAGATATCGCTAGCAATATCGCTATAACTAGTGACGTTATAGCGATATTGCTAGCAATATCTCTGTGTCTGATACTTACCAGCGACCCGCTCCCCCGCTGGTTATCGCTGATCGCGCGAGAACGTTCAGGACTGTTTCTCGTCGTCAGCTTCCTGTGGCGCTTCCTGCTGTGAGGACGAGCAACGCGTGGAGCCGGGCGGGAGGACGCAGGATCGCCTGGTGTGACAGGTAAGTAGCGATCCCCGTCCCCAGCGATGTCGCTAGTGAGATCTGCCTATGTGGCAGCTCACTAGCGACCACTTAGCGATGTACCAGCGATCCTGACCACGTCATATCGCTGGTCGGGATCGCTGGTACATCGCTAAGTGTGACAGTACCTTTAGGGACGCTCCTGAATTCACCACCTCTCCTCAGTCTCATGATATTCCTGATTATCTAGCCGATTTTTCTGATGTATTTAGTGAGAGCAAGTCTGCGTCTTTGCCCCCTCATAGGAGTTATGACTGTGCAGTTGAGTTGATGCCTGGGTGTAAATTTCCCAAGGGTCAGCTTTTCAACTTATCAGTACCCGAACATGATGCTATGCGATCCTATATTAAGGAGTCGTTGGAGAAGGGTCATATTAGACCATCCTCGTCACCTTTAGGTGCTGTTTTTTTTGTGGCCAAGAAAGATGGTTCATTAAGACCGTGTATTGATTATCGTTCCCTTAACAAGATGACGGTTAAATATCAGTACCCGTTACCTCTGATGTCTGATTTATTCTCCAGAGTTAAGAGTGCTTGCTGGTTTACTAAGCTTGACCTCAGGGGGGCGTATAATCTTATTTGCATCAAGCATGGGGATGAATGGAAGACGGCGTTTAATACTCCGGAGGGACATTTTGAGTACCTGGTGATGCCTTTTGGGCTCACTAATGCCCCTTCTGTCTTCCAGTCCTTTATGAATGATATTTTCCGTGACTTTGTGGATAAGTTTTTGATCATCTATCTGGATGATATTTTGATCTTTTCTAGTGATTGGGATTCTCATGTGGAACACGTCCAGACTGTGTTCCAGATTTTGAGTTAGAATTCCCTGTTTGTTAAGGGATCGAAATGCCTCTTTGGTGTACAGAGGATTTCATTTTTTGGGATTTATCTTGTCTCCATCGACTATTGAAATGGACCCTGCCAATGTACCGGCCATTTATGATTGGGTTCAGCCTACTTCTTTGAAGGCCCTCCAGAAGTTTTTGGGTTTTGCTAATTTCTATCGTAAATTTATAGGTAATTTTTCTGGTATTGTCAAACCACTGACTGATCTGACCAAGAAGGGATGTGCTGAATTGGTCTCCTGAGGCTGTCTCAGCATTTCAGGAGCTTAAGCAGAGATTTACTTCAGCTCCAGTTTTACGGCAACCTGATGTCTCACATCCATTTCAGGTGGAAGTAGATGCTTCTGAGATTGGTGCAGGAGCTGTTTTGTCCCAAAAAGACCCTGTGACTTCTAAGATGAATCCCTGTGCCTTCTTTTCTCGAAAGTTCTCCCCATCTGAACGCAACTATGACGTGGGGAATCGGGAATTGTTGGCCATGAAATGGGCATTTGAGGAGTGGAGACATTGGTTCGAGGGAGCTAGACATCAAGTTGTGGTCCTCACCGATCACAAGAATTTGATTTATCTGGAGTCGGCCAAACGCTTGAATCCTAGACAGGCTAGATGGGCCTTGTTTTTCACGCGTTTTAATTTTGTGGTCTCTTTTCTTCCGGGCACTAAGAATGTTAAAGCAGATGCCCTTTCTAGGAGTTTCTTTGCCAATTCTCTTAATGTGACCAAGCCTACTACCATCCTAGGTGAGGGGGTAGTTCTTTCTGCCATTTCGCCCGATTTGAGACGCGCCCTGGAGGAATTTCAGGAGGATAAACCTGAGCGTTGCCCTATGGGAAAATTGTATGTTCCTGACCAGTGGAGAAAGAGAGTGATGTCTGAAATTCACTGCTCCGCATTGGCTGGTCATCCATGTATTTTTGGTACCAGAGATTTGGTGAGTCGGACTTTTTGGTGGCCTGCCATATCTCGTGACGTCAGGAATTTTGTACAGTCCTGTGGGACGTCCTCGGTCTAAACCCTGTTCTCATTCTAGTGGGTTGCTGATGCCCCTGCCGGTGCCCAAGAGGCCATCGACCCATATCTCAATGGACTTCATTTCTGATCTTCCTGTCTCTCAGAGAATGACTGTTATCTGGGTGATTTGTGATAGATTTTCGAAGATGGTCCATCTTGTACCACTCCCAAAGTTGCCATCTTCCGCTGAGTTGGTGCCCTTGTTTTTACAACAGGTGGTTCGGTTACATGGGATTCCTGAGATCATTGTGTCCGACAGAGGAGTCCAGTTTGTTTGCAGATTCTGGAAAGCCTTTTGTTCCAATCTGGGAATTCAGTTATCCTTCTCCTCCGCGTATCATCCCCAGTGTCTTTCCTTTCCTATCCTTTCTAGTTAGTTTGGGCCCCTTCATTTGCTCAGCCTATTTTCCTGCCTGTGTTTGTGCTTTCATCTTGTTTCACCGTCAATACATGTGTGGGGGCTGTCTTTCCTTTGGGGTCTGCTCTGGGGCAGTTAGTTTTCCCCTTTTCATGCTTCAGGCTTATTTAGTCCTCTGGCTGTGACGAAGCGTCTAGTATCATCGTAGGTACGCTCCACGGCTGCTGCTAGTTGTGTGGTTAGGATCAGGGATCTGAAATCTGCATAGTTACCAACCTCTCTGGTTTTCTGTGACTTAGCTTGTTTTGCTCTTTTCTCCTCGGTGACCCATTCATAACACCGACACCTGACAGGGATCATTGGAATGGAAGTCAGGGCAAAGCCATCCAGTGCTTTGGTTTTGATCCCAGGCCTCTCTTAAAGGGATCCCCGGTACAGAAGTCAGGGCAAATCCACTCTGCGCTTTGGTACTGACCCCAGGCCTCTATTAAAGGGATCTCTGGTATGAAAGTTAGGGCAAGTCCCTCAGCTCTCTGATTCTCACCCCAGGCTTCTATTAAAGGGATTATTGGTATGGAAGTCAGGGCAAATCCACTCAGCGCTCTGGTTCTGATGCCAGGCTGACGGGATGATGTGGAATATTAGGGGTAGTAGTCCGGTGGCTCTGGCTAATGGGATGATGTGGGATATTAGCGGGAGTAGTCTGGTGGCTCTGGCTGACGGGATGATGTGGGATATTAGGGTTAGTAGTCTGGTGGCTCTGGCTGACGGGATGATGTGGGATATTAGGTGGAGTAGTCTGGTGGCTCTGGCTGACGGGACGATGTGGGATATTAGGGGTAGTTGTCCAGTAGCTCTGGCTGACGGGATTGTGTGGCATATTATGGTGAATATGGCTATGCGGAGTGGGCGGGGCTATACACTCAGGTTTATATATATAGATACATTCATTATAATTTGTTATAACTAACCGTAGTTAGTTACTATGCCCGGGCAGCGCCGGGCTCTTCAGCTAGTATATATATATAATTGGTTTGGCTTTCATCCGAAGGGTATGTGCACACGCTGCGGATCCCCTGCGGATTTGACCCTGCGGATCCACAGCAGATTCTGCTGCGTTGTACAGTACCATTATAATCTATGCAAAACAAAAAACGCTGTGCACATGCTGCGGATTTTTCCACGCCGATTTGCTGCGGATTCAAATCCGAAGCATGTCAATTGTTTGTGCGGAATCCGCTGCGGTTTCACACCTTCTCCATTGTAGAGGTGTGAAACCGCAGGGCTAAACCGCAGGCTAATCCGCAGGTCTTTTGACCTGCAGATTTACCTGCGGATTTTGCAAAATCCACGCTGAAAAATCCGCAGTCCAATCCGCAGCGCGTGCACATAGCCGAAGTCATGTGGCAAGGCTGGTTAAAGAGTCGATAATGACTTTTAGGATTGCTATTTCCAATAGGTGACACTAGAGTTCTAGTTCTCTTCCTCTCTTTAGAGGTAATATGGATTACCAGAGGAGCATTGAACGGTCTCCTCATACTAGTATGCCAGACATGTCAGTTTCCACAAGGAGAAACGATACTCCTTGAATCCAACACTGGATCCAACATTGGATTTGAAGCAACATCTTTATCAACGATTTAGATGAAGGAATTGAGGGTAAACTGATTAAATTTGCTGATGACACAAAGCTAGGAGGGATAGCTAATACTAGAGAAGAGAGAGAGACGATTCAAAAAGATTTAAATAAACTGGAGAAGTGGGCAGCAACTAACAGAATGGTTTTTAACAGGGAGAAATGCAAAGTACTACATCTGGGCAATAAAAATGAAAAAAGCAGATATAGTATGGGAGGAATAGGGCTAAGTGACAGCACATGTGAAAAAGACTTGGGTATACTAATAGATCACAGACTGAATATGAGTCAACAGTGTGATGCAGCAGCAAAAAAGGCAAATGCAATTCTAGGATGTATTAACAGAAGCATACAGTCTAGATCACGTGAAGTCATTATTTCCCTCTACTCCTCTTTGGTCAGACCTCATCTGGAATATTGTGTCCAGTTTTGGGCACCACATTTTAAAAAAGACATCAACAAACTGGAGCAAGTTCAGAAAAGAGCGACCAGAATGGTGACCGGTCTGCAAACCCTGTCTTATGAGGAAAGGTTGCAGGAATTGGGAATGTTTAGTTTGCAAAAGAGAAGACTGAGAGGAGACTTAATAGCTGTCTACAAATATCTAAAGGGCTGTCACATTGTAGAAGGATCAACTTTATTCTCATTTGCACAAGGAAAGACTAGAAGCAATGGGATGAAACTGAATGGGAGGAGACACAGATTAGATATTAGAAAAAACTTTTTGACAGTTAGAGTGATCAATGAGTGGAACAGGCTGCCACGAGAAGTGGTGAGTTCTCCTCCAATGGAAGTCTTCAAACAGAGGCTGGACAGACATCTGACTGGGATGATTTAGCGAATCCTGCTTTGAGCAGGGGGTTGGACCAGATGGCCCAGGAGGTCCCTTCCAACTCTACGATTCTATGATTCTATGATTCTATGATTCAACGGGCTTCTGTGGTGCAGCTCAAATTGCTTTCTTTAGCTAAGCATAGAATCAGTGAGTCTGAAACTGTATGTTGTGACAAAGTAGTAGACTTGTGAGAACTCTAGCAATGTGACAGATTATTTTACTCTATCAAGATCTAGTGATTTTTATATATATATATTTTTCATTGCACAGCCATATGAGGGCTTGTTTTATATATGACGAGTTGTAATTTTGAAAAACACCGTATTTTCCGAATTATAAGACCCGCTTTTTTCTCCCCAAATTTGGAGGGGAAATTGGTGGTGCGTCTTATAATGCAGATATACCTTACAAGCTGTGGTGGAGCAGGATCCCAGGGTTGCTGCTGGAGGAGGCAAGAGTGGTACGTTGCTGCAGGCTCGAATGAGGGGATGTTCCAATGTGCGTCGCTGCGGGTGAAAATGGCTGCGGTGCTCTGTGGTGCGGGGGGCTCTGCCGGCATTTTGTGAAAGCCTTGAGCCCCCCACACATCCATTACTGTGATACAGTGGCCTCGGAGAAAATAGCAGCTGGGGGCGACGCATGCTCAGATTGAGATCTCTGCACCCGAGATCTCGTTGCCGAGATCTCAATATGTGCATGCGCCGCCCCTGGCGGCCATTTTCCCAGAGGCCACCGCATCACCGTAATGGATGTGCAGGGGGCTCCGGGCTTTCACAAAATGCCGTCAAAGCCCCCCACACCACAGCCATTTTTACCCCCAGCAGCGGATATCGCAACACCCCCTCATCCCAGCCTGCAGCAGCGCACCACTCTTGCCTCATCCAGCAGCAACCCTGGGATTCCGCTTCACCGCAGCCACCACCAGGGCTGGCGTTAGGGGCAGGCAGAAAAGGCAGCTGCCTGGGGCCCCCGCTCCCTCTGGGGCCCCCAGCTAGCAGCACATCATGCAGCCACTATGGGGCCCCCGTGAGGCGGGGGGCCCGCCTACCCCTAACGCCGACTCCCCCAGCCGCATTGAACTATACTGGCGTCTGCCGGTACAGTTCAAAGCATAGATGGAGGAGAGAGTGTCAGCTGACGCTTCCTCTCCCATCATTCCCCTCTCTGCCTCTGACACGGCGGGTGCGCGATGACGTGTGCCAAGCAGTGCAACCGCTGAGACAGGAGTCGGGAGCAGCGCGGACATGAGGAGAGGTGAGGAGTGTGTTGTGTTTTTTTTAAATATAACAATGAGTAGTGGACTGTGGGGCCATTCTGGCGGGGAGAGATGTGGGCTGTGCTATATACCATGTGGGCTGTGCTATATACCATGTGGGCTGTGCTATGTACCATGTGGGCTGTGCTATATACCATGTGGGCTATGGGGCTATGTTATATACAATGAGGCTGTGTTATATACTATGTGGGCAGTGTTATATAC
The DNA here is from genome assembly GCF_039654945.1 of Dendrobates tinctorius. NCBI lineage: Eukaryota > Metazoa > Chordata > Amphibia > Anura > Dendrobatidae > Dendrobates > Dendrobates tinctorius. The sequence goes on from NW_027361771.1 coordinate 32,397,252, forward strand.
TATTGGGGGTATATTATATTCTGTGGGGGAGGCTGTGTTATATACTATGGAGGGTATATTATATTCTATGGGGGAGGCTGTGTTATATACTATGGGGGGGCTACATTATATTCTATAAGGGGCTACATTATATTCTATGGGGAGGTGGGCTGTATTATATTCTATGGGGGCTACATTATATTCTATGTGGGGCTCTATTAGATTTTATGAGGGAGGATTGCATCATACTCTTTGATGGGGCTACATTATATTCTATGGGGAGGTGAGCTGTATTTTATTCGGGGCTACATTATATTCTATGGGGGGACTGTATTATATTTATTATATTCTATGAAGGGTGATTGCATCATACTCTATGAAGGGCTACATTATACTGTATGAGGGGGGCTGCATTATATTCCATGGGGAGTTACATTATACTCTGTGGGGTGGTTGCATTATACTCTGCGGGATGGTTGCATTATACTTTGCATTATACTATATGTGGGCTGCATTATACTGTATCGAGGACTATGGGGAATACATTATACTATATGAAGAACTATGGGGTGCATTATACTATGGGAAGTGAATTGTACTGCATGGATGACTATGGTGGTGCATTATACTATACGGAGCACTATGAGGAGTGTATTATACTACGTGGAGGACTGAGCAGTGTATTTTAATATATGGAGGACTATAGGGAGTGTATTATACTATATGGAGAATTATGGGGCATATTATATTATATGGAGGATTATGGGGTGTGAATTTTACAATATGGAGGACTGAGGTGCACTTTATAAAATTTGGAGGACTATGGGGTGTAGACTGATCTAATAGTGATTGTTCTGTCCCCATCATTCTTTCTCAGACGGTGTAAAGAGGCCGGGAAACAAGCGTTGAACGATTTCAATATTGTCGATCACACTCATTTAGCGGCCTGAACTCAGCGCACGTAACTGCAACCGAAATGCTTCTGTGTGATGTGCAATATGTTAGCATTTGGAGCCCCATTTTAAACTTTGCCTAGGGTCCTACTTTGCCTAAAACCAGCGCTGGCCACCACCCCCAGTAAGCAATAAGACACATAGATTATAAGAGGTACCACCATTTTATTAAAAAAGTTTTTTTCCTACTTTTCTCCTCAAAATTTGGGGTGTGTCTTAGAATCTGGTGCATCTTATAATCTGCAAAATATGGTATCATTCCTAGTTTGCAGTACATTATTTGGTAAAGGAAAAAAAATGGAAAATAAAATTTCAAGTGAGGAGAAAATGTGTTTTTTTTGTGCAATAAATATGACTGGGCAAAAATAATTCTCCAAGTTGGTACAATTATGGCCATACTAAACTTAAGGGTTTTTTGTAAAGATATAGCTTCTTGGCTAAAAAGAAAACATAGCTTTGTAGAAACCTGATTTAAACAAGCCATTATTTTCATAATGATTCTCTTTAAAGAGAACCTATCATTTACCGTAAACTATTTTAATTTCTTACCTGGTGTATACATCACTGTTCTCCAGCATCTGGCGTTTTTCATTTGTTAATGCATCTCTCCACTCCTGAGCCTCCTCTGCTCCCTAAAATCGGACTTGTTAGTGCAACCTGGGACGATCCTCTTGAGAGGAGTTTTGAACCACACCCACTTGCACAATATGACTATTTAGTTATAGACACAGAAGACAGGACCACATCTCATGGATGGAGAACATGAACAAAAGAAAAAATTCTGCATTTGCACTAGAAAAGCTATTTTCGGGAGTCTTTAACTAGTCCTTCTCACCTTCTATTCCAGAATGCTGCTTGCTGCCCTCCAATACAACATGGTCTGGGGGCAACTGCTGGATGTTGCGATGACATCTTGTCAGTCCTACACACTGACGTGACCTAATGTAATAGGAAGCTACATCATTGCTTCAAATAGAAATGCGTGAAAGACCCTAGAAACATTGTACAGGCCTAAGATTTCAGCCAGTAATATATATGCACACATATACACGCCTATACACACTTATACACTCATATACACACCTCTAAACATATATACACACCTATACACTCATATACACACCTATATACTCCTATACACACCTATACATATCTATAAACACATATACACTCATATACACTCCTATACAGTCATATACACTCATCTACACACCTATACACTCATACAGCTTTTTCCGGCTCCTGATTGTCCATGTAATTGCATTTGCTTTCTGTGTTATGTTCTGCTTACCCATCATTTGGTATCCATAATTTATTCCATTCCTCTTGTCTTTTCCATGCATATCTCCGAGTGGTCAGTGAAACCCTTCTCCCCCTTTTTATGACCTTGCTTAACTATGAACATGTGGTCTGGCCAAACATGCCCACATCCCCTCACAGCTGTGAGCCCTTAGGTGCACATATATTCAAAGACATGAGTCTGACCAGACGTGGTCTGCCATCTTTCAAATTCCATCTTTCAAACTACAGATTTCTAATTACACTACTCTAATTAGATTACAATTGGCTGGAATTGAGATCGGATGCCATATCTTGTTTGGAAAGCCCCTGATGTACCTAAACAGTGGAAACCCCAAATTATAACTCCAACCCTAACCCTAATCCCAGCCCTAACCGTAACCCTAACCACAAACCTAACCCTAACACACCCCTAACCCTAATCCCTAACCCTAATTTCAACCCTAACCCCAACTCTAGCTCCAACCCTAACCCTAACTTTAGCCCTATCCCTAACTTTAGCCCCAACCCTAACCCAAATGGGAAAATGGAAATAAATACTTTTTTTATTTTATTATTTTTCCCTAATTAAGGGGGCAATAAAAGGGGGTTTGATTTGCTATTTATAGCTGGTTTTTATGTTTGGCATCTGTCACATGCTAAAAGATGCTTTTATTGGAAAAAATAGTTTTTGCATTACCATATTTTGAGAGCTGTAATTTTTTCTTATTTTGGCCCACAGAGTCATGTGAGGTCTTGTTTTTTGCAGGACAAGCTGATGTTTTTATTGGTACAATTTTCGGGCACGTGACATTTTTTGATCGCTTTCTATTCCCATTTTAGGTAGACAGAATGAACAAAAACCAGCAACTCATGAATTTCTTGTTGGGGGGGCATTTATACATTGTGGGGGCATTTATTATGTGCTTAATTGTAAAACACTGGGCAAAACAGTCACTGAAAAAGACCTGGGTGTATGGGTGGACGACAAACTCACATTTAGTGGCCAGAGTCAAGCAGCTGCTGCAAAGGCAAATAAAATAATGGGATGCATTAAAAGAGGCATAGATGCTCATGAGGAGAACATAATTTTACCTCTATATAAGTCACTAGTGCGACCACACTTAGAATACTGTGTACAGTTCTGGTCTCCGGTGTATAAGAAAGACATAGCTGAACTGGAGCGGGTGCAGAGAAGAGCGACCAAGGTTATTAGGGAACTAGGGGGTCTGCAATACCAAGACAGGTTATTACACTTGGGGTTATTTAGTTTGGAGAATCGAAGGCTTAGGGGTGATCTTATTACAATGTATAAATATATGTGGGGACAATACAAAGACCTTTCTAATGATCTTTTTACTCTTAGACCTGTGATGGGGACAAGGGGGCATCCTCTACGTCTGGAGGAGAGAAGGTTTAAGCATACTCACAGACGCGGATTCTTTACTGTAAGAGCAGTGAGACTATGGAACTCTCTGCCATATGATGTTGTAATGAGTGATTCACTACTAAAATTTAAGAAGGGACTGGATGCCTTTCTTGAAAAGTATAATATTACAGGGTATATACACTAGTCTCCTTAATATTGCGTTGATCCAGGGAGCTAGTCTGATTTCCGTATGTGGAGTCGGGAAGGAATTTTTTTCCCCAATGTGAAGCTTACTGTTGCCACATGGGTTTTTTTTGCCTTCCTCTGGATCAACATGTTAGGGCAAGTTAGGATAGGATATGGGTTGAACTAGATGGATTTAAAGTCTCCCTTCAACCTTAATAACTATGTTACTATGTTACTATGTTATACCGTTCCACGTGTGGTAAAATTGATAAAGCGTTTTTACTCTTCAGGTCAGTGCGATTACAGCTATACCTCATTTATATTTTTTTATGTTTTGGCGCTTTTATACAATAAAAACTATTTTATATAAAAAAATAATTATTTTTGCATCGCTTTATTCTGAGAGCTATAAGTTTTTTATTTTTCCAGTGATGGAGCTGTGTGGTGGCTTGTTTTTTTGCGTGACAAGATGATGTTTTTAGTAGTACCGTGATTATTTATATCCGTCTTTTTGATCACGTGTTATTCCACTTTTTGTTTGGCGGTATGATGATAAAGCATTGTTTTTTGTCTTTTTTTATGGGGTTCACTAAAGGGGTTAACTAGTGGGACAGTTCTGTAGGGCAGGTCATTATGGATGCAGGGATACCAAATATGTGTACTTTTATTGTTTAGATTTTTTTATTCAAATATTTATTTATAGAATAAATATTGATTTTTTAATTATTACTTTTTATTATTTTTTTTAATATTTTTACAATTATTTAAAAAAATCTTTTTATATTTAATTCTTACTTTTACACCCTGTACCACTATGGGGCACACATTTTCTACAGCTGCTCGCTTCTATAGCATGCAGATCTGCATGCTATAGAAGCTGTAATCGCCGCAGGGATTTTACACTAACCTGAGAGACTTCACTGCGTATGTCAGGAAGTCTCTCAGGTCTGGAACCCCAGATGTCATCATGACGACATTGGGTCTCCATTACAGCGATCGGGACCCTGCGTCATGCTGCAGGGTCTCTGGTCCAAAGGCAGAGGGGTTGTCAGAGCTGAAAGCCCTTCTGCCTGCTTCCGGAATGCTGCGATCATGTTTGATCGCAGTGTTACGGGGGTTGAAGAGCCGGGAGTGGTCCGTGACCGCTCCTGGCACTTAGTACTGGGTGTAAGCTTTGAGAATCAGCTGACACCCGGCTGCGTTCACCTGTGGCTGATCGGTATGACGTACTATCCTGTCCATGGTCATACGCGCCCGGGTCACCTGGACGGAATAGTACGTCAGATGTCAGAAAGGGGTTAAAAGTGAAAGCTGAGCTGTGATTGGTTGCTATGAGCAACAGTTTTCCCACTCCATAACACCTCAGCACACACTGACCGGGTGGGAGAAATCTAGCATCCCCGGGAACATAAGCTCCCAGCCATTTTCTGCCTCCCAGAAAGGAGCAAAGAGCACATGACAGAAATGAATCACCCCCTCCTCTATTATTGCCGTGCTCTATTGGTACAAGCGTAGAAAATCGCATTATCAGCGGCCACACATAGAGCCGCACTGCCAGGTTACATAACAGCACATCTCCAGGAACTCCCTACTCAGTGCCAGTAGTCTATACATTATACAGGTGATACTGCAAATACTGTATATGTAAGAAGATGAGCCAGAACAGAGTCTGCGATTCTATATGCTTTTTAGGGCCGGAACTAACGGAACTGTCACCACTGTTGCCGGGGGGCGATTGGTCTGGGTGGAACGGACCTGAGCACCTAACCGAAGGGGGCGTGGGGGAGATAAAAGGACTGAGCACGGGAAAACAAGGGATTTGGCAGGAAGGTGACAAGGGAGAAGGGTGTAGGTTGACTCCCTCCCCACTACTCCGATGACGAACCTCACATACGCCAATACCTTGCAGACCGACTCAGTCTCTCAGGACGTACTTACTTCACTGACCCCAGGTGTTCCCGCATCGGTCCGATATACATCATGCATTGGAAAAGGCAATCTTAATCCTTCCGATCTTAGCTGGCCCATGAGAGGTTTGTACATCCCGCGGCCTGTCAACCTGTGTGCTCCCCGTGTACTGCGACACTCCAGAGGAACCAACAAAAGGGACTGTTTCCAAGGCAAGCAAGCTCGGATACCTTGGCACGGTCAGGAGACAGTGCATTTCGTTCCTGCGCAGCAGAGCCAGAGACTTTGTCCATGGATTGCGACGCCTGCGGGAGCTATTCCAACCTCTCCCCAACAAGAACTTCAACCGATAAGTTGCCTCTCTCATACACCCCTTTTTCCTCCGAATATTGCGTTTTTGTGCAAATTCTGTTGTGCTCCGTGTTCCTCTGCATTACGTGGTTGTTTTCATCTCCCTGCATAGAGTATTCCTTGTACGCAATTAACCTGTTTAAAGTAAACACTGTTAACCCCTTCTCTGCCTCCTGCTCTTCACTGCATTCAACAAACCTCAATTCCAGTTCCATTACATATATACATACATATATACACAGCAGTATCACCTATATATAATGAGTATACATCTGTAGCAATACATAGATATATACATAGCAGTATCACCTATATATAATGAGTATACATCTGTAGCAGTATTGTCTATATAATGTACTGTATATAGACTGCTGGCTGCTACTGCTGTATATGATCACAGTATCACCTATATAATGTACTAGCTGAAGAGCCCAGCGTTGCCTGGGCATAGTAAACTGTGGTTAGTTATAACAAATAATAATGATTATATTGCACATAAAAACCGTGCATCTAATCCTATCCTGTGTGATACGGACTGCTGAGCTGCGTATCTAATCCTATCCTGTGTGATACTGTCTTCTGAGCCGTGTATCTATTCCTGTCCTGTGTGATACTGACTGCTGAGCTGTGTATCTAATCCTATCCTGTGTGATACTGACTGCTGAGCTGTGTATCTAATCCTATCCTGTGTGATACAGTCTGCTCAGCTGTGTATCTAACCCTATCCTGTGTGATACTGACTGCTGAGCTGTGTCTACTCCTCTCCTTTGTGATACTGTCTGCTGAGCTATGTATCTAATCCTATCCTGTGTGATACTGACTGCTGAGCTGCGTATTTAATCCTATCCTGTGTGATACTGCCTGCTGAGCCGTGTATCTATTCCTATCCTGTGTGATACTGCCTGCTGAGCTGTGTATCTAATCCTATCCTGTGTGATACTGCCTGCTGAGCCGTGTATATATTCCTATCCTGTGTGATACTGACTGCTGAGCTGTGTATCTAATCCTATCCTATGTGATACCGACTGCTGAGCTGTGTATCTAATCCTATCCTGTGTGATACAGTCTGCTCAGCTGGGTATCTAATCCTATCCTGTGTGATACAGTCTGCTGAGCTGTGTATCTAATCCTATCCTGTGTGATACAGTCTGCTCAGCTGTGTATCTAATCCTATCTTGTGTGATACAGTCTGCTGAACCGTGTATCTAATCCTACCCTGTGTGATGCTGGGCTCCCCCTGCAGTCTGTGTCAGAGGGTGGTCTGTGTTGGCACTGTAATAAATTGTGTTATTTCCAGCTTTCCAGAAGGACGATAACACCATAGAAATGATAAGAATAATAGGCCTCAGTTACCACAACTGTCTACAAAGAAAACTTCCTGATGGCAACAATCACAGCTCATTTTTCATCTTTTAAACAGCTCTGGGACAGCGTGGCAAGTTTTGAGTGGCGGCTTTTGTGTTTCGACTTTTATGTGTCGAGGTTGGTGTATGTGTGGTGAAATGTGTGCTGAGGGTGGTATATGTGTTGAAGCACGTGGTAGTGTGTGGCGCATTTTGTGTGTGTGTTCATATCCCCGTGTTTGGCGAGTATCCCATGTCAGGGCCCCACCTTAGCAACTGTACGGTATATACTCTTTGGCGCCATCGCTCTCATTCTTTAAGTCCCCCTTGTTCATATCTGGCAGCTGTCAATTTGCCTCCAACACTTTTCCTTTCACTTTTTCCCCATTATGTAGATAGGGGCAAAATTGTTTGGTGAATTGGAGAGCACGGGGTTAAAATTTCACCTCACAACATAGCCTATGACGCTCTCGGGGTCCAAACGTGTGACTGTGCCAAATTTTGCGGCTGTAGCTGTGACGGTACGGATGCTAATCCCGGACATACATACACACATATACACTCACATTGAGCTTTATATATTAGATATTCAGCAGTCTATATACTGTACATTATACAGGCGATACTGCTACTGATGTGTATATACGTTATATATAGGTGACACTGCAGGATGTGTGTGTATATACACTCACTGGCCACTTTATTAGGTACACCTGTCCAACTGTGTGTTAAGACTTAATTTCTAATCAGCCAATCACATGGCGGCAACTCAGTGCATTTAGGCATGTAGACATGGTCAAGACAATCTCCTGCAGTTCAAACTGAGCATCAGTATGGGGAAGAAAGGTGATTTGAGTGCCTTTGAACGTGGCATGATTGTTGGTGCCAGAAGGGCTGGTCTGAGTATTTCAGAAACTGCTGATCTACTGGGATTTTCACGCACAACCATCTCTAGGGTTTACAGAGAATGGTCCGAAAAAGAAAAAAAATCCAGTGAGCGGCAGTTCTGTGGCCGGAAATGCCTTGTTGATGCCAGAGGTCAGAGGAGAATGGGCATACTGGTTCGAGCTGATAGAAAGGCAACAGTGACTCAAATTGCCACCCGTTACAACCAAGGTAGGCAGAAGAGCATCTCTGAACGCACAGTGCGTCGAACTTTGAGGCAGATGGGCTACAGCAGCAGAAGACCACACTGGGTACCACTCCTCTCAGCTAAGAACAGGCATCTGATGGCTACTTTCAGCAGGATAATGCGCCATGTCATAAAGCTCGAATCATCTCAGATTGGTTTCTTGAACATGACAATGAGTTCACTGTACTCAAATGGCCTCCTCAGTCACCAGATCTCAATCCAATAGAGCATCTTTGGGATGTGGTGGAACGGGAGATTCGCATCAGGGATGTGCAGCCGACAAATCTGCGCCAACTGTGTGATGCCATCATGTCAATATGGTCCAAAATCTCTGAGGAATGCTTCCAGCACCTTGTTGAATCTCTGCCACGAAGAATTGAGGCAGTTCTGAAGGCAAAAGGGGGTCCAACCCCTTACTAGCATGGTGTACCTAATAAAGTGGCCAGTGAGTGTATATATACACTCACTGGCCACTTTATTAGGTACACCATGCTAGTAAGGGGTTGGACCCCCTTTTGCCTTCAGAACTGCCTCAATTCTTCGTGGCAGAGATTCAACAAGGTGCTGGAAGCATTCCTCAGAGATTTTGGACCATATTGACATGATGGCATCACACAGTTGGCGCAGATTTGTCGGCTGCACATCCCTGATGCGAATCTCCCGTTCCACCACATCCCAAAGATGCTCTATTGGATTGAGATCTGGTGACTGAGGAGGCCATTTGAGTACAGTGAACTCATTGTCATGTTCAAGAAACCAATCTGAGATGATTCGAGCTTTATGACATGGCGCATTATCCTGCTGAAAGTAGCCATCAGATGTTGGGTACATTGTGGTCATAAAGGGATGGACATGGTCAGCAACAATACTCAGGTAGGCTGTGGCGTTGCAACGATGCTCAATTGGTACCAAGGGGCCCAAAGAGTGCCCAGAAAAAATTCCCCACACCATGACACCACCACCACCAGCCTGAACCGTTGATACAAGGCAGGATGGATCCATGCTTTCATGTTGTTTACGCCAAATTCTGACCCTACCATCCGAATGTCGCAGCAGAAATCGAGACTCATCAGACCAGGCAACGTTTTTCCAATCTTCTATTGTCCAATTTCGATGAGCTTGTGCAAATTGTAGCCTCAGTTTCCTGTTCTTAGCTGAGAGGAGTGGTACCCAGTGTGGTCTTCTGCTGCTGTAGCCCATCTGCCTCAAAGTTCGACGCACTGTGCGTTCAGAGATGCTCTTCTGCCTACCTTGGTTGTAACGGGTGGCAATTTGAGTCACTGTTGCCTTTCTATCAGCTCGAACCAGTCTGCCCATTCTCCTCTGACCTCTGGCATCAACATGGCATTTCCGGCCACAGAACTGCCGCTCACTGGATTTTTTTTCTTTTTCGGACCATTCTCTGTAAACCCTAGAGATGGTTGTGCGTGAAAATCCCAGTAGATCAGCAGTTTCTGAAATTCTCAGACCAGCCCTTCTGGCACCAACAATCATGCCACGTTCAAAGGCACTCAAATCACCTTTCTTCCCCATACTGATGCTCGGTTTGAACTGCAGGAGATTGTCTTGACCATGTCTACATGCCTAAATGCACTGAGTTGCCGCCATGTGATTGGCTGATTAGAAATTAAGTCTTAACACACAGTTGGACAGGTGTACCTAATAAAGTGGCCAGTGAGTGTATATATATATATATATATATATATATATATATATATTATACACACATATATCTACACAGCAGTATCACCTATATATAATGTACACATCAGTAGCAGTGATACAGAAGTCTATATACATTATATAGGTGCAACCTCTGTATATACATTAAAAAAGTTTTCATCTTGGGACCCAAGTCCCTGAGATGGGGGGAGGATGAAGAGATGAGGCGGGTCCTGTCCAGCGTCAGCGGTGAAGAGGAGAGGATCCTGCTGGAAATGGTGTGTTCTCTGGTCCAGGCAGGCCAGTGTCAGACACAGATGGGGGCGCCCTCTGCGCACCGCTGCCTTTTGAAATCTCTAACTTGGCCCTGCGTGGTCTCCTGCTTGCCTGCGCTGACAAGGGCAGCAGCCGCGCGCATGTACGAACGAGGGCCGGCGGCCATGCTTGCGCACTGATGCAGATCTCCACCACAAAGTGGGTGGCCGGCCCTTAAATCTTCTGTGCGAAGGACCTATGTGCGTGCTGTCTAGCTGCACGCACTGACATAAGGGCGGTGGTGGCAAGCGTTTGTGCTCAACCACCGCTGCGGCCGCAGCCCTTGTTGGCGCGTGCAACTAAACAGCGGGCGCACATAGGTCCTTCACACAGAAGATTTAAAGGGCCGGAGGGCCGCTTTTGGTGGGGACATGCCGGCCCATCGGGCATCTGGCCGCCTCGGCAGATGCTCATTCCGGGCCTGATCACATTTGCCCGCTATTATTTTGAAAAATAAAGTAACTAATATCAGTCTAAATCAGGGGAGCACAACCTGCAGCCCAAATAACTTTACTAAAGTCGGAACGAAAAGGAGCTATTTTAAAAAATTAAGTTCAAACTTTGAAAGTTTGGAAACTATTTATTCTATAATTGGTACACATAACTGTGTTTAGAGTGGTGAACATACAGCTTGCGTAGATCTTGTGCTCAGGCTTTATAGCTGCTTTTTGATGGGCCTGTGAGCAGTCCTCCACAATATCCAGGAAGTTCAGTCTCTTAACTTAGCTGGTCAGGTAATGGAGGGGCAGCAGGTGAATCATCTGGTTGCACTGGAGCAGTGTGGTAGTGTGCTCTCCAAGCAGGACAAACAAATGAGATGTTCTGAAAGAACTGCTGGTGTTCCAAAAGGAATGGATCCTCCTTCTCCTTACTGTGTTGTACAGGTATCTCACTTGTCACATGCTCATCAGTAGCATCTTGAGTACTGATCTTTAGTGGTGATGTCATTTTCCCTGATTCTACTTCTTCCCAATTAAGTGAAGTGAAAAAGTCATGCTCGCGTATGTTTCCTTCTATTCCTAACCTCGGAGACTTGTCTTTACAAAACAGACCCAGTACCAAGTCTACAATTGTAGGGTTAAAGTATTCAAATATTTCTTGGTCATCGATCATGTCAATGATTGTTGTGAACATCCCTAGAGGTCCTGGGATGGCGACCAAACCATTGATAATTATGCCTAAACTAGACCAGTCTTCTTCAGCAAGATATGGTTCGCCAATTATTTTTTCCAGTGCAGTGGTCCCATCAAAGTCTCCTTCTTTTGTCATTATGGATGACAATCCAAAATCTGTGATTTTAATGTGGCCTTGGCTGGTTAACAGGATGTTTTCGTATTTCAGATCTCCATGAATGATGCCGTTGGAGTGGAGGAATTGTATTCCACACACTATCTCCGCCACTAGAAATTGTACGATGCAGAGGCTTAGCGGTGCTCTCTCTTCAACCAGGTCAAGGAGGGTCCCGCCAGTGACTAGCTCCATGACATAGTAGAGGTAGGTATTAGTATGAAAAGCTCCATAGCCGTGAACTAAAAAGATGCTCTTGTGAGTCATCTGCAGGATTTTGCTTTCTGCTATTACTTCTTCTTTCCATTGCATAGCTTCTTTTTTAACAATTGCTTTTACGGCAACACGCTCTTTTTGAATGGACTCTGTTGCCAGCATCACCACCCCACTGCAACCTGATCCAAGAACATGATGAAAAGTGAATTTGTCCACTGTTAATGGCACCGTGGCTATTTCTCCTTCTTCTGAGGTCTTTGTATGAGAATGTTCAGTATCTAGTTTTGCTTTTTTCATTGACACTAGATATTGTTCATCAGATGTAATGCTGGATCTGCTCTCTGTGTAGGGTCTTTTTATGCCACCTTGGTGCGTCACTGTTGCTTTTTCTTCATTACACACAACAGGTTTTTCAATTGATTTTTCCTCTGTTGCATTTTTTATTGTTGGGTTTTCAACAGGTGCACTATGGTCTTCTACTTCCCATTCGCAAGATCCACTCTGATTTTCGGGGGTGTCTCTTAAATTCTGGTTTCCCAACAGTTGCCTTCCTCTTTTTATTGTGGAGGCTTCCATCTTCCTTATGGATCCTACTAACCTTCTCCACTGGTTCTGCAGTCCTTGAAGAAGGGAGTGTCTTTTCGGTAGATGAATAGTAGTTTCAGGTTTGCTCACCTGATGGCTACATCCTTCCTCTGGATCCTCTATGTCAGGACCTGTTGGTGTTTCCTTCTCTCCGCTATTACTCTCTCCTTTTGAAGATGTTGTTTGTTTTTTTCTTCTTCTACAACACCACATGTTGAGTCATAGACATCAACAAGGCGCTAGTAGAAAAGAGACAAAAAAAACGCAAGTAGCAAGCACTAGTAGCAAGCTAGCCGCAGCGCGATCTTTCCTCACAAAGCTGCTGAGGAAAAACACTAATGGTTCTAATGGTCACTGTGCTGCTACTGGAATCATCATCATCATTGTGATGTCATCATCATTGTGATGTCATCCGTGCAGCCATAGGCAGGTCACATTTCTCATTCGCCAAGTTTCAACCCGTTTGATCCTGTTTAATCTGGCATTTTGTATGCTGACAAACACAAATTATTAACACTAAAATAAAATGGCCACAATCTGTTATGTGATATTAATGTAAGGGTGAAATGTATCGGACTTGCTGCCAATAGAATATGAAGAGTGATTTCTTGAAGCATTGAATCTACTCTTCTTTTATTGAGAATATTTTAAATGGTGCTCATACACAAAGCAGTTTTTGTCTCCTCACCAAATTCTTCATCATCTGCCTAAAGATATTAATGGAACACTTCGGTCAAAACCAATATTACGCGTGACATGGTGGTGGTATTTGTCCCCTAGTTTTTGCATCCTGATATTTCCTCTTGCTACATATTTATCACGTTAACATCTTGTGGCTGCTGTCTCTATGTCTCCATTTCTTTCAGGCTAGTGTTTTAGTCTACATTATATTTAATGTGTCTCTTTAAAAGAGAACCTTTTAATATTTGCAGGGACCTTTCCAGTCAACATGTGCTCAGATCTACCAGGAGAATAACATAGAGCAGTCAGAGGCGTAGCTCTTGTTTTGGTTTGGGGTGGGGGGGCGAAACTTCTGAGTGGGTCTCCAAATGTCACCATGTCACCAAACAGCACAGTGAGTGTCTGCAGACCTCTATACAGGCCCTCTCACTGATTCCAAGATTGTAGACACCTGTGATGCTAATAAGTGGACACACCTTGATTTAACATGTCCCTTTTGTCACATTATTTTCAGGGGTACCATCATTTCTGTCCAGGCCTATTTCATTAGTTTAATTTTTTTTTTAAATTCTGTGGAAGCATGATCGAAAAGCATTGTCTGACATTGCATTTGTTCCTTTTTGTAGATTTTTTTTAATTTATTCTTACTTTTGTCAGATTCAAGTTATCTCTGTGACCATTGTGGGTTTGTCTGTCATTAAACGAGGGGTACCAACAATTTTGACCACGTGTGTAAGAGATAACAGTACAGTTATAGATGGTGACTTACAGAAGACATTCTTTCTGATGGAATCATTTACTTTTTACGCTTTTCCATCTGGCCCAGACCGACATGACAACTTCTCCAGCCAGGACTCAACTGCAGAGATTCCAACAAAGACATTTCACGTCTCATATTTTCAGCATCGTCACCATCTATTCGTAACTTGCACAAACCCCTCATCCTACTGATACCCCAATACTAAGCCGCTGTTGCCGTATATGACCCTATTACTGCACCTTCTGTGTGGTTATGTGTAACCTCTGAATTCTAAAGCATCCCTCTAGAATATAGTAATGCCGGATGCAAGTACCCTAGAAAACAGTGCCCATATTTTGTCCCCTAGAAAGTAATAATGCTCTCTGTGTGCCCCTGACAGTCACAGTTACCTGAGTTACCATATAAAAATAAGTGCCAGTTTACATTTAATAATGTCCCTAGTTTCCTCCTGTACAAAGTATGATGCTCTCTTATACACAGTCTAATACCCCCTCACTGTATGTATACTGACCCCTTAGTATGCCCAATAATAATATAATAATAATTTTTATTTATATAGCGCCAACATATTCCGCAGCACTTTACAATTAAGCGGGGACATGTACAGACAATAAATTCAATACAAGTTAAGACAATTCAAACAGTGACATTAGGAGTGAGGTCCCTGCTCGCAAGCTTACAATCTACAAGGAAATGGGGGGACACAGTAGGTGAGAAATGCTTGTTAATTCAGGTCTGGCAATTATAATAGGGATTTTCATATAAAGCTGCATGATCCGGTCATCAGCCCGTGTGTTTAAGTGCAATAGACAAGTATCAAATGCAGTTATCATGTGCATGAAGGGTGTGGAGACAGATGAATAGTAGGGTGCAGATTCAGAATAATATTTGGAAGGAGGGAACAGGGCAAAGTTAGCTTGCTGAGTAGTTGATGTGGTAGGCTTGTTTGAAGAGATGGGTTTTCAAAGCGCGCTTGAATAGGTCAGGGCTAGGTATCAGTCTGATCGTCTGGGGAAGTGCATTCCAGAGAGCTGGAGCAGCACGAGAGAAGTCTTGGAGACGGAGGTGCGAGGTTCGGATTACGGGGGATGTTAGTCTTAGGTCATTTGTAGAACGGAGGGCACGTGTAGGGCGATAGACAGAGACGAGAGAGGAGATATAAGGCGGTGCAGAACAGTGGAGAGCTTTGTGGGTGAGAGAGATGAGTTTATACTGGACCCTGTAGCGAATAGGTAGCCAGTGTAATGACTGGCACAAGATGGAGGCATCGGTGAAGCGGCTGGACAGAAATATGACCCTGGCTGCCGCATTCAAGATGGATTGGAGAGGAGAAAGTTTGGTAAGAGGGAGACCGATCAGAAGAGAGTTGCAGTAGTCCAGACGAGAATGAATAAGAGCGACAGTAAGAGTCTTAGCAGTTTCAAAGGTGAGAAAAGGTCGGATTCTGGAGATGTTTTTAAGATGCAGGTGACAAGAGCGACTGAGTGATCGGATGTACGGAGTAAAGGAAAGTTCAGTGTCGAATATGACCCCAAGACAGCGGGCATGCTGCTTGGGAGTTATGGTTGAACCCTCCAGGGTTATTTCGATGTTAGGTA
This sequence comes from Dendrobates tinctorius, assembly GCF_039654945.1. Taxonomy (NCBI): domain Eukaryota; kingdom Metazoa; phylum Chordata; class Amphibia; order Anura; family Dendrobatidae; genus Dendrobates; species Dendrobates tinctorius. Next base: position 32,412,855 of record NW_027361771.1, read on the forward strand.
GAGTGAGGTTAGTAGAAGGGAGAAACACAAGAAGTTCAGTTTTAGAGAGATTTAGTTTCAGATAGAGGGAGGACATGATGCTAGAGACAGCAGACAGACAATCCTTGGTATTTTGAATTAGGGTAGGGGTGATGTCAGGGGAAGAAGTGTATAATTGGGTGTCATCAGCATAGAGATGATACTGGAACCCAAATCTGCTGATTGTTTGTCCAATAGGGACAGTGTATAAAGAGAAGAGGAGGGGGCCTAGGACTGAGCCCTGCGGGACCCCGATAGTAAGGGGACGAGAAGAGGAAGAGGAGCCGGAAAAAGATACAGTGAAGGAGCGGTCAGAGAGGTAGGAGGAGAACCAGGAGAGGGCTGTGTCCTTGAGGCCTATAGAGCGGAGCATAGTGAGGAGGAGCTGGTGATCCACAGTGTCAAATGCGGCAGAGAGATCCAGTAGAATCAGCAGGCAGCAATGACCTTTCGATTTAGCTGTTATTAAATCATTAGAGACTTTAGTGAGGGCAGTTTCAGTAGAGTGTAAAGAGCGGAAACCAGATTGTAAGGGGTCGAGAAGAGAGTTATCCGAGAGATAGCGGATTAGACGGGAGTGGACCAGGCGTTCCAGGAGTTTAGAGATGAAGGGAAGGTTAGAGACAGGTCTGTAGTTAGCAGTGCAGTTCTGGTCCAGGGATGGCTTTTTAAGTAAAGGGGTTATGATGGCATGTTTAAATGAGGAGGGAAATATACCTGAAGAAAGAGAGAGGTTAAATATTTTAGTCAGGTGAGTGGTGACCACTGGTGAGAGAGACTGCAGGAGCTGTGAAGGAATAGGGTCACTGTTGCAGGTTGTAGGCCGAGCAGAAGCGAGGAGCTTGGAAACTTCTTCTTCTGAAACAGGCTCAAAGATGTCTAGTGAGCTTGAGGTGCGGCAGGGAAGGGGATCCAGGCACTAAGGAGATAGGGCTGAGATATCCTGATGTATGTGGTTGATTTTTTCTAGGAAATAAGTGGCCAGATCCTCACCGCTGAGGTTGGTGATGGGGGCCTGTACTTTAGGTTTCAGGAGGGAGTTTAAGGTTTCAAAAAGTCGTCTTGGGTTGTTGGATAGTGAGGTGATGAGGGTGGTGAAGTAGGATTGTTTGGCCAGATGAAGGGCAGAGTTATAGGTTTTGAGCATGAACTTATAGTGGATGAAGTCTTCTGCTAAGAGAGATTTTCTCCACTGCCGCTCTGCACACCTCGAGCAGCGCTGAAGAAAGCGTGTTTGCGTTGTGTGCCAGGGCTGCCGTTGTCTGTGTCGGGTCTTTCTGCGTATAGAAGGTGCTGCTTCATCTAGGCATTCTTCAGTGTATTATTGAAGTGTGACAATGCTATGTCTGGACAGGAGAGGGTGGAGATGGGGGCTAAAGATGTGTGGAGATTGTCCCTAAGCTGTTGGGTATTAATGGTATGTGTATTCCGATAAGTGTGGTAAGTGGGGGTGTCCCGGGTGAGGAGACAATTCTTGACAGAGAAGGAAAGAAGGTTGTGGTCCGAGAGCGGGAGAGGCGAGTTAGTAAAGTCGTGCAGCGAGCCGGGACGGGAGAAAACCAGGTCCAGAGTATTCCCGTCCTCATGTGTAGGAGAATTAGTAAACTGTGAGAGGCCGAATGAAGAAGTTAGAGAAAGAAGATGAGAGGCAGACTGGGAGAGCGGATCATTGATGGGGATGTTAAAGTCTCCCATGATGAGGGTGGGGATGTCACAGGATAGAAAGTGAGTAAGCCAGGTGGTGAAGTGGTCTAGAAACTGGCGGGAGGAGCCTGGAGGGCGATAAACAACCGCCACTCGTAAGGAGAAAGGCTTAAAGAGTCTGACGGCATGTACTTCAAAGGAAGGAAATGTAAGTGAGGGAACCGGGGGGATGACCTGGAAAGCACATTGTGATGAAAGCAGCAAACCAACACCTCCACCCTGTCTGTTCTCAGGTCTGGGGGTATGTGAAAATTTCAGCCCACCAAACGAGAGAGCGGCAGCAGCGGTGGTGTCTGAATGCTGGATCCAGGTTTCTGTAATAGCCAGAAGGTTAAGGGAATTAGAGAGAAAAAGATCGTGAATGTAAGTCAGTTTGTTACACACAGACCGTGCATTCCAGAGAGCACATTGGAAAGTGAGAGGAGAAGGCATGCACTGAATGTTAATAAGATTAGCAGGGTTTCTATATGAAGCTGGAGGAGAGTAACGTATGCTGGTGGAGGGAGGCCCAGGGTTGGGGGAGATGTCACCTGCAGCTATTAAAAGGAGAAAAAACAGAAAAAGCAGGTGGTGGGATGATTTGTATGAACGTTTGGAGTGCTGCATGGTGGTTTTGGATGGTTTGGTGTGGGTAAGAAATGTCAATAGAGCCTCAGAGTTATACATGGGAGAGGGGAAAAGGGAGGGGTGGATATGCAGAGAGTGCACAGAATGTGTAAAAGGGCAGGCGAGTTTTTAGAAAGCAGAGGTGAAGACAAAAAAGCAGCAGGTTGATATGATCAATGCATATGTAGTACAACTGACCAAGAAGCATGCGTGCATGAAAAATTTATGCACCTTACCTGTCTCCTGCCCTGTCCAACTGCATTGTCTAACTGCAAAACACTTGATCCTGTTGCCCAAACTGTTTGATGGCTCCAACACTGTATGCTGGCCCCTTCACTGTAATCCCCACACTGTATGATGGCCCCCAAGATAGCCTCCATATAGTATAATGCACCCCACATAGGACTCCATATAGTATAATATACTGTCTCCAAATTATAATGCAGCCCCCCCATAGGCAGACTCTATATAGTATAATGCACTCCCAATGGACAGACTCTACATTGTATAATGCAGCCCCCAATAGGCAGACTCTATATTGTATAATTCAGCCCCCCATAGAGGAGACTAATATAGTAGTAGTGACATCATCATGACTCCTGTCAGTGTCTGCGTCAGGGATGTCAGAAGCCGCGAGGGGTATGACGGGAGAGTAAGTGTAACGCTCCCAGTCTCATCAGTGCGGTCAGCTGTATCGGCATCCAGCAGATACAATTGAACTTGTGATGACTGTTGTGTGGGGCCCACTGCTGGCACCGTCTAATCCTTCCTGCTCAAGGGCTCCATAGCGGCCAAGTGGCAAAACAGGGAGATCGTGTCACCCTGCCGCAGAATGTAACTGTGTAGCTCCAGGTGGGCCCCCTCAGAGCAAAGGGCCTGAGGTGACCACCCCCTCTACCTATCCCAGTAGCTATGCTACTGAGAGCAGTTATAGATGAGGAGACTAATATATTGTGAAAATATAATATTGTCCTGCAGGCTCTGTGTTATTTATCTCTGCAAGTTTGAAAAAAGCTGGTCTGGTTTATCAAAAATCTGTATTAAAAAAAATATATTATTATTAACAATTGTGGCTATTTTATATGAACCCCTTCATGACTCCCAATTAGCGTTTTTTCTCCCCTCCTTCCCAGAGCCATAACTTGTTTATTTTTTTGCCCACTTAACCGAATGAGGGCTTGTTTTCTATGGGACGAGTTGTACTTTTGAATGACACCATTCATTCTAGCAGATAATGTACTTTAAAGCGGGAAAAGAAATGCCACGTGCCTTGAAATTGCAAAAAATGTCCAATTGCACAAATTTGGTTTTATTTTCCATGTTTAGTATATGGTAAAATTGACCTCTTGATATGATTACATACATTTAAAAAAAATCTATACATTGTTGGTAATTGGTTCAAAAACAAATTTAGCATGTTGTTTAAAAAAAAAATTGTATTTATATATTTTGCCGCCATTTTCCGAAACCCGTAACATTTTCATTTGTTGGGATCTGGGGCTGTGTAAGGATTTTTTTATAGTCCCTGAACTGACGACGCATGTGAAATGCCGACATCACAGATTGACAACGGCCTGGACATTATAACAGCGTGACCGTTAGAGGTAGATGATCATAAACCAGGAAAGATGAGGGCTCAGTTTACCAGCATGCATCAAAATCAAGGACACAACATATGACATAAATGTACATCATGTGTTGTGAAGGGGTTAAAAGAGTTGTATGCTTTCATTCTTCTCTGCATTATTCTCCTTCCAATCCCTTGTTCACCTTTGGGATATGTCCTTCTTGGTCTTCTAGTGAGCTATGAAGTGACCCAACTCCTCCCGTGGTGATCTATGATTACGTCAGCCAGCAATGTGGGTCTCTGTCTCTCTCAAGTGTACAATGTACAGTCCTTCTGTTGACAGGACATAATCAGATTTAGGCACTTTAAGGTACTGTCACACTTAGCGATGTACCAGCGATCCCGTCCAGCGATATGACGTGGTCAGGATCGCTGGTACATCGCTAAGTGGTCGCTAGTGAGCTGCCACATAGGCAGATCTCACTAGCGACATCGCTGGGGACGGGGATCGCTACTTACCTGTCACACCAGGCGATCCTGCGTCCTCCCGCCCGGCTCCACGCGTCGCTCGTCCTCACAGCAGGAAGCGCCACAGGAAGCTGACGACGAGAAACAGTCCTGAACGTTCTCGCGCGATCAGCGATAACCAGCGGGGGAGCCGGTCGCTGGTAAGTATCAGACACAGAGATATCGCTAGCAATATCGCTATAACGTCACTAGTTATAGCGATATTGCTAGCGATATCTCTTAGTGTGACATGCCCTTAAAAGAGGCATTCAGCCCTATGTCTACATCGCATACATAGACCAACAACAGCTGCTTCTTTTGAGCATATAGTGTGATGGACAAGAAAGGAGACAAAAGGATGTCTTCAATCAGTCCCTCTCCATCTCCACCTTTTATCTAATAGTATATCTTTAGTACCTGTCAGTCAAACACTGAAAAATTCAATAATGCCCTGTACTACCTATAGTTAGTACAGTGCATTATTGACCCATGTCGCCATGAAATGGACAAAAAAATACATGTTTTTCTAATTGTTCCAAAAATGTAAAACTAAAAAAGGCCAAATCTCATCTTTTAACAATAAATAATGTTTTACTTGAGAACCCTCCTAACAAAAATATTAAAAACAATGTCATAATTGCTGTTTTTGTTAACCTCTTTACTTTCCAAGCCCATTTTCACCCTCAAGACCAGGCCAAATTTATAATTCTGACCAGTGCCACATCATGAGGTAATAAATCTGGAACGCTTCAACGTATCCCACTGATTCTGAGAATGTTTTTTGTAACATATTGTACTTCATAATAGTGGTAAAAGTTATTCGATATGACTGGTGTTTGTGTCAAAAAATGGGAAATTTTGCAAAAATTTGGAAACCTTCACAATTTTTAATAATAATAATAATAATAATCTTTATATAGCGCCAACATATTCTGCAGCGCGTTACAGTTTAACAGTTTCAAACACAAGTCATAAGTAACAACGTTAACAATACAATAATTAAAGCAAAATAAACCAACTCTGCTCGTGAGAGCTTACAATCTACAATGAGGTGGGGAGATACAAAGTACAGGTGTGTGTTTACAATGATGTATATACAATGATGGTCCAGCCATCTTGAGGGAGTGGTGGATAGATGGAGATAGTGAATGGGCTACACACACTTACACTTAAAATGACTGATTAGTGACCGTGATAGAAAGCTCTGAACAAATGTGTTTTGAGGGAGCGCCTAAAACTATGCAAATTGTGGGTGTTCCTAATTTCTTGGGGTAGAGCATTCCAGAGGATTGGCGCATATTCCTCACCAATCGTTACACCGATGCCTCTACCTTGTGCGAGTCATTACACTGGCTACCCATCTACTCCAGAATTCAGTATAAGCTTATTACCCTCACCCACAAAGCCCTCCATGGCTCAGCACCACCCTACATCCCCTCCCTTGTTTCGGTATACCACCCAACCCGCGCCCTCCGTTCTGCTGATGACCTGAGGTTAGCATCCTCAATAATCAGAACCTCCCACTCCCGTCTCCAAGACTTTACACATGCTGCGCCAATTCTTTGGAATGCACTTCCCAGATCAATACGAGTAGTCCCCAATCCCCACAATTTTAAGCGTGCCCTGAAAACGCATTTATTCAGACTGGCCTACCGCCTCAACACATTAACCTAATCTATCCCTGTGTGGCACAGCCAAAAGTTTTACCATAAGCAGGTTCCCCGCATCATGTTCCCACATGCTTTATGCATCCATTCATCCATCCATGCATCCAGCCCTCTGTGTCTGTACTGTTACACACTTAACATTATGGCTGGTCCATACAATCAGGGCAATTGTTATCACCCACCTTTCGTGTCTACCTTTTTCCTCATAGACTGTAAGCTTGCGAGCAGGTCCCTCATTCCTCTTGGTATCTGTTATGATCTATGTGATTATTGTTATGCTGTAATGTCTATTGTCTGTACAAGTCCCCTCTGAAATGTAAAGTGCTGCGGAATATGTCAGCGCTATAGAAATAAAATTTATTATTAAGTCTTGGAGTCGGGAGTGGGAGGTACTGATTAGTGCAGAGGTTAGTCGAAAGTCGTTTGCAGAGGGCATTGGTCGGTTAGGCCAATAGACAGAAATGAGGGAGGAGATGTAGGGGGGTGCTGCACTGTGGAGAGCTTTCTGGGTGAGAACAAGTACTTTGAATTAGATCCTATAATAAATGGGCAGCCATTGTAACGACTGGCGAAGAGCGGATGCGTCTGAATACCGATTAGCTAGATAGACCACCCCGACTGCTGCATTAAGGATAGACTGGAGAGGGGAAAGTCGAGTGAGGGGGGAGGCCAATTAATAGAGCGTTGCAGTAGTCCAGTAGTCCAGACGGGATTGGATCAAGGCGACAGTGAGGATTTTTGCTGTTTCCATGGTGAGAAAAGGGCGGATTCTAGAGATGTTCTTTAGGTGTAAGCGGCAAGAGCGGGCAAAAATTTTACATGGGATGTGAAGGAGAGATTGGTGTCAAACGTAACACCCAGACAGCGCGCTTGCTGCCGGGGTGTTATTATGGTGCCACCCACGGAGAGGAAAATGTCAGATTTAGGGAGGTTAGTAGACAGGGGGGCAGAAGAAGTTCAGTTTTGGAGAGGTAGAGGTTTTAAACTTTTAAATCAGCACAATTTGTGAAACATTTTTTTGGTGCGATTTTTTCCAACAAAATTTACAAAACCATTTTTTTTTAAGGGAACACATCCCATGTAAAGTGACTTTGAGGGTTACATATGACAGAAAATACCCTAAATTGACACCATTTTAAAAACTCCACCCCTCAAGTTGCTCCAAACCACAAGAAATTTATTAGCCCTACAAGTGCTTCACAGGAACTGAAGCAATGTGGAAGGCAAATAAATGAACATTTTTCCAAATATTTTAGTTTAGTCCCAATTTTTCGTTTTCACAAGGGTAACGGGAAAATGAAACCCAAAACTTGTTGTGCACGGAGAAGAAAATGAACATTTATATTTTTCAAAGATTTTACTTTATACCCAGTTTGTAATTTTCGGAAGGGTAACAGGAAAATTAACCTCAAAATTTGTTGTGCAATTTCTCGTGAGCATGCCGATACCCCATATGTAGGGGAAAACTACACAGTAGGGTTTGGAAGGGAAGTAGCACAGTTTCTCTTTTTGAACGCCAAATTGGCCGGAATCGAGAGCGGACGCCATGTTGCATTTAGAGAGCCCCTGATGTGCCTGAATAGTAGAAACACCCCCCAAGTGACCCCACTTTTTTAAACTAGAGCCCTTTAAGGAAACACAATACATCCCCCATAATATACCGTAAATACTCGAATATAAGTCGAGATTTTCAGCCCAAAAAATTGGGCTGAAAGTCCCCCTCTCGTCTTATATATACAAAGGGGGTCAGAGGGGGAGGGGGGGCGGGGGTGTCAGGTCATATTTACCCGTCCTGACGCTGTCGCTTGAGTCCCCAGCTTCTCCCCGTGCTCTCTCGTCCTTCCTTCAGCGGTCACGTGGTGCCGCTCATTAAAACTCATGAATATGTGCATATTAATGAGCGGTATCACAAGACCGCTGAATGCAGGAAGAGAGAGCATGGGGAGAAGCTGGGGACTCAAGCGACAGCGTCAGGACGGGTAAGTATAGCGATACTCACCTGTCCTGCGTCCATGGCTGCTTGCTGCTGTCTTTCATCGGTCAGTGACTTCAGACAGCAGAGGGCGCGGTGACGTGGTTAGTGCGCGCTGCGCCCCCTGCAGTCTGAACGTCACTGACTGATGACGTGCAGATAGCGGTGAGCAGCCATGGACGCAGGACAGGTGAGAATCTGACACCCAGCGACGGAGAGGTGAGTATGTCATTTTTTTTATTTTTACATGCAGCAGCAGCATGGGGGCAGCATATGAGGGAACAATCTATGGAGCTATTTATGGGGGTAGCATATGAGGGAACAATCTATGGAGCTTCTTCTGAGGACACCATATGGGGGAATAATCTATGGAGCATTTCCCACCTTAGACTTATACTCGAGTCAATAAGTTCTCCCAGTTTTTTGTGGCAAAATTAGGGGGGTCGACTTATACTCGGATCGACTTATACTCAAGTATATACGGTAATACCAAATAATATTCTCAAGTAATAGAATAGTGCTTCTCACTGTGCTCCACTGGCATACAGCCAACGATGGCAGACCATGCAGCTGCTGAGGCCTGGTGCCAGTGCAGGAGCCGCTTTCCCCAACACTGTATCAGCATCCTGGATGCCAATAAAATTGAAAGTAATAATGAAATAGCGAGCGCCACCTTACTCATCTAATTTCTTCATTCTCCTTTGACGTCTGACGTCTCAACATTGTGGGTGCAACGATGTCACTAGATGGCGCCTGCTGTGCTGAGATGTGCAGTGCTTCAAAACGCTCACTGCGGGAGAAGTAGAGCGGAGTATTCTATTTTTTTTTATATTGTGGTGACCATTCATTTTTATGCAACTTTTAAAGCCCAAAGTATAAATGCATTACCAAAATCTCTATATATAAAACTGATTGTGTGTGTGTGTGTGTGTGTGTATATCATCAACCAATCACGAAGCATCTTTCATTTCACCAGAGCTGTTTAAAAGAAGCTGAGCTGTGATTGGTTGCTAGGACCAACAGTTTTCTCACTGCATGACAATACCTCAGCAGACAGTGACATGGTGGGAGAAATCTAGCATCCCTGGGAACATAAGCTCCAGCCATCATCTGCCCCCGCAGAAAGGAGTAGAGAGCACATGACAGAAATGAATCCCCCCTCCCTGCCCATATCCCAACCACACATCCTCCATCCCATAGGCACATCTTCCCTCTTAAAGGGATCATTGGTATGCAAGTCAGGGCAAATCCATCCAGTGCTCTAGTTTGACGCCAGGCCTCTCTTAAAGAGATCCCCGATATGGAAGTTGGAACCGTTCCACTCAGCGCTCTGGTTCTGACCCCCAGGGTCTCTTAAAGGGATCCCCGGTATGGAAGTCAGGGCAATTGCCTTCAAATGCTCTGGTTCTGATCCCAGGCCTCTATTAAAGGGATTGTTAGGGACGGCGGAACGCACTAAATAATAAATAATAATAAGTGCGTTCGCTGCCCGGGGTCCACCGTACAGAAGTGTTACACTGCTGATAGGTAATAGCACATGCCCAATATGGTGGTATAACGCACGCGGGTTGAACGTCACCTGGTGAGCACTGGGCGCCCTCTGTTACTTCACAGAGGCGCCGTAGCGTTAAACACAAATGCCGAGCCTGTTGAACTCACAGGTCTCAGCGGATTGCACGCAGCGACAGACGCTGCCACTATATGAAAATGCCCGGTATCAGGCTCACTGTCGGACGCTAGTACTGTGGATCGTATGCACTGTGGCCTGGAGCTTGCCACTGACTGGTGCTGACTCTATCACTAATTCCCTATCCACACACGTAATATCAGAGGGAGGGGAATCTTAATGAGTCATTTGCAAGTCCATGTTTCCGTCGTCATTCACACAGTTAGCAACTAGAGTCTATACTAGCGCATGGCCGAGCGGCAATGGGAACCTTTTATAGCCAGGACATTCTGGAAGCTTCCAGATCCCTGAGATGGACCAATCAGATCTGGAGAAGGACCTGAGCATGTGATTCCCGATCCCCAATGGGAGATCGTCTCGTGAGCATGCTCAGTGGAGCGACGGAAGGACTTAGCCTCTGGAGTCGCTTGCTTCTGATAATCCTGCGTTGCTATTGCCGGCCCAGAGGTGGCAGCAATAGCCAGACCCACAGAGCTGGTCTGAGCAGAGCGTCGGGAACGACGGGGCTGCTGAGCAGGCTCCTCTGCGGTCGCTGGAGAATGGGAGACTGCTGAATGCAAGGCTTTGGATTCCCGCTGTGCAGCTGCAGGATCCCGACGCCTAACATTACCCCCCTCCTAGGGACCCCTCCCCTCTGAGCCTCGCTATGCTAAAATGCCACAAAAAGGAGCGGGGCGTGGATGTTCTCCACTAGTTCCCAGGTCCGGGCCTCTGGACCATGACCCTTCCAATCCACCAAATAAAACTTTTTTTGCCATGCACCACCCTGCGTCCCACAATGGCATTGACCTCAAACTCATCCGAAGACAAGTCTGATGTCCCAGCAGATGACTCGGAAAACCGGGACATGGGAACAGGTTTGACAAGGGACACGTGGAAGACGTCAGAGATGGCCAAGTGTGGTGGAAGAGCCAGACGGTAGACCACCGAGCTGATCCGCTAGAGCAGGGGTCCCCAACCGCCGGTCCGCGGCCCAGCACCGGGCCGCTGCAGTGCCCTTGCCGGTCCGCGGACACAAGGGGAGCCAGGGGCGGTCAGTGGCGTAGCGGGGGCTGGGGCGGCGTGTGTAGCGGCGGCCAGGGAGCGATCCAAGCAGCTCCGCTGCCTGCAAGAGGGAATAGCAGGAGCGGAGCTGCAAGGACCTGTCCACTGCGTCCAGCTTCCTGCCCGCCGCCCGCGCTTCCTGTCTCTGACTGACACAGAGAGGAGAGCGCGGCTGCTGCTGTGTCAGAGCAAGGAAGCGCGGGCGGCGGGCAGGTGAGAGGAGAGAGGTGGTGTCTGTGTGTGTGTACGTATAATATGTATGTGTGTGTGTGTGTACGTATAATATGTATGTGTGTGTGTGTGTACGTATAATATGTATGTGTGTGTGTGTGTGTATGTATATGTATGTGTGTGTGTGTGTATGTATGTGTGTGTGTTGGTCTGTGTTTGTGTAGCCTGGCCCTGGAGGAGATGGGGACATGAGGAGAAGGCCATGAGGGGAGTGATGGAGAGACAGCAGTGATGGGGAGAGGGGAGTGATGGGCTGAAGACAATGATGGAGAGATGGCAGTGATGGGGTGAAGGCAATGATGGGGAGAAGGGAGTGATGGGGTGAAGGCAATGATGGGGAGAAGGGAGTGATGGGGTGAAGGGAGTGATGGGGTGAAGGCAGTGATGGGGTGAAGGCAGTGATGGGGAGAGGGGAGTGATGGGGTGAAGGCAATGATGGGGAGAGGGGAGTGATGGGGTGAAGACAATGATGGAGAGAAGGGAGTGATGGGGTGAAGGCAATGATGGGGAGAAGGGAGTGATGGGGTGAAGGCAATGATGGGGAGAGGGGAGTGATGGGGTGAAGGCAATGATGGGGAGAGGGGAGTGATGGGGTGAAGGCAATGATGGGGAGAAGGGGGTGATGGAGCACTCATTCAAAACCTATGGTGAGTTGAGTCACATTATAAATGTTATTTAATTATAAGTATGCACTGCTACACTACAACCGTGTCCATAGCCCCGCCCCCTTATGACCAAAGTCCCGCCCCTGCCACACCTCCATCCCCGCCCTGCCGGGCCATGGAAGAATGGTCTTGCTTGAAACCGGTCCCTGGTGCAAAAAAGGTTGGGGACCACTGCGCTAGAGGATTTTGCAGGGGCCAATATATCGCGGAGCGAACTTGGTGGACTCAGGCCGAAGCCTGATATTTCGGGCAGAGAGCCACACCAAGTCGCCAGGGGCAAAAGTTGGAGCGGGGCGCTCTCCTTAGAGGCTCGAATGGCATCCTGGGTGCGATCCTAAATGTCGCGAGCCTCCACTTCCCAGTCCGCCACCCTGGAATCAGTGGAAGACACTGGCATCGGTACGGGGATGTGCGGATGCTGGCCGTAATTAAGAAGGAACGGCATCTGACCAGTGGAGTCAGCCACTGCATTATTCAGGGCAAATTCGGCCCACAGTAATAAGGATGCCCAGTGATCCTGCCTGGCCGAAACAAAATGTGCAAACGAAATACGTGCTTTATGAACAGTGCGGCGAGACCACGAGCGGAAGGCCACCGCGCGAGTGGCACCAGATGCACCATTTTAGAAAAATGATCGGTGACCACCCAGATGACCGTGCTGCCTCCAAATTTGAGCAGGCAGACCACAAAATCCATGCCAACCATCTCCCAAGGTCTGTCTGCCACCAGCAGGGGATACAGTAACCCAGCCTGCCTCTGCCTGGAGGACCTGTTCCGAGCACAAGAGACGCATGCCTGAATGTATTCTTTCGTGTCCCGAGCCATGTGCGGTCACCAATAAGACTTTGCCAGGGGTTCTGTGGTCCGCTTATTGCCAATGTGACCACCCACCCTGGACGCGTGTACCCACGCGAGAACCTCTGGCCGCAGGCGAGGAGGGACAAAGGTCTTGCCCGGTGGTACTGACTCAAGAGCGACCGGGGCCACGGTCCTCAGACTCTCAGTGGGGACGATCAGCCTCCTCCTCCTCCGCCGAGACCACCGAGCGAGAGAGAGCATCAGCCCGGACATTCTTCTCACCGGTCAGATAGTGCAAGATGAAGCGTCAGAAGAAGAGCGACCACCTAGCTTGACGAGAATTCAAGCGCTGGGCTGTTTGTAAATAGACCAGGTTTTTATGGTAAGTGTACACCTGAAAGGGGAACCGGGCTCCCTCCAGGAGATGTCTCCACTCGGAAAAGGCCAACTTCATTGCCAACAGCTCCCTGTCCCCGATGAAGTAGTTCCTTTCCACCGGTGAAAAAGTGTTTGAGAAGAAGCAGGGATGCTTCCGACCTTGAGCATCCTTCCGGCAAAGGACTGCTCCTGCACCAACGGATGAGTAATCCACCTCTAGGATAAAGGGTTTATCCACATCGGGACGGTGGAGAATAGGAGCGCCATCAAAATGAGTTTTAAGAGACTAGAAGGCCGCGGAGACCTGTTCTGATGAAACCTTGGGATTGGCTCCTTTTATGGTGAGAGCGGCCAAAGGAGCTACCAGTGTGGAGAAGTGGGGGATGGACGGTAATAATTAACGAACCCCAAAAAGCGCTGCACCGCTTTAAGAGAATGGGGCTCCTGCCAGTCCATTACCGCCTGCAGTTTGGCAGGATGCACAGCGAACCCCTGGGCCGAGATGATACAGCCCAGGAACGGCAAGGACTCCTGCTCAAATTGGCACTTCTCCAACTTGGCTAAGAGAGAATTCGCCCGCAAACGGTCGAAGACCTTGCAGACGTATCTCCGGTGAGAGGCCAAATCTGGAGAAAAGACGAGGATGTCATCCAGATAGACCACCACCAAGGTGGAGAGCATATAGCGAAAGACATCATTTACGAAGTCTTGGAAGACAGCAGGTGCGTTACAGAGGCCAAAGGGCATGACCAGATACTCGTAGTGGCCATCCCTGGTATTAAAGGCTGTCTTCCACTCGTCTCCTTCGCGTATGCGGATCAGGTTGTAAGCCCCCTGTAGTTCTAACTTAGTAAAGATCCAGGCCCATCGCAAACTGTCAAACAACTCAGAGATCAGAGGAAGAGGGTACTTGTTTTTCACTGTAATAGCATTGAGACCTCTGTAGTCAATGCAGGGACGCAGCTCTCCGCTCTTCTTCTGTACGAAGAAAAACCCTGCCCCTGCTGGCGACACCGACTTCCTAATAAACCCTCTTGCCAGGTTCTCCCAGATATATTGTGACATGGCCTCCGTCTCCGGAGAGGTAGAGGATACACGCGGCCTCTAGGAGGTTCCGCGCCTGGCAAAAGGTCTATCGGACAGTCGTAGGGGTGATGCGGCGGAAGCGTCTCTGCTAGAGTTGAGCGAAATGGGTCAAAAAAATTCAAAAGTCGCCGACTTTCGCCAAAGTCGGGTTTCATGAAACGAAACCCGACCTCAGCGTGAGGTCGGCCACGAGGTCGGCGACTTTAGCGCCAAAGTCGCGTTTCAAAACATGCTTCAGCGCCCTTTTTCAGCCAATGAGGAAGAACGGACACTGTGGGCAACATGATGACATAGGCAGCGGTCCCCACCATCTTTGAGAAGGGCATGCAAGTGATTGACTTGCTTTGGGGGGCGTCACAGGGGGTATAAAAGGGCGTGCACGCCGACCGCCATCTTACTTCTGCTGATCTCAGTATAGGGAGAGATGCTGCTGCTGCAGATTCTGTAGGGAGAGGGTTAGGCAGGGAGGAAGAAAGAAAATCAGCTGCTGCTGCTAGCGATTTTGCCTGTACAACACACCAGTCACTGCGCAGTGGAAGGGGAGGCTATGTTTTGGTGGATCAGCTCTGTTGGTTGTTAGGCTGCCTTATAAGGCAACTTGATAGCTGCATTGCTGGTTTCACACTGCTTTGCAAACTGCTTTTTTAAAAGCAATCCTTTTTTTTTTTTTGTCCTGGTGAGATACTGAGCGTGCATTTTTTCACACCGTACAGCGGTGTACGCTGCTCTCTCAGTACCGTGTAACGGCTGTTATCACAGCCACAGTGAAGCTAAGGGTGTGACTCTCTAACGATAAGTTGAGGAGGAGTTGTTCCGTTCTTACAGACCTCCACCTTATAGTTTTGTCTGTTTTTCAAACAGTCTAGTCTATTTGCTGTTTGATTACATTCAAAACTATAGAGAGACAGCGTGTCAGTCCGTAAACTAAAAAAACACGGAGCTTGACAATTTAACATACACCGGACAGCGGTGTACGTGCACGCTGCTCTCTCAGTACTGTGTAACGGCTGTTATCACGGCCACAGTGAAGCTAAGGGTGTGACTCTGTAAGGATAAGTCGAGGAGTTGTTCCGTTCTTACAGACCTACACTCTAGGGAGATTCCAATCCTGCCCTGTCCTATATAACATTTTTGACAATGTGACCACCCAGAAGTGTGTAAGGACATTCCATTTCTCCCGTCCTATATAACATTTTTCACACCTGCCAAATTCATCCTGTCATACAGCGGTGTGATATACACTGGCCTGACACAATACATCAGTGTCCAGAAGTGTGTAAGGACAATCCATTTCTGCTGTCCTATGTCACATTTTTCACACCAGCCAAATTCAACCTGTCATACAGCGGTGTGATATACATTGGGCCTCACACAATACATCAGTGTCCAGAAGTGTGTAAGAACAATCCATTTCTGCCGTCCTATGTCACATTTTTCACACCAGCCAAATTCAGCCTGTCTTACAGCGGTGTGATATACATTGGGCCTCACACAATACATCAGTGTCCAGAAGTGTGTAAGGACATTCCATTTCTCCCGTCATATATCACATTTTACACACCAGCCAAATTCAGCCTGTCATACCGCGGTGTGATATACACTGGCCTGACACAATATATCAGTGTCCAGAAGTGGTAGGAGAATTAAATTCTCCCCTGTCCTATATACACCTTGTACCTTGTTTTACAGTTCCATATCGTTGGTGGAATTGTGGGTACATTTTAAAAAAAAAATGAGGAAGTGTGGTGTAAGAGGCCGTGTTGGTGGGCGGGGGTTGCCAGCTGTTAATGATGGTGTTGGTGTGGGATCTGCTGGTAGTGGCAAAAGCAAAATAACACCAAATACAGGAGGTGTTAAGCCTGCGTCATCGTCTGGCTCCACAAGGCCTCGAAGGCTCCCTTTTCTGGGAGTAGGTAAACCGCTTTTAAAGCCGGACCTTCAGGAACAAGTTTTGGCCTACATTGCTGACTCGGCCTCCAGCTCTATCGCCTCCTCTTCTGAACTTGTAAAAAATAAAAGCACTGAGTCGTCTTTGGAGGCTCATGGTCATGAACCACACCTTTCTTTGTGTCCTTCACCCCAACCAAAATTGAAGGATGTGGCAGGCCACACAACAGATTACTCCATGGAGCTGTTTTCACATACCATGCCTGGGTTATCAAGTGAAATGGTGAATTACCCAGGCCAAGATGAATCTGATATGGAGTGCACTGATGCACAGCCACTGATAGATGATTCTGCTGGTACATTCACTCAGAGCACGACATTGTCCTCGCAGTGTACTGAGCCAGATTCTGACCCGGATGAAACTCAGGTGCCCCTTCCCGCATACTATACCACCGTACACGGTGACACAGAGGAAGGTGCACATGACATTGAAGAGGAGGTGATGGATGACCCAGTTGTTGACCCAGATTGCATCCATTGGGGGAAGAGGGTGCCGCTGCCAATAGCTCCGAAGAGGAGGAGGAGCATCCGCAGCAGGCATCGACATCGCAACAGCTGTTATCTGGCAGGCACGAAGCAGTCCAAAAACGGGTTACAAAAAGCCAAAAAGTTGCTGGACTGCTGGGCCAGACGGTCAAAACAGCACATCGTGCAAGGACGCAAAATGTCTTCCATAGTAGGAAGAGTGCAGTGTGGCACTTTTTTTGAGCAAAATCCTAATGATCAGGCCAAGGTAATCTGTAAGAAGTGCGCAAAGACCTTTAGCCGAGGGAAAAATCTGAAAAATTTGAATATCAGTTGCATGCTTAGACATTTAACCACCATGCACTTGCAAGCGTGGACGGAACACCAAACCTCAAGTACCATATGTGCACATGCTCCCAAAGAAGGTAGTCAGCAACGCTACATTGTTTCCCCCACTGTAAGCCCACTGGTTAGCACAGCAGCAAATGTTGAGGTGTCGTTGCAAGGCCAAAGCTGTCAGGGAATCATAATGTTATATCAACGAAAGACTGAATCTAGGCCATCAGAAAGAACACCAACTCCTTCACCATCATCAACCCTCTCTCAGTCCGCCCTGTCCACCGCTAGTTCCACCATAGGCATCTCTCAAGTCCAGCTCACCCTGCCAGAGACTATGAGTAGGACATGAAAGTACTCATCCTCTCATCCGCGTACACTGGGTTTGAACGCCCACATTGCCAAACTAATCTCGTTAGAGATGATGCCCTATCGGTTGATGGAAAGCGCAGCTTTCCTTGAACTCGTGGCCTACGCAGTACCACGCTATGAACTACCCAGTCGCCACTTCTTTTCTCGCAAAGCCATCCCAGCCCTCCACCTTCATGTGAAGGACCGCATTGTCCATGCACTCAAGCAGTCAGTGAGTGGAAAGGTGCACCTCACAACTGATGCATAGTCCAGTAGGCATGGCCAGGGCCGTTACGTGTCCATCACTGCGCACTGGGTTAATGTGGTGGACGCAGGGTGCACAGGGGACAGCGGTGGTGGGACTGTGCTGCCTAGGCCACGGTATAGGAAACAGTTGGCTGTAGGCGTTCGACCCTCCTCCTCCTACTCCTCTTGAAGCGAAAGCTCGTCCCCAGAGCGCAGTCGCAGCAGCACTCCATCCACAGCTGCGAGTGTTGCACACGAGGTGTCCCCCTATCGATCAGTTAGTGGAAAGCGTCAGCAGGCTGTGTTGAAGTTGATGTGTTTGGGCGACAGACACACCGCGGAGGTACTAGCCGACTACTTTCAGTAACAAACTGAGTCATGGCTGGGCAGTCTACATCTTGAGGCAGGCAAGGTAGTCAGCGATAACGGCCGTAATTTTGTGGCTGCCATAGCCCTTTCAAAACTCAGACACATACCTTGCTTGGCTCACACATTGAACCTGGTGGTGCAGTGCTTCCTCAATAATTATCCAGAGTTAACAGGCCTGCTCCAGAAGGTTTGAAAACTGTGCTCGCACATCCTCCGGTCGCCCGTACACTCCAGTCGTATGCAGAAGCTGCAGCGATTGCTACACCTTCCCAAGCACCGGCTAATTATCGACGTTGCAACAAGGTGGAACTCCACCCTGCACATGGTTGAGCGGGTGTGCGAACAGAGGCAGACCGTAATGCATTTGTGGGAGGATACCCGGACAGGCATTTTGAGGGCATACATGGAGTTGACAGGTGTGCAGTGGTCAAAGCTGAAAGACCTCTGTAAAGTCCTTCAGTGTTTTGAGGAATCCACACGGCTGGTAAGCGCAGATGACGCCATCATAAGCATGAGCATCCCACTTATGCGTCTGTTCATGCAAACTTTGACGCACATTAAGGAGCAGGCGTCTGCAGCCGAGGTTGACGAAGAGGAAGAGGAGGAAATCCTTGATGACAGTCAGCCATTGTCTGCTCCGGAACCTCTCCTGGACGAGGTGGAGGAAGAGGAGGAGGAGGGTGATGATGGGGATGATTATTTAGGGGAGGAGGATGCTTCTCGTGTGTCCAGAGAAAATGTTGGCGTGGCAAGGTCTGGTACAGGGTTTGTGCGTGACTGGAGGGATGTGGATTTGCCAGAAAGTGCTCCTCCACCAAGCAGTCGCACTGCATCATTGACACCGGGAAGATTGGCCCACATGTCAGATTATGCCTTGCAGATCCTAAAAAGGGACCCCTGTTATGAATGAGTCACCGAAGGAGGAAAAAACAAAAATACAAGCTAAGTCCAGAAAACCGGAGAGGTTGGTAGCTATCGGATTGCAGACCCCTGATCCTATTCACAAAACTAACAGTAGCCGTGGGGGTTCCTACGGTGCCTTAGACCCCTCGTTCACAGCCGGAGAACTAAATAAGCCTAAAGAAAGAAAGGGGAAATCCAAACTGCCCCAGAGCAGACCCCAAAGCAATAGATAGCCCCCACATGTACTGTCGGTGAAAAGCAGATGAAAACACAACCACAGACAGAAAGACAGGTTGAGCAAACGATGGGGCCCAACTAACTAAATAGTAAAGGACAGAAAAGATGCTGGCTGCAATCCGCAAAAATACTGCCAAAATAATGTCCAACACGTCTGATAGAAAAAAGGCCCTGAAGTCACTAGACTTCAAAAACACTATATCAGCACTCAGGTATATTCTGAAGACTGAGCAAAAGATCAACTTGACCAGAGGCAAAAATGGAGCTCAGCCTGTACCAACAAGGGCAGGCAGAACAAAAACACTAAGTAAACAGACAATATCTCATGGAAAAATAAGAGAGCAAATACTTAGCTTTCAGAAGACAGGTACTGAACTGGTTTGCAAGAGCTCAGAGCAGAAAGGATCACCAGCACCCCTGTAGGGCGTCGGCTGCCTTATATCCACTCAGTGATTCCGGGTGTCCAATCAGGCTCCACCTGTTCAGATGACAGGTTCTTCCCAACCCAATCAATTTCACTACCTCTCTTCACCAGCAGAGGGAGTTCATCAGACATCAACGGTGCAGGGGAAAATGAACTCACAACAGACCCCCCGCATTGCTAAAATGATGAACGATGACGACTACTGGTTGGCCAGCATCCTGGATCCACGCTATAAAGGCAAATTCCAAAACATCATGCCACAGGAGAACCTTGACCTAATATTGGCTAACAAACAAGCTACTCTGGTAAACCGGTTGGTTGAGGCACTCCCAGCACACAGCAGCGGTGATGGTTCTCACACGAGCCGCAGGGGCCAGGGGCAGCTTGGAAGAGGTGTTTGTGGTGCACACATCAGAAGTGGCGTTGGAGACAGGGGTTTCATGACCATGTTTTGGACTGATTTTTCAAGTCCCGCTCACACGACTGGTAATACTGCATCGATGGAAAGTGACAGGAGACAGCACTTGTCAACTATGGTTACAAACTACTTTTCCTCCCATGTCGATGTTCTCCCTCACAGGTCATTCCCCTTTGACTATTGGGCCGCTAAACTGGACACCTGGCCTGAATTGGCACAATATGCACTACAGGAGCTCGCTTGCCCAGCTGCAAGTGTGCTATCGGAAAGAGTCTTCAGTGCTGCTGGATCAATCCTGACAGAAAAAAGGACCCGTCTGTCGACCCAAAATGTGGATGATCTAACCTTCATTAAAATGAACCCTGCATGGGTTTCCAAGGATTTTGTCCCACCTTCCCCTGATGACACATAGGTTGACAGAAAAATGGCTTGCTTTGGTCCTCCTCTTCCTGGGACTTGAACAATTTCGCCTTTTGCATCAGCTGAATGTCCAACATCAACATATGCCACATTCTAAAACTCCCCAACTGTGCTGCCTCCCCCCCATGGCCGGGGTCACCACCTAGCGCACGAAACCGTTGCCCTGGACAGGTGGGTAGGCCGACTCTTGGGCGCGGGCACTGGCACAGGGTCCCTCATAGTGCAATCAAGTGTCTCTGACGGTGGTGGTGCACACCCGCCGTCAGACACACCGCCGTACTATGAGGGGCCCAGTGCCAGTACCGACACCCACGAGTGGGCCCCCCTTGCTTGGGCAGGGCCCCAGCATTTGCAATCTTTACCTCTCCCTGCTCCTCCGCTGTGTAGTCTGGGCCGTCAAATCCATACTGGGCCTGACACTGTCTGAGCCTGCCTCCTGATCTATAGACATATATTTTGAATGTGTACACTATGCTATCCATACATGTTATCCAGTGATACGGTACCCTTTCTCACCTTTGTGCAATCACATGTAATCCATACTGGGCCTGACACCGTCTGAGCCTGCCTCCTGATTTATAGACATATATTTTGAATGTGTACACTATGCTATCCATACATGTTATCCGGTGATACGGTACCCTTTCTCACCTTTGTGCAATCACGTGTAATCCATACTGGGCCTGAGAACGGCTGGCGAGCTGTTAAGCAAGCTACAGCACCTGTGGTTTGCACACGTAAGTTTTTCATTTTTTCAGGAATGACGGTTAGGCCTAATTCCGGAACTGCGGTTGACCTGCACTTACTGGGAAATCATCGTTCGCGGGTAATAATTGTAATCCCAGATCCCCATCACAAAAGGTGTTCAGCGGGTTATCTGCACCTGTAAGCGACAAATGCTGGCCCTTTCAGTGTAGCGCACATGCAGCCACGGACATGTAAGGGCATGACACACCAGTTATTGGCCAATCTCACGTGCCAGAGCCTCGCGTGTCCCTCTAGTAAGCCGGACTCGGACCGCGGGGCATGACGGAGTCTCTTTCGTTAACAGAATTAAGCTTGCAATGTGTGCATCTTTTTTGTTGCTGGATGGTTGAGGTTGCCCGTGTTGAGTCAAATTACGCCGCAGGGTCCACTCCTGGTGGTGCCCTTCTGGACATTCCTTTAAGGTTCAGCTTTGCAACCATACTGCCCACGTAAAACAAACACTTTGCCTTCATGAACGCTGTTTGGAGGGTCGTGACTCGTGGGAATAACGCCGCCCAATCAGTTAACCTGCTAGAGAGATCCTTCGTTGCTCCCAAGCATGACATCACACTCCCTAGGAGGAAGGTAATGCCACTGTGGCGACCGTACTCCTGGGGGCGACACAAGTGCACTGATGCCCAGCCACTGCTCGATGAATCTGCTGGTACATTGACCCAGACTACTACATTCCCCTCGCACTCTACACGGCCTGAATCTGACCCTGATGAAACTCAGGTTACCCTTCCCATATACTGTTCCATCTTACACGGTGACAAAGAGGAAGCTACAGATGAAAGTGCAGGTTCGGCCCACCCGCAGTCAGACACACCACTATACTATCAGGGGCCCTGTGCCAGTGCCGTCGTCAACGAGTGGGCCCCCCCTGCTTGCTCAGGATCACAGCACTTGCAAGGTTGAAATACTGTGCAGTGAGATGGAAGATGGGGACGACGAGGAGTCCAGACTAGTACAGGGATTCCCTAGCGAGGAGACTTATTTCATTGTTTTCAATGTTGGGACAGCAATTTTTGGGGAGCACTATACTCTGGAGAATGATAGATGGGGCCCACCATACACTGGAACATTCCAAAGGTGGACATTAGACACTGGAGCAGCATTTACAGGGCCCATTATACACTAGAGCATTAGAAATGGGGCCCATTATGTATGGAGCATTATTTGGGCCCATAAGACAGTGGAGCTTCATCCATGGGGACCAACATATACTGTAGCATTATGTGGAGCTCATCATATACTGTTTCAAACATTATATGGGACCAATGATTCTGTATGGAGAAATAGATGGGCCTCGTCATGAGATGTAAAAAGTGAAGTATTTTTCTTTGTAGTATACCACTATTTCTCTGCTGTATCGGAGCAGCATGAGTTATCGTATGTGTTAAAGGGGCGCTCTTTCGCCCAGGGCACATGAAAACCTGGAGCCAGCCCTACCCCCCCCACAACTTTAGCCAAATAACCCCCATTTTTCAGTGTGTAACTAGTATTATGAAGTAAATAAAGGGTGACAAGCTTCAGTTATAAGAACTTATGCTTTTGGCATTCAAATGGGCACTGTAAGTGTGTTTCCTGTCCTCCTCTCACTGCCGACTTTTCTTCCCCATTGACTTACATTGGGTTTCGTGTTTCAGTCGGACCCCTGTCTTTTCCCTATAGTCGGACGATTTCGTTCGTCCCGACTTTTGTGAAAGTCGGGTTTCGCAAAACCCAACTCGACCCGAAAAAAGGCAAAGTCGCTCATCTCTAGTCTCTGCTGATTTTTTTTAGAAAAGACGTCCGCGTACTGCTGGTAGTGTCTGGGAAGCGCGGAGAGATCTGCGGGCACTTCCGTGGAGGCTACTTGAACGCTGCCCCTCATGCACCTTCCCTCACAGTCCTTGCTCCAACCCAGTATACTCCCCGAGGACCACTCTATATGAGGGGAGTGGCAACGGAGCCAGGGGACTCCAAAAAGCACCTGGTCAATGCCCTCTGGCATAATGAACAGGGACAACGTCTCGTGGTGAGATGGTTGGATTGAGAGCCCTAGGGGTGCTGTCTGGTGAGTAATCTGAGATGGTAAGGCTGATCCATTGACCACACTGACGGTCACGGGGCGAGGAAGTAGCACCACCGGAATTGCGTGCTTTTGGCGAAGGCTGAGGACATGAAGTTTCCTTCTGCCCCCGAGTCCACCGTGACCTCTACTTCCCAGGTGGAAGCAACGCTATCTAATGTCTCTCGGAATACCGGTTTGGGGGAGAAAGTTTCCATATCAGATAGACTCCCACCAACCACCACTGGGCGTGATCGTTTTTTCGACCGTTGCGGACACCTGTTAGCCGGATGACCAGAATGTCGACACCAGTAACAGCGAGTGGAGCTTCGTGCCGGGAGCGGTTTGGGACCGGTGCAAGACGCCTCCATGGGTTCAAGAGGTTTAGCGAAGGTGGGATCCAAGCTAACCTTCTGTCTGGATTGAGCACGTTCCAGCCCGCGCTCTGTGAAACGAAGATCAATGCGTGTGGAAATAGCAATCAGCTCCTCCAGACTTACGGGAATCTCCCTGGTAGCTAGGGCATCTTTGACATGCTCCGCCAAACCTCTCCAGAGCACAGGGACGAGTGTCTTATCTGGCCACTCATGCTCGGAAGCCAGTGTCCGGAAACGGACAGCATAATCGCTGACCGAGCGGGGCACCTGTGTTTGTTGTGAGTTCATTTTTCCCTTCACCATTGAGGTCTGATGAACTCCCTCCTCTGGTGAAGAAAGGTAGTGAGGCTGATTACGAAACACCTGGGCAGCTAGATGATGACTGGGTGGCTGGAATTGAGGACTGGATATAAGGCTGCCGACGCCCTTCTTCCTGGCTGTTGATTTTCCTGCTGGATTCTTGGAGACCAGTCTGATTCCTGCATCTCAAAGCTAAGTTTTTCTGCTCTTCTTTGTACTCTTCAGTTTTGTTTTTGTTTTGCCTTGTTTTTTGGGAGTTCTGCCATCCCCGGTCGAGGGTGAGCTGAACTCCATTTTTGTCTCTGATCTGTTCATATTTTGCTCTGTCTTCAGAATATACCTGAGTGCTGATATAGTCTTTTGAAGCCTAGCGACTTCAGGGCCTGTTTTTCCTATCAGTCGGTTGGCTCATTTTGATAGGGTTTTTGCGGATGGCAGACAGCAGCTTTCCTATCCTGTCCTATGTAGTTAGCTTGGGCCCCATCATTTGCTCAACCTATCTTTCTATCTGTGTTAGTGTTTTCATCTTGCTTCACCGTCATTATATGTTGGGGGCTGCCTATTGCTTTGGGGTCTGCTCTGGGGCAGTTTAGTTTATCCCCTTTCTGTCTTTAGGCTATATAGTTCTCCGGCTGTGATCGAGGGGTCTAGGGCACCGTAGGAACCCCCCACGGCTACTGCTAGTTGTTGTGGATAGGTTCAGGGGTCTGCAATCCGATAGCTGCCAACCTCTCTGGTTTTTCTGGACTTAGCTGGTATTTTGTTTTTTCCTCCTTCGGTGACTCATCATAACAGAATCACCAGCCATACCGCAGATCCTAGGGTACTCAATAGCAGGAGAGAATTGTTTAAAAAAAAAAAAAAAAAAAAAGTGTCAGAATTTTTTTATTTTTGTGTGCATATTTTTTCCTCTATATCTCTGAGGCCGTAGGGGGAATTTTTCTCTCAATGAAGATTAAGCAATTATCTGATCATGTGAAGCAGCTCGCTGCTGAAGTGCGGGGAATTTCCGCCTATCTTGCTCATTCACATGCTGCTGAACCAAAGATTCCTACTCTGATGTATTTTTGGGGGATCGGTCTAAATTCTTGAATTTCAAGAATAATTGTAAATTATTTTTTGCCTTGAAGCCTAACTCGTCGGGGAACTCCGTGCAGCAGGTTAAAATTGTCATCTCTTTGCTGCGCGGCGATCCCCAGGATTGGGCGTTTTCTTTGAAATCTGATGATCCTATTCTGAATAATGTGAACGCATTTTTTCAAGCCTTGGGGTTGTTATATGATGAACCTCATGCTATTGATCAGGCTGAAAAGACCCTGTTGGCATTAAGCCAGGGTCGGGATTCGGCAGAGTTGTACTGTCAAAAATTCCGAAAGTGGGCGGTCCTTACTACCTGTAATGATGGTGCCTTGGCAGCCCTCTTTCGGAAGGGTTTGTCAGAAACTGTAAAAGATACTATGGTGGGATTTCCTGTTCCCTCTGGTCTTGACGATTCTATGTCATTAGCCATTCAGGTGGATCGGCGTTTACGTGAACGCAAAACTACACGAGAGATGTTGCCACCTGTTGAAGAAATGTCTGAACCTATGCAATGTGATAGAGTTTTGTCTAGGGCGCAACGTCAGGAGTTCAGAAGGCGTAATAAGCTGTGTTTCTTTTGTGGAGATGCCTCGCATATTATTTCTGTCTGCCCTAAATGAGAGAAACGTTGTGCACACACGTTTTCTGTGGGTGGTGTTCAACCTAAGTTTCTTCTGGCAATTACTCTGATCTGCTCCCTGTCCACATTTTCCGCCAAGGCTTTTGTAGATTCAGGTGCAGTTCTGAACCTGATGGACTTGGATTTTGCTAAACGTTGTGGATTTCCTATGACACCTCTGCGGACGCCTATCCCTTTGAGGGGTATTGGTGCTACTCCTTTGACGAAGAATAAACCTCAGTTTTGGACCCAGGTGGTAATGCGGGTCGCCCCAGACCATCAAGAAAATTGCAGATTTTTGGTGTTGCATAATTTGCATGATACCATTGTTCTGGGGTTTCCCTGGTTGCAAATCCATAATCTAGTTCTGAATTGGAAATCTTTGTCTGTGGTGAGTTGGGGTTGTCGGTGTGCCCTTAGTGATGCTCCTGTTTTCTCCACCTCTCCCCAGTCGCATGATGTTCCTGACTATTTGGCTGACTTTTATGATGTATTTAGTGAGAATGAGTCTGTGTCTTTGCCTCCTCATAGGAGTTATGACTGTGCAATTGAGCTGAACCCGGGGTGTAAATTCCCCAAGGGTCGGCTTTTCAATTTATCTGTACCCGAGCAAGAGGCTATGCGATCCTATATTAAGGAGGCATTGGAGAAGGGTCATATTAAACCATCCTCTTCACCCTTAGGTGCTGGGTTTTTTTTCGTGGCTAAAAAGGATGGTTCATTAAGGCCTTGTATTGACTATCGTGCCCTCAACAAAATTACTGTTAAATATCAGTATCCGTTACCCCTGATTTCTGATCTATTCTCCAGAGTTAAAGGTGCTTGCTGGTTTACCAAGCTTGACCTCAGGGGGGCGTATAATCTTATTCGCATTAAGCATGGGGATGAATGGAAGACGGCGTTTAATACTCCGGAGGGACATTTTGAGTACATGGTGATGCCTTTTGGGCTCACTAATGCCCCTTCTGTCTTCTAGTGCTTCATGAACGATATATTCCGAGACTTTGTGGATAAATTTTTGATTATCTATCTGGATGATATTTTGATCTTCTCCAAGAATTGGGACTCTCATGTGGAACATGTTCGGACTGTGTTCCGGATTTTGAGGGAGAATTCCCTGTATGTCAAGGGATCGAAATGCCTTTTTGGGGTATAGAGGATTTCATTTTTGGGATTTATTTTGTCTCCGTCAACTATTGAAATGGACCCGGCCAAGGTACAGGCCATTTATGATTGGGTTCAGCCCACTTCTTTGAAGGCCCTCCGGAAGTTTTTGGGTTTTGCTAATTTTTATCGGAAATTTATAGCTAATTTTTCTGGTATTGCCAAGCCATTGATGGATTTGACTAGGAAGGGTGCTGATGTGATGAATTGGTCTCCGGAGGCTGTTTCTTCCTTTCAGGAGCTGAAGCAAAGATTCACTTCTGCTCCGGTTTTGCGGCAACCTGATGTCTCACTCCCGTTTCAGGTGGAGGTGGACGCTTCTGAGATTGGTGCAGGAGCGGTGTTGTCCCAAAAAGATCCTGTGACATCTAAAATGAATCCTTGTGCTTTCTTTTCCCGAAAGTTCTCCCCATCCGAACGTAACTGTGATGTGGGGAATCGGGAACTGTTGGCCATGAAATGGGCATTTGAGGAGTGGAGACATTGGTTGGAGGGAGCCAAACACCAAGTCGTGGTCCTTACTGACCACAAGAATTTGATTTACCTGGAGTCGGCCAAGCGCTTGAATCCTAGACAGGCTAGGTGGGCCTTGTTTTTCACACGTTTTGATTTTGTGGTCTCTTTTCTTCCGGGCACTAAGAATGTCAAGGCAGACGCCCTCTCTAGGAGTTTCCTTGCTGATTCTCCTGTTGTGACTAAGCCTGCTACCATCTTAGGCAAGGGGGTAGTTCTTTCTGCCATCTCGCCCGATTTGAGACGTGCTCTGGAAGAGTTTCAGGAGGACAAACCTGAGAGTTGTCCCAGTGGAAAGTTGTATGTTCCTGACCAGTGGAGGAAGAGAGTGATGTCTGAAGTTCATTGCTCTGCATTGGCTGGTCATCCAGGTATTTTTGGTACTAGAGATCTGGTGAGTCGGTCTTTTTGGTGGCCCGCCTTGTCTCATGATGTCAGGAATTTTGTGCAGTCCTGTGGGACTTGCTCCCGGTCTAAACCTTGTTCTCGCTCTAGTGGCTTGTTGATGCCTTTGCCGGTGCCCAGGAGGCCATGGACCCATATTTCAATGGATTTTATCTCTGATATGCCTGTCTCTCAGAGAATGACTGTTATTTGGGTGATTTGTGATAGATTCTCTAAGATGGTCCATCTTGTACCACTCCCTAAGTTGCCATCTTCCTCTGAGTTGGTGCCCTTGTTTTTGCAACAGGTGGTTCGCTTGCACGGGATTCCTGAGAACATTGTATCTGACAGAGGAGTTTAGTTTGTGTCTAGATTTTGGAGGACTTTCTGTTCCAAGCTGGGAATTCAGTTGTCCTTCTCCTCTGCGTTTCACCCTCAGACCAATGGGCAGACGGAGAGAACAAACCAGACTTTGGAGTCGTATTTGAGATGTTTTATTTCTGCCGATCAGGATGATTGGGTTTCATTTTTGCCCTTGGCCGAATTTGCTTTAAATAATAGAGCTAGTTCTGCCACTTTGATGTCACCTTTTTTTGTAACTTTGGTTTTCACCCTCGATTTTCTTCAGGGCAGGTGGAGCCTTCTGCCTGCCCAGGTGTTGACACTGTGGTGGAGAGAATGCACCAGATCTGGGACCAAGTAGTGGATAAGTTGTCTCTCTCCCAGGAAAAGGCCCAGCGGTTTTCCAACCGGCGTAGGACCGTTGGTCCCCAGTTTAAGGTGGGTGATATGGTTTGGTTGTCATCAAAAAATATCGCTATGAAGGTGGCTTCTCCTAAGTTTAAGCCTAGATTTATTGGACCTTACAAGATTTTGGAGATTATTAATCCGGTCTCTTTTCGGTTGGCTCTTCTTGTCACATTTAAAATTCATAATGTGTTTCATAAGTCCTTGTTGAAGAGGTTTGTTGAACCAGTAGTTCCTGTGGTGGCACCTCCTGACCCTATATTGGTTGAAGGTAACAAGGAATATGAGGTAGAGAAGATACTGGATTCCCGTCTGGCTAGACGGAGACTCCAGTATTTGGTTAAGTGGAAGGGTTATGGTCAGGAGGATAATTCCTGGGTCTCTGCCTCTGATATTCATGCCGAAAGATTGGTGTGTGCCTTTCATCGGGCTCACCCGGATCGCCCTGGTGGCATGGATGAGGGTTCGGTGACCCCTCCTCAAGGGGGAGGTACTGTTGTGAGTTCATTTTTCCCTTCACCATTGAGGTCTGATGAACTCCCTCCTCTGGTTAAGGAAGGTAGTGAGGCTGATTACGAAACACCTGGGCAGCTAGATGATGACTGGGTGGCTGGAAATGAGGACTGGATATAAGGCTGCCGTCGCCCTTCTTCCTGGCTGGTGATTTTCCTGCTGGATTCTTGGAGACCAGTCTGATTCCTGCATCTCAAAGCTAAGTTTTTCTGCTGTTCTTTGTACTCTTCAGTTTTGTTTTTGTTTTGCCTTGTTTTTTGGGAGTTCTGCCATCCCCGGTCGGGGGTGAGCTGAACTCCATTTTTGTCTCTGATCTGTTGATATTTTGCTCTGTCTTCAGAATATGCCTGAGTGCTGATATAGTCTTTTGAAGCCTAGCGACTTCAGGGCCTGTTTTTCCTATCAGTCGGTTGGCTCATTTTGATAGGGTTTTTGCGGATAGCAGACAGCAGCTTTCCTATCCTGTCCTATGTAGTTAGCTTGGGCTCCATCATTTGCTCAACCTATCTTTCTATCTGTGTTAGTGTTTTCATCTTACTTCACCGTCATTATATGTTGGGGGCTGCCTATTGCTTTGGGGTCTGCTCTGGGGCAGTTTAGTTTTTCCCCTTTCTGTCTTTAGGCTATATAGTTCTCCGGCTGTGATCGAGGGGTCTAGGGCACCGTAGGAACCCCCCACGGCTACTGCTAGTTGTTGTGGATAGGTTCAGGGGTCTGCAATCCGATAGCTGCCATCCTCTCTGGTTTTTCTGGACTTAGCTGGTATTTTGTTTTTTCCTCTTTCGGTGACTCATCATAACATGTGTTAATGCTAGTAACTGGAAACAATAAACCCCACCTTAGCCCACTCTGTAGGAAATTGCGCGGCCAGTAACTCAAGGTGGATAGAGCACTGGCTCACGAAACCCCTACAGGTGGCGCTGTCACCCGAAAATTTATCGGGCAACAATAGGCGGGATAATGTCGGCGTGGACATGGACACACGAGACAGCCTCTGCGACTGCCTGGGCAGCGGCCGCAATAAGCTTCACAGCTGAGGTGGGACTCTCGAGACCTGCAACCTGCCCTCCAGCTGCCGAATGTACTGCAGTAACTGCTGCTGGTCCGCCATTACTAGCCAGACCCTGGCGCTAGCATAAAGTTAGGGACGGCGGAACGCACTAAATAATAATAATAAGTGCGTTCACCGCCTGGGGTCCACCGTGCAGAGGTATTACACTGCTGCTAGGTAATGGCAGATGCCCAATATGGCGGTATAACGCACGCGGGTTGAACGTCACCCCGGTGTGCACTGGGCGCCCTCTGTTACTTCACAGAGGCGCCGTATCGTTAAACACAAATGCCGAGCCTTTTGAACTCACAGGTCTCAGCGGATTGCACGCAGCGACAGACGCTGCAGCTATTCGACAATTCCCGGTAGCAGGCTCACTGTCGGACGCTAGTACTGTGGATCGTATGCACTGGGGCCTGTAGCTTGCCACTGACTGGCGCTAACTCTATCACTAGTTCCCTATCCACACATGTAATATCAGAGGGAGGAGAATCTTAATGAGTCATTTGCAAGTCCATGCATCCGTCATCATTCACACAGTTAGCAACTAGAGTCTATACTAGTGCAAGGCCAAACAGCCATGCAAACCTTTTATAGCCGGGACCTTCCGGAAGCTTCCAGATCCCTGAGAAAGACCTGAGCATGTGACTCCCGATCCCCAATGGAAGATCGTCTCGTGAGCATGCTCAGTGGAGCGACGGAAGGACTTAGCCTTAGCCCCACAGAGCTGGTCTGAGCAGAGCGTCGGGAACGACGGGGCTGCGGAGCAGGCTCCTCTGCGGTCGCTGGAGAATGGGAGATCGCTGAATGCAAGGCCCTGGATTCCCGCTGTGCAGCTGCAGGAACCCGACGTGTTGTGAGTTCATTCTCTGGTCCACCAGTTGTGAGTTCTCCTTCCAGGCTCCCTCTGGTGGTAACAGGAGGTAGTGAGGCTGATTTAATCAGTAGAGATCTGCCACCTGATAATTAGGATGACGATTGGACCTCAGGAATCTCAGACTGGATTTAAGACAGCCGACGCCCTATTCTGGTGCTGGTTATTCTTTCTGGCTTGTCAGGTCTTGGTTTTCAGCTCTGTTCCAGTCATCTAAAGCTAAGTTTTTCTGCTAATGTTCACACTTGATTTTGTTGGTCTATTCAGTTTTTTGTGTGGTCAGCCAGCCCTGGCTGGGGCTGCACTGAATTTCCACTCTTATTTATTTGTATTTGCCAATTTGCTTTTTGTCCCTTATTCGATTGGCCTCTTTTTGCTCTGTCTCAGAATATTTCAGAGTGCTGATATAGTGGGAGAAGTCTAGTGACTTCAGGGTTAATTTTGCTATCAGAAGTGTTGGACATTATTTTTGTAGTGTTTTTTGCAGATTGCAGACAGTGTCTTTCCTTTCCTATCCTTTCTAGTTAGTTTGGGCCCCATCGTTTGCTCAGCCTATTTTCCTGCCTGTGTTTGTGCTTTCATCTTGCTTCACCGTCAATACATGTGTGGGGGCTGTCTTTCCTTTGGGGTCTGCTCTGGGGCAGTTAGTTTTCCCCTTTTCATGCTTCAGGCTTATTTAGTCCTCCAGCTATGACGAAGCGTCTAGGATCATCGTAGGTACGCTCCACGGCTGCTGCTAGTTTTGTGGCTAGGATCAGGGATCTGCAATCTGCATAGTTACCAACCTCTATGGTTTTCTGTGACTTAGCTTGTTTTGCTTTTTTCTCCTCGGTGACCCATTCATAGCAGAATAACCAGCCATACCGCAGATTCTAGGGTACTCAAAAGCAGGAAAAAGCAGTTAAAATAAAAAGTGTCAATTTTTTTTTTAAATATTTTTTTCCTCTTTTTTTCTGGGGCCATAGGAGGATTTTTTTTTCCTAATGGAGATTAAGCAATTGTCTGATCGTGTGGAGCAACTTGCTGCTGAAGTGCAAGGAATTTCCACTTACCTCATTCAGTCACATGCTGCTGGACCTAAGATCCCTACTCCTGATGTGTTTTCTGGGAATCGGTCTAAATTTCTGAATTTTAAGAATAATTGTAAATTATTTCTGGCCTTGAAGCCTAACTCATTGGGGAGCTCTGTGCAGCAGGTTAAAATTGTCATCTCCTTGCTGCGCGGCGATCCCCAGGATTGGGCTTTTTCTCTGACACCTGAAAATCCTATTCTGACTAATGTGGATGCATGTTTTCAAGCCTTGGGGATGTTGTATGATGAACCTAATGCTGTTGATAAAGCTGAGAGAACCCTGTTGGCATTAAACCAGGGTCAGGATTCTGCAGTTATACTGTCAAAAATTCCGAAAGTGGGCGGTCCTTACTACATGGAA
The DNA here is from genome assembly GCF_039654945.1 of Dendrobates tinctorius. Taxonomy (NCBI): domain Eukaryota; kingdom Metazoa; phylum Chordata; class Amphibia; order Anura; family Dendrobatidae; genus Dendrobates; species Dendrobates tinctorius. The sequence goes on from NW_027361771.1 coordinate 32,444,756, forward strand.
TGATAGCGCATTGGCAGCTCTCTTTCGGAAGGGTTTATCAGAGACCGTAAAAGATGTTATGGTGGGATTTCCTGTTCCCTCTGGTCTGGATGATTCTATGTCATTAGCCAATCAAGTTGATCGGCGTTTACGTGAACGTAAAACTACATGGGAGGCGCTGCCACCTTTTGAACAAACGTCTGAACCTATGCAATGTGATGGGGTTTTGTCTAGGGCACAACGTCAGGAGTTTAGAAGGCGTAATAAGCTGTGTTTTTTCTGTGGAGACTTCTCGCATACTATTTCTGTCTGTCCTAAACGAGAGAAACTTTTTGCACACACATTTGCTGTGGGCAGTGTACAACCTAAGTTTCTTTTGGCAATTACTCTGATCTGCTCCTTATCCACGTTTTCCACGAAGGCTTTTGTGGATTCAGGAGCAGCATTGAATCTGATGGATTTGGACTTTGCTAAACGTTGTGGTTTTTCCATGATGCCTCTGCGGATGCCTATTCCTTTGAGGGGTATTGATGCTACTCCTTTGGCGGAGAAAAAAACCTCAGTTTTGGACCCAGGTGACAAAGCGAGTTGCCCCAGACCACCAAGAAAATTGTAAATTTTTGGTGCTGCATAATTTGCATGATACTATTGTTCTGGGTTTTCCTTGGTTGCAAACTCATAATCCAGTTTTGGATTGGAAATCTGGGTCTGTGGTGAGTTGGGGTTGTCAGTGTGTTCTTAGGGACGCTCCTGAATTTTCCACCTCTCCTCAGTCTCATGATATTCCTGATTATCTAGCCGATTTTTCTGATGTATTTAGTGAGAGCAAGTCTGCGTCTTTGCCCCCTCATAGGAGTTATGACTGTGCAATTGAGTTGATGCCTGGGTGTAAATTTCCCAAGGGTCAGCTTTTCAACTTATCAGTACCCGAACATGATGCTATGCGATCCTATATTAAGGAGTCGATGGAGAAGGGTCATATTAGACCATCCTCGTCACCTTTAGGTGCTGGTTTTTTTGTGGCCAAGAAAGATGGTTCATTAAGACCGTGTATTGATTATCGTTCCCTTAACAAGATGACGGTTAAATATCAGTACCCGTTACCTCTGATGTCTGATTTATTCTCCAGAGTTAAGAGTGCTTGCTGGTTTACTAAGCTTGACCTCAGGGGGGCGTATAATCTTATTCGCATCAAGCATGGGGATGAATGGAAGACGGCGTTTAATACTCCGGAGGGACATTTTGAGTACCTGGTGATGCCTTTTGGGCTCACTAATGCCCCTTCTGTCTTCCAGTCCTTTATGAATGATATTTTCCGTGACTTTGTGGATAAGTTTTTGATCATCTATCTGGATGATATTTTGATCTTTTCTAGTGATTGGGATTCTCATGTGGAACACGTCCAGACTGTGTTCCAGATTTTGAGTTAGAATTCCCTGTTTGTTAAGGGATCGAAATGCCTCTTTGGTGTACAGAGGATTTCATTTTTTGGGATTTATCTTGTCTCCATCGACTATTGAAATGGACCCTGTCAATGTACCGGCCATTTATGATTGGGTTCAGCCTACTTCTTTGAAGGCCCTCCAGAAGTTTTTGGGTTTTGCTAATTTCTATCGTAAATTTATAGGTAATTTTTCTGGTATTGTCAAACCACTGACTGATCTGACCAAGAAGGGATGTGCTGAATTGGTCTCCTGAGGCTGTCTCAGCATTTCAGGAGCTTAAGCAGAGATTTACTTCAGCTCCAGTTTTACGGCAACCTGATGACTCACATCCATTTCAGGTGGAGGTAGATGCTTCTGAGATTGGTGCAGGAGCTGTTTTGTCCCAAAAAGACCCTGTGACTTCTAAGATGAATCCCTGTGCCTTCTTTTCTCGAAAGTTCTCCCCATCTGAACGCAACTATGACGTGGGGAATCGGGAATTGTTGGCCATGAAATGGGCATTTGAGGAGTGGAGACATTGGTTCGAGGGAGCTAGACATCAAGTTGTGGTCCTCACCGATCACAAGAATTTGATTTATCTGGAGTCGGCCAAACGCTTGAATCCTAGACAGGCTAGATGGGCCTTGTTTTTCACGCGTTTTAATTTTGTGGTCTCTTTTCTTCCGGGCACTAAGAATGTTAAAGCAGATGCCCTTTCTAGGAGTTTCTTTGCCAATTCTCTTAATGTGACCGAGCCTACTACCATCCTAGGTGAGGGGGTAGTTCTTTCTGCCATTTCGCCCGATTTGAGACGCGCCCTGGAGGAATTTCAGGAGGATAAACCTGAGCGTTGCCCTATGGGAAAATTGTATGTTCCTGACCAGTGGAGAAAGAGAGTGATGTCTGAAATTCATTGCTCCGCATTGGCTGGTCATCCATGTATTTTTGGTACCAGAGATTTGGTGAGTCGGTCTTTTTGGTGGCCTGCCATATCTCGTGACGTCAGGAATTTTGTACAGTCCTGTGGAACTTGTCCTCGGTCTAAACCCTGTTCTCATTCTAGTGGGTTGCTGATGCCCCTGCCGGTGCCCAAGAGGCCATCGACCCATATCTCAATGGATTTTATTTCTGATCTTCCTGTCTCTCAGAGAATGACTGTTATCTGGGTGATTTGTGATAGATTTTCGAAGATGGTCCATCTTGTACCACTCCCAAAGTTGCCATCTTCCGCTGAGTTGGTGCCCTTGTTTTTACAACAGGTGGTTCGGTTACATGGGATTCCTGAGAACATTGTGTCCGACAGAGGAGTCCAGTTTGTTTGCAGATTCTGGAAAGCCTTTTGTTCCAATCTGGGAATTCAGTTATCCTTCTCCTCCGCGTTTCATCCCCAGTGTCTTTCCTTTCCTATCCTTTCTAGTTAGTTTGGGCCCCATCATTTGCTCAGCCTATTTTCCTGCCTGTGTTTGTGCTTTCATCTTGTTTCACCATCGATACATGTGTGGGGGCTGTCTTTCCTTTGGGGTCTGCTCTGGGGCAGTTAGTTTTCCCCTTTTCATGCTTCAGGCTTATTTAGTCCTCTGGCTGTGACGAAGCGTCTAGTATCATCGTAGGTACGCTTCACGGCTGCTGCTAGTTGTGTGGTTAGGATCAGGGATCTGAAATCTGCATAGTTACCAACCTCTCTGGTTTTCTGTGACTTAGCTTGTTTTGCTCTTTTCTCCTCGGTGACCCATTCATAACACCGACACCTGACAGGGATCATTGGTATGGAAGTCAGGGCAAAGCCATCCAGTGCTTTGGTTTTGATCCCAGGCCTCTCTTAAAGGGATCCCCGGTACAGAAGTCAGGGCAAATCCACTCTGCGCTTTGGTACTGACCCCAGGCCTCTATTAAAGGGATCTCTGGTATGAAAGTTAGGGCAAGTCCCTCAGCTCTCTGATTCTCACCCCAGGCTTCTATTAAAGGGATTATTGGTATGGAAGTCAGGGCAAATCCACTCAGCGCTCTGGTTCTGATGCCAGGCTGACGGGATGATGTGGAATATTAGGGGTAGTAGTCCGGTGGCTCTGGCTGATGTGATGATGTGGGATATTAGCGGGAGTAGTCTGGTGGCTCTGGCTGACGGGATGATGTGGGATATTACGGTTAGTAGTCTGGTGGCTCTGGCTGATGGGATGATGTGGGATATTAGGTGGAGTAGTCTGGTGGCTCTGGCTGATGGGACGATGTGGGATATTAGGGGTAGTTGTCCAGTAGCTCTGGCTGACGGGATTGTGTGGCATATTATGGTGAATATGGCTATGCGGAGTGGGCGGGGCTATACACTCAGGTTTATATATATAGATACATTCATTATAATTTGTTATAACTAACCATAGTTAGTTACTATGCCCGGGCAGCGCCGGGCTCTTCAGCTAGTATATATATATAATTGGTTTGGCTTTCATCCGAAGGGTATGTGCACACGCTGCGGATCCCCTGCGGATTTGGCCCTGCGGATCCACAGCAGATTCTGCTGCGTTGTACAGTACCATTATAATCTATGCAAAACAAAAAACGCTGTGCACATGCTGCGGATTTTTCCACGCCGATTTGCTGCGGATTCAAATCCGAAGCATGTCAATTGTTTGTGCGGAATCCGCTGCGGTTTCACACCTTCTCCATTGTAGAGGTGTGAAACCGCAGGGCTAAACCGCAGGCTAATCCGCAGGTCTTTTGACCTGCAGATTTACCTGCGGATTTTGCAAAATCCACGCTGAAAAATCCGCAGTCCAATCCGCAGCGCGTGCACATAGCCGAAGTCATGTGGCAAGGCTGGTTAAAGAGTCGATAATGACTTTTAGGATTGCTATTTCCAATAGGTGACACTGGAGTTCTAGTTCTCTTCCTCTCTTTAGAGGTAATATGGATTACCAGAGGAGCATTGAACGGTCTCCTCATACTAGTATGCCAGACATGTCAGTTTCCACAAGGAGAAACGATACTCCTTGAATCCAACACTGGATCCAACATTGGATTTAAAGCAACATCTTTATCAACGATTTAGATGAAGGAATTGAGGGTAAACTGATTAAATTTGCTGATGACACAAAGCTAGGAGGGATAGCTAATACTAGAGAAGAGAGAGAGAGGATTCAAAAAGATTTAAATAAACTGGAGAAGTGGGCAGCAACTAACAGAATGGTTTTTAACAGGGAGAAATGCAAAGTACTACATCTGGGCAATAAAAATGAAAAAAGCAGATATAGAATGGGAGGAATAGGGCTAAGTGACAGCACATGTGAAAAAGACTTGGGTATACTAATAGATCACAGACTGAATATGAGTCAACAGTGTGATGCAGCAGCAAAAAAGGCAAATGCAATTCTAGGATGTATTAACAGAAGCATACAGTCTAGATCACGTGAAGTCATTATTTCCCTCTACTCCTCTTTGGTCAGACCTCATCTGGAATATTGTGTCCAGTTTTGGGCACCACATTTTATAAAAGACATCAACAAACTGGAGCAAGTTCAGAAAAGAGCGACCAGAATGGTGACCGGTCTGCAAACCCTGTCTTATGAGGAAAGGTTGCAGGATTTGGGAATGTTTAGTTTGCAAAAGAGAAGACTGAGAGGAGACTTAATAGCTGTCTACAAATATCTAAAGGGCTGTCACATTGTAGAAGGATCAACTTTATTCTCATTTGCACAAGGAAAGACTAGAAGCAATGGGATGAAACTGAATGGGAGGAGACACAGATTAGATATTAGAAAAAACTTTTTGACAGTTAGAGTGATCAATGAGTGGAACAGGCTGCCACGAGAAGTGGTGAGTTCTCCTTCAATGGAAGTCTTCAAACAGAGGCTGGACAGACATCTGACTGGGATGATTTAGCGAATCCTGCTTTGAGCAGGGGGTTGGACCAGATGGCCCAGGAGGTCCCTTCCAACTCTACGATTCTGTGATTCTATGATTCTATGATTCAACGGGCTTCGGTGGTGCAGCTCAAATTGCTTTCTTTAGCTAAGCATAGAATCAGTGAGTCTGAAACTGTATGTTGTGACAAAGTAGTAGACTTGTGAGAACTCTAGCAATGTGACAGATTATTTTACTCTATCAAGATCTAGTGATTTTTATATATATATATTTTTCATTGCACAGCCATATGAGGGCTTGTTTTATATATGACGAGTTGTAATTTTGAAAAACACCGTATTTTCCGAATTATAAGACCCGCTTTTGTCTCCCCAAATTTGGAGGGGAAAATGGTGGTGCGTCTTATAATGCAGATATACCTTACAAGCTGTGGTGGAGCAGGATCCCAGGATTGCTGCTGGAGGAGGCAAGAGTGGTACGTTGCTGCAGGCTCGAATGAGGGGATGTTCCAATGTGCGTCGCTGCGGGTGAAAATGGCTGCGGTGCTCTGTGGTGCGGGGGGCTCTGCCGGCATTTTGTGAAATCCTTGAGCCCCCCACACATCCATTACTGCGATACAGTGGCCTCGGAGAAAATGGCAGCTGGGGGCGACGCATGCTCAGATTGAGATCTCGGCACCCGAGGTCTCGTTGCCGAGACCTCAATATGTGCATGCGCCGCCCCTGGCGGCCATTTTCCCAGAGGCCACCGCATCACCGTAATGGATGTGCAGGGGGCTCCGGGCTTTCACAAAATGCCGTCAAAGCCCCCCACACCACAGCCATTTTTACCCCCAGCAGCGGATATCGCAACACCCCCTCATCCCAGCCTGCAGCAGCGCACCACTCTTGCCTCATCCAGCAGCAACCCTGGGATTCCGCTTCACCGCAGCCACCACCAGGGCTGGCGTTAGGGGCAGGCAGAAAAGGCAGCTGCCTGGGGCCCCCGCTCCCCCTGGGGCCCCCAGCTAGCAGCACATCATGCAGCCACTATGGGGCCCCCGTGAGGCGGGGGGCCCGCCTACCCCTAACGCCGACTCCCCCAGCCGCATTGAACTATACTGGCGTCTGCCGGTACAGTTCAAAGCATAGATGGAGGAGAGAGTGTCAGCTGACGCTTCCTCTCCCATCATTCCCCTCTCTGCCTCTGACATGGCGGGTGCGCGATGACGTGTGCCAAGCAGTGCAACCGCTGAGACAGGAGTCGGGAGCTGCGCGGACATGAGGAGAGATGAGGAGTGTGTTGTGTTTTTTTTAAATATAACAATGAGTAGTGGACTGTGGGGCCATTCTGGCGGGGAGAGATGTGGGCTGTGCTATGTACCATGTGGGCTGTGCTATATACCATGTGGGCTGTGCTATGTACCATGTGGGCTGTGCTATATACCATGTGGGCTATGGGGCTATGTTATATACAATGAGGCTGTGTTATATACTATGTGGGCAGTGTTATATACTATTGGGGGTATATTATATTCTGTGGGGGAGGCTGTGTTATATACTATGGAGGGTATATTCTATTCTATGGGGGAGGCTGTGTTATATACTATGGGGGGCTACATTATATTCTATAAGGGGCTACATTATATTCTATGGGGAGGTGGGCTGTATTATATTCTATGGGGGCTACATTATATTCTATGGGGGGCTCTATTAGATTTTATGAGGGAGGATTGCATCATACTCTTTGATGGGGCTACATTATATTCTATGGGGAGGTGAGCTGTATTTTATTCGGGGCTACATTATATTCTATGGGGGGACTGTATTATATTTATTATATTCTATGAAGGGTGATTGCATCATACTCTATGAAGGGCTACATTATACTGTATGAGGGGGGCTGCATTATATTCCATGGGGAGTTACATTATACTCTGTGGGGTGGTTGCATTATACTCTGCGGGATGGTTGCATTATACTTTGCATTATACTATATGTGGGCTGCATTATACTGTATCGAGGACTATGGGGAATACATTATACTATATGAAGAACTATGGGGTGCATTATACTATGGGAAGTGAATTGTACTGCATGGATGACTATGGTGGTGCATTATACTATACGGAGCACTATGAGGAGTGTATTATACTACGTGGAGGACTGAGCAGTGTATTTTAATATATGGAGGACTATAGGGAGTGTATTATACTATATGGAGGATTATGGGGCATATTATATTATATGGAGGATTATGGGGTGTGAATTTTACAATATGGAGGACTGAGGTGCACTTTATAAAATTTGGAGGACTATGGGGTGTAGACTGATCTAATAGTGATTGTTCTGTCCCCATCATTCTTTCTCAGACGGTGTAAAGAGGCCGGGAAACAAGCGTTGAACGATTTCAATATTGTCGATCACACTCATTTAGCGGCCTGAACTCAGCGCATGTAACTGCAACCGAAATGCTTCTGTGTGATGTGCAATATGTTAGCATTTGGAGCCCCATTTTAAACTTTGCCTAGGGTCCTACTTTGCCTAAAACCAGCGCTGGCCACCACCCCCCAGTAAGCAATAAGACACATAGATTATAAGAGGTACCACCATTTTATTAAAAAAGTTTTTTTCCTACTTTTCTCCTCAAAATTTGGGGTGTGTCTTAGAATCTGGTGCATCTTATAATCTGCAAAATATGGTATCATTCCCAGTTTGCAGTACATTATTTGGTAAAGGAAAAAAAATGGAAAATAAAATTTCAAGTGAGGAGAAAATGTGTTTTTTTTGTGCAATAAATATGACTGGGCAAAAATAATTCTCCAAGTTGGTACAATTATGGCCATACTAAACTTAAGGGTTTTTTGTAAAGATATAGCTTCTTGGCTAAAAAGAAAACATAGCTTTGTAGAAACCTGATTTAAACAAGCCATTATTTTCATAATGATTCTCTTTAAAGAGAACCTATCATTTACCATAAACTATTTTAATTTCTTACCTGGTGTATACATCACAGTTCTCCAGCATCTGGCGTTTTTCATTTGTTAATGCATCTCTCCACTCCTGAGCCTCCTCTGCTCCCTAAAATCGGACTTGTTAGTGCAACCTGGGACGATCCTCGTGAGAGGAGTTTTGAACCACACCCACTTGCACAATATGACTATTTAGTTATAGACACAGAAGACAGGACCACATCTCATGGATGGAGAACATGAACAAAAGAAAAAATTCTGCATTTGCACTAGAAAAGCTATTTTCGGGAGTCTTTAACTAGTCCTTCTCACCTTCTATTCCAGAATGCTGCTTGCTGCCCTCCAATACAACATGGTCTGGGGGGCAACTGCTGGATGTTGCGATGACATCTTGTCAGTCCTACACACTGACGTGACCTAATGTAATAGGAAGCTACATCATTGCTTCAAATAGAAATGCGTGAAAGACCCTAGAAACATTGCCCACCAAGGACAACATCTGCAAGGAGTTTGTATGTTCTCCCCGTGTTTGCGTGGGTTTCCTCCGGGCACTCCGGTTTCCTCCCACACTCCAAAGACATACTGATAGGGAATTTAGATTGTGAGCCCCATCGGGGACAGTGATGAAAATGTGTGCAAACTGTAAAGCGCTGCGGAATATGTTAGCGCTATATAAAAATAAAGATTATTATTATTATTATTATTATTGTACAGGCCTAAGATTTCAGCCAGTAATATATATGCACACATATACACGCCTATACACACTTATACACTCATATACACACCTCTAAACATATATACACACCTATACACTCATATACACACCTATATACTCCTATACACACCTATACATATCTATAAACACATATACACTCATATACACTCCTATACAGTCATATACACTCATCTACACATCTATACACTCATACAACTTTTTCCGGCTCCTGATTGTCCATGTAATTGCATTTGCTTTCTGTGGTATGTTCTGCTTACCCATCATTTGGTATCCATAATTTATTCCATTCCTCTTGTCTTTTCCATGCATATCTCCGAGTGGTCAGTGAAACCCCTCTCCCCCTTTTTATGACCTTGCTTAACTATGAACATGTGGTCTGGCCAAACATGCCCACATCCCCTCACAGCTGTGAGCCCTTAGGTGCACATATATTCAAAGACATGAGTCTGACCAGACGTGGTCTGCCATCTTTCAAATTCCATCTTTCAAACTACAGATTTCTAATTACACTACTCTAATTAGATTACAATTGGCTGGAATTGAGATCGGATGCCATGTCGCGTTTGGAAAGCCCCTGATGTACCTAAACAGTGGAAACCCCAAATTATAACTCCAACCCTAACCCTAATCCCAGCCCTAACCGTAACCCTAACACACCCCTAACCCTAATCCCTAACCCTAATTTCAACCCTAACCCCAACTCTAGCTCCAACCCTAACCCTAACTTTAGCCCTATCCCTAACTTTAGCCCCAACCCTAACCCAAATGGGAAAATGGAAATAAATACTTTTTTTATTTTATTATTTTTCCCTAATTAAGGGGGTAATAAAAGGGGGTTTGATTTGCTATTTATAGCTGGTTTTTATGTTTGGCATCTGTCACATGCTAAAAGATGCTTTTATTGGAAAAAATAGTTTTTGCATTACCATATTTTGAGAGCTGTAATTTTTTCTTATTTTGGCCCACAGAGTCATGTGAGGTCTTGTTTTTTGCAGGACAAGCTGATGTTTTTATTGGTACAATGTTCGGGCACGTGACATTTTTTGATCGCTTTCTATTCCCATTTTAGGGAGACAGAATGAACAAAAACCAGCAACTCATGAATTTCTTGTTGGGGGGGCATTTATACCGTTCCACGTGTGGTAAAATTGATAAAGCGTTTTTACTCTTCAGGTCAGTGCGATTACAGCTATACCTCATTTATATTTTTTTATGTTTTGGCGCTTTTATACAATAAAAACTATTTTATATAAAAAAATAATTATTTTTGCATCGCTTTATTCTGAGAGCTATAAGTTTTTTATTTTTCCAGTAATGGAGCTTTGTGGTGGCTTGTTTTTTTGCGTGACAAGATGACGTTTTTAGTGGTACCGTGATTATTTATATCCGTCTTTTTGATCACGTGTTATTCCACTTTTTGTTTGGCGGTATGATGATAAAGCATTGTTTTTTGTCTTTTTTTATGGGGTTCACTAAAGGGGTTAACTAGTGGGACAGTTCTGTAGGGCAGGTCATTATAGATGCAGGGATACCAAATATGTGTACTTTTATTGTTTAGATTTTTTTATTCAAATATTTATTTATAGAATAAATATTGATTTTTTAATTATTACTTTTTATTATTTTTTTAAATATTTTTACAATTATTTAAAAAAATCTTTTTATATTTAATTCTTACTTTTACACCCTGTACCACTATGGGGCACACATTTTCTACAGCTGCTCGCTTCTATAGCATGCAGATCTGCATGCTATAGAAGCTGTAATCGCCGCAGGGATTTTACACTAACCTGAGAGACTTCACTGCGTATGTCAGGAAGTCTCTCAGGTCTGGAACCCCAGATGTCATCATGACGACATTGGGTCTCCATGACAGCGATCGGGACCCTGCGTCATGCTGTAGGGTCTCTGGTCCAAAGGCAGAGGGGTTGTCAGAGCTGAAAGCCCTTCTACCTGCTTCCGGAATGCTGCGATCATGTTTGATCGCAGTGTTATGGGGGTTGAAGAGCCGGGAGTGGTCCGTGACCGCTCCTGGCACTTAGTGGTGGGTGTAAGCTTTGAGAATCAGCTGACACCCGGCTGCGTTCACCTGTGGCTGATCGGTATGACGTACTATCCTGTCCATGGTCATACGCGCCCGGGTCACCTGGACGGAATAGTACGTCAGATGTCAGAAAGGGGATAAAAGTGAAAGCTGAGCTGTGATTGGTTGCTATGAGCAACAGTTTTCCCACTCCATAACACCTCAGCACACACTGACCGGGTGGGAGAAATCTAGCATCCCCGGGAACATAAGCTCCCAGCCATTTTCTGCCTCCCAGAAAGGAGCAAAGAGCACATGACAGAAATGAATCACCCCCTCCTCTATTATTGCCGTGCTCTATTGGTACAAGCGTAGAAAATCGCATTATCAGCGGCCACACATAGAGCCGCACTGCCAGGTTACATAACAGCACATCTCCAGGAACTCCCTACTCAGTGCCAGTAGTCTATACATTATACAGGTGATACTGCAAATACTGTATATGTAAGAAGATGAGCCAGAACAGAGTCGGCGATTCTATATGCTTTTTAGGGCCGGAACTAACGGAACTGTCACCACTGTTGCCGGGGGGCGATTGGTCTGGGTGGAACGGTCCTGAGCACCTAACCAAAGGGGGCGTGGGGGAGATAAAAGGACTGAGCACGGGAAAACAAGGGATTTGGCAGGAAGGTGACAAGGGAGAAGGGTGTAGGTTGACTCCCTCCCCACTACTCCGATGACGAACCTCACATACGCTAATACCTTGCAGACCGACTCAGTCTCTCAGGACGTACTTACTTCACTGACCCCAGGTGTTCCCGCATCGGTCCGATATACATCATGCATTGGAAAAGGCAATCTTAATCCTTCCGATCTTAGCTGGCCCATGAGAGGTTTGTACATCCCGCGGCCTGTCAACCTGTGTGCTCCCCGTGTACTGCGACAATCCAGAGGAACCAACAAAAGGGACTGTTTCCAAGGCAAGCAAGCTCGGATACCTTGGCACGGTCAGGAGACAGTGCATTTCGTTCCTGCGCAGCAGAGCCAGAGACTTTGTCCATGGATTGCGACGCCTGCGGGAGCTATTCCAACCTCTCCCCAACAAGAACTTCAACCGATAAGTTGCCTCTCTCATACACCCCTTTTTCCTCCGAATATTGCGTTTTTGTGCAAATTCTGTTGTGCTCCGTGTTCCTCTGCATTACGTGGTTGTTTTCATCTCCCTGCATAGAGTTTTCCTTGTACGCAATTAACCTGTTTAAAGTAAACACTGTTAACCCCTTCTCTGCCTCCTGCTCTTCACTGCATTCAACAAACCTCAATTCCAGTTCCATTACATATATACATACATATATACACAGCAGTATCACCTATATATAATGAGTATACATCTGTAGCAATACATAGATATATACACAGCAGTATCACCTATATATGAGTATACATCTGTAGCAGTATTGTCTATATAATGTACTGTATATAGACTGCTGGCTGCTACTGCTGTATATGATCACAGTATCACCTATTGTAAAATATCAGTATTTCTATAATAAAAAATAATATAGATTAATTCTCTCATACAGAATCTATTTAACAGGCTTTGCTTACTTTAGAGAAGTGACTGACTTATTCTGAGTGCCTTGGCTCACACAGCTGTTTCTCTTGTCAAATGTCTATAGGTCACTTGTCAAAGCTGTCAAAATGTGACTATTTAGAGATAATGAATGGTTCTAAAGATCTCAGACTTTAGGCTTAAATATCTCAGACTAAGGTAATGCATAAATAACTGTATGCATATTGTTAAAATAACAAGGGTTCACTTAATATGGAAGAAGTTATGAACATAGTGGCAAGCCACCATATGTGGTTGTAGTTTATAGGTCAGAATAGTATATAAAGCCGGCCTAACTCTTGTTCAGGAGATCTCATATCCCTTGAGACTCTCGAACACCCGGACAACACAGCTGCTCAAGACTATATGTAAGAACAATGCTCGTTTTCTCTTCAAATAATTACTGCATGTCATGAACTTACTTTTCTTCATTTTTTTGTAATCACTTTTTGAAATGAACAATTAAAAACAAGATTTATTTTATCCTCAATTCAACATTGCCTTTACTTTTGATTCTCAACCGTGCAAGAAGATATATATATATATATTTTTCTACATTTTGGCGAGCCTGAGCCAGCTTGATCTTTTGTGCTGATTTTGGTTGGCATTCCTTCCTCGATTGTGCAAGGGGGGAGCACGAACTCTGCTAAAAACCACCTGTTGTACAAGCCTCCTCAGGAATTCCACTATTTCACGGCACAAGGATCACACTGAACCTGGAGACGACGGGTGAGGATCGTAAAGAGCTGCATGCGTCTTATCCAGACGGAGATCTGAGGATTGCATAAGGACACAGAGGACCATCCATTGACGGGAAAGACTCTCAATAGGTGAGAAAAAAATATAATGGATTTTATACATGATTATGCTAAGAAAAGTAACATAGATTTCAAGTTTGTTCATAATCATACGGATGCCCAATTATGGTCTAGTTTGTATAATCAATGTGAGGCAGAAAATGTTAAAATTGACAAAAGGTTTTTCTCAGTAAGAAAATTACAAAGGAAACTTCAGAATGTTATGCAGCTAGTTCATGTGTATAATAGCTTAGTCTTTGAGAAAACTGAACCTAACACCTATAAAACATGCATTGTCACACAAGACATTAATCACACTGACACACCAGGTGACACACAAGAGTCTGACGGGGATTACTTTGATTGTCCAAATTGTTTGATTTTGTCAGAGCACATAGAACAATTGGAAGATCAAATAGATACCAGGACAGAGTTATTGTCTAAATTACGACAAGACATAAAAAGGGTTTCTGCTAACACAAGATCAACAGGTAAACAGGAGGACACTGCTGCGTCTTCATTTGTACCAAATATGCAAGATCCAGATGCTTCAGTAGAGGAATTAGAGGCAGTAGAATTACAACGGAAAAAATTACATGACAGAGCAGCACGCATTAATCTGAAAATACACGATCAGCTAATGAAAATTGTAAAAGACATTCCAAATTACAATGATAAGATGGATGCCTTTTATAATGCGGACACTTTTGAATCAAACACAGACAAATACAATCTGAATGATGAGCAAAAGAATAAAATATTCAAAGTTTGGTTACCTTCACATATGGGAAAAAGATTACAGACCACACCCAGATTAAATGATGAGAATGAAATGGCACATAGTACAAAAGAAGACAGACTTAGACAATTAGTATTGTTTACAACTGGAGAAGACATGCCTACAGTTGATGTTTTAGGGAGTTTACAAACAAATATTTCTGAAGATCCTTTCTCTTTTTTGGTAAAGTTTGAACAGGCCTATAGGATGGTAATGGATCTCGGGCCTCACGAAGAGCCAACATCCATGATCAAATTTTTTGTAAAGAAGTTCAAGTACTTAGATCCTGCCTCAGTGCAATTGGCTAACACTCAGCCATCATTGCAAGAAGCAACAGTTTTTATTGACAGAATAAGGAGATCCATGAAACAAAATCAGGTCAAGGCTAAAATAGCGGTAGTTCATGAGAAGGAAGACAGTCAACTGAAACCTAGAGCCACAGTATTCTCCAAGAGTAGGGATTACATTGAGCATAGAGGTAAAAATACTACACAAAGGAACAATATCCATTGTTATTTTTGTGGTATACCTGGACACTTGAAGTGGCAGTGCAGGAAATTTTTGAGAGCAGAATCAGAGATGGGTACACAAGGAACAGGTAAGCTTGGAAGGGAAAATGGACTCATGCCAAAATCATACACCACACCTTCCGCACCTGCATTACAATTATCTGCACCTGCTCATACTGCCAACAGACAAACACAGTCACCATATGCACCATTAATCAGACAGATCAGAGAAATGACAGTGAAGGAAACAGAGTCAAGGGATAGAATTCCAAGGTCTTTTAAAAAGGACACTGGTCTTCTCCCATCTCCTTCATCTTTCTGACAATCACAGACTATTCCTGTACCACATCCATTGGAATTTGTGACTTGAGTTACATTGGATGACTGTGGAAGACCATTTATCAAAGTAAGTTTAGCAGGCCAGAATGTTGTATTTCTTATTGACACAGGAGCTCAGTTAAGTGTTACAAACCTTGATTTGAAGCTAAACCCAGATTCACCAGTTTGTACAATTGTCGGTTTCAGTGGAAAAGGTGGAACTAAAGCAACCTTAGTTTCCAATGTGATTTTGGAAATACCTAGTTCTTTCAAAACAGAAATTGACATCTGGTATTGTCGTGATTCTGAAAATATACTTGGCACAGATTTTATGCAGAAATTCGGATGGGTAGTTGACCTAGGAAATCAAGTGATCTGGAAAGATTCCAATGGTTGTAAACCGGTAGTCATTGATCCTAATGATTATAGCCATGTTGGAAGTATTTGCTTGAATGATGTGGTGTCATCTGACCATTTGTGGCCTGACACTAATGATGACGAGGTATTGACAGAAATTGTACAGCTTTTTCCTTCTCTTTGGGCTCAGTTCAGGAATGAGGTTGGAACAATGAAGGACGTTATCGTGAATGTGGAGGGGCGTGATCCCCCGCCACAGTGATCCCCCGCCACAGCGTCAGTATAAATTGCCTCCAGAATCAATTGACTCTATGTCAAAGATCATACAGGAATTGTTAGATCAAGGTGTTATCCGAAAGGCTAATTCTGTAAGTAACAATCCTTTGTGGTGTGTTTTGAAATCTGATGGTTCTTATCGAATGATATTGGATTTACGGATGTTCAATAAGCATACACCCAATGTCGCGCCAATTGTGGCAGATACTCATGACATGATGGCAAGGTTAAATGCAAAGGCCAAATACTTCTCTGTACTGGACATTAGCAATGGTTTTTTCAGTATACCTCTTGAAAAGAGTTGTCAGTATAAGTTTGCATTTACTTTCTTGGACGAGCAATATCTGTTTTGCAGGTTACCTCAAGGAGCACATTTGTCACCTAGTGTTTTTCATCAGGCATTGGCAAAGGTATTATCCAGATTTTCGAGGCCTGATTGCATTCTGCAATATGTGGATGATATTTTATTGTCTACAGAGGATAAAGAGACACATGTTTCTCTTCTGACAGAATTGTTTGAGTTGCTGCATGATGCAGGGTTGAAATTGAACACCAAAAAGGTCAAATTAATGCAGACTGAGGTCAGATTTTTAGGGGTGCTGTTGAGTCCAGGAAAAAGGCAGCCACTGCAGGAAAGAATTGAGGCAATTGCTTCCCTACCAATTCCGACATCACACAAGGCATTGAGACATTTTTTAGGTCTTATGAATTATTCAAGGGATTTCATTGAGAATTTTGCAGATAAGGCCAGACCTTTATATGATCTTTTGAAAGGTGAAAACAGTGATTACTTTGGTCCTTGGGGTGATGAACAGCAAACCTCATTTGAACAATTGAAAATGAATTTACAAAATGCACCTGCTTTGTCCACAGTAGATCCTTCGGCTCCATTTGCTTTGCAAGTGCATACATCAGGAACATCTGTTTCTGCTGTATTGCTGCAATTACAGGGAGAAGAGTGGAGAATTTTGGGCTATTTTTCAAAACTTCTCTCACCTGTTGAAAAAGGTTTTGAGACCTGTGCAAGACACTTGGTAGGTGTGTACTTTGCAGTCAAAGCAACCGAACATATTGTCGGGTTCAACAAAATCATTTTGCAAACTCCTCACTCTACACTAAAACTTCTCTTTGAGAATAATATCCCAGGTGTGTCACATCAGAGATTTGCTCATTGGTTATTGTCATTGTCTCCCAAACAAATTGAGGTAGATTACAAGGCCAAATATGTTCTTCCTCAGCTGATGCAATATGAAGGACAAACTCATGATTGTTTACAGTCTTTTCAGGATCCAAGTCCATCACTTTTCAGACGGAAAGCAGAGGTGACAGACGAACCAATTTTTGTAGATGGTTCCAGATTCTATTCAGATGGGCACTATTATTCAGGATATGCCATTTTTTTATCCCAAAAGAGGACAGGTTGTGAAGCACAAATTATCGAGTCATTTTTCAGCTCAAAGAGCAGAGCTAGAAGCAGTAAAAATGGTACTACAGCTGAATGAAGCAGATGATCAGTGTCCCATTGTGATCTACAGTGATAGCTCTTATGTTGTAAGATCACTGACAGATTACTTGTCAGTTTGGGAAAAAAGAGGTTATGTAGATTCATCTAATAAGACTCTTGTTCACAGTGACACACTGAAGACAATTTTCAGGATAGCATCAAAAAACCCTAATGGTTTTGTTATTGTCAAGGTTCCGGCCCATAAAAAATCTGATGATGAATTATCTGTTGGAAATGCAACCGCAGATATGCTAGCCAAAGAGGCAGCCCTGACAGGAGAAGAGGTGTTTGAACCTGAACCTCTCGAGGTTTCAGCAGTTCAAAGAACAGACACGCATATCCCTTCTTTTGCGGAAGAACAAGAAAAAGACTCATCTCTTGTTGCTTCCCGGGTTGATCCAAAACCTCCCTTTGTTTGTGAAAACGGGGTTTTGTGTCATGACTTAAACGGGGAGTTGCGTCCTGTTGTCCCAAGACATCTGCAGGTTGAGTTCACAAAATACAATCATGAAAGTTTGGGTCATTTGGGCCAACAAAAATTGTTAGGCATTCTCAGAGAGAAATTTTACTGGGAAAAGATGGAAGAGACAGTGCAAAGTGTTGTTCAATCATGTCTCATTTGTGCCCAAATTAATCCAAGACCAAAAGGACAGAAACCGCCACTACTCCGAATCGCACCTGCAGATGGTCCATGGTCTACGTTACAAATCGACTACATTGGACCGTTACCATCAGGTAAAAATGGTCTCAGGTATGCATTGGTTGTAGTAGATGTTTTTTCTAAGTGGGTTGAAATTTTACCTGTCAGGAAAGATGATGCTTTGTCTACAGCTAGAGCATTAGTTAATCATGT
Organism: Dendrobates tinctorius; assembly: GCF_039654945.1. NCBI lineage: Eukaryota > Metazoa > Chordata > Amphibia > Anura > Dendrobatidae > Dendrobates > Dendrobates tinctorius. Next base: position 32,462,733 of record NW_027361771.1, read on the forward strand.
CTTTTGTACTTGGGGGATCCCAAGAATGATCACCTCTGATCGAGGAAGTCACTTTACAGGAAAAATCATGCAAGCCGTTTGTGCTATTCTAGGGGTACGACAGCAGTTTCATGTACCCTACCATCCACAGTCTGCTGGTATTGTGGAAAGGATGAATAGAACAATAAAATCCAGAATTGCCAAGATGTTATTGGACAAAGGCAATACTTGGGTTGATGCAGTACCTTTTGTACTGTTGAGTGTAAGAGGAACAACTTCTGCCACAACTCAGTTTACTCCTTTTGAACTGATGACAGGAAGAAAAATGCCATTGATTTTTCCTCATGAACCATTTTTGTCTACACCACAAAAAGATGCTGTTGCAAGGTCCAAATGGTTGCAATTGTTGCAGGAAAATTTGAAAATGATTCTTCCACATGCTGCATCAAGAATGCAGAGAATGGAGCCACCATATGTATCCAAATTCAAGAAAGGGGCTCTAGTGATGATTAAAACTTTCAGGAAGAATGGACCATGGGAAAGTAATTGGGAAGGTCCCTTTGAAATTATCGAAACCATGGGACAAGTGATGATTCTTGTGCAACGAGCATCTAAGGTGGTTAAAAATACCCGCAGACAACAAAAATTGTGGGTACATGTTGATCAATGCAAACTGTATATTGCAAAATAATGATACTGCATTTCTTTTAGGAAGAAATGGATTCCAATAAGAACTGGAATATGAAACTCCACGTCCTTGACGGAAGGGATTCAACACCAATCCTTCAGGAGAAAAAGACATTTCCTAGGAAAAGCTACTATCTGATGGGAATCACATTTCTGCTGTTTTGTACTGTTTCAACTGTGATCTACGCTGAAGATATTTCACACCATGGAACAAATACTAGTGAAGTGAAGGAACTTTTCAAAGGAACTTTACATCCAAGGAAACCAAGAGGAACGAATCTACAAAGCTTAATAGATGAGGACATACCGGACGATTCAGTAGATATTACTGGAAACATTTGCATGGGTTTTGGTGCAAAATGCTGTATTGAGCTACACTTCATACATGACACTGACATAATATTACACGCAGCCACAGGACCTAAGACGAAGTTCACACAGTTACAAGGAGATTATATACACAATAATAAGACAGGCACATGGGAATGTAGTCCTACAGATGTGTTATTCTGGAATATAGAGATAAGAGGTGAAGAGAAAGCTGTGTGGTCAGGCGACATTACAAATGATATGATCGCAAAAGGGAAAGTTGAAACATCCAAAACAGATGCTTGGTTAAAGACACAACTATTTGGGAAAGTTTTAGATCCTTCATTTCTTTCTATTACAGAAGGAGACGAGGATTGGGTAAAAACATGGAATTTTCAGATAACCAGAGAACCAGTACAAGTACAGGTATCTGTAGTTTTTACAGTTTCAAATACTATAGCTCCAGAAGTAAGGGTTACACCACAAGCAGTATATAGTCAAGAAAATATGTCTCCTTTATTATTAAAATGCAGCACGAGGTTAGAGCTACCTTCAGAATCTTTGTTAATATGGACCAAAGATAAATCATTTTTGGGAAGTTTTTCAAATGGTCCAACAAATGTTATACACAGAGGTCAATCCGGTAACGTGAGATGATTAAATAAGGATTTTATTTTTTCTGTAGATAATCCATCTCCTAAGGATTCTGGACTTTACCAATGTTGCATTTTAACGAAATATAACTACAAACAATGTAGAGATGTAAAGGTAAATATATGGTCAGCAGTAGATAATGTATGCACACAGACAAGATTTCAACCATCTACTCCTTTTCAGATCAATCAGTTCCAAACTAAACCTCTGTTACGAGATGGAGTGTTTCTGACCATGGTATGGACCTTTAACATGTCTAACTGGAAAATCTCTTCTAGATATCCCCAGTGTCAACCACATCTCACTAACATGGAGATGGGAATAGAACAATGGTTTGGGAAAAGAACTTCAACACAGGTTAGAAGTAAGAGGGGAGTGTTTGAAGGTATTTTGGGGGGATTAGGAACAGTAGGAAGTTTAATTAACACTATGGACATTCATACACTTAAATCAGATCTGGAAAATATTGGGTATATTGGAGGAAAAGGGGTAAAGATTCAGAAAAGCTTGAATCAAGTCCTTGAAAAGATGGTTTTGAACATTGCTACTGTATTGGGATCTTCTGTATCACATCTTCAAGATGCTACTTTAGCTTTAATGGAAAGTGAACAGGAATCTCAAGTGGCCAAAACATGTCTAGAAATTCAGATTGAATATTCCACCAATCTGAAAATGATTGCACAAGCCTTACAAAGTGGAATTACCCCTTTAGGGCTAATAAGAAATTTGCCCATAGAATATAACTTTGCGTTAAACCATACAGATTTGTGGGTAAATAAGTGGTTAGGATGTGAACAGAACATTTGTGTAGGAACATCACTGATTCCAGTGTCAGGAAGAGAAGAATATATCAAATAATTATTATGTGTAAAATTAGGAGAATTTATAAGAATATAAAGATAGAAATGAAAAAGGAAGATGATATTTTAAGAGAGATGTTAAAACGAAAAAATATAACTCTCTGATCTAATTTTTGTTTTTACAATAAGTTTGAAAATTCAGATGACATTCAGGGCAGATGTTGATACAAGGTTTTCAGAATAAAGAATGAATGTAATACGAATGGTGAGAGAATGAGTTAGGATTGATTATGATATGTCTCAAATCATAATCAGGGGGGACTGTAAAATATCAGTATTTCTATAATAAAAAATAATATAGATTAATTCTCTCATACAGAATCTATTTAACAGGCTTTGCTTACTTTAGAGAAGTGACTGACTTATTCTGAGTGCCTTGGCTCACACAGCTGTTTCTCTTGTCAAATGTCTATAGGTCACTTGTCAAAGCTGTCAAAATGTGACTATTTAGAGATAATGAATGGTTCTAAAGATCTCAGACTTTAGGCTTAAATATCTCAGACTAAGGTAATGCATAAATAACTGTATGCATATTGTTAAAATAACTAGGGTTCACTTAATATGGAAGAAGTTATGAACATAGTGGCAAGCCACCATATGTGGTTGTAGTTTATAGGTCAGAATAGTATATAAAGCCGGCCTAACTCTTGTTCAGGAGATCTCATATCCCTTGAGACTCTCGAACACCCGGACAACACAGCTGCTCAAGACTATATGTAAGAACAATGCTCGTTTTCTCTTCAAATAATTACTGCATGTCATGAACTTACTTTTCTTCATTTTTTTGTAATCACTTTTTGAAATGAACAATTAAAAACAAGATTTATTTTATCCTCAATTCAACATTGCCTTTACTTTTGATTCTCAACCGTGCAAGAAGATATATATATATATATTTTTCTACACCTATATAATGTACTAGCTGAAGAGCCCAGCGTTGCCTGGGCATAGTAAACTGTGGTTAGTTCTAACAAATAATAATGATTATATTGCACATAAAAACCGTGCATCTAATCCTATCCTGTGTGATACAGACTGCTGAGCCATGTATCTAATCCTATTCTATGTGATACTGTCTGCTGAGCCGTGTATCTAATACTATTCTGTGTGATACTGACTGCTGAGCTGCGTATCTAATCCTATCCTGTGTGATACTGTCTTCTGAGCCGTGTATCTATTCCTGTCCTGTGTGATACTGACTGCTGAGCTGTGTATCTAATCCTATCCTGTGTGATACTGACTGCTGAGCTGTGTATCTAATCCTATCCTGTGTGATACAGTCTGCTCAGCTGTGTATCTAACCCTATCCTATGTGATACTGACTGCTGAGCTGTGTCTACTCCTCTCCTTTGTGATACTGTCTGCTGAGCTATGTATCTAATCCTATCCTGTGTGATACTGACTGCTGAGCTGCGTATTTAATCCTATCCTGTGTGATACTGCCTGCTGAGCCGTGTATCTATTCCTATCCTGTGTGATACTGCCTGCTGAGCTGTGTATCTAATCCTATCCTGTGTGATACTGCCTGCTGAGCCGTGTATATATTCCTATCCTGTGTGATACTGACTGCTGAGCTGTGTATCTAATCCTATCCTATGTGATACCGACTGCTGAGCTGTGCATCTAATCCTATCCTGTGTGATACAGTCTGCTCAGCTGTGTATCTAATCCTATCCTGTGTGATACAGTCTGCTGAGCTGTGTATCTAATCCTATCCTGTGTGATACAGTCTGCTCAGCTGTGTATCTAATCCTATCTTGTGTGATACAGTCTGCTGAACCGTGTATCTAATCCTACCCTGTGTGATGCTGGGCTCCCCCTGCAGTCTGTGTCAGAGGATGGTCTGTGTTGGCACTGTAATAAATTGTGTTATTTCCAGCTTTACAGAAGGACGATAACACCATAGAAATGAAAAGAATAATAGGCCTCAGTTACCACAACTGTCTACAAAGAAAACTTCCTGATGGCAACAATCACAGCTCATTTTTCATCTTTTAAACAGCTCTGGGACAGCGTGGCAAGTTTTGAGTGGCGACTTTTGTGTTTCGACTTTTATGTGTCGAGGTTGGTGTATGTGTGGTGAAATGTGTGCTGAGGGTGGTATATGTGTTGAAGCACGTGGTAGTGTGTGGCGCATTTTGTGTGTGTGTTCATATCCCCGTGTTTGGCGAGTATCCCATGTCAGGGCCCCACCTTAGCAACTGTACGGTATATACTCTTTGGCGCCATCGCTCTCATTCTTTAAGTCCCCCTTGTTCATATCTGGCAGCTGTCAATTTGCCTCCAACACTTTTCCTTTCACTTTTTCCCGATTATGTAGATAGGGGCAAAATTGTTTGGTGAATTGGAGCGCACGGGGTTAAAATTTCACCTCACAACATAGCCTATGACGCTCTCGGGGTCCAAACGTGTGACTGTGCCAAATTTTGCGGCTGTAGCTGTGACGGTACGGATGCCAATCCCGGACATACATACACAGATATAAACTCACATTGAGCTTTATATATTAGATATTCAGCAGTCTATATACTGTACATTATACAGGCGATACTGCTACTGATGTGTATATACGTTATATATAGGTGACACTGCAGGATGTGTGTATATATATATATATATATATATATTATACACACATACTGTATATCTACACAGCAGTATCACCTATATATAATGTACACATCAGTAGCAGTGATACAGAAGTCTATATACATTATATAGGTGCAACCTCTGTATATACATTAAAAAAGTTTTCATCTTGGGACCCAAGTCCCTGAGATGGGGGGAGGATGAAGAGATGAGGCGGGTCCTGTCCAGCGTCAGCGGTGAAGAGGAGAGGATCCTGCTGGAAATGGTGTGTTCTCTGGTCCAGGCAGGCCAGTGTCAGACACAGATGGGGGCGCCCTCTGCGCACCGCTGCCTTTTGAAATCTCTAACTTGGCCCTGCGTGGTCTCCTGCTTGCCTGCGCTGACAAGGGCAGCAGCCGCGCGCATGTACGAACGAGGGCCGGCGGCCATGCTTGCGCACTGATGCAGATCTCCACCACAAAGTGGGTGGCCGGCCCTTAAATCTTCTGTGTGAAGGACCTATGTGCGTGCTGTCTAGCTGCACGCACTGACATAAGGGCGGTGGTGGCAAGCATTTGTGCTCAACCACCGCTGCGGCCGCAGCCCTTGTTGGCGCGTGCAACTAAACAGCGGGCGCACATAGGTCCTTCACACAGAAGATTTAAAGGGCCAGAGGGCCGCTTTTGGTGGGGACATGCCGGCCCATCGGGCATCTGGCCGCCTCGACAGATGCTCATTCCGGGCCTGATCACATTTGACCGCTATTATTTTGAAAAATAAAGTAACTAATATCAGTCTAAATCAGGGGAGCACAACCTGCAGCCCAAATAACTTTACTAAAGTCGGAACGAAAAGGAGCTATTTTAAAAAATTAAGTTCAAACTTTGAAAGTTTGGAAACTATTTATTCTATAACTGGTACACATAACTGTGTTTAGAGTGGTGAACATACAGCTTGCGTAGATCTTGTGCTCAGGCTTTATAGCTGCTTTTTGATGGGCCTGTGAGCAGTCCTCCACAATATCCAGGAAGTTCAGTCTCTTAGCTTAGCTGGTCAGGTAATGGAGGGGCAGCAGGTGAATCATCTGGTTGCATTGGAGCAGTGTGGTAGTGTGCTCTCCAAGCAGGACAAACAAATGAGATGTTCTGAAAGAACTGCTGGTGTTCCAAAAGGAATGGATCCTCCTTCTCCTTACTGTGTTGTACAGGTATCTCACTTGTCACATGCTCATCAGTAGCATCTTGAGTACTGATCTTTAGTGGTGATGTCATTTTCCCTGATTCTACTTCTTCCCAATTAATTGAAGTGAAAAAGTCATGCTCGCGTATGTTTCCTTCTATTCCTAACCTCGGAGACTTGTCTTTACAAAACAGACCCAGTACCAAGTCTACAATTGTAGGGTTAAAGTATTCAAATATTTCTTGGTCATCGATCATGTCAATGATTGTTGTGAACATCCCTAGAGGTCCTGGGATGGTGACCAAACCATTGATAATTATGCCTAAACTAGACCAGTCTTCTTCAGCAAGATATGGTTCGCCAATTATTTTTTCCAGTGCAGTGGTCCCATCAAAGTCTCCTTCTTTTGTCATTATGGATGACAATCCAAAATCTGTGATTTTAATGTGGCCTTGGCTGGTTAACAGGATGTTTTCGTATTTCAGATCTCCATGAATGATGCCGTTGGAGTGGAGGAATTGTATTCCACACACTATCTCCGCCACTAGAAATTGTACGATGCAGAGGCTTAGCGGTGCTCTCTCTTCAACCAGGTCAAGGAGGGTCCCGCCAGTGACTAGCTCCATGACATAGTAGAGGTAGGTATTAGTATGAAAAGCTCCATAGCCGTGAACTAAAAAGATGCTCTTGTGAGTCATCTGCAGGATTTTGCTTTCTGCTATTACTTCTTCTTTCCATTGCATAGCTTCTTTTTTAACAATTGCTTTTACGGCAACACGCTCTTTTTGAATGGACTCTGTTGCCAGCATCACCACCCCACTGCAACCTGATCCAAGAACATGATGAAAAGTGAATTTGTCCACTGTTAATGGCACCGTGGCTATTTCTCCTTCTTCTGAGGTCTTTGTATGAGAATGTTCAGTGTCTAGTTTTGCTTTTTTCATTGACACTAGATATTGTTCATCAGATGTAATGCTGGATCTGCTCTCTGTGTAGGGTCTTTTTATGCCACCTTGGTGCGTCACTGTTGCTTTTTCTTCATTACACACAACTAGAGTTGAGCGATACCATCCGATACTTCAAAGTATCGTATCGGATGGTATCGGCCGATCTTTAAAAAAAGTATCGGTATCGCCGATTCCGATACCGGAAGTCCCATTCAAGTCTATGGGACTTCCGGTATCGGAATAAGAAAAACCCTTTCCTGCCCTTGTACAGCCTCTCTGGGGTCTGTACGGGCCTTTCGGGGGGCTGTGCCGGCCTGCCAGGGGGTCTGTGCAGGCTCCGGTGGTCTGTGCCGGCCTGCCGGTGGTCTGTGCAGGCTCCGGGGGGCTGTGCCGGCCTGCCGGGGGGCTGTGCCGGCCTGCCAGGGGGTCTGTGCAGGCTCCGGTGGTCTGTGCCGGCCTGCCGGTGGTCTGTGCAGGCTCCGGGGGGCTGTGCCGGCCTGCCGGGGGGCTGTGCCGGCCTGCCGGTGGTCTGTGCAGGCTCCGGGGGTCTGTGCAGGCATCGTCCGATGGGACTACAAGTCCCATCGGGCGATGCCTGCTACCATGACAGTGATTGACACATTAGCCAATGATGGGACAGTAGTAGTCCCATCATCCGGCTAATGTGTTAAATGTAAAAAAAAAAAAAAAAAATTACATGCTACATTCATACTACATACTACATACATGCTACATTCATACTACATGCAACATACATACTACATATATACTACATGCATGCTACATACATACTACATATATACTACATGCATGCTACATACATACTACATATATACTACATGCATGCTACATACATACTACATGCTACATACATACTACATGCTACATACATACTACATGCTACATACATACTACATATATACTACATACATACTACATACATACTACATGCTACATACATACTACATGCATACTACATGCTACATGCATACTACATATATACTACATGCATGCTACATACATACTACATGCTACATACATACTACATATATACTACATACATACTACATACATACTACATGCTACATACATACTACATGCATACTACATGCTACATACATACTACATATATACTACATGCATGCTACATACATACTACATGCTACATACATACTACATATATACTACATGCATACAATACATTCATACAATACATACATAGACATACAGTACATATAACATAGAGTAACATACTTACCAATACTTGTCACATTGTTCCCCGAAGCCATTGTCTTTCCGGAATAAATATTAACATAACAAACCACAAAAATACTCACCCACGATCCGAAGCAGTCCACGAGTGTGTCCCACGACGATCTTGGGTAGAGAACGGCAGCATCAGATGATGCTGCCGTTCTCTACGGGCTGCAGGAATCCAATGACGGAAGGTAGGTATCCTTCCGCACTGTATTCCTCCGCCACTTAAAAAAAAAAAAAGTCCCTAGTCTCACTTTATGCCAATGCTGTGTGGGAATTTCCCACACAGCAATGGCATAAAGTGAGACTAGGGACTTTTTTTTTTTTAAGTGGCGGAGGAATACAGTGCGGAAGGATACCTACCTTCCGTCATTGGATTCCTGCAGCCCGTAGAGAACGGCAGCATCATCTGATGCTGCAGTTCTCTACCCAAGATCGTCGTGGGACACACTCGTGGACTGCTTCGGATCGTGGGTGAGTATTTTTGTGGTTTGTTATGTTAATATTTATTCCGGAAAGACAATGGCTTCGGGGAACAATGTGACAAGTATTGGTAAGTATGTTACTCTATGTTATATGTACTGTATGTCTATGTATGTATTGTATGAATGTATTGTATGTATGTAGTATATATGTGGTATGTATGTAGCATGTAGTATGTATGTAGTATGTATGTAGCATGCATGTAGCATGTAGTATGTATGTAGCATGCATGTAGTATATATGTAGTATGTATGTAGCATGCATGTAGTATATATGTAGCATGTATGTAGTATGTATGTGGTATGTATGTAGCATGTAGTATATATGTAGCATGCATGTAGTATATATGTAGTATGTATGTAGTATGTATGTAGCATGTATGTAGTATATATGTAGTATGTATGTAGTATATATGTAGCATGCATGTAGTATATATGTAGTATGTATGTAGTATATATGTAGCATGCATGTAGTATATATGTAGTATGTATGTAGTATATATGTAGCATGTATGTAGTATGTATGTAGCATGCATGTAGCATGTAGTATGTATGTAGCATGCATGTAGTATATATGTAGTATGTATGTAGCATGCATGTAGTATATATGTAGCATGCATGTAGTATGTATGTGGTATGTATGTAGCATGTAGTATATATGTAGCATGCATGTAGTATGTATGTAGTATGTATGTAGTATGTATGTAGCATGCAGTATGTATGTAGTATGTATGTAGTATATATGTAGTATGTATGTAGCATGCATGTAGTATGTATGTAGCATGTATGTAGTATGTATGTAGTATATATGTAGTATGTATGTAGCATGTAGTATGTATGTAGTATTTTTTTTTTTTTTTTTTTTTTTTTTAACATTTAACACATTAGCCGGATGATGGGACTACTACTGTCCCATCATTGGCTAATGTGTCAATCACTGTCATGGTAGCAGGCATCGCCCGATGGGACTTGTAGTCCCATCGGACGATGCTTGCACAGACCCCCGGACATCAGCACAGCCCCCCGGCAGGCCGGCACAGCCCCCCGGCAGGCCGGTACAGACCCCCACAGGGTGCACAGCCCCCCGGCAGGCCGGCACAGCCCCCCGGCAGGCCGGCAGAGACCCCGGGCAGTCCACACAGCCCCCCGGCAGGCCGGCACAGCCCCCCGGAAGGCCGGCAGAGACCCCCGGAAGGCCCGAAATGACGGCGCATCATGATGCGCACACACCGCGCATCATGATGACGTCAGGCCGTCAATCAACTGAACTTCCGATTCCGATGCCGAATTCCGATATTGAAAAAATATCGGAAGTCGGTATCGGAATTCCGATACAGCAAGTATCGGCCGATACCCGATACTTGCGGTATCGGAATGCTCAACACTACACACAACAGGTTTTTCAATTGATTTTTCCTCTGTTGCATTTTTTATTGTTGGGTTTTCAACAGGTGCACTATGGTCTTCTACTTCCCATTCGCAAGATCCACTCTGATTTTCGGGGGTGTCTCTTAAATTCTGGTTTCCCAACAGTTGCCTTCCTCTTTTTATTGTGGAGGCTTCCATCTTCCTTATGGATCCTACTAACCTTCTCCACTGGTTCTGCAGTCCTTGAAGAAGGGAGTGTCTTTTCGGTAGATGAATAGTAGTTTCAGGTTTGCTCACCTGATGGCTACATCCTTCCTCTGGATCCTCTATGTCAGGACCTGTTGGTGTTTCCTTCTCTCCACTATTACTCTCTCCTTTTGAAGATGTTGTTTGTTTTTTTCTTCTTCTACAACACCACATGTTGAGTCATAGACATCAACAAGGCGCTAGTAGAAAAGAGAGAAAAAAAACGCAAGTAGCAAGCACTAGTAGCAAGCTAGCCGCAGCGCGATCTTTCCTCACAAAGCTGCTGAGGAAAAACACTAATGGTTCTAATGGTCACTGTGCTGCTACTGGAATCATCATCATCATTGTGATGTCATCATCATTGTGATGTCATCCGTGCAGCCACAGGCAGGTCACATTTCTCATTCGCCAAGTTTCAACCCATTTGATCCTGTTTAATCTGGCATTTTGTATGCTGACAAACACAAATTATTAACACTAAAATAAAATGGCCACAATCTGTTATGTGATATTAATGTAAGGGTGAAACGTATCGGACTTGCTGCCAATAGAATATGAAGAGTGATTTCTTGAAGCATTGAATCTACTGTTCTTTTATTGAGAATATTTTAAATGGTGCTCATACACAAAGCAGTTTTTGTCTCCTCACCAAATTCTTCATCATCTGCCTAAAGATATTAATGGAACACTTCGGTCAAAACCAATATTACGCGTGACATGGTGGTGGTATTTGTCCCCTAGTTTTTGCATCCTGATATTTCCTCTTGCTACATATATATCACGTTAACATCTTGTGGCTGCTGTCTCTATGTCTCCATTTCTTTCAGGCTAGTGTTTTAGTCTACATTATATTTAATGTGTCTCTTTAAAAGAGAACCTTTTAATATTTGCAGGGAACCTTTCCAGTCAACATGTGCTCAGATCTACCAGGAGAATAACATAGAGCAGTCAGAGGCGTAGCTCTTGTTTTGGTTTGGGGTGGGGGGCGAAACTTCTGAGTGGGTCTCCAAATGTCACCATGTCATCAAACAGCACAGTGAGTGTCTGCAGACCTCTATACAGGCCCTCTCACTGATTCCAAGATTGTAGACACCTGTGATGCTAATAAGTGGACACACCTTGATTTAACATGTCCCTTTTGTCACATTATTTTCAGGGGTACCATCATTTCTGTCCAGGCCTATTTCATTAGTTTAATTTTTTTTTAAAATTCTGTGGAAGCATGATCGAAAAGCATTGTCTGACATTGCATTTGTTCCTTTTTGTAGATTTTTTTTAATTTATTCTTACTTTTGTCAGATTCAAGTTATCTCTGTGACCATTGTGGGTTTGTCTGTCATTAAACGAGGGGTACCAACAATTTTGACCACGTGTGTAAGAGATAACAGTACAGTTATAGATGGTGACTTACAGAGGACATTCTTTCTGATGGAATCATTTACTTTTTACGCTTTTCCATCTGGCCCAGACCGACATGACAACTTCTCCAGCCAGGACTCAACTGCAGAGATTCCAACAAAGACATTTCACGTCTCATATTTTCAGCATCGTCACCATCTATTCGTAACCTGCACAAACCCCTCATCCTACTGATACCCCAATACTAAGCCGCTGCTGCCGTATATGACCCTATTACTGCACCTTCTGTGTGGTTATGTGTAACCTCTGAATTCTAAAGCATCCCTCTAGAATATAGTAATGCCGGATGCAAGTACCCTAGAAAACAGTGCCCATATTTTGTCCCCTAGAAAGTAATAATGCTCTCTGTGTGCCCCTGACAGTCACAGTTACCTGAGTTACCATATAAAAATAAGTGCCAGTTTACATTTAATAATGTCCCTAGTTTCCTCCTGTACACAGTATGATGCTCTCTTATACACAGTCTAATACCCCCTCACTGTATGTATACTGACCCCTTAGTATGCCCAAACTGTTTGATGGCTCCAACACTGTATGCTGGCCCCTTCACTGTAATCCCCACACTGTATGATGGCCCCCAAGATAGCCTCCATATAGTATAATGCACCCCACATAGGACTCCATATAGTATAATATACTGTCTCCATATTATAATGCAGCCCCCCCATAGGCAGACCCAATATAGTATAATGCACTCCCAATGGACAGACTCTACATTGTATAATGCAGCCCCCAATAGGCAGACTCTATATTGTATAATTCAGCCCCCATAGAGGAGACTAATATAGTAGTAGTGACATCATCATGACCCCTGTCAGAGTCTGCGTCAGGGATGTCAGAAGCCGCGAGGGGTATGACGGGAGAGTAAGTGTAATGCTCCCAGTCTCATCAGTGCGGTCAGCTGTATCGGCTTCCAGCCGATACAATTGAACTTGTGATGACTGTTGTGTGGGGCCCACTGCTGGCACCGTCTAACCCTTCCTGCTCAAGGGCTCCATAGCGGCCAAGTGGCAAAACAGGGAGATCGTGTCACCCTGCCGCAGAATGTAACTGTGTAGCTCCAGGTGGGCCCCCTCAGAGCGAAGGGCCTGAGGTGACCACCCCCTCTACCTATCCCAGTAGCTATGCTACTGAGAGCAGTTATAGATGAGGAGACTAATATATTGTGAAAATATAATATTTTCCTGCAGGCTCTGTGTTATTTATCTCTGCAAGTTTGAAAAAAGCTGGTCTGGTTTATCAAAAATCTGTATTAAAAAAAATATATTATTATTAACAATTGTGGCTATTTTATATGAACCCCTTCATGACTCCCAATTAGCGTTTTTTCTCCCCTCCTTCCCAGAGCCATAACTTGTTTATTTTTCTGCCCACTTAACCGATTGAGGGCTTGTTTTCTATGGGACGAGTTGTACTTTTGAATGACACCATTCATTCTAGCAGATAATGTACTTTAAAGCGGGAAAAGAAATGCCACGTGCCTTGAAATTGCAAAAAATGTCCAATTGCACAAATTTGGTTTTATTTTCCATGTTTAGTATATGGTAAAATTGACCTCTTGATATGATTACATACATTTAAAAAAAATCTATACATTGTTGGTAATTGGTTCAAAAACAAATTTAGCATGTTGTTTAAAAAAAAAATTCTACTTATATATTTTGCCGCCATTTTCCGAAACCCGTAACATTTTCATTTGTTGGGATCTGGGGCTGTGTAAGGGTTTTTTTTTAGTCCCTGAACTGACGACGCATGTGAAATGCCGACATCACAGATTGACAACGGCCTGGACATTATAACAGCGTGACCGTTAGAGGTAGATGATCATAAGCCAGGAAAGATGAGGGCTCAGTTTACCAGCATGCATCAAAATCAAGGACACAACATATGACATAAATGTACATCATGTGTTGTGAAGGGGTTAAAAGAGTTGTATGCTTTCAGACTTCTCTGCATTATTCTCCTTCCAATCCCTTGTTCACCTTTGGGATGTGTCCTTCTTGGTCTTCTAGTGAGCTATGAAGTGACCCAACTCCTCCCGTGGTGATCTATGATTACGTCAGCCAGCAATGTGGGTCTCTGTCTCTCTCAAGTGTACAATGTACAGTCCTTCTGTTGACAGGACATAATCAGATTTAGGCACTAAAAGAGGCATTCAGCCCTATGTCTACATCGCATACATAGACCAACAACAGCTGCTTCTTTTGAGCATATAGTGTGATGGACAAGAAAGGAGACAAAAGGATGTCTTCAATCAGTCCCTCTCCATCTCCACCTTTTATCTAATAGTATATCTTTAGTACCTGTCAGTCAAACACTGAAAAATTCAATAATGCCCTGTACTACCTATAGTTAGTACAGTGCATTATTGACCCATGTCGCCATGAAATGGACAAAAAAATACATGTTTTTCTAATTGTTCCAAAAATGTAAAACTAAAAAAGCCCAAATCTCATCTTTTAACAATAAATAATGATTTACTTGAGAACCCTCCTAACAAAAATATTAAAAACAATGTCATAATTGCTGTTTTTGTTAACCTCTTTACTTTCCAAGCCCATTTTCACCCTCAAGACCAGGCCAATTTTACAATTCTGACCAGTGCCACATCATGAGGTAATAAATCTGGAACGCTTCAACGTATCCCACTGATTCTGAGAATGTTTTTTGTAACATATTGTACTTCATAATAGTGGTAAAAGTTATTCGATATGACTGGTGTTTGTGTCAAAAAAGGGGAAATTTTGCAAAAATTTGGAAACCTTCACAATTTTTAATAATAATAATAATAATAATAATAATAATCTTTATATAGCGCCAACATATTCTGCAGCGCGTTACAGTTTAACAGTTTCAAACACAAGTTATAAGTAACAACGTTAACAATACAATAATTAAAGCAAAATAAACCAACTCTGCTCGTGAGAGCTTACAATCTACAATGAGGTGGGGAGATACAAAGTACAGGTGTGTGTTTACAATGATGTATATACAATGATGGTTCAGCCATCTTGAGGGAGTGGTGGATAGATGGAGATAGTGAATGGGCTACACACACTTACACTTAAAATGACTGATTAGTGACCGTGATAGAAAGCTCTGAACAAATGTGTTTTGAGGGAGCGCCTAAAACTATGCAAATTGTGGGTGTTCCTAATTTCTTGGGGTAGAGCATTCCAGAGGATTGGCGCATATTCCTCACCAATCGTTACACCGATGCCTCTACCTTGTGCCAGTCATTACACTGGCTACCCATCTACTCCAGAATTCAGTATAAGCTTATTACCCTCACCCACAAAGCCCTCCATGGCTCAGCACCACCCTACATCTCCTCCCTTGTTTCGGTATACCACCCAACCCGCGCCCTCCGTTCTGCTGATGACCTGAGGTTAGCATCCT
Organism: Dendrobates tinctorius; assembly: GCF_039654945.1. Classification (NCBI taxonomy): domain Eukaryota; kingdom Metazoa; phylum Chordata; class Amphibia; order Anura; family Dendrobatidae; genus Dendrobates; species Dendrobates tinctorius. Next base: position 32,478,087 of record NW_027361771.1, read on the forward strand.
CAATAATCAGAACCTCCCACTCCCGTCTCCAAGACTTTACACATGCTGCGCCAATTCTTTGGAATGCACTTCCCAGATCAATACGAGTAGTCCCCAATCCCCACAATTTTAAGCGTGCCCTGAAAACGCATTTATTCAGACTGGCCTACCGCCTCAACACATTAACCTAATCTATCCCTGTGTGGCACAGCCAAAAGTTTTACCATAAGCAGGTTCCCCGCATCATGTTCCCACATGCTTTATGCATCCATTCATCCATCCATGCATCCAGCCCTCTGTGTCTGTTCTGTTACACACTTAACATTATGGCTGGTCCATACAATCAGGGCAATTGTTATCACCCACCTTTCGTGTCTACCTTTTTCCTCATAGACTGTAAGCTTGCGAGCAGGTCCCTCATTCCTCTTGGTATCTGTTATGATCTATGTGATTATTGTTATGCTGTAATGTCTATTGTCTGTACAAGTCCCCTCTGAAATGTAAAGTGCTGCGGAATATGTCGGCGCTATAGAAATAAAATTTATTATTATTAAGTCTTGGAGTCGGGAGTGGGAGGTACTGATTAGTGCAGAGGTTAGTCGAAAGTCGTTTGCAGAGGGCATTTGTCGGTTAGGCCGATAGACAGAAATGAGGGAGGAGATGTAGGGGGGTGCTGCACTGTGGAGAGCTTTCTGGGTGAGAACAAGTACTTTGAATTGGATCCTATAATAAATGGGCAGCCATTGTAACGACTGGCGAAGAGCGGATGCGTCTGAATACCGATTAGCTAGATAGACGACCCCGGCTGCTCCATTAAGGATAGACTGGAGAGGGGAAAGTCGAGTGAGGGGGGGAGGCCAATTAATAGAGCGTTGCAGTAGTCCAGACTGGATTGGATCAAGGCGACAGTGAGAATTTTTGCTGTTTCCATGGTGAGAAAAGGGCGGATTCTAGAGATGTTCTTTAGGTGTAAGCGGCAAGAGCGGGCAAAAATTTTACATGGGATGTGAAGGAGAGATTGGTGTCAAACGTAACACCCAGACAGCGCGCTTGCTGCCGGGGTGTTATTATGGTGCCACCCACGGAGAGGGAAATGTCAGATTTAGGGAGGTTAGTAGACAGGGGGGCAGAAGAAGTTCAGTTTTGGAGAGGTAGAGGTTTTAAACTTTTAAATCAGCACAATTTGTGAAACATTTTTTGGTGCGATTTTTTCCAACAAAATTTACAAAACCTTTTTTTTTAAGGGAACACATCCCATGTAAAGTGACTTTGAGGGTTACATATGACAGAAAATACCCTAAATTGACACCATTTTAAAAACTCCACCCCTCAAGTTGCTCCAAACCACAAGAAGTTTATTAGCCCTACAAGTGCTTCACAGGAACTGAAGCAATGTGGAAGGCAAATAAATGAACATTTTTCCAAATATTTTAGTTTAGACCCAATTTTTCGTTTTCACAAGGGTAACGGGAAAATGAACCCCAAAACTTGTTGTGCACGGAGAAGAAAATGAACATTTATATTTTTCAAAGATTTTACTTTATACCCAGTTTGTAATTTTCGGAAGGGTAACAGGAAAATTAACCTCAAAATTTGTTGTGCAATTTCTCGTGAGCATGCCGATACCCCATATGTAGGGGAAAACTACACAGTAGGGTTTGGAAGGGAAGTAGCACAGTTTCTCTTTTTGAACGCCAAATTGGCCGGAATCGAGAGCGGACGCCATGTTGCATTTAGAGAGCCCCTGATGTGCCTGAATAGTAGAAACACCCCCCAAGTGACCCCACTTTTTTAAACTAGAGCCTTTAAGGAAACACAATACATCCCCCATAATATACCGTAAATACTCGAATATAAGTCGAGATTTTCAGCCCAAAAAATTGGGCTGAAAGTCCCCCTCTCGTCTTATATTCGAGTCATATACAAAGGGGGTCAGAGGGGGAGGGGGGGCGGGGGTGTCAGGTCATATTTACCCGTCCTGACGCTGTCGCTTGAGTCCCCAGCTTCTCCCCGTGCTCTCTCGTCCTTCCTTCAGCGGTCACGTGGTGCCGCTCATTAAAACTCATGAATATGCGCATATTAATGAGCGGTATCACAAGACCGCTGAATGCAGGAAGAGAGAGCACGGGGAGAAGCTGGGGACTCAAGCAACAGCTTCAGGACGGGTAAGTATAGCGATACTCACCTGTCCTGCGTCCATGGCTGCTTGCTGCTGTCTGTCATCGGTCAGTGACTTCAGACAGCAGAGGGCGCGGTGACGTGGTTAGTGCGCGCCGCGCCCCCTGCAGTCTGAACGTCACTGACTGATGACGTGCAGATAGCGGTGAGCAGCCATGGACGCAGGACAGGTGAGAATCTGACACCCAGCGACGGAGAGGTGAGTATGTCATTTTTTTTATTTTTACATGCAGCAGCAGCATGGGGGCAGCATATGAGGGAACAATCTATGGAGCTATTTATGGGGGCAGCATATGAGGGAACAATCTATGGAGCTTCTTGTGAGGCAGCATATGGGGGAACAATCTATGGAGCTTCTTCTGAGGACACCATATGGGGGAATAATCTATGGAGCATTTCCCACCCTAGACTTATACTCGAGTTAATAATTTCTCCCAGTTTTTTGTGGCAAAATTAGGGGGGTCGACTTATACTCGGATCGACTTATACTCGAGTATATACGGTAATACCAAATAATATTCTCAAGTAATAGAATAGTGCTTCTCACTGTGCTCCACTGGCATACAGCCAACGATGGCAGACCATGCAGCTGCTGAGGCCTGGTGCCAGTGCAGGAGCCGCTTCCCCCAACACTGTATCAGCATCCTGGATGCCAATAAAATTGAAAGTAATAATGAAATAGCGAGCGCCACCTTACTCATCTAATTTCTTCATTCTCCTTTGACGTCTGACGTCTCAACATTGTGGGTGCAATGATGTCACTAGATGGCGCCTGCTGTGCTGAGATGTGCAGTGCTTCAAAACGCTCACTGCGGGAGAAGTAGAGCGGAGTATTGTATTTTTTTTTACATTGTGGTGACCATTCATTTTTATGCAACTTTTAAAGCCAAAGTATAAATGCATTACCAAAATCTCTATATATAAAACTGATTGTGTGTGTGTGTGTGTGTGTGTGTATATATCATCAACCAATCACGAAGCATCTTTCATTTCACCAGAGCTGTTTAAAAGAAGCTGAGCTGTGATTGGTTGCTAGGACCAACAGTTTTCTCACTGCATGACAATACCTCAGCAGACAGTGACATGGTGGGAGAAATCTAGCATCCCTGGGAACATAAGCTCCAGCCATCATCTGCCCCCGCAGAAAGGAGTAGAGAGCACATGACAGAAATGAATCCCCCTCCCTGCCCATATCCCAATCACACATCCTCCATCCCATAGGCACATCTTCCCTCTTAAAGGGATCATTGGTATGCAAGTCAGGGCAAATCCATCCAGCGCTCTAGTTTGACGCCAGGCCTCTCTTAAAGAGATCCCCGATATGGAAGTTGGAACCGTTCCACTCAGCGCTCTGGTTCTGACCCCCAGGGTCTCTTAAAGGGATCCCCGGTATGGAAGTCAGGGCAATTGCCTTCAAATGCTCTGGTTCTGATCCCAGGCCTCTATTAAAGGGATTGTTAGGGACGGCGGAACGCACTAAATAATAAATAATAATAAGTGCGTTCGCTGCCCGGGGTCCACCGTACAGAGGTGTTACACTGCTGCTAGGTAATGGCACATGCCCAATATGGCGGTATAACGCACGCGGGTTGAACGTCACCTGGTGAGCACTGGGCGCCCTCTGTTACTTCACAGAGGCGCCGTAGCGTTAAACACAAATGCCGAGCCTGTTGAACTCACAGGTCTCAGCGGATTGCACGCAGCGACAGACGCTGCCACTATATGAAAATGCCCGGTATCAGGCTCACTGTCGGACGCTAGTACTGTGGATCGTATGCACTGTGGCCTGTAGCTTGCCACTGACTGGTGCTGACTCTATCACTAATTCCCTATCCACACACGTAATATCAGAGGGAGGGGAATCTTAATGAGTCATTTGCAAGTCCATGTTTCCGTCATCATTCACACAGTTAGCAACTAGAGTCTATACTAGCGCATGGCCGAGCGGCAATGGGAACCTTTTATAGCCAGGACATTCCGGAAGCTTCCAGATCCCTGAGATGGACCAATCAGATCTGAAGAAGGACCTGAGCATGTGATTCCCGATCCCCAATGGGAGATCGTCTCGTGAGCATGCTCAGTGGAGCGACGGAAGGACTTAGCCTCTGGAGTCGCTTGCTGCTGATAATCCTGCGTTGCTATTGCCGGCCCAGAGGTGGCAGCAACAGTCAGACCCACATAGCTGGTCTGAGCAGAGCGTAGGGAACGACAGGGCTGCTGAGCAGGCTCCTCTGCGGTCGCTGGAGAATGGGAGACTGCTGAATGCAAGGCTTTGGATTCCCGCTGTGCAGCTGCAGGATCCCGACGACTAACATTACCCCCCTCCTAGGGCTCCCTCCCCTCTGAGCCTCGCTACGCTAAAATGCCACGAAAAGGAGCGGGGCGTGGATGTTCTCCACTAGTTCCCAGGTCCGGGCCTCTGGACCATGACCCTTCCAATCCACCAAATAAAACTTTTTTTGCCATGCACCACCCTGCGTCCCACAATGGCGTTGACCTCAAACTCATCCGAAGACAAGTCTGATGTCCCAGCAGATGACTCGGAAAACCGGGACATGTGAACAGGTTTGACAAGGGACACGTGGAAGACGTCAGAGATGGCCAAGTGTGGTGGAAGAGCCAGACGGTAGACCACCGAGTTGATCCGCTAGAGGATTTTGCAGGGGCCAATAAATCGCGGAGCGAACTTGGTGGACTCGGCCCGAAGCCTGATATTTCGGGCAGAGAGCCACACCAAGTCGCCAGGGGCAAAAGTTGGAGCGGGGCGCTCTCCTTAGAGGCTCGAATGGCATCCTGGGTGCGATCCTAAATGTCGCGAGCCTCCTCTACCCAGTCCGCCACCCTGGAATCAGTGGAAGACACTGGCATCGGGACGGGGATGTGCGGATGCTGGCCGTAATTAAGAAGGAACGGCGTCTGACCAGTGGAGTCAGCCACTGCATTATTCAGGGCAAATTCGGCCCACAGTAGTAAGGATGCCCAGTGATCCTGCCTGGCCGAAACAAAATGTGCAAACGAAATACGTGCTTTATGAACAGTGGGGCGAGACCACGAGCGGAAGGCAACCGCGCGAGTGGCACCAGATGCACCATTTTAGAAAAATGATCGGTGACCACCCAGATGACCGTGCTGCCTCCAAATTTGAGCAGGCCGACCACAAAATCCATGCCAACCATCTCCCAGGGTCTGTCTGCCACCAGCAGGGGATACAGTAACCCAGCCTGCCTCTGCCTGGAGGACCTGTTCCGAGCACAAGAGACGCATGCCTGAATGTATTCTTTCGTGTCCCGAGCCATGTGCGGTCACCAATAAGACCTTGCCAGGGGTTCTGTGGTCCACTTATTGCCAATGTGACCACCCACCCTGGACGCGTGTGCCCACGCGAGGAGGGGCAAAGGTCTTGCCTGGTGGTACTGACTCAAGAGCGACCGGGGCCACGGTCCTCAGACTCTCAGTGGGGACGATCAGCCTCCTCCTCCTCCGCCGAGACCACCGAGCGAGAGAGAGCATCAGCCCGGACGTTCTTCTCACCGGTCAGATAGTGCAAGGTGAAGCGTCAGAAGAAGAGCGACCACCTAGCTTGACGAGAATTCAAGCGCTGGGCTGTTTGTAAATAGACCAGGTTTTTATGGTAAGTGTACACCTGAAAGGGGAACCGGGCTCCCTCCAGGAGATGTCTCCACTCGGAAAAGGCCAACTTCATTGCCAACAGCTCCCTGTCCCCGATGAAGTAGTTCCTTTCCACCGGTGAAAAAGTGTTTGAGAAGAAGTAGGGATGCTTCCGACCTTGAGCATCCTTCCGGCAAAGGACTGCTCCTGCACCAACGGATGAGTAATCCACCTCTAGGATAAAGGGTTTATCCACATCGGGACGGTGGAGAATAGGAGCGCCAGCAAAATGAGTTTTAAGAGACTAGAAGGCCGCGGAGACCTGTTCTGATGAAACCTTGGGATTGGCTCCTTTTATGGTGAGGGCGGCCAAAGGAGCTACCAGTGTGGAGAAATGGGGGATGGACGGTAATAATTAACGAACCCCAAAAAGCGCTGCACCGCTTTAAGAGAATGGGGCTCCTGCCAGTCCATTACCGCCTGCAGTTTGGCAGGATGCACAGCGAACCCCTGGGCCGAGATGATATAGCCCAGGAACGGCAAGGACTCCTGCTCAAATTGGCACTTCTCCAACTTGGCTAAGAGAGAATTCGCCCGCAAACGGTCGAAGACCTTGCAGACGTATCTCCGGTGAGAGGCCAAATCTGGAGAAAAGACGAGGACGTCATCCAGATAGACCACCACCAAGGTGGAGAGCATATAGCGAAAGACATCATTTACGAAGTCTTGGAAGACAGCAGGTGCGTTACAGAGGCCAAAGGGCATGACCAGATACTCGTAGTGGCCATCCCTGGTATTAAAGGCTGTCTTCCACTCGTCTCCTTCGCGTATGCGGATCAGGTTGTAAGCCCCCTGTAGTTCTAACTTAGTAAAGATCCAGGCCCATCGCAAACTGTCAAACAACTCAGAGATCAGAGGAAGAGGGTACTTGTTTTTCACTGTAATAGCATTGAGACCTCTGTAGTCAATGCAGGGACGCAGCTCTCCGCTCTTCTTCTGTACGAAGAAAAACCCTGCCCCTGCTGGCGACACCGACTTCCTAATAAACCCTCTTGCCAGGTTCTCCCAGATATATTGTGACATGGCCTCCGTCTCCGGAGAGGTAGAGGATACACGCGGCCTCTAGGAGGTTCCGCACCTGGCAAAAGGTCTATCGGACAGTCGTAGGGGTGATGCGGCGGAAGCGTCTCTGCTAGAGTTGAGCGAAACGGGTCAAAAAAATTCAAAAGTCGCCGACTTTTGCCAAAGTCGGGTTTCATGAAACGAAACCCGACCTCAGCGTGAGGTCGGCCACGAGGTCGGCGACTTTAGCGCCAAAGTCGCGTTTCAAAACATGCTTCAGCGCCCTTTTTCAGCTAATGAGGAAGAACGGACACTGTGGGCAACATGATGATATAGGCAGCGGTCCCCACCATCTTTGAGAAGGGCATGCAAGTGATTGACTTGCTTTGGGGGGCGTCACAGGGGGTATAAAAGGGCGTGCACGCCGACCGCCATCTTACTTCTGCTGATCTCAGTATAGGGAGAGATGCTGCTGCTGCAGATTCTGTAGGGAGAGCGTTAGGCAGGGAGGAAGAAAAAAATCAGCTGCTGCTGCTAGCGATTTTGCCTGTACAACACACCAGTCACTGTGCAGTGCAAGGGGAGGCTATGTTTTGGTGGATCAGCTCTGTTGGTTGTTAGGCTGCCTTATAAGGCAACCTGATAGCTGTATTGCTGGTGTCACACTGCTTTGCAAACTGCTTTTTTAAAAGCAATCCTTTTTTTTTTTTGTCCTGGTGAGATACTGAGCGTGCATTTTTTCACACCGTACAGCGGTGTACGCTGCTCTCTCAGTACCGTGTAATGGCTGTTATCACAGCCACAGTGAAGCTAAGGGTGTGACTCTGTAACGATAAGTTGAGGAGGAGTTGTTCCGTTCTTACAGACCTCCACCTTATAGTTTTGTCTGTTTTTCAAACAGTCTAGTCTATTTGCTGTTTGATTACATTCAAAACTATAGAGAGACAGCGTGTCAGTCCGTAAACTAAAAAAACACGGAGCTTGACAATTTAACATACATCGGACAGCGGTGTACGTGCACGCTGCTCTCTCAGTACCGTGTAACGGCTGTTATCACGGCCACAGTGAAGCTAAGGGTGTGACTCTGTAAGGATAAGTCGAGGAGTTGTTCCGTTCTTACAGACCTACACTCTAGGGAGATTCCAATCCTGCCCTGTCCTATATAACATTTTTGACAATGTGACCACCCAGAAGTGTGTAAGGACATTCCATTTCTCCCGTCCTATATAACATTTTTCACACTTGCCAAATTCATCCTGTCATACAGCGGTGTGATATACACTGGCCTGACACAATACATCAGTGTCCAGAAGTGTGTAAGGACAATCCATTTCTGCTGTCCTATGTCACATTTTTCACACCAGCCAAATTCAACCTGTCATACAGCGGTGTGATATACATTGGGCCTCACACAATACATCAGTGTCCAGAAGTGTGTAAGAACAATCCATTTCTGCCGTCCTATGTCACATTTTTCACACCAGCCAAATTCAGCCTGTCTTAGGCTGGTTTCACATTAGCGCTTTTTAAGCGCACGCACGGCCGGGGGTAGCTCCGCCCCCGAGCCGGCTCTCTGCCCGGCGTGCCCGTCCCTTGCTTGTAGCGCCGCCTCCTAGCGCACAGCGGCGCCTGCGATCGGCGCACCCTATCTTTAGCATAGGGTGCGCAGATCGTGCGCAGGCCGTGCGCTAGTTGCGCTTTGACCTGCGCTGCGCACTTTTGACGGTGCGCCGTGCGCGCCAAAATCCGAAAAGTTCGATTTTGGCGCGCACGGCGCACCGTCAAAAGTGCGCAGCGCAGGTCAAAGCGCAACTAGCGCACGGCCTCCGCACGATCTGCGCACCCTATGCTAAAGATAGGGTGCGCCGATCGCAGGCGCCGCTGTGCGCTAGGAGGCGGCGCTACAAGCAAGGGGCGGGCACGCCGGGCAGAGAGCCGGCTCGGGGGCGGAGCTACCCCCGGCCGTGCGTGCGCTTAAAAAGCGCTAATGTGAAACCAGCCTTACAGCGGTGTGATATACATTGGGCCTCACACAATACATCAGTGTCCAGAAGTGTGTAAGGACATTCCATTTCTCCCGTCATATATCACATTTTACACACTAGCCAAATTCAGCCTGTCATACAGCGGTGTGATATACACTGGCCTGACACAATATATCAGTGTCCAGAAGTGGTAGGAGAATTAAATTCTCCCCTGTCCTATATACACCTTGTACCTTGTTTTACAGTTCCATATCGTTGGTGGAATTGTGGGTACATTTTTAAAAAAAAATGAGGAAGTGTGGTGTAAGAGGCCGTGTTGGTGGGCGGGGGTTGCCAGCTGTTAATGATGGTGTTGGTGTGGGATCTGCTGGTAGTGGCAAAAGCAAAATAACACCAAATACAGGAGGTGTTAAGCCTGCGTCATCGTCTGGCTCCACAAGGCCTCGAAGGCTCCCTTTTCTGGGAGTAGGTAAACCGCTTTTAAAGCCGGACCTTCAGGAACAAGTTTTGGCTTACATTGCTGACTCGGCCTCCAGCTCTATCGCCTCATCTTCTGAACTTGTAAAAAATAAAAGCACTGAGTCGTCTTTGGAGGCTCATGGTCATGAACCACACCTTTCTTTGTGTCCTTCACCCCAACCAAAATTGAAGGATGCGGCAGGCCACACAACAGATTACTCCATGGAGCTGTTTTCACATACCATGCCTGGGTTATCAAGTGAAATGGTGAATTACCCAGGCCAAGATGAATCTGATATGGAGTGCACTGATGCACAGCCACTGATAGATGATTCTGCTGGTACATTCACTCAGAGCACGACATTGTCCTCGCAGTGTACTGAGCCAGATTCTGACCCGGATGAAACTCAGGTGCCCCTTCCCGCATACTATACCACCGTACACGGTGACACAGAGGAAGGTGCACATGACATTGAAGAGGAGGTGATGGATGACCCAGTTGTTGACCCAGATTGGCATCCATTGGGGGAAGAGGGTGCCGCTGCCAATAGCTCCGAAGAGGAGGAGGAGCATCCGCAGCAGGCATCGACATCGCAACAGCTGTTATCTGGCAGGCACGAAGCAGTCCAAAAACGGGTTACAAAAAGCCAAAAAGTTGCTGGACTGCTGGGCCAGACGGTCAAAATAGCACATCGTGCAAGGACGCAAAATGTCTTCCATAGTAGGAAGAGTGCAGTGTGGCACTTTTTTTGAGCAAAATCCTAATGATCAGGCCAAGGTAATCTGTAAGAAGTGCGCAAAGACCTTTAGCCGAGGGAAAAATCTGAAAAATTTGAATATCAGTTGCATGCTTAGACATTTAACCACCATGCACTTGCAAGCGTGGACGGAACACCAAACCTCAAGTACCATATGTGCAAATGCTCCCAAAGAAGGTAGTCAGACTGAATCTAGGCCATCAGAAAGAACACCAACTCCTTCACCATCATCAACCCTCTCTCAGTCCGTCCTGTCCACCGCTAGTTCCACCATAGGCATCTCTCAAGTCCAGCTCACCCTGCCAGAGACTATGAGTAGGACATGAAAGTACTCATCCTCTCATCCGCGTACACTGGGTTTGAACGCCCACATTGCCAAACTAATCTCGTTAGAGATGATGCCCTATCGGTTGATGGAAAGCGCAGCTTTCCTTGAACTCGTGGCCTACGCAGTACCACGCTATGAACTACCCAGTCGCCACTTCTTTTCTCGCAAAGCCATCCCAGCCCTCCACCTTCATGTGAAGGACCGCATTGTCCATGCACTCAAGCAATCAGTGAGTGGAAAGGTGCACCTCACAACTGATGCATAGTCCAGTAGGCATGGCCAGGGCCGTTACGTGTCCATCACTGCGCACTGGGTTAATGTGGTGGACGCAGGGTGCACAGGGGACAGCGGTGGTGGGACTGTGCTGCCTAGCCCACGGTATAGGAAACAGTTGGCTGTAGGCGTTCGACCCTCCTCCTCCTACTCCTCTTGAAGCGAAAGCTCGTCCCCAGAGCGCAGTCGCAGCAGCACTCCATCCACAGCTGCGAGTGTTGCACACGAGGTGTCCCCCTATCGATCAGTTAGTGGAAAGCGTCAGCAGGCTGTGTTGAAGTTCATGTGTTTGGGCGACAGACACACCGCGGAGGTACTGGCCGGCTACTTTCAGTAACAAACTGAGTCATGGCTGGGCAGTCTACACCTTGAGGCAGGCAAGGTAGTCAGCGATAACGGCCGTAATTTTGTGGCTGCCATAGCCCTTTCAAAACTCAGACACATACCTTGCTTGGCTCACACATTGAACCTGGTGGTGCAGTGCTTCCTCAATAATTATCCAGAGTTAACAGGCCTGCTCCAGAAGGTTTGAAAACTGTGCTCGCACATCCTCCGGTCGCCCGTACACTCCAGTCGTATGCAGAAGCTGCAGCGATTGCTACACCTTCCCAAGCACCGGCTAATTATCGACGTTGCAACAAGGTGGAACTCCACCCTGCACATGGTTGAGCGGGTATGCGAACAGAGGCAGACCATAATGCATTTGTGGGAGGATACCCGGACAGGCATTTTGAAGGCAGACATGGAGTTGACAGGTGTGCAGTGGTCAAAGCTGAAAGACCTCTGTAAAGTCCTTCAGTGTTTTGAGGAATCCACACGGCTGGTAAGCGCAGACGACGCCATCATAAGCATGAGCATCCCACTTATGCGTCTGTTCATGCAAACTTTGACGCACATTAAGGAGCAGGCGTCTGCAGCCGAGGTTGACGAAGAGGAAGAGGAGGAAATCCTTGATGACAGTCAGCCATTGTCTGCTCCGGGACCTCTCCTGGACGAGGTGGAGGAAGAGGAGGAGGAGGGTGATGATGGGGATGATTATTTAGGGGAGGAGGATGCTTCTCGTGTGTCCAGAGAAAATGTTGGCGTGGCAAGGTCTGGTACAGGGTTTGTGCGTGACTGGAGGGATGTGGATTTGCCAGAAAGTCCTCCTCCACCAAGCAGTCGCACTGCATCATTGACACCGGGAACATTGGCCCACATGTCAGATTATGCCTTGCAGATCCTAAAAAGGGACCCCTGTTATGAATGAGTCACCGAAGGAGGAAAAAACAAAAATACAAGCTAAGTCCAGAAAACCGGAGAGGTTGGTAGCTATCGGATTGCAGACCCCTGATCCTATTCACAAAACTAACAGTAGCCGTGGGGGTCCCTACGGTGCCTTAGACCCCTCGTTCACAGCCGGAGAACTAAATAAGCCTAAAGAAAGAAAGGGGAAATCCAAACTGCCCCAGAGCAGACCCCAAAGCAATAGATAGCCCCCACATGTATTGTCGGTGAAAAGCAGATGAAAACACAACCACAGACAGAAAGACAGGTTGAGCAAACCTGGGGCCCAACTAACTAAATAGTAAAGGACAGAAAAGATGCTGGCTGCAATCCGCAAAAATACTGCCAAAATAATGTCCAACACGTCTGATAGAAAAAAGGCCCTGAAGTCACTAGACTTCAAAAACACTATATCAGCACTCAGGTATATTCTGAAGACTGAGCAAAAGATCAACTTGACCAGAGACAAAAATGGAGCTCAGCCTGTACCAACAAGGGCAGGCAGAACAAAAACACTAAGTAAACAGACAATATATCATGGAAAAATAAGAGAGCAAATACTTAGCTTTCAGAAGACAGGTACTGAACTGGTTTGCAAGAGCTCAGAGCAGAAAGGATCACCAGCACCCCTGTAGGGCGTCGGCTGCCTTATATCCACTCAGTGATTCCGGGTGTCCAATCAGGCTCCACCTGTTCAGATGACAGGTTCTTCCCAACCCAATCAATTTCACTACCTCTCTTCACCAGCAGAGGGAGTTCATCAGACATCAACGGTGAAGGGGAAAATGAACTCACAACAGACCCCCCCGCATTGCTAAAATGATGAACGATGACGACTACTGGTTGGCCAGCATCCTGGATCCACGCTATAAAGGCAAATTCCAAAACATCATGCCACAGGAGAACCTTGACCTAATATTGGCTAACAAACAAGCTACTCTGGTAAACCGGTTGGTTGAGGCACTCCCAGCACACAGCAGCGGTGATGGTTCTCACACGAGCCGTAGGGGCCAGGGGCAGCTTGGAAGAGGTGTTTGTGGTGCACACATCAGAAGTGGTGTTGGAGACAGGGGTTTCATGACCATGTTTTGGACTGATTTTTCAAGTCCCGCTCACACGACTGGTAATACTGCATCGATGGAAAGTGACAGGAGACAGCACTTGTCAACTATGGTTACAAACTACTTTTCCTCCCATGTCGATGTTCTCCCTCACAGGTCATTCCCCTTTGACTATTGGGCTGCTAAACTGGACACCTGGCCTGAATTGACACAATATGCACTACAGGAGCTCGCTTGCCCAGCTGCAAGTGTGCTATCGGAAAGAGTCTTCAGTGCTGCTGGATCAATCCTGACAGAAAAAAGGACCCGTCTGTCGACCCAAAATGTGGATGATCTAACCTTCATTAAAATGAACCATGCATGGGTTTCCAAGGATTTTGTCCCACCTTCCCCTGATGACACATAGGTTGACAGAAAAATGGCTTGCTTTGGTCCTCCTCTTCCTGGGACTTGAACAATTTCGCCTTTTGCATCAGCTGAATGTCCAACATCAACATATGCCACATTCTAAAACTCCCCAACTGTGCTGCCTCCCCCCCCATGGCCGGGGTCACCACCTAGCGCACGAAACCGTGCGAGTGCCGTTGCCCTGGACAGGTGGGTAGGCCGACTCTTGGGCGCGGGCACTGGCACAGGGTCCCTCATAGTGCAATCAAGTGTCTCTGACGGTGGTGGTGCACACCCGCCGTCAGACACACCGCCGTACTATGAGGGGCCCAGTGCCAGTACCGACACCCACGAGTGGGCCCCCCTTGCTTGGGCAGGGCCCCAGCATTTGCAATCTTTACCTCTCCCTGCTCCTCCGCTGTGTAGTCTGGGCCGTCAAATCCATACTGGGCCTGACACCGTCTGAGCCTGCCTCCTGATTTATAGACATATATTTTGAATGTGTACACTATGCTATCCATACATGTTATCCGGTGATACGGTACCCTTTCTCACCTTTGTGCAATCACGTGTAATCCATACTGCGCCTGAGAACGGCTGGCGAGCTGTTAAGCAAGCTACAGCACCTGTGGTTTGCACACGTAAGTTTTTCATTTTTTCAGGAATGACGGTTAGGCCTAATTCCGGAACTGCGGTTGACCTGCACTTACTGGGAAATCATCGTTCGCGGGTAATAATTGTAATCCCAGATCCCCATCACTAAAGGTGTTCAGCGGGTTATCTGCACCTGTAAGCGACAAACGCTGGCCCTTTCAGTGTAGCGCACATGCAGCCACGGACATGTAAGGGCATGACACACCAGTTATTGGCCAATCTCACGTGCCAGAGCCTCGCGTGTCCCTCTAGTAAGCCGGACTCGGACCGCGGGGCATGACGGAGTCTCGTTCGTTAACGGAATTAAGCTTGCAATGTGTGCATCTTTTTTGTTGCTGGATGGTTGAGGTTGCCTGGTGGTGCCCTTCTGGACATTCCTTTAAGGTTCAGCTTTGCAACCATACTGCCCACGTAAAACAAACACTTTGCCTTCATGAACGCTGTTTGGAGGGTCGTGACTCGTGGGAATAACGCCGCCCAATCAGTTAACCTGCTAGAGAGATCCTTCGTTGCTCCCAAGCATGACATCACACTCCCTAGGAGGAAGGTAATGCCACTGTGGCGACCGTACTCCTGGGGGCAACACAAGTGCATTGATGCCCAGCCACTGCTCGATGAATCTGCTGGTACATTGACCCAGACTACTACATTCCCCTCGCACTCTACACGGCCTGAATCTGACCCTGATGAAACTCAGGTTACCCTTCCCATATACTGTTCCATCTTACACGGTGACAAAGAGGAAGCTGCAGATGAAAGTGCAGGTTCGGCCCACTCGCAGTCAGACACACCACCATACTATCAGGGACCCTGTGCCAGTGCCGTCGCCAACGAGTGGGCACCCCCTGCTTGCTCAGGATCACAGCACTTGCAAGGTTGAAATACTGTGCAGTGAGATGGAAGATGGGGACGACGAGGAGTCCAGACTAGTACAGGGATTCCCTAGCGAGGAGACTTATTTCATTGTTTTCAATGTTGGGACAGCAATTTTTGGGGAGCACTATACTCTGGAGAATGATAGATGGGGCCCACCATACAGTGGAACATTCCAAAGGTGGACATCAGACACTGGAGCAGCATTTACAGGGCCCATTATACACTAGAGCATTAGAAATGGGGCCCATTATGTATGGAGCATTATTTGGGCCCATAAGACAGTGGAGCTTCATCCATGGGGACCAACATATACTGTAGCATTATGTGGAGCTCATCATATACTGTTTCAAACATTATATGGGACCAATGATTCTGTATGGAGAAATAGATGGGCCTCGTCATGAGATGTAAAAAGTGAAGTATTTTTCTTTGTAGTATACCACTATTTCTCTGCTGTATCGGAGCAGCATGAGTTGTCGTATGTGTTAAAGGGGCGCTCTTTCGCCCAGGGCACATGAAAACCTGGAGCCAGCCCTACCCCCCCACAACTTTAGCCAAATAACCCCCATTTTTCAGTGTGTAACTAGTATTATGAAGTAAATAAAGGGTGACAAGCTTCAGTTATAAGAACTTATGCTTTTGGCATTCAAATGGGCAATGTAAGTGTGTTTCCTGTCCTCCTCTCACTGCCGACTTTTCTTCCCCATTGACTTACATTGGGTTTTGTGTTTCAGTCGGACCCCCGACTTTTCCCTATAGTCGGCCGATTTCGTTCGACCCGACTTTTGTGAAAGTCGGGTTTCGCAAAACCCAACTCAACCCGAAAAAAGGCAAAGTCGCTCATCTCTAGTCTCTGCTGATTTTTTTTAGAAAAGACGTCCGCGTACTGCTGGTAGTGTCTGGGAAGCGCGGAGAGATCTGCGGGCACTTCCGTGGAGGCTACTTGAACGCTGCCCCTCATGCACCTTCCCTCACAGTCCTTGCTCCAACCCAGTATACTCCCCGAGGACCACTCTATATGAGGGGAGTGGCAACGGAGCCAGGGGACTCCAAAAAGCACCTGGTCAATGCCCTCTGGCATAATGAACAGGGACAACGTCTCGTGGTGAGATGGTTGGATTGAGAGCCCTAGGGGTGCTGTCTGGTGAGTAATCTGAGATGGTAAGGCTGATCCGTTGACCACACTGACGGTCACGGGGCGAGGAAGTAGCACCACCGGAATTGCGTGCTTTTGGCGAAGGCTGAGGACATGAAGTTTCCTTCTGCCCCGGAGTCCACCGTGACCTCTACTTCCCAGGTGGACATTCCTTTAAGGTTCAGCTTTGCAACCATACTGCCCATGTAAAACAAACACTTTGCCTTCATGAACGCTGTTTGGAGGGTTGTGACTCGTGGGAATAACGCCGCCCAATCAGTTAACCTGCTAGAGAGATCCTTCGTTGCTCCCAAGCATGACATCACACTGCCTAGGAGGAAGGTAATGTCACTGTGGCGACCGTACTCCTTGGGGCGACACAAGTGCACTGATGCCCAGCCACTGCTCGATGAATCTGCTGGTACATTGACCCAGACTACTACATTCCCCTCGCACTCTACACGGCCTGAATCTGACCCTGATGAAACTCAGGTTACCCTTCCCATATACTGTTCCATCTTACACGGTGACAAAGAGGAAGCTGCAGATGAAAGTGCAGGTTTGGCCCACCCGCAGTCAGACACACCACCATACTATCAGGGACCCTGTGCCAGTGCCGTCGCCAACGAGTGGGCCCCCCCTGCTTGCTCAGGATCACAGCACTTGCAAGGTTAAAATACTGTGCAGTGAGATGGAAGATGGGGACGACGAGGAGTCCAGACTAGTACAGGGATTCCCTAGCGAGGAGACTTATTTCATTGTTTTCAATGTTGGGACAGCAATTTTTGGGGAGCACTATACTCTGGAGAATGGTAGATGGGGCCCACCATACACTGGAACATTCCAAAGGTGGACATCAGACACTGGAGCAGCATTTACAGGGCCCATTATACACTAGAGCATTAGAAATGGGGCCCATTATGTATGGAGCATTATTTGGGCCCATAAGACAGTGGAGCTTCATCCATGGGGACCAACATATACTGTAGCATTATGTGGAGCTCATCATATACTGTTTCAAACATTATATGGGACCAATGATTCTGTATGGAGAAATAGATGGGCCTCGTCATGAGATGTAAAAAGTGAAGTATTTTTCTTTGTAGTATACCACTATTTCTCTGCTGTATCGGAGCAGCATGAGTTGTCGTATGTGTTAAAGGGGCGCTCTTTCGCCCAGGGCACATGAAAACCTGGAGCCAGCCCTACCCCCCCACAACTTTAGCCAAATAACCCCCATTTTTCAGTGTGTAACTAGTATTATGAAGTAAATAAAGGGTGACAAGCTTCAGTTATAAGAACTTATGCTTTTGGCATTCAAATGGGCACTGTAAGTGTGTTTCCTGTCCTCCTCTCACTGCCGACTTTTCTTTCCCATTGACTTACATTGGGTTTCGTGTTTCAGTCGGACCCCCGACTTTTCCCTATAGTCGGCCGATTTCGTTCGACCCGACTTTTGTGAAAGTCGGGTTTCGCAAAACCCAACTCGACCCGAAAAAAGGCAAAGTCGCTCATCTCTAGTCTCTGCTGATTTTTTTTAGAAAAGACGTCCGCGTACTGCTGGTAGTGTCTGGGAAGCGCGGAGAGATCTGCGAGCACTTCCGTGGAGGCTACTTGAACGCTGCCCCTCATGCACCTTCCCTCACAGTTCTTGCTCCAACCCAGTATACTCCCCGAGGACCACTCTATATGAGGGGAGTGGCAACGGAGCCAGGGGACTCCAAAAAGCACCTGGTCAATGCCCTCTGGCATAATGAACAGGGACAACGTCTCGTGGTGAGATGGTTGGATTGAGAGCCCTAGGGGTGCTGTCTGGTGAGTAATCTGAGATGGTAAGGCTGATCCGTTGACCACACTGACGGTCACGGGGCGAGGAAGTAGCACCACCGGAATTGCGTGCTTTTGGCGAAGGCTGAGGACATGAAGTTTCCTTCTGCCCCGGAGTCCACCGTGACCTCTACTTCCCAGGTGGAAGCACCGCTATCTAATGTCTCTCGGAATACCGGTTTGGGGGAGAAAGTTTCCATATCAGATAGACTCCCACCAACCACCACTGGGCGTGATCGTTTTTTCGACCGTTGCGGACACCTGTTAGCCGGATGACCAGAATGTCGACACCAGTAACAGCGAGTGGAGCTTCGTGCCGGGAGCGGTTTGGGACCGGTGCAAGACGCCTCCATGGGTTCAAGAGGTTTAGCGAAGGTGGGATCCAAGCTAACCTTCTGTCTGGATTGAGCACGTTCCAGCCCGCGCTCTGTGAAACGAAGATCAATGCGGGTGAAAATAGCAATCAGCTCCTCCAGACTTACGGGAATCTCCCTGGTAGCTAGGGCATCTTTGACATGCTCCGCCAAACCTCTCCAGAGCACAGGGATGAGTGTCTTATCTGGCCACTCATGCTCGGAAGCCAGTGTCCGGAAACGGACAGCATAATCGCTGACCGAGCGGGGCACCTGTGTTTGTTGTGAGTTCATTTTTCCCTTCACCATTGAGGTCTGATGAACTCCCTCCTCTGGTGAAGGAAGGTAGTGAGGCTGATTACGAAACACCTGGGCAGCTAGATGATGACTGGGTGGCTGGAATTGAGGACTTGATATAAGGCTGCCGACGCCCTTCTTCCTGGCTGGTGATTTTCCTGCTGGATTCTTGGAGACCAGTCTGATTCCTGCATCTCAAAGCTAAGTTTTTCTGCTGTTCTTTGTACTCTTCAGTTTTGTTTTTGTTTTGCCTTGTTTTTTGGGAGTTCTGCCATCCCCGGTCGAGGGTGAGCTGAACTCCATTTTTGTCTCTGATCTGTTCATATTTTGCTCTGTCTTCAGAATATACCTGAGTGCTGATATAGTCTTTTGAAGCCTAGCGACTTCAGGGCCTGTTTTTCCTATCAGTCGGTTGGCTCATTTTGATAGGGTTTTTGCGGATGGCAGACAGCAGCTTTCCTATCCTGTCCTATGTAGTTAGCTTGGGCCCCATCATTTGCTCAACCTATCTTTCTATCTGTGTTAGTGTTTTCATCTTGCTTCACCGTCATTATATATTGGGGGCTGCCTATTGCTTTGGGGTCTGCTCTGGGGCAGTTTAGTTTATCCCCTTTCTGTCTTTAGGCTATATAGTTCTCCGGCTGTGATCGAGGGGTCTAGGGCACCGTAGGAACCCCCCACGGCTACTGCTAGTTGTTGTGGATAGGTTCAGGGGTCTGCAATCCGATAGCTGCCAACCTCTCTGGTTTTTCTGGACTTAGCTGGTATTTTGTTTTTTCCTCCTTCGGTGACTCATCATAACAGAATCACCAGCCATACTGCAGATCCTAGGGTACTCAATAGCAGGAGAGAATTGTTTAAAAAAAAAAAAAAAGTGTCAGAATTTTTTTATTTTTGTGTGCATATTTTTTCCTCTATATCTCTGAGGCCGTAGGGGGAATTTTTCTCTCAATGAAGATTAAGCAATTATCTGATCATGTGAAGCAGCTCGCTGCTGAAGTGCGGGGAATTTCCGCCTATCTTGCTCATTCACATGCTGCTGAACCAAAGATTCCCACTCTGATGTATTTTTGGGGGATCGGTCTAAATTCTTGAATTTCAAGAATAATTGTAAATTATTTTTTGCCTTGAAGCCTAACTCGTCGGGGAACTCCGCGCAGCAGGTTAAAATTGTCATCTCTTTGCTGCGCGGCGATCCCCAGGATTGGGCGTTTTCTTTGAAACCTGATGATCCTATTCTGAATAATGTGAACGCATTTTTTCAAGCCTTGGGGTTGTTGTATGATGAACCTAATGCTATTGATCAGGCTGAAAAGACCCTGTTGGCATTAAGCCAGGGTCGGGATTCGGCAGAGTTGTACTGTCAAAAATTCCGAAAGTGGGCGGTCCTTACTACCTGTAATGATGGTGCCTTGGCAGCCCTCTTTCGGAAGGGTTTGTCAGAAACTGTAAAAGATACTATGGTGGAATTTCCTGTTCCCTCTGGTCTTGACGATTCTATGTCATTAGCCATTCAGGTGGATCGGCGTTTACGTGAACGCAAAACTACATGACAGATGTTGCCACCTGTTGAACAAATGTCTGAACCTATGCAATGTGATAGAGTTTTGTCTAGGGCGCAACGTCAGGAGTTCA
This sequence comes from Dendrobates tinctorius, assembly GCF_039654945.1. Classification (NCBI taxonomy): domain Eukaryota; kingdom Metazoa; phylum Chordata; class Amphibia; order Anura; family Dendrobatidae; genus Dendrobates; species Dendrobates tinctorius. The sequence goes on from NW_027361771.1 coordinate 32,498,209, forward strand.
GAAGGCGTAATAAGCTGTGTTTCTTTTGTGGAGATGCCTCGCATATTATTTCTGTCTGCCCTAAATGAGAGAAACGTTGTGCACACATGTTTTCTGTGGGTGGTGTTCAACCTAAGTTTCTTCTGGCAATTACTCTGATCTGCTCCCTGTCCACATTTTCCGCCAAGGCTTTTGTAGATTCAGGAGCAGCTCTGAACCTGATGGACTTGGATTTTGCTAAACGTTGTGGATTTCCTATGACACCTCTGCGGACGCCTATCCCTTTGAGGGGTATTGATGCTACTCCATTGGCGAAGAATAAACCTCAGTTTTGGACCCAGGTGGTAATGCGGGTCACCCCAGACCATCAAGAAAATTGCAGATTTTTGGTGTTGCATAATTTGCATGATACCATTGTTCTGGGGTTTCCCTGGTTGCAAATCCATAATCTAGTTCTGGATTGGAAATCTTTGTCTGTGGTGAGTTGGGGTTGTCGGTGTGCCCTTAGTGATGCTCCTGTTTTCTCCACCTCTCCCCAGTCGCATGATGTTCCTGACTATTTGGCTGACTTTTATGATGTATTTAGTGAGAATGAGTCTGCGTCTTTGACTCCTCATAGGAGTTATGACTGTGCAATTGAGCTGAACCCGGGGTGTAAATTCCCCAAGGGTCGGCTTTTCAATTTATCTGTACCCGAGCACGAGGCTATGCGATCCTATATTAAGGAGGCATTGGAGAAGGGTCATATTAAACCATCCTCTTCACCCTTAGGTGCTGGGTTTTTTTTCGTGGCTAAAAAGGATGGTTCATTAAGGCCTTGTATTGACTATCGTGCCCTCAACAAAATTACTGTTAAATATCAGTATCCGTTACCACTGATTTCTGATCTATTCTCCACAGTTAAAGGTGCTTGCTGGTTTACCAAGCTTGACCTCAGGGGGGCGTAGAATCTTATTCGCATTAAGCTTGGGGATGAATGGAAGACGGCGTTTAATACTCCGGAGGGACATTTTGAGTACATGGTGATGCCTTTTGGGCTCACTAATGCCCCTTCTGTCTTCTAGTGCTTCATGAACGATATATTCCGAGACTTTGTGGATAAATTTTTGATTATCTATCTGGATGATATTTTGATCTTCTCCAAGAATTGGGACTCTCATGTGGAACGTGTTCGGACTGTGTTCCGGATTTTGAGGGAGAATTCCCTGTATGTCAAGGGATCGAAATGCCTTTTTGGGGTACAGAGGATTTCATTTTTGGGATTTATTTTGTCTCCGTCAACTATTGAAATGGACCCGGCCAAGGTACAGGCCATTTATGATTGGGTTCAGCCCACTTCTTTGAAGGCCCTCCGGAAGTTTTTGGGTTTTGCTAATTTTTATCGGAAATTTATAGCTAATTTTTCTGGTATTGCCAAGCCATTGACGGATTTGACTAGGAAGGGTGCTGATGTGATGAATTGGTCTCCGGAGGCTGTTTCTTCCTTTCAGGAGCTGAAGCGAAGATTCACTTCTGCTCCAGTTTTGCGGCAACCTGATGTCTCACTCCCGTTTCAGGTGGAGGTGGACGCTTCTGAGATTGGTGCAGGAGCGGTGTTGTCCCAAAAAGATCCTGTGACATCTAAAATGAATCCTTGTGCTTTCTTTTCCCGAAAGTTCTCCCCATCCAAACGTAACTATGATGTGGGGAATCGGGAACTGTTGGCCATGAAATGGGCATTTGAGGAGTGGAGACATTGGTTGGAGGGAGCCAAACACCAAGTCGTGGTCCTTGCTTACCACAAGAATTTGATTTACCTGGAGTCGGCCAAGCGCTTGAATCCTAGACAGGCTAGGTGGGCCTTGTTTTTCACACGTTTTGATTTTGTGGTCTCTTTTCTTCCGGGCACTAAGAATGTCAAGGCAGACGCCCTCTCTAGGAGTTTCCTTGCTGATTCTCCTGTTGTGACTAAGCCTGCTACCATCTTAGGCAAGGGGGTAGTTCTTTCTGCCATCTCGCCCGATTTGAGACGTGCTCTGGAAGAGTTTCAGGAGGACAAACCTGAGAGTTGTCCCAGTGGAAAGTTGTATGTTCCTGACCAGTGGAGGAAGAGAGTGATGTCTGAAGTTCATTGCTCTGCATTGGCTGGTCATCCAGGTATTTTTGGTACTAGAGATCTGGTGAGTCGGTCTTTTTGGTGGCCCGCCTTGTCTCATGATGTCAGGAATTTTGTGCAGTCCTGTGGGACTTGCTCCCGGTCTAAACCTTGTTCTCGCTCTAGTGGCTTGTTAATGCCTTTGCCGGTGCCCAGGAGGCCATGGACCCATATTTCAATGGATTTTATCTCTGATATGCCTGTCTCTCAGAGAATGACTGTTATTTGGGTGATTTGTGATAGATTCTCTAAGATGGTCCATCTTGTACCACTCCCTAAGTTGCCATCTTCCTCTGAGTTGGTGCCCTTGTTTTTGCAACAGGTGGTTCGCTTGCACGGGATTCCTGAGAACATTGTATCTGACAGAGGAGTTCAGTTTGTGTCTAGATTTTGGAGGACTTTCTGTTCCAAGCTGGGAATTCAGTTGTCCTTCTCCTCTGCGTTTCACCCTCAGACCAATGGGCAGACGGAGAGAACAAACCTGACTTTGGAGTCGTATTTGAGATGTTTTATTTCTGCCGATCAGGATGATTGGGTTTCATTTTTGCCCTTGGCCGAATTTGCTTTAAATAATAGAGCTAGTTCTGCCACTTTGATGTCACCTTTTTTTTGTAACTTTGGTTTTCACCCTCGATTTTCTTCAGGGCAGGTGGAGCCTTCTGCCTGCCCAGGTGTTGACACTGTGGTGGAGAGAATGCACCAGATCTGGGACCAAGTAGTGGATAAGTTGTCTCTCTCCCAGGAAAAGGCCCAGCGGTTTTCCAACCGGCGTAGGACCGTTGGTCCCCAGTTTAAGGTGGGTGATATGGTTTGGTTGTCATCAAAAAATATCGCTATGAAGGTGGCTTCTCCTAAGTTTAAGCCTAGATTTATTGGACCTTACAAGATTTTGGAGATTATTAATCCGGTCTCTTTTCGGTTGGCTCTTCCTGTCACATTTAAAATTCATAATATGTTTCATAAGTCCTTGTTGAAGAGGTTTGTTGAACCAGTAGTTCCTGTGGTGGCACCTCCTGACCCTATATTGGTTGAAGGTAACATGGAATATGAGGTAGAGAAGATACTGGATTCCCGTCTGGCTAGACGGAGACTCCAGTATTTGGTTAAGTGGAAGGGTTATGGTCAGGAGGATAATTCCTGGGTCTCTGCCTCTGATATTCATGCCGAAAGATTGGTGTGTGCCTTTCATCGGGCTCACCCGGATCGCCCTGGTGGCATGGATGAGGGTTCGGTGACCCCTCCTCAAGGGGGAGGTACTGTTGTGAGTTCATTTTTCCCTTCACCATTGAGCTCTGATGAACTCCCTCCTCTGGTGAAGGAAGGTAGTGAGGCTGATTACGAAACACCTGGGCAGCTAGATGATGACTGGGTGGCTGGAAATGAGGACTGGATATAAGGCTGCCGACGCCCTTCTTCCTGGCTGGTGATTTTCCTGCTGGATTCTTGGAGACCAGTCTGATTCCTGCATCTCAAAGCTAAGTTTTTCTGCTGTTCTTTGTACTCTTCAGTTTTGTTTTTGTTTTGCCTTGTTTTTTGGGAGTTCTGCCATCCCCGGTCGGGGGTGAGCTGAACTCCATTTTTGTCTCTGATCTGTTGATATTTTGCTCTGTCTTCAGAATATACCTGAGTGCTGATATAGTCTTTTGAAGCCTAGCGACTTCAGGGCCTGTTTTTCCTATCAGTCGGTTGGCTCATTTTGATAGGGTTTTTGCGGATAGCAGACAGCAGCTTTCCTATCCTGTCCTATGTAGTTAGCTTGGGCTCCATCATTTGCTCAACCTATCTTTCTATCTGTGTTAGTGTTTTCATCTTGCTTCACCGTCATTATATGTTGGGGGCTGCCTATTGCTTTGGGGTCTGCTCTGGGGCAGTTTAGTTTTTCCCCTTTCTGTCTTTAGGCTATATAGTTCTCCGGCTGTGATCGAGGGGTCTAGGGCACCGTAGGAACCCCCCACGGCTACTGCTAGTTGTTGTGGATAGGTTCAAGGGTCTGCAATCCGATAGCTGCCAACCTCTCTGGTTTTTCTGGACTTAGCTGGTATTTTGTTTTTTCCTCCTTCGGTGACTCATCATAACATGTGTTAATGCTAGTAACTGGAAACAATAAACCCCACCTTAGCCCACTCTGTAGGAAATTGCGCGGCCAGTAACTCAAGGTGGATAGAGCACTGGCTCACGAAACCCCTACAGGTGGCGCTGTCACCCGAAAATTTATCGGGCAACAATAGGCGGGATAATGTCGGCGTGGACATGGACACACGAGACAGCCTCTGCGACTGCCTGGGCAGCGGCCGCAATAAGCTTCGCAGCTGAGGTGGGACTCTCGAGACCTGCAACCTGCCCTCCAGCTGCCGAATGTACTGCAGTAACTGCTGCTGGTCCGCCATTACTAGCCAGACCCTGGCGCTAGCATAAAGTTAGGGACGGCGGAACGCACTAAATAATAATAATAAGTGCGTTCACCGCCCGGGGTCCACCGTGCAGAGGTATTACACTGCTGCTAGGTAATGGCAGATGCCCAATATGGAGGTATAACGCACGCGGGTTGAACGTCACCCCGGTGTGCACTGGGCGCCCTCTGTTACTTCACAGAGGCGCCGTATCGTTAAACACAAATGCTGAGCCTTTTGAACTCACAGGTCTCAGCGGATTGCACGCAGCGACAGACGCTGCAGCTATTCGACAATGCCCGGTAGCAGGCTCACTGTCGGACGCTAGTACTGTGGATCGTATGCACTGGGGCCTGTAGCTTGCCACTGACTGGCGCTAACTCTATCACTAGTTCCCTATCCACACATGTAATATCAGAGGGAGGGGAATCTTAATGAGTCATTTGCAAGTCCATGCATCCGTCATCATTCACACAGTTAGCAACTAGAGTCTATACTAGTGCATGGCCAAACAGCCATGCAAACCTTTTATAGCCGGGACCTTCCGGAAGCTTCCAGATCCCTGAGAAAGACCTGAGCATGTGACTCCCGATCCCCAATGGAAGATCGTCTCATGAGCATGCTCAGTGGAGCGACGGAAGGACTTAGCCTTAGCCCCACAGAGCTGGTCTGAGCAGAGCGTCGGGAACGACGGGGCTGCTGAGCAGGCTCCTCTGCGGTCGCTAGAGAATGGGAGATCGCTGAATGCAAGGCCCTGGATTCCCGCTGTGCAGCTGCAGGAACCCGACGTGTTGTGAGTTCATTCTCTGGTCCACCAGTTGTGAGTTCTCCTTCCAGGCTCCCTCTGGTGGTAACAGGAGGTAGTGAGGCTGATTTAATCAGTAGAGATCTGCCACCTGATAATTAGGATGACGATTGGACCTCAGGAATCTCAGACTGGATTTAAGACAGCCGACGCCCTATTCTGGTGCTGGTTAATCTTTCTGGCTTGTCAGGTCTTGGTTTTCAGCTCTGTTCCAGTCATCTAAAGCTAAGTTTTTCTGCTAATGTTCCCACTTGATTTTGTTGGTCTATTCAGTTTTTTGTGTGGTCTGCCAGCCCTGGCTGGGGCTGCACTGAATTTCCACTCTTATTTATTTGTATTTGCCAATTTGCTTTTTGTCCCTTATTCGATTGGCCTCTTTTTGCTCTGTCTCAGAATATTTCAGAGTGCTGATATAGTGGGAGAAGTCTAGTGACTTCAGGGTTAATTTTGCTATCAGAAGTGTTGGACATTATTTTTGTAGTGTTTTTTGCAGATTGCAGACAGTGTCTTTCCTTTCCTATCCTTTCTAGTTAGTTTGGGCCCCATCGTTTGCTCAGCCTATTTTCCTGCCTGTGTTTGTGCTTTCATCTTGTTTCACCATCAATACATGTGTGGGGGCTGTCTTTCCTTTGGGGTCTGCTCTGGGGCAGTTAGTTTTCCCCTTTTCATGCTTCAGGCTTATTTAGTCCTCCAGCTATGATGAAGCGTCTAGGATCATCGTAGGTACGCTCCACGGCTGCTGCTAGTTGTGTGGCTAGGATCAGGGATCTGCAATCTGCATAGTTACCAACCTCCATGGTTTTCTGTGACTTAGCTTGTTTTGCTTTTTTCTCCTCGGTGACCCATTCATAGCAGAATAACCAGCCATACCGCAGATTCTAGGGTACTCAAAAGCAGGAAAAAGCAGTTAAAATAAAAAGTGTCAATTTTTTTTTTTAATATTTTTTTCCTCTTTTTTCTGGGGCCATAGGAGGATTTTTTTTTTTCCTAATGGAGATTAAGCAATTGTCTGATCGTGTGGAGCAACTTGCTGCTGAAGTGCAAGGAATTTCCACTTACCTCATTCAGTCACATGCTGCTGGACCTAAGATCCCTACTCTTGATGTGTTTTCTGGGAATCGGTCTAAATTTCTGAATTTTAAGAATAATTGTAAATTATTTCTGGCCTTGAAGCCTAACTCATTGGGGAGCTCTGTGCAGCAGGTTAAAATTGTCATCTCCTTGCTGCGCGGCGATCCCCAGGATTGGGCTTTTTCTCTGACACCTGAAAATCCTATTCTGACTAATGTGGATGCATGTTTTCAAGCCTTGGGGTTGTTGTATGATGAACCTAATGCTGTTGATAAAGCTGAGAGAACCCTGTTGGCATTAAACCAGGGTCAGGATTCTGCAGTTATACTGTCAAAAATTCCGAAAGTGGGCGGTCCTTACTACATGGAATGATAGCGCATTGGCAGCTCTCTTTCGGAAGGGTTTATCAGAGACCGTAAAAGATGTTATGGTGGGATTTCCTGTTCCCTCTGGTCTGGATGATTCTATGTCATTAGCCAATCAAGTTGATCGGCGTTTACGTGAACGTAAAACTACATGGGAGGCGCTGCCACCTTTTGAACAAACGTCTGAACCTATGCAATGTGATGGGGTTTTGTCTAGGGCACAACGTCAGGAGTTTAGAAGGCGTAATAAGCTGTGTTTTTTCTGTGGAGACTTCTCGCATACTATTTCTGTCTGTCCTAAACGAGAGAAACTTTTTGCACACACATTTGCTGTGGGCAGTGTACAACCTAAGTTTCTTTTGGCAATTACTCTGATCTGCTCCTTATCCACGTTTTCCACGAAGGCTTTTGTGGATTCAGGAGCAGCATTGAATCTGATGGATTTGGACTTTGCTAAACGTTGTGGTTTGTCCATGACGCCTCTGCGGATGCCTATTCCTTTGAGGGGTATTGATGCTACTCCTTTGGCAGAGAATAAACCTCAGTTTTGGACCCAGGTGACAATGCGAGTTGCCCCAGACCACCAAGAAAATTGTAAATTTTTGGTGCTGCATAATTTGCATGATACTATTGTTCTGGGTTTTCCTTGGTTGCAAACTCATAATCCAGTTTTGGATTGGAAATCTGGGTCTGTGGTGAGTTGGGGTTGTCAGTGTGTTCTTAGGGACGCTCCTGAATTCTCCACCTCTCCTCAGTCTCATGATATTCCTGATTATCTAGCCGATTTTTCTGATGTATTTAGTGAGAGCAAGTCTGCGTCTTTGCCCCCTCATAGGAGTTATGACTGTGCAATTGAGTTGATGCCTGGGTGTAAATTTCCCAAGGGTCAGCTTTTCAACTTATCAGTACCCGAACATGATGCTATGCGATCCTATATTAAGGAGTCGTTGGAGAAGGGTCATATTAGACCATCCTCGTCACCTTTAGGTGCTGGTTTTTTTGTGGCCAAGAAAGATGGTTCATTAAGACCGTGTATTGATTATCGTTCCCTTAACAAGATGACGGTTAAATATCAGTACCCGTTACCTCTGATGTCTGATTTATTCTCCAGAGTTAAGAGTGCTTGCTGGTTTACTAAGCTTGACCTCAGGGGGGCGTATAATCTTATTCGCATCAAGCATGGGGATGAATGGAAGACGGCGTTTAATACTCCGGAGGGACATTTTGAGTACCTGGTGATGCCTTTTGGGCTCACTAATGCCCCTTCTGTCTTCCAGTCCTTTATGAATGATATTTTCCGTGACTTTGTGGATAAGTTTTTGATCATCTATCTGGATGATATTTTGATCTTTTCTAGTGATTGGGATTCTCATGTGGAACACGTCCAGACTGTGTTCAAGATTTTGAGTTAGAATTCCCTGTTTGTTAAGGGATCGAAATGCCTCTTTGGTGTACAGAGGATTTCATTTTTTGGGATTTATCTTGTCTCCATCGACTATTGAAATGGACCCTGCCAATGTACCGGCCATTTATGATTGGGTTCAGCCTACTTCTTTGAAGGCCCTCCAGAAGTTTTTGGGTTTTGCTAATTTCTATCGTAAATTTATAGGTAATTTTTCTGGTATTGTCAAACCACTGACTGATCTGACCAAGAAGGGATGTGCTGAATTGGTCTCCTGAGGCTGTCTCAGCATTTCAGGAGCTTAAGCAGAGATTTACTTCAGCTCCAGTTTTACGGCAACCTGATGACTTACATCCATTTCAGGTGGAGGTAGATGCTTCTGAGATTGGTGCAGGAGCTGTTTTGTCCCAAAAAGACCCTGTGACTTCTAAGATGAATCCCTGTGCCTTCTTTTCTTGAAAGTTCTCCCCATCTGCATGCAACTATGACGTGGGGAATCGGGAATTGTTGGCCATGAAATGGGCATTTGAGGAGTGGAGACATTGGTTCGAGGGAGCTAGACATCAAGTTGTGGTCCTCACCGATCACAAGAATTTGATTTATCTGGAGTCGGCCAAACGCTTGAATCCTAGACAGGCTAGGTGGGCCTTGTTTTTCACGCGTTTTAATTTTGTGGTCTCTTTTCTTCCGGGCACTAAGAATGTTAAAGCAGATGCCCTTTCTAGGAGTTTCTTTGCCAATTCTCTTAATGTGACCGAGCCTACTACCATCCTAGGTGAGGGGTTAGTTCTTTCTGCCATTTCGCCCGATTTGAGACGCGCCCTGGAGGAATTTCAGGAGGATAAACCTGAGCGTTGCCCTATGGGAAAATTGTATGTTCCTGACCAGTGGAGAAAGAGAGTGATGTCTGAAATTCACTGCTCCGCATTGGCTGGTCATCCATGTATTTTTGGTACCAGAGATTTGGTGAGTCGGTCTTTTTGGTGGCCTGCCATATCTCGTGACGTCAGGAATTTTGTACAGTCCTGTGGGACTTGTCCTCGGTCTAAACCCTGTTCTCATTCTAGTGGGTTGCTGATGCCCCTGCCAGTGCCCAAGAGGCCATCGACCCATATCTCAATGGATTTTATTTCTGATCTTCCTGTCTCTCAGAGAATGACTGTTATCTGGGTGATTTGTGATAGATTTTCGAAGATGGTCCATCTTGTACCACTCCCAAAGTTGCCATCTTCCGCTGAGTTGGTGCCCTTGTTTTTACAACAGGTGGTTCGGTTACATGGGATTCCTGAGAACATTGTGTCCGACAGAGGAGTCCAGTTTGTTTGCAGATTCTGAAAAGCCTTTTTTTCCAATCTGGGAATTCAGTTATCCTTCTCCTCCGCGTTTCATCCCCAGTGTTTTTCCTTTCCTATCCTTTCTAGTTAGTTTGGGCCCCATCATTTGCTCAGCCTATTTTCCTGCCTGTGTTTGTGCTTTCATCTTGTTTCACCATCAATACATGTGTGGGGGCTGTCTTTCCTTTGGGGTCTGCTCTGGGGCAGTTAGTTTTCCCCTTTTCATGCTTCAGGCTTATTTAGTCCTCTGGCTGTGACGAAGCGTCTAGTATCATCGTAGGTACGCTCCACGGCTGCTGCTAGTTGTGTGGTTAGGATCAGGGATCTGAAATCTGCATAGTTACCAACCTCTCTGGTTTTCTGTGACTTAGTTTGTTTTGCTCTTTTCTCCTCGGTGACCCATTCATAACACCGACACCTGACAGGGATCATTGGTATGTAAGTCAGGGCAAAGCCATCCAGTGCTATGGTTTTGATCCCAGGCCTCTCTTAAAGGGATCCCCGGTACAGAAGTCAGGGCAAATCCACTCTGCGCTTTGGTATTGACCCCAGGCCTCTATTAAAGGGATCTCTGGTATGAAAGTTAGGGCAAGTCCCTCAGCTCTCTGATTCTCACCCCAGGCTTCTATTAAAGGGATTATTGGTATGGAAGTCAGGGCAAATCCACTCAGCGCTCTGGTTCTGATGCCAGGCTGACGGGATGATGTGGAATATTAGGGGTAGTAGTCCGGTGGCTCTGGCTGATGGGATGATGTGGGATATTAGCGGGAGTAGTCTGGTGGCTCTGGCTGACGGGATGATGTGGGATATTAGGGTTAGTAGTCTGGTGGCTCTGGCTGACGGGATGATGTGGGATATTAGGTGGAGTAGTCTGGTGGCTCTGGCTGACGGGACGATGTGGGATATTAGGGGTAGTTGTCCAGTATCTCTGGCTGACGGGATTGTGTGGCATATTATGGTGAATATGGCTATGCGGAGTGGGCGGGGCTATACACTCAGGTTTATATATATAGATACATTCATTATAATTTGTTATAACTAACCGTAGTTAGTTACTATGCCCGGGCAGCGCCGGGCTCTTCAGCTAGTATATATATATAATTGGTTTGGCTTTCATCCGAAGGGTATGTGCACACGCTGCGGATCCCCTGCGGATTTGGCCCTGCGGATCCACAGCAGATTCTGCTGCGTTGTACAGTACCATTATAATCTATGCAAAACAAAAAACGCTGTGCACATGCTGCGGATTTTTCCACGCCGATTTGCTGCGGATTCAAATCCGAAGCATGTCAATTGTTTGTGCGGAATGCGCTGCGGTTTCACACCTTCTCCATTGTAGAGGTGTGAAACCGCAGGGCTAAACCGCAGGCTAATCCGCAGGTCTTTTGACCTGCAGCTTTACCTGCGGATTTTGCAAAATCCACGCTGAAAAATCCGCAGTCCAATCCGCAGCGCGTGCACATAGCCGAAGTCATGTGGCAAGGCTGGTTAAAGAGTCGATAATGACTTTTAGGATTGCTATTTCCAATAGGTGACACTAGAGTTCTAGTTCTCTTCCTCTCTTTAGAGGTAATATGGATTACCAGAGGAGCATTGAACGGTCTCCTCATACTAGTATGCCAGACATGTCAATTTCCACAAGGAGAAACGATACTCCTTGAATCCAACACTGGATCCAACATTGGATTTGAAGCAACATCTTTATCAACGATTTAGATGAAGGAATTGAGGGTAAACTGATTAAATTTGCTGATGACACAAAGCTAGGAGGGATAGCTAATACTAGAGAAGAGAGAGAGAGGATTCAAAAAGATTTAAATAAACTGGAGAAGTGGGCAGCAACTAACAGAATGGTTTTTAACAGGGAGAAATGCAAAGTACTACATCTGGGCAATAAAAATGAAAAAAGCAGATATAGAATGGGAGGAATAGGGCTAAGTGACAGCACATGTGAAAAAGACTTGGGTATACTAATAGATCACAGACTGAATATGAGTCAACAGTGTGATGCAGCAGCAAAAAAGGCAAATGCAATTCTAGGATGTATTAACAGAAGCATACAGTCTAGATCACGTGAAGTCATTATTTCCCTCTACTCCTCTTTGGTCAGACCTCATCTGGAATATTGTGTCCAGTTTTGGGCACCAAATTTTAAAAAAGACATCAACAAACTGGAGCAAGTTCAGAAAAGAGCGACCAGAATGGTGACCGGTCTGCAAACCCTGTCTTATGAGGAAAGGTTGCAGGATTTGGGAATGTTTAGTTTGCAAAAGAGAAGACTGAGAGGAGACTTAATAGCTGTCTACAAATATCTAAAGGGCTGTCACATTGTAGAAAGATCAACTTTATTCTCATTTGCACAAGGAAAGACTAGAAGCAATGGGATGAAACTGAATGGGAGGAGACACAGATTAGATATTAGAAAAAACTTTTTGACAGTTAGAGTGATCAATGAGTGGAACAGGCTGCCACGAGAAGTGGTGAGTTCTCCTTCAATGGAAGTCTTCAAACAGAGGCTGGACAGACATCTGACTGGGATGATTTAGCGAATCCTGCTTTGAGCAGGGGGTTGGACCAGATGGCCCAGGAGGTCCCTTCCAACTCTACGATTCTATGATTCTATGATTCTATGATTCAACGGGCTTCTGTGGTGCAGCTCAAATTGCTTTCTTTAGCTAAGCATAGAATCAGTGAGTCTGAAACTGTATGTTGTGACAAAGTAGTAGACTTGTGAGAACTCTAGCAATGTGACAGATTATTTTACTCTATCAAGATCTATTGATATTTTTATATATATATATATATATATATTTTTCATTGCACAGCCATATGAGGGCTTGTTTTATATATGACGAGTTGTAATTTTGAAAAACACCGTATTTTCCGAATTATAAGACCCGCTTTTTTCTCCCCAAATTTGGAGGGGAAAATGGTGGTGCGTCTTATAATGCAGATATACCTTACAAACTGTGGTGGAGCAGGATCCCAGGGTTGCTGCTGGAGGAGGCAAGAGTGGTACGTTGCTGCAGGCTCGAATGAGGGGATGTTCCAATGTGCGTCGCTGCGGGTGAAAATGGCTGCGGTGCTCTGTGGTGCGGGGGGCTCTGCCGGCATTTTGTGAAAGCCTTGAGCCCCCCACACATCCATTACTGCGATACAGTGGCCTCGGAGAAAATGGCAGCTGGGGGCGACGCATGCTCAGATTGAGATCTGGGCACCCGAGATCTCGTTGCCGAGATCTCAATATGTGCATGCGCCGCCCCTGGCGGCCATTTTCCCAGAGGCCACCGCATCACCGTAATGGATGTGCAGGGGGCTCCGGGCTTTCACAAAATGCCGTCAAAGCCCCCCACACCACAGCCATTTTTACCCCCAGCAGCGGATATCGCAACACCCCCTCATCCCAACCTGCAGCAGCGCACCACTCTTGCCTCATCCAGCAGCAACCCTGGGATTCCGCTTCACCGCAGCCACCACCAGGGCTGGCATTAGGGGCAGGCAGAAAAGGCAGCTGCCTGGGGCCCCCGCTCCCCCTGGGGCCCCCAGCTAGCAGCACATCATGCAGCCACTATGGGGCCCCCGTGAGGCGGGGGGCCCGCCTACCCCTAACGCCGACTCCCCCAGCCGCATTGAACTATACTGGCGTCTGCCGGTACAGTTCAAAGCATAGATGGAGGAGAGAGTGTCAGCTGACGCTTCCTCTCCCATCATTCCCCTCTCTGCCTCTGACACGGCGGGTGCGCGATGACGTGTGCCAAGCAGTGCAACCGCTGAGACAGGAGTCGGGAGCAGCGCGGACATGAGGAGAGGTGAGGAGTGTGTTGTGTTTTTTTTAAATATAACAATGAGTAGTGGACTGTGGGGCCATTCTGGCGGGGAGAGATGTGGGCTGTGCTATATACCATGTGGGCTGTGCTATATACCATGTGGGCTGTGCTATGTACCATGTGGGCTGTGCTATATACCATGTGGGCTATGGGGCTATGTTATATACAATGAGGCTGTGTTATATACTATGTGGGCAGTGTTATATACTATTGGGGGGTATATTATATTCTGTGGGGGAGGCTGTGTTATATACTATGGAGGGTATATTATATTCTATGGGGGAGGCTGTGTTATATACTATGGGGGGCTACATTATATTCTATAAGGGGCTACATTATATTCTATGGGGAGGTGGGCTGTATTATATTCTATGGGGGCTACATTATATTCTATGGGGGGCTCTATTAGATTTTATGAGGGAGGATTGCATCATACTCTTTGATGGGGCTACATTATATTCTATGGGGAGGTAAGCTGTATTTTATTCGGGGCTACATTATATTCTATGGGGGGACTGTATTTCATTTATTATATTCTATGAAGGGTGATTGCATCATACTCTATGAAGGGCTACATTATACTGTATGAGGGGGGCTGCATTATATTCCATGGGGAGTTACATTATACTCTGTGGGGTGGTTGCATTATACTCTGCGGGATGGTTGCATTATACTTTGCATTATACTATATGTGGGCTGCATTATACTGTATCGAGGACTATGGGGAATACATTATACTATATGAAGAACTATGGGCTGCATTATACTATGGGAAGTGAATTGTACTGCATGGATGACTATGGTGGTGCATTATACTATACGGAGCACTATGAGGAGTGTATTATACTACGTGGAGGACTGAGCAGTGTATTTTAATATATGGAGGACTATAGGGAGTGTATTATACTATATGGAGGATTATGGGGCATATTATATTATATGGAGGATTATGGGGTGTGAATTTTACAATATGAAGGACTGAGGTGCACTTTATAAAATTTGGAGGACTATGGGGTGTAGACTGATCTAATAGTGATTATTCTGTCCCCATCATTCTTTCTCAGACGGTGTAAAGAGGCCGGGAAACAAGCGTTGAACGATTTCAATATTGTCGATCACACTCATTTAGCGGCCTGAACTCAGCGCACGTAACTGCAACCGAAATGCTTCTGTGTGATGTGCAATTTGTTAGCATTTGGAGCCCCATTTTAAACTTTGCCTAGGGTCCTACTTTGCCTAAAACCAGCGCTGGCCACCACCCCCAGTAAGCAATAAGACACATAGATTATAAGAGGTACCACCATTTTATTAAAAAAGTTTTTTTCCTACTTTTCTCCTCAAAATTTGGGGTGTGTCTTAGAATCTGGTGCATCTTATAATCTGCAAAATATGGTATCATTCCTAGTTTGCAGTACATTATTTGGTAAAGGAAAAAAAATGGAAAATAAAATTTCAAGTGAGGAGAAAATGTGTTTTTTTTGTGCAATAAATATGACTGGGCAAAAATAATTCTCCAAGTTGGTACAATTATGGCCATACTAAACTTAAGGGTTTTTTGTAAAGATATAGCTTCTTGGCTAAAAAGAAAACATAGCTTTGTAGAAACCTGATTTAAACAAGCCATTATTTTCATAATGATTCTCTTTAAAGAGAACCTATCATTTACCGTAAACTATTTTAATTTCTTACCTGGTGTATACATCACTGTTCTCCAGCATCTGGCGTTTTTCATTTGTTAATGCATCTCTCCACTCCTGAGCCTCCTCTGCTCCCTAAAATCGGACTTGTTAGTGCAACCTGGGACGATCCTTGTGAGAGGAGTTTTGAACCACACCCACTTGCACAATATGACTATTTAGTTATAGACACAGAAGACAGGACCACATCTCATGGATGGAGAACATGAACAAAAGAAAAAATTCTGCATTTGCACTAGAAAAGCTATTTTCGGGAGTCTTTAACTAGTCCTTCTCACCTTCTATTCCAGAATGCTGCTTGCTGCCCTCCAATACAACATGGTCTGGGGGGCAACTGCTGGATGTTGCGATGACATCTTGTCAGTCCTACGCACTGACGTGACCTAATGTAATAGGAAGCTACATCATTGCTTCAAATAGAAATGCGTGAAAGACCCTAGAAACATTGGCCAGGCCTAAGATTTCAGCCAGTAATATATATACACACATATACACTCCTATACACACTTATACACTCATATACACACCTATAGACTCCTATACACACCTATACACTCATATACACACCTATATACTCCTATACACACCTATACATATCTATAAACACATATACACTCATATACACTCCTATACAGTCATATACACTCATCTACACACCTATACACTCATACAGCTTTTTCCGGCTCCTGATTGTCCATGTAATTGCATTTGCTTTCTGTGTTATGTTCTGCTTACCCATCATTTGGTATCCATAATTTATTCCATTCTTCTTGTCTTTTCCATGCATATCTCCGAGTGGTCAGTGAAACCCCTCTCCCCCTTTTTATGACCTTGCTTAACTATGAACATGTGGTCTGGCCAAACATGCCCACATCCCCTCACAGCTGTGAGCCCTTAGGTGCACATATATTCAAAGACATGAGTCTGACCAGACGTGGTCTGCCATCTTTCAAATTCCATCTTTCAAACTACAGATTTCTAATTACACTACTCGAATTACATTACAATTGGCTGGAATTGAGATCGGATGCCATGTCGCGTTTGGAAAGCCCCTGATGTACCTAAACAGTGGAAACCCCAAATTATAACTCCAACCCTAACCCTAATCCCAGCCCTAACCGTAACCCTAACCACAAACCTAACCATAACACACCCCTAACCCTAATCCCTAACCCTAATTTCAACCCTAACCCCAACTCTAGCTCCAACCCTAACCCTAACTTTAGCCCTATCCCTAACTTTAGCCCCAAACCTAACCCAAATGGGAAAATGGAAATAAATACTTTTTTTATTTTATTATTTTTCCCTAATTAAGGGGGTAATAAAAGGGGGTTTGATTTGCTATTTATAGCTGGTTTTTATGTTTGGCATCTGTCACATGCTAAAAGATGCTTTTATTGGAAAAAATAGTTTTTGCATTACCATATTTTGAGAGCTGTAATTTTTTCTTATTTTGGCCCACAGAGTCATGTGAGGTCTTGTTTTTTGCAGGACAAGCTGATGTTTTTATTGGTACAATTTTCGGGCACGTGACATTTTTTGATCGCTTTCTATTCCCATTTTAGGGAGACAGAATGAACAAAAACCAGCAACTCATGAATTTCTTGTTGGGGGGGCATTTATACCGTTCCACATGTGATAAAATTGATAAAGTGTTTTTACTCTTCAGGTCAGTGCGATTACAGCTATACCTCATTTATATTTTTTTATGTTTTGGCGCTTTTATACAATAAAAACTATTTTATATAAAAAAATAATTATTTTTGCATCGCTTTATTCAGAGAGCTATAAGTTTTTTATTTTTCCAGTGATGGAGCTTTGTGGTGGCTTGTTTTTTTGCGTGACAAGATGACGTTTTTAGTGGTACCGTGATTATTTATATCCGTCTTTTTGATCACGTGTTATTCCACTTTTTGTTTGGCGGTATGATGATAAAGCATTGTTTTTTGTCTTTTTTTATGGGGTTCACTAAAGGGGTTAACTAGTGGGACAGTTCTGTAGGGCAGGTCATTATGGATGCAGGGATACCAAATATGTGTACTTTTATTGTTTAGATTTTTTTATTCAAATATTTATTTATAGAATAAATATTGATTTTTTAATTATTACTTTTTATTATTTTTTTAAATATTTTTACAATTATTTAAAAAAATCTTTTTATATTTAATTCTTACTTTTACACCCTGTACCACTATGGGGCACACATTTTCTACAGCTGCTCGCTTCTATAGCATGCAGATCTGCATGCTATAGAAGCTGTAATCGCCGCAGGGATTTTACACTAACCTGAGAGACTTCACTGCGTATGTCAGGAAGTCTCTCAGGTCTGGAACCCCAGATGTCATCATGACGACATTGGGTCTCCATGACAGCGATCGGGACCCTGCGTCATGCTGCAGGGTCTCTGGTCCAAAGGCAGAGGGGTTGTCAGAGCTGAAAGCCCTTCTGCCTGCTTCCGGAATGCTGCGATCATGTTTGATCGCAGTGTTACGGGGGTTGAAGAGCCGGGAGTGGTCCGTGACCGCTCCTGGCACTTAGTGCTGGGTGTAAGCTTTGAGAATCAGCTGACACCCGGCTGCGTTCACCTGTGGCTGATCGGTATGACGTACTATCCTGTCCATGGTCATACGCGCCCGGGTCACCTGGACGGAATAGTATGTCAGATGTCAGAAAGGGGTTAAAAGTGAAAGCTGAGCTGTGATTGGTTGCTATGAGCAACAGTTTTCCCACTCCATAACACCTCAGCACACACTGACCGGGTGGGAGAAATCTAGCATCCCCGGGAACATAAGCTCCCAGCCATTTTCTGCTTCCCAGAAAGGAGCAAAGACCACATGACAGAAATGAATCACCCCCTCCTCTATTATTGCCGTGCTCTATTGGTACAAGCGTAGAAAATCGCATTATCAGCGGCCACACATAGAGCCGCACTGCCAGGTTACATAACAGCACATCTCCAGGAACTCCCTACTCAGTGCCAGTAGTCTATACATTATACAGGTGATACTGCAAATACTGTATATGTAAGAAGATGAGCCAGAACAGAGTCGGCGATTCTATATGCTTTTTAGGGCCGGAACTAACGGAACTGTCACCACTGTTGCCGGGGGGCGATTGGTCTGGGTGGAACGGACCTGAGCACCTAACCGAAGGGGGCGTGGGGGAGATAAAAGGACTGAGCACGGGAAAACAAGGGATTTGGCAGGAAGGTGACAAGGGAGAAGGGTGTAGGTTGACTCCCTCCCCACTACTCCGATGACGAACCTCACATACGCCAATACCTTGCAGACCGACTCAGTCTCTCAGGACGTACTTACTTCACTGACCCCAGGTGTTCCAGCATCGGTCCGATATACATCATGCATTGGAAAAGGCAATCTTAATCCTTCCGATCTTAGCTGGCCCATGAGAGGTTTGTACATCCCGCGGCCTGTCAACCTGTGTGCTCCCCGTGTACTGCGACACTCCAGAGGAACCAACAAAAGGGACTGTTTCCAAGGCAAGCAAGCTCGGATACCTTGGCACGGTCAGGAGACAGTGCATTTCGTTCCTGCGCAGCAGAGCCAGAGACTTTGTCCATGGATTGCGACGCCTGCGGGAGCTATTCCAACCTCTCCCCAACAAGAACTTCAACCGATAAGTTGCCTCTCTCATACACCCCTTTTTCCTCCGAATATTGCGTTTTTGTGCAAATTCTGTTGTGCTCCGTGTTCCTCTGCATTACGTGGTTGTTTTCATCTCCCTGCATAGAGTATTCCTTGTACGCAATTAACCTGTTTAAAGTAAACACTGTTAACCCCTTCTCTGCCTCCTGCTCTTCACTGCATTCAACAAACCTCAATTCCAGTTCCATTACATATATACATACATATATACACAGCAGTATCACCTATATATAATGAGTATACATCTGTAGCAATACATAGATATATACACAGCAGTATCACCTATATATAATGAGTATACATCTGTAGCAGTATTGTCTATATAATGTACTGTATATAGACTGCTGGCTGCTACTGCTGTATATGATCACAGTATCACCTATATAATGTACTAGCTGAAGAGCCCAGCGTTGCCTGGGCATAGTAAACTGTGGTTAGTTATAACAAATAATAATGATTATATTGCACATAAAAACCGTGCATCTAATCCTATCCTGTGTGATACTGACTGCTGAGCCATGTATCTAATCCTATTCTATGTGATACTGTCTGCTGAGCCGTGTATCTAATACTATTCTGTGTGATACTGACTGCTGAGCTGCGTATCTAATCCTATCCTGTGTGATACTGTCTTCTGAGCCGTGTATCTATTCCTGTCCTGTGTGATACTGACTGCTGAGCTGTGTATCTAATCCTATCCTGTGTGATACTGACTGCTGAGCTGTGTATCTAATCCTATCCTGTGTGATACAGTCTGCTCAGCTGTGTATTTAACCCTATCCTATGTGATACTGACTGCTGAGCTGTGTCTACTCCTCTCCTTTGTGATACTGTCTGCTGAGCTATGTATCTAATCCTATCCTGTGTGATACTGACTGCTGAGCTGCGTATTTAATCCTATCCTGTGTGATACTGCCTGCTGAGCCGTGTATCTATTCCTATCCTGTGTGATACTGCCTGCTGAGCTGTGTATCTAATCCTATCCTGTGTGATACTGCCTGCTGAGCCGTGTATATATTCCTATCCTGTGTGATACTGACTGCTGAGCTGTGTATCTAATCCTATCCTATGTGATACCGACTGCTGAGCTGTGTATCTAATCCTATCCTGTGTGATACAGTCTGCTCAGCTGTGTATCTAATCCTATCCTGTGTGATACAGTCTGCTGAGCTGTGTATCTAATCCTATCCTGTGTGATACAGTCTGCTCAGCTGTGTATCTAATCCTATCTTGTGTGATACAGTCTGCTGAACCGTGTATCTAATCCTACCCTGTGTGATGCTGGGCTCCCCCTGCAGTCTGTGTCAGAGGGTGGTCTGTGTTGGCACTGTAATAAATTGTGTTATTTCCAGCTTTACAGAAGGACGATAACACCATAGAAATGATAAGAATAATAGGCCTCAGTTACCACAACTGTCTACAAAGAAAACTTCCTGATGGCAACAATCACAGCTCATTTTTCATCTTTTAAACAGCTCTGGGACAGCGTGGCAAGTTTTGAGTGGCGACTTTTGTGTTTCGACTTTTATGTGTCGAGGTTGGTGTATGTGTGGTGAAATGTGTGCTGAGAGTGGTATATGTGTTGAAGCACGTGGTAGTGTGTGGCGCATTTTGTGTGTGTGTTCATATCCCCGTGTTTGGCGAGTATCCCATGTCAGGGCCCCACCTTAGCAACTGTACGGTATATACTCTTTGGCGCCATCGCTCTCATTCTTTAAGTCCCCCTTGTTCATATCTGGCAGCTGTCAATTTGCCTCCAACACTTTTCCTATCACTTTTTCCCGATTATGTAGATAGGGGCAAAATTGTTTGGTGAATTGGAGCGCACGGGGTTAAAATTTCACCTCACAACATAGCTTATGACGCTCTCGGGGTCCAAACGTGTGACTGTGCCAAATTTTGCGGCTGTAGCTGTGACGGTACGGATGCCAATCCCGGACATACATACACACATATACACTCACAGTGAGCTTTATATATTAGATATTCAGCAGTCTACTGTATATACTGTACATTATACAGGCGATACTGCTACTGATGTATATACGTTATATATAGGTGACACTGCAGCATGTGTATATATATATATATATTATACACACATACTGTATATCTACACAGCAGTATCACCTATATATAATGTACACATCAGTAGCAGTGATACAGAAGTCTATATACATTATATAGGTGCAACCTCTGTATATACATTAAAAAAGTTTTCATCTTGGGACCCAAGTCCCTGAGATGGGGGGAGGATGAAGAGATGAGGCGGGTCCTGTCCAGCGTCAGCGGTGAAGAGGAGAGGATCCTGCTGGAAATGGTGTGTTCTCTGGTCCAGGCAGGCCAGTGTCAGACACAGATGGGGGCGCCCTCTGCGCACCGCTGCCTTTTGAAATCTCTAACTTGGCCCTGCGTGGTCTCCTGCTTGCCTGCGCTGACAAGGGCAGCAGCCGCGCGCATGTACGAACGAGGGCCGGCGGCCATGCTTGCGCACTGATGCAGATCTCCACCACAAAGTGGGTGGCCGGCCCTTAAATCTTCTGTGTGAAGGACCTATGTGCATGCTGTCTAGCTGCACGCACTGACATAAGGGCGGTGATGGCAAGCGTTTGTGCTCAACCACCGCTGCGGCCGCAGCCCTTGTTGGCGCGTGCAACTAAACAGCGGGCGCACATAGGACCTTCACACAGAAGATTTAAAGGGCCGGAGGGCCGCTTTTGGTGGGGACATGCCGGCCCATCGGGCATCTGGCCGCCTCGGCAGATGCTCATTCCGGGCCTGATCACATTTGACCGCTATTATTTTGAAAAATAAAGTAACTAATATCAGTCTAAATCAGGGGAGCACAACCTGCAGCCCAAATAACTTTACTAAAGTCGGAACGAAAAGGAGCTATTTTAAAAAATTAAGTTCAAACTTTGAAAGTTTGGAAACTATTTATTCTATAACTGGTACACATAACTGTGTTTAGAGTGGTGAACATACAGCTTTCGTAGATCTTGTGCTCAGGCTTTATAGCTGCTTTTTGATGGGCCTGTGAGCAGTCCTCCACAATATCCAGGAAGTTCAGTCTCTTAGCTTAGCTGGTCAGGTAATGGAGGGGCAGCAGGTGAATCATCTGGTTGCATTGGAGCAGTGTGGTAGTGTGCTCTCCAAGCAGGACAAACAAATGAGATGTTCTGAAAGAACTGCTGGTGTTCCAAAAGGAATGGATCCTCCTTCTCCTTTCTGTGTTGTACAGGTGTCTCACTTGTCACATGCTCATCAGTAGCATCTTGAGTACTGATCTTTAGTGGTGATGTCATTTTCCCTGATTCTACTTCTTCCCAATTAATTGAAGTGAAAAAGTCATGCTCGCGTATGTTTCCTTCTATTCCTAACCTCGGAGACTTGTCTTTACAAAACAGACCCAGTACTAAGTCTACAATTGTAGGGTTAAAGTATTCAAATATTTCTTGGTCATCGATCATGTCAATGATTGTTGTGAACATCCCTAGAGGTCCTGGGATGGCGACCAAACCATTGATAATTATGCCTAAACTAGACCAGTCTTCTTCAGCAAGATATGGTTCGCCAATTATTTTTTCCAGTGCAGTGGTCCCATCAAAGTCTCCTTCTTTTGTCATTATGGATGACAATCCAAAATCTGTGATTTTAATGTGGCCTTGGCTGGTTAACAGGATGTTTTCGTATTTCAGATCTCCATGAATGATGCCGTTGGAGTGGAGGAATTGTATTCCACACACTATCTCCGCCACTAGAAATTGTACGATGCAGAGGCTTAGCGGTGCTCTCTCTTCAACCAGGTCAAGGAGGGTCCCGCCAGTGACTAGCTCCATGACATAGTAGAGGTAGGTATTAGTATGAAAAGCTCCATAGCCGTGAACTAAAAAGATGCTCTTGTGAGTCATCTGCAGGATTTTGCTTTCTGCTATTACTTCTTCTTTCCATTGCATAGCTTCTTTTTTAACAATTGCTTTTACGGCAACACGCTCTTTTTGAATGGACTCTGTTGCCAGCATCACCACCCCACTGCAACCTGATCCAAGAACATGATGAAAAGTGAATTTGTCCACTGTTAATGGCACCGTGGCTATTTCTCCTTCTTCTGAGGTCTTTGTATGAGAATGTTCAGTGTCTAGTTTTGCTTTTTTCATTGACACTAGATATTGTTCATCAGATGTAATGCTGGATCTGCTCTCTGTGTAGGGTCTTTTTATGCCACCTTGGTGCGTCACTGTTGCTTTTTCTTCATTACACACAACAGGTTTTTCAATTGATTTTTCCTCTGTTGCATTTTTTATTGTTGGGTTTTCAACAGGTGCACTATGGTCTTCTACTTCCCAATCGCAAGATCCACTCTGATTTTCGGGGGTGTCTCTTAAATTCTGGTTTCCCAACAGTTGCCTTCCTCTTTTTATTGTGGAGGCTTCCATCTTCCTTATGGATCCTACTAACCTTCTCCACTGGTTCTGCAGTCCTTGAAGAAGGGAGTGTCTTTTCGGTAGATGAATAGTAGTTTCAGGTTTGCTCACCTGATGGCTACATCCTTCCTCTGGATCCTCTATGTCAGGACCTGTTGGTGTTTCCTTCTCTCCGCTATTACTCTCTCCTTTTGAAGATGTTGTTTGTTTTTTTCTTCTTCTACAACACCACATGTTGAGTCATAGACATCAACAAGGCGCTAGTAGAAAAGAGACAAAAAAAACGCAAGTAGCAAGCACTAGTAGCAAGCTAGCCGCAGCGCGATCTTTCCTCACAAAGCTCCTGAGGAAAAACACTAATGGTTCTAATGGTCACTGTGCTGCTACTGGAATCATCATCATCATTGTGATGTCATCATCATTGTGATGTCATCCGTGCAGCCACAGGCAGGTCACATTTCTCATTCGCCAAGTTTCAACCCGTTTGATCCTGTTTAATCTGGCATTTTATATGCTGACAAACACAAATTATTAACACTAAAATAAAATGGCCACAATCTGTTATGTGATATTAATGTAAGGGTGAAACGTATCGGACTTGCTGCCAATAGAATATGAAGAGTGATTTCTTGAAGCATTGAATCTACTCTTCTTTTATTGAGAATATTTTAAATGGTGCTCATACACAAAGCAGTTTTTGTCTCCTCACCAAATTCTTCATCATCTGCCTAAAGATATTAATGGAACACTTCGGTCAAAACCAATATTACGCGTGACATGGTGGTGGTATTTGTCCCCTAGTTTTTGCATCCTGATATTTCCTCTTGCTACATATATATCACGTTAATATCTTGTGGCTGCTGTCTCTATGTCTCCATTTCTTTCAGGCTAGTGTTTTAGTCTACATTATATTTAATGTGTCTCTTTAAAAGAGAACCTTTTAATATTTGCAGGGACCTTTCCAGTCAACATGTGCTCAGATCTACCAGGAGAATAACATAGAGCAGTCAGAGGCGTAGCTCTTGTTTTGGTTTGGGGTGGGGGGCGAAACTTCTGAGTGGGTCTCCAAATGTCACCATGTCACCAAACAGCACAGTGAGTGTCTGCAGACCTCTATACAGGCCCTCTCACTGATTCCAGGATTGTAGACACCTGTGATGCTAATAAGTGGACACACCTTGATTTAACATGTCCCTTTTGTCACATTATTTTCAGGGGTACCATCATTTCTGTCCAGGCCTATTTCATTAGTTTAATTTTTTTTTTAAATTCTGTGGAAGCATGATCGAAAAGCATTGTCTGACATTGCATTTGTTCCTTTTTGTAGATTTTTTTTAATTTATTCTTACTTTTGTCAGATTCAAGTTATCTCTGTGACCATTGTGGGTTTGTCTGTCATTAAACGAGGGGTACCAACAATTTTGACCACGTGTGTAAGAGATAACAGTACAGTTATAGATGGTGACTTACAGAGGACATTCTTTCTGATGGAATCATTTACTTTTTACGCTTTTCCATCTGGTCCAGACCGACATGACAACTTCTCCAGCCAGGACTCAACTGCAGAGATTCCAACAAAGACATTTCACGTCTCATATTTTCAGCATCGTCACCATCTATTCGTAACCTGCACAAACCCCTCATCCTACTGATACCCCAATACTAAGCCGCTGCTGCCGTATATGACCCTATTACTGCACCTTCTGTGTGGTTATGTGTAACCTCTGAATTCTAAAGCATCCCTCTAGAATATAGTAATGCCGGATGCAAGTACCCTAGAAAACAGTGCCCATATTTTGTCCCCTAGAAAGTAATAATGCTCTCTGTGTGCCCCTGACAGTCACAGTTACCTGAGTTACCATATAAAAATAAGTGCCAGTTTACATTTAATAATGTTCCTAGTTTCCTCCTGTACACAGTATGATGCTCTCTTATACACAGTCTAATACCCCCTCACTGTATGTATACTGACCCCTTAGTATGCCCAAACTGTTTGATGGCTCCAACACTGTATGCTGGCCCCTTCACTGTAATCCCCACACTGTATGATGGCCCCCAAGATAGCCTCCATATAGTATAATGCACCCCACATAGGACTCCATATAGTATAATATACTGTCTCCATATTATAATGCAGCCCCCCCATAGGCAGACTCTATATAGTATAATGCACTCCCAATGGACAGACTCTACATTGTATAATGCAGCCCCCAATAGGCAGACTCTATATTGTATAATTCAGCCCCCCATAGAGGAGACTAATATAGTAGTAGTGACATCATCATGACCCCTGTCAGTGTCTGCATCAGGGATGTCAGAAGCCGCGAGGGGTATGACGGGATAGTAAGTGTAATGCTCCCAGTCTCATCAGTGAGGTCAGCTGTATCGGCTTCCAGCCGATACAATTGAACTTGTGATGACTGTTGTGTGGGGCCCACTGCTGGCACCGTCTAACCCTTCCTGCTCAAGGGCTCCATAGCGGCCAAGTGGCAAAACAGGGAGATCGTGTCACCCTGCCGCAGAATGTAACTGTGTAGCTCCAGGTGGGCCCCCTCAGAGCGAAGGGCCTGAGATGACCACCCCCTCTACCTATCCCAGTAGCTATGCTACTGAGAGCAGTTATAGATGAGGAGACTAATATATTGTGAAAATATAATATTTTCCTGCAGGCTCTGTGTTATTTATCTCTGCAAGTTTGAAAAAAGCTGGTCTGGTTTATCAAAAATCTGTATTAAAAAAAATATATTATTATTAACAATTGTGGCTATTTTATATGAACCCCTTCATGACTCCCAATTAGCGTTTTTTCTCCCCTCCTTCCCAGAGCCATAACTTGTTTATTTTTCTGCCCGCTTAACCGATTGAGGGCTTGTTTTCTATGGGACGAGTTGTACTTTTGAATGACACCATTCATTCTAGCAGATAATGTACTTTAAAGCGGGAAAAGAAATGCCACGTGCCTTGAAATTGCAAAAAATGTCCAATTGCACAAATTTGGTTTTATTTTCCATGTTTAGTATATGGTAAAATTGACCTCTTGATATGATTACATACATTTAAAAAAAATCTATACATTGTTCGTAATTGGTTCAAAAACAAATTTAGCATGTTGTTTAAAAAAAAAATTCTACTTATATATTTTGCCGCCATTTTCCGAAACCCGTAACATTTTCATTTGTTGGGATCTGGGGCTGTGTAAGGGTTTTTTTTAGTCCCTGAACTGACGACGCATGTGAAATGCCGACATCACAGATTGACAACGGCCTGGACATTATAACAGCGTGACCGTTAGAGGTAGATGATCATAAGCCAGGAAAGATGAGGGCTCAGTTTACCAGCATGCATCAAAATCAAGGACACAACATATGACATAAATGTACATCATGTGTTGTGAAGGGGTTAAAAGAGTTGTATGCTTTCAGACTTCTCTGCATTATTCTCCTTCCAATCCCTTGTTCACCTTTGGGATGTGTCCTTCTTGGTCTTCTAGTGAGCTATGAAGTGACCCAACTCCTCCCGTGGTGATCTATGATTACGTCAGCCAGCAATGTGGGTCTCTGTCTCTCTCAAGTGTACAATGTACAGTCCTTCTGTTGACAGGACATAATCAGATTTAGGCACTAAAAGAGGCATTCAGCCCTATGTCTACATCGCATACATAGACCAACAACAGCTGCTTCTTTTGAGCATATAGTGTGATGGACAAGAAAGGAGACAAAAGGATGTCTTCAATCAGTCCCTCTCCATCTCCACCTTTTATCTAATAGTATATCTTTAGTACCTGTCAGTCAAACACTGAAAAATTCAATAATGCCCTGTACTACCTATAGTTAGTACAGTGCATTATTGACCCATGTCGCCATGAAATGGACAAAAAAATACATGTTTTTCTAATTGTTCCAAAAATGTAAAACTAAAAAAGCCCAAATCTCATCTTTTAACAATAAATAATGATTTACTTGAGAACCCTCCTAACAAAAATATTAAAAACAATGTCATAATTGCTGTTTTTGTTAACCTCTTTACTTTCCAAGCCCATTTTCACCCTCAAGACCAGGCCAATTTTACAATTCTGACCAGTGCCACATCATGAGGTAATAAATCTGGAAAGCTTCAACGTATCCCACTGATTCTGAGAATGTTTTTTGTAACATATTGTACTTCATAATAGTGGTAAAAGTTATTCGATATGACTGGTGTTTGTGTCAAAAAATGGGAAATTTTGCAAAAATTTGGAAACCTTCACAATTTTTAATAATAATAATAATAATCTTTATATAGCGCCAACATATTCTGCAGCGCGTTACAGTTTAACTGTTTCAAACACAAGTCATAAGTAACAACGTTAACAATACAATAATTAAAGCAAAATAAACCAACTCTGCTCGTGAGAGCTTACAAGCTACAATGAGGTGGGGAGATACAAAGTACAGG
Organism: Dendrobates tinctorius; assembly: GCF_039654945.1. Classification (NCBI taxonomy): domain Eukaryota; kingdom Metazoa; phylum Chordata; class Amphibia; order Anura; family Dendrobatidae; genus Dendrobates; species Dendrobates tinctorius. The sequence goes on from NW_027361771.1 coordinate 32,525,736, forward strand.
TGTGTGTTTACAATGATGTATATACAATGATGGTCCAGCCATCTTGAGGGAGTGGTGGATAGATGGAGATAGTGAATGGGCTACACACACTTACACTTAAAATGACTGATTAGTGACCGTGATAGAAAGCTCTGAACAAATGTGTTTTGAGGGAGCGCCTAAAACTATGCAAATTGTGGGTGTTCCTAATTTCTTGGGGTAGAGCATTCCAGAGGATTGGCGCATATTCCTCACCAATCGTTACACCGATGCCTCTACCTTGTGCCAGTCATTACACTGGCTACCCATCTACTCCAGAATTCAGTATAAGCTTATTACCCTCACCCACAAAGCCCTCCATGGCTCAGCACCACCCTACATCTCCTCCCTTGTTTCGGTATACCACCCAACCCGCGCCCTCCGTTCTGCTGATGACCTGAGGTTAGCATCCTCAATAATCAGAACCTCCCACTCCCGTCTCCAAGACTTTACACATGCTGCGCCAATTCTTTGGAATGCACTTCCCAGATCAATACGAGTAGTCCCCAATCCCCACAATTTTAAGCGTGCCCTGAAAACGCATTTATTCAGACTGGCCTACCGCCTCAACACATTAACCTAATCTATCCCTGTGTGGCACAGCCAAAAGTTTTACCATAACCAGGTTCCCCGCATCATGTTCCCACATGCTTTATGCATCCATTCATCCATCCATGCATCCAGCCCTCTGTGTCTGTTCTGTTACACACTTAACATTATGGCTGGTCCATACAATCAGGGCAATTGTTATCACCCACCTTTCGTGTCTACCTTTTTCCTCATAGACTGTAAGCTTGCGAGCAGGCCCCTCATTCCTCTTGGTATCTGTTATGATCTATGTGATTATTGTTATGCTGTAATGTCTATTGTCTGTACAAGTCCCCTCTGAAATGTAAAGTGCTGCGGAATATGTCGGCGCTATAGAAATAAAATTTATTATTATTAAGTCTTGGAGTCGGGAGTGGGAGGTACTGATTAGTGCAGAGGTTAGTCGAAAGTCGTTTGCAGAGGGCATTGGTCGGTTAGGCCGATAGACAGAAATGAGGGAGGAGATGTAGGGGGGTGCTGCACTGTGGAGAGCTTTCTGGGTGAGAACAAGTACTTTGAATTGGATCCTATAATAAATGGGCAGCCATTGTAACGACTGGCGAAGAGCGGATGCGTCTGAATACCGATTAGCTAGATAGACGACCCCGGCTGCTGCATTAAGGATAGACTGGAGAGGGGAAAGTCGAGTGAGGGGGGAGGCCAATTAATAGAGCGTTGCAGTAGTCCAGACTGGATTGGATCAAGGCGACAGTGAGAATTTTTGCTGTTTCCATGGTGAGAAAAGGGCGGATTCTAGAGATGTTCTTTAGGTGTAAGCGGCAAGAGCGGGCAAAAATTTTACATGGGATGTGAAGGAGAGATTGGTGTCAAACGTAACACCCAGACAGCGCGCTTGCTGCCGGGGTGTTATTATGGTGCCACCCACGGAGAGGGAAATGTCAGATTTAGGGAGGTTAGTAGACAGGGGGGCAGAAGAAGTTCAGTTTTGGAGAGGTAGAGGTTTTAAACTTTTAAATCAGCACAATTTGTGAAACATTTTTTGGTGCGATTTTTTCCAACAAAATTTACAAAACCATTTTTTTTTAAGGGAACACATCCCATGTAAAGTGACTTTGAGGGTTACATATGACAGAAAATACCCTAAATTGACACCATTTTAAAAACTCCACCCCTCAAGTTGCTCCAAACCACAAGAAGTTTATTAGCCCTACAAGTGCTTCACAGGAACTGAAGCAATGTGGAAGGCAAATAAATGAACATTTTTCCAAATATTTTAGTTTAGACCCAATTTTTCGTTTTCACAAGGGTAACGGGAAAATGAACCCCAAAACTTGTTGTGCACGGAGAAGAAAATGAACATTTATATTTTTCAAAGATTTTACTTTATACCCAGTTTGTAATTTTCGGAAGGGTAACAGGAAAATTAACCTCAAAATTTGTTGTGCAATTTCTCGTGAGCATGCCGATACCCCATATGTAGGGGAAAACTACACAGTAGGGTTTGGAAGGGAAGTAGCACAGTTTCTCTTTTTGAACGCCAAATTGGCCGGAATCGAGAGCGGACGCCATGTTGCATTTAGAGAGTCCCTGATGTGCCTGAATAGTAGAAACACCCCCCAAGTGACCCCACTTTTTTAAACTAGAGCCCTTTAAGGAAACACAATACATCCCCCATAATATACCATATATACTCGAATATAAGTCGAGATTTTCAGCCCAAAAAATTGGGCTGAAAGTCCCCCTCTCGTCTTATATTCGAGTCATATACAAAGGGGGTCAGAGGGGGAGGGGGTGTCAGGTCATATTTACCCGTCCTGACGCTGTCGCTTGAGTCCCCAGCTTCTCCCCGTGCTCTCTCGTCCTTCCTTCAGCGGTCACGTGGTGCCGCTCATTAAAACTCATGAATATGTGCATATTAATGAGCGGTATCACAAGACCTCTGAATGCAGGAAGAGAGAGCACGGGGAGAAGCTGGGGACTCAAGCAACAGCGTCAGGACGGGTAAGTATAGCGATACTCACCTGTCCTGCGTCCATGGCTGCTTGCTGCTGTCTGTCATCGGTCAGTGACTTCAGACAGCAGAGGGCGCGGTGACGTGGTTAGTGCGCGCCGCGCCCCCTGCAGTCTGAACGTCACTGACTGATGACGTGCAGATAGCGGTGAGCAGCCATGGACGCAGGACAGGTGAGAATCTGACACCCAGCGACGGAGAGGTGAGTATGTCATTTTTTTTATTTTTACATGCAGCAGCAGCATGGGGGCAGCATATGAGGGAACAATCTATGGAGCTATTTATGGGGGCAGCATATGAGGGAACAATCTATGGAGCTTCTTGTGAGGCAGCATATGGGGGAACAATCTATGGAGCTTCTTCTGAGGACACCATATGGGGGAATAATCTATGGAGCATTTCCCACCCTAGACTTATACTCGAGTTAATAAGTTCTCCCAGTTTTTTGTGGCAAAATTAGGGGGGTCGACTTATACTCGGATCGACTTATACTCGAGTATATACGGTAATACCAAATAATATTCTCAAGTAATAGAATAGTGCTTCTCACGGTGCTCCACTGGCATACAGCCAACGATGGCAGACCATGCAGCTGCTGAGGCCTGGTGCCAGTGCAGGAGCCGCTTCCCCCAACACTGTATCAGCATCCTGGATGCCAATAAAATTGAAAGTAATAATGAAATAGCGAGCGCCACCTTACTCATCTAATTTCTTCATTCTCCTTTGACGTCTGACGTCTCAACATTGTGGGTGCAATGATGTCACTAGATGGCGCCTGCTGTGCTGAGATGTGCAGTGCTTCAAAACGCTCACTGCGGGAGAAGTAGAGCGGAGTATTGTATTTTTTTTTACATTGTGGTGACCATTCATTTTTATGCAACTTTTAAAGCCAAAGTATAAATGCATTACCAAAATCTCTATATATAAAACTGATTGTGTGTGTGTGTGTGTGTGTATATATCATCAACCAATCACGAAGCATCTTTCATTTCACCAGAGCTGTTTAAAAGAAGCTGAGCTGTGATTGGTTGCTAGGACCAACAGTTTTCTCACTGCATGACAATACCTCAGCAGACAGTGACATGGTGGGAGAAATCTAGCATCCCTGGGAACATAAGCTCCAGCCATCATCTGCCCCCGCAGAAAGGAGTAGAGAGCACATGACAGAAATGAATCCCCCTCCCTGCCCATATCCCAATCACACATCCTCCATCCCATAGGCACATCTTCCCTCTTAAAGGGATCATTGGTATGCAAGTCAGGGCAAATCCATCCAGCGCTCTAGTTTGACGCCAGGCCTCTCTTAAAGAGATCCCCGATATGGAAGTTGGAACCGTTCCACTCAGCGCTCTGGTTCTGACCCCCAGGGTCTCTTAAAGGGATCCCCGGTATGGAAGTCAGGGCAATTGCCTTCAAATGCTCTGGTTCTGATCCCAGGCCTCTATTAAAGGGATTGTTAGGGACGGCGGAACGCACTAAATAATAAATAATAATAAGTGCGTTCGCTGCCCGGGGTCCACCGTACAGAGGTGTTACACTGCTGCTAGGTAATGGCACATGCCCAATATGGCGGTATAACGCACGCGGGTTGAACGTCACCTGGTGAGCACTGGGCGCCCTCTGTTACTTCACAGAGGCGCCGTAGCGTTAAACACAAATGCCGAGCCTGTTGAACTCACAGGTCTCAGCGGATTGCACGCAGCGACAGACGCTGCCACTATATGAAAATGCCCGGTATCAGGCTCACTGTCGGACGCTAGTACTGTGGATCGTATGCACTGTGGCCTGTAGCTTGCCACTGACTGGTGCTGACTCTATCACTAATTCCCTATCCACACACGTAATATCAGAGGGAGGGGAATCTTAATGAGTCATTTGCAAGTCCATGTTTCCGTCATCATTCACACAGTTAGCAACTAGAGTCTATACTAGCGCATGGCCGAGCAGCAATGGGAACCTTTTATAGCCAGGACATTCCGGAAGCTTCCAGATCCCTGAGATGGACCAGTCAGATCTGGAGAAGGACCTGAGCATGTGATTCCCGATCCCCAATGGGAGATCGTCTCGTGAGCATGCTCAGTGGAGCGACGGAAGGACTTAGCCTCTGGAGTCGCTTGCTGCTGATAATCCTGCGTTGCTATTGCCGGCCCAGAGGTGGCAGCAACAGCCAGACCCACAGAGCTGGTCTGAGCAGAGCGTCGGGAACGACGGGGCTGCTGAGCAGGCTCCTCTGCGGTCGCTGGAGAATGGGAGACTGCTGAACGCAAGGCTTTGGATTCCCGCTGTGCAGCTGCAGGATCCCGACACCTAACATTACCCCCCTCCTAGGGCCCCCTCCCCTCTGAGCCTCGCTACGCTAAAATGCCACGAAAAGGAGCGGGGCGTGGATGTTCTCCACTAGTTCCCAGGTCCGGGCCTCTGGACCATGACCCTTCCAATCCACCAAAAAAAACTTTTTTTGCCATGCACCACCCTGCGTCCCACAATGGCGTTGACCTCAAACTCATCCGAAGACAAGTCTGATGTCCCAGCAGATGACTCGGAAAACCGGGACATGTGAACAGGTTTGACAAGGGACACGTGGAAGACGTCAGAGATGGCCAAGTGTGGTGGAAGAGCCAGACGGTAGACCACCGAGCTGATCCGCTAGAGGATTTTGCAGGGGCCAATATATCGCGGAGCGAACTTGGTGGACTCGGCCCGAAGCCTGATATTTCGGGCAGAGAGCCACACCAAGTCGCCAGGGGCAAAAGTTGGAGCGGGGCGCTCTCCTTAGAGGCTCGAATGGCATCCTGGGTGCGATCCTAAATGTCGCGAGCCTCCACTGCCCAGTCCGCCACCCTGGAATCAGTGGAAGACACTGGCATCGGGACGGGGATGTGCGGATGCTGGCCGTAATTAAGAAGGAACGGCGTCTGACCAGTGGAGTCAGCCACTGCATTATTCAAGGCAAATTCGGCCCACAGTAGTAAGGATGCCCAGTGATCCTGCCTGGCCGAAACAAAATGTGCAAACGAAATACGTGCTTTATGAACAGTGGGGCGAGACCACGAGCGGAAGGCAACCGCGCGAGTGGCACCAGATGCACCATTTTAGAAAAATGATCGGTGACCACCCAGATGACCGTGCTGCCTCCAAATTTGAGCAGGCCGACCACAAAATCCATGCCAACCATCTCCCAGGGTCTGTCTGCCACCAGCAGGGGATACAGTAACCCAGCCTGCCTCTGCCTGGAGCACCTGTTCCGAGCACAAGAGACGCATGCCTGAATGTATTCTTTCGTGTCCCGAGCCATGTGCGGTCACCAATAAGACCTTGCCAGGGGTTCTGTGGTCCGCTTATTGCCAATGTGACCACCCACCCTGGACGCGTGTGCCCACGCGAGAACCTCTGGCCGCAGGCGAGGAGGGACAAAGGTCTTGCCTGGTGGTACTGACTCAAGAGCGACCGGGGCCACGGTCCTCAGACTCTCAGTGGGGACGATCAGCCTCCTCCTCCTCCGCCGAGACCACCGAGCGAGAGAGAGCATCAGCCCGGACGTTCTTCTCACCGGTCAGATAGTGCAAGGTGAAGCGTCAGAAGAAGAGCGACCACCTAGCTTGACAAGAATTCAAGCGCTGGGCTGTTTGTAAATAGACCAGGTTTTTATGGTAAGTGTACACCTGAAAGGGGAACCGGGCTCCCTCCAGGAGATGTCTCCACTCGGAAAAGGCCAACTTCATTGCCAACAGCTCCCTGTCCCCGATGAAGTAGTTCCTTTCCACCGGTGAAAAAGTGTTTGAGAAGAAGCAGGGATGCTTCCGACCTTGAGCATCCTTCCGGCAAAGGACTGCTCCTGCACCAACGGATGAGTAAACCACCTCTAGGATTAAGGGTTTATCCACATCGGGACTGTGGAGAATAGGAGCGCCAGCAAAATGAGTTTTAAGAGACTAGAAGGCCGCGGAGACCTGTTCTGATGAAACCTTGGGATTGGCTCCTTTTATGGTGAGGGCGGCCAAAGGAGCTACCAGTGTGGAGAAATGGGGGATGGACGGTAATAATTAACGAACCCCAAAAAGTGCTGCACCGCTTTAAGAGAATGGGGCTTCTGCCAGTCCATTACCGCCTGCAGTTTGGCAGGATGCACAGCGAACCCCTGGGCCGAGATGATATAGCCCAGGAAAGGCAAGGACTCCTGCTCAAATTGGCACTTCTCCAACTTGGCTAAGAGAGAATTCGCCCGCAAACGGTCGAAGACCTTGCAGACGTATCTCCGGTGAGAGGCCAAATCTGGAGAAAAGACGAGGATGTCATCCAGATAGACCACCACCAAGGTGGAGAGCATATAGCGAAAGACATCATTTACGAAGTCTTGGAAGACAGCAGGTGCGTTACAGAGGCCAAAGGGCATGACCAGATACTCGTAGTGGCCATCCCTGGTATTAAAGGCTGTCTTCCACTCGTCTCCTTCGCGTATGCGGATCAGGTTGTAAGCCCCCTGTAGTTCTAACTTAGTAAAGATCCAGGCCCATCGCAAACTGTCAAACAACTCAGAGATCAGAGGAAGAGGGTACTTGTTTTTCACTGTAATAGCATTGAGACCTCTGTAGTCAATGCAGGGACGCAGCTCTCCGCTCTTCTTCTGTACGAAGAAAAACCCTGCCCCTGCTGGCGACACCGACTTCCTAATAAACCCTCTTGCCAGGTTCTCCCAGATATATTGTGACATGGCCTCCGTCTCCGGAGAGGTAGAGGATACACGCGGCCTCTAGGAGGTTCCGCGCCTGGCAAAAGGTCTATCGGACAGTCGTAGGGGTGATGCGGCAGAAGCGTCTCTGCTAGAGTTGAGCGAAACGGGTCAAAAAAATTCAAAAGTCGCCGACTTTCGCCAAAGTCGGGTTTCATGAAACGAAACCCGACCTCAGCGTGAGGTCGGCCACGAGGTCGGCGACTTTAGCGCCAAAGTCGCGTTTCAAAACATGCTTCAGCGCCCTTTTTCAGCCAATGAGGAAGAACGGACACTGTGGGCAACATGATGACATAGGCAGCGGTCCCCACCATCTTTGAGAAGGGCATGCAAGTGATTGACTTGCTTTGGGGGCGTCACAGGGGGTATAAAAGGGCGTGCACGCCGACCGCCATCTTACTTCTGCTGATCTCAGTATAGGGAGAGATGCTGCTGCTGCAGATTCTGTAGGGAGAGCGTTAGGCAGGGAGGAAGAAAAAAATCAGCTGCTGCTGCTAGCGATTTTGCCTGTACAACACACCAGTCACTGTGCAGTGCAAGGGGAGGCTATGTTTTGGTGGATCAGCTCTGTTGGTTGTTAGGCTGCCTTATAAGGCAACCTGATAGCTGCATTGCTGGTTTCACACTGCTTTGCAAACTGCTTTTTTAAAAGCAATCCTTTTTTTTTTTTGTCCTGGTGAGATACTGAGCGTGCATTTTTTCACACCGTACAGCGGTGTACGCTGCTCTCTCAGTACCGTGTAACGGCTGTTATCACAGCCACAGTGAAGCTAAGGGTGTGACTCTGTAACGATAAGTTGAGGAGGAGTTGTTCCGTTCTTACAGACCTCCACCTTATAGTTTTGTCTGTTTTTCAAACAGTCTAGTCTGTTTGCTGTTTGATTACATTCAAAACTATAGAGAGACAGCGTGTCAGTCCGTAAACTAAAAAAACACGGAGCTTGACAATTTAACATACACCGGACAGCGGTGTACGTGCACGCTGTTCTCTCAGTACCGTGTAACGGCTGTTATCACGGCCACAGTGAAGCTAAGGGTGTGACTCTGTAAGGATAAGTCGAGGAGTTGTTCCGTTCTTACAGACCTACACTCTAGGGAGATTCCAATCCTGCCCTGTCCTATATAACATTTTTGACAATGTGACCACCCAGAAGTGTGTAAGGACATTCCATTTCTCCCGTCCTATATAACATTTTTCACACCTGCCAAATTCATCCTGTCATACAGCGGTGTGATATACACTGGCCTGACACAATACATCAGTGTCCAGAAGTGTGTAAGGACAATCCATTTCTGCTGTCCTATGTCACATTTTTCACACCAGCCAAATTCAACCTGTCATACAGCGGTGTGATATACATTGGGCCTCACACAATACATCAGTGTCCAGACGTGTGTAAGAACAATCCATTTCTGCCGTCCTATGTCACATTTTTCACACCAGCCAAATTCAGCCTGTCTTACAGCGGTGTGATATACATTGGGCCTCACACAATACATCAGTGTCCAGAAGTGTGTAAGGACATTCCATTTCTCCGTGCGTGCGTGCGTGCGTGCGTGCGTCCGTGCGTGCGGGCTCACGCGTGCAACAGATATTAAGTGCAACAGGATAAAGTGTTTTGCAGTTAGACAATGCATTGAAGCTGATGTTCCTCTCTTCTCTTCTTCACACAGGTATTTCATTCCATCATCCATGTATGCTGTCTGACAAGTGTGAACTGCATCATATAGTGCCAGATATTTTTATGGTATTTCATTCCATCATCCATGTATGCTGTCTGACAAGTGTGAACTGCATCATATAGTGCCAGATATTTTTATGGTATTTCATTCCATCATCCATGTATGCTGTCTGACAAGTGTGAACTGCATCATATAGTGCCAGATATTTTTATGGTATTTCATTCCATCATCCATGTATGCTGTCTGACAAGTGTGAACTGCATCATATAGTGCCAGATATTTTTATGGTATTTCATTCCATCATCCATGTATGCTGTCTGACAAGTGTGAACTGCATCATATAGTGCCAGATATTTTTATGGTATTTCATTCCATCATCCATGTATGCTGTCTGACAAGTGTGAACTGCATCATATAGTGCCAGATATTTTTATGGTATTTCATTCCATCATCCATGTATGCTGTCTGACAAGTGTGAACTGCATCATATAGTGCCAGATATTTTTATGGTATTTCATTCCATCACTCCTGTGGTGGGTCTTTATTTTTTATCTATTTGGTTTCTGCTTTGAAGTGTAGAAAGGTGTTTTTTTTTCTTTTTTTTTTTTTTTTTCTCCCTTTCTCAGTTTGATGGCCTTGTCCAGCGTCAGTTATTTACCCTGCATAGTAATGCCTGCTCTGGCCTTGTGCTAATTGGTTAATTACTGATTGTGGCCTTTTGGTGGCTGAAGCTAGCAGACATTTCATTTCATATATATTTAGCTCTGGCTGGGATAGCACGCGTGCGGGCTTACGCGTGCAACAGATTAAGTGCAACAGGATAAAGTGTTTTGCAGTTAGACAATGCAGTTGGGCAGGAGACAGGTAAGGTGCATAAGTTTTTCATGCACGCTTGCTTCTTGGTCAGTCGTACTATGTATGCCTTGATCATATTAACCTGCTGCTTATTTGTCTTCACTTCTGCTTTTTAACAACTCGCCTGCCCTTTTACACATTCTGTGCACTCTCTGCATATCCACCCCTCCCTTTTCCCCTCTCCCATGTTTAACTCTGAGGCTCTATTGACATTTCTTACCCACACCAAACCATCCAAAACCTCCATGCAGCACTCAAAACGTTCATATAAATCATCCCACCACCTGCTTTTTCTGTTTTTTCTCCTTTTAATAGTTGCAGGTGACATCTCCCCCAACCCTGGGCCTCCCTCCACCAGCATACATTACTCTCCTCCAGCTGCATATAGAAACCCTGCTAATCTTATTAACATTCAGTGCATGCCTTCTCCTCTCACTTTCCAATGTGCTCTCTGGAATGCACGGTCTGTGTGTAACAAACTGACTTACATTCACGATCTTTTTCTCTCTAATTCCCTTAACCTTCTGGCTATTACAGAAACCTGGATCCAGCATTCAGACACCACCGCTGCTGCCTCTCTCTCGTTTGGTGGGCTGAAATTTTCACATACCCCCAGACCTGAGAACAGACAGGGTGGAGGTGTTGGTTTGCTCCTTTCATCACAATGTGCTTTCCAGGTCATCCCCCCGGTTCCATCACTTACATTTCCTTCCTTTGAAGTCCACGCCATCAGACTCTTTAAGCCCTTCTCCTTACGAGTGGCGGTCATTTATCGCCCTCCAGGCTCCTCCCGCCAGTTTCTAGACCACTTCACCACCTGGCTTACTCACTTTCTGTCCTGTGACATCCCCACCCTCATCATGGGAGACTTTAACATCCCCATCAATGATCCGCTCTCCCAGTCTGCCTCTCATCTTCTTTCTCTAACTTCTTCATTCGGCCTCTCACAGTTTACTTATTCTCCTACACATGAGGACGGGAATACTTTGGACCTGGTTTTCTCCCGCCCCGGCTCGCTGCACGACTTTACTAATTCACCTCTCCCGCTCTCGGACCACAACCTTCTTTCCTTCTCTGTCAAGAATTGTCTCCTCACCCGGGACACCCCCACTTACCACACTTATCGGAATACACGTACCATTAATACCCAACAGCTTAGGGACAATCTCCACACATCTTTAGCCCCCATCTCCACCCTCTCCTGTCCAGACATAGCATTGTCACACTTCAATAATACACTGAAGAATGCCCTAGATGAAGCAGCACCTTCTATACGCAGAAAGACCCGACACAGACAACGGCAGCCCTGGCACACAACGCAAACACTCTTTCTTCAGCGCTGCTCGAGGTGTGCAGAGCGGCAGTGGAGAAAATCTCTCTTAGCAGAAGACTTCATCCACTATAAGTTCATGCTCAAAACCTATAACTCTGCCCTTCATCTGGCCAAACAATCCTACTTCACCACCCTCATCACCTCACTATCCAACAACCCAAGACGACTTTTTGAAACCTTAAACTCCCTCCTGAAACCTAAAGTACAGGCCCCCATCACCAACCTCAGCGGTGAGGATCTGGCCACTTATTTCCTAGAAAAAATCAACCACATCCATCAGGATATCTCAGCCCTATCTCCTCAGTGCCTGGATCCCCTTCTCTGCCGCACCTCAAGCTCACTAGACATCTTTGAGCCTGTTTCAGAAGAAGAAGTTTCCAAGCTCCTCACTTCTGCTCGGCCTACAACCTGCAACAGTGACCCTATTCCTTCACAGCTCCTGCAGTCTCTCTCACCAGTGGTCACCACTCACCTGACTAAAATATTTAACCTCTCTCTTTCTTCAGGTATATTTCCCTCCTCATTTAAACATGCCATCATAACCCCTTTACTTAAAAAGCCATCCCTGGACCAGAACTGCACTGCTAACTACAGACCTGTCTCTAACCTTCCCTTCATCTCTAAACTCCTGGAACGCCTGGTCCACTCCCGTCTAATCCGCTATCTCTCAGATAACTCTCTTCTCGACCCCTTACAATCTGGTTTCCGCTCTTTACACTCTACTGAAACTGCCCTCACTAAAGTCTCTAATGATTTAATAACAGCTAAATCGAAAGGTCATTGCTCCCTGCTGATTCTCCTGGATCTCTCTGCCGCATTTGACACTGTGGATCACCAGCTCCTCCTCACTATGCTCCGCTCTATAGGCCTCAAGGACACAGCCCTCTCCTGGTTCTCCTCCTACCTCTCTGACCGCTCCTTCACTGTATCTTTTTCCGGCTCCTCTTCCTCTTTTCGTCCCCTTACTATCGGGGTCCCGCAGGGCTCAGTCCTAGGCCCTCTCCTCTTCTCTTTATACACTGCCCCTATTGGACAAACAATCAGCAGATTTGGGTTCCAGTATCATCTCTATGCTGATGACACCCAATTATACACTTCTTCCCCTGACATCACCCCTACCCTAATTCAAAATACCAAGGATTGTCTGTCTGCTGTCTCTAGCATCATGTCCTCCCTCTATCTGAAACTAAATCTCTCTAAAACTGAACTTCTTGTGTTTCTCCCCTCTACTAACCTCACTCTACCTAACATCGAAATAACCCTGGAGGGTTCAACCATAACTCCCAAGCAGCATGCCCGCTGTCTTGGGGTCATATTCGACACTGAACTTTCCTTTACTCCGTACATCCGATCACTCAGTCGCTCTTGTCACCTGCATCTTAAAAACATCTCCAGAATCCGACCTTTTCTCACCTTTGAAACTGCTAAGACTCTTACTGTCGCTCTTATTCATTCTCGTCTGGACTACTGCAACTCTCTTCTGATCGGTCTCCCTCTTACCAAACTTTCTCCTCTCCAATCCATCTTGAATGCGGCAGCCAGGGTCATATTTCTGTCCAGCCGCTTCACCGATGCCTCCATCTTATGCCAGTCATTACACTGGCTACCTATTCGCTACAGGGTCCAGTATAAACTCATCTCTCTCACCCATAAAGCTCTCCACTGTTCTGCACCGCCTTATATCTCCTCTCTCATCTCTGTCTATCGCCCTACACGTGCCCTCCGTTCTACAAATGACCTAAGACTAACATCCCCCGTAATCCGAACCTCGCACCTCCGTCTCCAAGACTTCTCTCGTGCTGCTCCAGCTCTCTGGAATGCACTTCCCCAGACGATCAGACTGATACCTAGCCCTGACCTATTCAAGCGCGCTTTGAAAACCCATCTCTTCAAAGAAGCCTATCACATCAACTACTCAGCAAGCTAACTTTGCCCTGTTCCCTACTTCCAAATATTATTCTGAATCTGCACCCTACTATTCATCTGTCTCCACACCCTTCATGCACATAACTGCACTTGATACTTGTCTATTGCACTTAAACACACGGGCTGATGACCGGATCATGCAGCTTTATATGAAAATCCCTATTATAATTGCCAGACCTGAATTAACAAGCATTTCTCACCTACTGTGTCCCCCCATTTCCTTGTAGATTGTAAGCTTGCGAGCAGGGACCTCACTCCTATTGTCATTGTTTGAATTGTCTTAACTTGTATTGAATTTATTGTCTGTACATGTCCCCGCTTAATTGTAAAGTGCTGCGGAATATGTTGGCGCTATATAAATAAAAATTATTATTATTATTATTATTATTATTTCTCCCGTCATATATCACATTTTACATACCAGCCAAATTCAGCCTGTCATACCGCGGTGTGATATACACTGGCCTGACACAATATATCAGTGTCCAGAAGTGGTAGGAGAATTAAATTCTCCCCTGTCCTATATACACCTTGTACCCTGTTTTACAGTTCCATATCGTTGGTGGAATTGTGGGTACATTTTTAAAAAAAAATGAGGAAGTGTGGTGTAAGAGGCCGTGTTGGTGGGCGGGGGTTGCCAGCTGTTAATGATGGTGTTGGTGTGGGATCTGCTGGTAGTGGCAAAAGCAAAATAACACCAAATACAGGAGGTGTTAAGCCTGCATCATCGTCTGGCTCCACAAGGCCTCGAAGGCTCCCTTTTCTGGGAGTAGGTAAACCGCTTTTAAAGCCGGACCTTCAAGAACAAGTTTTGGCTTACATTGCTGACTCGGCCTCCAGCTCTATCGCCTCCTCTTCTGAACTTGTAAAAAATAAAAGCACTGAGTCATCTTTGGAGGCTCATGGTCATGAACCACACCTTTCTTTGTGTCCTTCACCCCAACCAAAATTGAAGGATGCGGCAGGCCACACAACAGATTACTCCATGGAGCTGTTTTCACATACCATGCCTGGGTTATCAAGTGAAATGGTGAATTACCCAGGCCAAGATGAATCTGATATGGAGTGCACTGATGCACAGCCACTGATAGATGATTCTGCTGGTACATTCACTCAGAGCACGACATTGTCCTCGCAGTGTACTGAGCCAGATTCTGACCCGGATGAAACTCAGGTGCCCCTTCCCGCATACTATACCACCGTACACGGTGACACAGAGGAAGGTGCACATGACATTGAAGAGGAGGTGATGGATGACCCAGTTGTTGACCCAGATTGGCATCCATTGGGGGAAGAGGGTGCCGCTGCCAATAGCTCCGAAGAGGAGGAGGAGCATCCGCAGCAGGCATCGACATCGCAACAGCTGTTATCTGGCAGGCACGAAGCAGTCCAAAAACGGGTTACAAAAAGCCAAAAAGTTGCTGGACTGCTGGGCCAGACGGTCAAAATAGCACATCGTGCAAGGACGCAAAATGTCTTCCATAGTAGGAAGAGTGCAGTGTGGCACTTTTTTTGAGCAAAATCCTAATGATCAGGCCAAGGTAATCTGTAAGAAGTGCGCAAAGACCTTTAGCCGAGGGAAAAATCTGAAAAATTTGAATATCAGTTGCATGCTTAGACATTTAACCACCATGCACTTGCAAGCGTGGACGGAACACCAAACCTCAAGTACCATATGTGCAAATGCTCCCAAAGAAGGTAGTCAGCAACGCTACATTGTTTCCCCCACTGTAAGCCCACTGGTTAGCACAGCAGCAAATGTTGAGGTGTCGTTGCAAGGCCAAAGCTGTCAGGGAATCATAATGTTATATCAACGAAAGACTGAATCTAGGCCATCAGAAAGAACACCAACTCCTTCACCATCATCAACCCTCAGTCCGTCCTGTCCACCGCTAGTTCCACCATAGGCATCTCTCAAGTCCAGCTCACCCTGCCAGAGACTATGAGTAGGACATGAAAGTACTCATCCTCTCATCCGCGTACACTGGGTTTGAATGCCCACATTGCCAAACTAATCTCGTTAGAGATGATGCCCTATCGGTTGATGGAAAGCGCAGCTTTCCTTGAACTCGTGGCCTACGCAGTACCACGCTATGAACTACCCAGTCGCCACTTCTTTTCTCGCAAAGCCATCCCAGCCCTCCACCTTCATGTGAAGGACCGCATTGTCCATGCACTCAAGCAATCAGTGAGTGGAAAGGTGCACCTCACAACTGATGCATAGTCCAGTAGGCATGGCCAGGGCCGTTACGTGTCCATCACTGCGCACTGGGTTAATGTGGTGGACGCAGGGTGCACAGGGGACAGCGGTGGTGGGACTGTGCTGCCTAGCCCACGGTATAGGAAACAGTTGGCTGTAGGCATTCGACCCTCCTCCTCCTACTCCTCTTGAAGCGAAAGCTCGTCCCCAGAGCGCAGTCGCAGCAGCACTCCATCCACAGCTGCGAGTGTTGCACACGAGGTGTCCCCCTATCGATCAGTTAGTGGAAAGCGTCAGCAGGCTGTGTTGAAGTTGATGTGTTTGGGCGACAGACACACCGCGGAGGTACTGGCCGACTACTTTCAGTAACAAACTGAGTCATGGCTGGGCAGTCTACACCTTGAGGCAGGCAAGGTAGTCAGCGATAACGGCCGTAATTTTGTGGCTGCCATAGCCCTTTCAAAACTCAGACACATACCTTGCTTGGCTCACACATTGAACCTGGTGGTGCAGTGCTTCCTCAATAATTATCCAGAGTTAACAGGCCTGCTCCAGAAGGTTTGAAAACTTTGCTCGCACATCCTCCGGTCGCCCGTACACTCCAGTCGTATGCAGAAGCTGCAGCGATTGCTACACCTTCCCAAGCACCAGCTAATTATCGACGTTGCAACAAGGTGGAACTCCACCCTGCACATGGTTGAGCGGGTGTGCGAACAGAGGCAGACCGTAATGCATTTGTGGGAGGATACCCGGACAGGCATTTTGAGGGCAGACATGGAGTTGACAGGTGTGCAGTGGTCAAAGCTGAAAGACCTCTGTAAAGTCCTTCAGTGTTTTGAGGAATCCACACGGCTGGTAAGCGCAGACGACGCCATCATAAGCATGAGCATCCCACTTATGCGTCTGTTCATGCAAACTTTGACGCACATTAAGGAGCAGGCGTCTGCAGCCGAGGTTGACGAAGAGGAAGAGGAGGAAATCCTTGATGACAGTCAGTCATTGTCTGCTCCGGGACCTCTCCTGGACGAGGTGGAGGAAGAGGAGGAGGAGGGTGATGATGGGGATGATTATTTAGGGGAGGAGGATGCTTCTCGTGTGTCCAGAGAAAATGTTGGCGTGGCAAGGTCTGGTACAGGGTTTGTGCGTGACTGGAGGGATGTGGATTTGCCAGAAAGTGCTCCTCCACCAAGCAGTCGCACTGCATCATTGACACCGGGAACATTGGCCCACATGTCAGATTATGCCTTGCAGATCCTAAAAAGGGACCCCTGTTATGAATGAGTCACCGAAGGAGGAAAAAACAAAAATACAAGCTAAGTCCAGAAAACCGGAGACGTTGGTAGCTATCGGATTGCAGACCCCTGATCCTATTCACAAAACTAACAGTAGCCGTGGGGGTCCCTACGGTGCCTTAGACCCCTCGTTCACAGCCGGAGAACTAAATAAGCCTAAAGAAAGAAAGGGGAAATCCAAACTGCCCCAGAGCAGACCCCAAAGCAATAGATAGCCCCCACATGTATTGTCGGTGAAAAGCAGATGAAAACACAACCACAGACAGAAAGACAGGTTGAGCAAACGATGGGGCCCAACTAACTAAATAGTAAAGGACAGAAAAGATGCTGGCTGCAATCCGCAAAAATACTGCCAAAATAATGTCCAACACGTCTGATAGAAAAAAGGCCCTGAAGTCACTAGACTTCAAAAACACTATATCAGCACTCAGGTATATTCTGAAGACTGAGCAAAAGATCAACTTGACCAGAGACAAAAATGGAGCTCAGCCTGTACCAACAAGGGCAGGCAGAACAAAAACACTAAGTAAACAGACAATATCTCATGGAAAAATAAGAGAGCAAATACTTAGCTTTCAGAAGACAGGTACTGAACTGGTTTGCAAGAGCTCAGAGCAGAAAGGATCACCAGCACCCCTGTAGGGCGTCGGCTGCCTTATATCCACTCAGTGATTCCGGGTGTCCAATCAGGCTCCACCTGTTCAGATGACAGGTTCTTCCCAACCCAATCAATTTCACTACCTCTCTTCACCAGCAGAGGGAGTTCATCAGACATCAACGGTGAAGGGGAAAATGAACTCACAACAGACCCCCCGCATTGCTAAAATGATGAACGATGACGACTACTGGTTGGCCAGCATCCTGGATCCACGCTATAAAGGCAAATTCCAAAACATCATGCCACAGGAGAACCTTGACCTAATATTGGCTAACAAACAAGCTACTCTGGTAAACCGGTTGGTTGAGGCACTCCCAGCACACAGCAGCGGTGATGGTTCTCACACGAGCCGTAGGGGCCAGGGGCAGCTTGGAAGAGGTGTTTGTGGTGCACACATCAGAAGTGGCGTTGGAGACAGGGGTTTCATGACCATGTTTTGGACTGATTTTTCAAGTCCCGCTCACACGACTGGTAATACTGCATCGATGGAAAGTGACAGGAGACAGCACTTGTCAACTATGGTTACAAACTACTTTTCCTCCCACGTCGATGTTCTCCCTCACAGGTCATTCCCCTTTGACTATTGGGCCGCTAAACTGGACACCTGGCCTGAATTGGCACAATATGCACTACAGGAGCTCGCTTGCCCAGCTGCAAGTGTGCTATCGGAAAGAGTCTTCAGTGCTGCTGGATCAATCCTGACAGAAAAAAGGACCCGTCTGTCGACCCAAAATGTGGATGATCTAACCTTCATTAAAATGAACCATGCATGGGTTTCCAAGGATTTTGTCCCACCTTCCCCTGATGACACATAGGTTGACAGAAAAATGGCTTGCTTTGGTCCTCCTCTTCCTGGGACGTGAACAATTTCGCCTTTTGCATCAGCTGAATGTCCAACATCAACATATGCCACATTCTAAAACTCCCCAACTGTGCTGCCTCCCCCCCCATGGCCGGGGTCACCACCTAGCGCACGAAACCGTGCAAGTGCCGTTGCCCTGGACAGGTGGGTAGGCTGACTCTTGGGCGCGGGCACTGGCACAGGGTCCCTCATAGTGCAATCAAGTGTCTCTGTCGGTGGTGGTGCACACCCGCCGTCAGACACACCGCCGTACTATGAGGGGCCCAGTGCCAGTACCGACACCCACGAGTGGGCCCCCCTTGCTTGGGCAGGGCCCCAGCATTTGCAATCTTTACCTCTCCCTGCTCCTCCGCTGTGTAGTCTGGGCCGTCAAATCCATACTGGGCCTGACACCGTCTGAGCCTGCCTCCTGATCTATAGACATATATTTTGAATGTGTACACTATGCTATCCATACATGTTATCCAGTGATACGGTACCCTTTCTCACCTTTGTGCAATCACATGTAATCCATACTGGGCCTGACACCATCTGAGCCTGCCTCCTGATTTATAGACATATATTTTGAATGTGTACAGTATGCTATCCATACATGTTATCCGGTGATACAGTACCCTTTCTCACCTTTGTGCAATCACGTGTAATCCATACTGGGCCTGAGAATGGCTGGCGAGCTGTTAAGCAAGCTACAGCACCTGTGGTTTGCACACGTAAGTTTTTCATTTTTTCAGGAATGACGGTTAGGCCTAATTCCGGAACTGCGGTTGACCTGCACTTACTGGGAAATCATCGTTCGCGGGTAATAATTGTAATCCCAGATCCCCATCACTAAAGGTGTTCAGCGGGTTATCTGCACCTGTAAGCGACAAACGCTGGCCCTTTCAGTGTAGCGCACATGCAGCCACGGACATGTAAGGGCATGACACACCAGTTATTGGCCAATCTCACGTGCCAGAGCCTCGCGTGTCCCTCTAGTAAGCCGGACTCGGACCGCGGGGCATGACGGAGTCTCGTTCGTTAACGGAATTAAGCTTGCAATGTGTGCATCTTTTTTGTTGCTGGATGGTTGAGGTTGCCCATGTTGAGTCAAATTACGCCGCAGGCTCCACTCCTGGTGGTGCCCTTCTGGACATTCCTTTAAGGTTCAGCTTTGCAACCATACTGCCCACGTAAAACAAACACTTTGCCTTCATGAACGCTGTTTGGAGGGTCGTGACTCGTGGGAATAACGCCGCCCAATCAGTTAACCTGCTAGAGAGATCCTTCGTTGCTCCCAAGCATGACATCACACTCCCTAGGAGGAAGGTAATGCCACTGTGGCGACCGTACTCCTGGGGGCGACACAAGTGCACTGATGCCCAGCCACTGCTCGATGAATCTGCTGGTACATTGACCCAGACTACTACATTCCCCTCGCACTCTACACGGCCTGAATCTGACCCTGATGAAACTCAGGTTACCCTTCCCATATACTGTTCCATCTTACACGGTGACAAAGAGGAAGCTGCAGATGAAAGTGCAGGTTCGGCCCACCCGCAGTCAGACACACCACCATACTATCAGGGGCCCTGTGCCAGTGCCGTCGCCAACGAGTGGGCCCCCCCTGCTTGCTCAGGATCACAGCACTTGCAAGGTTGAAATACTGTGCAGTGAGATGGAAGATGGGGACGACGAGGAGTCCAGACTAGTACAGGGATTCCCTAGCGAGGAGACTTATTTCATTGTTTTCAATGTTGGGACAGCAATTTTTGGGGAGCACTATACTCTGGAGAATGATAGATGGGGCCCACCATACACTGGAACATTCCAAAGGTGAACATCAGACACTGGAGCAGCATTTACAGGGCCCATTATACACTAGAGCATTAGAAATGGGGCCCATTATGTATGGAGCATTATTTGGGCCCATAAGACAGTGGAGCTTCATCCATGGGGACCAACATATACTGTAGCATTATGTGGAGCTCATCATATACTGTTTCAAACATTATATGGGACCAATGATTCTGTATGGAGAAATAGATGGGCCTCGTCATGAGATGTAAAAAGTGAAGTATTTTTCTTTGTAGTATACCACTATTTCTCTGCTGTATCGGAGCAGCATGAGTTGTCGTATGTGTTAAAGGGGCGCTCTTTCGCCCAGGGCACATGAAAACCTGGAGCCATCCCTACCCCCCCACAACTTTAGCCAAATAACCCCCATTTTTCAGTGTGTAACTAGTATTATGAAGTAAATAAAGGGTGACAAGCTTCAGTTATAAGAACTTATGCTTTTGGCATTCAAATGGGCACTGTAAGTGTGTTTCCTGTCCTCCTCTCACTGCCGACTTTTCTTCCCCATTGACTTACATTGGGTTTCGTGTTTCAGTCGGACCCCCGACTTTTCCCTATAGTCGGCCGATTTCGTTCGACCCGACTTTTGTGAAAGTCGGGTTTCGCAAAACCCAACTCGACCCGAAAAAAGGCAAAGTCGCTCATCTCTAGTCTCTGCTGATTTTTTTTTAGAAAAGACGTCCGCGTACTGCTGGTAGTGTCTGGGAAGCGCAGAGAGATCTGCGGGCACTTCTGTGGAGGCTACTTGAACGCTGCCCCTCATGCACCTTCCCTCACAGTCCTTGCTCCAACCCAGTATACTCCCCGAGGACCACTCTATATGAGGGGAGTGGCAACGGAGCCAGGGGACTCCAAAAAGCACCTGGTCAATGCCCTCTGGCATAATGAACAGGGACAACGTCTCGTGGTGAGATGGTTGGATTGAGAGCCCTAGGGGTGCTGTCTGGTGAGTAATCTGAGATGGTAAGGCTGATCCGTTGACCACACTGACGGTCACGGGGCGAGGAAGTAGCACCATCGGAATTGCGTGCTTTTGGCGAAGGCTGAGGACATGAAGTTTCCTTCTGCCCCGGAGTCCACCGTGACCTCTACTTCCCAGGTGGACATTCCTATAAGGTTCAGCTTTGCAACCATACTGCCCACGTAAAACAAACACTTTGCCTTCATGAACGCTGTTTGGAGGGTCGTGACTCGTTGGAATAACGCCGCCCAATCAGTTAACCTGCTAGAGAGATCCTTCGTTGCTCCCAAGCATGACATCACACTCCCTAGGAGGAAGGTAATGTCACTGTGGCGACCGTACTCCTGGGGGCGACACAAGTGCACTGATGCCCAGCCACTGCTCGATGAATCTGCTGGTACATTGACCCAGACTACTACATTCCCCTCGCACTCTACACGGCCTGAATCTGACCCTGATGAAACTCAGGTTACCCTTCCCATATACTGTTCCATCTTACACGGTGACAAAGAGGAAGCTGCAGATGAAAGTGCAGGTTCGGCCCACCCGCAGTCAGACACACCACCATACTATCAGGGGCCCTGTGCCAGTGCCGTCGCCAACGAGTGGGCCCCCCCTGCTTGCTCAGGATCACAGCACTTGCAAGGTTAAAATACTGTGCAGTGAGATGGAAGATGGGGACGACGAGGAGTCCAGACTAGTACAGGGATTCCCTAGCGAGGAGACTTATTTCATTGTTTTCAATGTTGGGACAGCAATTTTTGGGGAGCACTATACTTTGGAGAATGATAGATGGGGCCCACCATACACTGGAACATTCCAAAGGTGGACATCAGACACTGGAGCAGCATTTACAGGGCCCATTATACACTAGAGCATTAGAAATGGGGCCCATTATGTATGGAGCATTATTTGGGCCCATAAGACAGTGGAGCTTCATCCATGGGGACCAACATATTAGCATTATGTGGAGCTCATCATATACTGTTTCAAACATTATATGGGACCAATGATTCTGTATGGTGAAATAGATGGGCCTCGTCATGAGATGTAAAAAGTGAAGTATTTTTCTTTGTAGTATACCACTATTTCTCTGCTGTATCGGAGCAGCATGAGTTGTCGTATGTGTTAAAGGGGCGCTCTTTCGCCCAAAGCACATGAAAACCTGGAGCCAGCCCTACCCCCCCACAACTTTAGCCAAATAACCCCCATTTTTCAGTGTGTAACTAGTATTATGAAGTAAATAAAGGGTGACAAGCTTCAGTTATAAGAACTTATGCTTTTGGCATTCAAATGGGCACTGTAAGTGTGTTTCCTGTCCTCCTCTCACTGCCGACTTTTCTTCCCCATTGACTTACATTGGGTTTCGTGTTTCAGTCGGACCCCCGACTTTTCCCTATAGTCGGCCGATTTCGTTCGACCCGACTTTTGTGAAAGTCGGGTTTCGCAAAACCCAACTCGACCCGAAAAAAGGCAAAGTCGCTCATCTCTAGTCTCTGCTGATTTTTTTTAGAAAAGACGTCCGCGTACTGCTGGTAGTGTCTGGGAAGCGCGGAGAGATCTGCGGGCACTTCCGTGGAGGCTACTTGAACGCTGCCCCTCATGCACCTTCCCTCACAGTCCTTGCTCCAACCCAGTATACTCCCCGAGGACCACTCTATATGAGGGGAGTGGCAACGGAGCCAGGGGACTTCAAAAAGCACCTGGTCAATGCCCTCTGGCATAATGAACAGGGACAACGTCTCGTGGTGAGATGGTTGGATTGAGAGCCCTAGGGGTGCTGTCTGGTGAGTAATCTGAGATGGTAAGGCTGATCCGTTGACCACACTGACGGTCACGGGGGGAGGAAATAGCACCACCGGAATTGCGTGCTTTTGGCGAAGGCTGAGGACATGAAGTTTCCTTCTGCCCCGGAGTCCACCGTGACCTCTACTTCCCAGGTGGAAGCACCGCTATCTAATGTCTCTCGGAATACCGGTTTGGGGGAGAAAGTTTCCATATCAGATAGACTCCCACCAACCACCACTGGGCGTGATCGTTTTTTCGACCGTTGCGGACACCTGTTAGCCGGATGACCAGAATGTCGACACCAGTAACAGCGAGTGGAGCTTCGTGCCGGGAGCGGTTTGGGACCGGTGCAAGACGCCTCCATGGGTTCAAGAGGTTTAGCGAAGGTGGGATCCAAGCTAACCTTCTGTCTGGATTGAGCACGTTCCAGCCCGCGCTCTGTGAAACGAAGATCAATGCGGGTGAAAATAGCAATCAGCTCCTCCAGACTTACGGGAATCTCCCTGGTAGCTAGGGCATCTTTGACATGCTCCGCCAAACCTCTCCAGAGCACAGGGACGAGTGTCTTATCTGGCCACTCATGCTCGGAAGCCAGTGTCCGGAAACGGACAGCATAATCGCTGACCGAGCGGGGCACCTGTGTTTGTTGTGAGTTCATTTTTCCCTTCACCATTGAGGTCTGATGAACTCCCTCCTCTGGTGAAGGAAGGTAGTGAGGCTGATTACGAAACACCTGGGCAGCTAGATGATGACTGGATGGCTGGAATTGAGGACTGGATATAAGGCTGCCGACGCCCTTCTTCCTGGCTGGTGATTTTCCTGCTGGATTCTTGGAGACCAGTCTGATTCCTGCATCTCAAAGCTAAGTTTTTCTGCTGTTCTTTGTACTCTTCAGTTTTGTTTTTGTTTTGCCTTGTTTTTTGGGAGTTCTGCCATCCCCGGTCGAGGGTGAGCTGAACTCCATTTTTGTCTCTGATCTGTTCATATTTTGCTCTGTCTTCAGAATATACCTGAGTGCTGATATAGTCTTTTGAAGCCTAGCGACTTCAGGGCCTGTTTTTCCTATCAGTCGGTTGGCTCATTTTGATAGGGTTTTTGCGGATGGCAGACAGCAGCTTTCCTATCCTGTCCTATGTAGTTAGCTTGGGCCCCATCATTTGCTCAACCTATCTTTCTATCTGTGTTAGTGTTTTCATCTTGCTTCACCGTCATTATATGTTGGGGGCTGCCTATTGCTTTGGGGTCTGCTCTGGGGCAGTTTAGTTAATCCCCTTTCTGTCTTTAGGCTATATAGTTCTCCGGCTGTGATCGAGGGGTCTAGGGCACCGTAGGAACCCCCCACGGCTACTGCTAGTTGTTGTGGATAGGTTCAGGGGTCTGCAATTCGATAGCTGCCAACCTCTCTGGTTTTTCTGGACTTAGCTGGTATTTTGTTTTTTCCTCCTTCGGTGACTCATCATAACAGAATCACCAGCCATACTGCAGATCCTAGGGTACTCAATAGCAGGAGAGAATTGTTTAAAAAAAAAAAAAAAAAAAAAAATGTGTCAGAATTTTTTTATTTTTGTGTGCATATTTTTTCCTCTATATCTCTGAGGCCGTAGGGGGAATTTTTCTCTCAATGAAGATTAAGCAATTATCTGATCATGTGAAGCAGCTCGCTGCTGAAGTGCGGGGAATTTCCGCCTATCTTGCTCATTCACATGCTGCTGAACCAAAGATTCCTACTCTGATGTATTTTTGGGGGATCGGTCTAAATTCTTGAATTTCAAGAATAATTGTAAATTATTTTTTGCCTTGAAGTCTAACTCGTCGGGGAACTCCGCGCAGCAGGTTAAAATTGTCATCTCTTTGCTGCGCGGCGATCCCCAGGATTGGGCGTTTTCTTTGAAACCTGATGATCCTATTCTGAATAATGTGAACGCATTTTTTCAAGCCTTGGGGTTGTTGTATGATGAACCTAATGCTATTGATCAGGCTGAAAAGACCCTGTTGGCATTAAGCCAGGGTCGGGATTCGGCAGAGTTGTACTGTCAAAAATTCTGAAAGTGGGCGGTCCTTACTACCTGTAATGATGGTGCCTTGGCAGCCCTCTTTTGGAAGGGTTTGTCAGAAACTGTAAAAGATACTATGGTGGGATTTCCTGTTCCCTCTGGTCTTGACGATTCTATGTCATTAGCCATTCAGGTGGATCGGCGTTTACGTGAACGCAAAACTACATGAGAGATGTTGCCACCTGTTGAACAAATGTCTGAACCTATGCAATGTGATAGAGTTTTGTCTAGGGTGCAACGTCAGGAGTTCAGAAGGCGTAATAAGCTGTGTTTCTTTTGTGGAGATGCCTCGCATATTATTTCTGTCTGCCCTAAATGAGAGAAACATTGTGCACACACGTTTTCTGTGGGTGGTGTTCAACCTAAGTTTCTTCTGGCAATTACTCTGATCTGCTCCCTGTCCACATTTTCCGCCAAGGCTTTTGTGGATTCAGGAGCAGCTCTGAACCTGATGGACTTGGATTTTGCTAAACGTTGTGGATTTCCTATGACACCTCTGCGGACGCCTATCCCTTTGAGGGGTATTGATGCTACTCCTTTGGCGAAGAATAAACCTCAGTTTTGGACCCAGGTGGTAATGCGGGTCGCCCCAGACCATCAAGAAAATTGCAGGTTTTTGGTGTTGCATAATTTGCATGATACCATTGTTCTGGGGTTTCCCTGGTTGCAAATCCATAATCTAGTTCTGGATTGGAAATCTTTGTCTGTGGTGAGTTGGGGTTGTCGGTGTGCCCTTAGTGATGCTCCTGTTTTCTCCACCTCTCCCCAGTCGCATGATGTTCCTGACTATTTGGCTGACTTTTATGATGTATTTAGTGAGAATGAGTCTGCGTCTTTGACTCCTCATAGGAGTTATGACTGTGCAATTGAGCTGAACCCGGGGTGTAAATTCCCCAAGGGTCGGCTTTTCAATTTATCTGTACCCGAGCACGAGGCTATGCGATCCTATATTAAGGAGGCATTGGAGAAGGGTCATATTAAACCATCCTCTTCACCCTTAGGTGCTGGGTTTTTTTTCGTGGCTAAAAAGGATGGTTCATTAAGGCCTTGTATTGACTATCGTGCCCTCAACAAAATTACTGTTAAATATCAGTATCCGTTACCCCTGATTTCTGATCTATTCTCCAGAGTTAAAGGTGCTTGCTGGTTTACCAAGCTTGACCTCAGGGGGGCGTAGAATCTTATTCGCATTAAGCATGGGGATGAATGGAAGACGGCGTTTAATACTCCGGAGGGACATTTTGAGTACATGGTGATGCCTTTTGGGCTCACTAATGCCCCTTCTGTCTTCTAGTGCTTCATGAACGATATATTCCGAGACTTTGTGGATAAATTTTTGATTATCTATCTGGATGATATTTTGATCTTCTCCAAGAATTGGGACTCTCATGTGGAACATGTTCGGACTGTGTTCCGGATTTTGAGGGAGAATTCCCTGTATGTCAAGGGATCGAAATGCCTTTTTGGGGTACAGAGGATTTCATTTTTGGGATTTATTTTGTCTCCGTCAACTATTGAAATGGACCCGGCCAAGGTACAGGCCATTTATGATTGGGTTCAGCCCACTTCTTTGAAGGCCCTCCGGAAGTTTTTGGGTTTTGCTAATTTTTATCGGAAATTTATAGCTAATTTTTCTGGTATTGCCAAGCCATTGACGGATTTGACTAGGAAGGGTGCTGATGTGATGAATTGGTCTCCGGAGGCTGTTTCTTCCTTTCAGGAGCTGAAGCGAAGATTCACTTCTGCTCCGGTTTTGCGGCAACCTGATGTCTCACTCCCGTTTCAGGTGGAGGTGGACGCTTCTGAGATTGGTGCAGGAGCGGTGTTGTCCCAAAAAGATCCTGTGACATCTAAAATTAATCCTTGTGCTTTCTTTTCCCGAAAGTTCTCCCCATCCGAACGTAACTATGATGTGAGGAATCGGGAACTGTTGGCCATGAAATGGGCATTTGAGGAGTGGAGACATTGGTTGGAGGGAGCCAAACACCAAGTCGTGGTCCTTACTGACCACAAGAATTTGATTTACCTGGAGTCGGCCAAGCGCTTGAATCCTAGACAGGCTAGGTGGGTCTTGTTTTTCACACGTTTTGATTTTGTGGTCTCTTTTCTTCCGGGCACTAAGAATGTCAAGGCAGACACCCTCTCTAGGAGTTTCCTTGCTGATTCTCCTGTTGTGACTAAGCCTGCTACCATCTTAGGCAAGGGGGTAGTTCTTTCTGCCATCTCGCCCGATTTGAGACGTGCTCTGGAAGAGTTTCAGGAGGACAAACCTGAGAGTTGTCCCAGTGGAAAGTTGTATGTTCCTGACCAGTGGAGGAAGAGAGTGATGTCTGAAGTTCATTGCTCTGCATTGGCTGGTCATCCAGGTATTTTTGGTACTAGAGATCTGGTGAGTCGGTCTTTTTGGTGGCCCGCCTTGTCTCATGATGTCAGGAATTTTGTGCAGTCCTGTGGGACTTGCTCCCGGTCTAAACCTTGTTCTCACTCTAGTGGCTTGTTGATGCCTTTGCCGGTGCCCAGGAGGCCATGGACCCATATTTCAATGGATTTTATCTCTGATATGCCTGTCTCTCAGAGAATGACTGTTATTTGGGTGATTTGTGATAGATTCTCTAAGATGGTCCATCTTGTACCACTCCCTAAGTTGCCATCTTCCTCTGAGTTGGTGCCCTTGTTTTTGCAAAAGGTGGTTCGCTTGCACAGGATTCCTGAGAACATTGTATCTGACAGAGGAGTTCAGTTTGTGTCTAGATTTTGGAGGACTTTCTTTTCCAAGCTGGGAATTCAGTTGTCCTTCTCCTCTGCGTTTCACCCTCAGACCAATGGGCAGACGGAGAGAACAAACCAGACTTTGGAGTCGTATTTGAGATGTTTTATTTCTGCCGATCAGGATGATTGGGTTTCATTTTTGCCCTTGGCCGAATTTGCTTTAAATAATAGAGCTAGTTCTGCCACTTTGATGTCACCTTTTGTTTTGTAACTTTGGTTTTCACCCTCGATTTTCTTCAGGGCAGGTGGAGCCTTCTGCCTGCCCAGGTGTTGACACTGTGGTGGAGAGAATGCACCAGATCTGGGACCAAGTAGTGGATAAGTTGTCTCTCTCCCAGGAAAAGGCCCAGCGGTTTTCCAACCGGCGTAGGACCGTTGGTCCCCAGTTTAAGGTGGGTGATATGGTTTGGTTGTCATCAAAAAATATCACTATGAAGGTGGCTTCTCCTAAGTTTAAGCCTAGATTTATTGGACCTTACAAGATTTTAGAGATTATTAATCCGGTCTCTTTTCGGTTGGCTCTTCCTGTCACATTTAAAATTCATAATGTGTTTCATAAGTCCTTGTTGAAGAGGTTTGTTGAACCAGTAGTTCCTGTGGTGGCACCTCCTGACCCTATATTGGTTGAAGGTAACATGGAATATGAGGTAGAGAAGATACTGGATTCCCGTCTGGTAAAACGGAGACTCTAGTATTTGGTTAAGTGGAAGGGTTATGGTCAGGAGGATAATTCCTGGGTCTCTGCCTCTGATATTCATGCCGAAAGATTGGTGTGTGCCTTTCATCGGGCTCACCCGGATCGCCCTGGTGGCATGGATGAGGGTTCGGTGACCCCTCCTCAAGGGGGAGGTACTGTTGTGAGTTCATTTTTCCCTTCACCATTGAGGTCTGATGAACTCCCTCCTCTGGTGAAGGAAGGTAGTGAGGCTGATTACGAAACACCTGGACAGCTAGATGATGACTGGGTGGCTGGAAATGAGGACTGGATATAAGGCTGCCGACGCCCTTCTTCCTGGCTGGTGATTTTCCTGCTGGATTCTTGGAGACCAGTCTGATTCCTGCATCTCAAAGCTAAGTTTTTCTGCTGTTCTTTGTACTCTTCAGTTTTGTTTTTGTTTTGCCTTGTTTTTTGGGAGTTCTGCCATCCCCGGTCGGGGGTGAGCTGAACTCCATTTTTGTCTCTGATCTGTTGATATTTTGCTCTGTCTTCAGAATATACCTGAGTGCTGATATAGTCTTTTGAAGCCTAGCGACTTCACGGCCTGTTTTTCCTATCAGTCGGTTGGCTCATTTTGATAGGGTTTTTGCGGATAGCAGACAGCAGCTTTCCTATCCTGTCCTATGTAGTTAGCTTGGGCTCCATCATTTGCTCAACCTATCTTTCTATCTGTGTTAGTGTTTTCATCTTGCTTCACCGTCATTATATGTTGGGGGCTGCCTATTGCTTTGGGGTCTGCTCTGGGGCAGTTTAGTTTTTCCCCTTTCTGTCTTTAGGCTATATAGTTCTCTGGCTGTGATCGAGGGGTCTAGGGCACCGTAGGAACCCCCCACGGCTACTGCTAGTTGTTGTGGATAGGTTCAGGGGTCTGCAATCCGATAGCTGCCAACCTCTCTGGTTTTTCTGGACTTAGCTGGTATTTTGTTTTTTCCTCCTTCGGTGACTCATCATAACATGTGTTAATGCTAGTAACTGGAAGCAATAAACCCCACCTTATCCCACTCTGTAGGAAATTGCGCGGCCAGTAACTCAAGGTGGATAGAGCACTGGCTCACGAAACCCCTACAGGTGGAGCTGTCACCCGAAAATTTATCGGGCAACAATAGGCGGGATAATGTCGGCGTGGACATGGACACACGAGACAGCCTCTGCGACTGCCTGGGCAGCGGCCGCAATAAGCTTCGCAGCTGAGGTGGGACTCTCAAGACCTGCAACCTGCCCTCCAGCTGCCGAATGTACTGCAGTAACTGCTGCTGGTCCGCCATTACTAGCCAGACCCTGGCGCTAGCATAAAGTTAGGGACGGCGGAACGCACTAAATAATAATAATAAGTGCGTTCACCGCCCGGGGTCCACCGTTCAGAGGTATTACACTGCTGCTAGGTAATGGCAGATGCCCAATATGGTGGTATAACGCACGCGGGTTGAACGTCACCCCGGTGTGCACTGGGCGCCCTCTGTTACTTCACAGAGGCGCCGTATCGTTAAACACAAATGCCGAGCCTTTTGAACTCACAGGTCTCAGCGGATTGCACGCAGCGACAGACGCTGCAGCTACTCGACAATGCCCGGTAGCAGGCTCACTGTCGGACGCTAGTACTGTGGATCGTATGCACTGGGGCCTGTAGCTTGCCACTGACTGGCGCTAACTCTATCACTAGTTCCCTATCCACACATGTAATATAAAAGGGAGGGGAATCTTAATGAGTCATTTGCAAGTCCATGCATCCGTCATCATTCACACAGTTAGCAACTAGAGTCTATACTAGTGCATGGCCAAATAGCCATGCAAACCTTTTATAGCCGGGACCTTCCGGAAGCTTCCAGATCCCTGAGAAAGACCTGAGCATGTGACTCCCGATCCCCAATCGAAGATCGTCTCGTGAGCATGCTCAGTGGAGCGACGGAAGGACTTAGCCTTAGCCCCACAGAGCTGGTCTGAGCAGAGCGTCGGGAACGACGGGGCTGCTGAGCAGGCTCCTCTGCGGTCGCTGGAGAATGGGAGATCGCTGAATGCAAGGCCCTGGATTCCCGCTGTGCAGCTGCAGGAACCCGACGTGTTGTGAGTTCATTCTCTGGTCCACCAGTTGTGAGTTCTCCTTCCAGGCTCCCTCTGGTGGTAACAGGAGGTAGTGAGGCTGATTTAATCAGTTGATAATTAGGATGACGATTGGACCTCAGGAATCTCAGACTGGATTTAAGACAGCCGACGCCCTATTCTGGTGCTGGTTATTCTTTCTGGCTTGTCAGGTCTTGGTTTTCAGCTCTGCTCCAGTCATCTAAAGCTAAGTTTTTCTGCTAATGTTCACACTTGATTTTGTTGGTCTATTCAGTTTTTTGTGTGGTCAGCCAGCCCTGGCTGGGGCTGCACTGAATTTCCACTCTTATTTATTTGTATTTGCCAATTTGCTTTTTGTCCCTTATTCGATTGGCCTCTTTTTGCTCTGTCTCAGAATATTTCAGAGTGCTGATATAGTGGGAGAAGTCTAGTGACTTCAGGGTTAATTTTGCTATCAGAAGTGTTGGACATTATTTTTGTAGGGTTTTTTGCAGATTGCAGACAGTGTCTTTCCTTTCCTATCCTTTCTAGTTAGTTTGGGCCCCATCGTTTGCTCAGCCTATTTTCCTGCCTGTGTTTGTGCTTTCATCTTGTTTCACCGTCAATACATGTGTGGGGCTGTCTTTCCTTTGGGGTCTGCTCTGGGGCAGTTAGTTTTTCCCTTTTCATGCTTCAGGCTTATTTAGTCCTCCAGCTATGACAAAGCGTCTAGGATCATCGTAGGTACGCTCCACGGCTGCTGCTAGTTGTGTGGCTAGGATCAGGGATCTGCAATCTGCATAGTTACCAACCTCTATGGTTTTCTGTGACTTAGCTTGTTTTGCTTTTTTCTCCTCGGTGACCCATTCATAGCAGAATAACCAGCCATACCGCAGATTCTAGGGTACTCAAAAGCAGGAAAAAGCAGTTAAAATAAAAAGTGTCAATTTTTTTTTTTAATATTTTTTTCCTCTTTTTTCTGGGGCCATAGGAGGATTTTTTTTTTTCCTAATGGAGATTAAGCAATTGTCTGATCGTGTGGAGCAACTTGCTGCTGAAGTGCAAGGAATTTCCACTTACCTCATTCAGTCACATGCTGCTGGACCTAAGATCCCTACTCCTGATGTGTTTTCTGGGAATCGGTCTAAATTTCTGAATTTTAAGAATAATTGTAAATTATTTCTGGCCTTGAAGCCTAACTCATTGGGGAGCTCTGTGCAGCAGGTTAAAATTGTCATCTCCTTGCTGCGCGGCGATCCCCAGGATTGGGCTTTTTCTCTGACACCTGAAAATCCTATTCTGACTAATGTGGATGCATGTTTTCAAGCCTTGGGGTTGTTGTATGATGAACCTAATGCTGTTGATAAAGCTGAGAGAACCCTGTTGGCATTAAACCAGGGTCAGGATTCTGCAGTTATACTGTCAAAAATTCCGAAAGTGGGCGGTCCTTACTACATGGAATGATAGCGCATTGGCAGCTCTCTTTCGGAAGGGTTTATCAGAGACCGTAAAAGATGTTATGGTGGGATTTCCTGTTCCCTCTGGTCTGGATGATTCTATGTCATTAGCCAATCAAGTTGATCGGCGTTTACGTGAACGTAAAACTACATGGGAGGCGCTGCCACCTTTTGAACAAACGTCTGAACCTATGCAATGTGATGGGGTTTTGTCTAGGGCACAACGTCAGGAGTTTAGAAGGCGTAATAAGCTGTGTTTTTTCTGTGGAGACTTCTCGCATACTATTTCTGTCTGTCCTAAACGAGAGAAACTTTTTGCACACACATTTGCTGTGGGCAGTGTACAACCTAAGTTTCTTTTGGCAATTACTCTGATCTGCTCCTTATCCACATTTTCCACGAAGGCTTTTGTGGATTCAGGAGCAGCATTGAATCTGATGGATTTGGACTTTGCTAAACGTTGTGGTTTTTCCATGACGCCTCTGCGGATGCCTATTCCTTTGAGGGGTATTGATGCTACTCCTTTGGCGGAGAATAAACCTCAGTTTTGGACCCAGGTGACAATGCGAGTTGCCCCAGACCACCAAGAAAATTGTAAATTTTTGGTGCTGCATAATTTGCATGATACTATTGTTCTGGGTTTTCCTTGGTTGCAAACTCATAATCCAGTTTTGGATTGGAAATCTGGGTCTGTGGTGAGTTGGGGTTGTCAGTGTGTTCTTAGGGACTCTCCTGAATTCACCACCTCTCCTCAGTCTCATGATATTCCTGATTATCTAGCCGATTTTTCTGATGTATTTAGTGAGAGCAAGTCTGCGTCTTTGCCCCCTCATAGGAGTTATGACTGTGCAATTGAGTTGATGCCTGGGTGTAAATTTCCCAAGGGTCAGCTTTTCAACTTATC
The DNA here is from genome assembly GCF_039654945.1 of Dendrobates tinctorius. Lineage (NCBI taxonomy): Eukaryota > Metazoa > Chordata > Amphibia > Anura > Dendrobatidae > Dendrobates > Dendrobates tinctorius. The sequence continues at coordinate 32,558,373 of NW_027361771.1, forward strand.
AGTACCCGAACATGATGCTATGCGATCCTATATTAAGGAGTCGTTGGAGAAGGGTCATATTAGACCATCCTCGTCACCTTTAGGTGCTGGTTTTTTTGTGGCCAAGAAAGATGGTTCATTAAGACCGTGTATTGATTATCGTTCCCTTAACAAGATGACGGTTAAATATCAGTACCCGTTACCTCTGATGTCTGATTTATTCTCCAGAGTTAAGAGTGCTTGCTGGTTTACTAAGCTTGACCTCAGGGGGGCGTATAATCTTATTCGCATCAAGCATGGGGATGAATGGAAGACGGCGTTTAATACTCTGGAGGGACATTTTGAGTACCTGGTGATGCCTTTTGGGCTCACTAATGCCCCTTCTGTCTTCCAGTCCTTTATGAATGATATTTTCCGTGACTTTGTGGATAAGTTTTTGATCATCTATCTGGATAATATTTTGATCTTTTCTAGTGATTGGGATTCTCATGTGGAACACGTCCAGACTGTGTTCCAGATTTTGAGTTAGAATTCCCTGTTTGTTAAGGGATCGAAATGCCTCTTTGGTGTACAGAGGATTTCATTTTTTGGGATTTATCTTCTCTACATCGACTATTGAAATGGACCCTGCCAATGTACCGGCCATTTATGATTGGGTTCAGCCTACTTCTTTGAAGGCCCTCCAGAAGTTTTTGGGTTTTGCTAATTTCTATCGTAAATTTATAGGTAATTTTTCTGGTATTGTCAAACCACTGACTGATCTGACCAAGAAGGGATGTGCTGAATTGGTCTCCTGAGGCTGTCTCAGCATTTCAGGAGCTTAAGCAGAGATTTACTTCAGCTCCAGTTTTACGGCAACCTGATGACTCACATCCATTTCAGGTGGAGGTAGATGCTTCTGAGATTGGTGCAGGAGCTGTTTTGTCCCAAAAAGACCCTGTGACTTCTAAGATGAATCCCTGTGCCTTCTTTTCTCGAAAGTTCTCCCCAACTGAACGCAACTATGACGTGGGGAATCGGGAATTGTTGGCCATGAAATGGGCATTTGAGGAGTGGAGACATTGGTTCGAGGGAGCTAGACATCAAGTTGTGGTCCTCACCGATCACAAGAATTTGATTTATCTGGAGTCGGCCAAACGCTTGAATCCTAGACAGGCTAGATGGGCCTTGTTTTTCACGCGTTTTAATTTTGTGGTCTCTTTTCTTCCGGGCACTAAGAATGTTAAAGCAGATGCCCTTTCTAGGAGTTTCTTTGCCAATTCTCTTAATGTGACCGAGCCTACTACCATCCTAGGTGAGGGGGTAGTTCTTTCTGCCATTTCGCCCGATTTGAGACGCGCCCTGGAGGAATTTCAGGAGGATAAACCTGAGCGTTGCCCTCTGGGAAAATTGTATGTTCCTGACCAGTGGAGAAAGAGAGTGATGTCTGAAATTCACTGCTCCGCATTGGCTGGTCATCCATGTATTTTTGGTACCAGAGATTTGGTGAGTCGGTCTTTTTGGTGGCCTGCCATATCTCGTGACGTCAGGAATTTTGTACAGTCCTGTGGGACTTGTCCTCGGTCTAAACCCTGTTCTCATTCTAGTGGGTTGCTGATGCCCCTGCCGGTGCCCAAGAGGCCATCGACCCATATCTCAATGGATTTTATTTCTGATCTTCCTGTCTCTCAGAGAATGACTGTTATCTGGGTGATTTGTGATAGATTTTCGAAGATGGTCCATCTTGTACCACTCCCAAAGTTGCCATCTTCCGCTGAGTTGGTGCCCTTGTTTTTACAACAGGTGGTTCGGTTACATGGGATTCCTGAGAACATTGTGTCCGACAGAGGAGTCCAGTTTGTTTGCAGATTCTGGAAAGCCTTTTGTTCCAATCTGGGAATTCAGTTATCCTTCTCCTCCGCGTTTCATCCCCAGTGTCTTTCCTTTCCTATCCTTTCTAGTTAGTTTGGGCCCCATCATTTGCTCAGCCTATTTTCCTGCCTGTGTTTGTGCTTTCATCTTGTTTCACCGTCAATACATGTGTGGGGGCTGTCTTTCCTTTGGGGTCTGCTCTGGGGCAGTTAGTTTTCCCCTTTTCATGCTTCAGGCTTATTTAGTCCTCTGGCTGTGACGAAGCGTCTAGTATCATCGTAGGTACGCTCCACGGCTGCTGCTAGTTGTGTGGTTAGGATCAGGGATCTGAAATCTGCATAGTTACCAACCTCTCTGGTTTTCTGTGACTTAGCTTGTTTTGCTCTTTTCTCCTCGGTGACCCATTCATAACACCGACACCTGTCGGGAACATTGGTATGGAAGTCAGGGCAAAGCCATCCAGTGCTTTGGTTTTGATCCCAGGCCTCTCTTAAAGGGATCCCCGGTACAGAAGTCAGGGCAAATCCACTCTGCGCTTTGGTACTGACCCCAGGCCTCTATTAAAGGGATCTCTGGTATGAAAGTTAGGGCAAGTCCCTCAGCTCTCTGATTCTCACCCCAGGCTTCTATTAAAGGGATTATTGGTATGGAAGTCAGGGCAAATCCAATCAGCGCTCTGGTTCTGATGCCAGGCTGACGGGATGATGTGGAATATTAGGGGTAGTAGTCCGGTGGCTCTGGCTGATGGGATGATGTGGGATATTAGCGGGAGTAGTCTGGTGGCTCTGGCTGACGGGATGATGTGGGATATTAGGGTTAGTAGTCTGGTGGCTCTGGCTGACGGGATGATGTGGGATATTAGGTGGAGTAGTCTGGTGGCTCTGGCTGACGGGACGATGTGGGATATTAGGGGTAGTTGTCCAGTAGCTCTGGCTGACGGGATTGTGTGGCATATTATGGTGAATATGGCTATGCGGAGTGGGCAGGGCTATACACTCAGGTTTATATATATAGATACATTCATTATAATTTGTTATAACTAACCGTAGTTAATTACTATGCCCGGGCAGCGCCGGGCTCTTCAGCTAGTATATATATATAATTGGTTTGGCTTTCATCCGAAGGGTATGTGCACACGCTGCGGATCCCCTGCGGATTTGGCCCTGCTGATCCACAGCAGATTCTGCTGCGTTGTACAGTACCATTATAATCTATGCAAAACAAAAAACGCTGTGCACATGCTGCGGATTTTTCCACGCCGATTTGCTGCGGATTCAAATCCGAAGCATGTCAATTGTTTGTGCGGAATCCGCTGCGGTTTCACACCTTCTCCATTGTAGAGGTGTGAAACCGCAGGGCTAAACCGCAGGCTAATCCACAGGTCTTTTGACCTGCAGATTTACCTGCGGATTTTGCAAAATCCACGCTGAAAAATCCGCAGTCCAATCCGCAGCGCGTGCACATAGCCGAAGTCATGTGGCAAGGCTGGTTAAAGAGACGATATTGAATTTTAGGATTGCTATTTCCAATAGGTGACACTAGAGTTCTAGTTCTCTTCCTCTCTTTAGAGGTAATATGGATTACCAGAGGAGCATTGAACGGTCTCCTCATACTAGTATGCCAGACATGTCAGTTTCCACAAGGAGAAACGATACTCCTTGAATCCAACACTGGATCCAACATTGGATTTGAAGCAACATCTTTATCAACGATTTAGATGAAGGAATTGAGGGTAAACTGATTAAATTTGCTGATGACACAAAGCTAGGAGGGATAGCTAATACTAGAGAAGAGAGAGAGAGGATTCAAAAAGATTTAAATAAACTGGAGAAGTGGGCAGCAACTAACAGAATGGTTTTTAACAGGGAGAAATGCAAAGTACTACATCTGGGCAATAAAAATGAAAAAAGCAGATATAGAATGGGAGGAATAGGGCTAAGTGACAGCACATGTGAGAAAGACTTGGGTATACTAATAGATCACAGACTGAATATGAGTCAACAGTGTGATGCAGCAGCAAAAAAGGCAAATGCAATTCTAGGATGTATTAACAGAAGCATACAGTCTAGATCACGTGAAGTCATTATTTCCCTCTACTCCTCTTTGGTCAGACCTCATCTGGAATATTGTGTCCAGTTTTGGGCACCACATTTTAAAAAAGACATCAACAAACTGGAGCAAGTTCAGAAAAGAGCGACCAGAATGGTGACCGGTCTGCAAACCCTGTCTTATGAGGAAAGGTTGCAGGATTTGGGAATGTTTAGTTTGCAAAAGAGAAGACTGAGAGGAGACTTAATAGCTGTCTACAAATATCTAAAGGGCTGTCACATTGTAGAAGGATCAACTTTATTCTCATTTGCACAAGGAAAGACTAGAAGCAATGGGATGAAACTGAATGGGAGGAGACACAGATTAGATATTAGAAAAAACTTTTTGACAGTTAGAGTGATCAATGAGTGGAACAGGCTGCCACGAGAAGTGGTGAGTTCTCCTTCAATGGAAGTCTTCAAACAGAGGCTGGACAGACATCTGACTGGGATGATTTAGCGAATTCTGCTTTGAGCAGGGGGTTGGACCAGATGGCCCAGGAGGTCCCTTCCAACTCTACGATTCTATGATTCTATGATTCTATGATTCAACAGGCTTCTGTGGTGCAGCTCAAATTGCTTTCTTTAGCTAAGCATAGAATCAGTGAGTCTGAAACTGTATGTTGTGACAAAGTAGTAGACTTGTGAGAACTCTAGCAATGTGACAGATTATTTTACTCTATCAAGATCTAGTGATTTTTATATATATATATTTTTCATTGCACAGCCATATGAGGGCTTGTTTTATATATGACGAGTTGTAATTTTGAAAAACACCGTATTTTCCGAATTATAAGACCCGCTTTTTTCTCCCCAAATTTGGAGGGGAAAATGGTGGTGCGTCTTATAATGCAGATATACCTTACAAGCTGTGGTGGAGCAGGATCCCAGGGTTGCTGCTGGAGGAGGCAAGAGTGGTACGTTGCTGCAGGCTCGAATGAGGGGATGTTCCAATGTGCGTCGCTGCGGGTGAAAATGGCTGCGGTGCTCTGTGGTAAGGGGGGCTCTGCCGGCATTTTGTGAAAGCATTGAGCCCCCCACACATCCATTACTGCGATACAGTGGCCTCGGAGAAAATGGCAGCTGGGGGTGACGCATGCTCAGATTGAGATTTCGGCACCCGAGATCTCGTTGCCGAGATCTCAATATGTGCATGCGCCGCCCCTGGCGGCCATTTTCCCAGAGGCCACCGCATCACCGTAATGGATGTGCAGGGGGCTCCGGGCTTTCACAAAATGCCGTCAAAGCCCCCCACACCACAGCCATTTTTACCCCCAGCAGCGGATATCGCAACACCCCCTCATCCCAGCCTGCAGCAGCGCACCACTCTTGCCTCATCCAGCAGCAACCCTGGGATTCCGCTTCACCGCAGCCACCACCAGGGCTGGCGTTAGGGGCAGGCAGAAAAGGCAGCTGCCTGGGGCCCCCGCTCCCCCTGGGGCCCCCAGCTAGCAGCACATCATGCAGCCACTATGGGGCCCCCGTGAGGCGGGGGGCCCGCCTACCCCTAATGCCGACTCCCCCAGCCGCATTGAACTATACTGGCGTCTGCCGGTACAGTTCAAAGCATAGATGGAGGAGAGAGTGTCAGCTGACACTTCCTCTCCCATCATTCCCCTCTCTGCCTCTGACACGGCGGGTGCGCGATGACGTGTGCCAAGCAGTGCAACCGCTGAGACAGGAGTCGGGAGCAGCGCGGACATGAGGAGAGGTGAGGAGTGTGTTGTGTTTTTTTGAAATATAACAATGAGTAGAGGACTGTGGGGCCATTCTGGCGGGGAGAGATGTGGGCTGTGCTATATACCATGTGGGCTGTGCTATATACCATGTGGGCTGTGCTATGTACCATGTGGGCTGTGCTATATACCATGTGGGCTATGGGGCTATGTTATATACAATGAGGCTGTATTATATACTATGTGGGCAGTGTTATATACTATTGGGGGGTATATTATATTCTGTGGGGGAGGCTGTGTTATATACTATGGAGGGTATATTATATTCTATGGGGGAGGCTGTGTTATATACTATGGGGGGGCTACATTATATTCTATAAGGGGCTACATTATATTCTATGGGGAGGTGGGCTGTATTATATTCTATGGGGGCTACATTATATTCTATGGGGGGCTCTATTAGATTTTATGAGGGAGGATTGCATCATACTCTTTGATGGGGCTACATTATATTCTATGGGGAGGTGAGCTGTATTTTATTCGGGGCTACATTATATTCTATGGGGGGACTGTATTATATTTATTATATTCTATGAAGGGTGATTGCATCATACTCTATGAAGGGCTACATTATACTGTATGAGGGGGGCTGCATTATATTCCATGGGGAGTTACATTATACTCTGTGGGGTGGTTGCATTATACTCTGCGGGATGGTTGCATTATACTTTGCATTATACTATATTTCGGCTGCATTATACTGTATCGAGGACTATGGGGAATACATTATACTATATGAAGAACTATGGGGTGCATTATACTATGGGAAGTGAATTGTACTGCATGGATGACTATGGTGGTGCATTATACTATACGGAGCACTATGAGGAGTGTATTATACTACGTGGAGGACTGAGCAGTGTATTTTAATATATGGAGGACTATAGGGAGTGTATTATACTATATGGAGGATTATGGGGCATATTATATTATATGGAGGATTATGGGGTGTGAATTTTACAATATGGAGGACTGAGGTGCACTTTATAAAATTTGGAGGACTATGGGGTGTAGACTGATCTAATAGTGATTGTTCTGTCCCCATCATTCTTTCTCAGACGGTGTAAAGAGGCCGGGAAACAAGCGTTGAACGATTTCAATATTGTCGATCACACTCATTTAGAGGCCTGAACTCAGCGCATGTAACTGCAACCGAAATGCTTCTGTGTGATGTGCAATATGTTAGCATTTGGAGCCCCATTTTAAACTTTGCCTAGAACTTTGTTCTCCATCATCTGGCGTTTTTCATTTGTTAATGCATCTCTCCACTCCTGAGCCTCCTCTGCTCCCTAAAATCGGACTTGTTAGTGCAACCTGGGACGATCCTCATAAGAGGAGTTTTGAACCACACCCACTTGCACAATATGACTATTTAGTTATAGACACAGAAGACAGGACCACATCTCATGGATGGAGAACATGAACAAAAGAAAAAATTCTGCATTTGCACTAGAAAAGCTATTTTCGGGAGTCTTTAACTAGTCCTTCTCACCTTCTATTCCAGAATGCTGCTTGCTGCCCTCCAATACAACATGGTCTGGGGGGCAACTGCTGGATGTTGCGATGACATCTTGTCAGTCCTACACACTGACGTTACCTAATGTAATAGGAAGCTACATCATTGCTTCAAATAGAAATGCGTGAAAGACCCTAGAAACATTGTACAAGCCTAAGATTTCAGCCAGTAATATACACTCACTGGCCACTTTATTAGGTACACCTGTCCAACTGTGTGTTAAGACTTAATTTCTAATCAGCCAATCACATGGCGGCAACTCAGTGCATTTAGGCATGTAGACATGGTCAAGACAATCTCCTGCAGTTCAAACCGAGCATCAGTATGGGGAAGAAAGGTGATTTGAGTGCCTTTGAACGTGGCATGATTGTTGGTGCCAGAAGGGCTGGTCTGAGTATTTCAGAAACTGCTGATCTACTGGGATTTTCACGCACAACCATCTCTAGGGTTTACAGAGAATGGTCCGAAAAAGAAAAAAAATCCAGTGAGCGGCAGTTCTGTAGCCGGAAATGCCTTGTTGATGCCAGAGGTCAGAGGAGAATGGGCAGACTGGTTCGAGCTGATAGAAAGGCAACAGTGACTCAAATTGCCACCCGTTACAACCAAGGTAGGCAGAAGAGCATCTCTGAACGCACAGTGCGTCGAACTTTGAGGCAGATGGGCTACAGCAGCAGAAGACCACACCGGGTACCACTCCTCTCAGCTAAGAACAGGAAACTGAGGCTACAATTTGCACAAGCTCATCGAAATTGGACAGTAGAAGATTGGAAAAACGTTGCCTGGTCTGATGAGTCTCGATTTCTGCTGCGACATTCGGATGGTAGGGTCAGAATTTGGCGTAAACAACATGAAAGCATGGATCCATCCTGCCTTGTATCAACGGTTCAGGCTGGTGGTGGTGGTGTCATGGTGTGGGGAATTTTTTCTTGGCACTCTTTGGGCCCCTTGGTACCAATTGAGCATCGTTGCAACGCCACAGCCTACCTGAGTATTGTTGCTGACCATGTCCATCCCTTTATGACCACAATGTACCCAACATCTGATGGCTACTTTCAGCAGGATAATGCGCCATGTCATAAAGCTCGAATCATCTCAGATTGGTTTCTTGAACATGACAATGAGTTCACTGTACTCAAATGGCCTCCTCAGTCACCAGATCTCAATCCAATAGAGCATCTTTGGGATGTGGTGGAACGGGAGATTCGCATCAGGGATGTGCAGCCGACAAATCTGCGCCAACTGTGTGATGCCATCATGTCAATATGGTCCAAAATCTCTGAGGAATGCTTCCAGCACCTTGTTGAATCTCTGCCACGAAGAATTGAGGCAGTTCTGAAGGCAAAAGGGGGTCCAACCCGTTACTAGCATGGTGTACCTAATAAAGTGGCCAGTGAGTGTATATGCACACATATACACGCCTATACACACTTATACACTCATATACACACCTCTAAACATATATACACACCTATACACTCATATACACACCTATATACTCCTATACACACCTATACATATCTATAAACACATATACACTCATATACACTCCTGTACAGTCATATACACTCATCTACACACCTATACACTCATACAGCTTTTTCCGGCTCCTGATTGTCCATGTAATTGCATTTGCTTTCTGTGTTATGTTCTGCTTACCCATCATTTGGTATCCATAATTTATTCCATTCCTCTTGTCTTTTCCATGCATATCTCCAAGTGGTCAGTGAAACCCCTCTCCCCCTTTTTATGACCTTGCTTAACTATGAACATGTGGTCTGGCCAAACATGCCCACATCCCCTCACAGCTGTGAGCCCTTAGGTGCACATATATTCAAAGACATGAGTCTGACCAGACGTGGTCTGCCATCTTTCAAATTCCATCTTTCAAACTACAGATTTCTAATTACACTACTCTAATTACATTACAATTGGCTGGAATTGAGATCGGATGCCATGTCGCGTTTGGAAAGCCCCTGATGTACCTAAACAGTGGAAACCCCAAATTATAACTCCAACCCTAACCCTAATCCCAGCCCTAACCGTAACCCTAACCACAAACCTAACCCTAACACACCCCTAACCCTAATCCCTAACCCTAATTTCAACCCTAACCCCAACTCTAGCTCCAACCCTAACCCTAACTTTAGCCCTATCCCTAACTTTAGCCCCAACCCTAACCCAAATGGGAAAATGGAAATAAATACTTTTTTTATTTTATTATTTTTCCCTAATTAAGGGGGTAATAAAAGGGGGTTTGATTTGCTATTTATAGCTGGTTTTTATGTTTGACATCTGTCACATGCTAAAAGATGCTTTTATTGGAAAAAATAGTTTTTGCATTACCATATTTTGAGAGCTGTAATTTTTTCTTATTTTGGCCCACAGAGTCATGTGAGGCCTTGTTTTTTGCAGGACAAGCTGATGTTTTTATTGGTACAATTTTCGGGCACGTGACATTTTTTGATCGCTTTCTATTCCCATTTTAGGGAGACAGAATGAACAAAAACCAGCAACTCATGAATTTCTTGTTGGGGGGGCATTTATACCGTTCCACGTGTGGTAAAATTGATAAAGCGTTTTTACTCTTCAGGTCAGTGCGATTACAGCTATACCTCATTTATATTTTTTTATGTTTTGGCGCTTTTATACAATAAAAACTATTTTATATAAAAAAATAATTATTTTTGCATCGCTTTATTCTGAGAGCTATAAGTTTTTTAATTTTCCAGTGATGGAGCTGTGTGGTGGCTTGTTTTTTTGCGTGACAAGATGACGTTTTTAGTGGTACCGTGATTATTTATATCCGTCTTTTTGATCACGTGTTATTCCACTTTTTGTTTGGCGGTATGATGATAAAGCATTGTTTTTTGTCTTTTTTTATGGGGTTCACTAAAGGAGTTAACTAGTGGGACAGTTCTGTAGGGCAGGTCATTATGGATGCAGGGATACCAAATATGTGTACTTTTATTGTTTAGATTTTTTTATTCAAATATTTATTTATAGAATAAATATTGATTTTTTTAATTATTACTTTTTATTATTTTTTTAAATATTTTTACAATTATTTAAAAAAATCTTTTTATATTTAATTCTTACTTTTACACCCTGTACCACTATGGGGCACAGATTTTCTACAGCTGCTCGCTTCTATAGCATGCAGATCTGCATGCTATAGAAGCTGTAATCGCCGCAGGGATTTTACACTAACCTGAGAGACTTCACTGCGTATGTCAGGAAGTCTCTCAGGTCTGGAACCCCAGATGTCATCATGACGACATTGGATCTCCATGACAGCGATCGGGACCCTGCGTCATGCTGCAGGGTCTCTGGTCCAAAGGTCAGAGCTGAAAGCCCTTCTGCCTGCTTCCAGAATGCTGCGATCATGTTTGATCGCAGTGTTACGGGGGTTGAAGAGCCGGGAGTGGTCCGTGACCGCTCCTGGCACTTAGTGCTGGGTGTAAGCTTTGAGAATCAGCTGACACCCGGCTGCGTTCACCTGTGGCTGATCGGTATGACGTACTATCCTGTCCATGGTCATACGCGCCCGGGTCACCTGGACGGAATAGTACGTCAGATGTCAGAAAGGGGTTAAAAGTGAAAGCTGAGCTGTGATTGGTTGCTATGAGCAATAGTTTTCCCACTCCATAACACCTCAGCACACACTGACCGGGTGGGAGAAATCTAGCATCCCCGGGAACATAAGCTCCCAGCCATTTTCTGCCTCCCAGAAAGGAGCAAAGAGCACATGACAGAAATGAATCACCCCCTCCTCTATTATTGCCGTGCTCTATTGGTACAAGCGTAGAAAATCGCATTGTCAGCGGCCACACATAGAGCCGCACTGCCAGGTTACATAACAGCACATCTCCAGGAACTCCCTACTCAGTGCCAGTAGTCTATACATTATACAGGTGATACTGCAAATACTGTATATGTAAGAAGATGAGCCAGAACAGAGTCGGCGATTCTATATGCTTTTTAGGGCCGGAACTAACGGAACTGTCACCACTGTTGCCGGGGGGCGATTGGTCTGGGTGGAACGGACCTGAGCACCTAACCGAAGGGGGCGTGGGGGAGATAAAAGGACTGAGCACGGGAAAACAAGGGATTTGGCAGGAAGGTGACAAGGGAGAAGGGTGTAGGTTGACTCCCTCCCCACTACTCCGATGACGAACCCCACATACGCCAATACCTTGCAGACCGACTCAGTCTCTCAGGACGTACTTACTTCACTGACCCCAGGTGTTCCAGCATCGGTACGATATACATCATGCATTGGAAAAGGCAATCTTAATCCTTCCGATCTTAGCTGGCCCATGAGAGGTTTGTACATCCCGCGGCCTGTCAACCTGTGTGCTCCCCGTGTACTGCGACACTCCAGAGGAACCAACAAAAGGGACTGTTTCCAAGGCAAGCAAGCTCGGATACCTTGGCACGGTCAGGAGACAGTGCATTTCGTTCCTGCGCAGCAGAGCCAGAGACTTTGTCCATGGACTGCGACGCCTGCGGGAGCTATTCCAACCTCTCCCCAACAAGAACTTCAACCGATAAGTTGCCTCTCTCATACACCCCTTTTTCCTCCGAATACTGCGTTTTTGTGCAAATTCTGTTGTGCTCCGTGTTCCTCTGCATTACGTGGTTGTTTTCATCTCCCTGCATAGAGTATTCCTTGTACGCAATTAACCTGTTTAAAGTAAACACTGTTAACCCTTTCTCTGCCTCCTGCTCTTCACTGCATTCAACAAACCTCAATTCCAGTTCCATTACATATATACATACATATATACACAGCAGTATCACCTATATATAATGAGTATACATCTGTAGCAATACATAGATATATACACAGCAGTATCACCTATATATAATGAGTATACATCTGTAGCAGTATTGTCTATATAATGTACTGTATATAGACTGCTGGCTGCTACTGCTGTATATGATCACAGTATCACCTATATAATGTACTAGCTGAAGAGCCCAGCGTTGCCTGGGCATAGTAAACTGTGGTTAGTTATAACAAACAATAATGATTATATTGCACATAAAAACCGTGCATCTAATCCTATCCTGTGTGATACTGACTGCTGAGCCATGTATCTAATCCTATTCTATGTGATACTGTCTGCTGAGCCGTGTATCTAATACTATTCTGTGTGATACTGACTGCTGGGCTGCGTATCTAATCCTATCCTGTGTGATACTGTCTTCTGAGCCGTGTATCTATTCCTGTCCTGTGTGATACTGATTGCTGAGCTGTGTATCTAATCCTATCCTGTGTGATACTGACTGCTGAGCTGTGTATCTAATCCTATCCTGTGTGATACTGACTGCTGAGCTGTGTCTACTCCTCTCCTTTGTGATACTGTCTGCTGAGCTATGTATCTAATCCTATCCTGTGTGATACTGACTGCTGAGCTGCGTATTTAATCCTATCCTGTGTGATACTGACTGCTGAGCCGTGTATCTATTCCTATCCTGTGTGATACTGCCTGCTGAGCTGTGTATCTAATCCTATCCTGTGTGATACAATCTGCTCAGCTGTGTATCTAATCCTATCCTGTGTGATACAGTCTGCTCAGCTGTGTATCTAATCCTATCCTGTGTGATACAGTCTGCTGAGCTGTGTATCTAATCCTATCCTGTGTGATACAGTCTGCTCAGCTGTGTATCTAATCCTATCTTGTGTGATACAGTCTGCTGAACCGTGTATCTAATCCTACCCTGTGTGATGCTGGGCTCCCCCTGCAGTCTGTGTCAGAGGGTGGTCTGTGTTGGCACTGTAATAAATTGTGTTATTTCCAGCTTTACAGAAGGACGATAACACCATAGAAATGATAAGAATAATAGGCCTCAGTTACCACAACTGTCTACAAAGAAAACTTCCTGATGGCAACAATCACAGCTCATTTTTCATCTTTTAAACAGCTCTGGGACAGCGTGGCAAGTTTTGAGTGGCGACTTTTGTGTTTCGACTTTTATGTGGCGAGGTTGGTGTATGTGTGGTGAAATGTGTGCTGAGAGTGGTATATGTGTTGAAGCACGTGGTAGTGTGTGGCGCATTTTGTGTGTGTGTTCATATCCCCGTGATTGGCGAGTATCCCATGTCATGGCCCCACCTTAGCAACTGTATGGTATATACTCTTTGGCGCCATCGCTCTCATTCTTTAAGTCCCCCTTGTTCATATCTGGCAGCTGTCAATTTGCCTCCAACACTTTTCCTTTCACTTTTTCCCCATTATGTAGATAGGGGCAAAATTGTTTGGTGAATTGGAGCGCACGGGGTTAAAATTTCACCTCACAACATAGCCTATGACGCTCTCGGGGTCCAAACGTGTGACTGTGCCAAATTTTGCGGCTGTAGCTGTGACGGTACGGATGCCAATCCCGGACATACATACACACATATACACTCACATTGAGCTTTATATATTAGATATTCAGCAGTCTATATACTGTACATTATACAGGCGATACTGCTACTGATGTGTATATACGTTAAATATAGGTGACACTGCAGGATGTGTGTATATATATATATATATATATATATTATACACACATATATCTACACAGCAGTATCACCTATATATAATGTACACATCAGTAGCAGTGATACAGAAGTCTATATACATTATATAGGTGCAACCTCTATATATACATTAAAAAAGTTTTCATCTTGGGACCCAAGTCCCTGAGATGGGGGGAGGATGAAGAGATGAGGCGGGTCCTGTCCAGCGTCAGCGGTGAAGAGGAGAGGATCCTGCTGGAAATGGTGTGTTCTCTGGTCCAGGCAGGCCAGTGTCAGACACAGATGGGGGCGCCCTCTGCGCACCGCTGCCTTTTGAAATCTCTAACTTGGCCCTGCGTGGTCTCCTGCTTGCCTGCGCTGACAAGGGCAGCAGGAGCGCGCATGTACGAACGAGGGCCGGCGGCCATGCTTGCGCACTGATGCAGATCTCCACCACAAAGTGGGTGGCCGGCCCTTAAATCTTCTGTGTGAAGGACCTATGTGCGTGCTGTCTAGCTGCACACACTGACATAAGGGCGGTGGTGGCAAGCGTTTGTGCTCAACCACCGCTGTGGCCGCAGCCCTTGTTGGCGCGTGCAACTAAACAGCGGGCACACATAGGTCCTTCACACAGAAGATTTAAAGGGCCGGAGGGCCGCTTTTGGTGGGGACATGCCGGCCCATCGGGCATCTGGCCGCCTCGTCAGATGCTCATTCCGGGCCTGATCACATTTGACCGCTATTATTTTAAAAATAAAGTAACTAATATCAGTCTAAATCAGGGGAGCACAACCTGCAGCCCAAATAACTTTACTAAAGTCGGAACGAAAAGGAGCTATTTTAAAAAATTAAGTTCAAACTTTGAAAGTTTGGAAACTATTTATTCTATAACTGGTACACATAACTGTGTTTAGAGTGGTGAACATACAGCTTGCGTAGATCTTGTGCTCAGGCTTTATAGCTGCTTTTTGATGGGCCTGTGAGCAGTCCTCCACAATATCCAGGAAGTTCAGTCTCTTAGCTTAGCTGGTCAGGTAATGGAGGGGCAGCAGGTGAATCATCTGGTTGCATTGGAGCAGTGTGGTAGTGTGCTCTCCAAGCAGGACAAACAAATGAGATGTTCTGAAAGAACTGCTGGTATTCCAAAAGGAATGGATCCTCCTTCTCCTTACTGTGTTGTACAGGTATCTCACTTGTCACATGCTCATCAGTAGCATCTTGAGTACTGATCCTTAGTGGTGATGTCATTTTCCCTGATTCTACTTCTTCCCAATTAATTGAAGTGAAAAAGTCATGCTCGCGTATGTTTCCTTCTATTCCTAACCTCGGAGACTTGTCTTTACAAAACAGACCCAGTACCAAGTCTACAATTGTAGGGTTAAAGTATTCAAATATTTCTTGGTCATCGATCATGTCAATGATTGTTGTGAACATCCCTAGAGGTCCTGGGATGGCGACCAAACCATTGATAATTATGCCTAAACTAGACCAGTCTTCTTCAGCAAGATATGGTTCGCCAATTATTTTTTCCAGTGCAGTGGTCCCATCA
This sequence comes from Dendrobates tinctorius, assembly GCF_039654945.1. Classification (NCBI taxonomy): domain Eukaryota; kingdom Metazoa; phylum Chordata; class Amphibia; order Anura; family Dendrobatidae; genus Dendrobates; species Dendrobates tinctorius. Next base: position 32,573,602 of record NW_027361771.1, read on the forward strand.
AAGTCTCCTTCTTTTGTCATTATGGATGACAATCCAAAATCTGTGATTTTAATGTGGCCTTGGCTGGTTAACAGGATGTTTTCTTATTTCAGATCTCCATGAATGATGCCGTTGGAGTGGAGGAATTGTATTCCACACACTATCTCCGCCACTAGAAATTGTACGATGCAGAGGCTTAGCGGTGCTCTCTCTTCAACCAGGTCAAGGAGGGTCCCGCCAGTGACTAGCTCCATGACATAGTAGAGGTAGGTATTAGTATGAAAAGCTCCATAGCCGTGAACTAAAAAGATGCTCTTGTGAGTCATCTGCAGGATTTTGCTTTCTGCTATTATTTCTTCTTTCCATTGCATAGCTTCTTTTTTAACAATTGCTTTTACGGCAACACGCTCTTTTTGAATGGACTCTGTTGCCAGCATCACCACCCCACTGCAACCTGATCCAAGAACATGATGAAAAGTGAATTTGTCCACTGTTAATGGCACCGTGGCTATTTCTCCTTCTTCTGAGGTCTTTGTATGAGAATGTTCAGTGTCTAGTTTTGCTTTTTTCATTGACACTAGATATTGTTCATCAGATGTAATGCTGGATCTGCTCTCTGTGTAGTGTCTTTTTATGCCACCTTGGTGCGTCACTGTTGCTTTTTCTTCATTACACACAACAGGTTTTTCAATTGATTTTTCCTCTGTTGCATTTTTTATTGTTGGGTTTTCAACAGGTGCACTATGGTCTTCTAATTCCCATTCGCAAGATCCACTCTGATTTTCGGGGGTGTCTCTTAAATTCTGGTTTCCCAACAGTTGCCTTCCTCTTTTTATTGTGGAGGCTTCCATCTTCCTTATGGATCCTACTAACCTTCTCCACTGGTTCTGCAGTCCTTGAAGAAGGGAGTGGCTTTTCGGTAGATGAATAGTAGTTTCAGGTTTGCTCACCTGATGGCTACATCCTTCCTCTGGATCCTCTATGTCAGGACCTGTTGGTGTTTCCTTCTCTCCGCTATTACTCTCTCCTTTTGAAGATGTTGTTTGTTTTTTTCTTCTTCTACAACACCACATGTTGAGTCATAGACATCAACAAGGCGCTAGTAGAAAAGAGACAAAAAAAACGCAAGTAGCAAGCACTAGTAGCAAGCTAGCCGCAGCGCGATCTTTCCTCACAAAGCTGCTGAGGAAAAACACTAATGGTTCTAATGGTCACTGTGCTGCTACTGGAATCATCATCATCATTGTGATGTCATCATCATTGTGATGTCATCCGTGCAGCCATAGGCAGGTCACATTTCTCATTCGCCAAGTTTCAACCCGTTTGATCCTGTTTAATCTGGCATTTTGTATGCTGACAAACACAAATTATTAACACTAAAATAAAATGGCCACAATCTGTTATGTGATATTAATGTAAGGGTGAAACGTATCGGACTTGCTGCCAATAGAATATGAAGAGTGATTTCTTGAAGCATTGAATCTACTCTTCTTTTATTGAGAATATTTTAAATGGTGCTCATACACAAAGCAGTTTTTGTCTCCTCACCAAATTCTTCATCATCTGCCTAAAGATATTAATGGAACACTTCGGTCAAAACCAATATTACGCGTGACATGGTGGTGGTATTTGTCCCCTAGTTTTTGCATCCTGATATTTCCTCTTGCTACATATATATCACGTTAACATCTTGTGGCTGCTGTCTCTATGTCTCCATTTCTTTCAGGCTTGTGTTTTAGTCTACATTATATTTAATGTGTCTCTTTAAAAGAGAACCTTTTAATATTTGCAGGGACCTTTCCAGTCAACATGTGCTCAGATCTACCAGGAGAATAACATAGAGCAGTCAGAGGCGTAGCTCTTGTTTTGGTTTGGGGTGGGGGGCGAAACTTCTGAGTGGGTCTCCAAATGTCACCATGTCACCAAACAGCACAGTGAGTGTCTGCAGACCTCTATACAGGCCCTCTCACTGATTCCAAGATTGTAGACACCTGTGATGCTAATAAGTGGACACACCTTGATTTAACATGTCCGTTTTGTCACATTATTTTCAGGGGTACCATCATTTCTGTCCAGGCCTATTTCATTAGTTTAATTTTTTTTTTAAATTCTGTGGCAGCATGATCGAAAAGCATTGTCTGACATTGCATTTGTTCCTTTTTGTAGATTTTTTTTAATTTATTCTTACTTTTGTCAGATTCAAGTTATCTCTGTGACCATTGTGGGTTTGTCTGTCATTAAACGAGGGGTACCAACAATTTTGACCACGTGTGTAAGAGATAACAGTACAGTTATAGATGGTGACTTACAGAGGACATTCTTTCTGATGGAATCATTTACTTTTTACGCTTTTCCATCTGGCCCAGACCGACATGGCAACTTCTCCAGCCAGGACTCAACTGCAGAGATTCCAACAAAGACATTTCACGTCTCATATTTTCAGCATCGTCACCATCTATTCGTAACCTGCACAAACCCCTCATCCTACTGATACCCCAATACTAAGCCGCTGCTGCCGTATATGACCCTATTACTGCACCTTCTGTGTGGTTATGTGTAACCTCTGAATTCTAAAGCATCCCTCTAGAATATAGTAATGCTGGATGCAAGTACCCTAGAAAACAGTGCCCATATTTTGTCCCCTAGAAAGTAATAATGCTCTCTGTGTGCCCCTGACAGTCACAGTTACCTGAGTTACCATATAAAAATAAGTGCCAGTTTACATTTAATAATGTCCCTAGTTTCCTCCTGTACACAGTATGATGCTCTCTTATACACAGTCTAATACCCCCTCACTGTATGTATACTGACCCCTTAGTATGCCCAAACTGTTTGATGGCTCCAACACTGTATGCTGGCCCCTTCACTGTAATCCCCACACTGTATGATGGCCCCCAAGATAGCCTCCATATAGTATAATGCACCCCACATAGGACTCCATATAGTATAATATACTGTCTCCATATTATAATGCAGCCCCCCCATAGGCAGACTCTATATAGTATAATGCACTCCCAATGGACAGACTCTACATTGTATAATGCAGCCCCCAATAGGCAGACTCTATATTGTATAATTCAGCCCCCCATAGAGGAGACTAATATAGTAGTAGTGACATCATCATGACCCCTGTCAGTGTCTGCGTCAGGGATGTCAGAAGCCGCGAGGGGTATGACGGGAGAGTAAGTGTAATGCTCCCAGTCTCATCAGTGCGGTCAGCTGTATCGGCATCCAGCCGATACAATTGAACTTGTGATGACTGTTGTGTGGGGCCCACTGCTGGCACCGTCTAACCCTTCCTGCTCAAGGGCTCCATAGTGGCCAAGTGGCAAAACAGGGAGATCGTGTCACCCTGCCGCAGAATGTAACTGTGTAGCTCCAGGTGGGCCCCCTCAGAGCGAAGGGCCTGAGGTGACCACCCCCTCTACCTATCCCAGTAGCTATGCTACTGAGAGCAGTTATAGATGAGGAGACTAATATATTGTGAAAATATAATATTTTCCTGCAGGCTCTGTGTTATTTATCTCTGCAAGTTTGAAAAAAGCTGGTCTGGTTTATCAAAAATCTGTATTAAAAAAAATATATTATTATTAACAATTGTGGCTATTTTATATGAACCCCTTCATGACTCCCAATTAGCGTTTTTTCTCCCCTCCTTCCCAGAGCCATAACTTGTTTATTTTTCTGCCCACTTAACCGAATGAGGGCTTGTTTTCTATGGGACGAGTTGTACTTTTGAATGACACCATTCATTCTAGCAGATAATGTACTTTAAAGCGGGAAAAGAAATGCCACGTGCCTTGAAATTGCAAAAAATGTCCAATTGCACAAATTTGGTTTTATTTTCCATGTTTAGTATATGGTAAAATTGACCTCTTGATATGATTACATACATTTAAAAAAAATCTATACATTGTTGGTAATTGGTTCAAAAACAAATTTAGCATGTTGTTTAAAAAAAAAATTCTATTTATATATTTTGCCGCCATTTTCCGAAACCCGTAATATTTTCATTTGTTGGGATCTGGGGCTGTGTAAGGGTTTTTTTTAGTCCCTGAACTGACGACGCATGTGAAATGCCGACATCACAGATTGACAACGGCCTGGACATTATAACAGCGTGACCGTTAGAGGTAGATGATCATAAGCCAGGAAAGATGAGGGCTCAGTTTACCAGCATGCATCAAAATCAAGGACACAACATATGACATAAATGTACATCATGTGTTGTGAAGGGGTTAAAAGAGTTGTATGCTTTCAGACTTCTCTGCATTATTCTCCTTCCAATCCCTTGTTCACCTTTGGGATGTGTCCTTCTTGGTCTTCTAGTGAGCTATGAAGTGACCCAACTCCTCCCGTGGTGATCTATGATTACGTCAGCCAGCAATGTGGGTCTCTGTCTCTCTCAAGTGTACAATGTACAGTCCTTCTGTTGACAGGACATAATCAGATTTAGGCACTAAAAGAGGCATTCAGCCCTATGTCTACATCGCATACATAGACCAACAACAGCTGCTTCTTTTGAGCATATAGTGTGATGGACAAGAAAGGAGACAAAAGGATGTCTTCAATCAGTCCCTCTCCATCTCCACCTTTTATCTAATAGTATATCTTTAGTACCTGTCAGTCAAACACTGAAAAATTCAATAATGCCCTGTACTACCTATAGTTAGTACAGTGCATTATTGACCCATGTCGCCATGAAATGGACAAAAAAATACATGTTTTTCTAATTGTTCCAAAAATGTAAAACTAAAAAGCCCAAATCTCATCTTTTAACAATAAATAATGTTTTACTTGAGAACCCTCCTAACAAAAATATTAAAAACAATGTCATAATTGCTGTTTTTGTTAACCTCTTTACTTTCCAAGCCCATTTTCACCCTCAAGACCAGGCCAAATTTACAATTCTGACCAGTGCCACATCATGAGGTAATAAATCTGGAACGCTTCAACGTATACCACTGATTCTGAGAATGTTTTTTGTAACATATTGTACTTCATAATAGTGGTAAAAGTTATTCAATATGACTGGTGTTTGTGTCAAAAAATGGGAAATTTTGCAAAAATTTGAAAACCTTCACAATTTTTAATAATAATAATAATAATAATCTTTATATAGCGCCAACATATTCTGCAGCGCGTTACAGTTTAACAGTTTCAAACACAAGTCATAAGTAACAACGTTAACAATACAATAATTAAAGCAAAATAAACCAACTCTGCTCGTGAGAGCTTACAATCTACAATGAGGTGGGGAGATACAAAGTACAGGTGTGTGTTTACAATGATGTATATACAATGATGGTCCAGCCATCTTGAGGGAGTGGTGGATAGATGGAGATAGTGAATGGGCTACACACACTTACACTTAAAATGACTGATTATTGACCGTGATAGAAAGCTCTGAACAAATGTGTTTTGAGGGAGCGCCTAAAACTATGCAAATTGTGGGTGTTCCTAATTTCTTGGGGTAGAGCATTCCAGAGGATTGGCGCATATTCCTCACCAATCGTTACACCGATGCCTCTACCTTGTGCCAGTCATTACACTAGCTACCCATCTACTCCAGAATTCAGTATAAGCTTATTACCCTCACCCACAAAGCCCTCCATGGCTCAGCACCACCCTACATCCCCTCCCTTGTTTCGGTATACCACCCAACCCGTGCCCTCCGTTCTGCTGATGACCTGAGGTTAGCATCCTCAATAATCAGAACCTCCCACTCCCGTCTCCAAGACTTTACACATGCTGTGCCAATTCTTTGGAATGCACTTCCCAGATCAATACGAGTAGTCCCCAATCCCCACAATTTTAAGCGTGCCCTGAAAACGCATTTATTCAGACTGGCCTACCGCCTCAACACATTAACCTAATCTATCACTGTGTGGCACAGCCAAAAGTTTTACCATAACCAGGTTCCCCGCATCATGTTCCCACATGCTTTATGCATCCATTCATCCATCCATGCATCCAGCCCTCTGTGTCTGTACTGTTACACACTTAAAATTATGGCTGGTCCATACAATCAGGGCAATTGTTATCACCCACCTTTCATGTCTACCTTTTTCCTCATAGACTGTAAGCTTGCGAGCAGGTCCCTCATTCCTCTTGGTATCTGTTATGATCTATGTGATTATTGTTATGCTGTAATGTCTATTGTCTGTACAAGTCCCCTCTGAAATGTAAAGTGCTGCGGAATATGTCGGCGCTATAGAAATAAAATTTATCATTATTAAGTCTTGGAGTCGGGAGTGGGAGGTACTGATTAGTGCAGAGGTTAGTCGAAAGTCGTTTGCAGAGGGCATTGGTCGGTTAGGCCGATAGACAGAAATGAGGGAGGAGATGTAGGGGGGTGCTGCACTGTGGAGAGCTTTCTGGGTGAGAACAAGTACTTTGAATTGGATCCTATAATAAATGGGCAGCCATTGTAACGACTGGCGAAGAGCGGATGCGTCTGAATACCGATTAGCTAGATAGACGACCCCGGCTGCTGCATTAAGGATAGACTGGAGAGGGGAAAGTCGAGTGAGGGGAGAGGCCAATTAATAGAGCGTTGCAGTAGTCCAGACGGGATTGGATCAAGGCGACAGTGAGGATTTTTGCTGTTTCCATGGTGAGAAAAGGGCGGATTCTAGAGATGTTCTTTAGGTGTAAGCGGCAAGAGCTGGCAAAAATTTTACATGGGATGTGAAGGAGAGATTGGTGTCAAACGTAACACCCAGACAGCGCGCTTGCTGCCGGGGTGTTATTATGGTGCCACCCACGGAGAGGGAAATGTCAGATTTAGGGAGGTTAGTAGACAGGGGGGCAGAAGAAGTTCAGTTTTGGAGAGGTAGAGGTTTTAAACTTTTAAATCAGCGCAATTTGTGAAACATTTTTTAGTGCGATTTTTTCCAACAAAATTTACAAAACCATTTTTTTTTAAAGGAGCACATCCCATGTAAAGTGACTTTGAGGGTTACATATGACAGAAAATACCCTAAATTGACACCATTTTAAAAACTCCACCCCTCAAGTTGCTCCAAACCACAAGAAGTTTATTAGCCCTACAAGTGCTTCACAGGAACTGAAGCAATGTGGAAGGCAAATAAATGAACATTTTTCCAAATATTTTAGTTTAGACCCAATTTTTCGTTTTCACAAGGGTAACGGGAAAATGAACCCCAAAACTTGTTGTGCACGGAGAAGAAAATGAACATTTATATTTTTCAAAGATTTTACTTTATACCAGTTTGTAATTTTCGGAAGGGTAACAGGAAAATTAACCTCAAAATTTTTTGTGCAATTTCTCGTGAGCATGCCGATACCCCATATGTAGGGGAAAACTACACAGTAGGGTTTGGAAGGGAAGTAGCACAGTTTCTCTTGTTGAATGCCAAATTGGCCGGAATCGAGAGCGGACGCCATGTTGCATTTAGAGAGCCCCTGATGTGCCTGAATAGTAGAAACACCCCCCAAGTGACCCCACTTTTTTAAACTAGAGCCCTTTAAGGAAACACAATACATCCCCCATAATATACGGTAATACCAAATAATATTCTCAAGTAATAGAATAGTGCTTCTCACTGTGCTCCACTGGCATACAGCCAACGATGGCAGACCATGCAGCTGCTGAGGCCTGGTGCCAGTGCAGGAGCCGCTTCCCCCAACACTGTATCAGCATCCTGGATGCCAATAAAATTGAAAGTAATAATGAAATAGCGAGCGCCACCTTACTCATCTAATTTCTTCATTCTCCTTTGACGTCTGACGTCTCAACATTGTGGGTGCAATGATGTCACTAGATGGCGCCTGCTGTGCTGAGATGTGCAGTGCTTCAAAACGCTCACTGCGGGAGAAGTAGAGCGGAGTATTGTATTTTTTTTTACATTGTGGTGACCATTCATTTTTATGCAACTTTTAAAGCCCAAAGTATAAATGCATTACCAAAATCTCTATATATAAAACTGATTGTGTGTGTGTGTGTATATATCATCAACCAATCACGAAGCATCTTTCATTTCACCAGAGCTGTTTAAAAGAAGCTGAGCTGTGATTGGTTGCTAGGACCAACAGTTTTCTCACTGCATGACAATACCTCAGCAGACAGTGACATGGTGGGAGAAATCTAGCATCCCTGAGAACATAAGCTCCAGCCATTATCTGCCCCCGCAGAAAGGAGTAGAGAGCACATGACAGAAATGAATCCCCCCTCCCTGCCCATATCCCAATCACACATCCTCCATCCCATAGGCACATCTTCCCTCTTAAAGGGATCATTGGTATGCAAGTCAGGGCAAATCCATCCAGCGCTCTAGTTTGACGCCAGGCCTCTCTTAAAGAGATCCCCGATATGGAAGTTGGAACCGTTCCACTCAGCGCTCTGGTTCTGACCCCCAGGGTCTCTTAAAGGGATCCCCGGTATGGAAGTCAGGGCAATTGCCTTCAAATGCTCTGGTTCTGATCCCAGGCCTCTATTAAAGGGATTGTTAGGGACGGCGGAACGCACTAAATAATAAATAATAATAAGTGCGTTCGCTGCCCGGGGTCCACCGTACAGAGGTGTTACACTGCTGCTAGGTAATGGCACATGCCCAATATGGTGGTATAACGCACGCGGGTTGAACGTCACCTGGTGAGCACTGGGCGCCCTCTGTTACTTCACAGAGGCGCCGTAGCGTTAAACACAAATGCCGAGCCTGTTGAACTCACAGGTCTCAGCAGATTGCACGCAGCGACAGACGCTGCCACTATATGAAAATATGAAAATGCCCGGTATCAGGCTCACTGTCGGACGCTAGTACTGTGGATCGTATGCACTGTGGCCTGTAGCTTGCCACTGACTGGTGCTGACTCTATCACTAATTCCCTATCCACACACGTAATATCAGAGGGAGGGGAATCTTAATGAGTCATTTGCAAGTCCATGTTTCCGTCATCATTCACACAGTTAGCAACTAGAGTCTATACTAGTGCATGGCCGAGCGGCAATGGGAACCTTTTATAGCCAGGACATTCCGGAAGCTTCCAGATCCCTGAGATGGACCAATCAGATCTGGAGAAGGACCTGAGCATGTGATTCCCGATCCACAATGGGAGATCGTCTCGTGAGCATGCTCAGTGGAGCGACGGAAGGACTTAGCCTCTGGAGTCGCTTGCTGCTGATAATCCTGCGTTGCTATTGCCGGCCCAGAGGTGGCAGCAACAGCCAGACCCACAGAGCTGGTCTGAGCAGAGCGTCGGGAACGACGGGGCTGCTGAGCAGGCTCCTCTGCGGTCGCTGGAGAATGGGAGACTGCTGAATGCAAGGCTTTGGATTCCCGCTGTGCAGCTGCAGGATCCCGACGCCTAACATTACCCCCCTCCTAGGGCCCCCTCCCCTCTGAGCCTCGCTACGCTAAAATGCCACGAAAAGGAGCGGGGCGTGGATGTTCTAAACTAGTTCCCAGGTCCGGGCCTCTGGACCATGACCCTTCCAATCCACCAAATAAAACTTTTTTTGCCATGCACCACCCTGCATCCCACAATGGCGTTGACCTCAAACTCATCCGAAGACAAGTCTGATGTCCCAGCAGATGACTCGGAAAACCGGGACATGTGAACAGGTTTGACAAGGGACACGTGGAAGACGTCAGAGATGGCCAAGTGTGGTGGAAGAGCCAGACGGTAGACCACCGAGCTGATCCGCTAGAGGATTTTGCAGGGGCCAATATATCGCGGAGCGAACTTGGTGGACTCGGCCCGAAGCCTGATATTTCGGGCAGAGAGCCACACCAAGTCGCCAGGGGCAAAAGTTGGAGCGGGGCGCTCTCCTTAGAGGCTCGAATGGCATCCTGGGTGCGATCCTAAATGTCTCCACTGCCCAGTCCGCCACCCTGGAATCAGTGGAAGACACTGGCATCGGGACGGGGATGTGCGGATGCTGGCCGTAATTAAGAAGGAACGGCGTCTGACCAGTGGAGTCAGCCACTGCATTATTCAGGGCAAATTCGGCCCACAGTAGTAAGGATGCCCAGTGATCCTGCCTGGCCGAAACAAAATGTGCAAACGAAATACGTGCTTTATGAACAGTGCGGCGAGACCACGAGCGGAAGGCAACCGCGCGAGTGGCACCAGATGCACCATTTTAGAAAAATGATCGGTGACCACCCAGATGACCGTGCTGCCTCCAAATTTGAGCAGGCCGACCACAAAATCCATGCCAACCATCTCCCAGGGTCTGTCTGCCACCAGCAGGGGATACAGTAACCCAGCCTGCCTCTGCCTGGAGGACCTGTTCCGAGCACAAGAGACGCATGCCTGAATGTATTCTTTCGTGTCCCGAGCCATGTGCGGTCACCAATAAGACCTTGCCAGGGGTTCTGTGGTCCGCTTAATGCCAATGTGACCACCCACCCTGGACGCGTGTGCCCACGTGAGAACCTCTGGCCGCAGGCGAGGAGGGACAAAGGTCTTGCCCGGTGGTACTGACTCAAGAGCGACCGGGGCCACGGTCCTCAGACTCTCAGTGGGGACGATCAGCCTCCTCCTCCTCCGCCGAGACCACCGAGCGAGAGAGAGCATCAGCCCGGACGTTCTTCTCACCGGTCAGATAGTGCAAGGTGAAGCGTCAGAAGAAGAGCGACCACCTAGCTTGACGAGAATTCAAGCGCTGGGCTGTTTGTAAATAGACCAGGTTTTTATGGTAAGTGTACACCTGAAAGGGGAACCGGGCTCCCTCCAGGAGATGTCTCCACTCGGAAAAGGCCAACTTCATTGCCAACAGCTCCCTGTCCCCGATGAAGTAGTTCCTTTCCACCGGTGAAAAAGTGTTTGAGAAGAAGCAGGGATGCTTCCGACCTTGAGCATCCTTCCGGCAAAGGACTGCTCCTGCACCAACGGATGAGTAATCCACCTCTAGGATAAAGGGTTTATCCACATCGGGACGGTGGAGAATAGGAGCTCCAGCAAAATGAGTTTTAAGAGACTAGAAGGCCGCGGAGACCTGTTCTGATGAAACCTTGGGATTGGCTCCTTTTATGGTGAGGGCGGCCAAAGGAGCTACCAGTGTGGAGAAGTGGGGGATGGACGGTAATAATTAACGAACCCCAAAAAGCGCTGCACCGCTTTAAGAGAATGGGGCTCCTGCCAGTCCATTACCGCCTGCAGTTTGGCAGGATGCACAGCGAACCCCTGGGCCGAGATGATATAGCCCAGGAACGGCAAGGACTCCTGCTCAAATTGGCACTTCTCCAACTTGGCTAAGAGAGAATTCGCCCGCAAACGGTCGAAGACCTTGCAGATGTATCTCCGGTGAGAGGCCAAATCTGGAGAAAAGACGAGGATGTCATCCAGATAGACCACCACCAAGGTGGAGAGCATATAGCGAAAGACATCATTTACGAAGTCTTGGAAGACAGCAGGTGCGTTACAGAGGCCAAAGGGCATGACCAGATACTCGTAGTGGCCATCCCTGGTATTAAAGGCTGTCTTCCACTCGTCTCCTTCGCGTATGCGGATCAGGTTGTAAGCCCCCTGTAGTTCTAACTTAGTAAAGATCCAGGCCCATTGCAAACTGTCAAACAACTCAGAGATCAGAGGAAGAGGGTACTTGTTTTTCACTGTAATAGCATTGAGACCTCTGTAGTCAATGCAGGGACGCAGCTCTCCGCTCTTCTGTACGAAGAAAAACCCTGCCCCTGCTGGCAACACCGACTTCCTAATAAACCCTCTTGCCATGTTCTCCCAGATATATTATGACATGGCCTCCGTCTCCGGAGAGGTAGAGGATACACGCGGCCTCTAGGAGGTTCCGCGCCTGGCAAAAGGTCTATCGGACAGTCGTAGGGGTGATGCGGCGGAAGCGTCTCTGCTAGAGTTGAGCGAAACGGGTCAAAAAAATTCAAAAGTAGCCGACTTTTGCCAAAGTCAGGTTTCATGAAACAAAACCCGACCTCAACGTGAGGTCGGCCACGAGGTCGGCGACTTTAGCGCCAAAGTCGCGTTTCAAAACATGCTTCAGCGCCCTTTTTCAGCCAATGAGGAAGAACGGACACTGTGGGCAACATGATGACATAGGCAGCGGTCCCCACCATCTTTGAGAAGGGCATGCGAGTGATTGACTTGCTTTGAGGGCGTCACAGGGGGTATAAAAGGGCGTGCACGCCGACCGCCATCTTACTTCTGCTGATCTCAGTATAGGGAGAGATGCTGCTGCTGCAGATTCTGTAGGGAGAGCGTTAGGCAGGGAGGAAGAAAAAAAATCAGCTGCTACTGCTAGCGATTTTGCCTGTACAACACACCAGTCACTGTGGAGTGCAAGGGGAGGCTATGTTTTGGTGGATCAGCTCTGTTGGTTGTTAGGCTGCCTTATAAGGCAACCTGATAGCTGCATTGCTGGTTTCACACTGCTTTGCAAACTGCTTTTTTAAAAGCAATCCTTTTTTTTTTTTTGTCCTGGTGAGATACTGAGAGTGCATTTTTTCACACCGTACAGCGGTGTACGCTGCTCTCTCAGTACCGTGTAACGGCTGTTATCACAGCCACAGTGAAGCTAAGGGTGTGACTCTGTAACGATAAGTTGAGGAGGAGTTGTTCCGTTCTTACAGACCTCCACCTTATAGTTTTGTCTGTTTTTCAAACAGTCTAGTCTATTTGCTGTTTGATTACATTCAAAACTATAGAGAGACAGCGTGTCAGTCCGTAAACTAAAAAAACACGGAGCTTGACAATTTAACATACACCGGACAACGGTGTACGTGCACGCTGCTCTCTCAGTACCGTGTAACGGCTGTTATCACGGCCACAGTGAAGCTAAGGGTGTGATTCTGTAAGGATAAGTCGAGGAGTTGTTCCGTTCTTACAGACCTACACTCTAGGGAGATTCCAATCCTGCCCTGTCCTATATAACATTTTTGACAATGTGACCACCCAGAAGTGTGTAAGGACATTCCATTTCTCCCGTCCTATGTCACATTTTTCACACCAGCCAAATTCAGCCTGTCTTACAGCGGTGTGATATACATTGGGCCTCACACAATACATCAGTGTCCAGAAGTGTGTAAGGACATTCCATTTCTCCCGTCATATATCACATTTTACACACCAGCCAAATTCAGCCTGTCATACAGCGGTGTGATATACACTGGCCTGACACAATATATCAGTGTCCAGAAGTGGTAGGAGAATTAAATTCTCCCCTGTCTTATATACACCTTGTACCTTGTTTTACAGTTCCATATCGTTGGTGGAATTGTGGGTACATTTTTAAAAAAAAATGAGGAAGTGTGGTGTAAGAGGCCGTGTTGGTGGGCGGGGGTTGCCAGCTGTTAATGATGGTGTTGGTGTGGGATCTGCTGGTAGTGGCAAAAGCAAAATAACACCAAATACAGGAGGTGTTAAGCCTGCATCATCGTCTGGCTCCACAAGGCCTCGAAGGCTCCCTTTTCTGGGAGTAGGTAAACCGCTTTTAAAGCCGGACCTTCAGGAACAAGTTTTGGCCTACATTGCTGACTCGGCCTCCAGCTCTATCGCCTCCTCTTCTGAACTTGTAAAAAATAAAAGCACTGAGTCGTCTTTGGAGGCTCATGGTCATGAACCACACCTTTCTTTGTGTCCTTCACCCCAAACAAAATTGAAGGATGCGGCAGGCCACACAACAGATTACTCCATGGAGCTGTTTTCACATACCATGCCTGGGTTATCAAGTGAAATGGTGAATTACCCAGGCCAAGATGAATCTGATATGGAGTGCACTGATGCACAGCCACTGATAGATGATTCTGCTGGTACATTCACTCAGAGCACGACATTGTCCTCGCAGTGTACTGAGCCAGATTCTGACCCGGATGAAACTCAGGTGCCCCTTCCCGCATACTATACCACCGTACACGGTGACACAGAGGAAGGTGCACATGACATTGAAGAGGAGGTGATGGATGACCCAGTTGTTGACCCAGATTGGCATCCATTGGGGGAAGAGGGTGCCGCTGCCAATAGCTCCGAAGAGGAGGAGGAGCATCCGCAGCAGGCATCGACATCGCAACAGCTGTTATCTGGCAGGCACGAAGCAGTCCAAAAACGGGTTACAAAAAGCCAAAAAGTTGCTGGACTGCTGGGCCAGACGGTCAAAATAGCACATCGTGCAAGGACGCAAAATGTCTTCCATAGTAGGAAGAGTGCAGTGTGGCACTTTTTTTGAGCAAAATCCTAATGATCAGGCCAAGGTAATCTGTAAGAAGTGCGCAAAGACCTTTAGCCGAGGGAAAAATCTGAAAAATTTGAATATCAGTTGCATGCTTAGACATTTAACCACCATGCACTTGCAAGCGTGGACGGAACACCAAACCTCAAGTACCATATGTGCAAATGCTCCCAAAGAAGGTAGTCAGCAACGCTACATTGTTTCCCCCACTGTAAGCCCACTGGTTAGCACAGCAGCAAATGTTGAGGTGTCGTTGCAAGGCCAAAGCTGTCAGGGAATCATAATGTTATATCAACGAAAGACTGAATCTAGGCCATCAGAAAGAACACCAACTCCTTCACCATCATCAACCCTCTCTCAGTCCGCCCTGTCCACCGCTAGTTCCACCATAGGCATCTCTCAAGTCCAGCTCACCCTGCCAGAGACTATGAGTGGGACATGAAAGTACTCATCCTCTCATCCGCGTACACTGGGTTTGAACGCCCACATTGCCAAACTAATCTCGTTAGAGATGATGCCCTATCGGTTGATGGAAAGAGCAGCTTTCCTTGAACTCGTGGCCTACGCAGTACCACGCTATGAACTACCCAGTCGCCACTTCTTTTCTCGCAAAGCCATCCCAGCCCTCCACCTTCATGTGAAGGACCGCATTGTCCATGCACTCAAGCAATCAGTGAGTAGAAAGGTGCACCTCACAACTGATGCATAGTCCAGTAGGCATGGCCAGGGCCGTTACGTGTCCATCACTGCGCACTGGGTTAATGTGGTGGACGCAGGGTGCACAGGGGACAGCGGTGGTGGGACTGTGCTGCCTAGCCCACGGTATAGGAAACAGTTGGCTGTAGGCGTTCGACCCTCCTCCTCCTACTCCTCTTGAAGCGAAAGCTCGTCCCCAGAGCGCAGTCGCAGCAGCACTCCATCCACAGCTGCGAGTGTTGCACACGAGGTGTCCCCCTATCGATCAGTTAGTGGAAAGCGTCAGCAGGCTGTGTTAAAGTTGATGTGTTTGGGCGACAGACACACCGCGGAGGTACTGGCCGACTACTTTCAGTAACAAACTGAGTCATGGCTGGGCAGTCTACATCTTGAGGCAGGCAAGGTAGTCAGCGATAACGGCCGTAATTTTGTGGCTGCCATAGCCCTTTCAAAACTCAGACACATACCTTGCTTGGCTCACACATTGAACCTGGTGGTGCAGTGCTTCCTCAATAATTATCCAGAGTTAACAGGCCTGCTCCAGAAGGTTTGAAAACTGTGCTCGCACATCCTCCGGTCGCCCGTACACTCCAGTCGTATGCAGAAGCTGCAGCGATTGCTACACCTTCCCAAGCACCGGCTAATTATCGACGTTGCAACAAGGTGGAACTCCACCCTGCACATGGTTGAGCGGGTGTGCGAACAGAGGCAGACCGTAATGCATTTGTGGGAGGATACCCGGACAGGCATTTTGAGGGCAGACATGGAGTTGACAGGTGTGCAGTGGTCAAAGCTGAAAGACCTCTGTAAAGTCCTTCAGTGTTTTGAGGAATCCACACGGCTGGTAAGCGCAGACGACGCCATCATAAGCATGAGCATCCCACTTATGCGTCTGTTCATGCAAACTTTGACGCACATTAAGGAGCAGGCGTCTGCAGCCGAGGTTGACGAAGAGGAAGAGGAGGAAATCCTTGATGACAGTCAGCCATTGTCTGCTCCGGGACCTCTCCTGGACGAGGTGGAGGAAGAGGAGGAGGAGGGTGATGATGGGGATGATTATTTAGGGGAGGAGGATGCTTCTCGTGTATCCAGAGAAAATGTTGGCGTGGCAAGGTCTGGTACAGGGTTTGTGCGTGACTGGAGGGATGTGGATTTGCCAGAAAGTGCTCCTCCACCAAGCAGTCGCACTGCATCATTGACACCGGGAACATTGGCCCACATGTCAGATTATGTCTTGCAGATCCTAAAAAGGGACCCCTGTTATGAATTAGTCACCGAAGGAGGAAAAAACAAATATACAAGCTAAGTCCAGAAAACCGGAGAGGTTGGTAGCTATCGGATTGCAGACCCCTGATCCTATTCACAAAACTAACAGTAGCCGTGGGGGTTCCTACGGTGCCTTAGACCCCTCGTTCACAGCCGGAGAACTAAATAAGCCTAAAGAAAGAAAGGGGAAATCCAAACTGCCCCAGAGCAGACCCCAAAGCAATAGATAGCCCCCACATGTATTGTCGGTGAAAAGCAGATGAAAACACAATCACAGACAGAAAGACAGGTTGAGCAAACGATGGGGCCCAACTAACTAAATAGTAAAGGACAGAAAAGATGCTGGCTGCAATCCGCAAAAATACTGCCAAAATAATGTCCAACACGTCTGATAGAAAAAAGGCCCTGAAGTCACTAGACTTCAAAAACACTATATCAGCACTCAGGTATATTCTGAAGACTGAGCAAAAGATCAACTTGACCAGAGACAAAAATGGAGCTCAGCCTGTACCAACAAGGGCAGGCAGAACAAAAACACTAAGTAAACAGACAATATCTCATGGAAAAATAAGAGAGCAAATACTTAGCTTTCAGAAGACAGGTACTGAACTGGTTTGCAAGAGCTCAGAGCAGAAAGGATCACCAGCACCCCTGTAGGGCGTCGGCTGCCTTATATCCACTCAGTGATTCCGGGTGTCCAATCAGGCTCCACCTGTTCAGATGACAGGTTCTTCCCAACCCAATCAATTTCACTACCTCTCTTCACCAGCAGAGGGAGTTCATCAGACATCAACAGTGAAGGGGAAAATGAACTCACAACAGACCCCCCGCATTGCTAAAATGATGAACGATGACGACTACTGGTTGGCCAGCATCCTGGATCCACGCTATAAAGGCAAATTCCAAAACATCATGCCACAGGAGAACCTTGACCTAATATTGGCTAACAAACAAGCTACTCTGGTAAACCTGTTGGTTGAGGCACTCCCAGCACACAGCAGCGGTGATGGTTCTCACACGAGCCGTAGGGGCCAGGGGCAGCTTGGAAGAGGTGTTTGTGGTGCACACATCAGAAGTGGCGTTGGAGACAGGGGTTTCATGACCATGTTTTGGACTGATTTTTCAAGTCCCGCTCACACAACTGGTAATACTGCATCGATGGAAAGTGACAGGAGACAGCACTTATCAACTATGGTTACAAACTACTTTTCCTCCCATGTCGATGTTCTCCCTCACAGGTCATTCCCCTTTGACTATTGGGCCGCTAAACTGGACACCTGGCCTGAATTGGCACAATATGCATTACAGGAGTTCGCTTGCCCAGCTGCAAGTGTGCTATCGGAAAGAGTCTTCAGTGCTGCTGGATCAATCCTGCCAGAAAAAAGGACCCGTCTGTCGACCCAAAATGTGGATGAACTAACCTTCATTAAAATGAACCATGCATGGGTTTCCAAGGATTTTGTCCCACCTTCCCCTGATGACACATAGGTTGACAGAAAAATGGCTTGCTTTGGTCCTCCTCTTCCTGGGACTTGAACAATTTCGCCTTTTGCATCAGCTGAATGTCCAACATCAACATATGCCACATTCTAAAACTCCCCAACTGTGCTGCCTCCCCCCCCATGGCCGGGGTCACCAACTAGCGCACGAAACCGTGCGAGTGCCGTTGCCCTGGACAGGTGGGTAGGCCGACTCTTGGGCGCGGGCACTGGCACAGGGTCCCTCATAGTGCAATCAAGTGTCTCTGACGGTGGTGGTGCACACCCGCCGTCAGACACACCGCCGTACTATGAGGGGCCCAGTGCCAGTACCGACACCCACGAGTGGGCCCCCCTTGCTTGGGCAGGGCCCCAGCATTTGCAATCTTTACCTCTCCCTGCTCCTCCCCTGTGTAGTCTGGGCCATCAAATCCATACTGGGCCTGACACCGTCTGAGCCTGCCTCCTGATCTATAGACATATATTTTGAATGTGTACACTATGCTATCCATACATGTTATCCAGTGATACGGTACCCTTTCTCACCTTTGTGCAATCACATGTAATCCATACTGGGCCTGACACCGTCTGAGCCTGCCTCCTGATTTATAGACATATATTTTGAATGTGTACACTATGCTATCCATACATGTTATCCGGTGATACGGTACCCTTTCTCACCTTTGTGCAATCACGTGTAATCCATACTGGGCCTGAGAACGGCTGGCGAGCTGTTAAGCAAGCTACAGCACCTGTGGTTTGCACACGTAAGTTTTTCATTTTTTCAGGAATGACGGTTAGGCCTAATTCCGGAACTGCGGTTGACCTGCACTTACTGGGAAATCATCGTTCGCGGGTAATAATTGTAATCCCAGATCCCCATCACTAAAGGTGTTCAGCGGGTTATCTGCACCTGTAAGCGACAAACGCTGGCCCTTTCAGTGTAGCGCACATGCAGCCACGGACATGTAAGGGCATGACACACCAGTTATTGGCCAATCTCACGTGCCAGAGCCTCGCATGTCCCTCTAGTAAGCCGGACTCGGACCGCGGGGCATGACGGAGTCTCGTTCGTTAACGGAATTAAGCTTGCAATGTGTGCATCTTTTTTGTTGCTGGATGGTTGAGGTTGCCCGTGTTGAGTCAAATTACGCCGCAGGCTCCACTCCTGGTGGTGCCCTTCTGGACATTCCTTTAAGGTTCAGCTTTGCAACCATACTGCCCACGTAAAACAAACACTTTGCCTTCATGAACGCTGTTTGGAGGGTCGTGACTCGTGGGAATAACGCCGCCCAATCAGTTAACCTGCTAGAGAGATCCTTCGTTGCTCCCAAGCATGACATCACACTCCCTAGGAGGAAGGTAATGCCACTGTGGCGACCGTACTCCTGGGGGCGACACAAGTGCACTGATGCCCAGCCACTGCTCGATGAATCTGCTGGTACATTGACCCAGACTACTACATTCCCCTCGCACTCTACACGGCCTGAATCTGACCCTGATGAAACTCAGGTTACCCTTCCCATATACTGTTCCATCTTACACGGTGACAAAGAGGAAGCTGCAGATGAAAGTGCAGGTTCGGCCCACCCGCAGTCAGACACACCACCATACTATCAGGGGCCCTGTGCCAGTGCCGTCGCCAACGAGTGGGCCCCCCCTGCTTGCTCAGGATCACAGCACTTGCAAGGTTGAAATACTGTGCAGTGAGATGGAAGATGGGGACGACGAGGAGTCCAGACTAGTACAGGGATTCCCTAGCGAGGAGACTTATTTCATTGTTTTCAATGTTGGGACAGCAATTTTTGGGGAGCACTATACTCTGGAGAATGATAGATGGGGCCCACCATACACTGGAACATTCCAAAGGTGGACATCAGACACTGGAGCAGCATTTACAGGGCCCATTATACACTAGAGCATTAGAAATGGGGCCCATTATGTATGGAGCATTATTTGGGCCCATAAGACAGTGGAGCTTCATCCATGGGGACCAACATATACTGTAGCATTATGTGGAGCTCATCATATACTGTTTCAAACATTATATGGGACCAATGATTCTGTATGGAGAAATAGATGGGCCTCGTCATGAGATGTAAAAAGTGAAGTATTTTTCTTTGTAGTATACCACTATTTCTCTGCTGTATCGGAGCAGCATGAGTTGTCATATGTGTTAAAGGGGCGCTCTTTCGCCCAGGGCACATGAAAACCTGGAGCCAGCCCTACCCCCCCACAACTTTAGCCAAATAACCCCCATTTTTCAGTGTGTAACTAGTATTATGAAGTAAATAAAGGGTGACAAGCTTCAGTTATAAGAACTTATGCTTTTGGCATTCAAATGGGCACTGTAAATGTGTTTCCTGTCCTCCTCTCACTGCCGACTTTTCTTCCCCATTGACTTACATTGGGTTTCGTGTTTCAGTCGGACCCCCGACTTTTCCCTATAGTCGGCCGATTTCGTTCGACCCGACTTTTGTGAAAGTCGGGTTTCGCAAAACCCAACTCGACCCGAAAAAAGGCAAAGTCGCTCATCTCTAGTCTCTGCTGTTTTTTTTTAGAAAAGACGTCCGCGTACTGCTGGTAGTGTCTGGGAAGCGCGGAGAGATCTGCGGGCACTTCCGTGGAGGCTACTTGAACGCTGCCCCTCATGCACCTTCCCTCACAGTCCTTGCTCCAACCCAGTATACTCCCCGAGGACCACTCTATATGAGGGGAGTGGCAACGGAGCCAGGGAACTCCAAAAAGCACCTGGTCAATGCCCTCTGGCATAATGAACAGGGACAACGTCTCGTGGTGAGATGGTTGGATTGAGAGCCCTAGGGGTGCTGTCTGGTGAGTAATCTGAGATGGTAAGGCTGATCCGTTGACCACACTGACGGTCACGGGGCGAGGAAGTAGCACCACCGGAATTGCGTGCTTTTGGCGAAGGCTGAGGACATGAAGTTTCCTTCTGCCCCGGAGTCCACCGTGACCTCTACTTCCCAGGTGGAAGCACCGCTATCTAATGTCTCTCGGAATACCGGTTTGGGGGAGAAAGTTTCCATATCAGATAGACTCCCACCAACCACCACTGGGCGTGATCGTTTTTTCGACCGTTGCGGACACCTGTTAGCCGGATGACCAGAATGTCGACACCAGTAACAGCGAGTGGAGCTTCGTGCCGGGAGCGGTTTGGGACCGGTGCAAGACGCCTCCATGGGTTCAAGAGGTTTAGCGAAGGTGGGATCCAAGCTAACCTTCTATCTGGATTGAGCACGTTCCAGCCCGCGTTCTGTGAAACGAAGATCAATGCGGGTGGAAATAGCAATCAGCTCCTCCAGACTTACGGGAATCTCCCTGGTAGCTAGGGCATCTTTGACATGCTCCGCCAAACCTCTCCAGAGCACAGGGATGAGTGTCTTATCTGGCCACTCATGCTCGGAAGCCAGTGTCCGGAAACGGACAGCATAATCGCTGACCGAGCGGGGCACCTGTTTGTTGTGAGTTCATTTTTCCCTTCACCATTGAGGTCTGATGAACTCCCTCCTCTGGTGAAGGAAGGTAGTGAGGCTGATTACGAAACACCTGGGCAGCTAGATGATGACTGGGTGGCTGGAATTGAGGACTGGATATAAGGCTGCCGACGCCGTTCTTCCTGGCTGGTGATTTTCCTGCTGGATTCTTGGAGACCAGTCTGATTCCTGCATCTCAAAGCTAAGTTTTTCTGCTGTTCTTTGTACTCTTCAGTTTTGTTTTTGTTTTGCCTTGTTTTTTGGGAGTTCTGCCATCCCCGGTCGAGGGTGAGCTGAACTCCATTTTTGTCTCTGATCTGTTCATATTTTGCTCTGTCTTCAGAATATACCTGAGTGCTGATATAGTCTTTTGAAGCCTAGCGACTTCACGGCCTGTTTTTCCTATCAGTCGGTTGGCTCATTTTGATAGGGTTTTTGCGGATGGCAGACAGCAGCTTTCCTATCCTGTCCTATGTAGTTAGCTTGGTCCCCATCATTTGCTCAACCTATCTTTCTATCTGTGTTAGTGTTTTCATCTTGCTTCACCGTCATTATATGTTGGGGGCTGCCTATTGCTTTGCGGTCTGCTCTGGGGCAGTTTAGTTTATCCCCTTTCTGTCTTTAGGCTATATAGTTCTCCGGCTGTGATCGAGGGATCTAGGGCACCGTAGGAACCCCCCACGGCTACTGCTAGTTGTTGTGGATAGGTTCAGGGGTCTGCAATCCGATAGCTGCCAACCTCTCTGGTTTTTCTGGACTTAGCTGGTATTTTGTTTTTTCCTCCTTCGGTGACTCATCATAACAGAATCACCAGCCATACCGCAGATACTAGGGTACTCAATAGAAGGAGAGAATTGTTTAAAAAAAAAAAAGTGGCAGAATTTTTTTATTTTTGTGTGCATATTTTTTCCACTATATCTCTGAGGCCGTAGGGGGAATTTTTCTCTCAATGAAGATTAAGCAATTATCTGATCATGTGAAGCAGCTCGCTGCTGAAGTGTGGGGAATTTCCGCCTATCTTGCTCATTCACATGCTGCTGAACCAAAGATTCCTACTCTGATGTATTTTTGGGGGATCGGTCTAAATGATTGAATTTCAAGAATAATTGTAAATTATTTTTTGCCTTGAAGCCTAACTCGTCGGGGAACTCCGCGCAGCAGGTTAAAATTGTCATCTCTTTGCTGCGCGGCGATCCCCAGGATTGGGCGTTTTCTTTGAAACCTGATGATCCTATTCTGAATAATGTGAATGCATTTTTTCAAGCCTTGGGGTTGTTGTATGATGAACCTAATGCTATTGATCAGGCTGAAAAGACCCTGTTGGCATTAAGCCAGGGTCGGGATTCGGCAGAGTTGTACTGTCAAAAATTCCGAAAGTGGGCGGTCCTTACTACCTGTAATGATGGTGCCTTGGCAGCCCTTTTTCAGAAGGGTTTGTCAGAAACTGTAAAAGATACTATGGTGGGATTTCCTGTTCCCTCTGGTCTTGACGATTCTATGTCATTAGCCATTCAGGTGGATCGGCGTTTACGTGAACGCAAAATTACATGAGAGATGTTGCCACCTGTTGAACAAATGTCTGAACCTAGGCAATGTGATAGAGTTTTGTCTAGGGTGCAACGTCAGGAGTTCAGAAGGCGTAATAAGCTGTGTTTCTTTTGTGGAGATGCCTCGCATATTATTTCTGTCTGCTTTAAATGAGAGAAACGTTGTGCACACACGTTTTCTGTGGGTGGTGTTCAACCTAAGTTTCTTCTGGCAATTACTCTGATCTGCTCCCTGTCCACATTTTCCGCCAAGGCTTTTGTGGATTCAGGAGCAGCTCTGAACCTGATGGACTTGGATTTTGCTAAACGTTGTGGATTTCCTATGACACCTCTGCGGACGCCTATCCCTTTGAGGGGTATTGATGCTACTCCTTTGGTGAAGAATAAACCTCAGTTTTGGACCCAGGTGGTAATGCGGGTCGCCCCAGACCATCAAGAAAATTGCAGATTTTTGGTGTTGCATAATTTGCATGATACCATTGTTCTGGGGTTTCCCTGGTTGCAAATCCATAATCTAGTTCTGGATTGGAAATCTTTGTCTGTGGTGAGTTGGGGTTGTCGGTGTGCCCTTAGTGATGCTCCTGTTTTCTCCACCTCTCCCCAGTCGCATGATGTTCCTGACTATTTGGCTGACTTTTATGATGTATTTAGTGAGAATGAGTCTGCGTCTTTGCCTCCTCATAGGAGTTATGACTGTGCAATTGAGCTGAACCCGGGGTGTAAATTCCCCAAGGGTCGGCTTTTCAATTTATCTGTACCCGAGCACGAGGCTATGCAATCCTATATTAAGGAGGCATTGGAGAAGGGTCATATTAAGCCATCCTCTTCACCCTTAGGTGCTGGGTTTTTTTTCGTGGCTAAAAAGGATGGTTCATTAAGGCCTTGTATTGACTATCGTGCCCTCAACAAAATTACTGTTAAATATCAGTTTCCGTTACCCCTGATTTCTGATCTATTCTCCAGAGTTAAAGGTGCTTGCTGGTTTACCAAGCTTGACCTCAGGGGGGCGTATAATCTTATTCGCATGAAGCATGGGGATGAATGGAAGACGGCGTTTAATACTCCGGAGGGACATTTTGAGTACATGGTGATGCCTTTTGGGCTCACTAATGCCCCTTCTGTCTTCTAGTGCTTCATGAACGATATATTCCGAGACTTTGTGGATAAATTTTTGATTATCTATCTGGATGATATTTTGATCTTCTCCAAGAATTGGGACTCTCATGTGGAACATGTTCGGACTGTGTTCTGGATTTTGAGGGAGAATTCCCTGTATGTCAAGGGATCGAAATGCCTTTTTGGGGTACAGAGGATTTCATTTTTGGGATTTATTTTGTCTCCGACAACTATTGAAATGGACCCGGCCAAGGTACAGGCCATTTATGATTGGGTTCAGCCCACTTCTTTGAAGGCCCTCCGGAAGTTTTTGGGTTTTGCTAATTTTTATCGGAAATTTATAGCTAATTTTTCTGGTATTGCCAAGCCATTGACGGATTTGACTAGGAAGGGTGCTGATGTGATGAATTGGTCTCCGGAGGCTGTTTCTTCCTTTCATGAGCTGAAGCGAAGATTCACTTCTGCACCGGTTTTGCGGCAACCTGATGTCTCACTCCCGTTTCAGGTGGAGGTGGACGCTTCTGAGATTGGTGCAGGAGCAGTGTTGTCCCAAAAAGATCCTGTGACATCTAAAATGAATCCTTGTGCTTTCTTTTCCCGAAAGTTCTCCCCATCCGAACGTAACTATGATGTGGGGAATCGGGAACTGTTGGCCATGAAATGGGCATTTGAGGAGTGGAGACATTGGTTGGAGGGAGCCAAACACCAAGTCGTGGTCCTTACTGACCACAAGAATTTGATTTACCTGGAGTCGGCCAAGCGCTTGAATCCTAGACAGGCTAGGTGGGCCTTGTTTTTCACACGTTTTGATTTTGTGGTCTCTTTTCTTCCGGGCACTAAGAATGTCAAGGCAGACGCCCTCTCTAGGAGTTTCCTTGCTGATTCTCCTGTTGTGACTAAGCCTGCTACCATCTTAGGCAAGGGGGTAGTTCTTTCTGCCATCTCGCCCGATTTGAGACGTGCTCTGGAAGAGTTTCAGGAGGACAATAGAGTTGAGCGAAACGGGTCAAAAAATTTCAAAAGTCGCCGACTTTTGTCAAAGTCGGGTTTCATGAAACGAAACCCGACCCTAGGATGAGGTCGGCCACGAGGTCGGCGACTTACGCGCCAAAGTCGCGTTTCAAAAGTTTGTTTTGCGCTCTTTTACAGCCAATCAGGATCCACGGACACTGTGGGCAACGTGATGACATAGGCAGGGGTCACCACCATCTTTCAGAAGGGCGTGCAAGTGACTGGCTTGCTTTGGTGGGCGTCACAGGGGGTATAAAAGGGCGTGCACGCCGACCGCCATCTTACTTCTGCCGATCTCAGTATAGGGAGAGGTTGCTGCTGATTCTGTAGGGAGAGCGTTAGGCAGGGAAGAAGACAAAAAAACTGCTTCAGCTGCTAGCGATTTGGCCTGCACAACACACAAGTCACTGTGTGTGCAGTGCAAGGGGAGGCTATATTGTGGTGTATCAGTGGTGTTGGTTGTTGGGCTGCCTTTTAAGGCTTCCTGACAGGCTGGCATTCCTGTTTACCCACTGCTCCGCAAACTGCTTTTTTAAAAGCAATCCCAATTTTTTTTTTTTTGTCCTGCTGAGAAGAAAAAAAAACTGCTTCTGCTGCTAGCAATTTGGCCTGCACAACACACAAGTCACTGTGTGTGCAGTGCAAGGGGAGGCTATATTGTGGTGTATCAGTGGTGTTGGTTGTTGGGCTGCCTTTTAAGGCTTCCTGACAGGCTGGCATTGCTGTTTACCCACTGCTCCGCAAACTGCTTTTTTAAAAGCAATCCAATCTCCCTTATCCTGTAGTCACTTTGGTCACAGCTGTGCCATCGAGCCTGTCACATAGCGCTCAGATATTCATTGGGCCTCACACAATCCACAAGTGTCCAGTGTCCAAAAGTGTGTGCAGAGATTCAAAATCTCCCTTATCCTCTCGTCACTTTGCTCACAGCTGTGCCATCGAGCCTGTCACATAGCGCTCAGATATTCATTGGGCCTCACACAATCCAAAAGTGTCCAGTGTCCAAAAGTGTGTGCAGAGATTCAAAATCTCCCTTATCCTGTAGTCACTTTGGTCACAGCTGTGCCATCGAGCCTGTCACATAGCGCTCAGATATTCATTGGGCCTCACACAATCCACAAGTGTCCAGTGTCCAAAAGTGTGTGCAGAGATTCAAAATCTCCCTTATCCTCTCGTCACTTTGGTCACAGCTGTGCCATTGAGCCTGTCACATAGCGCTCAGATATTCATTGGGCCTCACACAATCCAAAAGTGTCCAGTGTCCAAAAGTGTGTGCAGAGATTCAAAATCTCCCTTATCCTCTCGTCACTTTGGTCACAGCTGTGCCATCGAGCCTGTCACATAGCGCTCAGATATTCATTGGGCCTCACACAATCCACAAGTGTCCAGTGTCCAAAAGTGTGTGCAGAGATTCAAAATCTCCCTTATCCTCTCGTCACTTTGGTCACAGCTGTGCCATCGAGCCTGTCACATAGCGCTCAGATATTCATTGGGCCTCACACAATCCACAAGTGTCCAGTGTCCAAAAGTGTGTGCAGAGATTCAAAATCTCCCTTATCCTCTCGTCACTTTGGTCACAGCTGTGCCATCGAGCCTGTCACATAGCGCTCAGATATTCATTGGGCCTCACACAATCCACAAGTGTCCAGTGTCCAAAAGTGTGTGCAGAGATTCAAAATCTCCCTTATCCTGTAGTCACTTTGGTCACAGCTGTGCCATCGAGCCTGTCATATAGCGCTCAGATATTCATTGGGCCTCACACAATACAAAAGTGTCCAGTGTCCAAAAGTGTGTGCAGAGATTCAAAATCTCCCTTATCCTCTCGTCACTTTGGTCACAGCTGTGCCATCGAGCCTGTCACACAGCGCTCAGATATTCATTGGGCCTCACACAATCCACAAGTGTCCAGTGTCCAAAAGTGTGTGCAGAGATTCAAAATCTCCCTTATCCTGTAGTCACTTTGGTCACAGCTGTGCCATCGAGCCTGTCACATAGCGCTCAGATATTCATTGGGCCTCACACAATCCACAAGTGTCCAGTGTCCAAAAGTGTGTGCAGAGATTCAAAATCTCCCTTATCCTGTAGTCACTTTGGTCACAGCTGTGCCATCGAGCCTGTCACATAGCGCTCAGATATTCATTGGGCCTCACACAATCCACAAATGTCCAGTGTCCAAAAGTGTGTGCAGAGATTCAAAATCTCCCTTATCCTGTAGTCACTTTGGTCACAGCTGTGCCATCGAGCCTGTCACATTGCGCTCAGATATTCATTGGGCCTCACACAATCCACAAGTGTCCAGTGTCCAAAAGTGTGTGCAGAGATTCAAAATCTCCCTTATCCTGTAGTCACTTTGGTCACAGCTGTGCCATCGAGCCAGTCACATAGCGCTCAGATATTCATTGGGCCTCACACAATCCACAAGTGTCCAGTGTCCAAAAGTGTGTGCAGAGATTCAAAATCTCCCTTATCCTCTCGTCACTTTGGTCACAGCTGTGCCATGGAGCCTGTCACATAGCGCTCAGATATTCATTGGGCCTCACACAATCCACAAGTGTCCAGTGTCCAAAAGTGTGTGCAGAGATTCAAAATCTCCCTTATCCTGTAGTCACTGTGGTCACAGCTGTGCCATCGAGCCTGTCACATAGCGCTCATATATTCATTGGGCCTCACACAATCCACAAGTGTCCAGTGTCCAAAATTGTGTGCAGAGATTCAAAATCTCCCTTATCCTCTCGTCACTTTGGTCACAGCTGTGCCATCGAGCCTGTCACATAGCGCTCAGATATTCATTGGGCCTCACACAATCCAAAAGTGTCCAGTGTCCAAAAGTGTGTGCAGAGATTCAAAATCTCCCTTATCCTCTCGTCACTTTGGTCACAGCTGTGCCATCAAGCCTGTCACATAGCGCTCAGATATTCATTGGGCCTCACACAATTCAAAAGTGTCCAGTGTCCACAAGTGTCTGCAGAAATTCAAAATCTCCCCTGTCCTATAGACACCTTGTACCTTGTTTTACATTACTATATAGTTTGTTGGATTTTGTCTACATTTCTACCAAAAATGAGGAAGGCTGGTGGAAGAGGCCGTGGAATTGGGCGGGGGTTGGCAGCTGGTAATGATGGTGTTGGTGGTGGATCTGATGGTAGTGGCAAGAGCAAAATAGGACCGAATGCAGGAGGTGTTGAGCCTGCGTCATCGTCTGGCTACATAAGGCCTCGAACGCTTAGTTTTCTAGGAGTTGGCAAACCGCTTTTAAAGCCAGAGCATCAGGGAAAAAGTTTTGTCTTACATTGCTGACTCAGCCTCCAGCTCTATCGCCTCCTCTTCTTCAGTTGTAAAAAGTAAAAGCACTGAGTCGTCATTGGAGGCTCATGTTCATGAACCACACCTTTCCTTGTGTCCTTCACCCCAACCAAGATTGAAGGATGACGCAGGCCATACTACTGATTACTCCATGGAGCTGTTTTCACATACCATGCCTGGATTATCAAGTCAAATGGTGAATTACCCAGGCCAAGATGAATCTGACATGGAGTGCACTGATGCACAGCCGCTGATGGATGATTCTGCTGGTACATTCACTCAGAGCACTACATTGTCCTCGCAGTGTACAGAGCCAGATTCTGACCCTGATGAGACCCAGGTGCCCCTTCCCGCACACTATACCACCATACACTGTGACACAGAGGAAGGTGCACATGACATAGAAGAGGAGGTGATGGATGACCCAGTTGTTGACCCAGATTGGCATCCATTGGGGGAAGAGGGTGCTGCTTCCAATAGCTCAGATGAGGAGCATCCACAGCAGACATCGACATCGCAACAGCTGTTATCTGGCAGGCCCGTAGCACTCCAAAGACAGGTTCCAAACATCAAAAGAGTTGCTGGACAGCTTGTCCAGAGGGTCAAAAGATCACAGCGTGCTAGGCCGCAAAATGTCTGCCAAAGTAGGAAGAGTGCAGTGTGGCACTTTTTTGAACAAAATCCTCATGATCAGGCCAAGGTTATCTGTAAGAAGTGCGCAAAGACCTTTAGCCGAGGGAAAAATCTGAAAAATTTGAATACCAGTTGCATGCTTAGACATTTAACCAGCATGCACTTGCAAGCGTGGACACAACACCAAACCTCAAGTGCCACATGTGCAACTGATCACAACGAAGGTAGTCAGCAACGCTACATTGTTTCCCCCACTGTAAGCCCACCAGTTATCACAGCAGCAAATGTTGAGGTGTCGTTGCAAGGCCACAGCAGTCAGGGAATCCCACTGTTATATCAACGAAAGACTGATTCTAGGCCATCAGAAAGAACACCAACTCCATCACCATCATCAACCCTCTCTCAGTCCGCCCTGTCCACCGCTACTTCCACCATATGCAGCTCTCAAGTCCAGCTCACCCTCCCAGACACTATGAGTAGGTCAAGAAAGTACTCAGTCTCTCATCCGCGTACACTGGGTTTGAACGCCCACATTGCCAAACTAATCTCGTTTGAGATGATGCCCTTTCGGTTGGTGGAAAGCACAGCTTTCCGCGAACTCATGGCCTATGCAGTACCACGCTATGACCTACCCAGTCACCACTTCTTCTCTCGCAAAGCCATCCCAGCCCTCCACCATCATGTGAAAGACCGCATTGTCCATGCACTCAAGCAGTCAGTGAGCGGAAAGGTGCACCTCACAACTGATGCATGGTCCAGTCGGCATGGCCAGGGCCGTTACGTGTCCATCACTGCGCACTGGGTTAATGTGGTGGATGCAGGGTGCACAGGGGACAGCGGTGGTGGGACAGTGCTGCCTAGCCCACGGTATAGGAAACAGTTGGCTGTAGGCGTTCGACCCTCCTCCTCCTCCTCCTCCTCCAGAAGCGAAAGCTCGTCCACAGAGCGCAGTCGTACGAGCACTCCATCTGCAGCTGCCACTGTTGCACACGATGTGTCCCCCTATCGAGCAGCTAGTGGAAAGCGTCAGCAGGCTGTGTTGCAGATGATGTGTTTGGGCAACAGACACACCGCCGAGGTGCTGGCCGAGTACTTGAAGCGACAAACTGAGTCATGGCTGGGCAGTGTACATCTTGAGGTATGCAAGGTAGTTAGTGATAACGGCCGTAATTTTGTGGCAGCCATAGCCCTTTCAAAACTCAGCCACATACCTTGCTTGGCTCACACCTTGAACCTGGTGGTGCAGTGCTTCCTCAAAAATTATCCGGAGTTAACAGCCCTGCTCCAGAAGGTGCGAAGACTGTGCGCGCACATCCGCCGGTCGCCTGTACACTCCGTTCATATGCAGAAGCTGCAGCGATTGCTCCACCTTCCCAACCACCGCCTCATTATCGACATTGCAACAAGGTGGAACTCCACCCTGCACATGGTGGAGCGGCTGTGCGAGCAGAGGCAGGCCATAATGCATTTGTGGGAGGATACACGGCCAAGCACTTTGAGAGCAGACATGGAGTTGACAGGTGTGCAATGGTCGAAGCTGAAAGACCTCTGTAAAGTCCTTCAGTGTTTTGAGGAATGCACACGGCTGGTAAGCGCAGACGACGCCATCCTAAGCATGAGCATCCCACTTATGCGTCTGCTCATGCAAACTTTGACGCACCTTAAGGAGCAGGCGTCTGCAGCCAATGTTGATGAGGAGGAAGAGGAGGAGGGAATCCTTGATGACATTCAGCCATTGTCTGCTCAGGGACCTCTCCTGGACGAGGTGGAGGAAGAAGAGGAGGAGGAGGATGATGATGGGGATGATTACTTAGGGGAGGAGGATGCATCTCGTGGGGCAAGTGAAAATGTTGGCGTGGCAAGGTCTGGTACAGGGTTTGTGCGTAACTGGAGGGATGTGGATTTGCCAGAAAGTGCTCCTCCACCCAGCACTCGCAGTGCATCATTGACACCGGGAACATTGGCCCACATGTCAGATTATGCCTTGCAGATCCTAAAAAGGGACCCCCGCATTGCCAAAATGATGAACGATGACGACTACTGGTTGGCCAGCATCCTGGATCCACGCTATAAAGGCAAATTACAAAACATCATGCCACAGGAGAACCTTGACCTGATATTGGCTAATAAACAAGCAACTCTGGTAAATCGGTTGCTTGAGGCATTCCCAGCACACAGCAGCGGTGATGGTTCTCACACGAGCCGTACGGGCCGGGGGCATCTTGGCAGAGGTGTTCGTGGTGCACACAGCAGAAGTGGCGTTGGAGACAGGGGTTTCATGACAATGTTGTGGACTGATTTTTCAAATACCGCTCACACAACTGGTAATACTGCATCGATGGAAAGTGACAGGAGACAGCAGTTGTCAACTATGGTTACAAACTACTTTTCCTCCCATATTGATGTTCTCCCACACAGGTCATTCCCCTTTGACTATTGGGCCGCTAAACTGGACACCTGGCCTGAATTGGCCCAATATGCCTTACAGGAGCTCGCTTGCCCAGCTGCAAGTGTGCTATCGGAAAGAGTCTTCAGTGCAGCTGGATCAATCCTGACAGAAAAAAGGACCCTTCTGTCAACCCAAAATGTGGATGATCTAACCTTCATTAAAATGAACCATGCATGGGTTTCCAAGGATTTTGTCCCACCTTCCCCTGATGACACATAGGGTGACAGAAAAATGGCTTGCTTTGGTCCACCTCTTCCTGGGACTTCACCTATTTCGCCTTTTGCATCAGCTGAATGTCCAACATCAACATATGCCACTTTCTAAAACTCCCTAACTGTGCTGCCTCCCCCCGCATGGCCGGGGTCACCACCTAGCGCACGACACCGTGCGAGTGCCGTTGCCCTGGACAGGTGGGTAGGCCGACTCTTGGGCGCGGGCACTGGCACAGGGTCCCTCATAGTGCAATCAAGTGTCTCTGACGGTGGTGGTGCACACCCGCCGTCAGACACACCGCTGTACTATGAGGGGCCCAGTGCCAGTACCGACGCCCACGAGTGGGCCCCCCTTGCTTGGGCAGGGCCCCAGCATTTGCAATCTTTACCTCTCCCTGCTCCTCTGCTGTGTAATCTGGGCCGTCAAATCCATACTGTGCCTGACACCGTCTGAGCCTGCCTCCTGAGACATATATTTTGAATGTGTACGCTATCCATACATGTTATCCGGGGAAACGGTACCCTTTCAAACCTTTGTGCAATCACGTGCAATCCATACTGGGCCTAACACCATCTGAGCCTGCCTCCTGAGACATATATTTTGAATGTGTACGCTATCCATACATGTTATCTGGGGATACGGTACCCTTTCTAACCTTTGTGCAATCACGTGCAATCCATACTGGGCCTAACACCGTCTGAGCCTGCCTCCTGAGACATATATTTTGAATGTGTACGCTATCCATACATGTTATCCGGGGATACGGTACCCTTTCTAACCTTTGTGCAATCACGTGCAATCCATACTGGGCCTGACACCGTCTGAGCCTGCCTCCTGAGACATATATTTTGAATGTGTACGCTATCCATACATGTTATCCGGGGATACGGTACCCTTTCTAACCTTTGTGCAATCACGTGCAATCCATACTGGGCCTGACACCGTCTGAGCCTGCCTCCTGATGTATAGACATATATTTTGAATGTGTATGCTATCCATACATGTTATCTGGGGATACGGTACCCTTTCTAACCTTTGTGCAATCACGTGCAATCCATACTGGTCCTAACACCGTCTGAGCCTGCCTCCTGAGACATATATTTTGAATGTGTACGCTATCCATACATGTTATCCGGGGAAACGGTACCCTTTCTAACCTTTGTGCAATCACGTGCAATCCATACTGGGCCTAACACCGTCTGAGCCTGCCTCCTGAGACATATATTTTGAATGTGTACGCTATCCATACATGTTATCTGGGGATACGGTACCCTTTCTAACCTTTGTGCAATCACGTGCAATCCATACTGGGCCTAACACCGTCTGAGCCTGCCTCCTGAGACATATATTTTGAATGTGTACGCTATCCATACATGTTATCTGGGGATACGGTACCCTTTCTAACCTTTGTGCAATCACGTGCAATCCATACTGGGCCTAACATCGTCTGAGCCTGCCTCCTGAGACATATATTTTGAATGTGTACGCTATCCATACATGTTATCCGGGGATACGGTACCCTTTCTAACCATTGTGCAATCACGTGCAATCCATACTGGGCCTGACACCGTCTGAGCCTGCCTCCTGAGACATATATTTTGAATGTGTACGCTATCCATACATGTTATCCGGGGATACGGTACCCTTTCTAACCTTTGTGCAATCACGTGCAATCCATACTGGGCCTGACACCGTCTGAGCCTGCCTCCTGATGTATAGACATATATTTTGAATGTGTACGCTATCCATACATGTTATCTGGGGATACGGTACCCTTTCTAACCTTTGTGCAATCACGTGCAATCCATACTGGGCCTAACACCGTCTGAGCCTGCCTCCTGAGACATATATTTTGAATGTGTACGCTATCCATACATGTTATCTGGGGATACGGTACCCTTTCTAACCTTTGTGCAATCACGTGCAATCCATACTGGGCCTAACACCGTCTGAGCCTGCCTCCTGAGACATATATTTTGAATGTGTACGCTATCCATACATGTTATCCGGGGATACGGTACCCTTTCTAACCTTTGTGCAATCACGTGCAATCCATACTGGGCCTGACACCGTCTGAGCCTGCCTCCTGAGACATATATTTTGAATGTGTACGCTATCCATACATGTTATCCGGGGATACGGTACCCTTTCTAACCTTTGTGCAATCACGTGCAATCCATACTGGGCCTGACACCGTCTGAGCCTGCCTCCTGATGTATAGACATATATTTTGAATGTGTACGCTATCCATACATGTTATCTGGGGATACGGTACCCTTTCTAACCTTTGTGCAATCACGTGCAATCCATACTTGGCCTAACACCATCTGAGCCTGCCTCCTGAGACATATATTTTGAATGTGTACGCTATCCATACATGTTATCTGGGGATACGGTACCCTTTCTAACCTTTGTGCAATCACATGCAATCCATACTGGGCCTAACACCGTCTGAGCCTGCCTCCTGAGACATATATTTTGAATGTGTACGCTATCCATACATGTTATCCGGGGAAACGGTACCCTTTCAAACCTTTGTGCAATCACGTGCAATCCATACTGGGCCTAACACCATCTGAGCCTGCCTCCTGAGACATATATTTTGAATGTGTATGCTATCCATACATGTTATCTGGGGATACGGTACCCTTTCTAACCTTTGTGCAATCATGTGCAATCCATACTGGGCCTAACACCGTCTGAGCCTGCCTCCTGAGACATATATTTTGAATGTGTACGCTATCCATACATGTTATCTGGGGATACGGTACCCTTTCTAACCTTTGTGCAATCACGTGCAATCCATACTGGGCCTAACACCGTCTGAGCCTGCCTCCTGATGTATATACATATATTTTGAATGTGTACGCTATCCATACATGTTATCTGGGGATACGGTACCCTTTCTCACCTTTGTGCAATCACGTGTAATCCATACTGGGCGTGAGAACAGCTGGCGAGCTGTTAAGCAAGCTACAGCACCTGTGGTTTGCACACGTAAGTTTTTAATTTTTTCAGGAATGACGGTTAGGCCTAATTCCGGAACTGCGGTTGACCTGCACTTACTGGGAAATCATCGTTCGCGGGTAATAATTGTAATCAGTGATCCCCATCACTAACGTTGTTCAGCTGGTTATCTGCACCCGTAAGCGACAAACGCTGGCCTTTTCAGTGTAGCGCACATGCAGCCACGGACATGTAAGGGCATGACACACCAGTTATTGGCCAATCTCATGTGCCAGAGCCTCACGTGTCCCTCTAGTAAGCCGGACTCGGACCGCGGGGCATGACGAAGTCTCGTTCGTTAACGGAATTAAGCTTGCAATGTGTGCATCTGTTCTGTAGCTGGCATGGTTGAGGTTTCCCAGGTGGAGTCGAATTTAACCGTAGGCTCCACTCCTGGTGGTGCCCTTCTGGACATTCCTTTAAGGTTCAGCTTTGCAACCATACTGCCCACGTAAAACAAACAATTTGCCTTCATGAACGCTGTTTGGAGGGTCATGACTCGTGGGAATAACGCCGCCCAATCAGTTAACCTGCTAGAGAGATCCTTCGTTGCTCCTAAGCATGACATCACACTCCCTAGGAAGAAGGTAATGCCACTGTGGCGACCGTACTCCTGGGGGCGACACAAGTGCACTGATGCCCAGCCACTGCTCGATGAATCTGCTGGTACATTGACCCAGACCACTACATTCCCCTCGTACGCTACACGACCTGAATCTGACCCTGATGAAACTCAGGTTACCCTTCCCATATACAGTTCCATCTTACACGGTGACAAAGAGGAAGCTGCAGATGAAAGTGCAGGTTCGGCCCACCCGCCATCAGACACACCACCGTACTATCATGGGCCCTGTGCCAGTGCCGTCGCCAACGAGTGGGCCCCCCCTGCTTGCCCAGGATCACAGCACTTGCAAAGTTGAAATACTGTGCAGTGAGATGGAAGATGGGGACGACGAGGAATCCAAAGATGTACAGGGATTCCCTAGCGAGGAGACTTATTTGATTGTTTTCAATGTTGGGACAGCAATTTTTGGGGAGCACTATACTCTGGAGAATGATAGATGGGGCCCACCATACACTGGAACATTCCAAAGGTGGACATCAGACCCTGGAGCAGCATTTACAGGGCCCATTATACACTAGAGCATTAGAAATGGGGCCCATTATGTTTGGAGCATTATTTGGGCCCATAAGACAGTGGAGCTTCATCCATGGGGACCAACATATACTGTAGCATTATGTGGAGCTCATCATATACTGTTTCAAACATTATATGGGACCAATGATTCTGTATGGAGAAATAGATGGGCCTCGTCATGAGATGTAAAAAGTGATGTATTTTTCATTGTACTATACCGCTATTTCTCTGCCGTATCGGAGCATGATGAGTTGTGGTATGTGTTAAAGGGGCGCTCTTTCGCCCAGGGCACATGAAAACCTGCAGCCAGCCCTCCCCCCCCACAACTTTAGCCAAATAACCCCCATTTTTCAGTGCGTAACTTGTATTATGAAGTTAATTAAGGTTGACAAGCTTAAGTAAGAAGAATTGATGCTTTTGGCATTCAAATGGGCACTGTAGGTGTGTTTCCTGTCCTCCTCTCACTGCCGACTTTTATTCCTCATTGACTTACATTGGGTTTCGTGTTTTGGGACGACCCCGACTTTTCCCTATAATCGGACGATCTTGCTCGACCCGACTTTTGGAAAAGTCGGGTTTCACGAAACGAAACGCGACCCTAAAAAACCAAAAGTCGCTCAACTCTAGAGGACAAACCTGAGAGTTGTCCCAGTGGAAAGTTGTATGTTCCTGACCAGTGGAGGAAGAGAGTGATGTCTGAAGTTCATTGCTCTGCATTGGCTGGTCATCCAGGTATTTTTGGTACTAGAGATCTGGTGAGTCGGTCTTTTTGGTGGCCCGCCTTGTCTCATGATGTCAGGAATTTTGTGCAGTCCTGTGGGACTTCCTCCCGGTCTAAACCTTGTTCTCGCTCTACTGGCTTGTTGATGCCTTTGCCGGTGCCTAGGAGGCCATGGACCCATATTTCAATGGATTTTATCTCTGATATGCCTGTCTCTCAGAGAATGACTGTTATTTGGGTGATTTGTGATAGATTCTCTAAGATGGTCCATCTTGTACCACTCCCTAAGTTGCCATCTTCCTCTGAGTTGGTGCCCTTGTTTTTGCAACAGCTGGTTCGCTTGCACGGGATTCCTGAGAACATTGTATCTGACAGAGGAGTTCAGTTTGTGTCTAGATTTTGGAGGACTTTCTGTTCCAAGCTGGGAATTCAGTTGTCCTTCTCCTCTGCGTTTCACCCTCAGACCAATGGGCAGACGGAGAGAACAAACCAGACTTTGGAGTCGTATTTGAGATGTTTTATTTCTGCCGATCAGGATGATTGGGTTTCATTTTTGCCCTTGGCCGAATTTGCTTTAAATAATAGAGCTAGTTCTGCCACTTTGATGTCACCTTTTTTTTGTAACTTTGGTTTTCACCCTCGATTTTCTTCAGGGCAGGTGGAGCCTTCTGCCTGCCCAGGTGTTGACACTGTGGTGGAGAGAATGCACCAGATCTGGGACCAAGTAGTGGATAAGTTGTCTCTCTCCCTGGAAAAGGCCCAGCGGTTTTCCAACCGGCGTAGGACCGTTGCTCCCCAGTTTAAGGTGGGTGATATGGTTTGGTTGTCATCAAAAAATATCGCTGTGAAGGTGGCTTCTCCTAAGTTTAAGCCTAGATTTATTGGACCTTACAAGATTTTGGAGATTATTAATCCGGTCTCTTTTCGGTTGGCTCTTCCTGTCACATTTAAAATTCATAATGTGTTTCATAAGTCCTTGTTGAAGAGGTTTGTTGAACCAGTAGTTCCTGTGGTGGCACCTCCTGACCCTATATTGGTTGAAGGTAACATGGAATATGAGGTAGAGAAGATACTGGATTCCCGTCTGGCTAGACGGAGACTCCAGTATTTGGTTAAGTGGAAGGGTTATGGTCAGGAGGATAATTCCTGGGTCTCTGCCTCTGATATTCATGCCGAAAGATTGGTGTGTGCCTTTCATCGGGCTCACCCGGATCGCCCTGGTGGCATGGATGAGGGTTCGGTGACCCCTCCTCAAGGGGGAGGTACTGTTGTGAGTTCATTTTTCCCTTCACCATTGAGGTCTGATGAACTCCCTCCTCTGGTGAAGGAAGGTAGTGAGGCTGATTACGAAACACCTGGGCAGCTAGATGATGACTGGGTGGCTGGAAATGAGGACTGGATATAAGGCTGCCGACGCCCTTCTTCCTGGCTGGTGATTTTCCTGCTGGATTCTTGGAGACCAGTCTGATTCCTGCATCTCAAAGCTAAGTTTTTCTGCTCTTCTTTGTACTCTTCAGTTTTGTTTTTGTTTTGCCTTGTTTTTTGGGAATTCTGCCATCCCCGGTCGAGGGTGAGCTGAACTCCATTTTTGTCTCTGATCTGTTCATATTTTGCTCTGTCTTCAGAATATACCTGAGTGCTGATATAGTCTTTTGAAGCCTAGCGACTTCAGGGCCTGTTTTTCCTATCAGTCGGTTGGCTCATTTTGATAGGGTTTTTGCGGATAGCAGACAGCAGCTTTCCTATCCTGTCCTATGTAGTTAGCTTGGGCTCCATCATTTGCTCAACCTATCTTTCTATCTGTGTTAGTGTTTTCATCTTGCTTCACCGTCATTATATGTTGGGGGCTGCCTATTGCTTTGGGGTCTGCTCTGGGGCAGTTTAGTTTTTCCCCTTTCTGTCTTTAGGCTATATAGTTCTCCGGCTGTGATCGAGGGGTCTAGGGCACCATAGGAACCCCCCACGGCTACTGCTAGTTGTTGTGGATAGGTTCAGGGGTCTGCAATCCGATAGCTGCCAACCTCTCTGGTTTTTCTGGACTTAGCTGGTATTTTGTTTTTTCCTCCTTCGGTGACTCATCATAACATGTGTTAATGCTAGTAACTGGAAACAATAAACCCCACCTTAGCCCACTCTGTAGGAAATTGCGCGGCCAGTAACTCAAGGTGGACAGAGCACTGGCTCACGAAACCCCTACAGGTGGCGCTGTCACCCGAA
The DNA here is from genome assembly GCF_039654945.1 of Dendrobates tinctorius. Taxonomy (NCBI): domain Eukaryota; kingdom Metazoa; phylum Chordata; class Amphibia; order Anura; family Dendrobatidae; genus Dendrobates; species Dendrobates tinctorius. The sequence continues at coordinate 32,612,033 of NW_027361771.1, forward strand.
AATTTATCGGGCAACAATAGGCGGGATAATGTCGGCGTGGACATGGACACACGAGACAGCCTCTGCGACTGCCTGGGCAGCAGCCGCAATAAGCTTCGCAGCTGAGGTGGGACTCTCGAGACCTGCAACCTGCCCTCCAGCTGCCGAATGTACTGCAGTAACTGCTGCTGGTCCACCATTACTAGCCAGACCCTGGCGCTAGCATAAAGTTAGGGACGGCGGAACGCACTAAATAATAATAATAAGTGCGTTCACCGCCCGGGGTCCACCGTGCAGACGTATTACACTGCTGCTAGGTAATGGCAGATGCCCAATATGGCGGTATAACGCACGCGGGTTGAACGTCACCCCGGTGTGCACTGGGCGCCCTCTGTTACTTCACAGAGGCGCCGCATCGTTAAACACAAATGCCGAGCCTTTTGAACTCACAGGTCTCAGCGGATTGCACGCAGCGACAGACGCTGCAGCTATTCGACAATGCCCGGTAGCAGGCTCACTGTCGGACGCTAGTACTGTGGATCATATGCACTGGGGCCTGTAGCTTGCCACTGACTGGTGCTAACTCTATCACTAGTTCCCTATCCACACATGTAATATCAGAGGGAGGGGAATCTTATTGAGTCATTTGCAAGTCCATGCATCCGTCATCATTCACACTGTTAGCAACTAGAGTCTATACTAGTGCATGGCCAAACAGCCATGCAAACCTTTTATAGCCGGGACCTTCCGGAAGCTTCCAGATCCCTGAGAAAGACCTGAGCATGTGACTCCCGATCCCCAATGGAAGATCGTCTCGTGAGCATGCTCAGTGGAGAGACGGAAGGACTTAGCCTTAGCCCCACAGAGCTGGTCTGAGCAGAGCGTCGGGAACGACGGGGCAGCTGAGCAGGCTCCTCTGCGGTCGCTGGAGAATGGGAGATCGCTGAATGCAAGGCCCTGGATTCCCGCTGTGCAGCTGCAGGAACCCGACGTGTTGTGAGTTCATTCTCTGGTCCACCAGTTGTGAGTTCTCCTTCCAGACTCCCTCTGGTGGTAACAGGAGGTAGTGAGGCTGATTTAATCAGTAGAGATCTGCCACCTGATAATTAGGATGGCGATTGGACCTCAGGAATCTCAGACTGAATTTAAGACAGCCGACTCCCTATTCTGGTGCTGGTTATTCTTTCTGGCTTGTCAGGTCTTGGTTTTCAGCTCTGTTCCAGTCATCTAAAGCTAAGTTTTTCTGCTAATGTTCACACTTGATTTTGTTGGTCTATTCAGTTTTTTGTGTGGTCAGCCAGCCCTGGCTGGGGCTGCACTGAATTTCCACTCTTATTTATTTGTATTTGCCAATTTGCTTTTTGTCCCTTATTCGATTGGCCTCTTTTTGCTCTGTCTCAGAATATTTCAGAGTGCTGATATAGTGGGAGAAGTCTAGTGACTTCAGGGTTAATTTTGCTATCAGAAGTGTTGGACATTATTTTTGTAGGGTTTTTTGCAGATTGCAGACAGTGTCTTTCCTTTCCTATCCTTTCTAGTTAGTTTGGGCCCCATCGTTTGCTCAGCCTATTTTCCTGCCTATGTTTGTGCTTTCGTCTTGTTTCACCGTCAATACATGTGTGGGGGCTGTCTTTCCTTTGGGGTCTGCTCCGGGGCAGTTAGTTTTTCCCTTTTCATGCTTCAGGCTTATTTAGTCCTCCAGCTATGACAAAGCGTCTAGGATCATCGTAGGTACGCTCCATGGCTGCTGCTAGTTGTGTGGCTAGGATCAGGGATCTGCAATCTGCATAGTTACCAACCTCTATGGTTTTCTGTGACTTAGCTTGTTTTGCTTTTTTCTCCTCGGTGACCCATTCATAGCAGAATAACCAGCCATACCGCAGATTCTAGGGTACTCAAAAGCAGGAAAAAGCAGTTAAAATAAAAAGTGTCAATTTTTTTTTTTAATATTTTTTTCCTCTTTTTTTCTGGGGCCATAGGAGGATTTTTTTTTTTCCTAATGGAGATTAAGCAATTGTCTGATCATGTGGAGCAACTTGCTGCTGAAGTGCAAGGAATTTCCACTTACCTCATTCAGTCACATGCTGCTGGACCTAAGATCCCTACTCCTGATGTGTTTTCTGGGAATCGGTCTAAATTTCTGAATTTTAAGAATAATTGTAAATTATTTCTGGCCTTGAAGCCTAACTCATTGGGGAGCTCTGTGCAGCAGGTTAAAATTGTCATCTCCTTGCTGCGCGGCGATCCCCAGGATTGGGCTTTTTCTCTGACACCTGAAAATCCTATTCTGACTAATGTGGATGCATGTTTTCAAGCCTTGGGGTTGTTGTATGATGAACCTAATGCTGTTGATAAAGCTGAGAGAACCCTGTTGGCATTAAACCAGGGTCAGGATTCTGCAGTTATACTGTCAAAAATTCCGAAAGTGGGCGGTCCTTACTACATGGAATGATAGCGCATTGGCAGCTCTCTTTCGGAAGGGTTTATCAGAGACCGTAAAAGATGTTATGGTGGGATTTCCTGTTCCCTCTGGTCTGGATGATTCTATGTCATTAGCCAATCAAGTTGATCGGCGATTACGTGAATGTAAAACTACATGGGAGGCGCTGCCACCTTTTGAACAAACGTCTGAACCTATGCAATGTGATGGGGTTTTGTCTAGGGCACAACGTCAGGAGTTTAGAAGGCGTAATAAGCTGTGTTTTTTCTGTGGAGACTTCTCGCATACTATTTCTGTCTGTCCTAAACGAGAGAAACTTTTTGCACACACATTTGCTGTGGGCAGTGTACAACCTAAGTTTCATTTGGCAATTACTCTGATCTGCTCCTTATCCACGTTTTCCACGAAGGCTTTTGTGGATTCAGGAGCAGCATTGAATCTGATGGATTTGGACTTTGCTAAACGTTGTGGTTTTTCCATGACGCCTCTGCGGATGCCTATTCCTTTGAGGGGTATTGATGCTACTCCTTTGGCGGAGAATAAACCTCAGTTTTGGACCCAGGTGACAATGCGAGTTGCCCCAGACCACCAAGAAAATTGTAAATTTTTGGTGCTGCATAATTTGCATGATACTATTGTTCTGGGTTTTCCTTGGTTGCAAACTCATAATCCAGTTTTGGATTGGAAATCTGGGTCTGTGGTGAGTTGGGGTTGTCAGTGTGTTCTTAGGGACGCTCCTGAATTCACCACCTCTCCTCAGTCTCATGATATTCCTGATTATCTAGCCGATTTTTCTGATGTATTTAGTGAGAGCAAGTCTGCGTCTTTGCCCCCTCATAGGAGTTATGACTGTGCAATTGAGTTGATGCCTGGGTGTAAATTTCCCAAGGGTCAGCTTTTCAACTTATCAGTACCCGAACATGATGCTATGCGATCTTATATTAAGGAGTCGTTGGAGAAGGGTCATATTAGACCATCCTCGTCACCTGTTAGGGCAAGTTAGGATAGGATATGGGTTGAACTAGATGGACTTAAAGTCTCCCTTCAACCTTAATTACTATGTTACTATGTTACTATGTTACCTTTAGGTGCTGGTTTTTTTGTGGCCAAGAAAGATGGTTCATTAAGACCGTGTATTGATTATCGTTCCCTTAACAAGATGACGGTTAAATATCAGTACCCGTTACCTCTGATGTCTGATTTATTCTCCAGAGTTAAGAGTGCTTGCTGGTTTACTAAGCTTGACCTCAGGGGGGCGTATAATCTTATTCGCATCAAGCATGGGGATGAATGGAAGACGGCGTTTAATACTCTGGAGGGACATTTTGAGTACCTGGTGATGCCTTTTGGGCTCACTAATGCCCCTTCTGTCTTCCAGTCCTTTATGAATGATATTTTCCGTGACTTTGTGGATAAGTTTTTGATCATCTATCTGGATGATATTTTGATCTTTTCTAGTGATTGGGATTCTCATGTGGAACACGTCCAGACTGTGTTCCAGATTTTGAGTTAGAATTCCCTGTTTGTTAAGGGATCGAAATGCCTCTTTGGTGTACAGAGGATTTCATTTTTTGGGATTTATCTTGTCTCCATCGACTATTGAAATGGACCCTGCCAATGTACCGGCCATTTATGATTGGGTTCAGCCTACTTCTTTGAATGCCCTCCAGAAGTTTTTGGGTTTTGCTAATTTCTATCGTAAATTTATAGGTAATTTTTCTGGTATTGTCAAACCACTGACTGATCTGACCAAGAAGGGATGTGCTGAATTGGTCTCCTGAGGCTGTCTCAGCATTTCAGGAGCTTAAGCAGAGATTTACTTCAGCTCCAGTTTTACGGCAACCTGATGACTCACATCCATTTCAGGTGGAGGTAGATGCTTCTGAGATTGGTGCAGGAGCTGTTTTGTCCCCAAAAGACCCTGTGACTTCTAAGATGAATCCCTGTGCCTTCTTTTCTCGAAAGTTCTCCCTATCTGAACGCAACTATGACGTGGGGAATCGGGAATTGTTGGCCATGAAATGGGCATTTGAGGAGTGGAGACATTGGTTCGAGGGAGCTAAACATCAAGTTGTGGTCCTCACCGATCACAAGATTTTGATATATCTTGAGTCGGCCAAACGCTTGAATCCTAGACAGTCTAGATGGGCCTTGTTTTTCACGCGTTTTAATTTTGTGGTCTCTTTTCTTCCGGGCACTAAGAATGTTAAAGCAGATGCCCTTTCTAGGAGTTTCTTTGCCAATTCTCTTAATGTGACCGAGCCTACTACCATCCTAGGTGAGGGGGTAGTTCTTTCTGCCATTTCGCCCGATTTGAGACGCGCCCTGGAGGAATTTCAGGAGGATAAACCTGAGCATTGCCCTATGGGAAAATTGTATGTTCCTGACCAGTGGAGAAAGAGAGTGATGTCTGAAATTCACTGCTCCGCATTGGCTGGTCATCCATGTATTTTTGGTACCAGAGATTTGGTGAGTTGGTCTTTTTGGTGGCCTGCCATATCTCGTGACGTCAGGAATTTTGTACAGTCCTCTGGGACTTGTCCTCGGTCTAAACCCTGTTCTCATTCTAGTGGGTTGCTGATGCCCCTGCCGGTGCCCAAGAGGCCATCGACCCATATCTCAATGGATTTTATTTCTGATCTTCCTGTCTCTCAGAGAATGACTGTTATCTGGGTGATTTGTGATAGATTTTCGAAGATGGTCCATCTTGTACCACTCCCAAAGTTGCCATCTTCCGCTGAGTTGGTGCCCTTGTTTTTACAACAGGTGGTTCGGTTACATGGGATTCCTGAGAACATTGTGTCCGACAGAGGAGTCCAGTTTGTTTGCAAATTCTGGAAAGCCTTTTGTTCCAATCTGGGAATTCAGTTATCCTTCTCCTCCGCGTTTCATCCCCAGTGTCTTTCCTTTCCTATCCTTTCTAGTTAGTTTGGGCCCCATCATTTGCTCAGCCTATTTTCCTGCCTGTGTTTGTGCTTTCATCTTGTTTCACCGTCAATACATGTGTTGGGGCTGTCTTTCCTTTGGGGTCTGCTCTGGGGCAGTTAGTTTTCCCCTTTTCATGCTTCAGGCTTATTTAGTCCTCTGGCTGTGACGAAGCGTCTAGTATCATCGTAGGTACGCTCCACGGCTGCTGCTAGTTGTGTGGTTAGGATCAGGGATCTGAAATCTGCATAGTTACCAACCTCTCTGGTTTTCTGTGACTTAGCTTGTTTTGCTCTTTTCTCCTCGGTGACCCATTCATAACACCGACACCTGACAGGGATCATTGGTATGGAAGTCAGGGCAAAGCCATCCAGTGCTTTGGTTTTGATCCCAGGCCTCTCTTAAAGGGATCCCCGGTACAGAAGTCAGGGCAAATCCACTCTGCGCTTTGGTACTGACCCCAGGCCTCTATTAAAGGGATCTCTGGTATGAAAGTTAGGGCAAGTCCCTCAGCTCTCTGATTCTCACCCCAGGCTTCTATTAAAGGGATTATTGGTATGGAAGTCAGGGCAAATCCACTCAGCGCTCTGGTTCTGATGCCAGGCTGACGGGATGATGTGGAATATTAGGGGTAGTAGTCCGGTGGCTCTGGCTGATGGGATGATGTGGGATATTAGCGGGAGTAGTCTGGTGGCTCTGGCTGACGGGATGATGTGGGATATTAGGGTTAGTAGTCTGGTGGCTCTGGCTGACGGGATGATGTGGGATATTAGGTGGAGTAGTCTGGTGGCTCTGGCTGATGGGACGATGTGGGATATTAGGGGTAGTTGTCCAGTAGCTTTGGCTGACGGGATTGTGTGGCATATTATGGTGAATATGGCTATGCGGAGTGGGCGGGGCTATACACTCAGGTTTATATATATAGATACATTCATTATAATTTGTTATAACTAGTGTTGAGCATTCCAATACCGCAAGTATCGGGTATCGGCCGATATTAGCGGTATCGGAATTCCGATACTGACTTCCGATACTTTTGTCATATCGGATTCCGGAATCGGAATCGGAAGTTCCCATCATGCTGTGAGCCTGCTTGCTTTGATTAAGCCAATGGGAATCCTCCGAAGTGTGGGCACATCCTGTTAGGCATGTAGGCATGTTAACTATTGGCATGGCTGTGATTGGCTGCTGAAATGATGTCATGATGCACTATAAAAGCCACTGCAGCCGCCATTTCTGGTTCACTCTGCTGGGAATTCAGTTAGGGACAGGCTGCTGTAGAAGACTGTGAGGGACAGTTAGAAATAGCGATTCCACCAAATTTCTAGTGCTTTACCCAGGCTACATAAACCACCACTGTAGCCTTCTTTGCCCTAGCAGCAGTGTTCGCAGCTGTCTGCAAGGGCTGTGTGAGTGCAGCTCACGCTGTGGAGTGGGTCCTGCAGCCACGTCAGGCTGTAGGCCACCCAGTGTGATCACTGCTGCCTCATACATCTTTTAATTTTTGAGCTGCATTTTTTACATAATTTCAATCTAGTGTGCTTCCATCCGTATCCATATACGTTGGTTGCAAACACTAGTAGTAGACAGCGGAGCCTTTCTGCAGCCTTTCAGTGCTAGTGTCCACTTTGCTGCACTGTTCACGGCTGTCTGAGAGGTCTCTGACTGTGTGTGAGTGCAGCTCACGCTGAGTAGTGTGTCCTGCAGCTACGTCTGGCTGTAGGACGCTCAGCGTGCGTCAGTGCCTCACACATATTTGTATTTGAGTGCAGCTCATTTTTTCTTCTATTAGTGTGCATCCATCCGTCTCCATCTACGGTGGTTGCAAACACTATATAGGAGTACACAGCGGAGCCTTTCTGCAGCCTGTCAGTGCCAGTGCCCACTTAGCTGCACTGTTGATGGATGTCTGAGAGGTCTCTGACTGTGTGTGAGTGCAGCTCACGCTGAGTAGAGTGTCCTGCAGCTACGTCTGGTTGTAGGACGCTCAACGTGCGTCACTGCCTCACACATATTTGTCTTTGAGTGCAGCTCATTTTTTCTTCTCCTATTAGTGTGCATCCATCCGTATCCATCAACATTGGTTGGTTGCAAACACTATATAGGAGTAGATAGAGGAGCCTTTTTTTCTGGCTTGTGCCCTGCCGGCGCAGCCAGTATAGTATTACCAAATTTTTTTGGAGCCTCATCTTTTGCATTGTAGGTTACCTGCCTGCATTGTAATAGCTCCAAAAAGTTGGTGATACAATCAGTTTCAATTCTTTGTTCACATACTTTGAGTTTGTTTCCAACAAAGAAACCACAAAAAAAGTTCACCAAACACTACATTTGGAACTTGTGTAGGCCACATCAGCTCCTATTAAAGTGTAGTCCACACACACACACTTCATAAAATTAGTGTTTCTTGTACCTGTAACCAGCTGTTCAGGAATAAGCACACTAAGGCCCCCCTTTGTACTTTTCTGCCTATCTTAAGCAGTCTTGCAAGATGAAGAAGGCAGGGAGTAAGGCGCGTGGGCGTGGGCGTGGGCATGGAGTTTCAGCAGGGAGAGGACGTGGGGATTCTGCAGGGAGAGGACGTGGGGATTCTGGGTCTGCTGCGGGCACCAGTGGATCAGCATCCCCCAGTTTTAGCAGGCAACAGTCCTTTATGCGCAGCTTTGTAGGACCTCAACGTACCCCACTGCTGCGGGAGGAACAAATTGAAGCCGTTGTCGGATGGATGGCAGCTAACGCATCGACTTCAATTACTTCCACAGCCTCTCAGGACCAGAGCACCGAAGAGCAACCATCTGTCTCTTCACCACCTGCCAAAGTGCCCAGGCCGTCAGAGAGACATGGACAGGAGCCATCACAGTCTCTACTTCTGTTCTCGGAATCTGTTGGCTTGGAAAGAGGGGGCCAGCCAAGCAGCATTCCTGAATGTGAAGAAGAGGGAGTATGCAGTGATGCGCAACTTCTTTGTCCCTCTGAATCTGAAGAGGCGAGTGGGCCAGTGCCTATGGTTAGCACACCTCAGTACGCATCAGATGATGTCGAGACTCAGTTGCCACTTTCTGGTGCGTACAGTGCTGGCGAGACAACCCCGGGGAAGCAGCTGTTTGAAGAGAGGAGGGAAGATGATGAGGTCCTTGACCCATCATGGCGTGAGGAACAGGAAGGTGGTGGGAGCAGCTCGGAGGAAGAGATTCCCCTACCGGCCAAAACAGGAGGCAGAGGGAGGGGGAAGACTTGGTTGCCTGTACCCTCCACTTCGGCACCCGTTAGGAGCATTCCTCATTCCAAAGGCAAAACGGGCGCTCCCAAGAGTTGCAGTGCGTGGTCCTTTTTTGACACAGTTGCAGATGACATTTGCTTTGTCAAATGCAAGCTGTGTCATCAGATAGTCAAAAGAGGGAGAAATGTCAGCAACCTCAATACCACAAATATGTGGAAACATGTGTGCACCAAGCACGAGTTGGAGTTGCAGAGACACCCTGAAGACGTAGGCCAACGTACAGCACCACCTACCACCTCTTCAGTTCCTGTTGGGGCCTCTTCCTCCAGCTCACACACTGCTGGTTCGGCTTCCTCTCAGGATCGCCAAGGAAGAACCTCTGCCACTGTTGTCCGGAGACCCTGTCAGATTCCACCCATAGCAGCACGTTCCCATCCATCACAGCCATCGGTAGCACAGGCATGGGATAAAAGGCGCCCTTACTCGGCAAACCATCCCCGAGCACAGTCTCTGAATGCTGGCATTGCCAAACTTCTGGCAGTTGAAATGCTGTCATTCAGGCTGGTGGACACTGACACCTTCCGGGACTTAATGGCATTGGCAGTCCCCCAATACAACGTGCCCAGCCGCTTTTATTTCAGCAGGCGAGCCGTCCCTGCCCTGCAGAAACATGTTGAGGGCAAAATAAAACATGCGCTACTAAACGCCGTTAGTAGCAAGGTCCACCTGACCACCGATGCGTGGACCAGTAACCATGGACAGGGACGATACCTTTCCCTCACTGCCCACTGGGTCAATGTTGTGGAGCCGGTTACAGATCTGGAGAGTGGCGCTGTACGTGTTCTTCCAACGCCACGGATTGCAGGACTCCAGTCTGTACACATAGACTCCTCCTCCTACTCAAGTTCCTCAGAAACAGCAGAGCAGGAGCCTGTTACGACCGATATGAGCACAGCCGTGGCCAAACGTCAACAGGCTGTACTCAAATTAATTTCTTTGGGGAATCGAAGCCACACAGCGCAGGAGCTCTGGAATGCTATCAAGCTGGAGAGCGATGTGTGGTTTGGGCCAGCGAATCTCCAGCCGGGCTTGGTAGTGTGTGACAATGGCCGAAATCTGGTGGCAGCTCTTGGCCTAGGCAACCTCACACACATCCCATGTCTGGCACATGTGCTTAACTTGGTCGTGCAGAGCTTTCTGAGGGACTATCCGGATCTTGATGCACTGTTGCACAAGGTCCGCATAGAGTGCGCTCACTTGCGGCGTTCCAGCACGGCAAGATCGCGCCTCGCTGCTCTGCAGCGACGATTTGGCCTTCCGGAACATCGCATCATATGTGACCTACCCACCCGGTGGAATTCAACGTTACATATGTTGGAGCGGTTGTGTGAGCAGCAGGCAGCAGTCATGGAGTACCAGCTGCATCAGGCGCAAACAAGTCGCACTGTGCGCCGTTCACACTTCAGTACCATTGAGTGGGCCTCTATGAAGGACATCTGCCTCGTTTTGCGTGCCTTCGATGAATCCACGCGGATGGCGAGTGCAGATGATGCACTAGTCAGCATGACTGTCCCCCTTATCTGCCTGCTTCAACAAACACTGCAAGCACTAAGGGATGAGGTTTCGGAAGAGGTGGAGGATGAGGAGTCCCAAATGCCATCTGCTTCTGGACAGTCTGCGCTACGTGTTTCCTCACAAAGTCCTAGGCAGGGGACACTTTGTGAGGAGGATGAGGAGGAGTCGATGGAGGAGGAAGACATCTCTCCAGAGGAGGGAGGTACACAAACCTCTACTCAGTATGTACAGCAAGGGTGGGGTGATGCAGAGCAGGCCGAGGTCACGCCTCAAACAGGGGACAGCGGTTCTTTGGCAGTTGGGAGTCTGCAGCACATGGTTGATTTCATGCTGCAGTGCCTGAGAAACGACCACCGCATCGCCCACATTCTCGTCTCGGCTGATTATTGGGTGTACATCCTCCTAGATCCTCGCTACCGGGACAGCGTACAAAGGCTCATACCAACGTTGAACCGGGAGCGTAAACTGCGGGAGTATGAAGAGTCACTGGTGCAGTCCATAATGTTTTCCATTCCACCCGACAGCATTGTTGCTAGTGCTTTACAAAGCAGCTCTGTGCGTCGAGGCAGTGGAGGAAACTCTGCACAAAGAGGGAGCAGAGGCAGCGCCGCAGCACAAGGCAAGACCACTATGGCCCAAATGTGGCAAAGTTTTGTGTGTCCACCACAATTGTCTACACCATCAGCGACGCCTCGAGTCAGCAGGAGGCAACGCTTCCGTCAGATGGTGTCAGACTACATGTCTTGCCCTGTCACTGTACTCCCAGATGGCTCTTCCCCCTTCAAGTTTTGGGTCTCTAAGCTGGATACATGGCCAGAGCTTAGCCAGTATGCATTGGAGGTGCTGGCTTGCCCTGCTGCCAGTGTATTATCGGAACGTGTCTTTAGTGCCGCAGGTGGTGTACTAACAGACCGTCGCACGCGACTATCTTCCGATAATGTTGACCGGCTGACTTTTCTGAAAATGAACAAGGCCTGGATCTCCAAAGACTTTGCCATTCCTCTTACAGACTAAATTAGTGGTTGGCAACTGTATCCAGGTCTGCTGGTGTGTTCATTTTTCTACCACCTGAACTATAATCCCTGTGCTTCAACACAGCCAGTTGTCGCTCAGATGTGTCGTCTGCACAGAGAAACACACTAGCTCCTGTGTTAGTGGGGTTCAGTAACACCAGCTGATCCCCTGCTGTGTGGACGGCAAAGTCACCAGCTCCATCAACATTCAAACCACTACTGATTTTTAACCGTGCCCAACTTAGGTCTCTGGCTCCACTGTCTCTACTATTTCCCCTGACCTCCAACCCCGCCATCTACATCTCTGAAGTGGCGTCAGCACAATCTACACTTGTTCCTGTGTTCCTGTGGCTCAGTCCCATCAGTTTATCCCCTGATGTGTGTCCGGCAAGGTCTCCTGCTCTGTCCACATTCCCATAACCAGTAGTGGGAATGAGGACAGAGCTGGCGAACTTGCCGGACAAACATCAGGGGATCAACTGTCAGGACTGAGCACCAGTAACACAGGAACAAGTGTAGATTGTGCTGACGCCACTTCAGAGACGTAGCTGGCGGGGTTGGAGGCCAGGGTAAATAGTAGAGACAGTGGAGCCAGAGGCCTAAGTGGAGCAAGGTTAGAATCAGTAGTAGTCAACAACCTCCATAAAAACCGCTGCCCATTGGCCTCTGCATGCGGCATGCGTAATCCTGGGCTCCAACAGTGTCAGTTGGTGTTCAGAAGTGTCGTCTCCACAGAGCCAAACACATTCGTTCAAGTGTTAGTGGGGTTCAGCACTGCCAGCTGTTCCCCTGCTGTGGAGATGGCAAGTCTCCTGCTGCCTTCACCTGCCAAAATCCAGTAGGCCCCAGCCTGCTCCGCGCCTAATCCTGGGCTCCAACAGCGTCAGTTGGTGTTCAGAAGTGTCGTCTCCACAGAGCCAAACACATTTGTTCGAGTGTTAGTGGGGTTCAGCACTGCCAGCTGTTCCCCTGCTGTGGAGATGGCAAGTCTCCTGCTGCCTTCACCTGCCAAAATCCAGTAGGCCCCAGCCTGCTCCGCGCCTAATCCTGGGCTCCAACAGCGTCAGTTGGTGTTCAGAAGTGTCGTCTCCACAGAGCCAAACACATTTGTTCGAGTGTTAGTGGGGTTCAGCACTGCCAGCTGTTCCCCTGCTGTGGAGATGGCAAGTCTCCTGCTGCCTTCACCTGCCAAAATCCAGTAGGCCCCAGCCTGCTCCACGCCTAATCCTGGGCTCCAACAGCGTCAGTTAGTGTTCAGAAGTGTCGTCTCCACAGAGCCAAACACATTTGTTCGAGTGTTAGTGGGGTTCAGCACTGCCAGCTGTTCCCCTGCTGTGGAGATGGCAAGTCTCCTGCTGCCTTCACCTGCCAAAATCCAGTAGGCCCCAGCCTGCTCCGCGCCTAATCCTGGGCTCCAACAGCGTCAGTTGGTGTTCAGAAGTGTCGTCTCCACAGAGCCAAACACATTTGTTCGAGTGTTAGTGGGGTTCAGCACTGCCAGCTGTTCCCCTGCTGTGGAGATGGCAAGTCTCCTGCTGCCTTCACCTGCCAAAATCCAGTAGGCCCCAGCCTGCTCCACGCCTAATCCTGGGCTCCAACAGCGTCAGTTAGTGTTCAGAAGTGTCGTCTCCACAGAGCCAAACACATTCGTTCGAGTGTTAGTGGGGTTCAGCACTGCCAGCTGTTCCCCTGCTGTGGAGATGGCAGTCTCTCCTGCTGTCTCCACATTCCAAAGACAGTAGGCCTCTGCCTACACCCTCCTATTTCCTGGGCTTCAACACAGCCAGTTGTAGCTCGGAAGTGCCGTCCACACGGAAAGAGACACTTGCTCCCGTGTCTCAGTGGGGTTCAGTAACGTCAGCTGATCCCCTGCTGTGTGGATGGCAGTCTCTCCTGCTGTCTCCACATTCCAAAGACAGTAGGCCTCTGCCTACACCCTCCTATTTCCTGGGCTTCAACACAGCCAGTTGTAGCTCGGAAGTGCCCTCCACACGGAAAGAGACACTTGCTCCCGTGTCTCAGTGGGGTTCAGTAACGTCAGCTGATCCCCTGCTGTGTGGATGGCAGTCTCTCCTGCTGTCTCCACATTCCAAAGACAGTAGGCCTCTGCCTACACCCTCCTATTTCCTGGGCTTCAACACAGCCAGTTGTAGCTCGGAAGTGCCCTCCACACGGAAAGAGACACTTGCTCCCATGTCTCAGTGGGGTTCAGTAACGTCAGCTGATCCCCTGCTGTGTGGATGGCAGTCTCTCCTGCTGTCTCCACATTCCAAAGACAGTAGGCCTCTGCCTACACCCTCCTATTTCCTGGGCTTCAACACAGCCAGTTGTAGCTCGGAAGTGCCGTCCACACGGAAAGAGACACTTGCTCCCGTGTCTCAGTGGGGTTCAGTAACGTCTAGCTGATCCCCTGCTGTGTGGATGGCAGTCTCTCCTGCTGTCTCCACATTCCAAAGACAGTAGGCCTCTGCCTACACCCTCCTATTTCCTGGGCTTCAACACAGCCAGTTGTAGCTCGGAAGTGCCGTCCACACGGAAAGAGATACTTGCTCCCGTGTCTCAGTGGGGTTCAGTAACGTCAGCTGATCCCCTGCTGTGTGGATGGCAGTCTCTCCTGCTGTCTCCACATTCCAAAGACAGTAGGCCTCTGCCTACACCCTCCTATTTCCTGGGCTTCAACACAGCCAGTTGTAGCTCGGAAGTGCCCTCCACACGGAAAGAGACACTTGCTCCCGTGTCTCAGTGGGGTTCAGTAACGTCAGCTGATCCCCTGCTGTGTGGATGGCAGTCTCTCCTGCTGTCTCCACATTCCAAAGACAGTAGGCCTCTGCCTACACCCTCCTATTTCCTGGGCTTCAACACAGCCAGTTGTAGCTCGGAAGTGCCGTCCACACGGAAAGAGACACTTGCTCCCGTGTCTCAGTGGGGTTCAGTAACGTCAGCTGATCCCCTGCTGTGTGGATGGCAGTCTCTCCTGCTGTCTCCACATTCCAAAGACAGTAGGCCTCTGCCTACACCCTCCTATTTCCTGGGCTTCAACACAGCCAGTTGTAGCTCGGAAGTGCCGTCCACACGGAAAGAGATACTTGCTCCCGTGTCTCAGTGGGGTTCAGTAACGTCAGCTGATCCCCTGCTGTGTGGATGGCAGTCTCTCCTGCTGTCTCCACATTCCAAAGACAGTAGGCCTCTGCCTACACCCTCCTATTTCCTGGGCTTCAACACAGCCAGTTGTAGCTCGGAAGTGCCCTCCACATGGAAAGAGACACTTGCTCCCGTGTCTCAGTGGGGTTCAGTAACGTCAGCTGATCCCCTGCTGTGTGGATGGCAGTCTCTCCTGCTGTCTCCACATTCCAAAGACAGTAGGCCTCTGCCTACACCCTCCTATTTCCTGGGCTTCAACACAGCCAGTTGTAGCTCGGAAGTGCCCTCCACACGGAAAGAGACACTTGCTCCCATGTCTCAGTGGGGTTCAGTAACGTCAGCTGATCCCCTGCTGTGTGGATGGCAGTCTCTCCTGCTGTCTCCACATTCCAAAGACAGTAGGCCTCTGCCTACACCCTCCTATTTCCTGGGCTTCAACACAGCCAGTTGTAGCTCGGAAGTGCCGTCCACACGGAAAGAGACACTTGCTCCCGTGTCTCAGTGGGGTTCAGTAACGTCTAGCTGATCCCCTGCTGTGTGGATGGCAGTCTCTCCTGCTGTCTCCACATTCCAAAGACAGTAGGCCTCTGCCTACACCCTCCTATTTCCTGGGCTTCAACACAGCCAGTTGTAGCTCGGAAGTGCCGTCCACACGGAAAGAGATACTTGCTCCCGTGTCTCAGTGGGGTTCAGTAACGTCAGCTGATCCCCTGCTGTGTGGATGGCAGTCTCTCCTGCTGTCTCCACATTCCAAAGACAGTAGGCCTCTGCCTACACCCTCCTATTTCCTGGGCTTCAACACAGCCAGTTGTAGCTCGGAAGTGCCCTCCACACGGAAAGAGACACTTGCTCCCGTGTCTCAGTGGGGTTCAGTAACGTCAGCTGATCCCCTGCTGTGTGGATGGCAGTCTCTCCTGCTGTCTCCACATTCCAAAGACAGTAGGCCTCTGCCTACACCCTCCTATTTCCTGGGCTTCAACACAGCCAGTTGTAGCTCGGAAGTGCCGTCCACACGGAAAGAGACACTTGCTCCCGTGTCTCAGTGGGGTTCAGTAACGTCAGCTGATCCCCTGCTGTGTGGATGGCAGTCTCTCCTGCTGTCTCCACATTCCAAAGACAGTAGGCCTCTGCCTACACCCTCCTATTTCCTGGGCTTCAACACAGCCAGTTGTAGCTCGGAAGTGCCGTCCACACGGAAAGAGACACTTGCTCCCGTGTCTCAGTGGGGTTCAGTAACGTCAGCTGATCCCCTGCTGTGTGGATGGCAGTCTCTCCTGCTGTCTCCACATTCCAAAGACAGTAGGCCTCTGCCTACACCCTCCTATTTCCTGGACTTCAACGCAGCCAGTTGTAGCTCGGAAGTGCCCTCCACACGGAAAGAGACACTTGCTCCCGTGTCTCAGTGGGGTTCAGTAACGTCAGCTGATCCCCTGCTGAGTGGATGGCAGTCTCTCCTGCTGTCTCCACATTCCAAAGACAGTAGGCCTCTGCCTACACCCTCCTATTTCCTGGGCTTCAACACAGCCAGTTGTAGCTCGGAAGTGCCGTCCACACGGAAAGAGACACTTGCTCCCGTGTCTCAGTGGGGTTCAGTAACGTCAGCTGATCCCCTGCTGTGTGGATGGCAGTCTCTCCTGCTGTCTCCACATTCCAAAGACAGTAGGCCTCTGCCTACACCCTCCTATTTCCTGGGCTTCAACACAGCCAGTTGTAGCTCGGAAGTGCCGTCCACACGGAAAGCGATACTTGCTCCCGTGTCTCAGTGGGGTTCAGTAACGTCAGCTGATCCCCTGCTGTGTGGATGGCAGTCTCTCCTGCTGTCTCAACATTCCAAAGACAGTAGGCCTCTGCCTACACCCTCCTATTTCCTGGGCTTCAACACAGCCAGTTGTAGCTCGGAAGTGCCCTCCACACGGAAAGAGACACTTGCTCCCGTGTCTCAGTGGGGTTCAGTAACGTCAGCTGATCCCCTGCTGTGTGGATGGCAGTCTCTCCTGCTGTCTCCACATTCCAAAGACAGTAGGCCTCTGCCAAACATCCTCCTATTTCCTGGGCTTCAACACAGCCAGTTGTAGCTCGGAAGTGCCGTCCACACGGAAAGAGATACTTGCTCCCGTGTCTCAGTGGGGTTCAGTAACGTCAGCTGATCCCCTGCTGTGTGGATGGCAAAGTCTCCTGCTGCCTACACAGTCGTACCACTACTGATTTTTAACCGTGCTCCAATTAGGCCTGTGGCTCCACTGTCTCTCGTATTTCCCCTGTCCTCCAACCCTGCCAGTTACAGCTCCGAAGTGGCGTCTGCACAATCCACACTTGTTCCTGTGTTACAGGTGTTCAGTCGGATCAGTTAATCCCCTGATGTGTGTCCGGCAATGTCGCCTGCTCTGTCCACATTCCCATAACTAGTTAACTAATAACTCCAACATCGCCAGTTGCTGCTCATAACTGACTTTGGCACGGGTACTCCCTCCTGCCCAGCTTGGTTCCAGCCCTGCCTGCTGTTTCCGGGAAGTGTCAATGTCAGTTTGCCACCCCAAGTTGCCATGTCGTGTTGCGGTTGGGTTAGCCGAGGCTTGGGTGCCAGCAGTTTAGGTGCTTCCTATGTGGACTGCGGGTTCTGGTAAGAAAGGCTTGTTCCGTAGTGCCAGTAGGACAAGCACCCCCTGTAGGACTGTGTGATTCGGTAACTGCGGCCAGCTTGCAGCATGCCAACTTTGCTTTTCAGGGGTAACTTCTGCTACCCCTCCGGGTTCCAGCACCGTCAGCTGGTTCTCGTCAGAGCCTTTGGCCTAGGTGCCTCCATCTCGGTATCCGAGTTCCGGCAACGTCTGCTGGTCCTTGGTAGTGCTTTGTAGCACAGGTACCTCCTGCTTAGTAACCGGGTTCCAGCACCGTCAGCTGGTCCTCGGTTGTGCCATTGGCTCTTATTCCTTCTGCTGCCCCTCCGGGTGCCAGCACTGTCAGCTGGTCCTCGCTATTTCCATTTGCTCTTGCAGCTTATGCTACCCCTCCGGGTTCCAGCACCGTCAGCTGGTTCTCGTCAGAGCCTTTGGCCTAGGTGCCTCCATCTCGGTATCCGAGTTCCGGCAACGTCTGCTGGTCCTTGGTAGTGCTTTGTAGCACAGGTACCTCCTGCTTAGTAACCGGGTTCCAGCACCGTCAGCTGGTCCTCGGTTGTGCCATTGGCTCTTATTCCTTCTGCTGCCCCTCCGGGTGCCAGTACCGTCAGCTGGTTCAAGAGGACAAAGAACAGGAAGACAACCACCAAGATGCAGAACAACAAGAGAGAGAAGACAAAGAAGCATAAAAAAACAAAGCAGAAGAACATTAAGCATAAGACTAATACTCTGAGCAAATGATATTATCTTATTTATAAGCAGAAGAAGACTAAGCAGTGTATGGGGGTGAGTCCGTTCCTCCTCGTGGTGCCCCTGGAAAAGGCCTGCTGCTGCAGGCCAAACTGAACGCGGACAAATCCTGTTGTAAATCTTTTGTGACAGGCAGAACGGAAGGTGTAAACTTCTAACTTTTCTAGATAACAACTACAGGAATGCCTGACACAAACAAGAATATGATGAAGAAGAATAGGAAGAAGATGAAGAAGTTGAATATGTAGAATAATAATTGTTGAATAAGAAGAATATGAAGAATGTAAGAAAAGGAAGAAGAAGAAGAAGAATGTAAAAAAAGGAAGTAGAAGAATTTAAAAAAAGGAAGAAGAAGAAGAATGTAAAAAAAGGAATAAGAAGAAGAATGTAAAAAAAGGAAGTAGAAGAATGTAAAAAAGGAAGAAGAAGAAGAATGTAAAAAAAGGAATAAGAAGAAGAAGAAGAAGGTAAAAAAAGGAAGAAGAATAATAAAGAAGAAGAAAGAAGAAAGAAGAAGAAGACATACATGTCTGGCAAAATATAAATGAGGCTAACATAGTCAATATCTTTGTAACTCCTAACGTCTTTAAAAAAAAAGTTTAATTCCTGCTATTCCATTTGATTGGGCTAAACCTCTATGGCTTTAATGTCTCCTCCACCTCCCACAATACATTCTACATTATTCTTAGTTGTTTTTCTTCATGTAGAATTAACCTACAAGGAAAGAAAGGGTTTTTTTTAATTCCGATATTTTGGCCCCATTGACTTGCATTGGTTCCCGGTATCGTAATCGGCGATACCGATACTTTTTTTTAAGATCGGCCGATCCATTCCGATCCGATATTTTCAAGTATCGGCTGGTATCGCTCAACTCTAGTTATAACTAACCGTAGTTAGTTACTATGCCCGGGCAGCGCCGGGCTCTTCAGCTAGTATATATATATAATTGGTTTGGCTTTCATCCGAAGGGTATGTGCACACGCTGCGGATCCCCTGCGGATTTGGCCCTGCGGATCCACAGCAGATTCTGCTGCGTTGTACAGTACCATTATAATCTATGCAAAACAAAAAACGCTGTGCACATGCTGCGGATTTTTCCACGACGATTTGCTGCGGATTCAAATCCGAAGCATGTCAATTGTTTGTGCGGAATCCGCTGCGGTTTCACACCTTCTCCATTGTAGAGGTGTGAAACCGCAGGGCTAAACCGCAGGCTAATCCGCAGGTCTTTTGACCTGCGGATTTTGCAAAATCCACGCTGAAAAATCCGCAGTCCAATCCGCAGCGCGTGCACATAGCCGAAGTCATGTGGCAAGGCTGGTTAAAGAGTCGATAATGACTTTTAGGATTGCTATTTCCAATAGGTGACACTAGAGTTCTAGTTCTCTTCCTCTCTTTAGAGGTAATATGGATTACCAGAGGAGCATTGAACGGTCTCCTCATACTAGTATGCCAGACATGTCAGTTTCCACAAGGAGAAATGATACTCCTTGAATCAAACACTGGATCCAACATTGGATTTGAAGCAACATCTTTATCAACGATTTAGATGAAGGAATTGAGGGTAAACTGATTAAATTTGCTGATGACACAAAGGTAGGAGGGATAGCTAATACTAGAGAAGAGAGAGAGAGGATTCAAAAAGATTTAAATAAACTGGAGAAGTGGGCAGCAACTAACAGAATGGTTTTTAACAGGGAGAAATGCAAAGTACTACATCTGGGCAATAAAAATGAAAAAAGCAGATATAGAATGGGAGGAATAGGGCTAAGTGACAGCACATGTGAAAAAGACTTGGGTATACTAATAGATCACAGACTGAATATGAGTCAGCAGTGTGATGCAGCAGCAAAAAAGGCAAATGCAATTCTAGGATGTATTAACAGAAGCATACAGTCTAGATCACGTGAAGTCATTATTTCCCTCTACTCCTCTTTGGTCAGACCTCATCTGGAATATTGTGTCCAGTTTTGGGCACCACATTTTAAAAAAGACATCAACAAACTGGAGCAAGTTCAGAAAAGAGCGACCAGAATGGTGACCGGTCTGCAAACCCTGTCTTATGAGGAAAGGTTGCAGGATTTGGGAATGTTTAGTTTGCAAAAGAGAAGACTGAGAGGAGACTTAATAGCTGTCTACAAACATCTAAAGGGCTGTCACATTGTAGAAGGATCAACTTTATTCTCATTTGCACAAGGAAAGACTAGAAGCAATGGGATGAAACTGAATGGGAGGAGACACAGATTAGATATTAGAAAAAACTTTTTGACAGTTAGAGTGATCAATGAGTGGAACAGGCTGCCACGAGAAGTGGTGAGTTCTCCTTCAATGGAAGTCTTCAAACAGAGGCTGGACAGACATCTGACTGGGATGATTTAGCGAATCCTGCTTTGAGCAGGGGGTTGGACCAGATGGCCCAGGAGGTCCCTTCCAACTCTACGATTCTATGATTCTATGATTCTATGATTCAACGGGCTTCTGTGGTGCAGCTCAAATTGCTTTCTTTAGCTAAGCATAGAATCAGTGAGTCTGAAACTGTATGTTGTGACAAAGTAGTAGACTTGTGAGAACTCTAGCAATGTGACAGATTATTTTACTCTATCAAGATCTAGTGATTTTTATATATATATATATATATATATTTTTCATTGCACAGCCATATGAGGGCTTGTTTTATATATGACGAGTTGTAACTTTGAAAAACACCGTATTTTCCGAATTATAAGACCCGCTTTTTTCTCCCCAAATTTGGAGGGGAAAATGGTGGTGCGTCTTATAATGCAGATATACCTTACAAGCTGTGGTGGAGCAGGATCCCAGGGTTGCTGCTGGAGGAGGCAAGAGTGGTACGTTGCTGCAGGCTCGAATGAGGGGATGTTCCAATGTGCGTCGCTGCGGGTGAAAATGGCAGCGGTGCTCTGTGGTGCGGGGGGCTCTGCCGGCATTTTGTGAAAGCCTTGAGCCCCCCACACATCCATTACTGCGATACAGTGGCCTCGGAGAAAATGGCAGCTGGGGGCGATGCACGCTCAGATTGAGATCTCGGCACCCGAGATCTCGTTGCCGAGATCTCAATATGTGCATGCGCCGCCCCTGGCGGCCATTTTCCCAGAGGCCACCGCATCACCGTAATGGATGTGCAGGGGGCTCCGGGCTTTCACAAAATGCCGTCAAAGCCCCCCACACCACAGCCATTTTTACCCCCAGCAGCGGATATCGCAACACCCCCTCATCCCAGCCTCCAGCAGCGCACCACTCTTGCCTCATCCAGCAGCAACCCTGGGATTCCGCTTCACCGCAGCCACCACCAGGGCTGGCATTAGGGGCAGGCAGAAAAGGCAGCTGCCTGGGGCCCCCGCTCCCCCTGGGGCCCCCAGCTAGCAGCACATCATGCAGCCACTATGGGGCCCCCGTGAGGCGGGGGGCCCGCCTACCCCTAACGCCGACTCCCCCAGCCGCATTGAACTATACTGGCGTCTGCCGGTACAGTTCAAAGCATAGATGGAGGAGAGAGTGTCAGCTGACGCTTCCTCTCCCATCATTCCCCTCTCTGCCTCTGACACGGCGGGTGCGCGATGACGTGTGCCAAGCAGTGCAACCGCTGAGACAGGAGTCGGGAGCAGCGCGGACATGAGGAGAGGTGAGGAGTGTGTTGTGTTTTTTTTAAATATAACAATGAGTAGTGGACTGTGGGGCCATTCTGGCGGGGAGAGATGTGGGCTGTGCTATATACCATGTGGGCTGTGCTATATACCATGTGGGCTGTGCTATGTACCATGTGGGCTGTGCTATATACCATGTGGGCTATGGGGCTATGTTATATACAATGAGGCTGTGTTATATACTATGTGGGCAGTGTTATATACTATTGGGGGGTATATTATATTCTGTGGGGGAGGCTGTGTTATATACTATGGAGGGTATATTATATTCTATGGGGGAGGCTGTGTTATATACTATGGGGGGGCTACATTATATTCTATAAGGGGCTACATTATATTCTATGGGGAGGTGGGCTGTATTATATTCTATGGGGGCTACATTATATTCTATGGGGGGCTCTATTAGATTTTATGAGGGAGGATTGCATCATACTCTTTGATGGGGCTACATTATATTCTATGGGGAGGTGAGCTGTATTTTATTCGGGGCTACATTATATTCTATGGGGGGACTGTATTATATTTATTATATTCTATGAAGGGTGATTGCATCATACTCTATGAAGGGCTACATTATACTGTATGAGGGGGGCTGCATTATATTCCATGGGGAGTTACATTATACTCTGTGGGGTGGTTGCATTATACTCTGCGGGATGGTTGCATTATACTTTGCATTATACTATATGTGGGCTGCATTATACTGTATCGAGGACTATGGGGAATACATTATACTATATGAAGAACTATGGGGTGCATTATACTATGGGAAGTGAATTGTACTGCATGGATGACTATGGTGGTGCATTATACTATACGGAGCACTATGAGGAGTGTATTATACTACGTGGAGGACTGAGCAGTGTATTTTAATATATGGAGGACTATAGGGAGTGTATTATACTATATGGAGGATTATGGGGCATGTTATATTATATGGAGGATTATGGGGTGTGAATTTTACAATATGGAGGACTGAGGTGCACTTTATAAAATTTGGAGGACTATGGGGTGTAGACTGATCTAATAGTGATTGTTCTGTCCCCATCATTCTTTCTCAGACGGTGTAAAGAGGCCGGGAAACAAGCGTTGAACGATTTCAATATTGTCGATCACACTCATTTAGCGGCCTGAACTCAGCGCATGTAACTGCAACCGAAATGCTTCTGTGTGATGTGCAATATGTTAGCATTTGGAGCCCCATTTTAAACTTTGCCTAGGGTCCTACTTTGCCTAAAACCAGCGCTGGCCACCACCCCCAGTAAGCAATAAGACGCATAGATTATAAGAGGTACCACCATTTTATTAAAAAAGTTTTTTTCCTACTTTTCTCCTCAAAATTTGGGGTGTGTCTTAGAATCTGGTGCATCTTATAATCTGCAAAATATGGTATCATTCCTAGTTTGCAGTACATTATTTGGTAAAGGAAAAAAATGGAAAATAAAATTTCAAGTGAGGAGAAAATGTGTTTTTTTTGTGCAATAAATATGACTGGGCAAAAATAATTCTCCAAGTTGGTACAATTATGGCCATACTAAACTTAAGGGCTTTTTGTAAAGATATAGCTTCTTGGCTAAAAAGAAAACATAGCTTTGTAGAAACCTGATTTAAACAAGCCATTATTTTCATAATGATTCTCTTTAAAGAGAACCTATCATTTACCGTAAACTATTTTAATTTCTTACCTGGTGTATACATCACTGTTCTCCAGCATCTGGCGTTTTTCATTTGTTAATGCATCTCTCCACTCCTGAGCCTCCTCTGCTCCCTAAAATCGGACTTGTTAGTGCAACCTGGGACGATCCTCGTGAGAGGAGTTTTGAACCACACCCACTTGCACAATATGACTATTTAGTTATAGACACAGAAGACAGGACCACATCTCATGGATGGAGAACATGAACAAAAGAAAAAATTCTGCATTTGCACTAGAAAAGCTATTTTCGGGAGTCTTTAACTAGTCCTTCTCACCTTCTATTCCAGAATGCTGCTTGCTGCCCTCCAATACAACATGGTCTGGGGGGCAACTGCTGGATGTTGCGATGACATCTTGTCAGTCCTACACACTGACGTTACCTAATGTAATAGGAAGCTACATCATTGCTTCAAATAGAAATGCGTGAAAGACCCTAGAAACATTGTACAGGCCTAAGATTTCAGCCAGTAATATATATGCACACATATACACGCCTATACACACTTATACACTCATATACACACCTCTAAACATATATACACACCTATACACTCATATACACACCTATATACTCCTATACACACCTATACATATCTATAAACACATATACACTCATATACACTCCTATACAGTCATATACACTCATCTACACACCTATACACTCATACAGCTTTTTCCGGCTCCTGATTGTCCATGTAATTGCATTTGCTTTCTGTGTTATGTTCTGCTTACCCATCATTTGGTATCCATAATTTATTCCATTCCTCTTGTCTTTTCCATGCATATCTCCGAGTGGTCAGTGAAACCCCTCTCCCCCTTTTTATGACCTTGCTTAACTATGAACATGTGGTCTGGCCAAACATGCCCACATCCCCTCACAGCTGTGAGCCCTTAGGTGCACATATATTCAAAGACATGAGTCTGACCAGACGTGGTCTGCCATCTTTCAAATTCCATCTTTCAAACTACAGATTTCTAATTACACTACTCTAATTACATTACAATTGGCTGGAATTGAGATCGGATGCCATGTCGCGTTTGGAAAGCCCCTGATGTACCTAAACAGTGGAAACCCCAAATTATAACTCCAACCCTAACCCTAATCCCAGCCCTAACCGTAACCCTAATCACAAACCTAACCATAACACACTCCTAACCCTAATCCCTAACCCTAATTTCAACCCTAACCCCAACTCTAGCTCCAACCCTAACCCTAACTTTAGCCCTATCCCTAACTTTAGCCCCAACCCTAACCCAAATGGGAAAATGGAAATAAATACTTTTTTTATTTTATTATTTTTCCCTAATTAAGGGGGTAATAAAAGGGGGTTTGATTTGCTATTTATAGCTGGTTTTTATGTTTGACATCTGTCACATGCTAAAAGATGCTTTTATTGGAAAAAATAGTTTTTGCATTACCATATTTTGAGAGCTGTAATTTTTTCTTATTTTGGCCCACAGAGTCATGTGAGGCCTTGTTTTTTGCAGGACAAGCTGATGTTTTTATTGGTACAATTTTCGGGCACGTGACATTTTTTGATCGCTTTCTATTCCCATTTTAGGGAGACAGAATGAACAAAAACCAGCAACTCATGAATTTCTTGTTGGGGGGCATTTATACCGTTCCACGTGTGGTAAAATTGATAAAGCGTTTTTACTCTTCAGGTCAGTGCGATTACAGCTATACCTCATTTATATTTTTTTATGTTTTGGCGCTTTTATACAATAAAAACTATTTTATATAAAAAAATAATTATTTTTGCATCGCTTTATTCTGAGAGCTATAAGTTTTTTATTTTTCCAGTGATGGAGCTGTGTGGTGGCTTGTTTTTTTGTGTGACAAGATGACGTTTTTAGTGGTACCGTGATTATTTATATCCGTCTTTTTGATCACGTGTTATTCCACTTTTTGTTTGGCGGTATGATGATAAAGCATTGTTTTTTGTCTTTTTTTATGGGGTTCACTAAAGGGGTTAACTAGTGGGACAGTTCTGTAGGGCAGGTCATTATGGATGCAGGGATACCAAATATGTGTACTTTTATTGTTTAGATTTTTTTATTCAAATATTTATTTATAGAATAAATATTGATTTTTTAATTATTACTTTTTATTATTTTTTAAATATTTTTACAATTATTTAAAAAAATCTTTTTATATTTAATTCTTACTTTTACACCCTGTACCACTATGGGGCACACATTTTCTACAGCTGCTCGCTTCTATAGCATGCAGATCTGCATGCTATAGAAGCTGTAATCGCCGCAGGGATTTTACACTAACCTGAGAGACTTCACTGCGTATGTCAGGAAGTCTCTCAGGTCTGGAAACCCAGATGTCATCATGACGACATTGGGTCTCCATGACAGCGATCGGGACCCTGCGTCATGCTGCAGGGTCTCTGGTCCAAAGGCAGAGGGGTTGTCAGAGCTGAAAGCCCTTCTGCCTGCTTCCGGAATGCTGCGATCATGTTTGATCACAGTGTTACGGGGGTTGAAGAGCCGGGAGTGGTCCGTGACCGCTCCTGGCACTTAGTGCTGGGTGTAAGCTTTGAGAATCAGCTGACACCCGGCTGCGTTCACCTGTGGCTGATCGGTATGACGTACTATCCTGTCCATGGTCATACGCGCCCGGGTCACCTGGACGGAATAGTACGTCAGATGTCAGAAAGAGGTTAAAAGTGAAAGCTGAGCTGTGATTGGTTGCTATGAGCAACAGTTTTCCCACTCCATAACACCTCAGCACACACTGACCGGGTGGGAGAAATCTAGCATCCCCGGGAACATAAGCTCCCAGCCATTTTCTGCCTCCCAGAAAGGAGCAAAGAGCACATGACAGAAATGAATCACCCCCTCCTCTATTATTGCCGTGCTCTATTGGTACAAGCGTAGAAAATCGCATTATCAGCGGCCACACATAGAGCCGCACTGCCAGGTTACATAACAGCACATCTCCAGGAACTCCCTACTCAGTGCCAGTAGTCTATACATTATACAGGTGATACTGCAAATACTGTATATGTAAGAAGATGAGCCAGAACAGAGTCGGCGATTCTATATGCTTTTTAGGGCCGGAACTAACGGAACTGTCACCACTGTTGCCGGGGGGCGATTGGTCTGGGTGGAACGGACCTGAGCACCTAACCGAAGGGGGCGTGGGGGAGATAAAAGGACTGAGCACGGGAAAACAAGGGATTTGGCAGGAAGGTGACAAGGGAGAAGGGTGTAGGTTGACTCCCTCCCCACTACTCCGATGACGAACCTCACATACGCCAATACCTTGCAGACCGACTCAGTCTCTCAGGACGTACTTACTTCACTGACCCCAGGTGTTCCCGCATCAGTCCGATATACATCATGCATTGGAAAAGACAATCTTAATCCTTCCGATCTTAGCTGGCCCATGAGAGGTTTGTACATCCCGCGGCCTGTCAACCTGTGTGCCACCCGTGTACTGCGACACTCCAGAGGAACCAACAAAAGGGACTGTTTCCAAGGCAAGCAAGCTCGGATACCTTGGCACGGTCAGGAGACAGTGCATTTCGTTCCTGCGCAGCAGAGCCAGAGACTTTGTCCATGGATTGCGACGCCTGCGGGAGCTATTCCAACCTCTCCCCAACAAGAACTTCAACCGATAAGTTGCCTCTCTCATACACCCCTTTTTCCTCCGAATATTGCGTTTTTGTGCAAATTTTGTTGTGCTCCATGTTCCACTGCATTACGTGGTTGTTTTCATCTCCCTGCATAGAGTATTCCTTGTACGCAATTAACCTGTTTAAAGTAAACACTGTTAACCCCTTCTCTGCCTCCTGCTCTTCACTGCATTCAACAAACCTCAATTCCAGTTCCATTACATATATACATACATATAAACACAGCAGTATCACCTATATATAATGAGTATACATCTGTAGCAATACATAGATATATACACAGCAGTATCACCTATATATAATGAGTATACATCTGTAGCAGTATTGTCTATATAATGTACTGTATATAGACTGCTGGCTGCTACTGCTGTATATGATCACAGTATCACCTATATAATGTACTAGCTGAAGAGCCCAGCGTTGCCTGGGCATAGTAAACTGTGGTTAGTTATAACAAACAATAATGATTATATTGCACATAAAAACCGTGCATCTAATCCTATCCTGTGTGATACTGACTGCTGAGCCATGTATCTAATCCTATTCTATGTGATACTGTCTGCTGAGCCGTGTATCTAATACTATTCTGTGTGATACTGACTGCTGAGCTGCGTATCTAATCCTATCCTGTGTGATACTGTCTTCTGAGCCGTGTATCTATTCCTGTCCTGTGTGATACTGACTGCTGAGCTGTGTATCTAATCCTATCCTGTGTGATACTGACTGCTGAGCTGTGTATCTAATCCTATCCTGTGTGATACAGTCTGCTCAGCTGTGTATCTAACCCTATCCTGTGTGATACTGACTGCTGAGCTGTGTCTACTGCTCTCCTTTGTGATACTGTCTGCTGAGCTATGTATCTAATCCTATCCTGTGTGATACTGACTGCTGAGCTGCGTATTTAATCCTATCCTGTGTGATACTGCCTGCTGAGCCGTGTATCTATTCCTATCCTGTGTGATACTGACTGCTGAGCTGTGTATCTAATCCTATCCTATGTGATACCGACTGCTGAGCTGTGTATCTAATCCTATCCTGTGTGATACAGTCTGCTCAGCTGTGTATCTAATCCTATCCTGTGTGATACAGTCTGCTGAGCTGTGTATCTAATCCTATCCTGTGTGATACAGTCTGCTCAGCTGTGTATCTAATCCTATCTTGTGTGATACAGTCTGCTGAACCGTGTATCTAATCCTACCCTGTGTGATGCTGGGCTCCCCCTGCAGTCTGTGTCAGAGGGTGGTCTGTGTTGGCACTGTAATAAATTGTGTTATTTCCAGCTTTACAGAAGGACGATAACACCATAGAAATGATAAGAATAATAGGCCTCAGTTACCACAACTGTCTACAAGGAAAACTTCCTGATGGCAACAATCACAGCTCATTTTTCATCTTTTAAACAGCTCTGGGACAGCGTGGCAAGTTTTGAGTGGCGACTTTTGTGTTTCGACTTTTATGTGTCGAGGTTGGTGTATGTGTGGTGAAATGTGTGCTGAGGGTGGTATATGTGTTGAAGCACGTGGTAGTGTGTGGCGCATTTTGTGTGTGTGTTCATATCCCCGTGTTTGGCGAGTATCCCATGTCAGGGCCCCACCTTAGCAACTGTACGGTATATATACTCTTTGGCGCCATCGCTCTCATTCTTTAAGTCCCCCTTGTTCATATCTGGCAGCTGTCAATTTGCCTCCAACACTTTTCCTTTCACTTTTTCCCCATTATGTAGATAGGGGCAAAATTGTTTGGTGAATTGGAGCGCACGGGGTTAAAATTTCACCTCACAACATAGCCTATGACGCTCTCGGGGTCCAAACGTGTGACTGTGCCAAATTTTGTGGCTGTAGCTATGACGGTACAGATGCCAATCCCGGACATACATACACACATATACACTCACTTTGAGCTTTATATATTAGATATTCAGCAGTCTATATACTGTACATTATACAGGCGATACTGCTACTGATGTGTATATACGTTATATATAGGTGACACTGCAGGATGTGTGTATATATATATATATATATATATATTATACACACATACTGTATATCTACACAGCAGTATCACCTATATATAATGTACACATCAGTAGCAGTGATACAGAAGTCTATATACATTATATAGGTGCAACCTCTGTATATACATTAAAAAAGTTTTCATCTTGGGACCCAAGTCCCTGAGATGGGGGGAGGATGAAGAGATGAGGCGGGTCCTGTCCAGCGTCAGCGGTGAAGTGGAGAGGATCCTGCTGGAAATGGTGTGTTCTCTGGTCCAGGCAGGCCAGTGTCAGACACAGATGGGGGCGCCCTCTGCGCACCGCTGCCTTTTGAAATCTCTAACTTGGCCCTGCTTGGTCTCCTGCTTGCCTGCGCTGACAAGGGCAGCAGCCGCGCGCATGTACGAACGAGGGCCGGCGGCCATGCTTGCGCACTGATGCAGATCTCCACCACAAAGTGGGTGGCCGGCCCTTAAATCTTCTGTGTGAAGGACCTATGTGCGTGCTGTCTAGCTGCACGCACTGACATAAGGGCGGTGGTGGCAAGCGTTTGTGCTCAACCACCGCTGCGGCCGCAGCCCTTGTTGGCGCGTGCAACTAAACAGCGGGCGCACATAGGTCCTTCACACAGAAGATTTAAAGGGCCGGAGGGCCGCTTTTGGTGGGGACATGCCGGCCCATCGGGCATCTGGCCGCCTCGGCAGATGCTCATTCCGGGCCTGATCACATTTGACCGCTATTATTTTGAAAAATAAAGTAACTAATATCAGTCTAAATCAGGGGAGCACAACCTGCAGCCCAAATAACTTTACTAAAGTCGGAACGAAAAGGAGCTATTTTAAAAAATTAAGTTCAAACTTTGAAAGTTTGGAAACTATTTATTCTATAACTGGTACACATAACTGTGTTTAGAGTGGTGAACATACAGCTTGCGTAGATCTTGTGCTCAGGCTTTATAGCTGCTTTTTGATGGGCCTGTGAGCAGTCCTCCACAATATCCAGGAAGTTCAGTCTCTTAGCTTAGCTGGTCAGGTAATGGAGGGGCAGCAGGTGAATCATCTGGTTGCATTGGAGCAGTGTGGTAGTGTGCTCTCCAAGCAGGACAAACAAATGAGATGTTCTGAAAGAACTGCTGGTGTTCCAAAAGGAATGGATCCTCCTTCTCCTTACTGTGTTGTACAGGTATCTCACTTGTCACATGCTCATCAGTAGCATCTTGAGTACTGATCTTTAGTGGTGATGTCATTTTCCCTGATTCTACTTCTTCCCAATTAATTGAAGTGAAAAAGTCATGCTCGCGTATGTTTCCTTCTATTCCTAACCTCGGAGACTTGTCTTTACAAAACAGACCCAGTACCAAGTCTACAATTGTAGGGTTAAAGTATTCAAATATTTCATGGTCATCGATCATGTCAATGATTGTTGTGAACATCCCTAGAGGTCCTGGGATGGCGACCAAACCATTGATAATTATGCCTAAACTAGACCAGTCTTCTTCAGCAAGATATGGTTCGCCAATTATTTTTTCCAGTGCAGTGGTCCCATCAAAGTCTCCTTCTTTTGTCATTATGGATGACAATCCAAAATCTGTGATTTTAATGTGGCCTTGGCTGGTTAACAGGATGTTTTCGTATTTCAGATCTCCATGAATGATGCCGTTGGAGTGGAGGAATTGTATTCCACACACTATCTCCGCCACTAGAAATTGTACGATGCAGAGGCTTAGCGGTGCTCTCTCTTCAACCAGGTCAAGGAGGGTCCCGCCAGTGACTAGCTCCATGACATAGTAGAGGTAGGTATTAGTATGAAAAGCTCCATAGCCGTGAACTAAAAAGATGCTCTTGTGAGTCATCTGCAGGATTTTGCTTTCTGCTATTACTTCTTCTTTCCATTGCATAGCTTCTTTTTTAACAATTGCTTTTACGGCAACACGCTCTTTTTGAATGGACTCTGTTGCCAGCATCACCACCCCACTGCAACCTGATCCAAGAACATGATGAAAAGTGAATTTGTCCACTGTTAATGGCACCGTGGCTATTTCTCCTTCTTCTGAGGTCTTTGTATGAGAATGTTCAGTATCTAGTTTTGCTTTTTTCATTGACACTAGATATTGTTCATCAGATGTAATGCTGGATCTGCTCTCTGTGTAGGGTCTTTTTATGCCACCTTGGTGCGTCACTGTTGCTTTTTCTTCATTACACACAACAGGTTTTTCAATTGATTTTTCCTCTGTTGCATTTTTTATTGTTGGGTTTTCAACAGGTGCACTATGGTCTTCTACTTCCCATTCGCAAGATCCACTCTGATTTTCGGGGGTGTCTCTTAAATTCTGGTTTCCCAACAGTTGCCTTCCTCTTTTTATTGTGGAGGCTTCCATCTTCCTTATGGATCCTACTAACCTTCTCCACTGGTTCTGCAGTCCTTGAAGAAGGGAGTGTCTTTTCGGTAGATGAATAGTAGTTTCAGGTTTGCTCACCTGATGGCTACATCCTTCCTCTGGATCCTCTATGTCAGGACCTGTTGGTGTTTCCTTCTCTCCGCTATTACTCTCTCCTTTTGAAGATGTTGTTTGTTTTTTTCTTCTTCTACAACACCACATGTTGAGTCATAGACATCAACAAGGCGCTAGTAGAAAAGAGACAAAAAAACGCAAGTAGCAAGCACTAGTAGCAAGCTAGCCGCAGCGCGATCTTTCCTCACAAAGCTGCTGAGGAAAAACACTAATGGTTCTAATGGTCACTGTGCTGCTACTGGAATCATCATCATCATTGTGATGTCATCATCATTGTGATGTCATCCGTGCAGCCACAGGCAGGTCACATTTCTCATTCGCCAAGTTTCAACCCGTTTGATCCTGTTTAATCTGGCATTTTGTATGCTGACAAACACAAATTATTAACACTAAAATAAAATGGCCACAATCTGTTATGTGATATTAATGTAAGGGTGAAACGTATCGGACTTGCTGCCAATAGAATATGAAGAGTGATTTCTTGAAGCATTGAATCTACTCTTCTTTTATTGAGAATATTTTAAATGGTGCTCATACACAAAGCAGTTTTTGTCTCCTCACCAAATTCTTCATCATCTGCCTAAAGATATTAATGGAACACTTCGGTCAAAACCAATATTACGCGTGACATGGTGGTGGTATTTGTCCCCTAGTTTTTGCATCCTGATATTTCCTCTTGCTACATATATATCACGTTAACATCTTGTGGCTGCTGTCTCTATGTCTCCATTTCTTTCAGGCTAGTGTTTTAGTCTACATTATATTTAATGTGTCTCTTTAAAAGAGAACCTTTTAATATTTGCAGGGACCTTTCCAGTCAACATGTGCTCAGATCTACCAGGAGAATAACATAGAGCAGTCATAGGCGTAGCTCTTGTTTTGGTTTGGGGTGGGGGGCGAAACTTCTGAGTGGGTCTCCAAATGTCACCATGTCACCAAACAGCACAGTGAGTGTCTGCAGACCTCTATACAGGCCCTCTCACTGATTCCAAGATTGTAGACACCTGTGATGCTAATAAGTGGACACACCTTGATTTAACATGTCCCTTTTGTCACATTATTTTCAGGGGTACCATCATTTCTGTCCAGGCCTATTTCATTAGTTTAATTTTTTTTTTTTAAATTCTGTGGAAGCATGATCGAAAAGCATTGTCTGACATTGCATTTGTTCCTTTTTGTAGATTTTTTTTAATTTATTCTTACTTTTGTCAGATTCAAGTTATCTCTGTGACCATTGTGGGTTTGTCTGTCATTAAACGAGGGGTACCAACAATTTTGACCACTTGTGTAATAGATAACAGTACAGTTATAGATGGTGACTTACAGAGGACATTCTTTCTGATGGAATCATTTACTTTTTACGCTTTTCCATCTGGCCCAGACCGACATGACAACTTCTCCAGCCAGGACTCAACTGCAGAGATTCCAACAAAGACATTTCACGTCTCATATTTTCAGCATCGTCACCATCTATTTGTAACTTGCACAAACCCCTCATCCTACTGATACCCCAATACTAAGCCGCTGCTGCTGTATATGACCCTATTACTGCACCTTCTGTGTGGTTATGTGTAACCTCTGAATTCTAAAGCATCCCTCTAGAATATAGTAATGCCGGATGCAAGTACCCTAGAAAACAGTGCCCATATTTTGTCCCCTAGAAAGTAATAATGCTCTCTGTGTGTCCCTGACAGTCACAGTTACCTGAGTTACCATATAAAATAAGTGCCAGTTTACATTTAATAATGTCCCTAGTTTCCTCCTGTACACAGTATGATGCTTTCTTATACACAGTCTAATACCCCCTCACTGTATGTATACTGACCCCTTAGTATGCCCAAACTGTTTGATGGCTCCAACACTGTATGCTGGCCCCTTCACTGTAATCCCCACACTGTATGATGGCCCCCAAGATATCCTCCATATAGTATAATGCACCCCACATAGGACTCCATATAGTATAATATACTGTCTCCATATTATAATGCAGCCCCCCCATAGGCAGACTCTATATAGTATAATGCACTCCCAATCGACAGACTCTACATTGTATAATGCAGCCCCCAATAGGCAGACTCTATATTGTATAATTCAGCCCCCCATAGAGGAGACTAATATAGTAGTAGTGACATCATCATGACCCCTGTCAGTGTCTGCGTCAGGGATGTCAGAAGCCGCGAGGGGTATGACGGGAGAGTAAGTGTAACGCTCCCAGTCTCATCAGTGCGGTCAGCTGTATCGGCATCCAGCCGATACAATTGAACTTGTGATGACTGTTGTGTGGGGCCCACTGCTGGCACCGTCTAACCCTTCCTGCTCAAGGGCTCCATAGCGGCCAAGTGGCAAAACAGGGAGATCGTGTCACCCTGCCGCAGAATGTAACTGTGTAGCTCCAGGTGGGCCCCCTCAGAGCGAAGGGCCTGAGGTGACCACCCCCTCTACCTATCCCAGTAGCTATGCTACTGAGAGCAGTTATAGATGAGGAGACTAATATATTGTGAAAATATAATATTTTCCTGCAGGCTCTGTGTTATTTATCTCTGCAAGTTTGAAAAAAGCTGGTCTGGTTTATCAAAAATCTGTATTAAAAAAATATATTATTATTAACAATTGTGGCTATTTTATATGAACCCCTTCATGACTCCCAATTAGCGTTTTTTCTCCCCTCCTTCCCAGAGCCATAACTTGTTTATTTTTCAGCCCACTTAACCGAATGAGGGCTTGTTTTCTATGGGACGAGTTGTTCCTTTGAATGACACCATTCATTCTAGCAGATAATGTACTTTAAAGCGGGAAAAGAAATGCCACGTGCCTTGAAATTGCAAAAAATGTCCAATTGCACAAATTTGGTTTTATTTTCCATGTTTAGTATATGGTAAAATTGACCTCTTGATATGATTACATACATTTAAAAAAAATCTATACATTGTTGGTAATTGGTTCAAAAACAAATTTAGCATGTTGTTTAAAAAAAAAAAATTCTATTTATATATTTTGCCGCCATTTTCCGAAACCCGTAACATTTTCATTTGTTGGGATCTGGGGCTGTGTAAGGATTTTTTTTTAGTCCCTGAACTGACGACGCATGTGAAATGCCGACATCACAGATTGACAACGGCCTGGACATTATAACAGCGTGACCGTTAGAGGTAGATGATCATAAGCCAGGAAAGATGAGGGCTCAGTTTACCAGCATGCATCAAAATCAAGGACACAACATATGACATAAATGTACATCATGTGTTGTGAAGGGGTTAAAAGAGTTGTATGCTTTCAGACTTCTCTGCATTATTCTCCTTCCAATCCCTTGTTCACCTTTGGATGTGTCCTTCTTGGTCTTCTAGTGAGCTATGAAGTGACCCAACTCCTCCCGTGGTGATCTATGATTACGTCAGCCAGCAATGTGGGTCTCTGTCTCTCTCAAGTGTACAATGTACAGTCCTTCTGTTGACAGGACATAATCAGATTTAGGCACTAAAAGAGGCATTCAGCCCTATGTCTACATCGCATACATAGACCAACAACAGCTGCTTCTTTTGAGCATATAGTGTGATGGACAAGAAAGGAGACAAAAGGATGTCTTCAATCAGTCCCTCTCCATCTCCACCTTTTATCTAATAGTATATCTTTAGTATCTGTCAGTCAAACACTGAAAAATTCAATAATGCCCTGTACTACCTATAGTTAGTACAGTGCATTATTGACCCATGTCGCCATGAAATGGACAAAAAAATACGTTTTTCTAATTGTTCCAAAAATGTAAAACTAAAAAAGCCAAAATCTCATCTTTTAACAATAAATAATGTTTTACTTGAGAACCCTCCTAACAAAAATATTAAAAACAATGTCATAATTGCTGTTTTTGTTAACCTCTTTACTTTCCAAGCCCATTTTCACCCTCAAGACCAGGCCAAATTTATAATTCTGACCAGTGCCACATCATGAGGTAATAAATCTGGAACGCTTCAACGTATCCCACTGATTCTGAGAATGTTTTTTGTAACATATTGTACTTCATAATAGTGGTAAAAGTTATTCGATATGACTGGTGTTTGTGTCAAAAAATGGGAAATTTTGCAAAAATTTGGAAACCTTCACAATTTTTAATAATAATAATAATAATAATAATAATAATCTTTATATAGCGCCAACATATTCTGCAGCGCGTTACAGTTTAACAGTTTCAAACACAAGTCATAAGTAACAACGTTAACAATACAATAATTAAAGCAAAATAAACCAACTCTGCTCGTGAGAGCTTACAATCTACAATGAGGTGGGGAGATACAAAGTACAGGTGTGTGTTTACAATGATGTATATACAATGATGGTCCAGCCATCTTGAGGGAGTGGTGGATAGATGGAGATAGTGAATGGGCTACACACACTTACACTTAAAATGACTGATTAGTGACCGTGATAGAAAGCTCTGAACAAATGTGTTTTGAGGGAGCGCCTAAAGCTATGCAAATTGTGGGTGTTCCTAATTTCTTGGGGTAGAGCATTCCAGAGGATTGGCGCATATTCCTCACCAATCGTTACACCGATGCCTCTACCTTGTGCCAGTCATTACACTGGCTACCCATCTACTCCAGAATTCAGTATACGCTTATTACCCTCACCCACAAAGCCCTCCATGGCTCAGCACCACCCTACATCCCCTCCCTTGTTTCGGTATACCACCCAACCCGCGCCCTCCGTTCTGCTGATGACCTGAGGTTAGCATCCTCAATAATCAGAACCTCCCACTCCCGTCTCCAAGACTTTACACATGCTGCGCCAATTCTTTGGAATGCACTTCCCTGATCAATACGAGTAGTCCCCAATCCCCACAATTTTAAGCGTGCCCTGAAAACGCATTTATTCAGACTGGCCTACCGCCTCAACACATTAACCTAATCTATCCCTGTGTGGCACAGCCAAAAGTTTTACCATAACCAGGTTCCCCGCATCATGTTCCCACATGCTTTATGCATCCATTCATCCATCCATGCATCCAGCCCTCTGTGTCTGTACTGTTACACACTTAACATTATGGCTGGTCCATACAATCAGGGCAATTGTTATCACCCACCTTTCGTGTCTACCTTTTTCCTCATAGACTGTAAGCTTGCGAGCAGGTCCCTCATTCCTCTTGGTATCTGTTATGATCTATGTGATTATTGTTATGCTGTAATGACTATTGTCTGTACAAGTCCCCTCTGAAATGTAAAGTGCTGCGGAATATGTCGGCGCTATAGAAATAAAATTTATTATTATTAAGTCTTGGAGTCGGGAGTGGGAGGTACTGATTAGTGCAGAGGTTAGTCGAAAGTCGTTTGCAGAGGGCATTGGTCGGTTAGGCCGATAGACAGAAATGAGGGAGGAGATGTAGGGGGGTGCTGCACTGTGGAGAGCTTTCTGGGTGAGAACAAGTACTTTGAATTGGATCCTATAATAAATGGGCAGCCATTGTAACGACTGGCGAAGAGCGGATGCGTCTGAATACCGATTAGCTAGATAGACGACCCCGGCTGCTGCATTAAGGATAGACTGGAGAGGGGAAAGTCGAGTGAGGGGGGAGGCCAATTAATAGAGCGTTGCAGTAGTCCAGACGGGATTGGATCAAGGCGACAGTGAGGATTTTTGCTGTTTCCATGGTGAGAAAAGGGCAGATTCTAGAGATGTTCTTTAGGTGTAAGCGGCAAGAGCGGGCAAAAATTTTACATGGGATGTGAAGGAGAGATTGGTGTCAAACGTAACACCCAGACAGCGCGCTTGCTGCCGGGGTGTTATTATGGTGCCACCCACGGAGAGGGAAATGTCAGATTTAGGGAGGTTAGTAGACAGGGGGGCAGAAGAAGTTCAGTTTTGGAGAGGTAGAGGTTTTAAACTTTTAAATCAGCACAATTTGTGAAACATTTTTTGGTGCGATTTTTTCCAACAAAATTTACAAAACCATTTTTTTTTAAGGGAACACATCCCATGTAAAGTGACTTTGAGGGTTACATATGACAGAAAATACCCTAAATTGACACCATTTTAAAAACTCCACCCCTCAAGTTGCTCCAAACCACAAGAAGTTTATTAGCCCTACAAGTGCTTCACAGGAACTGAAGCAATGTGGAAGGCAAATAAATGAACATTTTTCCAAATATTTTAGTTTAGACCCAATTTTTCGTTTTCACAAGGGTAACGGGAAAATGAACCCCAAAACTTGTTGTGCACGGAGAAGAAAATGAACATTTATATTTTTCAAAGATTTTACTTTATACCCAGTTTGTAATTTTCGGAAGGGTAACAGGAAAATTAACCTCAAAATTTGTTGTGCAATTTCTCGTGAGCATGCCGATACCCCATATGTAGGGGAAAACTACACAGTAGGGTTTGGAAGGGAAGTAGCACAGTTTCTCTTTTTGAACGCCAAATTGGCCGGAATCGAGAGCGAACGCCATGTTGCATTTAGAGAGCCCCTGATGTGCCTGAATAGTAGAAACACCCCCCAAGTGACCCCACTTTTTTAAACTGGAGCCCTTTAAGGAAACACAATACATCCCCCATAATATACCGTATATACTCGAATATAAGTCGAGATTTTCAGCCCAAAAAATTGGGCTGAAAGTCCCCCTCTCGTCTTATATTCGAGTCATATACAAAGGGGGTCAGAGGGGGAGGGGGGGGTGGGGGTGTCAGGTCATATTTACCCGTCCTGACGCTGTCGCTTGAGTCCCCAGCTTCTCCCCGTGCTCTCTCGTCCTTCCTTCAGCGGTCACGTGGTGCCGCTCATTAAAACTCATGAATATGCGCATATTAATGAGCGGTATCACAAGACCTCTGAATGCAGGAAGAGAGAGCACGGGGAGAAGCTGGGGACTCAAGCAACAGCGTCAGGACGGGTAAGTATAGCGATACTCACCTGTCCTGCGTCCATGGCTGCTTGCTGCTGTCTGTCATCGGTCAGTGACTTCAGACAGCAGAGGGCGCGGTGACGTGGTTAGTGCGCGCCGTGCCCCCTGCAGTCTGAACGTCACAGACTGATGACGTGCAGATAGCGGTGAGCAACCATGGACGCAGGACAGGTGAGAATCTGACACCCAGCGACGGAGAGGTGAGTATGTCATTTTTTTTATTTTTACATGCAGCAGCAGCATGGGGGCAGCATATGAGGGAACAATCTATGGAGCTATTTATGGGGGCAGCATATGAGGGAACAATCTATGGAGCTTCTTCTGAGGACACCATATGGGGGAATAATCTATGGAGCATTTCCCACCCTAGACTTATACTCGAGTCAATAAGTTCTCCCAGTTTTTTGTGGCAAAATTAGGGGGGTCGACTTATACTCAGATCGACTTATACTCGAGTATATACGGTAATACCAAATAATATTCTCAAGTAATAGAATAGTGCTTCTCACTGTGCTCCACTGGCATACAGCCAACGATGGCAGACCATGCAGCTGCTGAGGCCTGGTGCCAGTGCAGGAGCCGCTTCCCCCAACACTGTATCAGCATCCTGGATGCCAATAAAATTGAAAGTAATAATGAAATAGCGAGCGCCACCTTACTCATCTAATTTCTTCATTCTCCTTTGACGTCTGATGTCTCAACATTGTGGGTGCAATGATGTCACTAGATGGCGCCTGCTGTGCTGAGATGTGCACTGCTTCAAAACGCTCACTGCGGGAGAAGAAGAGCGGAGTATTGTATTTTTTTTTACATTGTGGTGACCATTCATTTTTATGCAACTCTATATATATATAAATCTCTATATATAAAACTGATTGTGTGTGTGTGTGTGTGTGTGTATATATCATCAACCAATCACGAAGCATCTTTCATTTCACCAGAGCTGTTTAAAAGAAGCTGAGCTGTGATTGGTTGCTAGGACCAACAGTTTTCTCACTGCATGACAATACCTCAGCAGACAGTGACATGGTGGGAGAAATCTAGCATCCCTGGGAACATAAGCTCCAGCCATCATCTGCCCCCGCAGAAAGGAGTAGAGAGCACATGACAGAAATGAATCCCCCCTCCCTGCCCATATCCCAATCACACATCCTCCATCCCATAGGCACATCTTCCCTCTTAAAGGGATCATTGGTATGCAAGTCAGGGCAAATCCATCCAGCGCTCTAGTTTGACGCCAGGCCTCTCTTAAAGAGATCCCCGATATGGAAGTTGGAACCGTTCCACTCAGCGCTCTGGTTCTGACCCCCAGGGTCTCTTAAAGGGATCCCCGGTATGGAAGTCAGGGCAATTGCCTTCAAATGCTCTGGTTCTGATCCCAGGCCTCTATTAAAGGGATTGTTAGGGACGGCGGAACGCACTAAATAATAAATAATAATAAGTGCGTTCGCTGCCCGGGGTCCACCGTACAGAGGTGTTACACTGCTGCTAGGTAATGGCACATGCCCAATATGGCGGTATAACGCACGCGGGTTGAACGTCACCTGGTGAGCACTGGGCGCCCTCTGTTACTTCACAGAGGCGCCGTAGCGTTAAACACAAATGCCGAGCCTGTTGAACTCACAGGTCTCAGCGGATTGCACGCAGCGACAGACGCTGCCACTATATGAAAATGCCCGGTATCAGGCTCACTGTCGGACGCTAGTACTGTGGATCGTATGCACTGTGGCCTGTAGCTTGCCACTGACTGGTGCTGACTCTATCACTAATTCCCTATCCACACACGTAATATCAGAGGGAGGGGAATCTTAATGAGTCATTTGCAAGTCCATGTTTCCGTCATCATTCACACAGTTAGCAACTAGAGTCTATACTAGCGCATGGCCGAGCGGCAATGGGAACCTTTTATAGCCAGGACATTCTGAAAGCTTCCAGATCCCTGAGATGGACCAATCAGATCTGGAGAAGGACCTGAGCATGTGATTCTCGATCCTCAATGGGAGATCGTCTCGTGAGCATGCTCAGTGGAGCGACGGAAGGACTTAGCCTCTGGAGTCGCTTGCTGCTGATAATCCTGCGTTGCTATTGCCGGCCCAGAGGTGGCAGCAACAGCCAGACCCACAGAGCTGGTCTGAGCAGAGCGTCGGGAACGACGGGGCTGCTGAGCAGGCTCCTCTGCGGTCGCTGGAGAATGGGAGACTGCTGAATGCAAGGCTTTGGATTCCCGCTGTGCAGCTGCAGGATCCCGACACCTAACATTACCCCCCTCCTAGGGCCCCCTCCCCTCTGAGCCTCGCTACGCTAGAATGCCACGAAAAGCGGGGCGTGGATGTTCTCCACTAGTTCCCAGGTCCGGGCCTCTGGACCATGACCCTTCCAATCCACCAAGTAAAACTTTTTTTGCCATGCACCACCCTGCGTCCCACAATGGCGTTGACCTCAAACTCATCCGAAGACAAGTCTGATGTCCCAGCAGATGACTCGGAAAACCGGGACATGTGAACAGGTTTGACAAGGGACACGTGGAAGACGTCAGAGATGGCCAAGTGTGGTGGAAGAGCCAGACGGTAGACCACCGAGCTGATCCGCTAGAGGATTTTGCAGGGGCCAATATATCGCGGAGCAAACTTGGTGGACTCGGCCCGAAGCCTGATATTTCGGGCAGAGAGCCACACCAAGTCGCCAGGGGCAAAAGTTGGAGCGGGGCGCTCTCCTTAGAGGCTCGAATGGCATCCTGGGTGCGATCCTAAATGTCGCGAGCCTCCACTGCCCAGTCCGCCACCCTGGAATCAGTGGAAGACACTGGCATCGGGACGGGGATGTGCGGGTGCTGGCCGTAATTAAGAAGGAACGGCGTCTGACCAGTGGAGTCAGCCACTGCATTATTCAGGGCAAATTCGGCCCACAGTAGCAAGGATGCCCAGTGATCCTGCCTGGCCGAAACAAAATGTGCAAACGAAATACGTGCTTTATGAACAGTGCGGCGAGACCACGAGCGGAAGGCAACCGCGCGAGTGGCACCAGATGCACCATTTTAGAAAAATGATCGGTGACCACCCAGATGACCGTGCTGCCTCCAAATTTGAGCAGGCCGACCATAAAATCCATGCCAACCATCTCCCAGGGTCTGTCTGCCACCAGCAGGGGATACAGTAACCCAGCCTGCCTCTGCCTGGAGGACCTGTTCCGAGCACAAGAGACGCATGCCTGAATGTATTCTTTCGTGTCCCGAGCCATGTGCCGTCACCAATAAGACCTTGCCAGGGGTTCTGTGGTCCGCTTATTGCCAATGTGACCACCCACCCTGGACGCGTGTGCCCACGCGAGAACCTCTGGCCGCAGGCGAGGAGGGACAAAGGTCTTGCCCGGTGGTACTGACTCAAGAGCGACCGGGGCCACGGTCCTCAGACTCTCAGTGGGGACGATCAGCCTCCTCCTCCTCCGCCGAGACCACCGAGCTAGAGAGAGCATCAGCCCGGACGTTCTTCTCACCGGTCAGATAGTGCAAGGTGAAGCGTCAGAAGAAGAGCGACCACCTAGCTTGACGAGAATTCAAGCGCTGGGCTGTTTGTAAATAGACCAGGTTTTTATGGTAAGTGTACACCTGAAAGGGGAACCGGGCTCCCTCCAGGAGATGTCTCCACTCGGAAAAGGCCAACTTCATTGCCAACAGCTCCCTGTCCCCGATGAAGTAGTTCCTTTCCACCGGTGAAAAAGTGTTTGAGAAGAAGCAGGGATGCTTCCGACCTTGAGCATCCTTCCGGCAAAGGACTGCTCCTGCACCAACGGATGAGTAATCCACCTCTAGGATAAAGGGTTTATCCACATCGGGACGGTGGAGAATAGGAGCGCCAGCAAAATGAGTTTTAAGAGACTAGAAGGCCGCGGAGACCTGTTCTGATGAAACCTTGGGATTGGCTCCTTTTATGGTGAGGGCGGCCAAAGGAGCTACCAGTGTGGAGAAGTGGGGGATGGACGGTAATAATTAACGAACCCCAAAAAGCGCTGCACCGCTTTAAGAGAATGGGGCTCCTGCCAGTCCATTACCACCTGCAGTTTGGCAGGATGCACAGCGAACCCCTGGGCCGAGATGATATAGCCCAGGAACGGCAAGGACTCCTGCTCAAATTGGCACTTCTCCAACTTGGCTAAGAGAGAATTCGCCCGCAAACGGTCGAAGACCTTGCAGACGTATCTCCGGTGAGAGGCCAAATCTGGAGAAAAGACGAGGATGTCATCCAGATAGACCACCACCAAGGTGGAGAGCATATAGC
Source organism: Dendrobates tinctorius (assembly GCF_039654945.1). Lineage (NCBI taxonomy): Eukaryota > Metazoa > Chordata > Amphibia > Anura > Dendrobatidae > Dendrobates > Dendrobates tinctorius. The sequence continues at coordinate 32,654,368 of NW_027361771.1, forward strand.
GAAAGACATCATTTACGAAGTCTTGGAAGACAGCAGGTGCGTTACAGAGGCCAAAGGGCATGACCAGATACTCATAGTGGCCATCCCTGGTATTAAAGGCTGTCTTCCACTCGTCTCCTTCGCGTATGCGGATCAGGTTGTAAGCCCCCTGTAGTTCTAACTTAGTAAAGATCCAGGCCCATCGCAAACTGTCAAACAACTCAGAGATCAGAGGAAGAGGGTACTTGTTTTTCACTGTAATAGCATTGAGACCTCTGTAGTCAATGCAGGGACGCAGCTCTCCGCTCTTCTTCTGTACGAAGAAAAACCCTGCCCCTGCTGGCGACACCGACTTCCTAATAAACCCTCTTGCCAGGTTCTCCCAGATATATTGTGACATGGCCTCCGTCTCCGGAGAGGTAGAGGATACACGCGGCCTCTAGGAGGTTCCGCGCCTGGTAAAAGGTCTATCGGACAGTCGTAGGGGTGATGCGGCGGAAGCGTCTCTGCTACAGTTGAGCGAAACTGGTCAAAAAAATTCAAAAGTCGCCGACTTTTGCCAAAGTCGGGTTTCATGAAACGAAACCCGACCTCAGCGTGAGGTCGGCCACGAGGTCGGCGACTTTAGCGCCAAAGTCGCGTTTCAAAACATGCTTCAGCGCCCTTTTTCAGCCAGTGAGGAAGAACGGACACTGTGGGCAACATGATGACATAGGCAGCGGTCCCCACCATCTTTGAGAAGGGCATGCAAGTGATTGATTTGCTTTGGGGGGCATCACAGGGGGTATAAAAGGGCGTGCACGCCGACCGCCATCTTACTTCTGCTGATCTCAGTATAGGGAGAGATGCTGCTGCTGCAGATTCTGTAGGGAGAGCGTTAGGCAGGGAGGAAGAAAAAAATCAGCTGCTGCTGCTAGCGATTTTGCCTGTACAACACACCAGTCACTGTGCAGTGCAAGGGGAGGCTATGTTTTGGTGGATCAGCTCTGTTGGTTGTTAGGCTGCCTTATAAGGCAACCTGATAGCTGTATTGCTGGTGTCACACTGCTTTGCAAACTGCTTTTTTAAAAGCAATCCTTTTTTTTTTTTGTCCTGGTGAGATACTGAGCGTGCATTTTTTCACACCGTACAGCGGTGTACGCTGCTCTCTCAGTACCGTGTAACGGCTGTTATCACAGCCACAGTGAAGCTAAGGGTGTGACTCTGTGACGATAAGTTGAGGAGGAGTTGTTCCGTTCTTACAGACCTCCACCTTATAGTTTTGTCTGTTTTTCAAACAGTCTAGTCTATTTGCTGTTTGATTACATTCAAAACTATAGAGAGACAGCGTGTCAGTCCGTAAACTAAAAAAACACGGAGATTGACAATTTAACATACACCGGACAGCGGTGTACGTGCACGCTGCTCTCTCAGTACCATGTAACGGCTGTTATCACGGCCACAGTGAAGCTAAGGGTGTGACTCTGTAAGGATAAGTCGAGGAGTTGTTCCGTTCTTACAGACCTACACTCTAGGGAGATTCCAATCCTGCCCTGTCCTATATAACATTTTTGACAATGTGACCACCCAGAAGTGTGTAAGGACATTCCATTTCTCCCGTCCTATGTCACATTTTTCACACCAGCCAAATTCAGCCTGTCTTACAGCGGTGTGATATACATTGGGCCTCACACAATACATCAGTGTCCAGAAGTGTGTAAGGACATTCCATTTCTCCCGTCATATATCACATTTTACACACCAGCCAAATTCAGCCTGTCATACAGCGGTGTGATATACACTGGCCTGACACAATATATCAGTGTCCAGAAGTGGTAGGAGAATTAAATTCTCCCCTGTCCTATATACACCTTGTACCTTGTTTTACAGTTCCATATCGTTGGTGGAATTGTGGGTACATTTTTAAAAAAAAAATGAGGAAGTGTGGTGTAAGAGGCCGTGTTGGTGGGCGGGGGTTGCCAGCTGTTAATGATGGTGTTGGTGTGGGATCTGCTGGTAGTGGTAAAAGCAAAATAACACCAAATACAGGAGGTGTTAAGCCTGCATCATCGTCTGGCTCCACAAGGCCTCGAAGGCTCCCTTTTCTGGGAGTAGGTAAACCGCTTTTAAAGCCGGACCTTCAGGAACAAGTTTTGGCTTACATTGCTGACTCGGCCTCCAGCTCTATCGCCTCCTTATCTGAACTTGTAAAAAATAAAAGCACTGAGTCGTCTTTGGAGGCTCATGGTCATGAACCACACCTTTCTTTGTGTCCTTCACCCCAACCAAAATTGAAGGATGCGGCAGGCCACACAACAGATTACTCCATGGAGCTGTTTTCACATACCATGCCTGGGTTATCAAGTGAAATGGTGAATTACCCAGGCCAAGATGAATCTGATATGGAGTGCACTGATGCACAGCCACTGATAGATTATTCTGCTGGTACATTCACTCAGAGCACGACATTGTCCTCGCAGTGTACTGAGCCAGATTCTGACCCGGATGAAACTCAGGTGCCCCTTCCCGCATACTATACCACCGTACACGGTGACACAGAGGAAGGTGCACATGACATTGAAGAGGAGGTGATGGATGACCCAGTTGTTGACCCAGATTGGCATCCATTGGGGGAAGAGGGTGCCGCTGCCAATAGCTCCGAAGAGGAGGAGGAGCATCCGCAGCAGGCATCGACATCGCAACAGCTGTTATCTGGCAGGCACGAAGCAGTCCAAAAACGGGTTACAAAAAGCCAAAAAGTTGCTGGACTGCTGGGCCAGATGGTCAAAATAGCACATCGTGCAAGGACGCAAAATGTCTTCCATAGTAGGAAGAGTGCAGTGTGGCACTTTTTTTGAGCAAAATCCTAATGATCAGGCCAAGGTAATCTGTAAGAAGTGCGCAAAGACCTTTAGCCGAGGGAAAAATCTGAAAAATTTGAATATCAGTTGCATGCTTAGACATTTAACCACCATGCACTTGCAAGCGTGGACGGAACACCAAACCTCAAGTACGATATGTGCAAATGCTCCCAAAGAAGGTAGTCAGCAACGCTACATTGTTTCCCCCACTGTAAGCCCACTGGTTAGCACAGCAGCAAATGTTGAGGTGTCGTTGCAAGGCCAAAGCTGTCAGGGAATCATAATGTTATATCAACGAAAGACTGAATCTAGGCCATCAGCAAGAACACCAACTCCTTCACCATCATCAACCCTCTCTCAGTCCGCCCTGTCCACCGCTAGTTCCACCATAGGCATCTCTCAAGTCCAGCTCACCCTGCCAGAGACTATGAGTAGGACATGAAAGTACTCATCCTCTCATCCGCGTACACTGAGTTTGAACGCCCACATTGCCAAACTAATCTCGTTAGAGATGATGCCCTATCGGTTGATGGAAAGCGCAGCTTTCCTTGAACTCGTGGCCTACGCAGTACCACGCTATGAACTACCCAGTCGCCACTTCTTTTCTCGCAAAGCCATCCCAGCCCTCCACCTTCATGTGAAGGACCGCATTGTCCATGCACTCAAGCAATCAGTGAGTGGAAAGGTGCACCTCACAACTGATGCATAGTCCAGTAGGCATGGCCAGGGCCGTTACGTGTCCATCACTGCGCACTGGGTTAATGTGGTGGACGCAGGGTGCACAGGAGACAGCGGTGGTGGGACTGTGCTGCCTAGCCCACGGTATAGGAAACAGTTGGCTGTAGGCGTTCGACCCTCCTCCTCCTACTCCTCTTGAAGCGAAAGCTCGTCCCCAGAGAGCAGTCGCAGCAGCACTCCATCCACAGCTGCGAGTGTTGCACATGAGGTGTCCCCCTATCGATCAGTTAGTGGAAAGCGTCAGCAGGCTGTGTTGAAGTTGATGTGTTTGGGCGACAGACACACCGCGGAGGTACTGGCTGACTACTTTCAGTAACAAACTGAGTCATGGCTGGGCAGTCTACATCTTGAGGCAGGCAAGGTAGTCAGCGATAACGGCCGTAATTTTGTGGCTGCCATAGCCCTTTCAAAACTCAGACACATACCTTGCTTGGCTCACACATTGAACCTGGTGGTGCAGTGCTTCCTCAATAATTATCCAGAGTTAACAGGCCTGCTCCAGAAGGTTTGAAAACTGTGCTCGCACATCCTCCGGTCGCCCGTACACTCCAGTCGTATGCAGAAGCTGCAGCGATTGCTACATCTTCCCAAGCACCGGCTAATTATCGACGTTGCAACAAGGTGGAACTCCACCCTGCACATGGTTGAGCGGGTGTGCGAACAGAGGCAGACCGTAATGCATTTGTGGGAGGATACCCGGACAGGTATTTTGAGGGCAGACATGGAGTTGACAGGTGTGCAGTGGTCAAAGCTGAAAGACCTCTGTAAAGTCCTTCAGTGTTTTGAGGAATCCACACGGCTGGTAAGCGCAGACGACGCCATCATAAGCATGAGCATCCCACTTATGCGTCTGTTCATGCAAACTTTGACACACATTAAGGAGCAGGCGTCTGCAGCCGAGGTTGACGAAGAGGAAGAGGAGGAAATCCTTGATGACAGTCAGCCATTGTCTGCTCTGGGACACCTCCTGGACGAGATGGAGGAAGAGGAGGAGGAGGGTGATGATGGGGATGATTATTTAGGGGAGGAGGATGCTTCTCGTGTGTCCAGAGAAAATGTTGGCGTGGCAAGGTCTGGTACAGGGTTTGTGCGTGACTGGAGGGATGTGGATTTGCCAGAAAGTGCTCCTCCACCAAGCAGTCGCACTGCATCATTGACACCGGGAACATTGGCCCACATGTCAGATTATGCCTTGCAGATCCTAAAAAGGGACCCCTGTTATGAATGAGTCACCGAAGGAGGAAAAAACAAAAATACAAGCTAAGTCCAGAAAACCGGAGAGGTTGGTAGCTATCGGATTGCAGACCCCTGATCCTATTCACAAAACTAACAGTAGCCGTGGGGGTTCCTACGGTGCCTTAGACCCCTCGTTCACAGCCGGAGAACTAAATAAGCCTAAAGAAAGAAAGGGGAAATCCAAACTGCCCCAGAGCAGACCCCAAAGCAATAGATAGCCCCCACATGTATTGTCGGTGAAAAGCAGATGAAAACACAACCACAGACAGAAAGACAGGTTGAGCAAACGATGGGGCCCAACTAACTAAATAGTAAAGGACAGAAAAGATGATGGCTGCAATCCGCAAAAATACTGCCAAAATAATGTCCAACACGTCTGATAGAAAAAAGGCCCTGAAGTCACTAGACTTCAAAAACACTATATCAGCACTCAGGTATATTCTGAAGACTGAGCAAAAGATCAACTTGACCAGAGACAAAAATGGAGCTCAGCCTGTACCAACAAGGGCAGGCAGAACAAAAACACTAAGTAAACAGACAATATCTCATGGAAAAATAAGAGAGCAAATACTTAGCTTTCAGAAGACAGGTACTGAACTGGTTTGCAAGAGCTCAGAGCAGAAAGGATCACCAGCACCCCTGTAGGGCGTCGGCTGCCTTATATCCACTCAGTGATTCCGGGTGTCCAATCAGGCTCCACCTGTTCAGATGACAGGTTCTTCCCAACCCAATCAATTTCACTACCTCTCTTCACCAGCAGAGGGAGTTCATCAGACATCAACGGTGAAGGGGAAAATGAACTCACAACAGACCCCCCGCATTGCTAAAATGATGAACGATGACGACTACTGGTTGGCCAGCATCCTGGATCCACGCTATAAAGGCAAATTCCAAAACATCATGCCACAGGAGAACCTTGACCTAATATTGGCTAACAAACAAGCTACTCTGGTAAACCTGTTGGTTGAGTCACTCCCAGCACACAGCAGCGGTGATGGTTCTCACACGAGCCGTAGGGGCCAGGGGCAGCTTGGAAGAGGTGTTTGTGGTGCACACATCAGAAGTGGCGTTGGAGACAGGGGTTTCATGACCATGTTTTGGACTGATTTTTCAAGTCCCGCTCACACGACTGGTAATACTGCATCGATGGAAAGTGACAGGAGACAGCACTTGTCAACTATGGTTACAAACTACTTTTCCTCCCATGTCGATGTTCTCCCTCACAGGTCATTCCCCTTTGACTATTGGGCCGCTAAACTGGACACCTGGCCTGAATTGGCACAATATGCACTACAGGAGCTCGCTTGCCCAGCTGCAAGTGTGCTATCGGAAAGAGTCTTCAGTGCTGCTGGATCAATCCTGACAGAAAAAAGGACCCGTCTGTCGACCCAAAATGTGGATGATCTAACCTTCATTAAAATGAACCATGCATGGGTTTCCAAGGATTTTGTCCCACCTTCCCCTGATGACACATAGGTTGACAGAAAAATGGCTTGCTTTGGTCCTCCTCTTCCTGGGACTTGAACAATTTCGCCTTTTGCATCAGCTGAATGTCCAACATCAACATATGCCACATTCTAAAACTCCCCAACTGTGCTGCCTCCCCCCCCATGGCCGGGGTCACCACCTAGCGCACGAAACCGTGCGAGTGCCGTTGCCCTGGACAGGTGGGTAGGCCGACTCTTGGGCGCGGGCACTGGCACAGGGTCCCTCATAGTGCAATCAAGTGTCTCTGACGGTGGTGGTGCACACCCGCCGTCAGACACACCGCCGTACTATGAGGGGCCCAGTGCCAGTACCGACACCCACGAGTGGGCCCCCCTTGCTTGGGCAGGGCCCCAGCATTTGCAATCTTTACCTCTCCCTGCTCCTCCGCTGTGTAGTCTGGGCCGTCAAATCCATACTGGGCCTGACACCGTCTGAGCCTGCCTCCTGATCTATAGACATATATTTTGAATGTGTACACTATGCTATCCATACATGTTATCCAGTGATACGGTACCCTTTCTCACCTTTGTGCAATCACATGTAATCCATACTGGGCCTGACACCGTCTGAGCCTGCCTCCTGATTTATAGACATATATTTTGAATGTGTACACTATGCTATCCATACATGTTATCCGGTGATACGGTACCCTTTCTCACCTTTGTGCAATCACGTGTAATCCATACTGGGCCTGAGAACGGCTGGCGAGCTGTTAAGCAAGCTACAGCACCTGTGGTTTGCACACGTAAGTTTTTCATTTTTTCAGGAATGACGGTTAGGCCTAATTCCGGAACTGCGGTTGACCTGCACTTACTGGGAAATCATCGTTCGTGGGTAATAATTGTAATCCCAGATCCCCATCACTAAAGGTGTTCAGCGGGTTATCTGCACCTGTAAGCGACAAACGCTGGCCCTTTCAGTGTAGCGCACATGCAGCCACGGACATGTAAGGGCATGACACACCAGTTATTGGCCAATCTCACGTGCCAGAGCCTCGCGTGTCCCTCTAGTAAGCCGGACTCGGACCGCGGGGCATGACGGAGTGTCATTCGTTAACGGAATTAAGCTTGCAATGTGTGCATCTTTTTTGTTGCTGGATGGTTGAGGTTGCCCGTGTTGAGTCAAATTACGCCGCTGGCTCCACTCCTGGTGGTGCCCTTCTGGACATTCCTTTAAGGTTCTGCTTTGCAACCATACTGCCCACGTAAAACAAACACTTTGCCTTCATGAACGCTGTTTGGAGGGTCGTGACTTGTGGGAATAACGCCGCCCAATCAGTTAACCTGCTAGAGAGATCCTTCGTTGCTCCCAAGCATGACATCACACTCCCTAGGAGGAAGGTAATGCCACTGTGGTGACCGTACTCCTGGGGGCGACACAAGTGCACTGATGCCCAGCCACTGCTCGATGAATCTGCTGGTACATTGACCCAGACTACTACATTCCCCTCGCACTCTACACGGCCTGAATCTGACCCTGATGAAACTCAGGTTACCCTTCCCATATACTGTTCCATCTTACACGGTGACAAATAGGAAGCTGCAGATGAAAGTGCAGGTTCGGCCCACCCACAGTCAGACACACCACCATACTATCAGGGGCCCTGTGCCAGTGCCGTCGCCAACGAGTGGGCCCCCCTGCTTGCTCAGGATCACAGCACTTGCAAGGTTAAAATACTGTGCAGTGAGATGGAAGATGGGGACGACGAGGAGTCCAGACTAGTACAGGGATTCCCTAGCGAGGAGACTTATTTCATTGTTTTCAATGTTGGGACAGCAATTTTTGGGGAGCACTATACTCTGGAGAATGATAGATGGGGTCCACCATACACTGGAACATTCCAAAGGTGGACATCAGACACTGGAGCAGCATTTACAGTGCCCATTATACACTAGAGCATTAGAAATGGGGCCCATTATGTATGGAGCATTATTTGGGCCCATAAGACAGTGGAGCTTCATCCATGGGGACCAACATATACAGTAGCATTATGTGGAGCTCATCATATACTGTTTCAAACATTATATGGGACCAATGATTCTGTATGGAGAAATAGATGGGCCTCGTCATGAGATGTAAAAAGTGAAGTATTTTTCTTTGTAGTATACCACTATTTCTCTGCTGTATCGGAGCAGCATGAGTTGTCGTATGTGTTAAAGGGGCGCTCTTTCGCCCAGGGCACATGAAAACCTGGAGCCAGCCCTACCCCCCCACAACTTTAGCCAAATAACCCCCATTTTTCAGTGTGTAACTAGTATTATGAAGTAAATAAAGGGTGACAAGCTTCAGTTATAAGAACTTATGCTTTTGGCATTCAAATGGGCACTGTAAGTGTGTTTCCTGTCCTCCTCTCACTGCCGACTTTTCTTCCCCATTGACTTACATTGGGTTTCGTGTTTCAGTCAGACCCCCGACTTTTCCCTATAGTCGGCCGATTTCGTTCGACCCGACTTTTGTGAAAGTCGGGTTTCGCAAAACCCAACTCGACCCGAAAAAAGGCAAAGTCGCTCATCTCTAGTCTCTGCTGATTTTTTTTAGAAAAGACGTCCGCGTACTGCTGGTAGTGTCTGGGAAGCGCGGAAAGATCTGCGGGCACTTCCGTGGAGGCTACTTGAACGCTGCCCCTCATGCACCTTCCCTCACAGTCCTTGCTCCAAACCAGTATACTCCCCGAGTACCACTCTATATGAGGGGAGTGGCAACAGAGCCAGGGGACTCCAAAAAGCACCTGGTCAATGCCCTCTGGCATAATGAACAGGGACAACGTTTCGTGGTGAGATGGTTGGATTGAGAGCCCTAGGGGTGCTGTCTGGTGAGTAATCTGAGATGGTAAGGCTGATCCGTTGACCACACTGACGGTCACGGGGCGAGGAAGTAGCACCACCGGAATTGCGTGCTTTTGGCGAAGGCTGAGGACATGAAGTTTCCTTCTGCCCCGGAGTCCACGTGACCTCTACTTCCCAGGTGGAAGCACCGCTATCTAATGTCTCTCGGAATACCGGTTTGGGGGAGAAAGTTTCCATATCAGATAGACTCCCACCAACCACCACTGGGCGTGATCGTTTTTACGACCGTTGCGGACACCTGTTAGCCGGATGACCAGAATGTCGACACCAGTAACAGCGAGTGGAGCTTCGTGCCGGGAGCGGTTTGGGACCGGTGCAAGACGCCTCCATGGGTTCAAGAGGTTTAGCGAAGGTGGGATCCAAGCTAACCTTCTGTCTGGATTGAGCACGTTCCAGCCCGCGCTCTGTGAAACGAAGATCAATGCGGGTGAAAATAGCAATCAGCTCCTCCAGACTTACGGGAATCTCCCTGGTAGCTAGGGCATCTTTGACATGCTCCGCCAAACCTCTCCAGAGCACAGGGACGAGTGTCTTATCTGGCCACTCATGCTCGGAAGCCAGTGTCCGGAAACGGACAGCATAATCGCTGACCGAGCGGGGCAACTGTGTTTGTTGTGAGTTCATTTTTCCCTTCACCATTGAGGTCTGATGAACTCCCTCCTCTGGTGAAGGAAGGTAGTGAGACTGATTACGAAACACCTGGGCAGCTAGATGATGACTGGGTGGCTGGAATTGAGGACTGGATATAAGGCTGCCGACGCCCTTCTTCCTGGCTGGTGATTTTCCTGCTGGATTCTTGGAGACCAGTCTGATTCCTGCATCTCAAAGCTAAGTTTTTCTGCTGTTCTTTGTACTCTTCAGTTTTGTTTTTGTTTTGCCTTGTTTTTTGGGAGTTCTGCCATCCCCGGTCGGGGGTGAGCTGAACTCCATTTTTGTCTCTGATCTGTTGATATTTTGCTCTGTCTTCAGAATATACCTGAGTGCTGATATAGTCTTTTGAAGCCTAGCGACTTCAGGGCCTGTTTTTCCTATCAGTCGCTTGGCTCATTTTGATAGGGTTTTTGCGGATGGCAGACAGCAGCTTTCCTATCCTGTCCTATGTAGTTAACTTGGGCCCCATCATTTGCTCAACCTATCTTTCTATCTGTGTTAGTGTTTTCATCTTGCTTCACCGTCATTATATGTTGGGGGCTGCCTATTGCTTTGGGGTCTGCTCTGGGGCAGTTTAGTTTATCCCCTTTCTGTCTTTAGGCTATATAGTTCTCCGGCTGTGATCGAGGGGTCTAGGGCACCGTAGGAACCCCCCACGGCTACTGCTAGTTGTTGTGGATAGGTTCAGGGGTCTGCAATCCGATAGCTGCCAACCTCTCTGGTTTTTCTGGACTTAGCTGGTATTTTGTTTTTTCCTCCTTCGGTGACTCATCATAACATGTGTTAATGCTAGTAACTGGAAACAATAAACCCCACCTTAGCCCACTTTGTAGGAAATTGCGCGGCCAGTAACTCAAGGTGGATAGAGCACTGGCTCACGAAACCCCTACAGGTGGTGCTGTCACCCGAAAATTTATCGGGCAACAATAGGCGGGATAATGTCGGCGTGGACATGGACACACGAGACAGCCTCTGCGACTGCCTGGGCAGCGGCCGCAATAAGCTTCGCAGCTGAGGTGGGACTCTTGAGACCTGCAACCTGCCCTCCAGCTGCCGAATGTACTGCAGTAACTGCTGCTGGTCCGCCATTACTAGCCAGACCCTGGCGCTAGCATAAAGTTAGGGACGGCGGAACGCACTAAATAATAATAATAAGTGCGTTCACCGCCCGGGGTCCACTGTGCAGAGGTATTACACTGCTGCTAGGTAATGGCAGATGCCCAATATGGCGGTATAACGCACGCGGGTTGAACGTCACCCCGGTGTGCACTGGGCGCCCTCTGTTACTTCACAGAGGCGCCGTATCGTTAAACACAAATGCCGAGCCTTTTGAACTCACAGGTCTCAGCGGATTGCACGCAGCGACAGACGCTACAGCTATTCGACAATGCCCAGTAGCAGGCTCACTGTCGGACGCTAGTACTGTGGATCGTATGCACTGGGGCCTGTAGCTTGCCACTGACTGGCGCTAACTCTATCACTAGTTCCCTATTCACACATGTAATATCAGAGGGAGGGGAATCTTAATGAGTCATTTGCAAGTCCATGCATCCGTCATCATTCACACAGTTAGCAACTAGAGTCTATACTAGCGCATGGCCAAACAGCCATGCAAACCTTTTATAGCCGGGACCTTCCGGAAGCTTCCAGATCCCTGAGAAAGACCTGAGCATGTGACTCCCGATCCCCAATGGAAGATCATCTCGTGAGCATGTTCAGTGGAGCGACGGAAGGACTTAGCCTTAGCCCCACAGAGCTGGTCTGAGCAGAGCGTCGGGAACGACGGAGATGCTGAGCAGGCTCCTCTGCGGTCGCTGGAGAATGGGAGATCGCTGAATGCAAGGCCCTGGATTCCCGCTGTGCAGCTGCAGGAACCCGACGTGTTGTGAGTTTATTCTCTGGTCCACCAGTTGTGAGTTCTCCTTCCAGGCTCCCTCTGGTGGTAACAGGAGGTAGTGAGGCTGATTTAATCAGTAGAGATCTGCCACCTGATAATTAGGATGACGATTGGACCTCAGGAATCTCAGACTGGATTTAAGACAGCCGACGCCCTATTCTGGTGCTGGTTATTCTTTCTGGCTTGTCAGGTCTTGGTTTTCAGCTCTGTTCCAGTCATCTAAAGCTAAGTTTTTCTGCTAATGTTCACACTTGATTTTGTTGGTCTATTCAGTTTTTTGTGTGGTCAGCCAGCCCTGGCTGGGGCTGCACTGAATTTCCACTCTTATTTATTTGTATTTGCCAATTTGCTTTTTGTCCCTTATTCGATTGGCCTCTTTTTGCTCTGTCTCAGAATATTTCAGAGTGCTGATATAGTGGGAGAAGTCTAGTGACTTCAGGGTTAATTTTGCTATCAGAAGTGTTGGACATTATTTTTGTAGGGTTTTTTGCAGATTGCAGACAGTGTCTTTCCTTTCCTATCCTTTCTAGTTAGTTTGGGCCCCATCGTTTGCTCAGCCTATTTTCCTGCCTGTGTTTGTGCTTTCATCTTGTTTCACCGTCAATACATGTGTGGGGGCTGTCTTTCCTTTGCGGTCTGCTCTTGGGCAGTTAGTTTTCCCTTTTTCATGCTTCAGGCTTATTTAGTCCTCCAGCAATGACGAAGCGTCTAGGATCATCGTAGGTACGCTCCACGGCTGCTGCTAGTTGTGTGGCTAGGATCAGGGATCTGCAATCTGCATACCGTAGTTACCAACCTCTATGGTTTTCTGTGACTTAGCTTGTTTTGCTTTTTTCTCCTCGGTGACCCATTCATAGCAGAATAACCAGCCATACCGCAGATTCTAGGGTACTCAAAAGCAGGAAAAAGCAGTTAAAATAAAAAGTGTCAATTTTTTTTTTTAATATTTTTTTCCTCTTTTTTCTGGGGCCATAGGAGGATTTTTTTTTTTCCTAATGGAGATTAAGCAATTGTCTGATCGTGTGGAGCAACTTGCTGCTGAAGTGCAAGGAATTTCCACTTACCTCATTCAGTCACATGCTGCTGGACCTAAGATCCCTACTCCTGATGTGTTTTCTGGGAATCGGTCTAAATTTCTGAATTTTAAGAATAATTGTAAATTATTTCTGGCCTTGAAGCCTAACTCATTGGGGAGCTCTGTGCAGCAGGTTAAAATTGTCATCTCCTTGCTGCGCGGCGATCCCCAGGATTGGGCTTTTTCTCTGACACCTGAAAATCCTATTCTGACTAATGTGGATGCATGTTTTCAAGCCTTGGGGTTGTTGTATGATGAACCTAATGCTGTTGATAAAGCTGAGAGAACCCTGTTGGCATTAAACCAGGGTCAGGATTCTGCAGTTATACTGTCAAAAATTCTGAAAGTGGGCGGTCCTTACTACATGGAATGATAGCGCATTGGCAGCTCTCTTTCGGAAGGGTTTATCAGAGACCGTAAAAGATGTTATGGTGGGATTTCCTTTTCCCACTGGTCTGGATGATTCTATGTCATTAGCCAATCAAGTTGATCGGCGTTTACGTGAACGTAAAACTACATGGGAGGCGCTGCCACCTTTTGAACAAACGTCTGAACCTATGCAATGTGATGGGGTTTTGTCTTGGGCACAACGTCAGGAGTTTAGAAGGCGTAATAAGCTGTGTTTTTTCTGTGGAGACTTCTCGCATACTATTTCTGTCTGTCCTAAACGAGAGAAACTTTTTGCACACACATTTGCTGTGGGCAGTGTACAACCTAAGTTTCTTTTGGCAATTACTCTGATCTGCTCCTTATCCACGTTTTCCACGAAGGCTTTTGTGGATTCAGGAGCAGCATTGAATCTGATGGATTTGGACTTTGCTAAACGTTGTGGTTTTTCCATGACGCCTCTGCGGATGCCTATTCCTTTGAGGGGTATTGATGCTACTCCTTTGGCGGAGAATAAACCTCAGTTTTGGACCCAGGTGACAATGCGAGTTGCCCCAGACCACCAAGAAAATTGTAAATTTTTGGTGCTGCATAATTTGCATGATACTATTGTTCTGGGTTTTCCTTGGTTGCAAACTCATAATCCAGTTTTGGATTGGAAATCTGGGTCTGTGGTGAGTTGGGGTTGTCAGTGTGTTTTTAGGGACGCTCCTGAATTCTCCACCTCTCCTCAGTCTCATGATATTCCTGATTATCTAGCCGATTTTTCTGATGTATTTAGTGAGAGCAAGTCTGCGTCTTTGCCCCCTCACAGGAGTTATGACTGTGCAATTGAGTTGATGCCTGGGTGTAAATTTCCCAAGGGTCAGCTTTTCAACTTATCAGTACCCGAACATGATGCTGTGCGATCCTATATTAAGGAGTCGTTGGAGAAGGGTCATACTAGACCATCCTCGTCACCTTTAGGTGCTGGTTTTTTTGTGGCCAAGAAAGATGGTTCATTAAGACCGTGTATTGATTATCGTTCCCTTAACAAGATGACGGTTAAATATCAGTACCCGTTACCTCTGATGTCTGATTTATTCTCCAGAGTTAAGAGTGCTTGCTGGTTTACTAAGCTTGACCTCAGGGGGGCGTATAATCTTATTCGCATCAAGCATGGGGATGAATGGAAGACGGCGTTTAATACTCCGGAGGGACATTTTGAGTACCTGGTGATGCCTTTTGGGCTCACTAATGCCCCTTCTGTCTTCCAGTCCTTTATGAATGATATTTTCCGTGACTTTGTGGATAAGTTTTTGATCATCTATCTGGATGATATTTTGATCTTTTCTAGTGATTGGGATTCTCATGTGGAACACGTCCAGACTGTGTTCCAGATTTTGAGTTAGAATTCCCTGTTTGTTAAGGGATCGAAATGCCTCTTTGGTGTACAGAGGATTTCATTTTTTGGGATTTATCTTGTCTCCATCGACTATTGAAATGGACCCTGCCAATGTACCGGCCATTTATGATTGGGTTCAGCCTACTTCTTTGAAGGCCCTCCAGAAGTTTTTGGGTTTTGCTAATTTCTATCGTAAATTTATAGGTAATTTTTCTGGTATTGTCAAACCACTGACTGATCTGACCAAGAATGGATGTGCTGAATTGGTCTCCTGAGGCTGTCTCAGCATTTCAGGAGCTTAAGCAGAGATTTACTTCAGCTCCAGTTTTACGGCAACCTGATGACTCACATCCATTTCAGGTGGAGGTAGATGCTTCTGAGATTGGTGCAGGAGCTGTTTTGTCCCAAAAAGACCCTGTGACTTCTAAGATGAATCCCTGTGCCTTCTTTTCTCGAAAGTTCTCCCCATCTGAACGCAACTATGACGTGGGGAATCGGGAATTGTTGGCCATGAAATGGGCATTTGAGGAGTGGAGACATTGGTTCGAGGGAGCTAGACATCAAGTTGTGGTCCTCACCGATCACAAGAATTTGATTTATCTGGAGTCGGCCAAACGCTTGAATCCTAGACAGGCTAGATGGGCCTTGTTTTTCACGCGTTTTAATTTTGTGGTCTCTTTTCTTCCGGGCACTAAGAATGTTAAAGCAGATGCCCTTTCTAGGAGTTTCTTTGCCAATTCTCTTAATGTGACCGAGCCTACTACCATCCTAGGTGAGGGGGTAGTTCTTTCTGCCATTTCGCCCGATTTGAGACGCGCCCTGGAGGAATTTCAGGAGGATAAACCTGAGCGTTGCCCTATGGGAAAATTGTATGTTCCTGACCAGTGGAGAAAGAGAGTGATGTCTGAAATTCACTGCTCCGCATTGGCTGGTCATCCATGTATTTTTGGTACCAGAGATTTGGTGAGTCGGTCTTTTTGGTGGCCTGCCATATCTCGTGACGTCAGGAATTTTGTACAGTCCTGTGGGACTTGTCCTCGGTCTAAACCCTGTTCTCATTCTAGTGGGTTGCTGATGCCCCTGCCGGTGCCCAAGAGGCCATCGACCCATATCTCAATGGATTGTATTTCTGATCTTCCTGTCTCTCAGAGAATGACTGTTATCTGGGTGATTTGTGATAGATTTTCGAAGATGGTCCATCTTGTACCACTCCCAAAGTTGCCATCTTCCGCTGAGTTGGTGCCCTTGTTTTTACAACAGGTGGTTCGGTTACATGGGATTCCTGAGAACATTGTGTCCGACAGAGGAGTCCAGTTTGTTTGCAGATTCTGGAAAGCCTTTTGTTCCAATCTGGGAATTCAGTTATCCTTCTCCTCCGCGTTTCATCCCCAGTGTCTTTCCTTTCCTATCCTTTCTAGTTAGTTTGGGCCCCATCATTTGCTCAGCCTATTTTCCTGTCTGTGTTTGTGCTTTCATCTTGTTTCACCGTCAATACATGTGTGTGGGCTGTCTTTCCTTTGGGGTCTGCTCTTGGGCAGTTAGTTTTCCCCTTTTCATGCTTCAGGCTTATTTAGTCCTCTGGCTGTGACGAAGCGTCTAGTATCATCGTAGGTACGCTCCACGGCTGCTGCTAGTTGTGTGGTTAAATAAAGGAACCATGAGTAAGACCCTCTAGGTTGAAACGCGTTGGTTGGAGACCACCAGAGACCCCATCTGCCTGTATGTCCTTATCCATACTTTTTTCTGTTGTATTTTAAGAATTTACAATAAATGATGTATTTTTAACTGAAGTCCAGCGCTGGAGATTCCATCCTTTATTTTGCTTCAGTCAACACCGCTGATCAAGGTGACTCCGTGCGCAGGAGGATTATGGATCGCAACCGAGACTGGTGAGCTGACCTCCCTTCATTTTCCCTATCCTTCTATAATTATAGTTGTGTGGTTAGGATCAGGGATCTGAAATCTGCATAGTTACCAACCTCTCTGGTTTTCTGTGACTTAGCTTGTTTTGCTCTTTTCTCCTCGGTGACCCATTCATAACACCGACACCTGACAGGGATCATTGGTATGGAAGTCAGGGCAAAGCCATCCAGTGCTTTGGTTTTGATCCCAGGCCTCTCTTAAAGGGATCCCCGGTACAGAAGTCAGGGCAAATCCACTCTGCGCTTTGGTACTGACCCCAGGCCTCTATTAAAGGGATCTCTGGTATGAAAGTTAGGGCAAGTCCCTCAGCTCTCTGATTCTCACCCCAGGCTTCTATTAAAGGGATTATTGGTATGGAAGTCAGGGCAAATCCACTCCAAATCCACTCAGCGCTCTGGTTCTGATGCCAGGCTGATGGGATGATGTGGAATATTAGGGGTAGTAGTCCGGTGGCTCTGGCTGATGGGATGATGTGGGATATTAGCGGGAGTAGTCTGGTGGCTCTGGCTGATGGGATGATGTGGGATATTAGGGTCAGTAGTCTGGTGGCTCTGGCTGACGGGATGATGTGGGATATTAGGTGGAGTAGTCTGGTGGCTCTGGCTGACGGGACGATGTGGGATATTAGGGGTAGTTGTCCAGTACCTCTGGCTGACGGGATTGTGTGGCATATTATGGTGAATATGGCTATGCGGAGTGGGCGGGGCTATACACTCAGGTTTATATATATATAGATACATTCATTATAATTTGTTATAACTAACCGTAGTTAGTTACTATGCCCGGGCAGCGCCGGGCTCTTCAGCTAGTATATATATATAATTGGTTTGGCTTTCATCCGAAGGGTATGTGCACACGCTGCGGATCCCCTGCGGATTTGGCCCTGCGGATCCACAGCAGATTCTGCTGCGTTGTACAGTACCATTATAATCTATGCAAAACAAAAAACGCTGTGCACATGCTGCGGATTTTTCCACGACGATTTGCTGCGGATTCAAATCCGAAGCATGTCAATTGTTTGTGCGGAATCCACTGCGGTTTCACACCTTCTCCATTGTAGAGGTGTGAAACCGCAGGGCTAAACCGCAGGCTAATCCGCAGGTCTTTTGACCTGCAGATTTACCTGCGGATTTTGCAAAATCCACGCTGAAAAATCCGCAGTCCAATCCGCAGCGCGTGCACATAGCCGAAGTCATGTGGCAAGGCTGGTTAAAGAGTCGATAATGACTTTTAGGATTGCTATTTCCAATAGGTGACACTAGAGTTCTAGTTCTCTTCCTCTCTTTAGAGGTAATATGGATTACCAGAGGAGCTTTGAACGGTCTCCTCATACTAGTATGCCAGACATGTCCGTTTCCACAAGGAGAAACGATACTCCTTGAATCCAACACTGGATCCAACATTGGATTTGAAGCAACATCTTTATCAACGATTTAGATGAAGGAATTGAGGGTAAACTGATTAAATTTGCTGATGACACAAAGCTAGGAGGGATAGCTAATACTAGAGAAGCGAGAGAGAGGATTCAAAAAGATTTAAATAAACTGGAGAAGTGGGCAGCAACTAACAGAATGGTTTTTAACAGGGAGAAATGCAAAGTACTACATCTGGGCAATAAAAATGAAAAAAGCAGATATAGAATGGGAGGAATAGGGCTAAGTGACAGCACATGTGAAAAAGACTTGGGTATACTAATAGATCACAGACTGAATATGAGTCAACAGTGTGATGCAGCAGCAAAAAAGGCAAATGCAATTCTAGGATGTATTAACAGAAGCATACAGTCTAGATCACGTGAAGTCATTATTTCCCTCTACTCCTCTTTGGTCAGACCTCATCTGGAATATTGTGTCCAGTTTTGGGCACCACATTTTATAAAAGACATCAACAAACTGGAGCAAGTTCAGAAAAGAGCGACCAGAATGGTGACCGGTCTGCAAACCCTGTCTTATGAGGAAAGGTTGCAGGATTTGGGAATGTTTAGTTTGCAAAAGAGAAGACTGAGAGGAGACTTAATAGCTGTCTACAAATATCTAAAGGGCTGTCACATTGTAGAAGGATCAACTTTATTCTCATTTGCACAAGGAAAGACTAGAAGCAATGGGATGAAACTGAATGGGAGGAGACACAGATTAGATATTAGAAAAAACTTTTTGACAGTTAGAGTGATCAATGAGTGGAACAGGCTGCCACGAGAAGTGGTGAGTTCTCCTTCAATGGAAGTCTTCAAACAGAGGCTGGACAGACATCTGACTGGGATGATTTAGCGAATCCTGCTTTGAGCAGGGGGTTGGACCAGATGGCCCAGGAGGTCCCTTCCAACTCTACGATTCTATGATTCTATGATTCTATGATTCAACGGGCTTCTGTGGTGCAGCTCAAATTGCTTTCTTTAGCTAAGCATAGAATCAGTGAGTCTGAAACTGTATGTTGTGACAAAGTAGTAGACTTGTGAGAACTCTAGCAATGTGACAGATTATTTTACTCTATCAAGATCTAGTGATTTTTATATATATATACAGTATTTTTCATTGCACAGCCATATGAGGGCTTGTTTTATATATGACGAGTTGTAATTTTGAAAAACACCGTATTTTCCGAATTATAAGACCCGCTTTTTTCTCCCCAAATTTGGAGGGGAAAATGGTGGTGCGTCTTATAATGCAGATATACCTTACAAGCTGTGGTGGAGCAGGATCTCAGGGTTGCTGCTGGAGGAGACAAGAGTGGTACGTTGCTGCAGGCTCGAATGAGAGGATGTTCCAATATGCGTCGCTGTGGGTGAAAATGGCTGCGGTGCTCTGTAGTGCGGGGGGCTCTGCCGGCATTTTGTGAAAGCCTTGAGCTCCCCACACATCCATTACTGCGATACAGTGGCCTCGGAGAAAATGGCAGCTGGGGACGACGCATGCTCAGATTGAGATCTCGGCACCCGAGATCTCGTTGCCGAGATCTCAATATGTGCATGCGCCGCCCCTGGCGGCCATTTTCCCAGAGGCCACCGCATCACCGTAATGGATGTGCAGGGGGCTCCGGGATTTCACAAAATGCCGTCAAAGCCCCCCACACCACAGCCATTTTTACCCCCAGCAGTGGATATCGCAACACCCCCTCATCCCAGCCTGCAGCAGCGCACCACTCTTGCCTCATCCAGCAGCAACCCTGGGATTCCGCTTCACCACAGCCACCACCAGGGCTGGCGTTAGGGGCAGGCAGAAAAGGCAGCTGCCTGGGGCCCCCGCTCCCCCTGGGGCCCCCAGCTAGCAGCACATCATGCAGCCACTATGGGGCCACCGTGAGGCGGGGGGCCCGCCTACCCCTAACGCCGACTCCCCCAGCCGCATTGAACTATACTAGCGTCTGCCGGTACAGTTCAAAGCATAGATGGAGGAGAGAGTGTCAGCTGACGCTTCCTCTCCCATCATTCCCCTCTCTGCCTCTGACACGGCGGGTGCGCGATGACGTGTGCCAAGCAGTGCAACCGCTGAGACAGGAGTCGGGAGCAGCGCGGACATGAGGAGAGGTGAGGAGTGTGTTGTGTTTTTTTGAAATATAACAATGAGTAGTGGACTGTGGGGCCATTCTGGCGGGGAGAGATGTGGGCTGTGCTATATACCATGTGGGCTGTGCTATATACCATGTGGGCTGTGCTATGTACCATGTGGGCTGTGCTATATACCATGTGGGCTATGGGGCTATGTTATATACAATGAGGCTGTGTTATATACTATGTGGGCAGTGTTATATACTATTGGGGGTATATTATATTCTGTGGTGGAGGCTGTGTTATATACTATGGAGGGTATATTATATTCTATGGGGGAGGCTGTGTTATATACTATGGGGGGGCTACATTATATTCTATAAGGGGCTACATTATATTCTATGGGGAGGTGGGCTGTATTATATTCTATGGGGGCTACATTATATTCTATGGGGGGCTCTATTAGATTTTATGAGGGAGGATTGCATCATACTCTTTGATGGGGCTACATTATATTCTATGGGGAGGTGAGCTGTATTTTATTCGGGGCTACATTATATTCTATGGGGGGACTGTATTATATTTATTATATTCTATGAAGGGTGATTGCATCATACTCTATGAAGGGCTACATTATACTGTATGAGGGGGGCTGCATTATATTCCATGGGGAGTTACATTATACTCTGTGGGGTGGTTGCATTATACTCTGCGGGATGGTTGCATTATACTTTGCATTATACTATATGTTGGCTGCATTATACTGTATCGAGGACTATGGGGAATACATTATACTATATGAAGAACTATGGGGTGCATTATACTATGGGAAGTGAATTGTACTGCATGGATAACTATGGTGGTGCATTATACTATACGGAGCACTATGAGGAGTGTATTATACTACGTGGAGGACTGAGCAGTGTATTTTAATATATGGAGGACTATAGGGAGTGTATTATACTATATGGAGGATTATGGGGCATATTATATTATATGGAGGATTATGGGGTGTGAATTTTACAATATGGAGGACTGAGGTGCACTTTATAAAATTTGGAGGACTATGGGGTGTAGACTGATCTAATAGTGATTGTTCTGTCCCCATCATTCTTTCTCAGACGGTGTAAAGAGGCCGGGAAACAAGCGTTGAACGATTTCAATATTGTCGATCACACTCATTTAGCGGCCTGAACTCAGCGCATGTAACTGCAACCGAAATGCTTCTGTGTGATGTGCAATATGTTAGCATTTGGAGCCCCATTTTAAACTTTGCCTAGGGTCCTACTTTGCCTAAAACCAGCGCTGGCCACCACCCCCCAGTAAGCAATAAGACACATAGATTATAAGAGGTACCACCATTTTATTAAAAAAGTTTTTTTCCTACTTTTCTCCTCAAAATTTGGGGTGTGTCTTAGAATCTGGTGCATCTTATAATCTGCAAAATATGGTATCATTCCTAGTTTGCAGTACATTATTTGGTAAAGGAAAAAAAATGGAAAATAAAATTTCAAGTGAGGAGAAAATGTGTTTTTTTTGTGCAATAAATATGACTGGGCAAAAATAATTCTCCAAGTTGGTACAATTATGGCCATACTAAACTTAAGGGTTTTTTGTAAAGATATAGCTTCTTGGCTAAAAAGAAAACATAGCTTTGTAGAAACCTGATTTAAACAAGCCATTATTTTCATAATGATTCTCTTTAAAGAGAACCTATCATTTACCGTAAACTATTTTAATTTCTTACCTGGTGTATACATCACTGTTCTCCAGCATCTGGCGTTTTTCATTTGTTAATGCATCTCTCCACTCCTGAGCCTCCTCTGCTCCCTAAAATCGGACTTGTTAGTGCAACCTGGGACGATCCTCATAAGAGGAGTTTTGAACCACACCCACTTGCACAATATGACTATTTAGTTATAGACACAGAAGACAGGACCACATCTCATGGATGGAGAACATGAACAAAAGAAAAAATTCTGCATTTGCACTAGAAAAGCTATTTTCGGGAGTCTTTAACTAGTCCTTCTCACCTTCTATTCCAGAATGCTGCTTGCTGCCCTCCAATACAACATGGTCTGGGGGGCAACTGCTGGATGTTGCGATGACATCTTGTCAGTCCTACACACTGACGTTACCTAATGTAATAGGAAGCTACATCATTGCTTCAAATAGAAATGCGTGAAAGACCCTAGAAACATTGTACAGGCCTAAGATTTCAGCCAGTAATATATATGCACACATATACACGCCTATACACACTTATACACTCATATACACACCTCTAAACATATATACACACCTATACACTCATATACACACCTATATACTCCTATACACACCTATACATATCTATAAACACATATACACTCCTATACATATCTCCGAGTGGTCAGTGAAACCCCTCTCCCCCTTTTTATGACCTTGCTTAACTATGAACATGTGGTCTGGCCAAACATGCCCACATCCCCTCACAGCTGTGAGCCCTTAGGTGCACATATATTCAAAGACATGAGTCTGACCAGACGTGGTCTGCCATCTTTCAAATTCCATCTTTCAAACTACAGATTTCTAATTACACTACTCTAATTACATTACAATTGGCTGGAATTGAGATCGGATGCCATGTCGCGTTTGGAAAGCCCCTGATGTACCTAAACAGTGGAAACCCCAAATTATAACTCCAACCCTAACCCTAATCCCAGCCCTAACCGTAACCCTAACCACAAACCTAACCCTAACACACCCCTAACCCTAATCCCTAACCCTAATTTCAACCCTAACCCCAACTCTAGCTCCAACCCTAACCCTAACTTTAGCCCTATCCCTAACTTTAGCCCCAACCCTAACTCAAATGGGAAAATGGAAATAAATACTTTTTTTATTTTATTATTTTTCCCTAATTAAGGGGGTAATAAAAGGGGGTTTGATTTGCTATTTATAGCTGGTTTTTATGTTTGGCATCTGTCACATGCTAAAAGATGCTTTTATTGGAAAAAATAGTTTTTGCATTACCATATTTTGAGAGCTGTAATTTTTTCTTATTTTGGCCCACAGAGTCATGTGAGGTCTTGTTTTTTGCAGGACAAGCTGATGTTTTTATTGGTACAATTTTCGGGCACGTGACATTTTTTGATCGCTTTCTATTCCCATTTTAGGGAGACAGAATGAACAAAAACCAGCAACTCATGAATTTCTTGTTGGGGGGGCATTTATACCGTTCCACGTGTGGTAAAATTGATAAAGCGTTTTTACTCTTCAGGTCAGTGCGATTACAGCTATACCTCATTTATATTTTTTTATGTTTTGGCGCTTTTATACAATAAAAACTATTTTATATAAAAAAATAATTATTTTTGCATCGCTTTATTCTGAGAGCTATAAGTTTTTTATTTTTCCAGTGATGGAGCTGTGTGGTGGCTTGTTTTTTTGCGTGACAAGATGACGTTTTTAGTGGTACCGTGATTATTTATATCCGTCTTTTTGATCACGTGTTATTCCACTTTTTGTTTGGCGGTATGATGATAAAGCATTGTTTTTTGTCTTTTTTTATGGGGTTCACTAAAGGGGTTAACTAGTGGGACAGTTCTGTAGGGCAGGTCATTATGGATGCAGGGATACCAAATATGTGTACTTTTATTGTTTAGATTTTTTTATTCAAATATTTATTTATAGAATAAATATTGATTTTTTAATTATTACTTTTTATTATTTTTTTAAATATTTTTACAATTATTTAAAAAAATCTTTTTATATTTAATTCTTACTTTTACACCCTGTACCACTATGGGGCACACATTTTCTACAGCTGCTCGCTTCTATAGCATGCAGATCTGCATGCTATAGAAGCTGTAATCGCCGCAGGGATTTTACACTAACCTGAGAGACTTCACTGCGTATGTCAGGAAGTCTCTCAGGTCTGGAACCCCAGATGTCATCATGACGACATTGGGTCTCCATGACAGCGATCGGGACCCTGCGTCATGCTGCAGGGTCTCTGGTCCAAAGGCAGAGGGGTTGTCAGAGCTGAAAGCCCTTCTGCCTGCTTCCGGAATGCTGCGATCATGTTTGATCGCAGTGTTACGGGGGTTGAAGAGCCGGGAGTGGTCCGTGACCGCTCCTGGCACTTAGTGCTGGGTGTAAGCTTTGAGAATCAGCTGACACCCGGCTGCGTTCACCTGTGGCTGATCGGTATGACGTACTATCCTGTCCATGGTCATACGCGCCCGGGTCACCTGGACGGAATAGTACGTCAGATGTCAGAAAGGGGTTAAAAATGAAAGCTGAGCTGTGATTGGTTGCTATGAGCAACAGTTTTCCCACTCCATAACACCTCAGCACACACTGACCGGGTGGGAGAAATCTAGCATCCCCGGGAACATAAGCTCCCAGCCATTTTCTGCCTCCCAGAAAGGAGCAAAGAGCACATGACAGAAATGAATCACCCCCTCCTCTATTATTGCCGTGCTCTATTGGTACAAGCGTAGAAAATCGCATTATTAGCGGCCACACATAGAGCCGCACTGCCAGGTTACATAACAGCACATCTCCAGGAACTCCCTACTCAGTGCCAGTAGTCTATACATTATACAGGTGATACTGCAAATACTGTATATGTAAGAAGATGAGCCAGAACAGAGTCGGCGATTCTATATGCTTTTTAGGGCCGGAACTAACGGAACTGTCACCACTGTTGCCGGGGGGCGATTGGTCTGGGTGGAACGGACCTGAGCACCTAACCGAAGGGGGCGTGGGGGAGATAAAAGGACTGAGCACGGGAAAACAAGGGATTTGGCAGGAAGGTGACAAGGGAGAAGGGTGTAGGTTGACTCCCTCCCCACTACTCCGATGACGAACCTCACATACGCCAATACCTTGCAGACCGACTCAGTCTCTCAGGACGTACTTACTTCACTGACCCCAGGTGTTCCAGCATCGGTCCGATATACATCATGCATTGGAAAAGGCAATCTTAATCCTTCCGATCTTAGCTGGCCCATGAGAGGTTTGTACATCCCGCGGCCTGTCAACCTGTGTGCTCCCCGTGTACTGCGACACTCCAGAGGAACAAACAAAAGGGACTGTTTCCAAGGCAAGCAAGCTCGGATACCTTGGCACGGTCAGGAGACAGTGCATTTCGTTCCTGCGCAGCAGAGCCAGAGACTTTGTCCATGGATTGCGACGCCTGCGGGAGCTATTCCAACCTCTCCCCAACAAGAACTTCAACCGATAAGTTGCCTCTCTCATACACCCCTTTTTCCTCCGAATATTGCGTTTTTGTGCAAATTCTGTTGTGCTCCGTGTTCCTCTGCATTACGTGGTTGTTTTCATCTCCCTGCGCAGAGTATTCCTTGTACGCAATTAACCTGTTTAAAGTAAACACTGTTAACCCCTTCTCTGCCTCCTGCTCTTCACTGCATTCAACAAACCTCAATTCCAGTTCCATTACATATATACATACATATATACACAGCAGTATCACCTATATATAATGAGTATACATCTGTAGCAGTATTGTCTATATAATGTACTGTATATAGACTGCTGGCTGCTACTGCTGTATATGATCACAGTATCACCTATATAATGTACTAGCTGAAGAGCCCAGCGTTGCCTGGGCATAGTAAACTGTGGTTAGTTATAACAAATAATAATGATTATATTGCACATAAAAACCGTGCATCTAATCCTATCCTGTGTGATACTGACTGCTGAGCCATGTATCTAATCCTATTCTATGTGATACTGTCTGCTGAGCCGTGTATCTAATACTATTCTGTGTGATACTGACTGCTGAGCTGCGTATCTAATCCTATCCTGTGTGATACTGTCTTCTGAGCCGTGTATCTATTCCTGTCCTGTGTGATACTGACTGCTGAGCTGTGTATCTAATCCTATCCTGTGTGATACAGTCTGCTCAGCTGTGTATCTAACCCTAT
Organism: Dendrobates tinctorius; assembly: GCF_039654945.1. Taxonomy (NCBI): domain Eukaryota; kingdom Metazoa; phylum Chordata; class Amphibia; order Anura; family Dendrobatidae; genus Dendrobates; species Dendrobates tinctorius. The sequence goes on from NW_027361771.1 coordinate 32,680,235, forward strand.
AATGTGTGATACTGACTGCTGAGCTGTGTCTACTCCTCTCCTTTGTGATACTGTCTGCTGAGCTATGTATCTAATCCTATCCTGTGTGATACTGACTGCTGAGCTGCGTATTTAATCCTATCCTGTGTGATACTGCCTGCTGAGCCGTGTATCTATTCCTATCCTGTGTGATACTGCCTGCTGAGCTGTGTATCTAATCCTATCATGTGTGATACTGCCTGCTGAGCCGTGTATATATTCCTATCCTGTGTGATACTGACTGCTGAGCTGTGTATCTAATCCTATCCTATGTGATACCGACTGCTGAGCTGTGTATCTAATCCTATCCTGTGTGATACAGTCTGCTGAGCTGTGTATCTAATCCTATCCTGTGTGATACAGTCTGCTCAGCTGTGTATCTAATCCTATCTTGTGTGATACAGTCTGCTGAACCGTGTATCTAATCCTACCCTGTGTGATGCTGGGCTCCCCCTGCAGTCTGTGTCAGAGGGTGGTCTCTGTTGGCACTGTAATAAATTGTGTTATTTCCAGCTTTCCAGAAGGACGATAACACCATAGAAATGATAAGAATAATAGGCCTCAGTTACCACAACTGTCTACAAAGAAAACTTCCTGATGGCAACAATCACAGCTCATTTTTCATCTTTTAAACAGCTCTGGGACAGCGTGGCAAGTTTTGAGTGGCGACTTTTGTGTTTCGACTTTTATGTGTCGAGGTTGGTGTATGTGTGGTGAAATGTGTGCTGAGGGTGGTATATGTGTTGAAGCACGTGGTAGTGTGTGGCGCATTTTGTGTGTGTGTTCATATCCCCGTGTTTGGCGAGTATCCCATGTCAGGGCCCCACCTTAGCAACTGTACGGTATATACTCTTTGGCGCCATCGCTCTCATTCTTTAAGTCCCCCTTGTTCATATCTGGCAGCTGTCAATTTGCCTCCAACACTTTTCCTTTCACTTTTTCCCCATTATGTAGATAGGGGCAAAATTGTTTGGTGAATTGGAGCGCACGGGGTTAAAATTTCACCTCACAACATAGCCTATGACGCTCTCGGGGTCCAAACGTGTGACTGTGCCAAATTTTGCGGCTGTAGCTGTGACGGTACGGATGCCAATCCCGGACAAACATACACACATATACAGTACACTCACATTGAGCTTTATATATTAGATATTCAGCAGTCTATATACTGTACATTATACAGGCGATACTGCTACTGATGTGTATATACGTTATATATAGGTGACACTGCAGGATGTGTATATATATATATATATATATTATACACACATATATCTACACAGCAGTATCACCTATATATAATGTACACATCAGTAGCAGTGATACAGAAGTCTATATACATTATATAGGTGCAACCTCTGTATATACATTAAAAAAGTTTTCATCTTGGGACCCAAGTCCCTGAGATGGGGGGAGGATGAAGAGATGAGGCGGGTTCTGTCCAGCGTCAGCGGTGAAGAGGAGAGGATCCTGCTGGAAATGGTGTGTTCTCTGGTCCAGGCAGGCCAGTGTCAGACACAGATGGGGGCGCCCTCTGCGCACCGCTGCCTTTTGAAATCTTTAACTTGGCCCTGCGTGGTCTCCTGCTTGCCTGCGCTGACAAGGGCAGCAGCCGCGCGCATGTACGAACGAGGGCCGGCGGCCATGCTTGCGCACTGATACAGATCTCCACCACAAAGTGGGTGGCCGGCCCTTAAATCTTCTGTGTGAAGGACCTATGTGCGTGCTGTCTAGCTGCACGCACTGACATAAGGGCGGTGGTGGCAAGCGTTTGTGCTCAACCACCGCTGCGGCCGCAGCCCTTGTTGGCGCGTGCAACTAAACAGCGGGCGCACATAGGTCCTTCACACAGAAGATTTAAAGGGCCGGAGGGCCGCTTTTGGTGGGGACATGCCGGCCCATCGGGCATCTGGCCGCCTCGGCAGATGCTCATTCCGGGCCTAATCACATTTGACCGCTATTATTTTGAAAAATAAAGTAACTAATATCAGTCTAAATCAGGGGAGCACAACCTGCAGCCCAAATAACTTTACTAAAGTCGGAACGAAAAGGAGCTATTTTAAAAAATTAAGTTCAAACTTTGAAAGTTTGGAAACTATTTATTCTATAACTGGTACACATAACTGTGTTTAGAGTGGTGAACATACAGCTTGCGTAGATCTTGTGCTCAGGCTTTATAGCTGCTTTTTGATGGGCCTGTGAGCAGTCCTCCACAATATCCAGGAAGTTCGGTCTCTTAGCTTAGCTGGTCAGGTAATGGAGGGGCAGCAGGTGAATCATCTGGTTGCATTGGAGCAGTGTGGTAGTGTGCTCTCCAAGCAGGACAAACAAATGAGATGTTCTGAAAGAACTGCTGGTGTTCCAAAAGGAATGGATCCTCCTTCTCCTTTCTGTGTTGTACAGGTATCTCACTTGTCACATGCTCATCAGTAGCATCTTGAGTACTGATCTTTAGTGGTGATGTCATTTTCCCTGATTCTACTTCTTCCCAATTAATTGAAGTGAAAAAGTCATGCTCGCGTATGTTAACTTCTATTCCTAACCTCGGAGACTTGTCTTTACAAAACAGACCCAGTACCAAGTCTACAATTGTAGGGTTAAAGTATTCAAATATTTCTTGGTCATCGATCATGTCAATGATTGTTGTGAACATCCCTAGAGGTCCTGGGATGGCGACCAAACCATTGATAATTATGCCTAAACTAGACCAGTCTTCTTCAGCAAGATATGGTTCGCCAATTATTTTTTCCAGTGCAGTGTTCCCATCAAAGTCTCCTTCTTTTGTCATTATGGATGACAATCCAAAATCTGTGATTTTAATGTGGCCTTGGCTGGATAACAGGATGTTTTCGTATTTCAGATCTCCATGAATGATGCCGTTGGAGTGGAGGAATTGTATTCCACACACTATCTCCGCCACTAGAAATTGTACGATGCAGAGGCTTAGCGGTGCTCTCTCTTCAACCAGGTCAAGGAGGGTCCCGCCAGTGACTAGCTCCATGACATAGTAGAGGTAGGTATTAGTATGAAAAGCTCCATAGCCGTGAACTAAAAAGATGCTCTTGTGAGTCATCTGCAGGATTTTGCTTTCTGCTATTACTTCTTCTTTCCATTGCATAGCTTCTTTTTTAACAATTGCTTTTACGGCAACACGCTCTTTTTGAATGGACTCTGTTGCCAGCATCACCACCCCACTGCAACCTGATCCAAGAACATGATGAAAAGTGAATTTGTCCACTGTTAATGGCACCGTGGCTATTTCTCCTTCTTCTGAGGTCTTTGTATGAGAATGTTCAGTATCTAGTTTTGCTTTTTTCATTGACACTAGATATTGTTCATCAGATGTAATGCTGGATCTGCTCTCTGTGTAGGGTCTTTTTATGCCACCTTGGTGCGTCACTGTTGCTTTTTCTTCATTACACACAACAGGTTTTTCAATTGATTTTTCCTCTGTTGCATTTTTCATTGTTGGGTTTTCAACAGTTGCACTATGGTCTTCTACTTCCCATTCGCAAGATCCACTCTGATTTTCGGGGGTGTCTCTTAAATTCTGGTTTCCCAACAGTTGCCTTCCTCTTTTTATTGTGGAGGCTTCCATCTTCCTTATGGATCCTACTAACCTTCTCCACTGGTTCTGCAGTCCTTGAAGAAGGGAGTGTCTTTTCGGTAGATGAATAGTAGTTTCAGGTTTGCTCACCTGATGGCTACATCCTTCCTCTGGATCCTCTATGTCAGGACCTGTTGGTGTTTCCTTCTCTCCGCTATTACTCTCTCCTTTTGAAGATGTTGTTTGTTTTTTTCTTCTTCTACAACACCACATGTTGAGTCATAGACATCAACAAGGCGCTAGTAGAAAAGAGACAAAAAAACGCAAGTAGCAAGCACTAGTAGCAAGCTAGCCGCAGCGCGATCTTTCCTCACAAAGCTGCTGAGGAAAAACACTAATGGTTCTAATGGTCACTGTGCTGCTACTGGAATCATCATCATCATTGTGATGTCATCATCATTGTGATGTCATCCGTGCAGCCACAGGCAGGTCACATTTCTCATTCGCCAAGTTTCAACCCGTTTGATCCTGTTTAATCTGGCATTTTGTATGCTGACAAACACAAATTATTAACACTAAAATAAAATGGCCACAATCTGTTATGTGATATTAATGTAAGGGTGAAACGTATCGGACTTGCTGCCAATAGAATATGAAGAGTGATTTCTTGAAGCATTGAATCTACTCTTCTTTTATTGAGAATATTTTAAATGGTGCTCATACACAAAGCAGTTTTTGTCTCCTCACCAAATTCTTCATCATCTGCCTAAAGATATTAATGGAACACTTCGGTCAAAACCAATATTACGCGTGACATGGTGGTGGTATTTGTCCCCTAGTTTTTGCATCCTGATATTTCCTCTTGCTACATATATATCACGTTAACATCTTGTGGCTGCTGTCTCTATGTCTCCATTTCTTTCAGGCTAGTGTTTTAGTCTACATTATATTTAATGTGTCTCTTTAAAAGAGAACCTTTTAATATTTGCAGGGACCTTTCCAGTCAACATGTGCTCAGATCTACCAGGAGAATAACATAGAGCAGTCAGAGGCGTAGCTCTTGTTTTGGTTTGGGGTGGGGGGGCGAAACTTCTGAGTGGGTCTCCAAATGTCACCATGTCACCAAACAGCACAGTGAGTGTCTGCAGACCTCTATACAGGCCCTCTCACTGATTCCAAGATTGTAGACACCTGTGATGCTAATAAGTGGACACACCTTGATTTAACATGTCCCTTTTGTCACATTATTTTCAGGGGTACCATCATTTCTGTCCAGGCCTATTTCATTAGTTTAATTTTTTTTTTAAATTCTGTGGAAGCATGATCGAAAAGCATTGTCTGACATTGCATTTGTTCCTTTTTGTAGATTTTTTTTAATTTATTCTTACTTTTGTCAGATTCAAGTTATCTCTGTGACCATTGTGGGTTTGTCTGTCATTAAACGAGGGGTACCAACAATTTTGACCACGTGTGTAAGAGATAACAGTACAGTTATAGATGGTGACTTACAGAGGACATTCTTTCTGATGGAATCATTTACTTTTTACGCTTTTCCATCTGGCCCAGACCGACATGACAACTTCTCCAGCCAGGACTCAACTGCAGAGATTCCAACAAAGACATTTCACGTCTCATATTTTCAGCATCGTCACCATCTATTCGTAACTTGCACAAACCCCTCATCCTACTGATACCCCAATACTAAGCCGCTGCTGCCGTATATGACCCTATTACTGCACCTTCTGTGTGGTTATGTGTAACCTCTGAATTCTAAAGCATCCCTCTAGAATATAGTAATGCCGGATGCAAGTACCCTAGAAAACAGTGCCCATATTTTGTCCCCTAGAAAGTTATAATGCTCTCTGTGTGCCCCTGACAGTCACAGTTACCTGAGTTACCATATAAAAATAAGTGCCAGTTTACATTTAATAATGTCCCTAGTTTCCTCCTGTACACAGTATGATGCTCTCTTATACACAGTCTAATACCCCCTCACTGTATGTATACTGACCCCTTAGTATGCCCAAACTGTTTGATGGCTCCAACACTGTATGCTGGCCCCTTCACTGTAATCCCCACACTGTATGATGGCCCCCAAGATAGCCTCCATATAGTATAATGCACCCCACATAGGACTCCATATAGTATAATATACTGTCTCCATATTATAATGCAGCCCCCCCATAGGCAGACTCTATATTGTATAATTCAGCCCCCCATAGAGGAGACTAATATAGTAGTAGTGACATCATCATGACCCCTGTCAGTGTCTGCGTCAGGGATGTCAGAAGCCGTGAGGGGTATGACGGGAGAGTAAGTGTAACGCTCCCAGTCTCATCAGTGCGGTCAGCTGTATCGGCATCCAGCTGATACAATTGAACTTGTGATGACTGTTGTGTGGGGCCCACTGCTGGCACCGTCTAATCCTTCCTGCTCAAGGGCTCCATAGCGGCCAAGTGGCAAAACAGGGAGATCGTGTCACCCTGCCGCAGAATGTAACTGTGTAGCTCCAGGTGGGCCCCCTCAGAGCGAAGGGCCTGAGGTGACCACCCCCTCTACCTATCCCAGTAGCTATGCTACTGAGAGCAGTTATAGATGAGGAGACTAATATATTGTGAAAATATAATATTGTCCTGCAGGCTCTGTGTTATTTATCTCTGCAAGTTTGAAAAAAGCTGGTCTGGTTTATCAAAAATCTGTATTAAAAAAAATATATTATTATTAACAATTGTGGCTATTTTATATGAACCCCTTCATGACTCCCAATTAGCGTTTTTTCTCCCCTCCTTCCCAGAGCCATAACTTGTTTATTTTTCTGCCCACTTAACCGAATGAGGGCTTGTTTTCTATGGGACGAGTTGTACTTTTGAATGACACCATTCATTCTAGCAGATAATGTACTTTAAAGCGGGAAAAGAAATGCCACGTGCCTTGAAATTGCAAAAAATGTCCAATTGCACAAATTTGGTTTTATTTTCCATGTTTGGTATATGGTAAAATTGACCTCTTGATATGATTACAATACATTGGGGCTGTGTAAGGATTTTTTTTTAGTCCCTGAACTGACGACGCATGTGGAATGCCGACATCACAGATTGACAACGGCCTGGACATTATAACAGCGTGACCGTTAGAGGTAGATGATCATAAGCCAGGAAAGATGAGGGCTCAGTTTACCAGCATGCATCAAAATCAAGGACACAACATATGACATAAATGTACATCATGTGTTGTGAAGGGGTTAAAAGAGTTGTATGCTTTCAGACTTCTCTGCATTATTCTCCTTCCAATCCCTTGTTCACCTTTGGGATGTGTCCTTCTTGGTCTTCTAGTGAGCTATGAAGTGACCCAACTCCTCCCGTGGTGATCTATGATTACGTCAGCCAGCAATGTGGGTCTCTGTCTCTCTCAAGTGTACAATGTACAGTCCTTCTGTTGACAGGACATAATCAGATTTAGGCACTAAAAGAGGCATTCAGCCCTATGTCTACATCGCATACATAGACCAACAACAGCTGCTTCTTTTGAGCATATAGTGTGATGGACAAGAAAGGAGACAAAAGGATGTCTTCAATCAGTCCCTCTCCATCTCCACCTTTTATCTAATAGTATATCTTTAGTACCTGTCAGTCAAACACTGAAAAATTCAGTAATGCCCTGTACTACCTATAGTTAGTACAGTGCATTATTGACCCATGTCGCCATGAAATGGACAAAAAAATACATGTTTTTCTAATTGTTCCAAAAATGTAAAACTAAAAAAGCCCAAATCTCATCTTTTAACAATAAATAATGATTTACTTGAGAACCCTCCTAACAAAAATATTAAAAACAATGTCATAATTGCTGTTTTTGTTAACCTCTTTACTTTCCAAGCCCATTTTCACCCTCAAGACCAGGCCAAATTTATAATTCTGACCAGTGCCACATCATGAGGTAATAAATCTGGAACGCTTCAACGTATCCCACTGATTCTGAGAATGTTTTTTGTAACATATTGTACTTCATAATAGTGGTAAAAGTTATTCGATATGACTGGTGTTTGTGTCAAAAAATGGGAAATTTTGCAAAAATTTGGAAACCTTCACAATTTTTAATAATAATAATAATAATAATAATAATCTTTATATAGCGCCAACATATTCTGCAGCGCGTTACAGTTTAACAGTTTCAAACACAAGTCATAAGTAACAACGTTAACAATGCAATAATTAAAGCAAAATAAACCAACTCTGCTCATGAGAGCTTACAATCTACAATGAGGTGGGGAGATACAAAGTACAGGTGTGTGTTTACAATGATGTATATACAATGATGGTCCAGCCATCTTGAGGGAGTGGTGGATAGATGGAGATAGTGAATGGGCTACACACACTTACACTTAAAATGACTGATTAGTGACCGTGATAGAAAGCTCTGAACAAATGTGTTTTGAGGGAGCGCCTAAAACTATGCAAATTGTGGGTGTTCCTAATTTCTTGGGGTAGAGCATTCCAGAGGATTGGCGCATATTCCTCACCAATCGTTACACCGATGCCTCTACCTTGTGCCAGTCATTACACTGGCTACCCATCTACTCCAGAATTCAGTATAAGCTTATTACCCTCACCCACAAAGCCCTCCATGGCTCAGCACCACCCTACATCCCCTCCCTTGTTTCGGTATACCACCCAACCCGCGCCCTCCGTTCTGCTGATGACCTGAGGTTAGCATCCTCAATAATCAGAACCTCCCACTCCCGTCTCCAAGACTTTACACATGCTGCGCCAATTCTTTGGAATGCACTTCCCAGATCAATACGAGTAGTCCCCAATCCCCACAATTTTAAGCGTGCCCTGAAAACGTATTTATTCAGACTGGCCTACCGCCTCAACACATTAACCTAATCTATCCCTGTGTGGCACAGCCAAAAGTTTTACCATAACCAGGTTCCCCGCATCATGTTCCCACATGCTTTATGCATCCATTCATCCATCCATGCATCCAGCCCTCTGTGTCTGTACTGTTACACACTTAACATTATGGCTGGTCCATACAATCAGGGCAATTGTTATCACCCACCTTTCGTGTCTACCTTTTTCCTCATAGACTGTAAGCTTGCGAGCAGGTCCCTCATTCCTCTTGGTATCTGTTATGATCTATGTGATTATTGTTATGCTGTAATGTCTATTGTCTGTACAAGTCCCCTCTGAAATGTAAAGTGCTGCGGAATATGTCAGCGCTATAGAAATAAAATTTATTATTATTAAGTCTTGGAGTCGGGAGTGGGAGGTACTGATTAGTGCAGAGGTTAGTCGAAAGTCGTTTGCAGAGGGCATTGGTCGGTTAGGCCGATAGACAGAAATGAGGGAGGAGATGTAGGGGGGTGCTGCACTGTGGAGAGCTTTCTGGGTGAGAACAAGTACTTTGAATTGGATCCTATAATAAATGGGCAGCCATTGTAACGACTGGCGAAGAGCGGATGCGTCTGAATACCGATTAGATAGATAGATGACCCCGGCTGCTGCATTAAGGATAGACTGGAGAGGGGAAAGTCGAGTGAGGGGGGAGGCCAATTAATAGAGCGTTGCAGTAGTCCAGACGGGATTGGATCAAGGCGACAGTGAGGATTTTTGCTGTTTCCATGGTGAGAAAAGGGCGGATTCTAGAGATGTTCTTTAGGTGTAAGCGGCAAGAGCGGGCAAAAATTTTACATGGGATGTGAAGGAGAGATTGGTGTCAAACGTAACACCCAGCCAGTGCGCTTGCTGCCGGGGTGTTATTATGGTGCCACCCACGGAGAGGGAAATGTCAGATTTAGGGAGGTTAGTAGACAGGGGGGCAGAAGAAGTTCAGTTTTGGAGAGGTAGAGGTTTTAAACTTTTAAATCAGCGCAATTTGTGAAACATTTTTTTGGTGCGATTTTTTCCAACAAAATTTACAAAACCATTTTTTTTTAAGGGAACACATCCCATGTAAAGTGACTTTGAGGGTTACATATGACAGAAAATACCCTACATTGACACCATTTTAAAAACTCCACCCCTCAAGTTGCTCCAAACCACAAGAAGTTTATTAGCCCTACAAGTGCTTCACAGGAACTGAAGCAATGTGGAAGGCAAATAAATGAACATTTTTCCAAATATTTTAGTTTAGACCCAATTTTTCGTTTTCACAAGGGTAACGGGAAAATGAACCCCAAAACTTGTGCACGGAGAAGAAAATGAACATTTATATTTTTCAAAGATTTTACTTTATACCCAGTTTGTAATTTTCGGAAGGGTAACAGGAAAATTAACCTCAAAATTTGTTGTGCAATTTCTCGTGAGCATGCCGATACCCCATATGTAGGGGAAAACTACACAGTAGGGTTTGGAAGGGAAGTAGCACAGTTTCTCTTTTTGAACGCCAAATTGGCCGGAATAGAGAGCGGACGCCATGTTGCATTTAGAGAGCCCCTGATGTGCCTGAATAGTAGAAACACCCCCCAAGTGACCCCACTTTTTTAAACTAGAGCCCTTTAAGGAAACACAATACATCCCCCATAATATACCGTATATACTCGAATATAAGTCGAGATTTTCAGCCCAAAAAATTGGGCTGAAAGTCCCCCTCTCGTCTTATATTCAAGTCATATACAAAGGGGGTCAGAGGGGGAGGGGGGGTGGGGGTGTCAGGTCATATTTACCTGTCCTGACGCTGTCGCTTGAGTCCCCAGCTTCTCCCCGTGCTCTCTCGTCCTTCCTTCAGCGGTCACGTGGTGCCGCTCATTAAAACTCATGAATATGCGCATATTAATGACCGGTATCACAAGACCGCTGAATGCAGGAAGAGAGAGCACGGGGAGAAGCTGGGGACTCAAGCGACAACGTCAGGACGGGTAAGTATAGCGATACTCAACTGTCCTGCGTCCATGGCTGCTTGCTGCTGTCTGTCATCGGTCAGTGACTTCAGACAGCAGAGGGCGCGGTGACGTGGTTAGTGCGCGCCGCGCCCCCTGCAGTCTGAACGTTACTGACTGATGACGTGCAGATAGCGGTGAGCAGCCATGGACGCAGGACAGGTGAGAATCTGACACCCAGCGACGGAGAGGTGAGTATGTCATTTTTTTTATTTTTACATGCAGCAGCAGCATGGGGGCAGCATATGAGGGAACAATCTATGGAGCTATTTATGGGGGCAGCATATGAGGGAACAATCTATGGAGCTTCTTGTGGGGCAGCATATGGGGGAACAATCTATGGAGCTTCTTCTGAGGACACCATATGGGGGAATAATCTATGGAGCATTTCCCACCCTAGACTTATACTCGAGTCAATAAGTTCTCCCAGTTTTTTGTGGCAAAATTAAGGGGGTCGACTTATACTCGGATCGACTTATACTCGAGTATATACGGTAATACCAAATAATATTCTCAAGTAATAGAATAGTGCTTCTCACTGTGCTCCACTGGCATACAGCCAACGATGGCAGACCATGCAGCTGCTGAGGCCTGGTGCCAGTGCAGGAGCCGCTTCCCCCAACACTGTATCAGCATTCTGGATGCCAATAAATTGAAAGTAATAATGAAATAGCGAGCGCCACCTTACTCATCTAATTTCTTCATTCTCCTTTGACGTCTGACGTCTCAACATTGTGGGTGCAATGATGTCACTAGATGGTGCCTGCTGTGCTGAGATGTGCAGTGCTTCAAAACGCTCACTGCGGGAGAAGTAGAGCGGAGTATTGTATTTTTTTTTACATTGTGGTGACCATTCATTTTTATGCAACTTTTAAAGCCCAAAGTATAAATGCATTACCAAAATCTCTATATATAAAACTGATTGTGTGTGTGTGTGTGTGTGGGTGTGTGTATATATCATCAACCAATCACAAAGCATCTTTCATTTCACCAGAGCTGTTTAAAAGAAGCTGAGCTGTGATTGGTTGCTAGGACCAACAGTTTTCTCACTGCATGACAATACCTCAGCAGACAGTGACATGGTGGGAGAAATCTAGCATCCCTGGGAACATAAGCTCCAGCCATCATCTGCCCCCGCAGAAAGGAGTAGAGAGCACATGACAGAAATGAATCCCCCCTCCCTGCCCATATCCCAATCACACATCCTCCATCCCATAGGCACATCTTCCCTCTTAAAGGGATCATTGGTATGCAAGTCAGGGCAAATCCATCCAGCGCTCTAGTTTGACGCCAGGCCTCTCTTAAAGAGATCCCCGATATGGAAGTTGGAACCGTTCCACTCAGCGCTCTGGTTCTGACCCCCAGGGTCTCTTAAAGGGATCCCCGGTATGGAAGTCAGGGCAATTGCCTTCAAATGCTCTGGTTCTGATCCCAGGCCTCTATTAAAGGGATTGTTAGGGACGGCGGAACGCACTAAATAATAAATAATAATAAGTGCGTTCGCTGCCCGGGGTCCACCGTACAGAGGTGTTACACTGCTGCTAGGTAATGGCACATGCCCAATATGGCGGTATAACGCACGCGGGTTGAACGTCACCTGGTGAGCACTGGGCGCCGTCTGTTACTTCACAGAGGCGCCGTAGCGTTAAACACAAATGCCGAGCCTGTTGAACTCACAGGTCTCAGCGGATTGCACGCAGCGACAGACGCTGCCACTATATGAAAATGCCCGGTATCAGGCTCACTGTCGGACGCTAGTACTGTGGATCGTATGCACTGTGGCCTGTAGCTTGCCACTGACTGGTGCTGACTCTATCACTAATTCCCTATCCACACACGTAATATCAGAGGGAGGGGAATCTTAATGAGTCATTTGCAAGTCCATGTTTCCGTCATCATTCACACAGTTAGCAACTAGAGTCTATACTAGCGCATGGCCGAGCGGCAATGGGAACCTTTTATAGCCAGGACATTCCGGAAGCTTCCAGATCCCTGAGATGGACCAATCAGATCTGGAGAAGGACCTGAGCATGTGATTCCCGATCCCCAATGGGAGATCGTCTCGTGAGCATGCTCAGTGGAGCGACGGAAGGACTTAGCCTCTGGAGTCGCTTGGCTTGCTGCTGATAATCCTGCGTTGCTATTGCCAGCCCAGAGGTGGCAGCAACAGCCAGACCCACAGAGCTGGTCTGAGCAGAGCGTCGGGAACGACGGGGCTGCTGAGCAGGCTCCTCTGCGGTCGCTGGAGAATGGGAGACTGCTGAATGCAAGGCTTTGGATTCCCGCTGTGCAGCTGCAGGATCCCGACACCTAACATTACCCCCCTCCCAGGGCCCCCTCCCCTCTGAGCCTCGCTACGCTAAAATGCCACGAAAAGGAGCGGGGCGTGGATGTTCTCCACTAGTTCCCAGGTCCGGGCCTCTGGACCATGACCCTTCCAATCCACCAAATAAAACTTTTTTTGCCATGCACCACCCTGCATCCCACAATGGCGTTGACCTCAAACTCATCCAAAGACAAGTCTGATGTCCCAGCAGATGACTCGGAAAACCGGGACATGTGAACAGGTTTGATAAGGGACACGTGGAAGACGTCAGAGATGGCCAAGTGTGGTGGAAGAGCCAGACGGTAGACCACCGAGCTGATCCGCTAGAGGATTTTACAGGGGCCAATATATCGCGGAGCGAACTTGGTGGACTCGGCCCGAAGCCTGATATTTCGGGCAGAGAGCCACACCAAGTCGCCAGGGGCAAAAGTTGGAGCGGGGCGCTCTCCTTAGAGGCTCGAATGGCATCCTGGGTGCGATCCTAAATGTCGCGAGCCTCCACTGCCCAGTCCGCCACCCTGGAATCAGTGGAAGACACTGGCATCGGGACGGGGATGTGCGGATGCTGGCCGTAATTAAGAAGGAACGGCGTCTGACCAGTGGAGTCAGCCACTGCATTATTCAGGGCAAATTCGGCCCACAGTAGTAAGGATGCCCAGTGATCCTGCCTGGCCGAAACAAAATGTGCAAACGAAATACGTGCTTTACGGCGAGACCACGAGCGGAAGGCAACCGCGCGAGTGGCACCAGATGCACCATTTTAGAAAAATGATCGGTGACCACCCAGATGACCGTGCTGCCTCCAAATTTGAGCAGGCTGACCACAAAATCCATGCCAACCATCTCCCAGGGTCTGTCTGCCACCAGCAGGGGATACAGTAACCCAGCCTGCCTCTGACTGGAGGACCTGTTCCGAGCACAAGAGACGCATGCCTGAATGTATTCTTTCGTGTCCCGAGCCATGTGCGGTCACCAATAAGACCTTGCCAGGGGTTCTGTGGTCCGCTTATTGCCAATGTGACCACCCACCCTGGACGCGTGTGCCCACGCGAGAACCTCTGGCCGCAGGCGAGGAGGGACAAAGGTCTTGCCCGGTGGTACTGACTCAAGAGCGACCGGGGCCACGGTCCTCAGACTCTCAGTGGGGACGATCAGCCTCCTCCTCCGCCGAGACCACCGAGCTAGAGAGAGCATCAGCCCGGACGTTCTTCTCACCGGTCAGATAGTGCAAGGTGAAGCGTCAGAAGAAGAGCGACCACCTAGCTTGACGAGAATTCAAGCGCTGGGCTGTTTGTAAATAGACCAGGTTTTTATGGTAAGTGTACACCTGAAAGGGGAACCGGGCTCCCTCCAGGAGATGTCTCCACTCGGAAAAGGCCAACTTCATTGCCAACAGCTCCCTGTCCCCGATGAAGTAGTTCCTTTCCACCGGTGAAAAAGTGTTTGAGAAGAAGCAGGGATGCTTCCGACCTTGAGCATCCTTCCGGCAAAGGACTGCTCCTGCACCAACGGATGAGTAATCCACCTCTAGGATAAAGGGTTTATCCACATCGGGACGGTGGAGAATAGGAGCGCCAGCAAAATGAGTTTTAAGAGACTAGAAGGCCGCGGAGACCTGTTCTGATGAAACCTTGGGATTGGCTCCTTTTATGGTGAGGGCGGCCAAAGGAGCTACCAGTGTGGAGAAGTGGGGGATGGACGGTAATAATTAACGAACCCCAAAAAGCGCTGCACCGCTTTAAGAGAATGGGGCTCCTGCCAGTCCATTACCGCCTGCAGTTTGGCAGGATGCACAGCGAACCCCTGGGCCGAGATGATATAGCCCAGGAACGGCAAGGACTCCTGCTCAAATTGGCACTTCTCCAACTTGGCTAAGAGAGAATTCGCCCGCAAACGGTCGAAGACCTTGCAGACGTATCTCCGGTGAGAGGCCAAATCTGGAGAAAAGACGAGGATGTCATCCAGATAGACCACCACCAAGGTGGAGAGCATATAGCGAAAGACATCATTTACGAAGTCTTGGAAGACAGCAGGTGCGTTACAGAGGCCAAAGGGCATGACCAGATACTCGTAGTGGCCATCCCTGGTATTAAAGGCTGTCTTCCACTCGTCTCCTTCGCGTATGCGGATCAGGTTGTAAGCCCCCTGTAGTTCTAACTTAGTAAAGATCCAGGCCCATCGCAAACTGTCAAACAACTCAGAGATCAGAGGAAGAGGGTACTTGTTTTTCACTGTAATAGCATTGAGACCTCTGTAGTCAATGCAGGGACGCAGCTCTCCGCTCTTCTTCTGTACGAAGAAAAACCCTGCCCCTGCTGGCGACACCGACTTCCTAATAAACACTCTTGCCAGGTTCTCCCAGATATATTGTGACATGGCCTCCGTCTCCGGAGAGGTAGAGGATACACGTGGCCTCTAGGAGGTTCCGCGCCTGGCAAAAGGTCTATCGGACAGTCGTAGGGGTGATGCGGCGGAAGCGTCTCTGCTAGAGTTGAGCGAAATGGGTCAAAAAAATTCAAAAGTCGCCGACTTTCGCCAAAGTCGGGTTTCATGAAACGAAACCCGACCTCAGCGTGAGGTCGGCCACGAGGTCGGCGACTTTAGCGCCAAAGTCGCGTTTCAAAACATGCTTCAGCGCCCTTTTTCAGCCAATGAGGAAGAACGGACACTGTGGGCAACATGATGACATAGGCAGCGGTCCCCACCATCTTTGAGAAGGGCATGCAAGTGATTGACTTGCTTTGGGGGGCGTCACAGGGGGTATAAAAGGGCGTGCACGCCGACCGCCATCTTACTTCTGCTGATCTCAGTATAGGGAGAGATGCTGCTGCTGCAGATTCTGTAGGGAGAGCGTTAGGCAGGGAGGAAGAAAAAAAATCAGCTGCTGCTGCTAGCGATTTTGGCTGTACAACACACCAGTCACTGTGCAGTGCAAGGGGAGGCTATGTTTTGGTGGATCAGCTCTGTTGGTTGTTAGGCTGCCTTATAAGGCAACCTGATAGCTGCATTGCTGGTTTCACACTGCTTTGCAAACTGCTTTTTTAAAAGCAATCCTTTTTTTTGTCCTGGTGAGATACTGAGCGTGCATTTTTTCACACCGTACAGCGGTGTACGCTGCTCTCTCAGTACCGTGTAACGGCTGTTATCACAGCCACAGTGAAGCTAAGGGTGTGACTCTGTAACGATAAGTTGAGGAGGAGTTGTTCTGTTCTTACAGACCTCCACCTTATAGTTTTGTCTGTTTTTCAAACAGTCTAGTCTATTTGCTGTTTGATAACATTCAAAACTATAGAGAGACAGCGTGTCAGTCCGTAAACTAAAAAAACACGGAGCTTGACAATTTAACATACACCGGACAGCGGTGTACGTGCACGCTGCTCTCTCAGTACCGTGTAACGGCTGTTATCACGGCCACAGTGAAGCTAAGGGTGTAACTCTGTAAGGATAAGTCGAGGAGTTGTTCCGTTCTTACAGACCTACACTCTAGGGAGATTCCAATCCTGCCCTGTCCTATATAACATTTTTGACAATGTGACCACCCAGGAGTGTGTAAGGACATTCCATTTCTCCCGTCCTATATAACTTTTTTCACACCTGCCAAATTCATCCTGTCATACAGCGGTGTGATATACACTGGCCTGACACAATACATCAGTGTCCAGAAGTGTGTAAGGACAATCCATTTCTGCTGTCCTATGTCACATTTTTCACACCAGCCAAATTCAACCTGTCATACAGCGGTGTGATATACATTGGGCCTCACACAATACACCAGTGTCCAGAAGTGTGTAAGAACAATCCATTTCTGCCGTCCTATGTCACATTTTTCACACCAGCCAAATTCAGCCTGTCTTACAGCGGTGTGATATACATTGGGCCTCACACAATACATCAGTGTCCAGAAGTGTGTAAGGACATTCCATTTCTCCCGTCATATATCACATTTTACACACCAGCCAAATTCAGCCTGTCTTACAGCGGTGTGATATACACTGGCCTGACACAATATATCAGTGTCCAGAAGTGGTAGGAGAATTAAATTCTCCCCTGTCCTATATACACCTTGTACCTTGTTTTACCGTTCCATATCGTTGGTGGAATTGTGGGTACATTTTTAAAAAAAAATGAGGAAGTGTGGTGTAAGAGGCCGTGTTGGTGGGCGGGGGTTGCCAGCTGTTAATGATGGTGTTGGTGTGGGATCTGCTGGTAGTGGCAAAAGCAAAATAACACCAAATACAGGAGGTGTTAAGCCTGCGTCATCGTCTGGCTCATCAAGGCCTCGAAGGCTCCCTTTTCTGGGAGTAGGTAAACCGCTTTTAAAGCCGGACCTTCAGGAACAAGTTTTGGCCTACATTGCTGACTCGGCCTCCAGCTCTATCGCCTCCTCTTCTGAACTTGTAAAAAATAAAAGCACTGAGTCGTCTTTGGAGGCTCATGGTCATGAACCACACCTTTTTTTGTGTCCTTCACCCCAACCAAAATTGAAGGATGCGGCAGGCCACACAACAGATTACTCCATGGAGCTGTTTTCACATACCATGCCTGGGTTATCAAGTGAAATGGTGAATTACCCAGGCCAAGATGAATCTGATATGGAGTGCACTGATGCACAGCCACTGATAGATTATTCTGCTGGTACATTCACTCAGAGCACGACATTGTCCTCGCAGTGTACTGAGCCAGATTCTGACCCGGATGAAACTCAGGTGCCCCTTCCCGCATACTATACCACCGTACACGGTGACACAGAGGAAGGTGCACATGACATTGAAGAGGAGGTGATGGATGACCCAGTTGTTGACCCAGATTGGCATCCATTGGGGGAAGAGGGTGCCGCTGCCAATAGCTCCGAAGAGGAGGAGGAGCATCCGCAGCAGGCATCGACATCGCAACAGCTGTTATCTGGCAGGCACGAAGCAGTCCAAAAACGGGTTCCAAAAAGCCAAAAGTTGCTGGACTGCTGGGCCAGACGATCAAAATAGCACATCGTGCAAGGACGCAAAATGTCTTCCATAGTAGGAAGAGTGCAGTGTGGCACTTTTTTTGAGCAAAATCCTAATGATCAGGCCAAGGTAATCTGTAAGAAGTGCGCAAAGACCTTTAGCCGAGGGAAAAATCTGAAAAATTTGAATATCAGTTGCATGCTTAGACATTTAACCACCATGCACTTGCAAGCGTGGACGGAACACCAAACCTCAAGTACCATATGTGCAAATGCTCCCAAAGAAGGTAGTCAGCAACGCTACATTGTTTCCCCCACTGTAAGCCCACTGGTTAGCACAGCAGCAAATGTTGAGGTGTCGTTGCAAGGCCAAAGCTGTCAGGGAATCATAATGTTATATCAACGAAAGACTGAATCTAGGCCATCAGAAAGAACACCAACTCCTTCACCATCATCAACCCTCTCTCAGTCCGCCCTGTCCACCGCTAGTTCCACCATAGGCATCTCTCAAGTCCAGCTCACCCTGCCAGAGACTATGAGTAGGACATGAAAGTACTCATCCTCTCATCCGCGTACACTGGGTTTGAACGCCCACATTGCCAAACTAATCTCGTTAGAGATGATGCCCTATCGGTTGATGGAAAGCGCAGCTTTCCTTGAACTCGTGGCCTACGCAGTACCACGCTATGAACTACCCAGTCGCCACTTCTTTTCTCGCAAAGCCATCCCAGCCCTCCACCTTCATGTGAAGGACCGCATTGTCCATGCACTCAAGCAATCAGTGAGTGGAAAGGTGCACCTCACAACTGATGCATAGTCCAGTAGGCATGGCCAGGGCCGTTACGTGTCCATCACTGCGCACTGGGTTAATGTGGTGGACGCAGGGTGCACAGGGGACAGCGGTGGTGGGACTGTGCTGCCTAGCCCACGGTATAGGAAACAGTTGGCTGTAGGCTTTCGACCCTCCTCCTCCTACTCCTCTTGAAGCGAAAGCTCGTCCCCAGAGCGCAGTCGCAGCAGCACTCCATCCACAGCTGCGAGTGTTGCACACGAGGTGTCCCCCTATCGATCAGTTAGTGGAAAGCGTCAGCAGGCTGTGTTGAAGTTGATGTGTTTGGGCGACAGACACACCGCGGAGGTACTGGCCGACTACTTTCAGTAACAAACTGAGTCATGGCTGGGCAGTCTACATCTTGAGGCAGGCAAGGTAGTCAGCGATAACGGCCGTAATTTTGTGGCTGCCATAGCCCTTTCAAAACTCAGACACATACCTTGCTTGGCTCACACATTGAACCTGGTGGTGCAGTGCTTCCTCAATAATTATCCAGAGTTAACAGGCCTGCTCCAGAAGGTTTGAAAACTGTGCTCGCATATCCTCCGGTCGCCCGTACACTCCAGTCGTATGCAGAAGCTGCAGCGATTGCTACACCTTCCCAAGCACCGGCTAATTATCGACGTTGCAACAAGGTGGAACTCCACCCTGCACATGGTTGAGCGGGTGTGCGAACAGGGGCAGACCGTAATGCATTTGTGGGAGGATACCCGGACAGGCATTTTGAGGGCAGACATGGAGTTGACAGGTGTGCAGTGGTCAAAGCTGAAAGACCTCTGTAAAGTCCTTCAGTGTTTTGAGGAATCCACACGGCTGGTAAGCGCAGACGACGCCATCATAAGCATGAGCATCCCACTTATGCGTCTGTTCATGCAAACTTTGACGCACATTAAGGAGCAGGCGTCTGCAGCCGAGGTTGACGAAGAGGAAGAGGAGGAAATCCTTGATGACAGTCAGCCATTGTCTGCTCCGGGACCTCTCCTGGACGAGGTGGAGGAAGAGGAGGAGGAGGGTGATGATGGGGATGATTATTTAGGGGAGGAGGATGCTTCTCGTGTGTCCAGAGAAAATGTTGGCGTGGCAAGGTCTGGTACAGGGTTTGTGCGTGACTGGAGGGATGTGGATTTGCCAGAAAGTGCTCCTCCACCAAGCAGTCGCACTGCATCATTGACACCGGGAACATTGGCCCACATGTCAGATTATGCCTTGCAGATCCTAAAAAGGGACCCCTGTTATGAATGAGTCACCGAAGGAGGAAAAAACAAAAATACAAGCTAAGTCCAGAAAACCGGAGAGGTTGGTAGCTATCGGATTGCAGACCCCTGATCCTATTCACAAAACTAACAGTAGCCGTGGGGGTTCCTACGGTGCCTTAGACCCCTCGTTCACAGCCGGAGAACTAAATAAACCTAAAGAAAGAAAGGGGAAATCCAAACTGCCCCAGAGCAGACCCCAAAGCAATAGATAGCCCCCACATGTATTGTCGGTGAAAAGCAGATGAAAACACAACCACAGACAGAAAGACAGGTTGAGCAAACGATGGGGCCCAACTAACTAAATAGTAAAGGACAGAAAAGATGCTGGCTGCAATCCGCAAAAATACTGCCAAAATAATGTCCAACACGTCTGATAGAAAAAAGGCCCTGAAGTCACTAGACTTCAAAAACACTATATCAGCACTCAGGTATATTCTGAAGACTGAGCAAAAGATCAACTTGACCAGAGACAAAAATGGAGCTCAGCCTGTACCAACAAGGGCAGGCAGAACAAAAACACTAAGTAAACAGACAATATCTCATGGAAAAATAAGAGAGCAAATACTTAGCTTTCAGAAGACAGGTACTGAACTGGTTTGCAAGAGCTCAGAGCATAAAGGATCACCAGCACCCCTGTAGGGCGTCGGCTGCCTTATATCCACTCAGTGATTCCGGGTGTCCAATCAGGCTCCACCTGTTCAGATGACAGGTTCTTCCCAACCCAATCAATTTCACTACCTCTCTTCACCAGCAGAGGGAGTTCATCAGACATCAACGGTGAAGGGGAAAATGAACTCACAACAGACCCCCCCGCATTGCTATAATGATGAACGATGACGACTACTGGTTGGCCAGCATCCTGGATCCACGCTATAAAGGCAAATTCCAAAACATCATGCCACAGGAGAACCTTGACCTAATATTGGCTAACAAACAAGCTACTCTGGTAAACCGGTTGGTTGAGGCACTCCCAGCACACAGCAGCGGTGATGGTTCTCACACGAGCCGTAGGGGCCAGGGGCAGCTTGGAAGAGGTGTTTGTGGTGCACACATCAGAAGTGGCGTTGGAGACAGGGGTTTCATGACCATGTTTTGGACTGATTTTTCAAGTCCCGCTCACACGACTGGTAATACTGCATCGATGGAAAGTGACAGGAGACAGCACTTGTCAACTATGGTTACAAACTATTTTTCCTCCCATGTCGATGTTCTCCCTCACAGGTCATTCCCCTTTGGCTATTGGGCCGCTAAACTGGACACCTGGCCTGAATTGGCACAATATGCACTACAGGAGCTCGCTTCCCAGCTGCAAGTGTGCTATCGGAAAGAGTCTTCAGTGCTGCTGGATCAATCCTGACAGAAAAAAGGACCCGTCTGTCAACCCAAAATGTGGATGATCTAACCTTCATTAAAATGAACCATGCATGAGTTTCCAATGATTTTGTCCCACCTTCCCCTGATGACACATAAGTTGACAGAAAAATGGCTTGCTTTGGTCCTCCTCTTCCTGGGACTTGAACAATTTTGCCTTTTGCATCAGCTGAATGTCCAACATCAACATATGCCACATTCTAAAACTCCCCAACTGTGCTGCCTCCCCCCCCATGGCCGGTGTCACCACCTAGCACACGAAACCGTGCGAGTGCCGTTGCCCTGGACAGGTGGGTAGGCCGACTCTTGGGCGCGGGCACTGGCACAGGGTCCCTCATAGTGCAATCAAGTGTCTCTGACGGTGGTGGTGCACACCCGCCGTCAGACACACCGCCGTACTATGAGGGGCCCAGTGCCAGTACCGACACCCACGAGTGGGCCCCCCTTGCTTGGGCAGGGCCCCAGCATTTGCAATCTTTACCTCTCCCTGCTCCTCCGCTGTGTAGTCTGGGCCGTCAAATCCATACTGGGCCTGACACCGTCTGAGCCTGCCTCCTGATCTATAGACATATATTTTGAATGTGTACACTATGCTATCCATACATGTTATCCAGTGATACGGTACCCTTTCTCACCTTTGTGCAATCACATGTAATCCATACTGGGCCTGACACCGTCTGAGCCTGCCTCCTGATTTATAGACATATTTTTTGAATGTGTACACTATGCTATCCATACATGTTATCCGGTGATACGGTACCCTTTCTCACCTTTGTGCAATCACGTGTAATCCATACTGGGCCTGAGAACGGCTGGCGAGCTGTTAAGCAAGCTACAGCACCTGTGGTTTGCACACGTAAGTTTTTCATTTTTTCAGGAATGACGGTTAGGCCTGCACTTACTGGGAAATCATCGTTCCCGGGTAATAATTGTAATCCCAGATCCCCATCACTAAAGGTGTTCAGCGGGTTATCTGCACCTGTAAGCGACAAACGCTGGCCCTTTCAGTGTAGCGCACATGCAGCCACGGACATGTAAGGGCATGACACACCAGTTATTGGCCAATCTCACGTGCCAGAGCCTCGCGTGTCCCTCTAGTAAGCCGGACTCGGACCGCGGGGCATGACGGAGTCTCGTTCGTTAACGGAATTAAGCTTGCAATGTGTGCATCTTTTTTGTTGCTGGATGGTTGAGGTTGCCCGTGTTGAGTCAAATTACGCCGCAGGCTTCACTCCTGGTGGTGCCCTTCTGGACATTCCTTTAAGGTTCAGTTTTGCAACCATACTGCCCACGTAAAACAAACACTTTGCCTTCATGAACGCTGTTTGGAGGGTCGTGACTCGTGGGAATAACGCCGCCCAATCAGTTAACCTGCTAGAGAGATCATTCGTTGCTCCCAAGCATGACATCACACTCCCTAGGAGGAAGGTAATGCCACTGTGGCGACCGTACTCCTGGGGGCGACACAAGTGCACTGATGCCAAGCCACTGCTCGATGAATCTGCTGGTACATTGACCCAGACTACTACATTCCCCTCGCACTCTACACGGCCTGAATCTGACCCTGATGAAACTCAGGTTACCCTTCCCATATACTGTTCCATCTTACACGGTGACAAAGAGGAAGCTGCAGATGCACTTGCAAGGTTGAAATACTGTGCAGTGAGATGGAAGATGGGGACGACGAGGAGTCCAGACTAGTACAGGGATTCCTTAGCGAGGAGACTTATTTCATTGTTTTCAATGTTGGGACAGCAATTTTTGGGGAGCACTATACTCTGGAGAATGATAGATGGGGCCCACCATACACTGGAACATTCCAAAGGTGGACATCAGACACTGGAGCAGCATTTACAGGGCCCATTATACACTAGAGCATTAGAAATGGGGCCCATTATGTATGGAGCATTATTTGGGCCCATAAGACAGTGGAGCTTCATCCATGGGGACCAACATATACTGTAGCATTATGTGGAGCTCATCATATACTGTTTCAAACATTATATGGGACCAATGATTCTGTATGGAGAAATAGATGGGCCTCGTCATGAGATGTA
The DNA here is from genome assembly GCF_039654945.1 of Dendrobates tinctorius. NCBI lineage: Eukaryota > Metazoa > Chordata > Amphibia > Anura > Dendrobatidae > Dendrobates > Dendrobates tinctorius. Next base: position 32,703,464 of record NW_027361771.1, read on the forward strand.
AAAAGTGAAGTATTTTTCCTTGTAGTATACCACTATTTCTCTGCTGTATCGGAGCAGCATGAGTTGTCGTATGTGTTAAAGGGGCGCTCTTTCGCCCAGGGCACATGAAAACCTGGAGCCAGCCCTAACCCCCCACAACTTTAGCCAAATAACCCCCATTTTTCAGTGTGTAACTAGTATTATGAAGTAAATAAAGGGTGACAAGCTTCAGTTATAAGAACTTATGCTTTTGGCATTCAAATGGGCACTGTAAGTGTGTTTCCTGTCCTCCTCTCACTGCCGACTTTTCTTCCCCATTGACTTACATTGGGTTTCGTGTTTCAGTCGGACCCCCGACTTTTCCCTATAGTCGGCCGATTTCGTTCGACCCGACTTTTGTGAAAGTCGGGTTTCACAAAACCCAACTCGACCCGAAAAAAGGCAAAGTCGCTCATCTCTGGTCTCTGCTGATTTTTTTTAGAAAAGACGTCCGCGTACTGCTGGTAGTGTCTGGGAAGCGCGGAGAGATCTGCGGGCACTTCCGTGGAGGCTACTTGAACGCTGCCCCTCATGCACCTTCCCTCACAGTCCTTGCTCCAACCCAGTATACTCCCCGAGGACCACTCTATATGAGGGGAGTGGCAACGGAGCCAGGGGACTCCAAAAAGCACGTGGTCAATGCCCTCTGGCATAATGAACAGGGACAACGTCTCGTGGTGAGATGGTTGGATTGAGAGCCCTAGGGGTGCTGTCTGGTGAGTAATCTGAGATGGTAAGGCTGATCCGTTGACCACACTGACGGTCACGGGGCGAGGAAGTAGCACCACCGGAATTGCGTGCTTTTGGCGAAGGCTGAGGACATGAAGTTTCCTTCTGCCCCGGAGTCCACTGTGACCTCTACTTCCCAGGTGGAAGCACCGCTATCTAATGTCTCTCGGAATACCGGTTTGGGGGAGAAAGTTTCCATATCAGATAGACTCCCACCAACCACCACTGGGCGTGATCGTTTTTTCGACCGTTGCGGACACCTGTTAGCCGGATGACCAGAATGTCGACACCAGTAACAGCGAGTGGAGCTTCGTGCCGGGAGCGGTTTGGGACCGGTGCAAGACGCCTCCATGGGTTCAAGAGGTTTAGCGAAGGTGGGATCCAAGCTAACCTTCTGTCTGGATTGAGCACGTTCCAGCCCGCGCTCTGTGAAACGAAGATCAATGCGGGTGGAAATAGCAATCAGCTCCTCCAGACTTACGGGAATCTCCCTGGTAGCTAGGGCATCTTTGACATGCTCCGCCAAACCTCTCCAGAGCACAGGGACGAGTGTCTTATCTGGCCACTCATGCTCGGAAGCCAGTGTCCGGAAACGGACAGCATAATCGCTGACCGAGCGGGGCACCTGTGTTTGTTGTGAGTTCATATTTCCCTTCACCATTGAGGTCTGATGAACTCCCTCATCTGGTGAAGGAAGGTAGTGAGGCTGATTACGAAACACCTGGGCAGCTAGATGATGACTGGGTGGCTGGAATTGAGGACTGGATATAAGGCTGCCGACGCCCTTCTTCCTGGCTGGTGATTTTCCTGCTGCATTCTTGGAGACCAGTCTGATTCCTGTATCTCAAAGCTAAGTTTTTCTGCTCTTCTTTGTACTCTTCAGTTTTGTTTTTGTTTTGCCTTGTTTTTTGGGAGTTCTGCCATCCCCGGTCGAGGGTGAGCTGAACTCCATTTTTGTCTCTGATCTGTTCATATTTTGCTCTGTCTTCAGAATATACCTGAGTGCTGATATAGTCTTTTGAAGCCTAGCGACTTCAGGGCCTGTTTTTCCTATCAGTCGGTTGGCTCATTTTGATAGGGTTTTTGCGGATGGCAGACAGCAGCTTTCCTATCCTGTCCTATGTAGTTAGCTTGGGCCCCATCATTTGCTCAACCTATCTTTCTATCTGTGTTAGTATTTTCATCTTGCTTCACCGTCATTATATGTTGGGGGCTGCCTATTGCTTTGGGGTCTGCTCTGGGGCAGTTTAGTTTATCCCCTTTCTGTCTTTAGGCTATATAGTTCTCCGGCTGTGATCGAGGGGTCTAGGGCACCGTAGGAACCCCCCACGGCTACTGCTAGTTGTTGTGGATAGGTTCAGGGGTCTGCAATCCGATAGCTGCCAACCTCTCTGGTTTTTCTGGACTTAGCTGGTATTTTGTTTTTTCCTCCTTCGGTGACTCATCATAACAGAATCACCAGCCATACCGCAGATCCTAGGGTACTCAATAGCAGGAGAGAATTGTTTAAAAAAAAAAAAGTGTCAGAATTTTTTTATTTTTGTGTGCATATTTTTTCCTCTATATCTCTGAGGCCGTAGGGGGAATTTTTATCTCAATGAAGATTAAGCAATTATCTGATCATGTGAAGCAGCTCGCTGCTGAAGTGCGGGGAATTTCCGCCTATCTTGCTCATTCACATGCTGCTGAACCAAAGATTCCTACTCTGATGTATTTTTGGGGGATCGGTCTAAATTCTTGAATTTCAAGAATAATTGTAAATTATTTTTTGCCTTGAAGCCTAACTCGTCGGGGAACTCCGCGCAGCAGGTTAAAATTGTCATCTCTTTGCTGCGCGGCGATCCCCAGGATTGGGCGTTTTCTTTGAAACCTGATGATCCTATTCTGAATAATGTGAACGCATTTTTTCAAGCCTTGGGGTTGTTGTATGATGAACCTAATGCTATTGATCAGGCTGAAAAGACCCTGTTGGCATTAAGCCAGGGTCGGGATTCGGCAGAGTTGTACTGTCAAAAATTCCGAAAGTGGGCGGTCCTTACTACCTGTAATGATGGTGCCTTGGCAGCCCTCTTTCAGAAGGGTTTGTCAGAAACTGTAAAAGATACTATGGTGGGATTTCCTGTTCCCTCTGGTCTTGACGATTCTATGTCATTAGCCATTCAGGTGGATCGGCATTTACGTGAACGCAAAACTACACGAGAGATGTTGCCACCTGTTGAACAAATGTCTGAACCTATGCAATGTGATAGAGTTTTGTCTAGGGCGCAACGTCAGGAGTTCAGAAGGCGTAATAAGCTGTGTTTCTTTTGTGGAGATGCCTCGCATATTATTTCTGTCTGCCCTAAATGAGAGAAACGTTGTGCACACACGTTTTCTGTGGGTGGTGTTCAACCTAAGTTTCTTCTGGCAATTACTCTGATCTGCTCCCTGTCCACATTTTCCGCCAAGGCTTTTGTGGATTCAGGAGCAGCTCTGAACCTGATGGACTTGGATTTTGCTAAACGTTGTGGATTTCCTATGACACCTCTGCGGACGCCTATCCCTTTGAGGGGTATTGATGCTACTCCTTTGGCGAAGAATAAACCTCAGTTTTGGACCCAGGTGGTAATGCGGGTCACCCCAGACCATCAAGAAAATTGCAGATTTTTGGTGTTGCATAATTTGCATGATACCATTGTTCTGGGGTTTCCCTGGTTGCAAATCCATAATCTAGTTCTGGATTGGAAATCTTTGTCTGTGGTGAGTTGGGGTTGTCGGTGTGCCCTTAGTGATGCTCCTGTTTTCTCCACCTCTCCCCAGTCGCATGATGTTCCTGACTATTTGGCTGACTTTTATGATGTATTTAGTGAGAATGAGTCTGCGTCTTTGCCTCCTCATAGGAGTTATGACTGTGCAATTGAGCTGAACCCGGGGTGTAAATTCCCCAAGGGTCGGCTTTTCAATTTATCTGTACCCGAGCACGAGGCTATGCGATCCTATATTAAGGAGGCATTGGAGAAGGGTCATCTTAAACCATCCTCTTCACCCTTAGGTGCTGGGTTTTTTTTCGTGGCTAAAAAGGATGGTTCATTAAGGCCTTGTATTGACTATCGTGCCCTCAACAAAATTACTGTTAAATATCAGTATCCGTTACCCCTGATTTCTGATCTATTCTCCAGAGTTAAAGGTGCTTGCTGGTTTACCAAGCTTGACCTCAGGGGGGCGTATAATCTTATTCGCATTAAGCATGGGGATGAATGGAAGACGGCGTTTAATACTCCGGAGGGACATTTTGAGTGCATGGTGATGCCTTTTGGGCTCACTAATGCCCCTTCTGTCTTCTAGTGCTTCATGAACGATATATTCCGAGACTTTGTGGATAAATTTTTGATTATCTATCTGGATGATATTTTGATCTTCTCCAAGAATTGGGACTCTCATGTGGAACATGTTCGGACTGTGTTCCGGATTTTGAGGGAGAATTCCCTGTATGTCAAGGGATCGAAATGCCTTTTTGGGGTACAGAGGATTTCATTTTTGGGATTTAATTTGTCTCCGTCAACTAGTGAAATGGACCCGGCCAAGGTACAGGCCACTTATGATTGGGTTCAGCCCACTTCTTTGAAGGCCCTCCGGAAGTTTTTGGGTTTTGCTAATTTTTATCGGAAATTTATAGCTAATTTTTCTGGTATTGCCAAGCCATTGACGGATTTGACTAGGAAGGGTGCTGATGTGATGAACTGGTCTCCGGAGGCTGTTTCTTCCTTTCAGGAGCTGAAGCGAAGATTCACTTCTGCTCCGGTTTTGCGGCAACCTGATGTCTCACTCCCGTTTGAGGTGGAGGTGGACGCTTCTGAGATTGGTGCAGGAGCGGTGTTGTCCCAAAAAGATCCTGTGACATCTAAAATGAATCCTTGTGCTTTCTTTTCCCGAAAGTTCTCCCCATTTTTCAGTTTGTAACTAGTATTATGAAGTAAATAAAGGGTGACAAGCTTCAGTTATAAGAACTTATGCTTTTGGCATTCAAATGGGCACTGTAAGTGTGTTTCCTGTCCTCCTCTCACTGCCGACTTTTCTTCCCCATTGACTTACATTGGGTTTCGTGTTTCAGTCGGACCCCCGACTTTTCCCTATAGTCGGCCGATTTCGTTCGACCCGACTTTTGTGAAAGTCGGGTTTCGCAAAATCCAACTCGACTCGAAAAAAGGCAAAGTCGCTCATCTCTGGTCTCTGCTGATTTTTTTTAGAAAAGACGTCCGCGTACTGCTGGTAGTGTCTGGGAAGCGCGGAGAGATCTGCGGGCACTTCCGTGGAGGCTACTTGAACGCTGCCCCTCATGCACCTTCCCTCACAGTCCTTGCTCCAACCCAGTATACTCCCCGAGGACCACTCTATATGAGGGGAGTGGCAACGGAGCCAGGGGACTCCAAAAAGCACGTGGTCAATGCCCTCTGGCATAATGAACAGGGACAACGTCTCGTGGTGAGATGGTTGGATTGAGAGCCCTAGGGGTGCTGTCTGGTGAGTTATCTGAGATGGTAAGGCTGATCCGTTGACCACACTGACGGTCACGGGGCGAGGAAGTAGCACCACCGGAATTGCGTGCTTTTGGCGAAGGCTGAGGACATGAAGTTTCCTTCTGCCCCGGAGTCCACCGTGACCTCTACTTCCCAGGTGGACATTCCTTTAAGGTTCAGCTTTGCAACCATACTGCCCACGTAAAACAAACACTTTGCCTTCATGAACGCTGTTTGGAGGGTCGTGACTCGTGGGAATAACGCCGCCCAATCAGTTAACCTGCTAGAGAGATCCTTTGTTGCTCCCAAGCATGACATCACACTCCCTAGGAGGAAGGTAATGCCACTGTGGCGACTGTACTCCTGGGGGCGACACAAGTGCACTGATGCCCAGCCACTGCTCGATGAATCTGCTGGTACATTGACCCAGACTACTACATTCCCCTCGCACTCTACACGGCCTGAATCTGACCCTGATGAAACTCAGGTTACCCTTCCCATATACTGTTCCATCTTACACGGTGACAAAGAGGAAGCTGCAGATGAAAGTGCAGGTTCGGCCCACCCGCAGTCAGACACACCACCATACTATCAGGGGCCCTGTGCCAGTGCCGTCGCCAACGAGTGGGCCCCCCTGCTTGCTCAGGATCACAGCACTTGCAAGGTTAAAATACTGTGCAGTGAGATGGAAGATGGGGACGACGAGGAGTCCAGACTAGTACAGGGATTCCCTAGCGAGGAGACTTATTTCATTGTTTTCAATGTTGGGACAGCAATTTTTGGGGAGCACTATACTCTGGAGAATGATAGATGGGGCCTACCATACACTGGAACATTCCAAAGGTGGACATCAGACACTGGAGCAGCATTTACAGGGCCCATTATACACTAGAGCATTAGAAATGGGGCCCATTATGTATGGAGCATTATTTGGGCCCATAAGACAGTGGAGCTTCATCCATGGGGACCAACATATACTGTAGCATTATGTGGAGCTCATCATATACTGTTTCAAACATTATATGGGACCAATGATTCTGTATGGAGAAATAGATGGGCCTCGTCATGAGATGTAAAAAGTGAAGTATTTTTCTTTGTAGTATACCACTATTTCTCTGCTGTATCGGAGCAGCATGAGTTGTCGTATGTGTTAAAGGGGCGCTCTTTCGCCCAGGGCACATGAAAACCTGGAGCCAGCCCTACCCCCCCACAACTTTAGCCAAATAACCCCCATTTTTCAGTGTGTAACTAGTATTATGAAGTAAATAAAGGGTGACAAGCTTCAGTTATAAGAACTTATGCTTTTGGCATTCAAATGGGCACTGTAAGTGTGTTTCCTGTCCTCCTCTCACTGCCGACTTTTCTTCCCCATTGACTTACATTGGGTTTCGTGTTTCAGTCGGACCCCCGACTTTTCCCTATAGTCGGCCGATTTCGTTCGACCCGACTTTTGTGAAAGTTGGGTTTCACAAAACCCAACTCGACCCAAAAAAAGGCAAAGTCGCTCATCTCTAGTCTCTGCTGATTTTTTTTAGAAAAGACGTCCGCGTACTGCTGGTAGTGTCTGGGAAGCGCGGAGAGATCTGCGGGCACTTCCGTGGAGGCTACTTGAACGCTGCCCCTCATGCACCTTCCCTCACAGTCCTTGCTCCAACCCAGTATACTCCCCGAGGACCACTCTATATGAGGGGAGTGGCAACGGAGCCAGGGGACTCCAAAAAGCACCTGGTCAATGCCCTCTGGCATAATGAACAGGGACAACGTCTCGTGGTGAGATGGTTGGATTGAGAGCCCTAGGGGTGCTGTCTGGTGAGTAATCTGAGATGGTAAGGCTGATCCGTTGACCACACTGACGGTCACGGGGCGAGGAAGTAGCACCACCGGAATTGCGTGCTTTTGGCGAAGGCTGAGGACATGAAGTTTCCTTCTGCCCCGGAGTCCACTGTGACCTCTACTTCCCAGGTGGAAGCACCGCTATCTAATGTCTCTCGGAATACCGGTTTGGGGGAGAAAGTTTCCATATCAGATAGACTCCCACCAACCACCACTGGGAGTGATCGTTTTTTCGACCGTTGCGGACACCTGTTAGCCGGATGACCAGAATGTCGACACCAGTAACAGCGAGTGGAGCTTCGTGCCGGGAGTGGTTTGGGACCGGTGCAAGACGCCTCCATGGGTTCAAGAGGTTTAGCGAAGGTGGGATCCAAGCTAACCTTCTGTCTGGATTGAGCACGTTCCAGCCCGCGCTCTGTGAAACGAAGATCAATGCGGGTGGAAATAGCAATCAGCTCCTCCAGACTTACGGGAATCTCCCTGGTAGCTAGGGCATCTTTGACATGCTCCGCCAAACCTCTCCAGAGCACAGGGACGAGTGTCTTATCTGGCCACTCATGCTCGGAAGCCAGTGTCCGGAAACGGACAGCATAATCGCTGACCGAGCGGGGCACCTGTGTTTGTTGTGAGTTCATATTTCCCTTCACCATTGAGGTCTAATGAACTCCCTCATCTGGTGAAGGAAGGTAGTGAGGCTGATTACGAAACACCTGGGCAGCTAGATGATGACTGGGTGGCTGGAATTGAGGACTGGATATAAGGCTGCCGACGCCCTTCTTCCTGGCTGGTGATTTTCCTGCTGGATTCTTGGAGACCAGTCTGATTCCTGTATCTCAAAGCTAAGTTTTTCTGCTCTTCTTTGTACTCTTCAGTTTTGTTTTTGTTTTGCCTTGTTTTTTGGGAGTTCTGCCATCCCCGGTCGAGGGTGAGCTGAACTCCATTTTTGTCTCTGATCTGTTCATATTTTGCTCTGTCTTCAGAATATACCTGAGTGCTGATATAGTCTTTTGAAGCCTAGCGACTTCAGGGCCTGTTTTTCCTATCAGTCGGTTGGCTCATTTTGATAGGGTTTTTGCGGATGGCAGACAGCAGCTTTCCTATCCTGTCCTATGTAGTTAGCTTGGGCCCCATCATTTGCTCAACCTATCTTTCTATCTGTGTTAGTATTTTCATCTTGCTTCACCGTCATTATATGTTGGGGGCTGCCTATTGCTTTGGGGTCTGCTCTGGGGCAGTTTAGTTTATCCCCTTTCTGTCTTTAGGCTATATAGTTCTCCGGCTGTGATCGAGGGGTCTAGGGCACCGTAGGAACCCCCCACGGCTACTGCTAGTTGTTGTGGATAGGTTCAGGGGTCTGCCAACCTCTCTGGTTTTTCTGGACTTAGCTGGTATTTTGTTTTTTCCTCCTTCGGTGACTCATCATAACAGAATCACCAGCCATACCGCAGATCCTAGGGTACTCAATAGCAGGAGAGAATTGTTTAAAAAAAAAAAAAAAGTGTCAGAATTTTTTTATTTTTGTGTGCATATTTTTTCCTCTATATCTCTGAGGCCGTAGGGGGAATTTTTCTCTCAATGAAGATTAAGCAATTATCTGATCATGTGAAGCAGCTCGCTGCTGAAGTGCGGGGAATTTCCGCCTATCTTGCTCATTCACATGCTGCTGAACCAAAGATTCCTACTCTGATGTATTTTTGGGGGATCAGTCTAAATTCTTGAATTTCAAGAATAATTGTAAATTATTTTTTGCCTTGAAGCCTAACTCGTCGGGGAACTCCGCGCAGCAGGTTAAAATTGTCATCTCTTTGCTGCGCGGCGATCCCCAGGATTGGGCGTTTTCTTTGAAACCTGATGATCCTATTCTGAATAATGTGAACGCATTTTTTCAAGCCTTGGGGTTGTTGTATGATGAACCTAATGCTATTGATCAGGCTGAAAAGACCCTGTTGGCATTAAGCCAGGGTCGGGATTCGGCAGAGTTGTACTGTCAAAAATTCCGAAAGTGGGCGGTCCTTACTACCTGTAATGATGGTGCCTTGGCAGCCGTCTTTCAGAAGGGTTTGTCAGAAACTGTAAAAGATACTATGGTGGGATTTCCTGTTCCCTCTGGTCTTGACGATTCTATGTCATTAGCCATTCAGGTGGATCGGCATTTACGTGAACGCAAAACTACACGAGAGATGTTGCCACCTGTTGAACAAATGTCTGAACCTATGCAATGTGATAGAGTTTTGTCTAGGGCGCAACGTCAGGAGTTCAGAAGGCGTAATAAGCTGTGTTTCTTTTGTGGAGATGCCTCGCATATTATTTCTGTCTGCCCTAAATGAGAGAAACGTTGTGCACACACGTTTTCTGTGGGTGGTGTTCAACCTAAGTTTCTTCTGGCAATTACTCTGATCTGCTCCCTGTCCACATTTTCCGCCAAGGCTTTTGTGGATTCAGGAGCAGCTCTGAACCTGATGGACTTGGATTTTGCTAAACGTTGTGGATTTCCTATGACACCTCTGCGGACGCCTATCCCTTTGAGGGGTATTGATGCTACTCCTTTGGCGAAGAATAAACCTCAGTTTTGGACCCAGGTGGTAATGCTGGTCACCCCAGACCATCAAGAAAATTGCAGATTTTTGGTGTTGCATAATTTGCATGATACCATTGTTCTGGGGTTTCCCTGGTTGCAAATCCATAATCTAGTTCTGGATTGGAAATCTTTGTCTGTGGTGAGTTGGGGTTGTCGGTGTGCCCTTAGTGATGCTCCTGTTTTCTCCACCTCTCCCCAGTCGCATGATGTTCCTGACTATTTGGCTGACTTTTATGATGTATTTAGTGAGAATGAGTCTGCGTCTTTGCCTCCTCATAGGAGTTATGACTGTGCAATTGAGCTGAACCCGGGGTGTAAATTCCCCAAGGGTCGGCTTTTCAATTTATCTGTACCCGAGCACGAGGCTATGCGATCCTATATTAAGGAGGCATTGGAGAAGGGTCATATTAAACCATCCTCTTCACCCTTAGGTGCTGGGTTTTTTTTTCGTGGCTAAAAAGGATGGTTTATTAAGGCCTTGTATTGACTATCGTGCCCTCAACAAAATTACTGTTAAATATCAGTATCCGTTACCCCTGATTTCTGATCTATTCTCCAGAGTTAAAGGTGCTTGCTGGTTTACCAAGCTTGACCTCAGGGGGGCGTATAATCTTATTCGCATTAAGCATGGGGATGAATGGAAGACGGCGTTTAATACTCCGGAGGGACATTTTGAGTACATGGTGATGCCTTTTGGGCTCACTAATGCCCCTTCTGTCTTCTAGTGCTTCATGAACGATATATTCCGAGACTTTGTGGATAAATTTTTGATTATCTATCTGGATGATATTTTGATCTTCTCCAAGAATTGGGACTCTCATGTGGAACATGTTCGGACTGTGTTCCGGATTTTGAGGGAGAATTCCCTGTATGTCAAGGGATCGAAATGCCTTTTTGGGGTACAGAGGATTTCATTTTTGGGATTTAATTTGTCTCCGTCAACTAGTGAAATGGACCCGGCCAAGGTACAGGCCATTTATGATTGGGTTCAGCCCACTTCTTTGAAGGCCCTCCGGAAGTTTTTGGGTTTTGCTAATTTTTATCGGAAATTTATAGCTAATTTTTCTGGTATTGCCAAGCCATTGACGGATTTGACTAGGAAGGGTGCTGATGTGATGAATTGGTCTCCGGAGGCTGTTTCTTCCTTTCAGGAGCTGAAGCGAAGATTCACTTCTGCTCCGGTTTTGCGGCAACCTGATGTCTCACTCCCGTTTGAGGTGGAGGTGGACGCTTCTGAGATTGGTGCAGGAGCGGTGTTGTCCCAAAAAGATCCTGTGACATCTAAAATGAATCCTTGTGCTCTCTTTTCCCGAAAGTTCTCCCCATCCGAACGTAACTATGATGTGGGGAATCGGGAACTGTTGGCCATGAAATGGGCATTTGAGGAGTGGAGACATTGGTTGGAGGGAGCCAAACACCAAGTCGTGGTGCTTACTGACCACAAGAATTTGATTTACCTGGAGTCGGCCAAGCGCTTGAATCCTAGACAGGCTAGGTGGACCTTGTTTTTCACACGTTTTGATTTTGTGGTCTCTTTTCTTCCGGGCACTAAGAATGTCAAGGCAGACGCCCTCTCTAGGAGTTTCCTTGCTGATTCTCCTGTTGTGACTAAGCCTGCTACCATCTTAGGCAAGGGGGTAGTTCTTTCTGCCATCTCGCCCGATTTGAGACGTGCTCTGGAAGAGTTTCAGGAGGACAAACCTGAGAGTTGTCCCAGTGGAAAGTTGTATGTTCCTGACCAGTGGAGGAAGAGAGTGATGTCTGAAGTTCATTGCTCTGCATTGGCTGGTCATTCAGGTATTTTTGGTACTAGAGATCTGGTGAGTCGGTCTTTTTGGTGGCCCGCCTTGTCTCATGATGTCAGGAATTTTGTGCAGTCCTGTGGGACTTGCTCCCGGTCTAAACCTTGTTCTCGCTCTAGTGGCTTGTTGATGCCTTTGCCGGTGCCCAGGAGGCCATGGACCCATATTTCAATGGATTTTATCTCTGATATGCCTGTCTCTCAGAGAATGACTGTTATTTGGGTGATTTGTGATAGATTCTCTAAGATGGTCCATCTTGTACCACTCCCTAAGTTGCCATCTTCCTCTGAGTTGGTGCCCTTGTTTTTGCAACAGGTGGTTCGCTTGCACGGGATTCCTGAGAACATTGTATCTGACAGAGGAGTTCAGTTTGTGTCTAGATTTTGGAGGACTTTCTGTTCCAAGCTGGGAATTCAGTTGTCCTTCTCTGCGTTTCACCCTCAGACCAATGGGCAGACGGAGAGAACAAACCAGACTTTGGAGTCGTATTTGAGATATTTTATTTCTGCCGATCAGGATGATTGGGTTTCATTTTTGCCCTTGGCCGAATTTGCTTTAAATAATAGAGCTAGTTCTGCCACTTTGATGTCACCTTTTTTTTTGTAACTTTGGTTTTCACCCTCGATTTTCTTCAGGGCAGGTGGAGCCTTCTGCCTGCCCAGGTGTTGACACTGTGGTGGAGAGAATGCACCAGATCTGGGACCAAGTAGTGGATAAGTTGTCTCTCTCCCAGGAAAAGGCCCAGCGGTTTTCCAAGCGGCGTAGGACCGTTGGTCCCCAGTTTAAGGTGGGTGATATGGTTTGGTTGTCATCAAAAAATATCGCTATGAAGGTGGCTTCTCCTAAGTTTAAGCCTAGATTTATTGGACCTTACAAGATTTTGGAGATTATTAATCCGGTCTCTTTTCAGTTGGCTCTTCCTGTCACATTTAAAATTCATAATGTGTTTCATAAGTCCTTGTTGAAGAGGTTTGTTGAACCAGTAGTTCCTGTGGTGGCACCTCCTGACCCTATATTGGTTGAAGGTAACATGGAATATGAGGTAGAGAAGATACTGGATTCCCTTCTGGCTAGACGGAGACTCCAGTATTTGGTTAAGTGGAAGGGTTATGGTCAGGAGGATAATTCCTGGGTCTCTGCCTCTGATATTCATGCCGAAAGATTGGTGTGTGCCTTTCATCGGGCTCACCCGGATCGCCCTGGTGGCATGGATGAGGGTTCGGTGACCCCTCCTCAAGGGGGAGGTACTGTTGTGAGTTCATTTTTCCCTTCACCATTGAGGTCTGATGAACTCCCTCCTCTGGTGAAGGAAGGTAGTGAGGCTGATTACGAAACACCTGGGCAGCTAGATGATGACTGGGTGGCTGGAAATGAGGACTGGATATAAGGCTGCCGACGCCCTTCTTCCTGGCTGGTGATTTTCCTGCTGGATTCTTGGAGACCAGTCTGATTCCTGCATCTCAAAGCTAAGTTTTTCTGCTGTTCTTTGTACTCTTCAGTTTTGGTTTTGTTTTGCCCTGTTTTTTGGGAGTTCTGCCATCCCCGGTCGGGGGTGAGCTGAACTCCATTTTTGTCTCTGATCTGTTGATATTTTGCTCTGTCTTCAGAATATACCTGAGTGCTGATATAGTCTTTTGAAGCCTAGCGACTTCAGGGCCTGTTTTTCCTATCAGTCGGTTGGCTCATTTTGATAGGGTTTTTGCGGATAGCAGACAGCAGCTTTCCTATCCTGTCCTATGTAGTTAGCTTGGGCTCCATCATTTGCTCAACCTATCTTTCTATCTGTGTTAGTGTTTTCATCTTGCTTCACCGTCATTATATGTTGGGGGCTGCCTATTGCTTTGGGGTCTGCTCTGGGGCAGTTTAGTTTTTCCCCTTTCTGTCTTTAGGCTATATAGTTCTCCGGCGGTGATCGAGGGGTCTAGGGCACCGTAGGAACCCCCACGGCTACTGCTAGTTGTTGTGGATAGGTTCAGGGGTCTGCAATCCGATAGCTGCCAACCTCTCTGGTTTTTCTGGACTTAGCTGGTATTTTGTTTTTTCCTCCTTCGGTGACTCATCATAACATGTGTTAATGCTAGTAACTGGAAACAATAAACCCCACCTTAGCCCACTCTGTAGGAAATTGCGCGGCCAGTAACTCAAGGTGGATAGAGCACTGGCTCACGAAACCACTACAGGTGGCGCTGTCACCCGAAAATTTATCGGGCAACAATAGGCGGGATAATGTCGGCGTGGACATGGACACACGAGACAGCCTCTGCGACTGCCTGGGCAGCGGCCGCAATAAGCTTCGCAGCTGAGGTGGGACTCTCGAGACCTGCAACCTGCCCTCCAGCTGCCGAATGTACTGCAGTAACTGCTGCTGGTCCGCCATTACTAGCCAGACCCTGGCGCTAGCATAAAGTTAGGGACGGCGGAACGCACTAAATAATAATAATAAGTGCGTTCACCGCCCGGGGTCCACCGTGCAGAGGTATTACACTGCTGCTAGGTAATGGCAGATGCCCAATATGGCGGTATAACGCACACGGGTTGAACGTCACCCCGGTGTGCACTGGGCGCCCTCTGTTACTTCACAGAGGCGCCGTATCGTTAAACACAAATGCCGAGCCTTTTGAACTCACAGGTCTCAGCGGATTGCACGCAGCGACAGACGCTGCAGCTGTTCGACAATGCCCGGTAGCAGGCTCACTGTCGGACGTTAGTACTGTGGATCGTATGCACTGGGGCCTGTAGCTTGCCACTGACTGGCGCTAACTCTATCACTAGTTCCCTATCCACACATGTAATATAAGAGGGAGGGGAATCTTAATGAGTCATTTGCAAGTCCATGCATCCGTCATCATTCACACAGTTAGCAACTAGAGTCTATACTAGTGCATGGCCAAACAGCCATGCAAACCTTTTATAGCCGGGACCTTCCGGAAGCTTCCAGATCCCTGAGAAAGACCTGAGCATGTGACTCCCGATCCCCAATGGAAGATCGTCTCGTGAGCATGCTCAGTGGAGCGACGGAAGGACTTAGCCTTAGCCCCACAGAGCTGGTCTGAGCAGAGCGTCGGGAACGACGGGGCTGCTGAGCAGGCTCCTCTGCGGTCGCTGGAGAATGGGAGATCGCTGAATGCAAGGCCCTGGATTCCCGCTGTGCAGCTGCAGGAACCCGACGTGTTGTGAGTTCATTCTCTGGTCCACCAGTTGTGAGTTCTCCTTCCAGGCTCCCTCTGGTGGTAACAGGAGGTAGTGAGGCTGATTTAATCAGTAGAGATCTGCCACCTGATAATTAGGATGACGATTGGACCTCAGGAATCTCAGACTGGATTTAAGACAGCCGACGCCCTATTCTGGTGCTGGTTATTCTTTCTGGCTTGTCAGGTCTTGGTTTTCAGCTCTGTTCCAGTCATCTAAAGCTAAGTTTTTCTGCTAATGTTCACACTTGATTTTGTTGGTCTATTCAGTTTTTTGTGTGGTCAGCCAGCGCTGGCTGGGGCTGCACTGAATTTCCACTCTTATTTATTTGTATTTGCCAATTTGCTTTTTGTCCCTTATTCGATTGGCCTCTTTTTGCTCTGTCTCAGAATATTTCAGAGTGCTGATATAGTGGGAGAAGTCTAGTGACTTCAGGGTTAGTTTTGCTATCAGAAGTGTTGGACATTATTTTTGTAGGGTTTTTTGCAGATTGCAGACAGTGTCTTTCCTTTCCTATCCTTTCTAGTTAGTTTGGGCCCCATCGTTTGCTCAGCCTATTTTCCTGCCTGTGTTTGTGCTTTCATCTTGTTTCACCGTCAATACATGTGTGGGGGCTGTCTTTCCTTTGGGGTCTGCTCTGGGGCAGTTAGTTTTCCCCTTTTCATGCTTCAGGCTTATTTAGTCCTCCAGCTATGACAAAGCGTCTAGGATCATCGTAGGTACGCTCCACGGCTGCTGCTAGTTGTGTGGCTAGGATCAGGGATCTGCAATCTGCATAGTTACCAACCTCTATGGTTTTCTGTGACTTAGCTTGTTTTGCTTTTTTCTCCTCGGTGACCCATTCATAGCAGAATAACCAGCCATACCGCAGATTCTAGGGTACTCAAAAGCAGGAAAAAGCAGTTAAAATAAAAAGTGTCAATTTTTTTTTTAATATTTTTTTCCTCTTTTTTCTGGGGCCATAGGAGGATTTTTTTTTTTCCTAATGGAGATTAAGCAATTGTCTGATCGTGTGGAGCAACTTGCTGCTGAAGTGCAAGGAATTTCCACTTACCTCATTCAGTCACATGCTGCTGGACCTAAGATCCCTACTCCTGATGTGTTTTCTGGGAATCGGTCTAAATTTCTGAATTTTAAGAATAATTGTAAATTATTTCTGGCCTTGAAGCCTAACTCATTGGGGAGCTCTGTGCAGCAGGTTAAAATTGTCATCTCCTTGCTGCGCGGCGATCCCCAGGATTGGGCTTTTTCTCTGACACCTGAAAATCCTATTCTGACTAATGTGGATGCATGTTTTCAAGCCTTGGGGTTGTTGTATGATGAACCTAATGCTGTTGATAAAGCTGAGAGAACCCTGTTGGCATTAAACCAGGGTCAGGATTCTGCAGTTATACTGTCAAAAATTCCGAAAGTGGGCGGTCCTTACTACATGGAATGATAGCGCATTGGCAGCTCTCTTTCGGAAGGGTTTATCAGAGACCGTAAAAGATGTTATGGTGGGATTTCCTGTTCCCTCTGGTCTGGATGATTCTATGTCATTAGCCAATCAAGTTGATCGGCGTTTACGTGAACGTAAAACTACATGGGAGGCGCTGCCACCTTTTGAACAAACGTCTGAACCTATGCAATGTGATGGGGTTTTGTCTAGGGCACAACGTCAGGAGTTTAGAAGGCGTAATAAGCTGTGTTTTTTCTGTGGAGACTTCTCGCATACTATTTCTGTCTGTCCTAAACGAGAGAAACTTTTTGCACACACATTTGCTGTGGGCAGTGTACAACCTAAGTTTCTTTTGGCAATTACTCTGATCTGCTCCTTATCCACGTTTTCCACGAAGGCTTTTGTGGATTCAGGAGCAGCATTGAATCTGATGGATTTGGACTTTGCTAAACGTTGTGGTTTGTCCATGACGCCTCTGCGGATGCCTATTCCTTTGAGGGGTATTGATGCTATTCCTTTGGCGGAGAATAAACCTCAGTTTTGGACCCAGGTGACAATGCGAGTTGCCCCAGACCACCAAGAAAATTGTAAATTTTTGGTGCTGCATAATTTGCATGATACTATTGTTCTGGGTTTTCCTTGGTTGCAAACTCATAATCCAGTTTTGGATTGGAAATCTGGGTCTGTGGTGAGTTGGGGTTGTCAGTGTGTTCTTAGGGACGCTCCTGAATTCTCCACCTCTCCTCAGTCTCATGATATTCCTGATTATCTAGCCGATTTTTCTGATGTATTTAGTGAGAGCAAGTCTGCGTCTTTGCCCCCTCATAGGAGTTATGACTGTGCAATTGAGTTGATGCCTGGGTGTAAATTTCCCAAGGGTCAGCTTTTCAACTTATCAGTACCCGAACATGATGCTATGCGATCCTATATTAAGGACTAAGGAGTCATTGGAGAAGGGTCATATTAGACCATCCTCGTCACCTTTAGGTGCTGTTTTTTTTGTGGCCAAGAAAGATGGCTCATTAAGACCGTGTATTGATTATCGTTCCCTTAACAAGATGACGGTTAAATATCAGTACCCGTTACCTCTGATGTCTGATTTATTCTCCAGAGTTAAGAGTGCTTGCTGGTTTACTAAGCTTGACCTCGGTGGGGCGTATAATCTTATTCGCATCAAGCATGGGGATGAATGGAAGATGGCGTTTAATACTCCGGAGGGACATTTTGAGTACCTGGTGATGCCTTTTGGGCTCACTAATGCCCCTTCTGTCTTCCAGTCCTTTATGAATGATATTTTCCGTGACTTTGTGGATAAGTTTTTGATCATCTATCTGGATAATATTTTGATCTTTTCTAGTGATTGGGATTCTCATGTGGAACACGTCCAGACTGTGTTCCAGATTTTGAGTTAGAATTCCCTGTTTGTTAAGGGATCGAAATGCCTCTTTGGTGTACAGAGGATTTCATTTTTTGGGATTTATCTTGTCTCCATCGACTATTGAAATGGACCCTGCCAATGTACCGGCCATTTATGATTGGGTTCAGCCTACTTCTTTGAAGGCCCTCCAGAAGTTTTTGGGATTTGCTAATTTCTATCGTAAATTTATAGGTAATTTTTCTGGTATTGTCAAACCACTGACTGATCTGACCAAGAAGGGATGTGCTGATTTGGTCTCCTGAGGCTGTCTCAGCATTTCAGGAGCTTAAGCAGAGATTTACTTCAGCTCCAGTTTTACGGCAACCTGATGACTCACATCCATTTCAGGTGGAGGTAGATGCTTCTGAGATTGGTGCAGGAGCTGTTTTGTCCCAAAAAGACCCTGTGACTTCTAAGATGAATCCCTGTGCCTTCTTTTCTCGAAAGTTCTCCCCATCTGAACGCAACTATGACGTGGGGAATCGGGAATTGTTGGCCATGAAATGGGCATTTGAGGAGTGGAGACATTGATTCGAGGGAGCTAGACATCAAGTTGTGGTCCTCATCGATCACAAGAATTTGATTTATCTGGAGTCGGCCAAACGCTTGAATCCTAGACAGGCTAGATGGGCCTTGTTTTTCACGCGTTTTAATTTTGTGGTCTCTTTTCTTCCGGGCACTAAGAATGTTAAAGCAGATGCCCTTTCTAGGAGTTTCTTTGCCAATTCTCTGAATGTGACCGAGCCTACTACCATCCTAGGTGAGGGGGTAGTTCTTTCTGCCATTTCGCCCGATTTGAGACGCGCCCTGGAGGAATTTCAGGAGGATAAACCTGAGCGTTGCCCTATGGGAAAATTGTATGTTCCTGACCAGTGGAGAAAGAGAGTGATGTCTGAAATTCACTGCTCCGCATTGGCTGGTCATCCATGTATTTTTGGTACCAGAGATTTGGTGAGTCGGTCTTTTTGGTGGCCTGCCATATCTCGTGACGTCAGGAATTTTGTACAGTCCTGTGGGACTTGTCCTCGGTCTAAACCCTGTTCTCATTCTAGTGGGTTGCTGATGCCCCTGCCGGTGCCCAAGAGGCCATCAACCCATATCTCAATGGATTTTATTTCTGATCTTCCTGTCTCTCAGAGAATGACTGTTATCTGGGTGATTTGTGATAGATTTTCGAAGATGGTCCATCTTGAACCACTCCCAAAGTTGCCATCTTCCGCTGAGTTGGTGCCCTTGTTTTTACAACAGGTGGTTCGGTTACATGGAATTCCTGAGAACATTGTGTCCGACAGAGGAGTCCAGTTTGTTTGCAGATTCTGGAAAGCCTTTTGTTCCAATCTGGGAATTCAGTTATCCTTCTCCTCCGCGTTTCATCCCCAGTGTCTTTCCTTTCCTATCCTTTCTAGTTAGTTTGGGCCCCATCATTTGCTCAGCCTATTTTCCTGCCTGTGTTTGTGCTTTCATCTTGTTTCACCGTCAATACATGTGTGGGGGCTGTCTTTCCTTTGGGGTCTGCTCTGGGGCAGTTAGTTTTCCCCTTTTCATGCTTCAGGCTTATTTAGTCCTCTGGCTGTGACGAAGCGTCTAGTATCATCGTAGGTACGCTCCACGGCTGCTGCTAGTTGTGTGGTTAGGATCAGGGATCTGAAATCTGCATAGTTACCAACCTCTCTGGTTTTCTGTGACTTAGCTTGTTTTGCTCTTTTCTCCTCGGTGACCCATTCATAACACCGACACCTGACAGGGATCATTGGTATGGAAGTCAGGGCAAAGCCATCCAGTGCTTTGGTTTTGATCCCAGGCCTCTCTTAAAGGGATCCCCGGTACAGAAGTGAGGGCAAATCCACTCTGCGCTTTGGTACTGACCCCAGGCCTCTATTAAAGGGATCTCTGGTATGAAAGTTAGGGCAAGTCCCTCAGCTCTCTGATTCTCACCCCAGGCTTCTATTAAAGGGATTATTGGTATGGAAGTCAGGGCAAATCCACTCAGCGCTCTGGTTCTGATGCCAGGCTGACGGGATGATGTGGAATATTAGGGGTAGTAGTCCGGTGGCTCTGGCTGATGGGATGATGTGGGATATTAGCGGGAGTAGTCTGGTGGCTCTGGCTGACGGGATGATGTGGGATATTAGGGTTAGTAGTCTGGTGGCTCTGGCTGTCGGGATGATGTGGGATATTAGGTGGAGTAGTCTGGTGGCTCTGGCTGACGGGACGATGTGGGATATTAGGGGTAGTTGTCCAGTAGCTCTGGCTGACGGGATTGTGTGGCATATTATGGTGAATATGGCTATGCGGAGTGGGCGGGGCTATACACTCAGGTTTATATATATAGATACATTCATTATAATTTGTTATAACTAATCGTAGTTAGTTACTATGCCCGGGCAGCGCCGGGCTCTTCAGCTAGTATATATATATAATTGGTTTGGCTTTCATCCGAAGGGTATGTGCACACGCTGCGGATCCCCTGCGGATTTGGCCCTGCGGATCCACAGCAGATTCTGCTGCGTTGTACAGTACCATTATAATCTATGCAAAACAAAAAACGCTGTGCACATGCTGCGGATTTTTCCACACCGATTTGCTGCGGATTCAAATCCGAAGCATGTCAATTGTTTGTGCGGAATCCGCTGCGGTTTCACACCTTCTCCATTGTAGAGGTGTGAAACCGCAGGGCTAAACCGCAGGCTAATCCGCAGGTCTTTTGACCTGCAGATTTACCTGCGGATTTTGCAAAATCCACGCTGAAAAATCCGCAGTCCAATCCGCAGCGCGTGCACATAGCCGAAGTCATGTGGCAAGGCTGGTTAAAGAGTCGATAATGACTTTTAGGATTGCTATTTCCAATAGGTGACACTAGAGTTCTAGTTCTCTTCCTCTCTTTAGAGGTAATATGGATTACCAGAGGAGCATTGAACGGTCTCCTCATACTAGTATGCCAGACATGTCAGTTTCCACAAGGAGAAACGATACTCCTTGAATCCAACACTGGATCCAACATTGGATTTGAAGCAACATCTTTATCAACGATTTAGATGAAGGAATTGAGGGTAAACTGATTAAATTTGCTGATGACACAAAGCTAGGAGGGATAGCTAATACTAGAGAAGAGAGAGAGACGATTCAAAAAGATTTAAATAAACTGGAGAAGTGGGCAGCAACTAACAGAATGGTTTTTAACAGGGAGAAATGCAAAGTACTACATCTGGGCAATAAAAATGAAAAAAGCAGATATAGTATGGGAGGAATAGGGCTAAGTGACAGCACATGTGAAAAAGACTTGGGTATACTAATAGATCACAGACTGAATATGAGTCAACAGTGTGATGCAGCAGCAAAAAAGGCAAATGCAATTCTAGGATGTATTAACAGAAGCATACAGTCTAGATCACGTGAAGTCATTATTTCCCTCTACTCCTCTTTGGTCAGACCTCATCTGGAATATTGTGTCCAGTTTTGGGCACCACATTTTAAAAAAGACATCAACAAACTGGAGCAAGTTCAGAAAAGAGCGACCAGAATGGTGACCGGTCTGCAAACCCTGTCTTATGAGGAAAGGTTGCAGGATTTGGGAATGTTTAGTTTGCAAAAGAGAAGACTGAGAGGAGACTTAATAGCTGTCTACAAATATCTAAAGGGCTGTCACATTGTAGAAGGATCAACTTTATTCTCATTTGCACAAGGAAAGACTAGAAGCAATGGGATGAAACTGAATGGGAGGAGACACAGATTAGATATTAGAAAAAACTTTTTGACAGTTAGAGTGATCAATGAGTGGAACAGGCTGCCACGAGAAGTGGTGAGTTCTCCTTCAATGGAAGTCTTCAAACAGAGGCTGGACAGACATCTGACTGGGATGATTTAGCGAATCCTGCTTTGAGCAGGGGGTTGGACCAGATGGCCCAGGAGGTCCCTTCCAACTCTACGATTCTATGATTCTATGATTCAACGGGCTTCTGTGGTGCAGCTCAAATTGCTTTCTTTAGCTAAGCATAGAATCAGTGAGTCTGAAGCTGTATGTTGTGAAAAAGTAGTAGACTTGTGAGAACTCTAGCAATGTGACAGATTATTTTACTCTATCAAGATCTAGTGATTTTTATATATATATATATTTTTCATTGCACAGCCATATGAGGGCTTGTTTTATATATGACGAGTTGTAATTTTGAAAAACACCGTATTTTCCGAATTATAAGAACCGCTTTTTTCTCCCCAAATTTGGAGGGGAAAATGGTGGTGCGTCTTATAATGCAGATATACCTTACAAGCTGTGGTGGAGCAGGATCCCAGGGTTGCTGCTGGAGGAGGCAAGAGTGGTACGTTGCTGCAGGCTCGAATGAGGGGATGTTCCAATGTGCGTCGCTGCGGGTGAAAATGGCTGCGGTGCTCTGTGGTGCGGGGGGCTCTGCCGGCATTTTGTGAAAGCCTTGAGCCCCCCATACATCCATTACTGCGATACAGTGGCCTCGGAGAAAATGGCAGCTGGGGGCGACGCATGCTCAGATTGAGATCTCGGCACCCGAGATCTCGTTGCCGAGATCTCAATATGTGCATGCGCCGCCCCTGGTGGCCATTTTCCCAGAGGCCACCGCATCACCGTAATGGATGTGCAGGGGGCTCCGGGCTTTCACAAAATGCCGTCAAAGCCCCCCACACCACAGCCATGTTTACCCCCAGCAGCGGATATCGCAACACCCCCTCATCCCAGCCTGCAGCAGCGCACCACTCTTGCCTCATCCAGCAGCAACCCTGGGATTCCGCTTCACCGCAGCCACCACCAGGGCTGGCGTTAGGGGCAGGCAGAAAAGGCAGCTGCCTGGGGCCCCCGCTCCCCCTGGGGCCCCCAGCTAGCAGCACATCATGCAGCCACTATGGGGCCCCCGTGAGGCGGGGGGCCCGCCTACCCCTAACGCCGACTCCCCCAGCCGCATTGAACTATACTGGCGTCTGCCGGTACAGTTCAAAGCATAGACGGAGGAGAGAGTGTCAGCTGACGCTTCCTCTCCCATCATTCCCCTCTCTGCCTCTGACACGGCGGGTGCGCAATGACGTGTGCCAAGCAGTGCAACCGCTGAGACAGGAGTTTGGAGCAGCGCGGACATGAGGAGAGGTGAGGAGTGTGTTGTGTTTTTTTTAAATATAACAATGAGTAGTGGACTGTGGGGCCATTCTGGCGGGGAGAGATGTGGGCTGTGCTATATACCATGTGGGCTGTGCTATATACCATGTGGGCTGTGCTATGTACCATGTAGGCTGTGCTATATACCATGTGGGCTATGGGGCTATGTTATATACAATGAGGCTGTGTTATATACTATGTGGGCAGTGTTATATACTATTGGGGGGTATATTATATTCTGTGGGGGAGGCTGTGTTATATACTATGGAGGGTATATTATATTCTATGGGGGAGGCTGTTATATACTATGGGGGGCTACATTATATTCTATAAGGGGCTACATTATATTCTATGGGGAGGTGGGCTGTATTATATTCTATGGGGGCTACATTATATTCTATGGGGGGCTCTATTAGATTTTATGAGGGAGGATTGCATCATACTCTTTGATGGGGCTACATTATATTCTATGGGGAGGTGAGCTGTATTTTATTCGGGGCTACATTATATTCTATGGGGGGACTGTATTATATTTATTATATTCTATGAAGGGTGATTGCATCATACTCTATGAAGGGCTACATTATACTGTATGAGGGGGGCTGCATTATATTCCATGGGGAGTTACATTATACTCTGTGGGGTGGTTGCATTATACTCTGCGGGATGGTTGCATTATACTTTGCATTATACTATATGTGGGCTGCATTATACTGTATCGAGGACTATGGGGAATACATTATACTATATGAAGAACTATGGGGTGCATTATACTATGGGAAGTGAATTGTACTGCATGGATGACTATGGTGGTGCATTATACTATACGGAGCACTATGAGGAGTGTATTATACTACGTGGAGGACTGAGCAGTGTATTTTAATATATGGAGGACTATAGGGAGTGTATTATACTATATGGAGGATTATGGGGCATATTATATTATATGGAGGATTATGGGGTGTGAATTTTACAATATGGAGGACTGAGGTGCACTTTATAAAATTTGGAGGACTATGGGGTGTAGACTGATCTAATAGTGATTTTTCTGTCCCCATCATTCTTTCTCAGACGGTGTAAAGAGGCCGGGAAACAAGCGTTGAACGATTTCAATATTGTCGATCACACTCATTTAGCGGCCTGAACTCAGCGCATGTAACTGCAACCGAAATGCTTCTGTGTGATGTGCAATATGTTAGCATTTGGAGCCCCATTTTAAACTTTGCCTAGGGTCCTACTTTGCCTAAAACCAGCGCTGGCCACCACCCCCAGTAAGCAATAAGACACATAGATTATAAGAGGTACCACCATTTTATTAAAAAAGTTTTTTTCCTACTTTTCTCCTCAAAATTTGGGGTGTGTCTTAGAATCTGGTGCATCTTATAATCTGCAAAATATGGTATCATTCCTAGTTTGCAGTACATTATTTGGTAAAGGAAAAAAAATGGAAATGAAAATTTCAAGTGAGGAGAAAATGTGTTTTTTTTGTGCAATAAATATGACTGGGCAAAAATAATTCTCCAAGTTGGTACAATTATGGCCATACTAAACTTAAGGGTTTTTTGTAAAGATATAGCTTCTTGGCTAAAAAGAAAACATAGCTTTGTAGAAACCTGATTTAAACAAGCCATTATTTTCATAATGATTCTCTTTAAAGAGAACCTATCATTTACCATAAACTATTTTAATTTCTTACCTGGTATATACATCACTGTTCTCCAGCATCTGGCGTTTTTCATTTGTTAATGCATCTCTCCACTCCTGAGCCTCCTCTGCTCCCTAAAATCGGACTTGTTAGTGCAACCTGGGACGATCCTCGTGAGAGGAGTTTTGAACCACACCCACTTGCACAATATGACTATTTAGTTATAGACACAGAAGACAGGACCACATCTCATGGATGGAGAACATGAACAAAAGAAAAAATTCTGCATTTGCACTAGAAAAGCTATTTTCGGGAGTCTTTAACTAGTCCTTCTCACCTTCTATTCCAGAATGCTGCTTGCTGCCCTCCAATACAACATGGTCTGGGGGGCAACTGCTGGATGTTGCGATGACATCTTGTCAGTCCTACACACTGACGTTACCTAATGTAATAGGAAGCTACATCATTGCTTCAAATAGAAATGCGTGAAAGACCCTAGAAACATTGTACAGGCCTAAGATTTCAGCCAGTAATATATATGCACACATATACACGCCTATACACACTTATACACTCATATACACACCTCTAAACATATATACACACCTATACACTCATATACACACCTATATACTCCTATACACACCTATACATATTTATAAACACATATACACTCATATACACTCCTATACAGTCATATACACTCATCTACACACCTATACACTCATACAGCTTTTTCCGGCTCCTGATTGTCCATGTAATTGCATTTGCTTTCTGTGTTATGTTCTGCTTACCCATCATTTGGTATCCATAATTTATTCCATTCCTCTTGTCTTTTCCATGCATATCTCCGAGTGGTCAGTGAAACCCCTCTCCCCCTTTTTATGACCTTGCTTAACTATGAACATGTGGTCTGGCCAAACATGCCCACATCCCCTCACAGCTGTGAGCCCTTAGGTGCACATATATTCAAAGACATGAGTCTGACCAGACGTGGTCTGCCATCTTTCAAATTCCATCTTTCAAACTACAGATTTCTAATTACACTACTCTAATTACATTACAATTGGCTGGAATTGAAATCGGATGCCATGTCGCGTTTGGAAAGCCCCTGATGTACCTAAACAGTGGAAACCCCAAATTATAACTCCAACCCTAACCCTAATCCCAGCCCTAACCGTAACCCTAACCACAAACCTAACCCTAACACACCCCTAACCCTAATCCCTAACCCTAATTTCAACCCTAACCCCAACTCTAGCTCCAACCCTAACCCTAACTTTAGCCCTATCCCTAACTTTAGCCCCAACCCTAACCCAAATGGGAAAATGGAAATAAATACTTTTTTTATTTTATTATTTTTCCCTAATTAAGGGGGTAATAAAAGGGGGTTTGATTTGCTATTTATAGCTGGTTTTTATGTTTGGCATCTGTCACATGCTAAAAGATGCTTTTATTGGAAAAAATAGTTTTTGCATTACCATATTTTGAGAGCTGTAATTTTTTCTTATTTTGGCCCACAGAGTCATGTGAGGTCTTGTTTTTTGCAGGACAAGCTGATGTTTTTATTGGTACAATTTTCGGGCACGTGACATTTTTTGATCGCTTTCTATTCCCATTTTAGGGAGACAGAATGAACAAAAACCAGCAACTCATGAATTTCTTGTTGGGGGGGCATTTATACCGTTCCACGTGTGGTAAAATTGATAAAGCGTTTTTACTCTTCAGGTCAGTGCGATTACAGCTATACCTCATTTATATTTTTTTATGTTTTGGCGCTTTTATACAATAAAAACTATTTTATATAAAAAAATAATTATTTTTGCATCGCTTTATTCTGAGAGCTATAAGTTTTTTATTTTTCCAGTGATGGAGCTGTGTGGTGGCTTGTTTTCTTGCGTGACAAGATGACGTTTTTAGTGGTACCGTGATTATTTATATCCGTCTTTTTGATCACGTGTTATTCCACTTTTTGTTTGGCGGTATGATGATAAAGCATTGTTTTTTGTCTTTTTTTATGGGGTTCACTAAAGGGGTTAACTAGTGGGACAGTTCTGTAGGGCAGGTCATTATGGATGCAGGGATACCAAATATGTGTACTTTTATTGTTTAGATTTTTTTATTCAAATATTTATTTATAGAATAAATATTGATTTTTTAATTATTACTTTTTATTATTTTTTTAAATATTTTTACAATTATTTAAAAAAATCTTTTTATATTTAATTCTTACTTTTACACCCTGTACCACTATGGGGCACACATTTTCTACAGCTGCTCGCTTCTATAGCATGCAGATCTGCATGCTATAGAAGGTGTAATCGCCGCAGGGATTTTACACTAACCTGAGAGACTTCACTGCGTATGTCAGGAAGTCTCTCAGGTCTGGAACCCCAGATGTCATCATGACAACATTGGGTCTCCATGACAGCGATCGGGACCCTGCGTCATGCTGCAGGGTCTCTGGTCCAAAGGCAGAGGGGTTGTCAGAGCTGAAAGCCCTTCTGCCTGCTTCCGGAATGCTGCGATCATGTTTGATCACAGTGTTACGGGGGTTGAAGAGCCGGGAGTGGTCCGTGACCGCTCCTGGCACTTAGTGCTGGGTGTAAGCTTTGAGAATCAGCTGACACCCGGCTGCGTTCACCTGTGGCTGATCGGTATGACGTACTATCCTGTCCATGGTCATACGCGCCCGGGTCACCTGGACAGAATAGTACGTCAGATGTCAGAAAGGGGTCAAAAGTGAAAGCTGAGCTGTGATTGGTTGCTATGAGCAACAGTTTTCCCACTCCATAACACCTCAGCACACACTGACCGGGTGGGAGAAATCTAGCATCCCCGGGAACATAAGCTCCCAGCCATTTTCTGCCTCCCAGAAAGGAGCAAAGAGCACATGACAGAAATGAATCACCCCCTCCTCTATTATTGCCGTGCTCTATTGGTACAAGCGTAGAAAATCGCATTATCAGCGGCCACACATAGAGCCGCACTGCCAGGTTACATAACAGCACATCTCCAGGAACTCCCTACTCAGTGCCAGTAGTCTATACATTATACAGGTGATACTGCAAATACTGTATATGTAAGAAGATGAGCCAGAACAGAGTCGGCGATTCTATATGCTTTTTAGGGCCGGAACTAACGGAACTGTCACCACTGTTGCCGGGGGGCGATTGGTCTGGGTGGAACGGACCTGAGCACCTAACCGAAGGGGGCGTGGGGGAGATAAAAGGACTGAGCACGGGAAAACAAGGGATTTGGCAGGAAGGTGACAAGGGAGAAGGGTGTAGGTTGACTCCCTCCCCACTACTCCGATGACGAACCTCACATACGCCAATACCTTGCAGACCGACTCAGTCTCTCAGGACGTACTTACTTCACTGACCCCAGGTGTTTCCGCATCGGTCCGATATACATCATGCATTGGAAAAGGCAATCTTAATCCTTCCGATCTTAGCTGGCCCATGAGAGGTTTGTACATCCCGCGGCCTGTCAACCTGTGTGCTCCCCGTGTACTGCGACACTCCAGAGGAACCAACAAAAGGGACTGTTTCCAAGGCAAGCAAGCTCGGATACCTTGGCACGGTCAGGAGACAGTGCATTTCGTTCCTGCGCAGCAGAGCCAGAGACTTTGTCCATGGATTGCGACGCCTGCGGGAGCTATTCCAACCTCTCCCCAACAAGAACTTCAACCGATAAGTTGCCTCTCTCATACACCCCTTTTTCCTCCGAATATTGCGTTTTTGTGCAAATTCTGTTGTGCTCCGTGTTCCTCTGCATTACGTGGTTGTTTTCATCTCCCTGCATAGAGTATTCCTTGTACGCAATTAACCTGTTTAAAGTAAACACTGTTAACCCCTTCTCTGCCTTCTGCTCTTCACTGCATTCAACAAACCTCAATTCCAGTTCCATTACATATATACATACATATATACACAGCAGTATCACCTATATATAATGAGTATACATCTGTAGCAATACATAGATATATACACAGCAGTATCACCTATATATAATGAGTATACATCTGTAGCAGTATTGTCTATATAATGTACTGTATATAGACTGCTGGCTGCTACTGCTGTATATGATCACAGTATCACCTATATAATGTACTAGCTGAAGAGCCCAGCGTTGCCTGGGCATAGTAAACTGTGGTTAGTTATAACAAATAATAATGATTATATTGCACATAAAAACCGTGTATCTAATCCTATCCTGTGTGATACTGACTGCTGAGCCATGTATCTAATCCTATCCTGTGTGATACAGTCTGCTCAGCTGTGTATCTAACCCTATCCTGTGAGATACTGACTGCTGAGCTGTGTCTACTCCTCTCCTTTGTGATACTGTCTGCTGAGCTATGTATCTAATCCTATCCTGTGTGATACTGACTGCTGAGCTGCGTATTTAATCCTATCCTGTGTGATACTGCCTGCTGAGCCGTGTATCTATTCCTATCCTGTGTGATACTGCCTGCTGAGCTGTGTATCTAATCCTATCCTGTGTGATACTGCCTGCTGAGCCGTGTATATATTCCTATCCTGTGTGATACTGACTGCTGAGCTGTGTATCTAATCCTATCCTATGTGATACCAACTGCTGAGCTGTGTATCTAATCCTATCCTGTGTGATACAGTCTGCTCAGCTGTGTATCTAATCCTATCTTGTGTGATACAGTCTGCTGAACCGTGTATCTAATCCTACCCTGTGTGATGCTGGGCTCCCCCTGCAGTCTGTGTCAGAGGGTGGTCTGTGTTGGCACTGTAATAAATTGTGTTATTTCCAGCTTTACAGAAGGACGATAACACCATAGAAATGATAAGAATAATAGGCCTCAGTTACCACAACTGTCTACAAAGAAAACTTCCTGATGGCAACAATCACAGCTCATTTTTCATCTTTTAAACAGCTCTGGGACAGCGTGGCAAGTTTTGAGTGGCGACTTTTGTGTTTCGACTTTTATGTGTCGAGGTTGGTGTATGTGTGGTGAAATGTGTGCTGAGGGTGGTATATGTGTTGAAGCACGTGGTAGTGTGTGGCGCATTTTGTGTGTGTGTTCATATCCCCGTGTTTGGCGAGTATCCCATGTCAGGGCCCCACCTTAGCAATTGTACGGTATATACTCTTTGGCGCCATCGCTCTCATTCTTTAAGTCCCCCTTGTTCATATCTGGCAGCTGTCAATTTGCCTCCAACACTTTTCCTTTCACTTTTTCCCCATTATGTAGATAGGGGCAAAATTGTTTGGTGAATTGGAGCGCACGGGGTTAAAATTTCACCTCACAACATAGCCTATGACGCTCTCGGGGTCCAAACGTGTGACTGTGCCAAATTTTGCGGCTGTAGCTGTGACGGTACGGATGCCAATCCCGGACATACATACACACATATACACTCATATTGAGCTTTATATATTAGACTAGATTAAGGCCCGATGCTATCGCATCGAGAGGATAGTGACACACCTCTTGCCATGTTAACCCTCAATACACACACACCTCCTCAACACACACTCCTCTCACCTTTCACCATCTCCACTCATATCCACTCACTCT
Organism: Dendrobates tinctorius; assembly: GCF_039654945.1. Lineage (NCBI taxonomy): Eukaryota > Metazoa > Chordata > Amphibia > Anura > Dendrobatidae > Dendrobates > Dendrobates tinctorius. Next base: position 32,733,285 of record NW_027361771.1, read on the forward strand.
TTCACTCCACATACGACCCTTTCTCTCACTCCGTCTCTCATACTCACACTGTCATCGTCGCTGCTCCACGATCCCCGACATCTTCTTCCGCCGGCGCCATCCTGGATCCCGACGTTGTCCACGCCGGCGACATGTTCTTGTGGCCATGCCATCTTGAGTATTCTGAAATCCTGCGAGTGGACATTAGTGGAGATAGTGAAAGGTGAGAGGAGTGTGTGTTGAGGAGTGGTGTGTTGAGGGTTAACATGGCAAGAGGTGTGCTGTGACGTCACCAGTTACAACTGGACGGAAGTTGTTACATCCCGGAAGCTGCTTAGCGCATTTATTATAGTAGATTAAGGCCCGATGCTATCGCATCGAGAGGATAGTGACACATCTCTTGCCATGTTAACCCTCAATACACACACACCTCCTCAACACACCACACCGCCTCAACACACACTCCTCTCACCTTTCACCATCTCCACTCACGTCCATTCACTCTTTCACTCCAAATACGACCCTTTCTCTCACTCCGTCTCTCATACTCACACCGTCATCGTCGCTGCTCCACGATCCCCGACATCTTCTTCCGGCGGCGCCATTCTGGATCCCGACATTGTCCACGCCGGCGACATGTTCTTGCGGCCATGCCATCTTGAGTATTCTGAAATCCTGCGAGTGGACATTAGTGGCTCACCATTGTCATTTTGAAACACGACTGCTACTTCACTGACAGTGGGATTATTGTAGCGTCGAGGGTCTTGAGTACGATCTTGTTTAATAGCCATAGTGATGTTTGGCATGACAGTTCCGTTTTGTAGAGATTTAATTTTTTCTTGTTCTTCCACATCACGTAACATTTGATAAGCTTCCACAAAAGGATTAATAGTTTGGATTTGAAGGGCAATAATGTTCATCAATGTAGGATGACATTTTTGATTTTCTTTACATCGTAAGCGTTGTTCGTTTGCGGTAGTGGTATCGAGAATGTAAAGTTGGGCAAATGCGCATTGCTGGTCATCTGAGGGATGTAGTGTTTCAGTTCTATGATAGATCTGGCCATGTATGCGGAAACAGTATGGGCCATATCCAGGAGGTGGTGAAATATTTGCACCCATGGAGGCAAAAGCAAAGGAACTGTTAATACTTTGAATATTATCCATGAAATTTTTGCTAAATTCACTTTGCCCTTTCAGCAAACGTGTAAAGACATCAGGATATTGTAGTATGGGTACATGGACTTTACCCTTCTGACAGCAGAGCGTAAAGTTGTTATCAGAAGGTATCTCTGCTACAAAATGCAAAGCTTCGCAATGCTCACATACATGGGTCATGTCACCACAGCTGTGTTCGGTAATACTATTTTCATCATTAGTGAAAATGTGAGGTTGTAGTAGAAGTGCATGTCCAACCGATGGGGTGCGCCTAGTTTTGAGACCAACGTATATTTGTCTTGGTTGCACTTTCTGCGGGCTAACTGCAGCTTGTATGTGAAGAAACTGTGCATTGGTATTGACTAATGGTGGTATTGATAGGGCAGAAACAGATTGCTGATTAGTTATGTCAGTGAACGGCATATAGGATGAAGTGTGGTAGTAACTTGTTCCACATGCTGATGTGGAAGCATCCTGTTGTGAGTCTACTAATAATGATGAGGAAGAAGCCGTCTGTTGTTGGCGGTGTTGGCGTGTAGAGGCTTCTTCAGCCAATGTAATAGATTTAGAGTTAGGGGATTCGTGTGTGAGACGACGGCGTTTATAAGCCTTAATCTTGTCAAGTCGATGCTGTTTTTCCTCAGGAGTCTCATTAGCACGGCGTTGTTTTTGTCGTAGTGCTAAAGCTGCTTTCCTTTCACTGGCATTGGCATACTGTGCATCGGTATTGAATGGTGGTATTGATAGGGCAGAAACAGATTGCTGATTAGTTATGTCAGTGAACGGCATATGGGATGAAGTGTAGCAGTAAATTGTTCCACATGCTGATGTGGAAGCATCCTGTTGTGAGTCTAATAATAATGATGAGGAAGAGGCCGTCTGTTGTCGGCGGTGACGGCGTGCAGAGGCTTCTTCAGCCAATCTTATGGATTTAGAGTTAGGGGATTCGTGTGTGAGGCGACGGCGTTTATAAGCCTTAATCTTCTCAAGGCAATGTTGTTTTTCCTCAGGAGTTTCATTAGCACGGCGTTGTTTTTGTCGTAGTGCTAAAGCTGCTTTCCTTTCACTGGCATTGGCATACTTTTTGTTATGACTCATGTTGGCACAGGTAAAGGAGTCTATTTGGCAGTTATCTGGCAGTGAAGAAGGCGTCCTGGAGTATTGTAGAGTAAACAGATACTAATTGACCCTGTAATTGCCCAGCAGTAGTTATGAAGTGGTAGTGGCAAATTGGCCCTGTAGTTAGACACCGGCAGAGGAGCAAGGCAGCAGTAGTTATGGCGGTAGAGGCAAATTGGCCCTGTAATTAGACACCGGCAGAGGAGCAAGGCAGCAGTAGTTATGGCGGTAGAGGCAAATTGGCCCTGTAATTAGACACCGGCAGAGGAGCAAGGCAGCAGTAGTTATGGCGGTAGAGGCAAATTAGCCCTGTAATTAGACAGCAGCAGAGGAGCAAGGCAGCAGTAGTTATGGCGGTAGAGGCAAATTAGCCCTGTAATTAGACACCGGCAGAGGAGCAATGCAGCAGTAGTTATGGCGGTAGAGGCAAATTAGCCCTGTAATTAGACACAGGCAGTGAACAGTCAGAGGAGCAAGGCAGCAGTAGTTATGGCGGTAGAGGCAAATTGGCCCTGTAGTTAGACACCGGCAGAGGAGCAAGGCAGCAGTAGTTATGGCGGTAGAGGCAAATTAGCCCTGTAATTAGACACCGGCAGAGGAGCAAGGCAGCAGTAGTTATGGCGGTAGAGGCAAATTGGCCTTGTAATTAGACACCGGCAGTAAACAGGCAGATGACCAAAGCAGCAGTAGTTATGGTGGTATAGGCAAATTGGCCCTGTAATTAGACATCGGCAGAGGAGCAAGGCAGCAGTAGTTATGGCGGTATAGGCAAATTGGCCCTGTAATTAGACACCGGCAGAGGACAAAGGCAGCAGTAGTTATGGCGGTATAGGCAAATTGGCCCTGTAATTAGACACCGGCAGAGGACAAAGGCAGCAGTAGTTATGGCGGTATAGGCAAATTGGCCCTGTAATTAGACACCGGCAGAGGACAAAGGCAACAGTAGTTATGGCGGTATAGGCAAATTGGCCCTGTAATTAGACACCGGCAGAGGAGCAAGGCAGCAGTAGTTATGGCGGTAGAGGCAAATTAGCCCTGTAATTAGACACCGGCAGAGTAGCAAGGTAGCAATAGTTATGGCAGTACAGGCAAATTGGTCCAGTAATTAGACACCGGCAGTAAACAGGCATAGGACCAAGGCAGCAGTAGTTATGGTGGTACAGGCAATGCCAAGCGTCCGCACAGCAAGTCAGCGTGAGGTAAATGACGCAATTTCACGAATGCAAGATGGCGTCGGCGAAATCTCGCGAGATTGCGCCGACGTCGTTAACACCTCTTGCCATGTTAACCCTCAACACACCACACCGCCTCAACACACACTCCTCTCACCTTTCACCTCCACTCATGTCCACTCACTCTTTCACTCCACATACGTTCCTTTCTCTCACTCCGTTTCTCATACTCACACCGTCATCGTCACTGCCCCGACATCTTCCTCCGCCGCCGCGATCCAGGATCCAGACGTTCTCCAGGCCGCCGACATGTTCTTGCGGGACGCCATCTTGGATTTCGTGAAATCCCGCGATATTCAAGATTGCGTCGCCGCAACAACATGTCGCTGGCGTGGACGACATCGGGATCCAAAAAGATGGCGTCGGTGAAATCTCGCGAGATTACGCCGACGCCATTTTGGATCCCGATGTCGCCCACGCCAGCGACATGTTCTTGCGGGACGCCATCTTGGATTTCGTGAAGTCCCGCGATATTCAAGATGGCGTCGTCGCAACAACATGTCGCTGGCATGGGCGACATCGGGATCCAAAATGGCGTCGGCGTAATCTCGCGAGATTTTGCCGACGCCATCTTTTTGGATCCCGATGTCGTCCACTCCAGCGACATGTTGTTGCGGCGACGCAATCTTGAATATCGCGGGATTTCACGAAATCCAAGATGGCGTCCCGCAAGAACATGTCGGCGGCCTGGAGAACGTCTGGATCCTGGATCGCGGCGGCGGAGGAAGATGTCGGGGCAGCGACGATGACGGTGTGAGTATGAGAAACGGAGTGAGAGAAAGGAACGTATGTGGAGTGAAAGAGTGAGTGGACATGAGTGGAGGTGAAAGGTGAGAGGAGTGTGTGTTGAGGCGGTGTGGTGTGTTGAGGGTTAACATGTGCGTGTGTGTGTGTGGTGACGTCACCGGTTACAACTGGACGGAAGTTGTTACAACCGGAAGCTGGTTAGGGCATTTATTATTATAGATATTCAGCAGTCTATATACTGTACATTATACAGGCGATACTGCTACTGATGTGTATATACGTTATATATAGGTGACACTGCAGGATGTGTGTATATATATATATATATACAGTGGGGAAAAAAAGTATTTAGTCAGTCAGCAATAGTGCAAGTTCCACCACTTAAAAAGATGAGAGGCGTCTGTAATTTACATCATAGGTAGACCTCAACTATGGGAGACAAACTGAGAAAAAAAAATCCAGAAAATCACATTGTCTGTTTTTTTTTCATTTTATTTGCATATTATGGTGGAAAATAAGTATTTGGTCAGAAACAAGCAATCAAGATTTCTGGCTCTCACAGACCTGTAACTTCTTCTTTAAGAGTCTCCTCTTTCCTCCACTCATTACCTGTAGTAATGGCACCTGTTTAAACTTGTTATCAGTATAAAAAGACACCTGTGCACACCCTCAAACAGTCTGACTCCAAACTCCACTATGGTGAAGACCAAAGAGCTGTCAAAGGACACCAGAAACAAAATTGTAGCCCTGCACCAGGCTGGGAAGACTGAATCTGCAATAGCCAACCAGCTTGGAGTGAAGAAATCAACTGTGGGAGCAATAATTAGAAAATGGAAGACATACAAGACCACTGATAATCTCCCTCGATCTGGTGCTCCACGCAAAATCCCACCCCGTGGGGTCAGAATGATCACAAGAACGGTGAGCAAAAATCCCAGAACCACGCGGGGGGACCTAGTGAATGAACTGCAGAGAGCTGGGACCAATGTAACAAGGCCTACCATAAGTAACACACTACGCCACCATGGACTCAGATCCTGCAGTGCCAGACGTGTCCCACTGCTTAAGCCTGTACATGTCCGGGCCCGTCTGAAGTTTGCTAGAGAGCATTTGGATGATCCAGAGGAGTTTTGGGAGAATGTCCTATGGTCTGATGAAACCAAACTGGAACTGTTTGGTAGAAACACAACTTGTCGTGTTTGGAGGAAAAAGAATACTGAGTTGCATCCATCAAACACCATACCTACTGTAAAGCGTGGTGGTGGAAACATCATGCTTTGGGGCTGTTTCTCTGCAAAGGGGCCAGGACGACTGATCCAGGTACATGAAAGAATGAATGGGGCCATGTATCGTGAGATTTTGAGTGCAAACCTCCTTCCATCAGCAAGGGCATTGAAGATGAAACGTGGCTGGGTCTTTCAACTTGACAATGATCCAAAGCACACCGCCAGGGCAACGAAGGAGTGGCTTCGTAAGAAGCATTTCAAGGTCCTGGAGTGGCCTAGCCAGTCTCCAGATCTCAACCCTATAGAAAACCTTTGGAGGGAGTTGAAAGTCCGTGTTGCCAAGCGAAAAGCCAAAAACATCACTGCTCTAGAGGAGATCTGCATGGAGGAATGGGCCAACATACCAACAACAGTGTGTGGCAACCTTGTGAAGACTTACAGAAAACGCTTGACCTCTGTCATTGCCAACAAAGGATATATCACAAAGTATTGAGATGAAATTTTGTTTCTGACCAAATACTTATTTTCCACCATAATATGCAAATAAAATGAAAAAAAAACAGACAATGTGATTTTCTGGATTTTTTTTTCTCAGTTTGTCTCCCATAGTTGAGGTCTACCTATGATGAAAATTACAGACGCCTCTCATCTTTTTAAGTGGTGGAACTTGCACTATTGCTGACTGACTAAATACTTTTTTTCCCCACTGTATATATATATATATATATATATATATATATATATATTATACACACATATATCTACACAGCAGTATCGCCTATATATAATGTACACATCAGTAGCAGTGATACAGAAGTCTATATACATTATATAGGTGCAACCTCTGTATATACATTAAAAAAGTTTTCATCTTGGGACCCAAGTCCCTGAGATGGGGGGAGGATGAAGAGATGAGGCGGGTCCTGTCCAGCGTCAGCGGTGAAGAGGAGAGGATCCTGCTGGAAATGGTGTGTTCTCTGGTCCAGGCAGGCCAGTGTCAGACACAGATGGGGGCGCCCTCTGCGCACCGCTGCCTTTTGAAATCTCTAACTTGGCCCTGCGTGGTCACCTGCATGCCTGCGCTGACAAGGGCAGCAGCCGCGCGCATGTACGAACGAGGGCCGGCGGCCATGCTTGCGCACTGATGCAGATCTCCACCACAAAGTGGGTGGCCGGCCCTTAAATCTTCTGTGTGAAGGACCTATGTGCGTGCTGTCTAGCTGCACGCACTGACATAAGGGCGGTGGTGGCAAGCGTTTGTGCTCAACCACCGCTGCGGCCGCAGCCCTTGTTGGCGCGTGCAACTAAACAGCGGGCGCACATAGGTCCTTCACACAGAAGATTTAAAGGGCCGGAGGGCTGCTTTTGGTGGGGACATGCCGGCCCATCGGGCATCTGGCCGCCTCGGCAGATGCTCATTCCGGGCCTGATCACATTTGACCGCTATTATTTTGAAAAATAAAGTAACTAATATCAGTCTAAATCAGGGGAGCACAACCTGCAGCCCAAATAACTTTACTAAAGTCGGAACGAAAAGGAGCTATTTTAAAAAATTAAGTTCAAACTTTGAAAGTTTGGAAACTATTTATTCTATAACTGGTACACATAACTGTGTTTAGAGTGGTGAACATACAGCTTGCGTAGATCTTGTGCTCAGGCTTTATAGCTGCTTTTTGATGGGCCTGTGAGCAGTCCTCCACAATATCCAGGAAGTTCAGTCTCTTAGCTTAGCTGGTCAGGTAATGGAGGGGCAGCAGGTGAATCATCTGGTTGCATTGGAGCAGTGTGGTAGTGTGCTCTCCAAGCAGGACAAACAAATGAGATGTTCTGAAAGAACTGCTGGTGTTCCAAAAGGAATGGATCCTCCTTTTCCTTACTGTGTTGTACAGGTATCTCACTTGTCACATGCTCATCAGTAGCATCTTGAGTACTGATCTTTAGTGGTGATGTCATTTTCCCTGATTCTACTTCTTCCCAATTAATTGAAGTGAAAAAGTCATGCTCGCGTATGTTTCCTTCTATTCCTAACCTCGGAGACTTGTCTTTACAAAACAGACCCAGTACCAAGTCTACAATTGTAGGGTTAAAGTATTCAAATATTGCTTGGTCATCGATCATGTCAATGATTGTTGTGAACATCCCTAGAGGTCCTGGGATGGCGACCAAACCATTGATAATTATGCCTAAACTAGACCAGTCTTCTTCAGCAAGATATGGTTCGCCAATTATTTTTTCCAGTGCAGTGGTCCCATCAAAGTCTCCTTCTTTTGTCATTATGGATGACAATCCAAAATCTGTGATTTTAATGTGGCCTTGGCTGGATAACAGGATGTTTTCGTATTTCAGATCTCCATGAATGATGCCGTTGGAGTGGAGGAATTGTATTCCACACACTATCTCCGCCACTAGAAATTGTACGATGCAGAGGCTTAGCGGTGCTCTCTCTTCAACCAGGTCAAGGAGGGTCCCGCCAGTGACTAGCTCCATGACATAGTAGAGGTAGGTATTAGTATGAAAAGCTCCATAGCCGTGAACTAAAAAGATGCTCTTGTGAGTCATCTGCAGGATTTTGCTTTCTGCTATTATTTCTTCTTTCCATTGCATAGCTTCTTTTTTAACAATTGCTTTTACGGCAACACGCTCTTTTTGAATGGACTCTGTTGCCAGCATCACCACCCCACTGCAACCTGATCCAAGAACATGATGAATAGTGAATTTGTCCACTGTTAATGGCACCGTGGCTATTTCTCCTTCTTCTGAGGTCTTTGTATGAGAATGTTCAGTATCTAGTTTTGCTTTTTTCATTGACACTAGATATTGTTCATCAGATGTAATGCTGGATCTGCTCTCTGTGTAGGGTCTTTTTATGCCACCTTGGTGCGTCACTGTTGCTTTTTCTTTATTACACACAACAGGTTTTTCAATTGATTTTTCCTCTGTTGCATTTTTTATTGTTGGGTTTTCAACAGGTGCACTATGGTCTTCTACTTCCCATTCGCAAGATCCACTCTGATTTTCGGGGGTGTCTCTTAAATTCTGGTTTCCCAACAGTTGCCTTCCTCTTTTTATTGTGGAGGCTTCCATCTTCCTTATGGACCCTACTAACCTTCTCCACTGGTTCTGCAGTCCTTGAAGAAGGGAGTGTCTTTTCGGTAGATGAATAGTAGTTTCAGGTTTGCTCACCTGATGGCTACATCCTTCCTCTGGATCCTCTATGTCAGGACCTGTTGGTGTTTCCTTCTCTCCGCTATTACTCTCTCCTTTTGAAGATGTTGTTTGTTTTTTTCTTCTTCTACAACACCACATGTTGAGTCATAGACATCAACAAGGCGCTAGTAGAAAAGAGACAAAAAAAACGCAAGTAGCAAGCACTAGTAGCAAGCTAGCCGCAGCGCGATCTTTCCTCACAAAGCTCCTGAGGAAAAACACTAATGGTTCTAATGGTCACTGTGCTGCTACTGGAATCATCATCATCATTGTGATGTCATCATCATTGTGATGTCATCCGTGCAGCCACAGGCAGGTCACATTTCTCATTCGCCAAGTTTCAACCCGTTTGATCCTGTTTAATCTGGCATTTTGTATGCTGACAAACACAAATTATTAACACTAAAATAAAATGGCCACAATCTGTTATGTGATATTAATGTAAGGGTGAAACGTATCGGACTTGCTGCCAATAGAATATGAAGAGTGATTTCTTGAAGCATTGAATCTACTCTTCTTTTATTGAGAATATTTTAAATGGTGCTCATACACAAAGCAGTTTTTGTCTCCTCACCAAATTCTTCATCATCTGCCTAAAGATATTAATGGAACACTTCGGTCAAAACCAATATTACGCGTGACATGGTGGTGGTATTTGTCCCCTAGTTTTTGCATCCTGATATTTCCTCTTGCTACATATATATCACGTTAACATCTTGTGGCTGCTGTCTCTATGTCTCCATTTCTTTCAGGCTAGTGTTTTAGTCTACATTATATTTAATGTGTCTCTTTAAAAGAGAACCTTTTAATATTTGCAGGGACCTTTCCAGTCAACATGTGCTCAGATCTACCAGGAGAATAACATAGAGCAGTCAGAGGCGTAGCTCTTGTTTTGGTTTGGGGTGGGGGGGCGAAACTTCTGAGTGGGACTCCAAATATCACCATGTCACCAAACAGCACAGTGAGTGTCTGCAGACCTCTATACAGGCCCTCTCACTGATTCCAAGATTGTAGACACCTGTGATGCTAATAAGTGGACACACCTTGATTTAACATGTCCCTTTTGTCACATTATTTTCAGGGGTACCATCATTTCTGTCCAGGCCTATTTCATTAGTTTAATTTTTTTTTTAAATTCTGTGGAAGCATGATCGAAAAGCATTGTCTGACATTGCATTTGTTCCTTTTTGTAGATTTTTTTTAATTTATTCTTACTTTTGTCAGATTCAAGTTATCTCTGTGACCATTGTGGGTTTGTCTGTCATTAAACGAGGGGTACCAACAATTTTGACCATGTGTGTAAGAGATAACAGTACAGTTATAGATGGTAACTTACAGAGGACATTCTTTCTGATGGAATCATTTACTTTTTACGCTTTTCCATCTGGCCCAGACCGACATGACAACTTCTCCAGCCAGGACTCAACTGCAGAGATTCCAACAAAGACATTTCACGTCTCATATTTTCAGCATCGTCACCATCTATTCGTAACTTGCACAAACCCCTCATCCTACTGATACCCCAATACTAAGCCGCTGCTGCCGTATATGACCCTATTACCACCTTCTGTGTGGTTATGTGTAACCTCTGAATTCTAAAGCATCCCTCTAGAATATAGTAATGCCGGATGCAAGTACCCGAGAAAACAGTGCCCATATTTTGTCCCCTAGAAAGTAATAATGCTCTCTGTGTGCCCCTGACAGTCACAGTTACCTGAGTTACCATATAAAAATAAGTGCCAGTTTACATTTAATAATGTCCCTAGTTTCCTCCTGTACACAGTATGATGCTCTCTTATACACAGTCTAATACCCCCTCACTGTATGTATACTGACCCCTTAGTATGCCCAAACTGTTTGATGGCTCCAACACTGTATGCTGGCCCCTTCACTGTAATCCCCACACTGTATGATGGCCCCCAAGATAGCCTCCATATAGTATAATGCACCCCACATAGGACTCCATATAGTATAATATACTGTCTCCATATTATAATGCAGCCCCCCCATAGGCAGACTCTATATAGTATAATGCACTCCCAATGGACAGACTCTACATTGTATAATGCAGCCCCCAATAGGCAGACTCTATATTGTATAATTCAGCCCCCCATAGAGGAGACTAATATAGTAGTAGTGACATCATCATGACCCCTGTCAGTGTCTGCGTCAGGGATGTCAGAAGCCGTGAGGGGTATGACGGGAGAGTAAGTGTAACGCTCCCAGTCTCATCAGTGCGGTCAGCTGTATCGGCATCCAGCCGATACAATTGAACTTGTGATGACTGTTGTGTGGGGCCCACTGCTGGCACCGTCTAATCCTTCCTGCTCAAGGGCTCCATAGTGGCCAAGTGGCAAAACAGGGAGATCGTGTCACCCTGCCGCAGAATGTAACTGTGTAGCTCCAGGTGGGCCCCCTCAGAGCGAAGGGCCTGAGGTGACCACCCCCTCTACCTATCCCAGTAGCTATGCTACTGAGAGCAGTTATAGATGAGGAGACTAATATATTGTGAAAATATAATATTGTCCTGCAGGCTCTGTGTTATTTATCTCTGCAAGTTTGAAAAAAGCTGGTCTGGTTTATCAAAAATCTGTATTAAAAAAATATATTATTATTAACAATTGTGGCTATTTTATATGAACCCCTTCATGACTCCCAATTAGCGTTTTTTCTCCCCTCCTTCCCAGAGCCATAACTTGTTTATTTTTCTGCCCACTTAACCGAATGAGGGCTTGTTTTCTATGGGACGAGTTGTACTTTTGAATGACACCATTCATTCTAGCAGATAATGTACTTTAAAGCGGGAAAAGAAATGCCACGTGCCTTGAAATTGCAAAAAATGTCCAATTGCACAAATTTGGTTTTATTTTCCATGTTTAGTATATGGTAAAATTGACCTCTTGATATGATTACATACATTTAAAAAAAATCCTTACATTGTTGGTAATTGGTTCAAAAACAAATTTAGCATGTTGTTTAAAAAAAAAATTCTATTTATATATTTTGCCGCCATTTTCCGAAACCCGTAACATTTTCATTTGTTGGGATCTGGGGCTGTGTAAGGATTTTTTTTTAGTCCCTGAACTGACGACGCATGTGGAATGCCGACATCACAGATTGACAACGGCCTGGACATTATAACAGCGTGACCGTTAGATGATCATAAGCCAGGAAAGATGAGGGCTCAGTTTACCAGCATGCATCAAAATCAAGGACACAACATATGACATAAATGTACATCATGTGTTGTGAAGGGGTTAAAAGAGTTGTATGCTTTCAGACTTCTCTGCATTATTCTCCTTCCAATCCCTTGTTCACCTTTGGGATGTGTCCTTCTTGGTCTTCTAGTGAGCTATGAAGTGACCCAACTCCTCCCGTGGTGATCTATGATTACGTCAGCCAGCAATGTGGGTCTCTGTCTCTCTCAAGTGTACAATGTACAGTCCTTCTGTTGACAGGACATAATCAGATTTAGGCACTAAAAGAGGCATTCAGCCCTATGTCTACATCGCATACATAGACCAACAACAGCTGCTTCTTTTGAGCATATATAATGTGATGGACAAGAAAGGAGACAAAAGGATGTCTTCAATCAGTCCCTCTCCATCTCCACCTTTTATCTAATAGTATATCTTTAGTACCTGTCAGTCAAACACTGAAAAATTCAATAATGCCCTGTACTACCTATAGTTAGTACAGTGCATTATTGACCCATGTCGCCATGAAATGGACAAAAAAATACATGTTTTTCTAATTGTTCCAAAAATGTAAAACTAAAAAAGGCCAAATCTCATCTTTTAACAATAAATAATGTTTTACTTGAGAACCCTCCTAACAAAAATATTAAAAACAATGTCATAATTGCTGTTTTTGTTAACCTCTTTACTTTCCAAGCCCATTTTCACCCTCAAGACCAGGCCAAATTTATAATTCTGACCAGTGCCACATCATGAGGTAATAAATCTGGAACGCTTCAACGTATCCCACTGATTCTGAGAATGTTTTTTGTAACATATTGTACTTCATAATAGTGGTAAAAGTTATTCGATATGACTGGTGTTTGTGTCAAAAAATGGGAAATTTTGCAAAAATTTGGAAACCTTCACAATTTTTAATAATAATAATAATAATCTTTATATAGCGCCAACATATTCTGCAGCGCGTTACAGTTTAACAGTTTCAAACACAAGTCATAAGTAACAACGTTAACAATACAATAATTAAAGCAAAATAAACCAACTCTGCTCATGAGAGCTTACAATCTACAATGAGGTGGGGAGATACAAAGTACAGGTGTGTGTTTACAATGATGTATATACAATGATGGTCCAGCCATCTTGAGGGAGTGGTGGATAGATGGAGATAGTGAATGGGCTACACACACTTACACTTAAAATGACTGATTAGTGACCGTGATAGAAAGCTCTGAACAAATGTGTTTTGAGGGAGCGCCTAAAACTATGCAAATTGTGGGTGTTCCTAATTTCTTGGGGTAGAGCATTCCAGAGGATTGGCGCATATTCCTCACCAATCGTTACACCGATGCCTCTACCTTGTGCCAGTCATTACACTGGCTACCCATCTACTCCAGAATTCAGTATAAGCTTATTACCCTCACCCACAAAGCCCTCCATGGCTCAGCACCACCCTACATCCCCTCCCTTGTTTCGGTATACCACCCAACCCGCGCCCTCCGTTCTGCTGATGACCTGAGGTTAGCATCCTCAATAATCAGAACCTCCCACTCCCGTCTCCAAGACTTTACACATGCTGCGCCAATTCTTTGGAATGCACTTCCCAGATCAATACGAGTAGTCCCCAATCCCCACAATTTTAAGCGTGCCCTGAAAACGTATTTATTCAGACTGGCCTACCGCCTCAACACATTAACCTAATCTATCCCTGTGTGGCACAGCCAAAAGTTTTACCATAACCAGGTTCCCCGCATCATGTTCCCACATGCTTTATGCATCCATTCATCCATCCATGCATCCAGCCCTCTGTGTCTGTACTGTTACACACTTAACATTATGGCTGGTCCATACAATCAGGGCAATTGTTATCACCCACCTTTCGTGTCTACCTTTTTCCTCATAGACTGTAAGCTTGCGAGCAGGTCCCTCATTCCTCTTGGTATCTGTTATGATCTATGTGATTATTGTTATGCTGTAATGTCTATTGTCTGTACAAGTCCCCTCTGAAATGTAAAGTGCTGCGGAATATGTCAGCGCTATAGAAATAAAATTTATTATTATTAAGTCTTGGAGTCGGGAGTGGGAGGTACTGATTAGTGCAGAGGTTAGTCGAAAGTCGTTTGCAGAGGGCATTGGTCGGTTAGGCCGATAGACAGAAATGAGGGAGGAGATGTAGGGGGGTGCTGCACTGTGGAGAGCTTTCTGGGTGAGAACAAGTACTTTGAATTGGATCCTATAATAAATGGGCAGCCATTGTAACGACTGGCGAAGAGCGGATGCGTCTGAATACCGATTAGATAGATAGATGACCCCGGCTGCTGCATTAAGGATAGACTGGAGAGGGGAAAGTCGAGTGAGGGGGGAGGCCAATTAATAGAGCGTTGCAGTAGTCCAGACGGGATTGGATCAAGGCGACAGTGAGGATTTTTGCTGTTTCCATGGTGAGAAAAGGGCGGATTCTAGAGATGTTCTTTAGGTGTAAGCGGCAAGAGCGGGCAAAAATTTTACATGGGATGTGAAGGAGAGATTGGTGTCAAACGTAACACCCAGACAGTGCGCTTGCTGCCGGGGTGTTATTATGGTGCTACCCACGGAGAGGGAAATGTCAGATTTAGGGAGGTTAGTAGACAGGGGGGCAGAAGAAGTTCAGTTTTGGAGAGGTAGAGGTTTTAAACTTTTAAATCAGCGCAATTTGTGAAACATTTTTTTGGTGCGATTTTTTCCAACAAAATTTACAAAACCATTTTTTTTTAAGGGAACACATCCCATGTAAAGTGACTTTGAGGGTTACATATGACAGGAAATACCCTAAATTGACACCATTTTAAAAACTCCACCCCTCAAGTTGCTCCAAACCACAAGAAGTTTATTAGCCCTACAAGTGCTTCACAGGAACTGAAGCAATGTGGAAGGCAAATAAATGAACATTTTTCCAAATATTTTAGTTTAGACCCAATTTATCGTTTTCACAAGGGTAACGGGAAAATGAACCCCAAAACTTGTGCATGGAGAAGAAAATGAACATTTATATTTTTCAAAGATTTTACTTTATACCCAGTTTGTAATTTTCGGAAGGGTAACAGGAAAATTAACCTCAAAATTTGTTGTGCAATTTCTCATGAGCATGCCGATACCCCATATGTAGGGGAAAACTACACAGTAGGGTTTGGAAGGGAAGTAGCACAGTTTCTCTTTTTGAACACCAAATTGGCCGGAATCGAGAGCGGACGCCATGTTGCATTTAGAGAGTCCCTGATGTGCCTGAATAGTAGAAACACCCCCCAAGTGACCCCACTTTTTTAAACTAGAGCCCTTTAAGGAAACACAATACATCCCCCATAATATACCGTATATACTCGAATATAAGTCGAGATTTTCAGCCCAAAAAATTGGGCTGAAAGTCCCCCTCTCATCTTATATTCGAGTCATATACAAAGGGGGTCAGAGGGGGAGGGGGGCGGGGGTGTCAGGTCATATTTACCCGTCCTGACGCTGTCGCTTGAGTCCCCAGCTTCTCCCCGTGCTCTCTCGTCCTTCCTTCAGCGGTCACGTGGTGCCGCTCATTAAAACTCATGAATATGCGCATATTAATGAGCGGTATCACAAGACCGCTGAATGTAGGAAGAGAGAGCACGGGGAGAAGCTGGGGACTCAAGCGACAGCGTCAGGACGGGTAAGTATAGCGATACTCACCTGTCCTGCGTCCATGGCTGCTTGCTGCTGTCTGTCATCGGTCAGTGACTTCAGACAGCAGAGGGCGCGGTGACGTGGTTAGTTCGTGCCGCGCCCCCTGCAGTCTGAACGTCAATGACTGATGACGTGCAGATAGCGGTGAGCAGCCATGGACGCAGGACAGGTGAGAATCTGACACCCAGCGACGGAGAGGTGAGTATGTCATTTTTTTTATTTTTACATGCAGCAGCAGCATGGGGGGCAGCATATGAGGGAACAATCTATGGAGCTATTTATGGGGGCAGCAAATGAGGGAACAATCTATGGAGCTTCTTGTGGGGCAGCATATGGGGGAACAATCTATGGAGCTTCTTCTGAGGACACCATATGGGGGAATAATCTATGGAGCATTTCCCACCCTAGACTTATACTCGAGTCAATAAGTTCTCCCAGTTTTTTGTGGCAAAATTAAGGGGGTCGACTTATACTCGGATCGACTTATACTCGAGTATATACGGTAATACCAAATAATATTCTCAAGTCATAGAATAGTGCTTCTCACTGTGCTCCACTGGCATACAGCCAACGATGGCAGACCATGCAGCTGCTGAGGCCTGGTGCCAGTGCAGGAGCCGCTTCCCCCAACACTGTATCAGCATCCTGGATGCCAATAAAATTGAAAGTAATAATGAAATAGCGAGCGCCACCTTACTCATCTAATTTCTTCATTCTCCTTTGACGTCTGACGTCTCAACATTGTGGGTGCAATGATGTCACTAGATGGCGCCTGCTGTGCTGAGATGTGCAGTGCTTCAAAACGCTCACTGCGGGAGAAGTAGAGCGGAGTATTGTATTTTTTTTTACATTGTTGTGACCATTCATTTTTATGCAACTTTTAAAGCCCAAAGTATAAATGCATTACCAAAATCTCTATATATAAAACTGATTGTGTGTGTGTGTGTGTGTGTGTGTGTGTGTGTGTGTGTGTGTGTATATATCATCAACCAATCACGAAGCATCTTTCATTTCACCAGAGCTGTTTAAAAGAAGCTGAGCTGTGATTGGTTGCTAGGACCAACAGTTTTCTCACTGCATGACAATACCTCAGCAGACAGTGACATGGTGGGAGAAATCTAGCATCCCTGGGAACATAAGCTCCAGCCATCATCTGCCCCCGCAGAAAGGAGTAGAGAGCACATGACAGAAATGAATCCCCCCTCCCTGCCCATATCCCAATCACACATCCTCCATCCCATAGGCACATCTTCCCTCTTAAAGGGATCATTGGTATGCAAGTCAGGGCAAATCCATCCAGCGCTCTAGTTTGACGCCAGGCCTCTCTTAAAGAGATCCCCGATATGGAAGTTGGAACCGTTCCACTCAGCGCTCTGGTTCTGACCCCCAGGGTCTCTTAAAGGGATCCCCGGTATGGAAGTCAGGGCAATTGCCTTCAAATGCTCTGGTTCTGATCCCAGGCCTCTATTAAAGGGATTGTTAGGGACGGCGGAACGCACTAAATAATAAATAATAATAAGTGCGTTCGCTGCCCGGGGTCCACCGTACAGAGGTGTTACACTGCTGCTAGGTAATGGCACATGCCCAATATGGCGGTATAACGCACGCGGGTTGAACGTCACCTGGAGAGCACTGGGCGCCCTCTGTTACTTCACAGAGGCGCCGTAGCGTTAAACACAAATGCCGAGCCTGTTAAACTCACAGGTCTCAGCGGATTGCACGCAGCGACAGACGCTGCCACTATATGAAAATGCCCGGTATCAGGCTCACTGTCGGACGCTAGTACTGTGGATCGTATGCACTGTGGCCTGTAGCTTGCCACTGACTGGTGCTGACTCTATCACTAATTCCCTATCCACACACGTAATATCAGAGGGAGGGGAATCTTAATGAGTCATTTGCAAGTCCATGTTTCCGTCATCATTCACACAGTTAGCAACTAGATTCTATACTAGCGCATGGCCGAGCGGCAATGGGAACCTTTTATAGCCAGGACATTCCGGAAGCTTCAAGATCCCTGAGATGGACCAATCAGATCTGGAGAAGGACCTGAGCATGTGATTCCCGATCCCCAATGGGAGATCGTCTCGTGAGCATGCTCAGTGGAGCGACGGAAGGACTTAGCCTCTGGAGTCGCTTGGCTTGCTGCTGATAATCCTGCGTTGCTATTGCCGGCCCAGAGGTGGCAGCAACAGCCAGACCCACAGAGCTGGTCTGAGCAGAGCGTCGGGAACGACGGGGCTGCTGAGCAGGCTCCTCTGCGGTCGCTGGAGAATGGGAGACTGCTGAATGCAAGGCTTTGGATTCCCGCTGTGCAGCTGCAGGATCCCGACACCTAACATTACCCCCCTCCTAGGGCCCCCTCCCCTCTGAGCCTCGCTACGCTAAAATGCCACGAAAAGGAGCGGGGCGTGGATGTTCTCCACTAGTTCCCAGGTCCGGGCCTCTGGACCATGACCCTTCCAATCCACAAAATAAAACTTTTTTTGCCATGCACCACCCTGCGTCCCACAATGGCGTTGACCTCAAACTCATCCGAAGACAAGTCTGATGTCCCAGCAGATGACTCGGAAAACCGGGACATGTGCACAGGTTTGACGAGGGACACGTGGAAAACGTCAGAGATGGCCAAGTGTGGTGGAAGAGCCAGACGGCAGACCACCGAGCTGATCCGCTAGAGGATTTTGCAGGGGCCAATATATCGCGGAGCGAACTTGGTGGACTCGGCCCGAAGCCTGATATTTCGGGCAGAGAGCCACACCAAGTCGCCAGGGGCAAAAGTTGGAGCGGGGCGCTCTCCTTAGAGGCTCGAATGGCATCCAGGGTGCGATCCTAAATGTCGCGAGCCTCCACTGCCCAGTCCGCCACCCTGGAATCAGTGGAAGACACTGGCATCGGGACGGGGATGTGCGGATGCTGGCCGTAATTAAGAAGGAACGGCGTCTGACCAGTGGAGTCAGCCACTGCATTATTCAGGGCAAATTCGGCCCACAGTAGTAAGGATGCCCAGTGATCCTGCCTGGCCGAAACAAAATGTGCAAACGAAATACGTGCTTTATGAACAGTGCGGCGAGACCACGAGCGGAAGGCAACCGCGTGAGTGGCACCAGATGCACCATTTTAGAAAAATGATCGGTGACCACCCAGATGACCGTGCTGCCTCCAAATTTGAGCAGGCCGACCACAAAATCCATGCCAACCATCTCCCAGGGTCTGTCTGCCACCAGCAGGGGATACAGTAACCCAGCCTGCCTCTGCCTGGAGGACCTGTTCCGAGCACAAGAGACGCATGCCTGAATGTATTCTTTCGTGTCCCGAGCCATGTGCGGTCACCAATAAGACCTTGCCAGGGGTTCTGTGGTCCGCTTATTGCCAATGTGACCACCCACCCTGGACGCGTGTGCCCACGCGAGAACCTCTGGCCGCAGGCGAGGAGGGACAAAGGTCTTGCCCGGTGGTACTGACTCAAGAGCGACCGGGGCCACGGTCCTCAGACTCTCAGTGGGGACGATCAGCCTCCTCCTCCTCCGCCGAGACCACCGAGCGAGAGAGAGCATCAGCCCGGACGTTCTTCTCACCGGTCAGAAGCGTGAGAAGAAGAGCGACCACCTAGCTTGACGAGAATTCAAGCGCTGGGCTGTTTGTAAATAGACCAGGTTTTTATGGTAAGTGTACACCTGAAAGGGGAACCGGGCTCCCTCCAGGAGATGTCTCCACTCGGAAAAGGCCAACTTCATTGCCAACAGCTCCCTGTCCCCGATGAAGTAGTTCCTTTCCACCGGTGAAAAAGTGTTTGAGAAGAAGCAGGGATGCTTCCGACCTTGAGCATCCTTCCGGCAAAGGACTGCTCCTGCACCAACGGATGAGTAATCCACCTCTAGGATAAAGGGTTTATCCACATCGGGACGGTGGAGAATAGGAGCGCCAGCAAAATGAGTTTTAAGAGACTAGAAGGCCGCGGAGACCTGTTCTGATGAAACCTTGAGATTGGCTCCTTTTATGGTGAGGGCGGCCAAAGGAGCTACCAGTGTGGAGAAGTGGGGGATGGACGGTAATAATTAACGAACCCCAAAAAGCGCTGCACCGCTTTAAGAGAATGGGGCTCCTGCCAGTCCATTACCGCCTGCAGTTTGGCAGGATGCACAGCGAACCCCTGGGCCGAGATGATATAGACCAGGAATGGCAAGGACTCCTGCTCAAATTGGCACTTCTCCAACTTGGCTAAGAGAGAATTCGCCCGCAAACGGTCGAAGACCTTGCAGACGTATCTCCGCTGAGAGGCCAAATCTGGAGAAAAGACGAGGATGTCATCCAGATAGACCACCACCAAGGTGGAGAGCATATAGCGAAAGACATCATTTACGAAGTCTTGGAAGACAGCAGGTGCGTTACAGAGGCCAAAGGGCATGACCAGATACTCGTAGTGGCCATCCCTGGTATTAAAGGCTGTCTTCCACTCGTCTCCTTCGCGTATGCGGATCAGGTTGTAAGCCCCCTGTAGTTCTAACTTAGTAAAGATCCAGGCCCATCGCAAACTGTCAAACAACTCAGAGATCAGAGGAAGAGGGTACTTGTTTTTCACTGTAATAGCATTGAGACCTCTGTAGTCAATGCAGGGACGCAGCTCTCCGCTCTTCTTCTGTACGAAGAAAAACCCTGCCCCTGCTGGCGACACCGACTTCCTAATAAACACTCTTGCCAGGTTCTCCCAGATATATTGTGACATGGTCTCCGTCTCCGGAGAGGTAGAGGATACACGCGGCCTCTAGGAGGTTCCGCGCCTGGCAAAAGGTCTATCGGACAGTCGTAGGGGTAATGCGGCGGAAGCGTCTCTGCTAGAGTTGAGCGAAACGGGTCAAAAAAATTCAAAAGTCGCCGACTTTCGCCAAAGTCGGGTTTCATGAAACGAAACCCGACCTCAGCGTGAGGTCGGCCACGAGGTCGGCGACTTTAGCGCCAAAGTCGCGTTTCAAAACATGCTTCAGCGCCCTTTTTCAGCCAATGAGGAAGAACGGACACTGTGGGCAACATGATGACATAGGCAGCGGTCCCCACCATCTTTGAGAAGGGCATGCAAGTGATTGACTTGCTTTGGGGGGCGTCACAGGGGGTATAAAAGGGCATGCACGCCGACCGCCATCTTACTTCTGCTGATCTCAGTATAGGGAGAGATGCTGTTGCTGCAGATTCTGTAGGGAGAGCGTTAGGCAGGGAGGAAGAAAAAAAATCAGCTGCTGCTGCTAGCGATTTTGCCTGTACAACACACCAGTCACTGTGCAGTGCAAGGGGAGGCTATGTTTTGGTGGATCAGCTCTGTTGGTTGTTAGGCTGCCTTATAAGGCAACCTGATAGCTGCATTGCTGGTTTCACACTGCTTTGCAAACTGCTTTTTTAAAAGCAATCCTTTTTTTTTTTTTGTCCTGGTGAGATACTGAGCGTGCATTTTTTCACACCGTACAGCGGTGTATGCTGCTCTCTCAGTACCGTGTAACGGCTGTTATCACAGCCACAGTGAAGCTAAGGGTGTGACTCTGTAACGATAAGTTGAGGAGGAGTTGTTCCGTTCTTACAGACCTCCACCTTATAGTTTTGTCTGTTTTTCAAACAGTCTAGTCTATTTGCTGTTTGATAACATTCAAAACTATAGAGAGACAGCGTGTCAGTCCGTAAACTAAAAAAACACGGAGCTTGACAATTTAACATACACCGGACAGCGGTGTACGTGCACGCTGCTCTCTCAGTACCGTGTAACGGCTGTTATCACGGCCACAGTGAAGCTAAGGGTGTAACTCTGTAAGGATAAGTCGAGGAGTTGTTCCGTTCTTACAGACCTACACTCTAGGGAGATTCCAATCCTGCCCTGTCCTATATAACATTTTTGACAATGTGACCACCCAGAAGTGTGTAAGGACATTCCATTTCTCCCGTCCTATATAACTTTTTTCACACCTGCCAAATTCATCCTGTCATACAGCGGTGTGATATACATTGGGCCTCACACAATACATCAGTGTCCAGAAGTGTGTAAGAACAATCCATTTCTGCCGTACTATGTCACATTTTTCACACCAGCCAAATTCAGCCTGTCTTACAGCGGTGTGATATACATTGGGCCTCACACAATACATCAGTGTCCAGAAGTGTGTAAGGACATTCCATTTCTCCCGTCATATATCACATTTTACACACCAGCCAAATTCAGCCTGTCATACAGCGGTGTGATATACACTGGCCTGACACAATATATCAGTGTCCAGAAGTGGTAGGAGAATTAAATTCTCCCCTGTCCTATATACACCTTGTACCTTGTTTTACCGTTCCATATCGTTGGTGGAATTGTGGGTACATTTTTAAAAAAAAATGAGGAAGTGTGGTGTAAGAGGCCGTGTTGGTGGGCGGGGGTTGCCAGCTGTTAATGATGGTGTTGGTGTGGGATCTGCTGGTAGTGGCAAAAGCAAAATAACACCAAATACAGGAGGTGTTAAGCCTGCGCCATCGTCTGGCTCCACAAGGCCTCGAAGGCTCCCTTTTCTGGGAGTAGGTAAACCGCTTTTAAAGCCGGACCTTCAGGAACAAGTTTTGGCCTACATTGCTGACTCGGCCTCCAGCTCTATCGCCTCCTCTTCTGAACTTGTAAAAAATAAAAGCACTGAGTCGTCTTTGGAGGCTCATGGTCATGAACCACACCTTTTTTTGTGTCCTTCACCCCAACCAAAATTGAAGGATGCGGCAGGCCACACAACAGATTACTCCATGGAGCTGTTTTCACATACCATGCCTGGGTTATCAAGTGAAATGGTGAATTACCCAGGCCAAGATGAATCTGATATGGAGTGCACTGATGCACAGCCACTGATAGGTGATTCTGCTGGTACATTCACTCAGAGCACGACATTGTCCTCGCAGTGTACTGAGACAGATTCTGACCCGGATGAAACTCAGGTGCCCCTTCCCGCATACTATACCACCGTACACGGTGACACAGAGGAAGGTGCACATGACATTGAAGAGGAGGTGATGGATGACCCAGTTGTTGACCCAGATTGGCATCCATTGGGGGAAGAGGGTGCCGCTGCCAATAGCTCCGAAGAGGAGGAGGAGCATCCGCAGCAGGCATCGACATCGCAACAGCTGTTATCTGGCAGGCACGAAGCAGTCCAAAAACGGGTTACAAAAAGCCAAAAACTTGCTGGACTGCTGGGCCAGACGGTCAAAATAGCACATCGTGCAAGGACGCAAAATGTCTTCCATAGTAGGAAGAGTGCAGTGTGGCACTTTTTTTGAGCAAAATCCTAATGATCAGGCCAAGTAATCTGTAAGAAGTGCGCAAAGACCTTTAGCCGAGGGAAAAATCGGAAAAATTTGATTATCAGTTGCATGCTTAGACATTTAACCACCATGCACTTGCAAGCGTGGACGGAACACCAAACCTCAAGTACCATATGTGCAAATGCTCCCAAAGAAGGTAGTCAGCAACGCTACATTGTTTCCCCCACTGTAAGCCCACTGGTTAGCACAGCAGCAAATGTTGAGGTGTCGTTGCAAGGCCAAAGCTGTCAGGGAATCATAATGTTATATCAATGAAAGACTGAATCTAGGCCATCAGAAAGAACACCAACTCCTTCACCATCATCAACCCTCTCTCAGTCCGCCCTGACCACCGCTAGTTCCACCATAGGCATCTCTCAAGTCCAGCTCACCCTGCCAGAGACTATGAGTAGGACATGAAAGTACTCATCCTCTCATCCGCGTACACTGGGTTTGAACGCCCACATTGCCAAACTAATCTCGTTAGAGATGATGCCCTATCGGTTGATGGAAAGCGCAGCTTTCCTTGAACTCGTGGCCTACGCAGTACCACGCTATGAACTACCCAGTCGCCACTTCTTTTCTCGCAAAGCCATCCCAGCCCTCCACCTTCATGTGAAGGACCGCATTGTCCATGCACTCAAGCAATCAGTGAGTGGAAAGGTGCACCTCACAACTGATGCATAGTCCAGTAGGCATGGCCAGGGCCGTTACGTGTCCATCACTGCACACTGGGTTAATGTGGTGGACGCAGGGTGCACAGGGGACAGCGGTGGTGGGACTGTGCTGCCTAGCCCACGGTATAGGAAACAGTTGGCTGTAGGCGTTCGACCCTCCTCCTCCTACTCCTCTTGAAGCGAAAGCTCGTCCCCAGAGCGCAGTCGCAACAGCACTCCATCCACAGCTGCGAGTGTTGCACACGAAGTTTCCCCCTATCGATCAGTTAGTGGAAAGCGTCAGCAGGCTGTGTTGAAGTTGATGTGTTTGGGCGACAGACACACCGCGGAGGTACTGGCCGACTACTTTCAGTAACAAACTGAGTCATGGCTGGGCAGTCTACATCTTGAGGCAGGCAAGGTAGTCAGCGATAACGGCCGTAATTTTGTGGCTGCCATAGCCCTTTCAAAGCTCAGACACATACCTTGCTTGGCTCACACATTGAACCTGGTGGTGCAGTGCTTCCTCAATAATTATCCAGAGTTAACAGGCCTGCTCCAGAAGGTTTGAAAACTGTGCTCGCACATCCTCCGGTCGCCCGTACACTCCAGTCGTATGCAGAAGCTGCAGCGATTGCTACACCTTCCCAAGCACCGGCTAATTATCGACGTTGCAACAAGGTGGAACTCCACCCTGCACATGGTTGAGCGGGTGTGCGAACAGAGGCAGACCGTAATGCATTTGTGGGAGGATACCCGGACAGGCATTTTGAGGGCAGACATGGAGTTGACAGGTGTGCAGTGGTCAAAGCTGAAAGACCTCTGTAAAGTCCTTCAGTGTTTTGAGGAATCCACACGGCTGGTAAGCGCAGACGACGCCATCATAAGCATGAGCATCCCACTTATGCGTCTGTTCATGCAAACTTTGACGCACATTAAGGAGCAGGCGTCTGCAGCCGAGGTTGACGAAGAGGAAGAGGAGGAAATCCTTGAAGACAGTCAGCCATTGTCTGCTCCGGGACCTCTCCTGGACGAGGTGGAGGAAGAGGAGGAGGAGGGTGATGATGGGGATGATTATTTAGGGGAGGAGGATGCTTCTCGTGTGTCCAGAGAAAATGTTGGCGTGGCAAGGTCTTGTACAGGGTTTGTGCGTGACTGGAGGGATGTGGATTTGCCAGAAAGTGCTCCTCCACCAAGCAGTCGCACTGCATCATTGACACCGGGAACATTGGCCCACATGTCAGATTATGCCTTGCAGATCCTAAAAAGGGACCCCTGTTATGAATGAGTCACCGAAGGAGGAAAAAACAAAAATACAAGCTAAGTCCAGAAAACCGGAGAGGTTGGTAGCTATCGGATTGCAGACCCCTGATCCTATTCACTAAACTAACAGTAGTCGTGGGGGTTCCTACGGTGCCTTAGACCCCTCGTTCACAGCCGGAGAACTAAATAAGCCTAAAGAAAGAAAGGGGAAATCCAAACTGCCCCAGAGCAGACCCCAAAGCAATAGATAGCCCCCACATGTATTGTCGGTGAAAAGCAGATGAAAACACAACCACAGACAGAAAGACAGGTTGAGCAAACGATGGGGCCCAACTAACTAAATAGTAAAGGACAGAAAAGATGCTGGCTGCAATCCGCAAAAATACTGCCAAAATAATGTCCAACACGTCTGATAGAAAAAAGGCCCTGAAGTCACTAGACTTCAAAAACACTATATGAGCACTCAGGTATATTCTGAAGACTGAGCAAAAGATCAACTTGACCAGAGACAAAAATGGAGCTCAGCCTGTACCAACAAGGGCAGGCAGAACAAAAACACTAAGTAAACAGACAATATCTCATGGAAAAATAAGAGAGCAAATACTTAGCTTTCAGAAGACATTTACTGAACTGGTTTGCAAGAGCTCAGAGCAGAAAGGATCACCAGCACCCCTGTAGGGCGTCGGCTGCCTTATATCCACTCAGTGATTCCGGGTGTCCAATCAGGCTCCACCTGTTCAGATGACAGGTTCTTCCCAACCCAATCAATTTCACTACCTCTCTTCACCAGCAGAGGGAGTTCATCAGACATCAACGGTGAAGGGGAAAATGAACTCACAACAGACCCCCCCGCATTGCTAAAATGATGAACGATGACGACTACTGGTTGGCCAGCATCCTGGATCCACGCTATAAAGGCAAATTCCAAAACATCATGCCACAGGAGAACCTTGACCTAATATTGGCTAACAAACAAGCTACTCTGGTAAACCGGTTGGTTGAGGCACTCTCAGCTCACAGCAGCGGTGATGGTTCTCACACGAGCCGTAGGGGCCAGGGGCAGCTTGGAAGAGGTGTTTGTGGTGCACACATCAGAAGTGGCGTTGGAGACAGGGGTTTCATGACCATGTTTTGGACTGATTTTTCAAGTCCCGCTCACACGACTGGTAATACTGCATCGATGGAAAGTGACAGGAGACAGCACTTGTCAACTATGGTTACAAACTACTTTTCCTCCCATGTTGATGTTCTCCCTCACAGGTCATTCCCCTTTGACTATTGGGCCGCTAAACTGGACACCTGGCCTGAATTGGCACAATATACACTACAGGAGCTCGCTTGCCCAGCTGCAAGTGTGCTATCGGAAAGAGTCTTCAGTGCTGCTGGATCAATCCTGACAGAAAAAAGGACCCGTCTGTCGACCCAAAATGTGGATGATCTAACCTTCATTAAAATGAACCATGCATGGGTTTCCAAGGATTTTGTCCCACCTTCCCCTGATGACACATAGGTTGACAGAAAAATGGCTTGCTTTGGTCCTCCTCTTCCTGGGACTTGAACAATTTCGCCTTTTGCATCAGCTGAATGTCCAACATCAACATATGCCACATTCTAAAACTCCCCAACTGTGCTGCCTCCCCCCCCATGGCCGGGGTCACCACCTAGCGCACGAAACCGTGCGAGTGCCGTTGCCCTGGACAGGTGGGTAGGCCGACTCTTGGGCGCGGGCACTGGCACAGGGTCCCTCATAGTGCAATCAAGTGTCTCTGACGGTGGTGGTGCACACCCGCCGTCAGACACACCGCCGTACTATGAGGGGCCCAGTGCCAGTACCGACACCCACGAGTGGGCCCCCCTTGCTTGGGCAGGGCCCCAGCATTTGCAATCTTTACCTCTCCCTGCTCCTCCGCTGTGTAGTCTGGGCCGTCAAATCCATACTGGGCCTGACACCGTCTGAGCCTGCCTCCTGATCTATAGACATATATTTTGAATGTGTACACTATGCTATCCATACATGTTATCCAGTGATACGGTACCCTTTCTCACCTTTGTGCAATCACGTGTAATCCATACTGGGCCTGAGAACAGCTGGCGAGCTGTTAAGCAAGCTACAGCACCTGTGGTTTGCACACGTAAGTTTTTCATTTTTTCAGGAATGACGGTTAGGCCTAATTCCGGAACTGCGGTTGACCTGCACTTACTGGGAAATCATCGTTCGCGGGTAATAATTGTAATCCCAGATCCCCATCACTAAAGGTGTTCAGCGGGTTATCTGCACCTGTAAGCGACAAACGCTGGCCCTTTCAGTGTAGCGCACATGCAGCCACGGACATGTAAGGGCATGACACACCAGTTATTGGCCAATCTCACGTGCCAGAGCCTCGCGTGTCCCTCTAGTAAGCCGGACTCGGACCGCGGGGCATGACGGAGTCTCGTTCGTTAACGGAATTAAGCTTGCAATGTGTGCATCTTTTTTGTTGCTGGATGGTTGAGGTTGCCCGTGTTGAGTCAAATTACGCTGCAGGCTCCACTCCTGGTGGTGCCCTTCTGGACATTCCTTTAAGGTTCAGCTTTGCAACCATACTGCCCACGTAAAACAAACACTTTGCCTTCATGAACGCTGTTTGGAGGGTCGTGACTCGTGGGAACAACGCCGCCCAATCAGTTAACCTGCTAGAGAGATCCTTCGTTGCTCCCAAGCATGACATCACACTCCCTACTAGGAAGGTAATGCCACTGTGGCGACCGTACTCCTGGGGGCGACACAAGTGCACTGATGCCCAGCCACTGCTCGATGAATCTGCTGGTACATTGACCCAGACTACTACATTCCCCTCGCACTCTACACGGCCTGAATCTGACCCTGATGAAACTCAGGTTACCCTTCCCATATACTGTTCCATCTTACACGGTGACAAAGAGGAAGCTGCAGATGAAAGTGCAGGTTCGGCCCACCCGCAGTCAGACACACCACCATACTATCAGGGGCCCTGTGCCAGTGCCGTCGCCAACGAGTGGGCCCCCCTGCTTGCTCAGGATCACAGCACTTGCAAGGTTAAAATACTGTGCAGTGAGATGGAAGATGGGGACGACGAGGAGTCCAGACTAGTACAGGGATTCCCTAGCGAGGAGACTTATTTCATTGTTTTCAATGTTGGGACAGCAATTTTTGGGGAGCACTATACTCTGGAGAATGATAGATGGGGCCCACCATACACTGGAACATTCCAAAGGTGGACATCAGACACTGGAGCAGCATTTACAGGGCCCATTATACACTAGAGCATTAGAAATGGGGCCCATTATGTATGGAGCATTATTTGGGCCCATAAGACAGTGGAGCTTCATCCATGGGGACCAACATATACTGTAGCATTATGTGGAGCTCATCATATACTGTTTCAAACATTATATGGGACCAATGATTCTGTATGGAGAAATAGATGGGCCTCGTCATGAGATGTAAAAAGTGAAGTATTTTTCTTTGTAGTATACCACTATTTCTCTGCTGTATCGGAGCAGCATGAGTTGTCGTATGTGTTAAATGGGCGCTCTTTCGCCCAGGGCACATGAAAACCTGGAGCCAGCCCTACCCCCCCACAACTTTAGCCAAATAACCCCCATTTTTCAGTGTGTAACTAGTATTATGAAGTAAATAAAGGGTGACAAGCTTCAGTTATAAGAACTTATGCTTTTGGCATTCAAATGGGCACTGTAAGTGTGTTTCCTGTCCTCCTCTCACTGCTGACTTTTCTTCCCCATTGACTTACATTGGGTTTCGTGTTTCAGTCGGACCCCCGACTTTTCCCTATAGTCGGCCGATTTCGTTCGACCCGACTTTTGTAAAAATCGGGTTTCGCAAAACCCAACTCGACCCGAAAAAAGGCAAAGTCGCTCATCTCTAGTCTCTGCTGATTTTTTTTAGAAAAGACGTCCGCGTACTGCTGGTAGTGTCTGGGAAGCGCGGAGAGATCTGCGGGCACTTCCGTGGAGGCTACTTGAACGCTGCCCCTCATGCACCTTCCCTCACAGTCCTTGCTCCAACCCAGTATACTCCCCGAGGACCACTCTATATGAGGGGAGTGGCAACGGAGCCAGGGGACTCCAAAAAGCACGTGGTCAATGCCCTCTGGCATAATGAACAGGGACAACGTCTCGTGGTGAGATGGTTGGATTGAGAGCCCTAGGGGTGCTGTCTGGTGAGTAATCTGAGATGGTAAGGCTGATCCGTTGACCACACTGACGGTCACGGGGCGAGGAAGTAGCACCACCGGAATTGCGTGCTTTTGTCGAAGGCTGAGGACATGAAGTTTCCTTCTGCCCCGGAGTCCACCGTGACCTCTACTTCCCAGGTGGACATTCCTTTAAGGTTCAGCTTTGCAACCATACTGCCCACGTAAAACAAACACTTTGCCTTCATGAACGCTGTTTGGAGGGTCGTGACTCGTGGGAATAACGCCGCCCAATCAGTTAACCTGCTAGAGAGATCCTTCGTTGCTGCCAAGCATGACATCACACTCCCTAGGAGGAAGGTAATGCCACTGTGGCGACCGTACTCCTGGGGGCGACACAAGTGCACTGATGCCCAGCCACTGCTCGATGAATCTGCTGGTACATTGACCCAGACTACTACATTCCCCTCGCACTCTACACGGCCTGAATCTGACCCTGATGAAACTCAGGTTACCCTTCCCATATACTGTTCCATCTTACACGGTGACAAAGAGGAAGCTGCAGATGAAAGTGCAGGTTCGGCCCACCCGCAGTCAGACACACCACCATACTATCAGGGGCCCTGTGCCAGTGCCGTCACCAACGAGTGGGCCCCCCTGCTTGCTCAGGATCACAGCACTTGCAAGGTTAAAATACTGTGCAGTGAGATGGAAGATGGGGACGACGAGGAGTCCAGACTAGTACAGGGATTCCCTAGAGAGGAGACTTATTTCATTGTTTTCAATGTTGGGACAGCAATTTTTGGGGAGCACTATACTCTGGAGAATGATAGATGGGGCCCACCATACACTGGAACATTCCAAAGGTGGACATCAGACACTGGAGCAGCATTTACAGGGCCCATTATACACTAGAGCATTAGAAATGGGGCCCATTATGTATGGAGCATTATTTGGGCCCATAAGACAGTGGAGCTTCATCCATGGGGACCAACATATACTGTAGCATTATGTGGAGCTCATCATATACTGTTTCAAACATTATATGGGACCAATGATTCTGTATGGAGAAATAGATGGGCCTCGTCATGAGATGTAAAAAGTGAAGTATTTTTCTTTGTAGTATACCACTATTTCTCTGCTGTATCGGAGCAGCATGAGTTGTCGTATGTGTTAAAGGGGCGCTCTTTCGCCCAGGGCACATGAAAACCTGGAGCCAGCCCTACCCCCCCACAACTTTAGCCAAATAACCCCCATTTTTCAGTGTGTAACTAGTATTATGAAGTAAATAAAGGGTGACAAGCTTCAGTTATAAGAACTTATGCTTTTGGCATTCAAATGGGCACTGTAAGTGTGTTTCCTGTCCTCCTCTCACTGCCGACTTTTCTTCCCCATTGACTTACATTGGGTTTCGTGTTTCAGTCGGACCCCCGACTTTTCCCTATAGTCGGCCGATTTCGTTCGACCCGACTTTTGTGAAAGTCGGGTTTCGCAAAACCCAACTCGACCCGAAAAAAGGCAAAGTCGCTCATCTCTAGTCTCTGCTGATTTTTTTTAGAAAAGACGTCCGCGTACTGCTGGTAGTGTCTGGGAAGCGCGGAGAGATCTGCGGGCACTTCCGTGGAGGCTACTTGAACGCTGCCCCTCATGCACCTTCCCTCACAGTCCTTGCTCCAACCCAGTATACTCCCCGAGGACCACTCTATATGAGGGGAGTGGCAACGGAGCCAGGGGACTCCAAAAAGCACGTGGTCAATGCCCTCTGGCATAATGAACAGGGACAACGTCTCGTGGTGAGATGGTTGGATTGAGAGCCCTAGGGGTGCTGTCTGGTGAGTAATCTGAGATGGTAAGGCTGATCCGTTGACCACACTGACGGTCACGGGGCGAGGAAGTAGCACCACCGGAATTGCGTGCTTTTGGCGAAGGCTGAGGACATGAAGTTTCCTTCTGCCCCGGAGTCCACGGAGTCTCTACTTCCCAGGTGGACATTCCTTTAAGGTTCAGCTTTGCAACCATACTGCCCACGTAAAACAAACACTTTGCCTTCATGAACGCTGTTTGGAGGGTCGTGACTCGTGGGAATAACGCCGCCCAATCAGTTAACCTGCTAGAGAGATCCTTCGTTGCTCCCAAGCATGACATCACACTCCCTAGGAGGAAGGTAATGCCACTGTGGCGACCGTACTCCTGGGGGCGACACAAGTGCACTGATGCCCAGCCACTGCTTGATGAATCTGCTGGTACATTGACCCAGACTACTACATTCCCCTCTCACTCTACACGGCCTGAATCTGACCCTGATGAAACTCAGGTTACCCTTCCCATATACTGTTCCATCTTACACGGTGACAAAGAGGAAGCTGCAGATGAAAGTGCAGGTTCGGCCCACCCGCAGTCAGACACACCACCATACTATCAGGGGCCCTGTGCCAGTGCCGTCGCCAACGAGTGGGCCCCCCTGCTTGCTCAGGATCACAGCACTTGCAAGGTTAAAATACTGTGCAGTGAGATGGAAGATGGGGACGACGAGGAGTCCAGACTAGTACAGGGATTCCCTAGAGAGGAGACTTATTTCATTGTATTCAATGTTGGGACAGCAATTTTTGGGGAGCACTATACTCTGGAGAATGATAGATGGGGCCCACCATACACTGGAACATTCCAAAGGTGGACATCAGACACTGGAGCAGCATTTACAGGGCCCATTATACACTAGAGCATTAGAAATAGGGCCCATTATGTATGGAGCATTATTTGGGCCCATAAGACAGTGGAGCTTCATCCATGGGGACCAACATATACTGTAGCATTATGTGGAGCTCATCATATACTGTTTCAAACATTATATGGGACCAATGATTCTGTATGGAGAAATAGATGGGCCTCGTCATGAGATGTAAAAAGTGAAGTATTTTTCTTTGTAGTATACCACTATTTCTCTGCTGTATCGGAGCAGCATGAGTTGTCGTATGTGTTAAAGGGGCGCTCTTTCGCCCAGGGCACATGAAAACCTGGAGCAAGCCCTACCCCCCACAACTTTAGCCAAATAACCCCCATTTTTCAGTGTGTAACTAGTATTATGAAGTAAATAAAGGGTGACAAGCTTCAGTTATAAGAACTTATGCTTTTGGCATTCAAATGGGCACTGTAAGTGTGTTTCCTGTCCTCCTCTCACTGCCGACTTTTCTTCCCCATTGACTTACATTGGGTTTCGTGTTTCAGTCGGACCCCCGACTTTTCCCTATAGTCGGCCGATTTCGTTCGACCCGACTTTTGTGAAAGTCGGGTTTCGCAAAACGCAACTTGACCCGAAAAAAGGCAAAGTCGCTCATCTCTAGTCTCTGCTGATTTTTTTTAGAAAAGACGTCCGCGTACTGCTGGTAGTGTCTGGGAAGCGCGGAGAGATCTGCGGGCACTTCCGTGGAGGCTACTTGAACGCTGCCCCTCATGCACCTTCCCTCACAGTCCTTGCTCCAACCCAGTATACTCCCCGAGGACCACTCTATATGAGGGGAGTGGCAACGGAGCCAGGGGACTCCAAAAAGCACGTGGTCAATGCCCTCTGGCATAATGAACAGGGACAACGTCTCGTGGTGAGATGGTTGGATTGAGAGCCCTAGGGGTGCTGTCTGGTGAGTAATCTGAGATGGTAAGGCTGATCTGTTGACCACACTGACGTCACGGGGCGAGGAAGTAGCACCACCGGAATTGCGTGCTTTTGGCGAAGGCTGAGGACATGAAGTTTCCTTCTGCCCCGGAGTCCACCGTGACCTCTACTTCCCAGGTGGACATTCCTTTAAGGTTCAGCTTTGCAACCATACTGCCCACGTAAAACAAACACTTTGCCTTCATGAACGCTGTTTGGAGGATCGTGACTCGTGGGAATAACGCCGCCCAATCAGTTAACCTGCTAGAGAGATCCTTTGTTGCTCCCAAGCATGACATCACACTCCCTAGGAGGAAGGTAATGCCACTGTGGCGACCGTACTCCTGGGGGTGACACAAGTGCACTGATGCCCAGCCACTGCTCGATGAATCTGCTGGTACATTGACCCAGACTACTACATTCCCCTCGCACTCTACACGGCCTGAATCTGACCCTGATGAAACTCAGGTTACCCTTCCCATATACTGTTCCACCGTGACCTCTACTTCCCAGGTGGAAGCACCGCTATCTAATGTCTCTCGGAATACCGGTTTGGGGGAGAAAGTTTCCATATCAGATAGACTCCCACCAACCACCACTGGGCGTGATCGTTTTTTCGACCGTTGCGGACACCTGTTAGCCGGATGACCAGAATGTCGACACCAGTAACAGCGAGTGGATCTTCGTGCCGGGAGTGGTTTGGGACCGGTGCAAGACGCCTCCATGGGTTCAAGAGGTTTAGCGAAGGTGGGATCCAAGCTAACCTTCTGTCTGGATTGAGCACGTTCCAGCCCGCGCTCTGTGAAACGAAGATCAATGCGGGTGGAAATAGCAATCAGCTCCTCCAGACTTACGGGAATCTCCCTGGTAGCTAGGGCATCTTTGACATGCTCCGCCAAACCTCTCCAGAGCACAGGGACGAGTGTCTTATCTGGCCACTCATGCTCGGAAGCCAGTGTCCGGAAACGGACAGCATAATCGCTGACCGAGCGGGGCACCTGTGTTTGTTGTGAGTTCATTTTTCCCTTCACCATTGAGGTCTGATGAACTCCCTCCTCTGGTGAAGGAAGGTAGTGAGGCTGA
This sequence comes from Dendrobates tinctorius, assembly GCF_039654945.1. Classification (NCBI taxonomy): domain Eukaryota; kingdom Metazoa; phylum Chordata; class Amphibia; order Anura; family Dendrobatidae; genus Dendrobates; species Dendrobates tinctorius. The sequence continues at coordinate 32,766,964 of NW_027361771.1, forward strand.
TTACGAAACACCTGGGCAGTTAGATGATGACTGGGTGGATGGAATTGAGGACTGGATATAAGGCTGCCGACGCCCTTCTTCCTGGCTGGTGATTTTCCTGCTGGATTCTTGGAGACCAGTCTGATTCCTGCATCTCAAAGCTAAGTTTTTCTGCTCTTCTTTGTACTCTTCAGTTTTGTTTTTGTTTTGCCTTGTTTTTTGGGAGTTCTGCCATCCCCGGTCGAGGGTGAGCTGAACTCCATTTTTGTCTCTGATCTGTTCATATTTTGCTCTGTCTTCAGAATATACCTGAGTGCTGATATAGTCTTTTGAAGCCTAGCGACTTCAGGGCCTGTTTTTCCTATCAGTCGGTTGGCTCATTTTGATAGGGTTTTTGCGGATGGCAGACAGCAGCTTTCCTATCCTGTCCTATGTAGTTAGCTTTGGCTCCATCATTTGTTCAACCTATCTTTCTATCTGTGTTAGTATTTTCATCTTGCTTCACCGTCATTATATGTTGGGGGCTGCCTATTGCTTTGGGGTCTGCTCTGGGGCAGTTTAGTTTATCCCCTTTCTGTCTTTAGGCTATATAGTTCTCCGGCTGTGATCGAGGGGTCTAGGGCACCGTAGGAACCCCCCACGGCTACTGCTAGTTGTTGTGGATAGGTTCATGGGTCTGCAATCCGATAGCTGCCAACCTCTCTGGTTTTTCTGGACTTAGCTGGTATTTTGTTTTTTCCTCCTTCGGTGACTCATCATAACAGAATCACCAGCCATACCGCAGATCCTAGGGTACTCAATAGCAGGAGAGAATTGTTTAACAAAAAAAAAAAAGTGTCAGAATTTTTTTATTTTTGTGTGCATATTTTTTCCTCTATATCTCTGAGGCCGTAGGGGGAATTTTTCTCTCAATGAAGATTAAGCAATTATCTGATCATGTGAAGCAGCTCGCTGCTGAAGTGCGGGGAATTTCCGCCTATCTTGCTCATTCACATGCTGCTGAACCAAAGATTCCTACTCTGATGTATTTTTGGGGGATCGGTCTAAATTCTTGAATTTCAAGAATAATTATAAATTATTTTTTGCCTTGAAGCCTAACTCGTCGGGGACCTCCGCGCAGCAGGTTAAAATGGTCATCTCTTTGCTGCGCGGCGATCCCCAGGATTGGGCGTTTTCTTTGAAACCTGATGATCCTATTCTGAATAATGTGAATGCATTTTTTCAAGCCTTGGGGTTGTTGTATGATGAACCTAATGCTATTGATCAGGCTGAAAAGACCCTGTTGGCATTAAGCCAGGGTCGGGATTCGGCAGAGTTGTACTGTCAAAAATTCCGAAAGTGGGCGGTCCTTACTACCTGTAATGATGGTGCCTTGGCAGCCCTCTTTCAGAAAGGTTTGTCAGAAACTGTAAAAGATACTATGGTGGGATTTCCTGTTCCCTCTGGTCTTGACGATTCTATGTCATTAGCCATTCAGGTGGATCGGCATTTACGTGAACGCAAAACTACACGAGAGATGTTGCCACCTGTTGAACAAATGTCTGAACCTATGCAATGTGATAGAGTTTTGTCTAGGGCGCAACGTCAGGAGTTCAGAAGGCGTAATAAGCTGTGTTTCTTTTGTGGAGATGCCTCGCATATTATTTCTGTCTGCCCTAAATGAGAGAAACGTTGTGCACACACGTTTTCTGTGGGTGGTGTTCAACCTAAGTTTCTTCTGGCAATTACTCTGATCTGCTCCCTGTCCACATTTTCCGCCAAGGCTTTTGTGGATTCAGGAGCAGCTCTGAACCTGATGGACTTGGATTTTGCTAAACGTTGTGGATTTCCTATGACACCTCTGCGGACGCCTATCCCTTTGAGGGGTATTGATGCTACTCCTTTGGCGAAGAATAAACCTCAGTTTTGGACCCAGGTGGTAATGCGGGTCACCCCAGACCATCAAGAAAATTGCAGATTTTTGGTGTTGCATAATTTGCATGATACCATTGTTCTGGGGTTTCCCTGGTTGCAAATCCATAATCTAGTTCTGGATTGGAAATCTTTGTCTGTGGTGAGTTGGGGTTGTCGGTGTGCCCTTAGTGATGCTCCTGTTTTCTCCACCTCTCCCCAGTCGCATGATGTTCCTGACTATTTGGCTGACTTTTATGATGTATTTAGTGAGAATGAGTCTGCGTCTTTGCCTCCTCATAGGAGTTATGACTGTGCAATTGAGCTGAACCCGGGGTGTAAATTCCCCAAGGGTCGGCTTTTCAATTTATCTGTACCCGAGCACGAGGCTATGCGATCCTATATTAAGGAGGCATTGGAGAAGGGTCATATTAAACCATCCTCTTCACCCTTAGGTGCTGGGTTTTTTTTCGTGGCTAAAAAGGATGGTTCATTAAGGCCTTGTATTGACTATCGTGCCCTCAACAAAATTACTGTTAAATATCAATATCCGTTACCCCTGATTTCTGATCTATTCTCCAGAGTTAAAGGTGCTTGCTGGTTTACCAAGCTTGACCTCAGGGGGGCGTATAATCTTATTCGCATTAAGCATGGGGATGAATGGAAGACGGCGTTTAATACTCCGGAGGGACATTTTGAGTACATGGTGATGCCTTTTGGGCTCACTAATGCCCCTTCTGTCTTCTAGTGCTTCATGAACGATATATTCCGAGACTTTGTGGATAAATTTTTGATTATCTATCTGGATGATATTTTGATCTTCTCCAAGAATTGGGACTCTCATGTGGAACATGTTCGGACTGTGTTCCGGATTTTGAGGGAGAATTCCCTGTATGTCAAGGGATCGAAATGCCTTTTTGGGGTACAGAGGATTTCATTTTTGGGATTTATTTTGTCTCCGTCAACTAGTGAAATGGACCCGGCCAAGGTACAGGCCATTTATGATTGGGTTCAGCCCACTTCTTTGAAGGCCCTCCGGAAGTTTTTGGGTTTTGCTAATTTTTATCGGAAATTTATAGCTAATTTTTCTGGTATTGCCAAGCCATTGACGGATTTGACTAGGAAGGGTGCTGATGTGATGAATTGGTCTCCGGAGGCTGTTTCTTCCTTTCAGTAGCTGAAGCGAAGATTCACTTCTGCTCCGGTTTTGCGGCAACCTGATGTCTCACTCCCGTTTCAGGTGGAGGTGGACGCTTCTGAGATTGGTGCAGGAGCGGTGTTGTCCCAAAAAGATCCTGTGACATCTAAAATGAATCCTTGTGCTTTCTTTTCCCGAAAGTTCTCCCCATCCGAACGTAACTATGATGTGAGGAATCGGGAACTGTTGGCCATGAAATGGGCATTTGAGGAGTGGAGACATTGGTTGGAGGGAGCCAAACACCAAGTCGTGGTCCTTACTGACCACAAGAATTTGATTTACCTGGAGTCGGCCAAGCGCTTGAATCCTAGACAGGCTAGGTGGACCTTGTTTTTCACACGTTTTGATTTTGTGGTCTCTTTTCTTCCGGGCACTAAGAATGTCAAGGCAGACGCCCTCTCTAGGAGTTTCCTTGCTGATTCTCCTGTTGTGACTAAGCCTGCTACCATCTTAGGCAAGGGGGTAGTTCTTTCTGCCATCTCGCCCGATTTGAGACGTGCTCTGGAAGAGTTTCAGGAGGACAAACCTGAGAGTTGTCCCAGTGGAAAGTTGTATGTTCCTGACCAGTGGAGGAAGAGAGTGATGTCTGAAGTTCATTGCTCTGCATTGGCTGGTCATCCAGGTATTTTTGGTACTAGAGATCTGGTGAGTCGGTCTTTTTGGTGGCCCGCCTTGTCTCATGATGTCAGAAATTTTGTGCAGTCCTGTGGGACTTGCTCCCGGTCTAAACCTTGTTCTCGCTCTAGTGGCTTGTTGATGCCTTTGCCGGTGCCCAGGAGGCCATGGACCCATATTTCAATGGATTTTATCTCTGATATGCCTGTCTCTCAGAGAATGACTGTTATTTGGGTGATTTGTGATAGATTCTCTAAGATGGTCCATCTTGTACCACTCCCTAAGTTGCCATCTTCCTCTGAGTTGGTGCCCTTGTTTTTGCAACAGGTGGTTCGCTTGCACGGGATTCCTGAGAACATTGTATCTGACAGAGGAGTTCAGTTTGTGTCTAGATTTTGGAGGACTTTCTGTTCCAAGCTGGGAATTCAGTTGTCCTTCTCCTCTGCGTTTCACCCTCAGACCAATGGGCAGACGGAGAGAACAAACCAGACTTTGGAGTCGTATTTGAGATGTTTTATTTCTGCCGATCAGGATGATTGGGTTTCATTTTTGCCCTTGGCTGAATTTGCTTTAAATAATAGAGCTAGTTCTGCCACTTTGATGTCACCTTTTTTTTGTAACTTTGGTTTTCACCCTCGATTTTCTTCAGGGCAGGTGGAGCCTTCTGCCTGCCCAGGTGTTGACACTGTGGTGGAGAAAATGCACCAGATCTGGAACCAAGTAGTGGATAAGTTGTCTCTCTCCCAGGAAAAGGCCCAGCGGTTTTCCAACCGGCGTAGGACCGTTGGTCCCCAGTTTAAGGTGGGTGATATGGTTTGGTTGTCATCAAAAAATATCGCTATGAAGGTGGCTTCTCCTAAGTTTAAACCTAGATTTATTGGACCTTACAAGATTTTGGAGATTATTAATCCGGTCTCTTTTCAGTTGGCTCTTCCTGTCACATTTAAAATTCATAATGTGTTTCATAAGTCCTTGTTGAAGAGGTTTGTTGAACCAGTAGTTCCTGTGGTGGCACCTCCTGACCCTATATTGGTTGAAGGTAACATGGAATATGAGGTAGAGAAGATACTGGATTCCCGTCTGGCTAGACGGAGACTCCAGTATTTGGTTAAGTGGAAGGGTTATGGTCAGGAGGATAATTCCTGGGTCTCTGCCTCTGATATTCATGCCGAAAGATTGGTGTGTGCCTTTCATCGGGCTCACCCGGATCGCCCTGGTGGCATGGATGAGGGTTCGGTGACCCCTCCTCAAGGGGGAGGTACTGTTGTGAGTTCATTTTTCCCTTCACCATTGAGGTCTGATGAACTCCCTCCTCTGGTGAAGGAAGGTAGTGAGGCTGATTACGAAACACCTGGGCAGCTAGATGATGACTGGGTGGCTGGAAATGAGGACTGGATATAAGGCTGCCGACGCCCTTCTTCCTGGCTGGTGATTTTCCTGCTGGATTCTTGGAGACTAGTCTGATTCCTGCATCTCAAAGCTAAGTTTTTCTGCTGTTCTTTGTACTCTTCAGTTTTGTTTTTGTTTTGCCTTGTTTTTTGGGAGTTCTGCCATCCCCGGTCGGGGGTGAGCTGAACTCCATTTTTGTCTCTGATCTGTTGATATTTTGCTCTGTCTTCAGAATATACCTGAGTGCTGATATAGTCTTTTGAAGCCTAGCGACTTCAGGGCCTGTTTTTCCTATCAGTCGGTTGGCTCATTTTGATAGGGTTTTTGCGGATAGCAGACAGCAGCTTTCCTATCCTGTCCTATGTAGTTAGCTTGGGCTCCATCATTTGCTCAACCTATCTTTCTATCTGTGTTAGTGTTTTCATCTTGCTTCACCATCATTATATGTTGGGGGCTGCCTATTGCTTTGGGGTCTGCTCTGGGGCAGTTTAGTTTTTCCCCTTTCTGTCTTTAGGCTATATAGTTCTCCGGCTGTGATCGAGGGGTCTAGGGCACCGTAGGAACCCCCCACGGCTACTGCTAGTTGTTGTGGATAGGTTCAGGGGTCTGCAATCCGATAGCTGCCAACCTCTCTGGTTTTTCTGGACTTAGCTGGTATTTTGTTTTTTCCTCCTTCGGTGACTCATCATAACATGTGTTAATGCTAGTAACTGGAAACAATAAACCCCACCTTAGCCCACTCTGTAGGAAATTGCGCGGCCAGTAACTCAAGGTGGATAGAGCACTGGCTCACGAAACCCCTACAGGTGGCGCTGTCACCCGAAAATTTATCGGGCAACAATAGGCGGGATAATGTCGGCGTGGACATGGACACATGAGACAGCCTCTGCGACTGCCTGGGCAGCGGCCGCAATAAGCTTCGCAGCTGAGGTGGGACTCTCGAGACCTGCAACCTGCCCTCCAGCTGCCGAATGTACTGCAGTAACTGCTGCTGGTCCGCCATTACTAGCCAGACCCTGGCGCTAGCATAAAGTTAGGGACGGCGGAATGCACTAAATAATAATAATAAGTGCGTTCACCGCCCGGGGTCCACCGTGCAGAGGTATTACACTGCTGCTAGGTAATGGCAGATGCCCAATATGGCGGTATAATGCACGCGGGTTGAACGTCACCCCGGTGTGCACTGGGCGCCCTCTGTTACTTCACAGAGGCGCCGTATCGTTAAACACAAATGCCGAGCCTTTTGAACTCACAGGTCTCAGCGGATTGCACGCAGCGACAGACGCTGCAGCTGTTCGACAATGCCCGGTAGCAGGCTCACTGTCGGACGTTAGTACTGTGGATCGTATGCACTGGGGCCTGTAGCTTGCCACTGACTGGCGCTAACTCTATCACTAGTTCCCTATCCACACATGTAATATAAGAGGGAGGGGAATCTTAATGAGTCATTTGCAAGTCCATGCATCCGTCATCATTCACACAGTTAGCAACTAGAGTCTATACTAGTGCATGGCCAAACAGCCATGCAAACCTTTTATAGCCGGGACCTTCCGGAAGCTTCCAGATCCCTGAGAAAGACCTGAGCATGTGACTCCCGATCCCCAATGGAAGATCGTCTCGTGAGCATGCTCAGTGGAGCGACGGAAGGACTTAGCCTTAGCCCCACAGAGCTGGTCTGAGCAGAGCGTCGGGAACGACGGGGCTGCTGAGCAGGCTCCTCTGCGGTCGCTGGAGAATGGGAGATCGCTGAATGCAAGGCCCTGGATTCCCGCTGTGCAGCTGCAGGAACCCGACGTGTTGTGAGTTCATTCTCTGGTCCACCAGTTGTGAGTTCTCCTTCCAGGCTCCCTCTGGTGGTAACAGGAGGTAGTGAGGCTGATTTAATCAGTAGAGATCTGCCACCTGATAATTAGGATGACGATTGGACCTCAGGAATCTCAGACTGGATTTAAGACAGCCGACGCCCTATTCTGGCGCTGGTTATTCTTTCTGGCTTGTCAGGTCTTGGTTTTCAGCTCTGTTCCAGTCATCTAAAGCTAAGTTTTTCTGCTAATGTTCACACTTGATTTTGTTGGTCTATTCAGTTTTTTGTGTGGTCAGCCAGCCCTGGCTGGGGCTGCACTGAATTTCCACTCTTATTTATTTGTATTTGCCAATTTGCTTTTTGTCCCTTATTCGATTGGCCTCTTTTTGCTCTGTCTCAGAATATTTCAGAGTGCTGATATAGTGGGAGAAGTCTAGTGACTTCAGGGTTAGTTTTGCTATCAGAAGTGTTGGACATTATTTTTGTAGGGTTTTTTGCAGATTGCAGACAGTGTCTTTCCTTTCCTATCCTTTCTAGTTAGTTTGGGCCCCATCGTTTGCTCAGCCTATTTTCCTGCCTGTGTTTGTGCTTTCATCTTGTTTCACCGTCAATACATGTGTGGGGGCTGTCTTTCCTTTGGGGTCTGCTCTGGGGCAGTTAGTTTTCCCCTTTTCATGCTTCAGGCTTATTTAGTCCTCCAGCTATGACGAAGCGTCTAGGATCATCGTAGGTACGCTCCACGGCTGCTGCTAGTTGTGTGGCTAGGATCAGGGATCTGCAATCTGCATAGTTACCAACCTCTCTGGTTTTCTGTGACTTAGCTTGTTTTGCTTTTTTCTCCTCGGTGACCCATTCATAGCAGAATAACCAGCCATACCGCAGATTCTAGGGTACTCAAAAGCAGGAAAAAGCAGTTAAAATAAAAAGTGTCAATTTTTTTTTTTAATATTTTTTTCCTCTTTTTTCTGGGGCCATAGGAGGATTTTTTTTTTTCCTAATGGAGATTAAGCAATTGTCTGATCGTGTGGAGCAACTTGCTGCTGAAGTGCAAGGAATTTCCACTTACCTCATTCAGTCACATGCTGCTGGACCTAAGATCCCTACTCCTGATGTGTTTTCTGGGAATCGGTCTAAATTTCTGAATTTTAAGAATAATTGTAAATTATTTCTGGCCTTGAAGCCTAACTCATTGGGGAGCTCTGTGCAGCAGGTTAAAATTGTCATCTCCTTGCTGCGCGGCGATCCCCAGGATTGGGCTTTTTCTCTGACACCTGAAAATCCTATTCTGACTAATGTGGATGCATGTTTTCAAGCCTTGGGGTTGTTGTATGATGAACCTAATGCTGTTGATAAAGCTGAGAGAACCCTGTTGGCATTAAACCAGGGTCAGGATTCTGCAGTTATACTGTCAAAAATTCCAAAAGTGGGCGGTCCTTACTACATGGAATGATAGCGCATTGGCAGCTCTCTTTCGGAAGGGTTTATCAGAGACCGTAAAAGATGTTATGGTGGGATTTCCTGTTCCCTCTGGTCTGGATGATTCTATGTCATTAGCCAATCAAGTTGATCGGCGTTTACGTGAACGTAAAACTACATGGGAGGCGCTGCCACCTTTTGAACAAACGTCTGAACCTATGCAATGTGATGGGGTTTTGTCTAGGGCACAACGTCAAGAGTTTAGAAGGCGTAATAAGCTGTGTTTTTTCTGTGGAGACTTCTCGCATACTATTTCTGTCTGTCCTAAACGAGAGAAACTTTTTGCACACACATTTGCTGTGGGCAGTGTACAACCTAAGTTTCTTTTGGCAATTACTCTGATCTGCTCCTTATCCACGTTTTCCACGAAGGCTTTTGTGGATTCAGGAGCAGCATTGAATCTGATGGATTTGGACTTTGCTAAACGTTGTGGTTTTTCCATGACGCCTCTGAGGATGCCTATTCCTTTGAGGGGTATTGATGCTACTCCTTTGGCGGAGAATAAACCTCAGTTTTGGACCCAGGTGACAATGCGAGTTGCCCCAGACCACCAAGAAAATTGTAAATTTTTGGTGCTGCATAATTTGCATGATACTATTGTTCTGGGTTTTCCTTGGTTGCAAACTCATAATCCAGTTTTGGATTGGAAATCTGGGTCTGTGGTGAGTTGGGGTTGTCAGTGTGTTCTTAGGGACGCTCCTGAATTCTCCACCTCTCCTCAGTCTCATGATATTCCTGATTAGTGTTGAGCATTCCGATACCGCAAGTATCGGGTATCGGCCGATACTTGCTGTATCGGAATTCCGATACCGACTTCCGATATTTTTTCAATATCGGAATTCGGCATCGGAATCGGAAGTTCAGTTGATTGACGGCCTGACGTCATCATGATGCGCGGTGTGTGCGCATCATGATGCGCCGTCATTTCGGGCCTTCCGGGGGTCTCTGCCGGCCTGCCGGGGGGCTGTGCCGGCCTGCCGGGGGGCTGTGTGGACTGCCCAGGGTCTCTGCCGGCCTGCCGGGGGGCTGTGCCGGCCTGCCGGTGGTCTGTGCACCCTGTGGGGGTCTGTACCGGCCTGCCGGGGGGCTGTGCCGGCCTGCCGGGGGGCTGTGCTGATGTCCGGGGGTCTGTGCAAGCATCGTCCGATGGGACTACAAGTCCCATCGGGCGATGCCTGCTACCATGACAGTGATTGACACATTAGCCAATGATGGGACAGTAGTAGTCCCATCATCCGGCTAATGTGTTAAATGTTAAAAAAAAAAAAAAAAAAATACTACATACATACTACATGCATGCTACATACATACTACATGCTACATACATACTACATATATACTACATACATACTACATACATACTGCATGCTACATGCATGCTACATACATACTACATGCTACATACATACTACATGCATGCTACATACATACTACATATATACTACATACATACTACATACATGCTACATACATACTGCATGCTACATACATACTACATACATACTACATACATACTACATACATACTACATGCATGCTACATGCATGCTACATACATACTACATGCTACATACATACCACATACATACTACATACATGCTACATATATACTACATGCATGCTACATACATACTACATATATACTACATGCATGCTACATACATACTACATACATACCACATATATACTACATACATACAATACATACATAGACATACAGTACATATAACATAGAGTAACATACTTACCAATACTTGTCACATTGTTCCCCGAAGCCATTGTCTTTCCGGAATAAATATTAACATAACAAACCACAAAAATACTCACCCACGATCCGAAGCAGTCCACGAGTGTGTCCCACGACGATCTTGGGTAGAGAACTGCAGCATCAGATGATGCTGCCGTTCTCTACGGGCTGCAGGAATCCAATGACGGAAGGTAGGTATCCTTCCGCACTGTATTCCTCCGCCACTTAAAAAAAAAAAAAAGTCCCTAGTCTCACTTTATGCCATTGCTGCGTGGGAAATTCCCACACAGCAATGGCATAAAGTGAGACTAGGGACTTTTTTTTTTTTTAAGTGGCGGAGGAATACAGTGCGGAAGGATACCTACCTTCCGTCATTGGATTCCTGCAGCCCGTAGAGAACGGCAGCATCATCTGATGCTGCAGTTCTCTACCCAAGATCGTCGTGGGACACACTCGTGGACTGCTTCGGATCGTGGGTGAGTATTTTTGTGGTTTGTTATGTTAATATTTATTCCGGAAAGACAATGGCTTCGGGGAACAATGTGACAAGTATTGGTAAGTATGTTACTCTATGTTATATGTACTGTATGTCTATGTATGTATTGTATGAATGTATTGTATGTATGTAGTATATATGTGGTATGTATGTAGCATGTAGTATGTATGTAGTATGTATGTAGCATGCATGTAGCATGCAGTATGTATGTAGCATGCATGTAGTATATATGTAGTATGTATGTAGCATGTAGTATGTATGTAGCATGTAGTATATATGTAGTATGTATGTAGCATGTAGTATGTATGTAGCATGCATGTAGTATATATGTAGCATGCATGTAGTATGTATGTAGCATGCATGTAGTATGTATATGGTATGTATGTAGCATGTAGTATGTATGTAGCATGCATGTAGTATATATGTGTTATGTATGTGGTATGTATGTAGCATGCATGTAGCATGCATGTAGTATGTATGTAGTATGTATGTAGTATATATGTAGCATGTAGTATGTATGTAGTATGTATGTAGCATGCATGTAGCATGCAGTATGTATGTAGCATGCATGTAGTATATATGTAGTATGTATGTAGCATGTAGTATGTAGCATGCATGTAGTATATATGTAGTATGTAGCATGTAGTATGTAGCATGCATGTAGTATATATGTGTTATGTATGTAGCATGTAGCATGCATGTAGCATGCATGTAGTATGTATGTAGTATATATGTAGTATGTATGTAGCATGCATGTAGTATATATGTAGTATGTATGTTGCATGTAGCATGTATGTAGTATGTAGTATGAATGTAGCATGTATGTAGTATGCATGTTGTATGTATGTAGCATGTAATTTTTTTTTTTTTACATTTAACACATTAGCCGGATGATGGGACTACTACTGTCCCATCATTGGCTAATGTGTCAATCACTGTCATGGTAGCAGGCATCGCCCGATGGGACTTGTAGTCCCATCGGACGATGCCTGCACAGACCCCCGGAGCCTGCACAGACCACCGGCAGGCCGGCACAGCCCCCCGGCAGGCCGGCACAGCCCCCCGGAGCCTGCACAGCCCCCCGGCAGGCCGGCACAGCCCCCCGGCAGGCCGGCACAGCCCCCCGGAGCCTGCACAGACCACCGGCAGGCCGGCACAGACCACCGGCAGGCCGGCACAGACCACCGGAGCCTGCACAGACCCCCTGGCAGGCCGGCACAGCCCCCCGAAAGGCCCGTACAGACCCCAGAGAGGCTGTACAAGGGCAGGAAAGGGTTTTTCTTATTCCGATACCGGAAGTCCCATAGACTTGAATGGGACTTCCGGTATCGGAATCGGCGATACCGATACTTTTTTTAAAGATCGGCCGATACCATCCGATACGATACTTTGAAGTATCGGACGGTATCGCTCAACTCTATTCCTGATTATCTAGCCGATTTTTCTGATGTATTTAGTGAGAGCAAGTCTGCGTCTTTGCCCCCTCATAGGAGTTATGACTGTGCAATTGAGTTGATGCCTGGGTGTAAATTTCCCAAGGGTCAGCTTTTCAACTTATCAGTACCCGAACATGATGCTATGCGATCCTATATTAAGGAGTCGTTGGAGAAGGGTCATATTAGACCATCCTCGTCACCTTTAGGTGCTGGTTTTTTTGTGGCCAAGAAAGATGGTTCATTAAGACCGTGTATTGATTATTGTTCCCTTAACAAGATGACGGTTAAATATCAGTACCCGTTACCTCTGATGTCTGATTTATTCTCCAGAGTTAAGAGTGCTTGCTGGTTTACTAAGCTTGACCTCAGGGGGGCGTATAATCTTATTCGCATCAAGCATGGGGATGAATGGAAGACGGCGTTTAATACTCCGGAGGGACATTTTGAGTACCTGGTGATGCCTTTTGGGCTCACTAATGCCCCTTCTGTCTTCCAGTCCTTTATGAATGATATTTTCCGTGACTTTGTGGATAAGTTTTTGATCATCTATCTGGATGATATTTTGATCTTTTCTAGTGATTGGGATTCTCATGTGGAACACGTCCAGACTGTGTTCCAGATTTTGAGTTAGAATTCCCTGTTTGTTAAGGGATCGAAATGCCTCTTTGGTGTACAGAGGATTTCATTTTTTGGGATTTATCTTGTCTCCATCGACTATTGAAATGGACCCTGCCAATGTACCGGCCATTTATGATTGGGTTCAGCCTACTTCTTTGAAGGCCCTCCAGAAGTTTTTGGGTTTAGCTAATTTCTATCGTAAATTTATAGGTAATTTTTCTGGTATTGTCAAACCACTGACTGATCTGACCAAGAAGGGATGTGCTGAATTGGTCTCCTGAGGCTGTCTCAGCATTTCAGGAGCTTAAGCAGAGATTTACTTCAGCTCCAGTTTTACAGCAACCTGATGACTCACATCCATTTCAGGTGGAAGTAGATGCTTCTGAGATTGGTGCAGGAGCTGTTTTGTCCCAAAAAGACCCTGTGACTTCTAAGATGAATCCCTGTGCCTTCTTTTCTCGAAAGTTCTCCCCATCTGAACGCAACTATGACGTGGGGAATCGGGAATTGTTGGCCATGAAATGGGCATTTGAGGAGTGGAGACATTGGTTCGAGGGAGCTAGACATCAAGTTGTGGTCCTCACCGATCACAAGAATTTGATTTATCTGGAGTCGGCCAAACGCTTGAATCCTAGACAGGCTAGATGGGCCTTGTTTTTCACGCATTTTAATTTTGTGGTCTCTTTTCTTCCGGTCACTAAGAATGTTAAAGCAGATGCCCTTTCTAGGAGTTTCTTTGCCAATTCTCTTAATGTGACCGAGCCTACTACCATCCTAGGTGAGGGGGTAGTTCTTTCTGTCATTTCGCGCCCTGGAGGAATTTCAGGAGGATAAACCTGAGCGTTGCCCTATGGGAAAATTGTATGTTCCTGACCAGTGGAGAAAGAGAGTGATGTCTGAAATTCACTGCTCCGCATTGGCTGGTCATCTATGTATTTTTGGTACCAGAGATTTGGTGAGTCGGTCTTTTTGGTGGCCTGCCATATCTCGTGACGTCAGGAATTTTGTACAGTCCTGTGGGACTTGTCCTCGGTCTAAACCCTGTTCTCATTCTAGTGGGTTGCTGATGCCCCTGCCGGTGCCCAAGAGGCCATCGACCCATATCTCAATGGATTTTATTTCTGATCTTCCTGTCTCTCAGAGAATGACTGTTATCTGGGTGATTTGTGATAGATTTTCGAAGATGGTCCATCTTGTACCACTCCCAAAGTTGCCATCTTCCGCTGAGTTGGTGCCCTTGTTTTTACAACAGGTGGTTCGGTTACATGGGATTCCTGAGAACATTGTGTCCGACAGAGGAGTCCAGTTTGTTTGCAGATTCTGGAAAGCCTTTTGTTCCAATCTGGGAATTCAGTTATCCTTCTCCTCCGCGTTTCATCCCCAGTGTCTTTCCTTTCCTATCCTTTCTAGTTAGTTTGGGCCCCATCATTTGCTCAGCCTATTTTCCTGCCTGTGTTTGTGCTTTCATCTTGTTTCACCGTCAATACATGTGTGGGGGCTGTCTTTCCTTTGGGGTCTGCTCTGGGGCAGTTAGTTTTCCCCTTTTCATGCTTCAGGCTTATTTAGTCCTCTGGCTGTGACGAAGCGTCTAGTATCATCGTAGGTACGCTCCACGGCTGCTGCTAGTTGTGTGGTTAGGATCAGGGATCTGAAATCTGCATAGTTACCAACCTCTCTGGTTTTCTGTGACTTAGCTTGTTTTGCTCTTTTCTCCTCGGTGACCCATTCATAACACCGACACCTGACAGGGATCATTGGTATGGAAGTCAGGGCAAAGCCATCCAGTGCTTTGGTTTTGATCCCAGGCCTCTCTTAAAGGGATCCCCGGTACAGAAGTGAGGGCAAATCCACTCTGCGCTTTGGTACTGACCCCAGGCCTCTATTAAAGGGATCTCTGGTATGAAAGTTAGGGCAAGTCCCTCAGCTCTCTGATTCTCACCCCAGGCTTCTATTAAAGGGATTATTGGTATGGAAGTCAGGGCAAATCCACTCAGCGCTCTGGTTCTGATGCCAGGCTGACGGGATGATGTGGAATATTAGGGGTAGTAGTCCGGTGGCTCTGGCTGATGGGATGATGTGGGATATTAGCGGGAGTAGTCTGGTGGCTCTGGCTGACGGGATGATGTGGGATATTAGGGTTAGTAGTCTGGTGGCTCTGGCTGATGGGATGATGTGGGATATTAGGTGGAGTAGTCCGGTGGCTCTGGCTGACGGGACGATGTGGGATATTAGGGGTAGTTGTCCAGTAGCTCTGGCTGACGGGATTGTGTGGCATATTATGGTGAATATGGCTATGCGGAGTGGGCGGGGTTATACACTCAGGTTTATATACATAGATACATTCATTATAATTTGTTATAACTAACCGTAGTTAGTTACTATGCCCGGGCAGCGCCGGGCTCTTCAGCTAGTATATATATATAATTGGTTTGGCTTTCATCCGAAGGGTATGTGCACACGCTGCGGATCCCCTGCGGATTTGGCCCTGCGGATCCACAGCAGATTCTGCTGCGTTGTACAGTACCATTATAATCTATGCAAAACAAAAAACGCTGTGCACATGCTGCGGATTTTTCCACGACGATTTGCTGCGGATTCAAATCCGAAGCATGTCAATTGTTTGTGCGGAATCCACTGCGGTTTCACACCTTCTCCATTGTAGAGGTGTGAAACCGCAGGGCTAAACTGCAGGCTAATCCGCAGGTCTTTTGACCTGCAGATTTACCTGCGGATTTTGCAAAATCCACGCTGAAAAATCCGCAGTCCAATCCGCAGCGCGTGCACATAGCCGAAGTCATGTGGCAAGGCTGGTTAAAGAGTCGATAATGACTTTTAGGATTGCTATTTCCAATAGGTGACACTAGAGTTCTAGTTCTCTTCCTCTCTTTAGAGGTAATATGGATTACCAGAGGAGCATTGAACGGTCTCCTCATACTAGTATGCCAGACATGTCAGTTTCCACAAGGAGAAACGATACTCCTTGAATCCAACACTGGATCCAACATTGGATTTGAAGCAACATCTTTATCAACGATTTAGATGAAGGAATTGAGGGTAAACTGATTAAATTTGCTGATGACACAAAGCTAGGAGGGATAGCTAATACTAGAGAAGAGAGAGAGAGGATTCAAAAAGATTTAAATAAACTGGAGAAGTGGGCAGCAACTAACAGAATGGTTTTTAACAGGGAGAAATGCAAAGTACTACATCTGGGCAATAAAAATGAAAAAAGCAGATATAGAATGGGAGGAATAGGGCTAAGTGACAGCACATGTGAAAAAGACTTGGGTATACTAATAGATCACAGACTGAATATGAGTCAACAGTGTGATGCAGCAGCAAAAAAGGCAAATGCAATTCTAGGATGTATTAACAGAAGCATACAGTCTAGATCACGTGAAGTCATTATTTCCCTCTACTCCTCTTTGGTCAGACCTCATCTGGAATATTGTGTCCAGTTTTGGGCACCACATTTTAAAAAAGACATCAACAAACTGGAGCAAGTTCAGAAAAGAGCGACCAGAATGGTGACCGGTCTGCAAACCCTGTCTTATGAGGAAAGGTTGCAGGATTTGGGAATGTTCAGTTTGCAAAAGAGAAGACTGAGAGGAGACTTAATAGCTGTCTACAAATATCTAAAGGGCTGTCACATTGTAGAAGGATCAACTTTATTCTCATTTGCACAAGGAAAGACTAGAAGCAATGGGATGAAACTGAATGGGAGGAGACACAGATTAGATATTAGAAAAAACTTTTTGACAGTTAGAGTGATCAATGAGTGGAACAGGCTGCCACGAGAAGTGGTGAGTTCTCCTTCAATGGAAGTCTTCAAACAGAGGCTGGACAGACATCTGACTGGGATGATTTAGCGAATCCTGCTTTGAGCAGGGGGTTGGACCAGATGGCCCAGGAGGTCCCTTCCAACTCTACGATTCTATGATTCTATGATTCTATGATTCAACGGGCTTCTGTGGTGCAGCTCAAATTGCTTTCTTTAGCTAAGCATAGAATCAGTGAGTCTGAAACTGTATGTTGTGAAAAAGTAGTAGACTTGTGAGAACTCTAGCAATGTGACAGATTATTTTACTCTATCAAGATCTAGTGATTTTTATATATATATATATATATTTTTCATTGCACAGCCATATGAGGGCTTGTTTTATATATGACGAGTTGTAATTTTGAAAAACACCGTATTTTCCGAATTATAAGACCCGCTTTTTTCTCCCCAAATTTGGAGGGGAAAATGGTGGTGCATCTTATAATGCAGATATACCTTACAAGCTGTGGTGGAGCAGGATCCCAGGGTTGCTGCTGGAGGAGGCAAGAGTGGTACGTTGCTGCAGGCTCGAATGAGGGGATGTTCCAATGTGCGTCGCTGCGGGTGAAAATGGCTGCGGTGCTCTGTGGTGCAGGGGGCTCTGCCGGCATTTTGTCAAAGCCTTGAGCCCCCCACACATCCATTACTGCGATACAGTGGCCTCGGAGAAAATGGCAGCTGGGGGCGACGCATGCTCAGATTGAGATCTCGGCACCCGAGATCTCGTTGCCGAGATCTCAATCTGTGCATGCGCCGCCCCTGTCGGCCATTTTCCCAGAGGCCACCGCATCACCGTAATGGATGTGCAGGGGGCTCCGGGATTTCACAAAATGCCGTCAAAGCCCCCCACACCACAGCCATTTTTACCCCCAGCAGCGGATATCGCAACACCCCCTCATCCCAGCCTGCAGCAGCGCACCACTCTTGCCTCATCCAGCAGCAACCCTGGGATTCCGCTTCACCGCAGCCACCACCAGGGCTGGCATTAGGGGAAGGCAGAAAAGGCAGCTGCCTGGGGCCCCCGCTCCCCCTGGGGCCCCCCAGCTAGCAGCACATCATGCAGCCACTATGGGGCCCCCGTGAGGCGGGGGACCCGCCTACCCCTAACGCCGACTCCCCCAGCCGCATTGAACTATACTGGCGTCTGCCAGTACAGTTCAAAGCATAGATGGAGGAGAGAGTGTCAGCTGACGCTTCCTCTCCCATCATTCCCCTCTCTGCCTCTGACACGGCGGGTGCGCGATGACGTGTGCCAAGCAGTGCAACCGCTGAGACAGGAGTCGGGAGCAGCGCAGACATGAGGAGAGGTGAGGAGTGTGTTGTGTTTTTTTTAAATATAACAATGAGTAGTGGACTGTGGGGCCATTCTGGTGGGGAGAGATGTGGGCTGTGCTATATACCATGTGGGCTGTGCTATATACCATGTGGGCTGTGCTATGTACCATGTGGGCTGTGCTATATACCATGTGGGCTATGGGGCTATGTTATATACAATGAGGCTGTGTTATATACTATGTGGGCAGTGTTATATACTATTGGGGGGTATATTATATTCTGTGGGGGAGGCTGTGTTATATACAATGGAGGGTATATTATATTCTATGGGGGAGGCTGTGTTATATACTATGGGGGGGATACATTATATTCTATAAGGGGCTACATTATATTCTATGGGGAGGTGGGCTGTATTATATTCTATGGGGGCTACATTATATTCTATGGGGGGCTCTATTAGATTTTATGAGGGAGGATTGCATCATACTCTTTGATGGGGCTACATTATATTCTATGGGGAGGTGAGCTGTATTTTATTCGGGGCTACATTATATTCTATGGGGGGACTGTATTATATTTATTATATTCTATGAAGGGTGATTGCATCATACTCTATGAAGGGCTACATTATACTGTATGAGGGGGGCTGCATTATATTCCATGGGGAGTTACATTATACTCTGTGGGGTGGTTGCATTATACTCTGCGGGATGGTTGCATTATACTTTGCATTATACTATATGTGGGCTGCATTATACTGTATCGAGGACTATGGGGAATACATTATACTATATGAAGAACTATGGGGTGCATTATACTATGGGAAGTGAATTGTACTGCATGGATGACTATGGTGGTGCATTATACTATACGGAGCACTATGAGGAGTGTATTATACTACGTGGAGGACTGAGCAGTGTATTTTAATATATGGAGGACTATAGGGAGTGTATTATACTATATGGAGGATTATGGGGCATATTATATTATATGGAGGATTATGGGGTGTGAATATTACAATATGGAGGACTGAGGTGCACTTTATAAAATTTGGAGGACTATGGGGTGTAGACTGATCTAATAGTGATTGTTCTGTCCCCATCATTCTTTCTCAGACGGTGTAAAGAGGCCGGGAAACAAGCGTTGAACGATTTCAATATTGTCGATCACACTCATTTAGCGGCCTGAACTCAGCGCATGTAACTGCAACCGAAATGCTTCTGTGTGATGTGCAATATGTTAGCATTTGGAGCCCCATTTTAAACTTTGCCTAGGGTCCTACTTTGCCTAAAACCAGCGCTGGCCACCACCCCCAGTAAGCAATAAGACACATAGATTATAAGAGGTACCACCATTTTATTAAAAAAGTTTTTTTCCTACTTTTCTCCTCAAAATTTGGGGTGTGTCTTAGAATCTGGTGCATCTTATAATCTGCAAAATATGGTATCATTCCTAGTTTGCAGTACATTATTTGGTAAAGGAAAAAAAATGGAAATGAAAATTTCAAGTGAGGAGAAAATGTGTTTTTTTTGTGCAATAAATATGACTGGGCAAAAATAATTCTCCAAGTTGGTACAATTATGGCCATACTAAACTTAAGGGCTTTTTGTAAAGATATAGCTTCTTGGCTAAAAAGAAAACATAGCTTTGTAGAAACCTGATTTAAACAAGCCATTATTTTCATAATGATTCTCTTTAAAGAGAACCTATCATTTACCATAAACTATTTTAATTTCTTACCTGGTGTATACATCACTGTTCTCCAGCATCTGCCGTTTTTCATTTGTTAATGCATCTCTCCACTCCTGAGCCTCCTCTGCTCCCTAAAATCGGACTTGTTAGTGCAACCTGGGACGATCCTCGTGAGAGGAGATTTGAACCACACCCACTTGCACAATATGACTATTTAGTTATAGACACAGAAGACAGGACCACATCTCATGGATGGAGAACATGAACAAAAGAAAAAATTCTGCATTTGCACTAGAAAAGCTATTTTTGGGAGTCTTTAACTAGTCCTTCTCACCTTCTATTCCAGAATGCTGCTTGCTGCCCTCCAATACAACATGGTCTGGGGGGCAACTGCTGGATGTTGCGATGACATCTTGTCAGTCCTACACACTGACGTTACCTAATGTAATAGGAAGCTACATCATTGCTTCAAATAGAAATGCGTGAAAGACCCTAGAAACATTGTACAGGCCTAAGATTTCAGCCAGTAATATATATGCACACATATACACGCCTATACACACTTATACACTCATATACACACCTCTAAACATATATACACACCTATACACTCATATACACACCTATATACTCCTATACACACCTATACATATCTATAAACACATATACACTCATATACACTCCTATACACTCATATACACTCATCTACACACCTATACACTCATACAGCTTTTTCCGGCTCCTGATTGTCCATGTAATTGCATTTGCTTTCTGTGTTATGTTCTGCTTACCCATCATTTGATATCCATAATTTATTCCATTCCTCTTGTCTTTTCCATGCATATCTCCGAGTGGTCAGTGAAACCCCTCTCCCCCTTTTTATGACCTTGCTTAACTATGAACATGTGGTCTGGCCAAACATGCCCACATCCCCTCACAGCTGTGAGCCCTTAGGTGCACATATATTCAAAGACATGAGTCTGACCAGACGTGGTCTGCCATCTTTCAAATTCCATCTTTCAAACTACAGATTTCTAATTACACTACTCTAATTAGATTACAATTGGCTGGAATTGAGATCGGATGCCATGTCGCGTTTGGAAAGCCCCTGATGTACCTAAACAGTGGAAACCCCAAATTATAACTCAAACCCTAACCCTAATCCCAGCCCTAACCGTAACCCTAAACAAAAACCTAAACCTAACACACCCCTAACCCTAATCCCTAACCCTAATTTCAACCCTAACCCCAACTCTAGCTCCAACCCTAACCCTAACTTTAGCCCTATCCCTAACTTTAGCCCCAACCCTAACACAAATGGGAAAATGGAAATAAATACTTTTTTTATTTTATTATTTTTCCCTAATTAAGGGAGTAATAAAAGGGGGTTTGATTTGCTATTTATAGCTGGTTTTTATGTTTGGCATCTGTCACATGCTAAAAGATGCTTTTATTGGAAAAAATAGTTTTTGCATTACCATATTTTGAGAGCTGTAATTTTTTCTTATTTTGGCCCACAGAGTCATGTGAGGTCTTGTTTTTTGCAGGACAAGCTGATGTTTTTATTGGTACAATTTTCGGGCACGTGACATTTTTTGATCGCTTTCCATTCCCATTTTAGGGAGACAGAATGAACAAAAACCAGCAACTCATGAATTTCTTGTTTGGGGGGGGCATTTATACCGTTCCACGTGTGGTAAAATTGATAAAGCGTTTTTACTCTTCAGGTCAGTGCGATTACAGCTATACCTCATTTATATTTTTTTATGTTTTGGCGCTTTTATACAATAAAAACTATTTTATATAAAAAAATAATTATTTTTGCATCGCTTTATTCTGAGAGCTATAAGATTTTTATTTTTCCAGTGATGGAGCTGTGTGGTGGCTTGTTTTTTTGCGTGACAAGATGACATTTTTAGTGGTACCGTGATTATTTATATCCGTCTTTTTGATCACGTGTTATTCCACTTTTTGTTTGGCGGTGTGATGATAAAGCATTGTTTTTTGTCTTTTTTTATGGGGTTCACTAAAGGGGTTAACTAGTGGGACAGTTCTGTAGGGCAGGTCATTATGGATGCAGGGATACCAAATATGTGTACTTTTATTGTTTAGATTTTTTTATTCACATATTTATTTATAGAATAAATATTGATTTTTTAATTATTACTTTTTATTATTTTTTTAAATATTTTTACAATTATTTAAAAAAATCTTTTTATATTTAATTCTTACTTTTACACCCTGTACCACTATGGGGCACACATTTTCTACAGCTGCTCGCTTCTATAGCATGCAGATCTGCATGCTATAGAAGCTGTAATCGCCGCAGGGATTTTACACTAACCTGAGAGACTTCACTGCGTATGTCAGGAAGTCTCTCAGGTCTGGAACCCCAGATGTCATCATGACGACATTGGGTCTCCATGACAGCGATCGGGACCCTGCGTCATGCTGCAGGGTCTCTGGTCCAAAGGCAGAGGGGTTGTCAGAGCTGAAAGCCCTTCTGCCTGCTTCCGGAATGCTGCGATCATGTTTGATCGCAGTGTTACGGGGGTTGAAGAGCCGGGAGTGGTCCGTGACCGCTCCTGGCACTTAGTGCTGGGTGTAAGCTTTGAGAATCAGCTGACACCCGGCTGCGTTCACCTGTGGCTGATCGGTATGACGTACTATCCTGTCCATGGTCATACGCGCCCGGGTCACCTGGACGGAATAGTACGTCAGATGTCAGAATGGGGTTAAAAGTGAAAGCTGAGCTGTGATTGGTTGCTATGAGCAACAGTTTTCCCACTCCATAACACCTCAGCACACACTGACCGGGTGGGAGAAATCTAGCATCCCCGGGAACATAAGCTCCCAGCCATTTTCTGCCTCCCAGAAAGGAGCAAAGAGCACATGACAGAAATGAATCACCTCCTCCTCTATTATTGCCGTGCTCTATTGGTACAAGCGTAGAAAATCGCATTATCAGCGGCCACACATAGAGCCGCACTGCCAGGTTACATAACAGCACATCTCCAGGAACTCCCTACTCAGTGCCAGTAGTCTATACATTATACAGGTGATACTGCAAATACTGTATATGTAAGAAGATGAGCCAGAACAGAGTCGGCGATTCTATATGCTTTTTAGGGCCGGAACTAACGGAACTGTCACCACTGTTGCCGGGGGGCGATTGGTCTGGGTGGAACGGACCTGAGCACCTAACCGAAGGGGGCGTGGGGGAGATAAACGGACTGAGCACGGGAAAACAAGGGATTTGGCAGGAAGGTGACAAGGGAGAAGGGTGTAGGTTGACTCCCTCCCCACTACTCCGATGACGAACCTCACATACGCCAATACCTTGCAGACCGACTCAGTCTCTCAGGACGTACTTACTTCACTGACCCCAGGTGTTCCCGCATCGGTCCGATATACATCATGCATTGGAAAAGGCAATCTTAATCCTTCCGATCTTAGCTGGCCCATGAGAGGTTTGTACATCCCGCGGCCTGTCAACCTGTGTGCTCCCCGTGTACTGCGACACTCCAGAGGAACCAACAAAAGGGACTGTTTCCAAGGCAAGCAAGCTCGGATACCTTGGCACGGTCAGGAGACAGTGCATTTCGCTCCTGCGCACAGGGCCGGATTATAGGAGGGGCAGGCGGGGCTTCAGCCCCGGGGCCCCCACCACAAGAGCTTCTAAGGGGGCCCCCACCACTGGGCAGCGACCGCCAACGCAGCGCGAGGATAAATATTAGACGCCGTCAGTGAATAGCAGGAACGGAGCGGCCGGCAAGGGTCCGTCCTGCTTCCTGCCCAGAGGCCGCGCTTCCTGTTTTCACACGTCATCATTCAGCGGCCGCTGCTGTGTGAGGGAGGAAGCGCTGGCGATGCTGCGGAGGACAGGTGAGAGGAGAGAGGTGGTGTCTTGTGTGTGTATGTATGTGTGTATCAGTGTATGTATGTATGTCTGTGTCTGTGTATATCTGTGTGTATGATGGAGCAGGCAGAGGCAGTGATGGGACATGGGAGTGATGGTCTAGAAGGCAGTGATGGGGTGAAGGAGCAGGCAATGATGGGGGTGATGGAGCAAGCAGTGATGGGGCCGGGTGATGGAGCAGGCAGTGATGGGGTGATGGAGCAGGCAGTGATGGGGTGATGGAGCAGACAATGATGGGGGTGATGGAGAAGGCAGTGATGGGGTGATGGAGCAGGCAATGATGGGAGTGATGGCGTGATGGAGCAGGCAATGATGGGGGTGATGGAGCAGACAATGATGGGAGTGATGGGGTGATGGAGCAGGCAATGATGGGAGTGATGGAGCAGGCAATGATCGGGTGATGGAGCAGGCAATGATGGGGTGATGGAGCAGGCAATGATGGGAGTGATGGAGCAGGCAATGATGGTGGTGGTGGAAATGTGGCAGAACAAGAGGATAAGATTAGATTGTACATCTAAGTGCTACAGTTCGCGCTCTACTGTTATGGCTAAAATGTTAATGATATGGGGGCCCCCACCAGATTTTCTACCCAGGGGCCCCAACAACCTTAATCCGGCCCTGCCTGCGCAGCAGAGCCAGAGACTTTGTCCATGGATTGCGACGCCTGCGGGAGCTATTCCAACCTCTCCCCAACAAGAACTTCAACCGATAAGTTGCCTCTCTCATACACCCCTTTTTCCTCCGAATATTGCGTTTTTGTGCAAATTCTGTTGTGCTCCGTGTTCCTCTGCATTACGTGGTTGTTTTCATCTCCCTGCATAGAGTATTCCTTGTACGCAATTAACCTGTTTAAAGTAAACACTGTTAACCCCTTCTCTGCCTCCTGCTCTTCACTGCATTCAACAAACCTCAATTCCAGTTCCATTACATATATACATACATATATACACAGCAGTATCACCTATATATAATGAGTATACATCTGTAGCAGTATTGTCTATATAATGTACTGTATATAGACTGCTGGCTGCTACTGCTGTATATGATCACAGTATCACCTATATAATGTACTAGCTGAAGAGCCCAGCGTTGCCTGGGCATAGTAAACTGTGGTTAGTTATAACAAATAATAATGATTATATTGCACATAAAAACCGTGTATCTAATCCTATCCTGTGTGATACTGACTGCTGAGCCATGTATCTAATCCTATTCTATGTGATACTGTCTGCTGAGCCGTGTATCTAATACTATTCTGTGTGATACTGACTGCTGAGCTGCGTATCTAATCCTATCCTGTGTGATACTGTCTTCTGAGCCGTGTATCTATTCCTGTCCTGTGTGATACTGACTGCTGAGCTGTGTATCTAATCCTATCCTGTGTGATACTGACTGCTGAGCTGTGTATCTAATCCTATCCTGTGTGATACAGTCTGCTCAGCTGTGTATCTAACCCTATCCTGTGTGATACTGACTGCTGAGCTGTGTCTACTCCTCTCCTTTGTGATACTGTCTGCTGAGCTATGTATCTAATCCTATCCTGTGTGATACTGCCTGCTGAGCTGTGTATCTAATCCTATCCTGTGTGATACTGCCTGCTGAGCCGTGTATATATTCCTATCCTGTGTGATACTGACTGCTGAGCTGTGTATCTAATCCTATCCTATGTGATACCAACTGCTGAGCTGTGTATCTAATCCTATCCTGTGTGATACAGTCTGCTCAGCTGTGTATCTAATCCTATCCTGTGTGATACAGTCTGCTGAGCTGTGTATCTAATCTTATCCTGTGTGATACAGTCTGCTCAGCTGTGTATCTAATCCTATCTTGTGTGATACAGTCTGCTGAACCGTGTATCTAATCCTACCCTGTGTGATGCTGGGCTCCCCCTGCAGTCTGTGTCAGAGGGTGGTCTGTGTTGGCACTGTAATAAATTGTGTTATTTCCAGCTTTACAGAAGGACGATAACACCATAGAAATGATAAGAATAATAGGCCTCAGTTACCACAACTGTCTACAAAGAAAACTTCCTGATGGCAACAATCACAGCTCATTTTTCATCTTTTAGGCTAGTTTCACACTTGCTTTTTTTTGCAGCGCGTTTTTCCCGCAAAAAAACGCATTAAAAAAACGCATACAAATGCATACAAACGCTGCGTTTTTTTCCAGCATTTTAATGCGCATGCAGGAAAAAAAACGCAGCGTTTTTGCGCGTTTGTATGCGTTTTTTGTGCGTTTGCGTTTTTTTACAGATTTTGGAAAAACCCCACAAAAAAGAAAAAACAACCATTCAACAACACACAAGACCAATGGGACTTCATTGTGGGTGTGGTATGTTAATATATATAGACCCTGTCTACAGTATTGTTCACATTTGCTTTATTCTTCTCGTGACCATGGATCTGCGCTGGAAGAGTTTTCACTTCAACTTGGATTTGGACATCGCGATGGCTCAGGCGTATGCAGTTGCTTGCCATGAACAAAGGAAGAGAGAGAGGCAGCGAAGACGGCGGCGTATGTGGATACATCCGATTGTTGAACTCCGGGAGAGCCGTGGGGCATACCACACCCTCTACAGCGAGCTACGTGCAAACCCGGAGAAATTTACTGATTATATCCGGATGTCCCACGAAAGTTTCATGGATTTGCTTGCTCGTGTCCAACAATCCATCCGGAGACAGGACACACAGCTCCGTCGTGCGATTCCTCCTGAGGAACGGCTACTGGTGACATTACGGTATGTTTTAAAAACAAAGGGGTGTGGTCTGATGTTTTTTTTTGTAAATTTAGTATTCAAAACCTTGGGTAATTAGTTTTCGTGAATGTACTAATATTTTTTTTTATAGTTTTTAAAAATAATATACATAAATATTAATTTTACTTCTTTGTCTGTTCACAGATTCCTGGCGACTGGAGAAACCCTATCCTCACTACACTTCCAGTACCGTATTGGAATCTCTACCTTGTCTGGAATTGTTGCTGACACCTGCCGGGCTCTCTGGAATGTTCTTTGCCCAGAATTTATGCCCCTGCCCACCGCTGAAAAGTGGATGTTAATTGCTGACAAATTCTGGACAGTATGCAATTTTCCCAACTGTTTGGGAGCTGTTGATGGGAAACACATACGGATCATCAAACCCCAAAGAACGGGATCTGAGTACTATAATTACAAAAAGTACTTTTCAATAGTACTCATTGCGATTGCGGATGCCGGATGTATGTTTGTAGCAGTGGACATTGGAGCATTTGGCCGTGGTAATGACTCGCAGGCTTTTAAAAACTCAGACATGGGCCGGAGGTTGTATGGCAACCAATTTAATTTCCCTATGCCACGGTCTCTTCCTCACACCGAAGCTCCGCCACTGCCCTTTGTAATGGTTGGCGATGAGGCTTTTCAAATGTGCGGAAACTTACTGAAACCCTACTCCAGCCGGGACTTGGACCACACCAAAAAAATTTTTAATTACAGGCTGACCAGGGCCAGAAGAACTGTCGAGTGTGCTTTTGGGATTCTTGTTTCCAGATGGCGAATTCTGGGCACGGCCATTAATCTTAAACTTGAAACAGTCGATGAGGTGGTGAAGGCCTGTGTGGTTCTACATAACTTTGTGATGGCTAAAGAGCACCCGACCTTTGAACTGGACGATGATGCTCCTAACCCATTGCCTGAATTCACTCAGCACACTCTCAGGTCATCCGTTGAAGTTGGCCAAATGAGGGACAAATTTGCGGCCTACTTTATTTCTGATGTAGGACGGGTGCACTGGCAAGATGAAATGGTGTAATGTTGTTGTTTATGGTAATAAAAATCCTTATTTGATACCATTACTGAGTGCACTATATTTTTTAAACTCCAATTAATTAAAAAACTTCCCATGTATAACTGAATTTTGTTATGTTCACACACCTGGGCAGGTAAATACACATATGAGTTAAAATGCAGCATTGCTAGTCTGCGTGAAATATATTGGAATGAGCAAAGCTGCAGGCCATGAATCAGGAAACCATTTTTTTTCAAGAGAAAATTGTGCAACTAGTTTAAAACAAAGTATGTGATTTTCTCAAAACACAACCCTCAAAACCCAACCCCAATGAAAGTCCATGGGGAATACAAGTCAGCATTGAGTGGATGAATGTAATCTGCTCATGTAATCTGCTCCATTACAAGTTATTACACTAGGCCTTGGAATGACTATACTAGGCCGTGGTATGAGTATAGTAGGCCTTGGGGCTAGTAGTATAGTAATATGTGAAATACCACGGCCTAGTATAGTCATAACAAGGCCTACTCGATTTTGGCCAACTAGTATCTTGTTTCACAAAAAACAAACGGGTGAAACTTGACAAGTTTCAACAGTTTGAAAATAGATTCTAGTTGGTAAAACTAGAGTTATTACACTAGGCCTTGGAATGACTATACTAGGCCGTGGTATTTCAAATATGAGTACAGTAGGCCTTGGGGCTAGTAGTATAGTAATATGTGAAATACCACGGCCTAGTATAGTCATACCAAGGCCTACTGTAATAACTCGATTTTTAACAACTAGCATCTTGTTTCACAAAAAACAAAGTGGTGAAACTAGAAAGAAACTTATTTTTTAGACAAGTTTCAACAGTTTGTTTTTCATGAAACCAGATTCTATTTGGTAAAACTAGAGTTATTACACTAGGCCTTGGAATGACTATACTAGGCCGTGGTATTTCAAATATGAGTATAGTAGGCCTTGGGGCTAGTAGTATAGTAATATGTGAAATACCACGGCCTAGTATAGTCATACCAAGGCCTACTGTAATAACTCGATTTTTAACAACTAGCATCTTGTTTCACAAAAAACAAACTGGTGAAACTAGAAAGAAACTTATTTTTTAGACAAGTTTCAACAGTTTGTTTTTCATGAAACCAGATTCTATTTGGTAAAACTAGAGTTATTACACTAGGCCTTGGAATGACTATACTAGGCCGTGGTATTTCAAATATGAGTATAGTAGGCCTTGGGGCTAGTAGTATAGTAATATGTGAAATACCACGGCCTAGTATAGTCATACCAAGGCCTACTGTAATAACTCGATTTTTAACAACTAGCATCTTGTTTCACAAAAAACAAACTGGTGAAACTAGAAAGAAACTTATTTTTTAGACAAGTTTCAACAGTTTGTTTTTCATGAAACCAGATTCTATTTGGTAAAACTAGAGTTATTACACTAGGCCTTGGAATGACTATACTAGGCCGTGGTATTTCAAATATGAGTATAGTAGGCCTTGGGGCTAGTAGTATAGTAATATGTGAAATACCACGGCCTAGTATAGTCATACCAAGGCCTACTGTAATAACTCGATTTTTAACAACTAGCATCTTGTTTCACAAAAAACAAACTGGTGAAACTAGAAAGAAACTTATTTTTTAGACAAGTTTCAACAGTTTGTTTTTCATGAAACCAGATTCTATTTGGTAAAACTAGAGTTATTACACTAGGCCTTGGAATGACTATACTAGTCCATGTTATTTCACATATGACTATACTAGCCCTTGGGTTGGTTTTTAACATGTATTTACCCATCAGTGTGTGTGAGCGGCGCAAACAACATTAATGAAACTTATTAATGGTGAACCACAAATGTAAATTTATTTTTTATCACAAAAAAAAAACTAAAAATTATTTTTTACGGCGTTTGGGGGCAGATGGTTTCAATTTGGGGGTGTGCAGGGAATATGCAACACTTGCAGTTGAAGACGGTGTTTGAGGGGAAGGGGCAACAAAACTTGTGGGGGAAGGTAGTCCAGTTAAGGGAATTAAACTTGGAACACTTGTAGGAGAGGAAATCTGTTCAGGTACATTAGTTGTAATGGCATGTCGCCGTAGGCTTGTGTGCCTGGACCGACTTTGGCCCAATGCCCGCCTTGATTGATTTCGCCTTGAAGTAGGGGCAAATATGGAATGTAGGTCCCCCGTCTGCTGGTATGGCAGCTGCTGCTGAGGTGGCGGCTGCTGCTGCAGAGGTGGCGGCTGCTGCTGAGGTGGCGGCTGCTGCTGAGGTGGCGGCTGCTGCTGAGGTGGCTGCTGCTGCTGAGGTGGTTGCTGCTGCTGCTGAGGTGGCGGCTGCTGCTGAGGTGGCTGCTGCTGAGGTGGCGGCTGCTGCTGAGGTGGCGGCTGCTGCTGAGGTGGCTGCTGCTGCTGAGGTGGCTGCTGCT
Organism: Dendrobates tinctorius; assembly: GCF_039654945.1. Taxonomy (NCBI): domain Eukaryota; kingdom Metazoa; phylum Chordata; class Amphibia; order Anura; family Dendrobatidae; genus Dendrobates; species Dendrobates tinctorius. Next base: position 32,796,508 of record NW_027361771.1, read on the forward strand.
GCTCTTCGTTGTCAGTGCTCGTCCTTGCAGGAGGACTGGTGGCGGCAGTGATGGCCCAGGTTTGCAGAGTGGTGGTGGCAGGGCTACTACATGTTGTTGTAGCGGCAGGGCTGTTCCATGTTTGCCTAGTGGTGGCTGAGCTCCACGCATGCATGGGATTGGCGGTGGTGCTCCAGACAGGAGCAGCGCTTGCCATGGTGGTGTCGGTGAAGTGACCAGCTGCACTCAGACTTGTGGTGGTGTAACGGTGGGTGTCCTGGCTTTGAATAGAGGTGTCCGTGCAGTGGTATGCAGCACAAGTCGGTAGTGAGGTGAAGCGAGTCAATGGTGGCACAGGTGGAAAGGACACCACTGACTGCTGACCGTACCGATTATGCTGCATAGCCTGCAAGAAAGCATTGTTGCAGGCCTGCAGCACATTCAGCTGTTGATCAGGACTAAGGTGTTCCGCCATGCCCTTTTCAATCTTACTAAAAAAATGGTGTGCTGGTCTGTTGAGGTCGGCCTCCAGACGGTCAAGGCGCTGTTCGACAGAATTGAAGCGGTGTTCAAAGTGGTTAAAACCACGTTCCATGAGTGCAAAACCGCTTTCAACTCTGTCGGACAGTGACTTGAGGCTGGAATTAAATGTCTCGCTCAAATGCATAAACTCGGGCAAGACATTCCTGTCCAAGGCCCTCTGCCGCTGGCGGGTAGTGCCCGCATAACCAGTGGCAGAGACCTGGGACAGGGGAACACCTGATGGCCCAGCTTCCTGGTCACCAGCTGTGTGTGTGGTTGACCTGCAAGGTGCTTCCTGGCTGTCGGATGGCTGGGACGGGTCAGAGGACGTCCGAGGAAGGACCGCTCCAGGGCCAGGTTGCAGGGTGCTGCTCCAGGTGCTGTGGAAGAAAGGAAAATCATTACTACCATGCCTTTACAAGAAGCATCAGCTGTGGATTAGAAAAACACAGATTAATAAAAATAAAAACCCAAAATGTATAATACTTACGATCTTGTGGCAAGGACCGGTCTTAGGAACTGCAACGCGTGATAGTGACGGTATCTAGTTCTGGTCCTTGACGCAGATCCACTGCGAACCTGGCCCTCAGCACGAACATCACTGTTGAAGCGGTCCTTGATCGAACGCCAACGTGTTCGGACTTTGTCCACTGTTGATAAAAAAAAAACAGTGCCGTCAAGGACAACAGTCACTGCGGCACAATGTAGCAATACAATACTCAAAGCAGTCACTGTAGACCCCGATGACACTGTTGGGTTTCCTGCTAGAATACGCCTAGCACGAAACCCAACAGTGCCGTCAAGGACAACAGTCACTGCGGCACAATGTAGCAATACAATACTCAAAGCAGTCACTGTAGACCCCGATGAAACTGTTGGGTTTCCTGCTAGAATACGCCTAGCACGAAACCCAACAGTGCCATCAAGGACAACAGTCACTGCGGCACAATACAGAGCAATACAATACTCAAAGCAGTCACTGTAGACCCCGATGAAACTGTTGGGTTTCCTGCTAGAATACGCCTAGCACGAAACCCAACAGTGCCGTCAAGGACAACAGTCACTGCGGCACAATGTAGCAATACAATACTCAAAGCAGTCACTGTAGACCCCGATGAAACTGTTGGGTTTCCTGCTAGAATACGCCTAGCACGAAACCCAACAGTGCCGTCAAGGACAACAGTCACTGCGGCACAATGCAGCAATACAATACTCAAAGCAGTCACTGTAGACCCCGATGACACTGTTGGGTTTCCTGCTAGAATACGCCTAGCACGAAACCCAACAGTGCCGTCAAGGACAACAGTCACTGCGGCACAATACAGAGCAATACAATACTCAAAGCAGTCACTGTAGACCCCGATGACACTGTTGGGTTTCCTGCTAGAATACGCCTAGCACGAAACCCAACAGTGCCGTCAAGGACAACAGTCACTGCGGCACAATGTAGCAATACAATACTCAAAGCAGTCACTGTAGACCCCGATGAAACTGTTGGGTTTCCTGCTAGAATACGCCTAGCACGAAACCCAACAGTGCCGTCAAGGACAACAGTCACTGCGGCACAATGTAGCAATACAATACTCAAAGCAGTCACTGTAGACCCCGATGAAACTGTTGGGTTTCCTGCTAGAATACGCCTAGCACGAAACCCAACAGTGCCGTCAAGGACAACAGTCACTGCGGCACAATGTAGCAATACAATACTCAAAGCAGTCACTGTAGACCCCGATGACACTGTTGGGTTTCCTGCTAGAATACGCCTAGCACGAAACCCAACAGTGCCGTCAAGGACAACAGTCACTGCGGCACAATACAGAGCAGGGAAATACTCACTAAACGCCTTTTTGGAGGATGCTGTGGCGCTGTCCCAGCCATCCATCAACGCTGCGGCCACCTCATTCCATAGCCGCCGGGTCACCACATTGTCCTTGTACAGCCGGTCACGGCTGTCCCACAACGGCGAACGCTCCTGGACCAGGCTGATGAGCTGCTCATTATCCAGGTAGACGTCTTCATCACGTTGTGGAACCTAGACAAAACACATTCATTAGAATAATCAAATTTAAATTGAATAAAAAGTTACAAAAAAAGAAACAAAAAAAGAGTAAAAATAGAAGATAAAAAATAAAGAACATTACAAATCATTTGATACTTACATTCCGTATCACCACCGGGACTTGGCTTCGCTGCTCCTGCTCTTCGCCCTCACTAGTGCCGTCCGCAGATGATGATGACGATGTCTTAAGAAAGTTGAAAAAAACGTAAGAGATTTGGAGAAGCAGCAGATATACTTACCAGATGCACGAAAATAATCACCTCACGGTCTGCTTGCGCCAATTCCTGCCGCGATGGGGAATACTCGGATTCTGAAGACATACTGCATGTAAAAATAATAAAAATCATTAGTACATACATAATTTAAAAGGACAGGCATATAATGTAATATACTCACATTCTTCGCTGATATAATGGGTTCTTGGTTGACTGTCTGCTCTTCAATCTGTCAGTGTAGTAGTGGCAGAGTTTTGGCAGGCACCTCCTTTATATAGACTTTTTTTTTTTGACTTTAGAAGATTCTAACTAGGATAAAAAGTGGACACCACCCAAAAAACGCAGCGCTAAAAAATCGCATACCTGCGCATGCCAGTGCGCACGTATGCGCATCCATAGGCTATAATGGCCATTTTTAGCGCAAAACGTGCGCATACGTGCGCATGCGCTTTTTTCCAGGGCCAAAAAATGCAACATGCAGCGTCTGGAAAATACCAACGCACACCCCAAAAAAACGCAGCGCATGAAAATCGCATACATGCGCTGACAAGCGCGCATGTATGCGCACCCATGTTAAATATAGGGGAAAAATCGCATGCGCACGTATGCGTTTTTTTCCAGCGCTAAAAAACGCAAATGTGAAACCAGCCTTAAACAGCTCTGGGACAGCGTGGCCAGTTTTGAGTGGCGACTTTTGTGTTTCGACTTTTATGTGTCGAGGTTGGTGTATGTGTGGTGAAATGTGTGCTGAGAGTGGTATATGTGTTGAAGCACGTGGTAGTGTGTGGCGCATTTTGTGTGTGTGTTCATATCCCCGTGTTTGGCGAGTATCCCATGTCAGGGCCCCACCTTAGCAACTGTATGGTATATACTCTTTGGCGCCATCGCTCTCATTCTTTAAGTCCCCCTTGTTCACATCTGGCAGCTGTCAATTTGCCTCCAACACTTTTCCTTTCACTTTTCCCCCATTATGTAGATAGGGGCAAAATTGTTTGGTGAATTGGAGCGCACGGGGTTAAAATTTCACCTCACAACATAGCCTATGACGCTCTCGGGGTCCAAACGTGTGACTGTGCCAAATTTTGCGGCTGTAGCTGTGACGGTACGGATGCCAATCCCGGACATACATACACACATATACACTCACATTGAGCTTTATATATTAGATATTCAGCAGTCTATATACTACTGCTACTGATGTGTATATACGTTATATATAGGTGACACTGCAGGATGTGTGTATACTGTATATATATATATATATATATATATATATATATATTATACACACATATATCTACACAGCAGTATCACCTATATATAATGTACACATCAGTAGCAGTGATACAGAAGTCTATATACATTATATAGGTGCAACCTCTGTATATACATTAAAAAAGTTTTCATCTTGGGACCCAAGTCCCTGAGATGGGGGGAGGATGAAGAGATGAGGCGGGTCCTGTCCAGCGTCAGCGGTGAAGAGGAGAGGATCCTGCTGGAAATGGTGTGTTCTCTGGTCCAGGCAGGCCAGTGTCAGACACAGATGGGGGCGCCCTCTGCGCACCGCTGCCTTTTGAAATCTCTAACTTGGCCCTGCGTGGTCTCCTGCTTGCCTGCGCTGACAAGGGCAGCAGCCGCGCGCATGTACGAACGAGGGCCGGCGGCCATGCTTGCGCACTGATGCAGATCTCCACCACAAAGTGGGTGGCCGGCCCTTAAATCTTCTGTGTGAAGGACCTATGTGCGTGCTGTCTAGTTGCACGCACTGACATAAGGGCGGTGGTGGCAAGCGTTTGTGCTCAACCACCGCTGCGGCCGCAGCCCTTGTTGGCGCGTGCAACTAAACAGCGGGCGCACATAGGTCCTTCACACAGAAGATTTAACACTAGGACTACTGGACTCGTGACCCCGCCTAGAACTACTGAAAGGAGTCATTTTGACTCCTTGCTTGTTTTCGTTTATTTTTAGAGTTTCATTTGTGGTTATTTATTAATAATTATATTTTTTGTAATGTATTATTATTGTGAAATCCAACAGTAATGCTTTTGATTGTTTTTTTTCTGCTTTTCTTATTTTTCTACAGAAAATAACAATAATTATAATAGACGTTTTTCAAACTTTTTTTTTATTCAAGTGCACACATATAAACAACAACTGAAGAACAAAAAGCAGAGAAAATGTAGGTGGAGGAGCATAAAAATGAAAATACGGCGCATTTTAGGCATTGCCTTTGATTTATGGCAGTACATTGCCCACACAAAGACTTACCACAAGTCTTACAATTGCCGACAGATCTATTTTTCTTGCACTTTTCTTTGATCTGGCAAAATTTTGTTTGAACCATCACTTCTGAGCATGTAGAAACTTGGGACGTGGAACCCTTTTCCCTATCTGTGACATAAGGACCACTCAACTCTCTCACAAGCGTTTGCAAAAATGCCTTGCGTGACATTTTTTGGTGGGTAAACTCCATGAATATTATCCATGCATTTATACCCGCAAAGTCTAAGGCATTTTCAAATGCATGAACAGGCCATCTCCTTGTGCATGTTCGTGTGGTATATTTTCGTGCCATCTGATCCACTACATCTACTCCATATTTTGTTTCATTGTAAAACTTTACCGTTTCTGGAGTTTTTTTAGCGGAATCAGACGCAACAACAACATCTGGATGGACGGAACTCAAAATGACAACATTTTTGTTGGGCTTTCCTTGATATACTGTAAGTGTAAAATTGTCTTCATTTCTAAACACTTTAGTGTTGTACAATTCCTCTTTCATGGATTTTATTTCTTTAGGCACTTCTCGCCTTATCTTGTTCAGTGTTCCCACGATGGTTGTTCCTTTGCTTTTTAGCTGTTTAGCTAATTTTACTGAAGTAAAATAATTATCGGTTGTAACATTGCGACCTTTTTTCAAAAACGGGTCCAATAACTTCATTACCACATGGTCAGCTAAACGGTCCTCAGCACGGCGTGTGTCATCTTTTGCCTAGATAAGGGAAGCCATTTGCCAGATATTTGCTCTCCTTATCAACAGCTAGCCAATATTTGTGGCCATATTTATCTGGTTTGGAAGGCATGTACTGCGTGAATGGACACCTAGTTTTGCTTGGGAAAAGTTGCTCATCCACCGTTATGTATGGGCCAGGTTTGTAACACGCAATACAATTTTCAATAAACCTGTCCCACACAGTAGAAAATAGAGCAAACTTGTCCATTTGCAGTCTCTCCGATCGAGTAGATTTCTCATCAAATCTGATAAGATAAGAGCCTAGAGTAAACAAGCTATTTTGCTCAGTATTACACAGTAATACAAGCAGGTAAAACACAAGGAAAATGTGAAAAGTTGACATGTAAATTGAACTACATCTATATGAACATCAGGGTAAATAAGACAGAGTGAAAAAATTATGCACAAAACTTTATAGCAACATTTAGTGACAAAAGGACCTCAAAATATAGTAGGGAGTCAAAATGACTCCCTTCAGTAGTTCTTGGTAAATTTTGAAAAAAACGCGCAAATTTTTCACCAAAATTATTTATTCTCACAAAATCTTTTTTCACATCATATTTGAGGAAAAGTCACCGAGTTTCAAGCCGGAATTCTGAAAAATGTAGTCACAGAAGAGAAATAAAAAACGAAAGGAGTCAAAATGACTCCATCAGTAGTTCTAGTGTTTTAAAGGGCCGGAAGGCCGCTTTTGGTGGGGACATGCCGGCCCATCGGGCATCTGGCCGCCTCGGCAGATGCTCATTCCGGGCCTGATCACATTTGACCGCTATTATTTTGAAAAATAAAGTAACTAATATCAGTCTAAATCAGGGGAGCACAACCTGCAGCCCAAATAACTTTACTAAAGTCGGAACGAAAAGGAGCTATTTTAAAAAATTAAGTTCAAACTTTGAAAGTTTGGAAACTATTTATTCTATAATTGGTACACATAACTGTGTTTAGAGTGGTGAACATACAGCTTGCGTAGATCTTGTGCTCAGGCTTTATAGCTGCTTTTTGATGGGCCTGTGAGCAGTCCTCCACAATATCCAGGAAGTTCAGTCTCTTAACTTAGCTGGTCAGGTAATGGAGGGGCAGCAGGTGAATCATCTGGTTGCACTGGAGCAGTGTGGTAGTGTGCTCTCCAAGCAGGACAAACAAATGAGATGTTCTGAAAGAACTGCTGGTGTTCCAAAAGGAATGGATCCTCCTTCTCCTTACTGTGTTGTACAGGTATCTCACTTGTCACATGCTCATCAGTAGCATCTTGAGTACTGATCTTTAGTGGTGATGTCATTTTCCCTGATTCTACTTCTTCCCAATTAAGTGAAGTGAAAAAGTCATGCTCGCGTATGTTTCCTTCTATTCCTAACCTCGGAGACTTGTCTTTACAAAACAGACCCAGTACCAAGTCTACAATTGTAGGGTTAAAGTATTCAAATATTTCTTGGTCATCGATCATGTCAATGATTGTTGTGAACATCCCTAGAGGTCCTGGGATGGCGACCAAACCATTGATAATTATGCCTAAACTAGACCAGTCTTCTTCAGCAAGATATGGTTCGCCAATTATTTTTTCCAGTGCAGTGGTCCCATCAAAGTCTCCTTCTTTTGTCATTATGGATGACAATCCAAAATCTGTGATTTTAATGTGGCCTTGGCTGGTTAACAGGATGTTTTCGTATTTCAGATCTCCATGAATGATGCCGTTGGAGTGGAGGAATTGTATTCCACACACTATCTCCGCCACTAGAAATTGTACGATGCAGAGGCTTAGCGGTGCTCTCTCTTCAACCAGGTCAAGGAGGGTCCCGCCAGTGACTAGCTCCATGACATAGTAGAGGTAGGTATTAGTATGAAAAGCTCCATAGCCGTGAACTAAAAAGATGCTCTTGTGAGTCATCTGCAGGATTTTGCTTTCTGCTATTACTTCTTCTTTCCATTGCATAGCTTCTTTTTTAACAATTGCTTTTACGGCAACACGCTCTTTTTGAATGGACTCTGTTGCCAGCATCACCACCCCACTGCAACCTGATCCAAGAACATGATGAAAAGTGAATTTGTCCACTGTTAATGGCACCGTGGCTATTTCTCCTTCTTCTGAGGTCTTTGTATGAGAATGTTCAGTATCTAGTTTTGCTTTTTTCATTGACACTAGATATTGTTCATCAGATGTAATGCTGGATCTGCTCTCTGTGTAGGGTCTTTTTATGCCACCTTGGTGCGTCACTGTTGCTTTTTCTTCATTACACACAACAGGTTTTTCAATTGATTTTTCCTCTGTTGCATTTTTTATTGTTGGGTTTTCAACAGGTGCACTATGGTCTTCTAATTCCCATTCGCAAGATCCACTCTGATTTTCGGGGGTGTCTCTTAAATTCTGGTTTCCCAACAGTTGCCTTCCTCTTTTTATTGTGGAGGCTTCCATCTTCCTTATGGATCCTACTAACCTTCTCCACTGGTTCTGCAGTCCTTGAAGAAGGGAGTGTCTTTTCGGTAGATGAATAGTAGTTTCAGGTTTGCTCACCTGATGGCTACATCCTTCCTCTGGATCCTCTATGTCAGGACCTGTTGGTGTTTCCTTCTCTCCGCTATTACTCTCTCCTTTTGAAGATGTTGTTTGTTTTTTTCTTCTTCTACAACACCACATGTTGAGTCATAGACATCAACAAGGCGCTAGTAGAAAAGAGACAAAAAAACGCAAGTAGCAAGCACTAGTAGCAAGCTAGCCGCAGCGCGATCTTTCCTCACAAAGCTGCTGAGGAAAAACACTAATGGTTCTAATGGTCACTGTGCTGCTACTGGAATCATCATCATCATTGTGATGTCATCATCATTGTGATGTCATCCGTGCAGCCACAGGCAGGTCACATTTCTCATTCGCCAAGTTTCAACCCGTTTGATCCTGTTTAATCTGGCATTTTGTATGCTGACAAACACAAATTATTAACACTAAAATAAAATGGCCACAATCTGTTATGTGATATTAATGTAAGGGTGAAACGTATCGGACTTGCTGCCAATAGAATATGAAGAGTGATTTCTTGAAGCATTGAATCTACTGTTCTTTTATTGAGAATATTTTAAATGGTGCTCATACACAAAGCAGTTTTTGTCTCCTCACCAAATTCTTCATCATCTGCCTAAAGATATTAATGGAACACTTCGGTCAAAACCAATATTACGCGTGACATGGTGGTGGTATTTGTCCCCTAGTTTTTGCATCCTGATATTTCCTCTTGCTACATATACTGTATATCACGTTAACATCTTGTGGCTGCTGTCTCTATGTCTCCATTTCTTTCAGGCTAGTGTTTTAGTCTACATTATATTTAATGTGTCTCTTTAAAAGAGAACCTTTTAATATTTGCAGGGACCTTTCCAGTCAACATGTGCTCAGATCTACCAGGAGAATAACATAGAGCAGTCAGAGGCGTAGCTCTTGTTTTGGTTTGGGGTAGGGGGCGAAACTTCTGAGTGGGTCTCCAAATGTCACCATGTCACCAAACAGCACAGTGAGTGTCTGCAGACCTCTATACAGGCCCTCTCACTGATTCCAAGATTGTAGACACCTGTGATGCTAATAAGTGGACACACCTTGATTTAACATGTCCCTTTTGTCACATTATTTTCAGGGGTACCATCATTTCTGTCCAGGCCTATTTCATTAGTTTAATTTTTTTTTTTTAATTCTGTGGAAGCATCGAAAAGCATTGTCTGACATTGCATTTGTTCCTTTTTGTAGATTTTTTTTAATTTATTCTTACTTTTGTCAGATTCAAGTTATCTCTGTGACCATTGTGGGTTTGTCTGTCATTAAACGAGGGGTACCAACAATTTTGACCACGTGTGTAAGAGATAACAGTACAGTTATAGATGGTGACTTACAGAGGACATTCTTTCTGATGGAATCACTTACTTTTTACGCTTTTCCATCTGGCCCAGACCGACATGACAACTTCTCCAGCCAGGACTCAACTGCAGAGATTCCAACAAAGACATTTCACGTCTCATATTTTCAGCATCGTCACCATCTATTCGTAACCTGCACAAACCCCTCATCCTACTGATACCCCAATACTAAGCCGCTGCTGCCGTATATGACCCTATTACTGCACCTTCTGTGTGGTTATGTGTAACCTCTGAATTCTAAAGCATCCCTCTAGAATATAGTAATGCCGGATGCAAGTACCCTAGAAAACAGTGCCCATATTTTGTCCCCTAGAAAGTAATAATGCTCTCTGTGTGCCCCTGACAGTCACAGTTACCTGAGTTACCATATAAAAATAAGTGCCAGTTTACATTTAATAATGTCCCTAGTTTCCTCCTGTACACAGTATGATGCTCTCTTATATACAGTCTAATACCCCCTCACTGTATGTATACTGACCCCTTAGTATGCCCAAACTGTTTGATGGCTCCAACACTGTATGCTGGCCCCTTCACTGTAATCCCCACACTGTATGATGGCCCCCAAGATAGCCTCCTTATAGTATAATGCACCCCACATAGGACTCCATATAGTATAATATACTGTCTCCATATTATAATGCAGCCCCCCCATAGGCAGACTCTATATAGTATAATGCACTCCCAATGGACAGACTCTACATTGCATAATGCAGCCCCCAATAGGCAGACTCTATATTGTATAATTCAGCCCCCCATAGAGGAGACTAATATAGTAGTAGTGACATCATCATGACCCCTGTCAGTGTCTGCATCAGGGATGTCAGAAGCCGCGAGGGGTATGACGGGAGAGTAAGTGTAACGCTCCCAGTCTCATCAGTGCGGTCAGCTGTATCGGCATCCAGCCGATACAATTGAACTTGTGATGACTGTTGTGTGGGGCCCACTGCTGGCACCGTCTAATCCTTCCTGCTCAAGGGCTCCATAGCGGCCAAGTGGCAAAACAGGGAGATCGTGTCACCCTGCCGCAGAATGTAACTGTGTAGCTCCAGGTGGGCCCCCTCAGAGCGAAGGGCCTGAGGTGACCACCCCCTCTACCTATCCCAGTAGCTATGCTACTGAGAGCAGTTATAGATGAGGAGGCTAATATATTGTGAAAATATAATATTGTCCTGCAGGCTCTGTGTTATTTATCTCTGCAAGTTTGAAAAAAGCTGGTCTGGTTTATCAAAAATCTGTATTAAAAAAAATATATTATTATTAACAATTGTGGCTATTTTATATGAACCCCTTCATGACTCCCAATTAGCGTTTTTTCTCCCCTCCTTCCCAGAGCCATAACTTGTTTATTTTTCTGCCCACTTAACCGAATGAGGGCTTGTTTTCTATGGGACGAGTTGTACTTTTGAATGACACCATTCATTCTAGCAGATAATGTACTTTAAAGCGGGAAAAGAAATGCCACGTGCCTTGAAATTGCAAAAAATGTCCAATTGCACAAATTTGGTTTTATTTTCCATGTTTAGTATATGGTAAAATTGACCTCTTGATATGATTACATACATTTAAAAAAAATCTATACATTGTTGGTAATTGGTTCAAAAACAAATTTAGCATGTTGTTTAAAAAAAAAAATTCTATTTATATATTTTGCCGCCATTTTCCGAAACCCGTAACATTTTCATTTGTTGGGATCTGGGGTTGAGTAAGGATTTTTTTTTAGTCCCTGAACTGACGACGCATGTGAAATGCCGACATCACAGATTGACAACGGCCTGGACATTATAACAGCGTGACCGTTAGAGGTAGATGATCATAAGCCAGGAAAGATGAGGGCTCAGTTTACCAGCATGCATCAAAATCAAGGACACAACATATGACATAAATGTACATCATGTGTTGTGAAGGGGTTAAAAGAGTTGTATGCTTTCAGACTTCTCTGCATTATTCCCCTTCCAATCCCTTGTTCACCTTTGGGATGTGTCCTTCTTGGTCTTCTAGTGAGCTATGAAGTGACCCAACTCCTCCCGTGGTGATCTATGATTACGTCAGCCAGCAATGTGAGTCTCTGTCTCTCTCAAGTGTACAATGTACAGTCCTTCTGTTGACAGGACATAATCAGATTTAGGCACTAAAAGAGGCATTCAGCCCTATGTCTACATCGCATACATAGACCAACAACAGCTGCTTCTTTTGAGCATATAGTGTGATGGACAAGAAAGGAGACAAAAGGATGTCTTCAATCAGTCCCTCTCCATCTCCACCTTTTATCTAATAGTATATCTTTAGTACCTGTCAGTCAAACACTGAAAAATTCAATAATGCCCTGTACTACCTATAGTTAGTACAGTGCATTATTGACCCATGTCGCCATGAAATGGACAAAAAAATACATGTTTTTCTAATTGTTCCAAAAATGTAAAACTAAAAAAGCCCAAATCTCATCTTTTAACAATAAATAATGTTTTACTTGAGAACCCTCCTAACAAAAATATTAAAAACAATGTCATAATTTATGTTTTTGTTAACCTCTTTACTTTCCAAGCCCATTTTCACCCTCAAGACCAGGCCAAATTTATAATTCTGACCAGTGCCACATCATGAGGTAATAAATCTGGAACGCTTCAACGTATCCCACTGATTCTGAGGATGTTTTTTGTAACATATTGTACTTCATAATAGTGGTAAAAGTTATTCGATATGACTGGTGTTTGTATCAAAAAATGGGAAATTTTGCAAAAATTTGGAAACCTTCACAATTTTTAATAATAATAATAATCTTTATATAGTGCCAACATATTCTGCAGCGCGTTACAGTTTAACAGTTTCAAACACAAGTCATAAGTAACAACGTTAACAATACAATAATTAAAGCAAAATAAACCAACTCTGCTCGTGAGAGCTTACAATCTACAATGAGGTGGGGAGATACAAAGTACAGGTGTGTGTTTACAATGATGTATATACAATGATGGTCCAGCCATCTTGAGGGAGTGGTGGATAGATGGAGATAGTGAATGGGCTACACACACTTACACTTAAAATGACTGATTAGTGACCGTGATAGAAAGCTCTGAACAAATGTGTTTTGAGGGAGCGCCTAAAACTATGCAAATTGTGGGTGTTACTAATTTCTTGGGGTAGAGCATTCCAGAGGATTGGCGCATATTCCTCACCAATCGTTACACCGATGCCTCTACCTTGTGCCAGTCATTACACTGGCTACCCATCTACTCCAGAATTCAGTATAAGCTTATTACCCTCATCCACAAAGACCTCCATGGCTCAGCACCACCCTACATCCCCTCCCTTATTTCGGTATACCACCCAACCCGCGCCCTCCGTTCTGCTGATGACCTGAGGTTAGCATCCTCAATAATCAGAACCTTCCACTCCCGTCTCCAAGACTTTACACATGCTGCGCCAATTCTTTGGAATGCACTTCCCAGATCAATACGAGTAGTCCCCAAACCCCACAATTTTAAGCGTGCCCTGAGAACGCATTTATTCAGACTGGCCTACCGCCTCAACACATTAACCTAATCTATCCCTGTGTGGCACAGCCAAAAGTTTTACCATAACCAGGTTCCCCGCATCATGTTCCCACATGCTTTATGCATCCATTCATCCATCCATGCATCCAGCCCTCTGTGTCTGTACTGTTACACACTTAACATTATGGCTGGTCCATACAATCAGGGCAATTGTTATCACCCACCTTTCGTGTCTACCTTTTTCCTCATAGACTGTAAGCTTGCGAGCAGGTCCCTCATTCCTCTTGGTATCTGTTATGATCTATGTGATTATTGTTATGCTGTAATGTCTATTGTCTGTACAAGTCCCCTCTGAAATGTAAAGTGCTGCGGAATATGTCAGCGCTATAGAAATAAAATTTATTATTATTAAGTCTTGGAGTCGGGAGTGGGAGGTACTGATTAGTGCAGAGGTTAGTCGAAAGTCGTTTGCAGAGGGCATTGGTCGGTTAGGCCGATAGACAGAAATGAGGGAGGAGATGTAGGGGGGTGCTGCACTGTGGAGAGCTTTCTGGGTGAGAACAAGTACTTTGAATTGGATCCTATAATAAATGGGCAGCCATTGTAACGACTGGCGAAGAGCGGATGCGTCTGAATACCGATTAGCTAGATAGACGACCCCGGCTGCTGCATTAAGGATAGACTGGAGAGGGGAAAGTCGAGTGAGGGGGGAGGCCAATTAATAGAGCGTTGCAGTAGTCCAGACAGGATTAGATCAAGGCGACAGTGAGGATTTTTGCTGTTTCCATGGTGAGAAAAGGGCGGATTCTAGAGATGTTCTTTAGGTGTAAGCGGCAAGAGCGGGCAAAAATTTTACATGGGATGTGAAGGAGAGATTGGTGTCAAACGTAACACCCAGACAGCGCGCTTGCTGCCGGGGTGTTATTATGGTGCCACCCACGGAGAGGGAAATGTCAGATTTAGGGAGGTTAGTAGACAGGGGGGCAGAAGAAGTTCAGTTTTGGAGAGGTAGAGGTTTTAAACTTTTAAATCAGCACAATTTGTGAAACATTTTTTTGGTGCGATTTTTTCCAACAAAATTTACAAAACCATTTTTTTTTTAAGGGAACACATCCCATGTAAAGTGACTTTGAGGGTTACATATGACAGAAAATACCCTAAATTAACACCATTTTAAAAACTCCACCCCTCAAGTTGCTCCAAACCACAAGAAGTTTATTAGCCCTACAAGTGCTTCACAGGAACTGAAGCAATGTGGAAGGCAAATAAATGAACATTTTTCCAAATATTTTAGTTTAGACCCAATTTTTCGTTTTCACAAGGGTAACGGGAAAATGAACCCCAAAACTTGTTGTGCACGGAGAAGAAAATGAACATTTATATTTTTCAAAGATTTTACTTTATACCCAGTTTGTAATTTTCGGAAGGGTAACAGGAAAATTAACCTCAAAATTTGTTGTGCAATTTCTCGTGAGCATGCCGATACCCCATATGTAGGGGAAAACTACACAGTAGGGTTTGGAAGGGAAGTAGCACAGTTTCTCATTTTGAACGCCAAATTGGCCGGAATCGATAGCGGACGCCATGTTGCATTTAGAGAGCCCCTGATGTGCCTGAATAGTAGAAACACCCCCCAAGTGACCCCACTTTTTTAAACTAGAGCCCTTTAAGGAAACACAATACATCCCCCATAATATACCGTATATACTCGAATATAAGTCGAGATTTTCAGCCCAAAAAATTGGGCTGAAAGTCCCCCTCTCGTCTTATATTCGAGTCATATACAAAGGGGGTCAGAGGGGGAGGGGGGGCGGGGGTGTCAGGTCATATTTACCCGTCCTGACGCTGTCGCTTGAGTCCCCAGCTTCTCCCCGTGCTCTCTCGTCCTTCCTTCAGCGGTCACGTGGTGCCGCTCATTAAAACTCATGAATATGCGCATATTAATGAGCGGTATCACAAGACCGCTGAATGCAGGAAGAGAGAGCAAGGGGAGAAGCTGGGGACTCAAGCAACAGCGTCAGGACGGGTAAGTATAGCGATACTCACCTGTCCTGCGTCCATGGCTGCTTGCTGCTGTCTGTCATCGGTCAGTGACTTCAGACAGCAGAGGGCGCGGTGACGTGGTTAGTGCGCGCCGCGCCCCCTGCAGTCTGAACGTCACTGACTGATGACGTGCAGATAGCGGTGAGCAGCCATGGACGCAGGACAGGTGAGAATCTGACACCCAGCGACGGAGAGGTGAGTATGTCATTTTTTTTATTTTTACATGCAGCAGCAGCATGGGGGCAGCATATGAGGGAACAATCTATGGAGCTATTTATGGGGGCAGCATATGAGGGAACAATCTATGGAGCTTCTTGTGGGGCAGCATATGGGGGAACAATCTATGGAGCTTCTTCTGAGGACACCATATGGGGGAATAATCTATGGAGCATTTCCCACCCTAGACTTATACTCGAGTCAATAAGTTCTCCCAGTTTTTTGTGGCAAAATTAAGGGGGTCGACTTATACTCGAGTATATACGGTAATACCAAATAATATTCTCAAGTAATAGAATAGTGCTTCTCACTATTCTCCACTGCTCCACTGGCATACAGCCAACGATGGCAGACCATGCAGCTGCTGAGGCCTGGTGCCAGTGCAGGAGCCGCTTCCCCCAACACTGTATCAGCATCCTGGATGCCAATAAAATTGAAAGTAATAATGAAATAGTGAGCGCCACCTTACTCATCTAATTTCTTCATTCTCCTTTGACGTCTGACGTCTCAACATTGTGGGTGCAATGATGTCACTAGATGGCGCCTGCTGTGCTGAGATGTGCAGTGCTTCAAAACGCTCACTGCGGGAGAAGTAGAGCGGAGTATTGTATTCTTTTTTACATTGTGGTGACCATTCATTTTTATGCAACTTTTAAAGCCCAAAGTATAAATGCATTACCAAAATCTCTATATATAAAACTGATTGTGTGTGTGTGTGCGTGTGTATATATCATCAACCAATCACAAAGCATCTTTCATTTCACCAGAGCTGTTTAAAAGAAGCTGAGCTGTGATTGGTTGCTAGGACCAACAGTTTTCTCACTGCATGACAATACCTCAGCAGACAGTGACATGGTGGGAGAAATCTAGCATCCCTGAGAACATAAGCTCCAGCCATCATCTGCCCCCGCAGAAAGGAGTAGAGAGCACATGACAGAAATGAATCCCCCCTCCCTGCCCATATCCCAATCACACATCCTCCATCCCATAGGCACATCTTCCCTCTTAAAGGGATCATTGGTATGCAAGTCAGGGCAAATCCATCCAGCGCTCTAGTTTGACGCCAGGCCTCTCTTAAAGAGATCCCCGATATGGAAGTTGGAACCGTTCCACTCAGCGCTCTGGTTCTGACCCCCAGGGTCTCTTAAAGGGATCCCCGGTATGGAAGTCAGGGCAATTGCCTTCAAATGCTCTGGTTCTGATCCCAGGCCTCTATTAAAGGGATTGTTAGGGACGGCGGAACGCACTAAATAATAAATAATAATAAGTGCGTTCGCTGCCCGGGGTCCACCGTACAGAGGTGTTAAGCCAGGATCACACATGCGAGAAACTTGGACGAGACTCGCATCTTAATACCCGGCACTGACGCCTGCACTCGGGAGCGGAGCGTGCGGCTGCATTTATTTCTATGCAGCCGCACGCTCCACTCCCAAGTGCCGGTGGCAGTGCCGGATATTAAGATGCGAGACTCGTCCGAGTTTCTCGCATGTGTGATCCCGGCCTTACACTGCTGCTAGGTAATGGCACATGCCCAATATGGCGGTATAACGCACGCGGGTTGAACGTCACCTGGTGAGCACTGGGCGCCCTCTGTTACTTCACAGAGGCGCCGTAGCGTTAAACACAAATGCCGAGCCTGTTGAACTCACAGGTCTCAGCGGATTGCACGCAGCGACAGACGCTGCCACTATATGAAAATGCCCGGTATCAGGCTCACTGTCGGACGCTAGTACTGTGGATCGTATGCACTGTGGCCTGTAGCTTGCCACTGACTGGTGCTGACTATCACTAATTCCCTATCCACACACGTAATATCAGAGGGAGGGGAATCTTAATGAGTCATTTGCAAGTCCATGTTTCCGTCATCATTCACACAGTTAGCAACTAGAGTCTATACTAGCGCATGGCCGAGCGGCCATGGGAACCTTTTATAGCCAGGACATTCCGGAAGCTTCCAGATCCCTGAGATGGACCAATCAGATCTGGAGAAGGACCTGAGCATGTGATTCCCGATCCCCAATGGGAGATCGTCTCGTGAGCATGCTCAGTGGAGCGACGGAAGGACTTAGCCTCTGGAGTCGCTTGCTGCTGATAAGCCTGCGTTGCTATTGCCGGCCCAGAGGTGGCAGCAACAGCCAGACCCACAGAGCTGGTCTGAGCAGAGCGTCGGGAATGACGGGGCTGCTGAGCAGGCTCCTCTGCGGTCGCTGGAGAATGGGAGACTGCTGAATGCAAGGCTTTGGATTCCCGCTGTGCAGCTGCAGGATCCCGACGCCTAACATTACCCCCCTCCTAGGGCCCCCTCCCCTCTGAGCCTCGCTACGCTAAAATGCCACGAAAAGGAGCGGGGCGTGGATGTTCTCCACTAGTTCCCAGGTCCGGGCCTCTGGACCATGACCCTTCCAATCCACCAAATAAAACTATTTTTGCCATGCACCACCCTGCGTCCCACAATGGCGTTGACCTCAAACTCATCCGAAGACAAGTCTGATGTCCCAGCAGATGACTCAGAAAACCGGGACATGTGAACAGGTTTGACAAGGGACACGTGGAAGACGTCAGAGATGGCCAAGTGTGGTGGAAGAGCCAGACGGTAGACCACCGAGCTGATCCGCTAGAGGATTTTGTAGGGGCCAATATATCGCAGAGCGAACTTGGTGGACTCGGCCCGAAGCCTGATATTTCGGGCAGAGAGCCACACCAAGTCGCCAGGGGCAAAAGTTGGAGCGGGGCGCTCTCCTTAGAGGCTCGAATGGCATCCTGGGTGCGATCCTAAATGTCGCGAGCCTCCACTGCCCAGTCCGCCACCCTGGAATCAGTGGAAGACACTGGCATCGGGACGGGGATGTGCGGATGCTGGCCGTAATTAAGAAGGAACGGCGTCTGACCAGTGGAGTCAGCCACTGCATTATTCAGGGCAAATTCGGCCCACAGTAGTAAGGATGCCCAGTGATCCTGCCTGGCCGAAACAAAATGTGCAAACAAAATACGTGTTTTATGAACAGTGCGGCGAGACCACGAGCGGAAGGCAACCGCGCGAGTGCCACCAGATGCACCATTTTAGAAAAATGATCGGTGACCACCCAGATGACCGTGCTGCCTCCAAATTTGAGCAGGCCGACCACAAAATCCATGCCAACCACCTCCCAGGGTCTGTCTGCCACCAGCAGGGGATACAGTAACCCAGCCTGCCTCTGCCTGGAGGACCTGTTCCGAGCACAAGAGACGCATGCCTGAATGTATTCTTTCGTGTCCTGAACCATGTGCTGTCACCAATAAGACTTTGCCAGGGGTTCTGTGGTCCGCTTATTGCCAATGTGACCACTCACCCTGGACGCGTGTGCCCACGCGAGAACCTCTGGCCGCAGGCGAGGAGGGACAAAGGTCTTGTCCGGTGGTACTGACTCAAGAGCGACCGGGGCCACGGTCCTCAGACTCTCAGTGGGGACGATCAGCCTCCTCCTCCTCCGCCGAGACCACCGAGCGAGAGAGAGCATCAGCCCGGACGTTCTTCTCACCGGTCAGAAGCGTCAGAAGAAGAGCGACCACCTAGCTTGACGAGAATTCAAGCGCTGGGCTGTTTGTAAATAGACCAGGTTTTTATGGTAAGTGTACACCTGAAAGGGGAACCGGGCTCCCTCCAGGAGATGTCTCCACTCGGAAAAGGCCAACTTCATTGCCAACAGCTCCCTGTCCCCGATGGAGTTCCTTTCCACCGGTGAAAAGGTGTTTGAGAAGAAGCAGGGATGCTTCCGACCTTGAGCATCCTTCTGGCAAAGGACTGCTCCTGCACCAACGGACGAGTAATCGACCTCTAGGATAAAGGGTTTATCCACATCGGGACGGTGTAGAATAGGAGCGCCAGAAAAATGAGTTTTAAGAGACTAGAAGGCCGCGGAGACCTGTTCTGATGAAACCTTGGGATTGGCTCCTTTTATGGTGAGGGCGGCCAAAGGAGCTACCAGTGTGGAGAAGTGGGGGATGGACGGTAATAATTAACGAACCCCAAAAAGCGCTGCACCGCTTTAAGAGAATGGGGCTCCTGCCAGTCCATTACCGCCTGCAGTTTGGCAGGATGCACAGCGAACCCCTGGGCTGAGATGATATAGCCCAGGAACGGCAAGGACTCCTGCTCAAATTGGCACTTCTCCAAATTGGCTAAGAGAGATTTCGCCCTCAAATGGTCGAAGACCTTGCAGACGTATCTCCGGTGAGAGGCCAAATCTGGAGAAAAGACGAGGATGTCATCCAGATAGACCACCACCGAGGTGGAGAGTATATAGCGAAAGACATCATTTACGAAGTCTTGGAAGACAGCAGGTGCGTTACAGAGGCCAAAGGGCATGACCAGATACTCGTAGTGGCCATCCCTGGTATTAAAGGCTGTCTTCCACTCGTCTCCTTCGCGTATGCGGATCAGGTTGTAAGCCCCCTGTAGTTCTAACTTAGTAAAGATCCAGGCCCATCGCAAACTGTCAAACAACTCAGAGATCAGAGGAAGAGGGTACTTGTTTTTCACTGTAATAGCATTGAGACCTCTGTAGTCAATGCAGGGACGCAGCTCTCCGCTCTTCTTCTGTACGAACAAAAACCCTGCCCCTGCTGGCGACACTGACTTCCTAATAAACCCTCTTGCCAGGTTCTCCCAGATATATTGTGACATGGCCTCCGTCTCCGGAGAGGTAGAGGATACACGCGGCCTCTAGGAGGTTCCGCGCCTGGCAAAAGGTCTATCGGACAGTCGTAGGGGTGATGCGGCGGAAGCGTCTCTGCTAGAGTTGAGCGAAACGGGTCAAAAAAATTCAAAAGTCGCCGACTTTCGCCAAAGTCGGGTTTCATGAAACGAAACCCGACCTCAGCGTGAGGTCGGCCACGAGGTCGGCGACTTTAGCGCCAAAGTCGCGTTTCAAAACATGCTTCAGCGCCCTTTTTCAGCCAATGAGGAAGAACGGACACTGTGGGCAACATGATGACATAGGCAGCGGTCCCCACCATGTTTGAGAAGGGCATGCAAGTGATTGGCTTGCTTTGGGGGGCGTCACAGGGGGTATAAAAGGGCGTGCACGCCGACCGCCATCTTACTTCTGCTGATCTCAGTATAGGGAGAGATGCTGCTGCTGTAGATTCTGTAGGGAGAGCGTTAGGCAGGGAGGAAGAAAAAAAATCAGCTGCTGCTGCTAGCGATTTTGCCTGTACAACACACCAGTCACTGTGCAGTGCAAGGGGAGGCTATGTTTTGGTGGATCAGCTCTGTTGGTTGTTAGGCTGCCTTATAAGGCAACCTGATAGCTGCATTGCTGGTTTCACACTGCTTTGCAAACTGCTTTTTTAAAAGAAAGCCTTTTTTTTTGTCCTGCTGAGATACTGAGCGTGCATTTTTTCACACCGTACAGCGGTGTACGCTGCTCTCTCAGTACTGTGTAACGGCAGTTATCACGGTAACAGTGAAGCTAAGGGTGTGACTCTGTAAGGATAAGTCGAGGAGTTGTTCCGTTCTTACAGACCTACACTCTAGGGAGATTCCAATCCTGCCCTGTCCTATATAACATTTTTCACAATGTGACCACCCAGAAGTGTGTAAGGACATTCCATTTCTCCCGTCCTATATAACATTTTTCACACCTGCCAAATTCATCCTGTCATACAGCGGTGTGATATACACTGGCCTGACACAATACATCAGTGTCCAGAAGTGTGTAAGGACAATCCATTTCTGCTGTCCTATGTCACATTTTTCACACCAGCCAAATTCAGCCTGTCATACAGCGGTGTGATATACATTGGGCCTCACACAATACATCAGTGTCCAGAAGTGTGTAAGAACAATCCATTTCTGCCGTCCTATGTCACATTTTTCACACCAGCCAAATTCAGCCTGTCTTACAGCGGTGTGATATACATTGGGCCTCACACAATACATCAGTGTCCAGAAGTGTGTAAGGACATTCCATTTCTCCCGTCATATATCACATTTTACACACCAGCCAAATTCAGCCTGTCATACAGCGGTGTGATATACACTGGCCTGACACAATATATCAGTGTCCAGAAGTGGTAGGAGAATTAAATTCTCCCCTGTCCTATATACACCTTGTACCTTGTTTTACAGTTCCATATCGTTGGTGGAATTGTGGGTACATTTTTTAAAAAAAATGAGGAAGTGTGGTGTAAGAGGCCGTGTTAGTGGGCGGTGGTTGCCAGCTGTTAATGATGGTGTTGGTGTGGGATCTGCTGGTAGTGGCAAAAGCAAAATAACACCAAATACAGGAGATGTTAAACCTGCGTCATCGTCTGGCTCCAGAAGGCCTCGAAGGCTCCCTTTTCTGGGAGTAGGTAAACCGCTTTTAAAGCCAGACCTTCAGGAACAAGTTTTGGCCTACATTGCTGACTCGGCCTCGAGCTCTATCGCCTCCTCTTCTGAACTTGTAAAAAATAAAAGCACAGTCGTCTTTGGAGGCTCATGGTCATGAACCACACCTTTCTTTGTGTCCTTCACCCCAACCAAAATTGAAGGATGCGGCAGGCCACACAACAGATTACTCCATGGAGCTGTTTTCACATACCATGCCTGGGTTATCAAGTGAAATGGTGAATTACCCAGGCCAAGATGAATCTGATATGGAGTGCACTGATGCACAGCCACTGATAGATGATTCTGCTGGTACATTCACTCAGAGCACGACATTGTCCTCGCAGTGTACGGAGCCAGATTCTGACCCGGATGAAACTCAGGTGCCCCTTCCCGCATACTATACCACCGTACACGGTGACACAGAGGAAGGTGCACATGACATTGAAGAGGAGGTGATGGATGACCCAGTTGTTGACCCAGATTGGCATCCATTGGGCGAAGAGGGTGCCGCTGCCAATAGCTCCGAAGAGGAGGAGGAGCATCCGCAGCAGGCATCGACATCGCAACAGCTGTTATCTGGCAGGCACGAAGCAATCCAAAAACGGGTTACAAAAAGCCAAAAAGTTGCTGGACTGCTTGGCCAGACGGTCAAAATAGCACATCGTGCAAGGACGCAACATGTCTTCCATAGTAGGAAGGGTGCAGTGTGTCACTTTTTTTGAGCAAAATCCTAATGATCAGGCAAAGGTAATCTGTAAGAAGTGCGCAAAGACCTTTAGCCGAGGGAAAAATCTGAAAAATTTGAATACCAGTTGCATGCTTAGACATTTAACCACCATGCACTTGCAAGCGTGGACGGAACACCAAACCTCAAGTACCACATGTGCAAATGCTCCCAAAGAAGGTAGTCAGCAACGCTACATTGTTTCCCCCACTGTAAGCCCACTGGTTAGCACAGCAGCAAATGTTGAGGTGTCGTTGCAAGGCCAAAGCTGTCAGGGAATCACAATGTTATATCAACGAAAGACTGAATCTAGGCCATCAGAAAGAACACCAACTCCATCACCATCATCAACCCTCTCTCAGTCCGCCCTGTCCACCGCTAGTTCCACCATAGGCATCTCTCAAGTCCAGCTCACCCTGCCAGAGACTATGAGTAGGACAAGAAAGTACTCATCCTCTCATCCGCGTACACTGGGTTTGAACGCCCACATTGCCAAACTAATCTCGTTAGAGATGATGCCCTATCGGTTGATGGAAAGCGCAGCTTTCCTTGACCTCGTGGCCTATGCAGTACCACGCTATGAACTACCCAGTCGCCACTTCTTTTCTCGCAAAGCCATCCCAGCCCTCCACCTTCATGTGAAGGACCGCATTGTCCATACGCTCGAGCAATCAGTGAGTGGAAAGGTGCACCTCACAACTGATGCATAGTCCAGTAGGCATGGCCAGGGCCGTTACATGTCCATCACTGCGCACTGGGTTAATGTGGACGCAGGGTGCACAGGGGACAGCGGTGGTGGGACTGTGCTGCCTAGCCCACGGTATAGGAAACAGTTGGCTGTAGGCGTTCGACCCTCCTCCTCCTACTCCTCTTGAAGCGAAAGCTCGTCCCCAGAGTGCAGTCGCAGCAGCACTCCATCCACAGCTGCGAGTGTTGCACACGAGGTATCCCCCCATCGATCAGTTAGTGGAAAGCGTCAGCAGGCTGTGTTGATGTGTTTGGGCGACAGACACACCGCGGAGGTACTGGCCGACTACTTTCAGTAACAAACTGAGTCATGGCTGGGCAGTCTACATCTTGAGGCAGGCAAGGTAGTCAGCGATAACGGCCGTAATTTTGTGGCTGCCATAGCCCTTTCAAAACTCAGACACATACCTTGCTTGGCTCACACATTGAACCTGGTGGTGCAGTGCTTCCTCAATAATTATCCAGAGTTAACAGGCCTGCTCCAGAAGGTTTGAAAACTGTGCTCGCACATCCTCCGGTCGCCCGTACACTCCAGTCATATGCAGAAGCTGCAGCGATTGCTACACCTTCCCAAGCACCGGCTAATTATCGACGTTGCAACAAGGTGGAACTCCACCCTGCACATGGTTGAGCGGGTGTGCGAACAGAGGCAGACCGTAATGCATTTGTGGGAGGATACCCAGACAGGCATTTTGAGGGCAGACATGGAGTTGACAGGTGTGCAGTGGTCAAAGCTGAAAGACCTCTGTAAAGTCCTTCAGTGTTTTGAGGAATACACACGGCTGGTAAGCGCAGACGATGCCATCATAAGCATTAGCATCCCACTTATGCGTCTGCTCATGCAAACTTTGACGCACATTAAGGAGCAGGCGTCTGCAGCCGAGGTTGACGAAGAGGAAGAGGAGGAAATCCTTGATGACAGTCAGCCATTGTCTGCTCCGGGACATCTCCTGGACGAGGTGGAGGAAGAGGAGGAGGAGGGTGATGATGGGGATGATTATTTAGGGGAGGAGGATGCTTCTCGTGTGTCCAGAGAAAATGTTGGCGTGGCAAGGTCTGGTACAGGGTTTGTGCGTGACTGGAGGGATGTGGATTTGCCAGAAAGTGCTCCTCCACCAAGCAGTCGCACTGCATCATTGACACCGGGAACATTGGCCCACATGTCAGATTATGCCTTGCAGATCCTAAAAAGGGACCCCTGTTATGAATGAGTCACCGAAGGAGGAAAAAACAAAAATACAAGCTAAGTCCAGAAAACCGGAGAGGTTGGTAGCTATCTGATTGCAGACCCCTGATCCTATTCACACAACTAACAGTAGCCGTGGGGGGTTCCTACGGTGCCTTAGACCCCTCGTTCACAGCCAGAGAACTAAATAAGCCTAAAGAAAGAAAGGGGAAATCCAAACTGCCCCAGAGCAGACCCCAAAGCAATAGATAGCCCCCACATGTATTGTCGGTGAAAAGCAGATGAAAACACAACCACAGACAGAAAGACAGGTTGAGCAAACGATGGGGCCCAACTAACTAAATAGGAAAGGACAGAAAAGATGCTGGCTGCAATCCGCAAAAATACTGCCAAAATAATGTCCAACACGTCTGATAGAAAAAAGGCCCTGAAGTCACTAGACTTCAAAAACACTATATCAGCACTCAGGTATATTCTGAAGACTGAGCAAAAGATCAACTTGACCAGAGACAAAAATGGAGCTCAGCCTGTACCAACAAGGGCAGGCAGAACAAAAACACTAAGTAAACAGACAATATCTCATGGAAAAATAAGAGAGCAAATACTTAGCTTTCAGAAGACAGGTACTGAACTGGTTTGCAAGAGCTCAGAGCAGAAAGGATCACCAGCACCCCTGTAGGGCGTCGGCTGCCTTATATCCACTCAGTGATTCCGGGTGTCCAATCAGGCTCCACCTGTTCAGATGACAGGTTCTTCCCAACCCAATCAATTTCACTACCTCTCTTCACCAGCAGAGGGAGTTCATCAGACATCAACGGTGAAGGGGAAAATGAACTCACAACAGACCCCCTGCATTGCCAAAATCATGAACGATGATGACTACTGGCTGGCCAGCATCCTGGATCCACGCTATAAAGGCAAATTCCAAAACATCATGCCACAGGAGAACCTTGACCTAATATTGGCTAGCAAACAAGCTACTCTGGTAAACCGGTTGGTTGAGGCACTCCCAGCACACAGCAGCAGTGATGGTTCTCACACGAGCCGTAGGGGCCAGGGGCAGCTTGGAAGAGGTGTTCGTGGTGCACACATCAGAAGTGGCGTTGGAGACAGGGGTTTTATGACCATGTTGTGGACTGATTTTTCAAGTCCCGCTCACACGACTGGTAATACTGCATCGATGGAAAGTGACAGGAGACAGCACTTGTCAACTATGGTTACAAACTACTTTTCCTCCCATGTCGATGTTCTCCCTCACAGGTCATTCCCCTTTGACTATTGGGCCGCTAAACTGGACACCTGGCCTGAATTGGCACAATATGCGCTACAGGAGCTCGCTTGCCCAGCTGCAAGTGTGCTATCGGAAAGAGTCTTCAGTGCTGCTGGATCAATCCTGACAGAAAAAAGGACCCGTCTGTCAACCCAAAATGTGGATGATCTAACCTTCATTAAAATGAACCATGCATGGGTTTCCAAGGATTTTGTCCCACCTTCCCCTGATGACACATAGGTTGACAGAAAAATGGCTTGCTTTGGTCCTCCTCTTCCTGGGACTTGAACAATTTCGCCTTTTGCATCAGCTGAATGTCCAACATCAACATATGCCACATTCTAAAACTCCCCAACTGTGCTGCCTCCCCCCCCCATGGCCGGGGTCACCACCTAGCGCACGAAACCGTGCGAGTGCCGTTGCCCTGGACAGGTGGGTAGGCCGACTCTTGGGCGCGGGCACTGGCACAGGGTCCCTCATAGTGCAATCAAGTGTCTCTGACGGTGGTGGTGCACACCCGCCGTCAGACACACCGCCGTACTATGAGGGGCCCAGTGCCAGTACCGACACCCACGAGTGGGCCCCCCTTGCTTGGACAGGGCCCCAGCATTTGCAATCTTTACCTCTCCCTGCTCCTCCGCTGTGTAGTCTGGGCCGTCAAATCCATACTGGGCCTGACACCATCTGAGCCTGCCTCCTAATCTATAGGCATATATTTTGAATGTGTACACTATGCTATCCATACATGTAATACGGTGATACGGTACCCTTTCTCACCTTTGTGCAATCACATGTAATCCATACTGGGCCTGACACCGTCTGAGCCTGCCTCCTGATTTATAGACATATATTTTGAATGTGTACACTATGCTATCCATACATGTTATCCGGTGATACGGTACCCTTTCTCACCTTTGTGCAATCACGTGTAATCCATACTGGGCCTGAGAACGGCTGGCGAGCTGTTAAGCAAGCTACAGCACCTGTGGTTTGCACACGTAAGTTTTTCATTTTTTCAGGAATGACGGTTAGGCCTAATTCCGGAACTGCGGTTGACCTGCACTTACTGGGAAATCATCGTTCGTGGGTAATAATTGTAATCCCAGATCCCCATCACTAAAGGTGTTCAGCGGGTTATCTGCACCTGTAAGCGACAAACGCTGGCCCTTTCAGTGTAGCGCACATGCAGCCACGGACAGGTAAGGGCATGACACACCAGTTATTGGCCAATCTCACGTGCCAGAGCCTCGCGTGTCCCTCTAGTAAGCCGGACTCGGACCGCGGGGCATGATGGAGTCTCGTTCATTAAGGGAATTAAGCTTGCAATGTGTGCATCTTTTTTGTTGCTGGTTGGTTGAGGTTGCCCGTGTTGAGTCAAATTACGCCGCAGGCTCCACTCCTGGTGGTGCCCTTCTGGACATTCCTTTAAGGTTCAGCTTTGCAATCATACTGCCCACGTAAAACAAACACTTTGCCTTCATGAACGCTATTTGGAGGGTCGTGACTTGTGGGAATAACGCCGCCCAATCAGTTAACCTGCTAGAGAGATCCTTCGTTGCTCCCAAGCATGACATCACACTCCCTAGGAGGAAGGTAATGCCACTGTGGCGACCGTACTCCTGGGGGCGACACAAGTGCACTGATGCCCAGCCACTGCTCGATGAATCTGCTGGTACATTGACCCAGACGACTACATTCCCCTCGCACTCTACACGGCCTGAATCTGACCCTGATGAAACTCAGGTTACCCTTCCCATATACTGTTCCATCTTACACAGTGACAAAGAGGAAACTGCAGATGAAAGTGCAGGTTCGGCCCACCCCCGTCAGACACACCACCGTACTATCAGGGGCCCTGTGCCAGTGCCGTCGCCAACGAGTGGGCCCCCCCCCCTGCTTGCTCAGGATCACAGCACTTGCAAGGTTGAAATACTGTGCAGTGAGATGGAAGATGGGGACGACGTGGAGTTCAGACTAGTACAGGGATTCCCTAGCGAGGAGACTTATTTCATTGTTTTCAATGTTGGGACAGCAATTTTTGGGGAGCACTATACGCTGGAGAATGATAGATGGGGCCCACCATACACTGGAACATTCCAAAGGTGGACATCAGACACTAGAGCAGCATTTACAGGGCCCATTATACACTAGAGCATTAGAAATGGGGCCCATTATGTATGGAGCATTATTTGGGCCCATAAGACAGTGGAGCTTCATCCATGGGGACCAACATATACTGTAGCATTATGTGGAGCTCATCATATACTGTTTCAAACATTATATGGGACCAATGATTCTGTATGGAGAAATAGATGGGCCTCGTCATGAGATGTAAAAAGTGAAGTATTTTTCTTTGTAGTATACCACTATTTCTCTGCTGTATCGGAGCAGCATGAGTTGTTGTATGTGTTAAAGGGGCGCTCTTTCGCCCAGGGCACATGAAAACCTGGAGCCAGCCCTACCCCCCCACAACTTTAGCCAAATAACCCCCATTTTTCAGTGTGTAACTAGTATTATGAAGTAAATAAAGGGTGACAAGCTTCAGTTATAAGAACTTATGCTTTTGGCATTCAAATGGGCACTGTGTGTTTCCTGTCCTCCTCTCACTGCCGACTTTTCTTCCCCATTGACTTACATTGGGTTTCGTGTTTCAGTCAGACCCCCGACTTTTCCCTATAGTCGGCCGATTTCGTTCGACCCGACTTTTGCGAAAGTCGGGTTTCGCAAAACCCAACTCGACCCGAAAAAAGGCAATGTCGCTCATATCTAGTCTCTGCTGATTTTTTAGAAAAGACGTTCGCGTACTTCTGGTAGTGTCTGGGAAGCGCGGAGAGATCTGCGGGCACTTCCGTGGAGGCTACTTGAACGCTGCCCCTCATGCACCTTCCCTCACAGTCCTTGCTCCAACCCAGTATACTCCCCGAGGACCACTCTATATGAGGGGAGTGGCAATGGAGCTAGGGGACTCCAAAAAGCACCTGGTCAATGCCCTCTGGCATAATGAACAGGGACAACGTCTCGTGGTGAGATGGTTGGATTGAGAGCCCTAGGGGTGCTGTCTGGTGAGTAATCTGAGATGATAAGGCTGATCCGTTGACCACATTGACGGTCACGGGGCGAAGAAGTAGCACCACCGGAATTGCGTGCTTTTGGCGAAGGCTGAGGACATGAAGTTTCCTTCTGCCCTGGAGTCCACCGTGACCTCTACTTCCCAGGTGGAAGCACCGCTATCTAATGTCTCTCGGATTACCGGTTTGGGGGAGAAAGTTTCCATATCAGATAGACTCCCACCAACCACCACTGGGCGTGATCGTTTTTTCGACCGTTGCGGACACCTGTTAGCCGGATGACCAGAATGTCGACACCGGTAACAGCGAGTGGAGCTTCATGCCGGGAGCGGTTTGGGACCGGTGCAAGACGCCTCCATGGGTTCAAGAGGTTTAGCGAAGGTGGGAGCCAAGCTAACCTTCTGTCTGGATTGAGCACGTTCCAGCCCACGCTCTGTGAAACGAAGATCAATGCGGGTGGAAATAGCAATCAGCTCCTCCAGACTTATGGGAATCTCCCTGGTAGCTAGGGCATCTTTGACATGCTCCGCCAAACCTCTCCAGAGCACAGGGACGAGTGTCTTACCTGGCCACTCATGCTCGGAAGCCAGTGTCCGGAAACGGACAGCATAATGGCTGACCGAGCGGAGCACCTGTGTTAATGCTAGTAACTGGAAACAATAAACCCCACCTTAGCCCACTCTGTAGGAAATTGCACGGCCAGTAACTCAAGGTGGATAGAGCACTGGCTCACAAAACCCCTACAGGTGGCGCTGTCACCCGAAAATTTATCGGGCAACGATAGGCGGGATAATGTCGGCGTGGACATGGACACACGAGACAGCCTCTGCGACTGCCTGGGCAGCGGCCGCAGTAAGCTTCACAGCTGAGGTGGGACTCTCGAGAGCCGCCAACCTGCCCTCCCGCTGCCGAATGTACTGCAGTAAGTGCTGCTGGTCCGCCATTACTAGCCAGACCCTGGCGCTAGCATAAAGTTAGGGACGGCGGAACGCACTAAATAATAAGTGCGTTCGCCGCCCGGGGTCCACCGTGCAGAGGTATTACACTGCTGCTAGGTAATGGCAGATGCCCAATATGGCGGTATAACGCACGCAGGTTGAACGACACCCGGTGTGCACTGGGCGCCCTGTTACTTCACAGAGGCGCCGTAGCGTTAAACACAAATGCCGAGCCTTTTGAACTCACAGGTCTCAGCGGATTGCACACAGCGACAGACGCTGCAGCTATTCGACAATGCCCGGTAGCAGGCTCACTGTCGGACGCTAGTACTGTGGATCGTATGCACTGGGGCCTGTAGCTTGCCACTGACTGGCGCTGACTCTATCACTAGTTCCCTATCCACACACATAATATCAGAGGAAGGGGAATCTTAATGAGTCATTTCCAAGTCCATGCATCCGTCATCATTCACACAGTTAGCAACTAGAGTCTATACTAGCGCATGGCCAAACAGCCATGCAAACCTTTTATAGCCGGGACCTTCCGGAAGCTTCCAGATCCCTGAGAAAGACCTGAGCATGTGACTCACGATCCCCAATGGAAGATTGTCTCGTGAGCATGCTCACTGGAGCGACCGAAGGACTTAGCCTCTGGAGTCGCTTGCTGATCAGCCTGCGTTGCTATTGCCAGCCCAGAGGTGGCAGCAACAGCCAGACCCACAGAGTTGATCTGAGCAGAGCGTCGGGAACGACGGGGCTGCTGAGCAGGCTCCTCTGAGGTCGCTGGAGAATGGGAGATCGCTGAATGCAAGGCCCTGGATTCCCGCTGTGCAGCTCCAAGAACCCGACGTGTTGTGAGTTCATTCTCTGGTCCACCAGTTGTGAGTTCTCCTTCCAAGCTCCCTCTGGTGGTAACAGGAGGTAGTGAGGCTGATTTAATCAGTAGAGATCTGCCACCTGATAATTAGGATGACGATTGGACCTCAGGAATCTCAGACTGGATTTAAGACAGCCGACGCCCTATTCTGGTGCTGGTTATTCTTTCTGGCTTGTCAGGTCTTGGTTTTCAGCTCTGTTCCAGTCATCTAAAGCGAAGTTTTTCTGCTAATGTTCACACTTGATTTTGTTGGTCTATTCAGTTTTTTGTGTGGTCAGCCAGCCCCGGCTGGGGCTGCACTGAATTTCCACTCTTATTTATTTGTATTTGCCAATTGGCTTTTTGTCCCTTATTCGATAGGCCTCTTTTTGCTCTGTCTCAGAATATTTCAGAGTGCTGATATAGTGGGAGAAGTCTAGTGACTTCAGGGTTAATTTTGCTATCAGAAGTGTTGGACATTATTTTTGTAGGGTTTTTTGCAGATTGCAGACAGTGTCTTTCCTTTC
Source organism: Dendrobates tinctorius (assembly GCF_039654945.1). NCBI lineage: Eukaryota > Metazoa > Chordata > Amphibia > Anura > Dendrobatidae > Dendrobates > Dendrobates tinctorius. The sequence goes on from NW_027361771.1 coordinate 32,827,608, forward strand.
CTATCCTTTCTAGTTAGTTTGGGCCCCATCGTTTGCTCAGCCTATTTTCCTGCCTGTGTTTGTGCTTTCATCTTGTTTCACCGTCAATACATGTGTGGGGGCTGTCTTTCCTTTGGGGTCTGCTCTGGGGCAGTTAGTTTTCCCCTTTTCATGCTTCAGGCTTATTTAGTCCTCTGGCTGTGACGAAGCGTCTAGTATCATCGTAGGTACGCTCCACGGCTGCTGCTAGTTGTGTGGTTAGGATCAGGGATCTGAAATCTGCATAGTTACCAACCTCTCTGGTTTTCTGTGACTTAGCTTGTTTTGCTCTTTTCTCCTCGGTGACCCATTCATAACACCGACGCCTAACAGGGATCATTGGTATGGAAGTCAGGGCAAAGCCATCCAGTGCTTTGGTTTTGATCCCAGGCCTCTCTTAAAGGGATCCCCGGTACAGAAGTCAGGGCAAATCCACTCTGCGCTTTGGTACTGACCCCAGGCCTCTGTTAAAGGGATCTCTGGTATGAAAGTTAGAGCAAATCCCTCAGCTCTCTGATTCTCACCCCAGGCTTCTATTAAAGGGATTATTGGTATGGAAGTCAGGGCAAATCCACTCAGCGCTCTGGTTCTGATGCCAGGCTGACAGGATGATGTGGAATATTAGGGGTAGTAGTCCGGTGGCTCTGGCTGATGGGATGATCTGGGATATTAGCGGGAGTAGTCTGGTGGCTCTGGCTGACGGGAGGATGTGGGATATTAGGGGTAGTAGTCCAGTGGCTCTGGCTGATGGGATGATGTGGGATATTAGCGGGAGTAGTCTGGTGGCTCTGGCTGACGGGATGATGTGGGATGTTAGGGTTAGTAGTCCGGTGGCTCTGGCTGACGGGAGGATGTGGGATATTAGGGGTAGTAGTCCAGTGGCTCTGGCTGATGGGATGATGTGGGATATTAGCTGGAGTAGTCTGGTGGCTCTGGCTGACGGGATGATGTGGGATATTAGGGTTAGTAGTCTGGTGGCTCTGGCTGACGGGACAATGTGGGATATTAGGTGGAGTAGTCTGGTGGTTCTGGCTGACGGGACGATGTGGGATATTAGGGGTAGTTGTCCGGTAGCTCTGGCTGACGGGCTTGTGTGGCATATTATGAATATGGCTATGCAGAGTGGGCAGGGCTATACACTCAGGTTTATATTATATATGCACTCACTGGCCACTTTATTAGGTACACCTGTCCAACTGTGTGTTAAGACTTAATTTCTAATCAGCCAATCACATGGCGGCAACTCAGTGCATTTAGGCATGTAGACATGGTCAAGACAATCTCCTGCAGTTCAAACCGAGCATCAGTATGGGGAAGAAAGGTGATTTGAGTGCCTTTGAACGTGGCATGATTGTTGGTGCCAGAAGGGCTGGTCTGAGTATTTCAGAAACTGCTGATCTACTGGGATTTTCACGCACAACCATCTCTAGGGTTTACAGAGAATGGTCCGAAAAAGAAAAAAAATCCAGTGAGCGGCAGTTCTGTGGCCGGAAATGCCTTGTTGATGCCAGAGGTCAGAGGAGAATGGGCAGACTGGTTCGAGCTGATAGAAGGCAACAGTGACTCAAATTGCCACCCGTTACAACCAAGGTAGGCAGAAGAGCATCTCTGAACACACAGTGAGTCGAACTTTGAGGCAGATGGGCTACAGCAGCAGAAGACCACACTGGGTACCACTCCTCTCAGCTAAGAACAGGAAACTGAGGCTACAATTTGCACAAGCTCATCGAAATTGGACAGTAGAAGATTGGAAAAACGTTGCCTGGTCTGATGAGTCTCGATTTCTGCTGCGACATTCGGATGGTAGGGTCAGAATTTGGCGTAAACAACATGAAAGCATGGATCCATCCTGCCTTGTATCAACGGTTCAGGCTGGTGGTGGTGGTGTCATGGTGTGGGGAATTTTTTCTTGGCACTCTTTGGGCCCCTTGGTACCAATTGAGCATCGTTGCAACGCCACAGCCTACCTGAGTATTGTTGCTGACCATGTCCATCCCTTTATGACCACAATGTACCCAACATCTGATGGCTACTTTCAGCAGGATAATGCGCCATGTCATAAAGCTCGAATCATCTCAGATTGGTTTCTTGAACATGACAATGAGTTCACTGTACTCAAATGGCCTCCTCAGTCACCAGATCTCAATCCAATAGAGCATCTTTGGGATGTGGTGGAACGGGAGATTCGCATCAGGGATGTGCAGCCGACAAATCTGCGCCAACTGTGTGATGCCATCATGTCAATATGGTCCAAAATCTCTGAGGAATGCTTCCAGCACCTTGTTGAATCTCTGCCACGAAGAATTGAGGCAGTTCTGAAGGCAAAAGGGGGTCCAACCCGTTACTAGCATGGTGTACCTAATAAAGTGGCCAGTGAGTGTATATATACACACACATTCATTACAATTTGTTATAACTAACCGTAGTTAGTTACTATGCCCGGGCAGCGCCGGGCTCTTGAGCTAATATATATATATATATATAATGTGGTGTAGTTACCACTATGTCAGCTAGGGGGCGCTGTGTGGGTGTCCCAGGACGAGTGTACAGGCACATTCAGTGTGGTAACAGGAGCAGGGTCCTAAATGACCATTATGGGTCTCAAGGTGGGTGGCCTTGGGATGCAGGCTCCAGGGTGTATTGATCAGCAGAGGTACTGCTGATCTTTCTGTTACACTGTGTCAGGGAAGCCTGTGTGTGTCTATACAACCTTTAGTGATGTCATAGCCATGTGATCACCTGTGGGTGTGGTTACAGGGCTATGTAATTGAGGTGTTTGGCACATGTGAGAGTGTGTGAGAGTGAGTCTGTCAGAGTGTGGACAGACTTCCATGTGTCCAGGTGGGACACTACAGAGAGTGGCCTGTGTGCTAAGGAAGAAGCCTTCCTGGGTCTGCGGCTGCAGATGGAGCGCTGCTCTGGACATTGCCCTGGCCTCTGTATATTAGTTGTATATGGGGAGGACTACACCTCCCAGCATGTGCTGAGACTCTCGGTCCGAGTCTGAAGCCACGGACGTTTATGTTCTTTTGTGCCTAAGCTAGAGGCTATTTTGGTGATACGCTGGTTTATGGTTTATGGAGCAAATAAACCTCATGAACTTTGGGAAGAACCTGCCTCATGATTGTCTCCCGCTGCACCTGAGCGAGTCACATTCCTACAATTGGCGGAGAACGCGGGCAAGGACTCCCAGAAGCACGTGTGGCAATGCTGGCAATTCTGAGCCAGGAGAGCAGACGGTCTGACAACCGTGAGTAATACTGACCGAGGTCAGAGAAAGTGACTGTGTTAATATTTGTGGGATACCTCTGAGGAGAAGAGGCGTCCAGGAACCTGTGTGGCTGACACCAGTAGGTAACAGACAGGAATCTGTGTTGCACTGACCAGGGTCAGTGAGAGACTGTGTTCCTGGAGGGGTCAGTGAGCAAGGTCCTGGAGGCGTGTGTTGGGCAGTCTCAGGTGGAGACGGATGTCCTGAAGAGCACCCGCTGAGCCCCTGGACCTGGTGAGACCGGTGTGTTGGGAGACCCTGGGAGGAGGGCTGCTCCCTGAATAGCACCCGGTGCGCCCTGTGTGGTGGACGGACTCAGGCGGAGACGGTACGTCCTGAATAGCGCATGGACAGGACATGTGAGAGACTGTGCATGTGTTTTTTTTTTCTTTTCCTCTGCAAAACCTGAAGGTGCTTGCTGTGGCTCAGTGGGGTCACGAAGGTCTCGCAGCACAGGGACCTGGTGTTTTCTTTAAGGGATCTGCCCTGGGAGCATTGGTAGCAGACACTGTCTGTCTACACCATCCTGCTGCAGCTTTATTGCATATGACTAAGCGGATACAGTAGTTGTGGCTTTACACAACTATTAAGGGTGAGTACCCTGTATTATTGCTCCATAATCCATTATACCTGCACTGGTAAGGCCCTATGGGCGCACTTTTGTGGCTTTTTTATCTTTGAGGGTGACAAGCGGCTTCCAGTAACCCGGCGGGGTTACAAACGTGACAAGCGGCTTCCGGTGGATCGGCGGGTCCACGAAGATGGCGCAGCAGGAGCTGCAGTGACACCAGCCGCTGTGTATGTGTGTGAACAGCAGCCGGTGATCAGTGACAGCAGGAGCTGTGGTGGTGCCAGCAAAGACTTGTGTGGTATCGTTAAAAGACAAACTGTACTGTGTGAACTGTGGCCTAAGAGGTTCTGCAGGACGGACATGGGGAAATCCCAAAAGGGGGCGGTGACCCAAAAGGGGGCGGTGACCCAAATTGGAGTGGTAACCCAAAAAGGGGTGGAGTCCCAAAAGGGGGCGGTGACCCAAATTGGAGTGGTAACCCAAAAAGGGGTGGAGTCCCAAAAGGGGGCGGTGACCAAAATTGGGGTGGCAACCCAAAGCGGGGTGGTGGTCCAGAAAGGGGCCAAGTGTGAAGAAGTGACAGCACTGGGTGTCCCAGTAGGTATGTCTGGAGTACCGCAGTGTATGTGCAGGTCTTTTTCAGAATGTGGAATATCCTTTCCGGGTAGTAATGATGGGCCACAGATGTGTACAGTGATGCTGCACCGGGAAGGAGCCTTTGGTCGGCTGGACTCAGAGAGTCAGGTGACTCTGACAGGAACGCCTCTCGTTTTCTCTCTGACCGAGAAAAACGTCAGGGTTCGCTGTAAACACGGGGTCACGGTGAACTACGCAGTAGACACAGTAGTGTTTGAGGGGACCAAAGGTGGTGAGTGCCAAGGTAGAGGGATACCACGGGACTTAGTCTATGCCTGGGAGAGGGGCCGGGACTTTCTTTTGTTTGATGACGTTTGGTCGGACGGTGGAGATGCTTCGACTGTGGGGCAAGCAGACACTGAAACAGTGACGGCTCCTGACATGGACAGGTCAGAGGTAGAACTGACCAGAGGAAGAAGTACATCTGCCCAACTGACGGACCTGACGTCTCGTGATAAGACAGATGGTGGGCTGGGAGATGAGACTACTGGACTAGACACATTGGTGCTGGACGGTAACTGGAGGGTTCACTCGACTGGTGTGACTGACCCAGTGGTACCCTTTGATGATATAATTAAAGAGGTAGTGGTGAGACACGTGCTGGCCAAAAGAGAACAAGATCATGAGATACAGCTGATAAAGGAGACTGTAACAGAACATGTCGAACGGGAAAGAGTCCTAAGGCAAGCAGCTGAGCACAGAGTGGATGCGCTGGAGAAGGAAGTCTCTGAGCTCAGAGGTCACCTGTCAGCATGTAAAACCATGAACAAGACCCTGTTGGAAGATATGGAGGTGCTCAGAGAGGCCCAAGAGAAGCATCAACAGGAGATTCTCAGGAGAGAGGATCAGCGTCGCTACCTGGCAGAGGAGCGAGATAAAGTTCTGCAAGAACTCAGTGGAGTAGTAAAAGGTCTTCTACAGGAGAAGAAGTGGATGGGCGAAGACGTACAGCGGCCTTGCCCGACTGATAGCAAGGCAGAACTGCCAAAGCCCATCTTGGAAAAGGGTCCTGAAGACTGTAAATCTCAGGAAGATGGTGAGCCAAGAGCTGCACAAGACAGTCACCCGGTCTTGGCAGATACCTTGAGGGAAGTGTCCGTGGGGAACCCAGAGCCATCTGTCCAGGATGAGAGCAAGTCCATGACCTTCAAGTGCGTGATGGAGGTACCCGAAGATGTGCGAGAAGCGTGTGCCAGCGAAGGTGTGCATGAGACCTTTAAAAAGGCAGTAAAGGCCTATAGTGTGAGCTGGGCACCAGAAACAGACCAGTTGGTGATACTGGCAGAAACGGAAGACACAGAGAGAAGGGTGGCTGTCCTGAAGGAGATGCACCTACAATGTCTCCGCACGAAACAGATGCTCGTGGAGCGTAATAGGAAAGCCGCTCGACGTCTGGAGCTTGCAAGGGAAGCGCAAAGTCGGCTGGGCTTTGTGGAAGACATAATTCCGGTACCCAAAAATCTGGTGGGGAAAGTTGTTGGCAGACTTGGAAAGGTAATGCAGGAGATGGTGAATCGATCCAGTGTGAAGAGAGTGAGGATCCCACCTGCTGCTGAAATCCAAGTCGCTGTTGAAGATGACATGGTTCCTGTCATTGTGGTTGGTTCGGTGGAAAGCATTGGGAAGCTTCGCATGCTCCTGGAATATCGGGTAGCGTACCTGAAGGAGATTGAGCAGCTAAGACAGGATCGACTGCAGGTGAATAAGCAGATACAGAATGTCAGGTGGCGTCCCCCTCCAACCCAAGGTGTAAGGACCCGAAGGGATCCTCCAAGGAATGAAAGGACAGGTAGTCGAAGGCAAGAACGTCGAGAGTCCACAAGTGGCCAGTCTAATCTTAGTAACATAGGCACGAGACTTGGTGGTGGACATAGCGACAGAGGGTCAGACTCAGACCAGCCAGTTGGCCCAGCTGGACGTGGGACTCATGACCGTGCGAACTGGGAGAGCCAGTCAGTGAGAGAAAGGTCGCGTGATGGAGCACACTGCAGACAGGCGGAGACTAAAGAGTGTCTGGTCACACTGACGGACGTTGACGGGAAGGCCCAAGGCCGAGATACTGACCGCTGGGGGCAGGGGAGGCCTAACGTAAATATGCAGTATGACTACCGAAACAGACGGAGATGGTCCTCCCGACTGTTAGGGCATGGTGACATGGGTGCCAGGTCTCAAGATCCCTGGGTGATGTCATGTGTTCAACCCCACAAGTTTGAACAGAGGGGGGAGGTATGTGGTGTAGTTACCACTATGTCAGCTAGGGGGCGCTGTGTGGGTGTCCCAGGACGAGTGTACAGGCACATTCAGTGTGGTAACAGGAGCAGGGTCCTAAATGACCATTATGGGTCTCAAGGTGGGTGGCCTTGGGATGCAGGCTCCAGGGTGTATTGATCAGCAGAGGTACTGCTGATCTTTCTGTTACACTGTTTCAGGGAAGCCTGTGTGTGTCTATACAACCTTTAGTGATGTCATAGCCATGTGATCACCTGTGGGTGTGGTTACAGGGCTATGTAATTGAGGTGTTTGGCACATGTGAGAGTGTGTGAGAGTGAGTCTGTCAGAGTGTGGACAGACTTCCATGTGTCCAGGTGGGACACTACAGAGAGTGGCCTGTGTGCTAAGGAAGGAGAAGCCTTCCTGGGTCTGCGGCTGCAGATGGAGCGCTGCTCTGGACATTGCCCTGGCCTCTGTATATTAGTTGTATATGGGGAGGACTACACCTCCCAGCATGTGCTGAGACTCTCGGTCCGAGTCTGAAGCCACGGACGTTTATGTTCTTTTGTGCCTAAGCTAGAGGCTATTTTGGTGATACGCTGGTTTATGGTTTATGGAGCAAATAAACCTCATGAACTTTGGGAAGAACCTGCCTCATGATTGTCTCCCGCTGCACCTGAGCGAGTCACATTCCTACAATATATATATAAGCATGAGCATCCCACTTATGCGTCTGCTCATGCAAACTTTGACGCACATTAAGGAGCAGGCGTTTGCAGCCGAGGTTGACGAAGAGGAAGAGGAGGAAATCCTTGATGACAGTCAGCCATTGTCTGCTCCGGGACATCTCCTGGACGAGGTGGAGGAAGAGGAGGAGGAGGGTGATGATGGGGATGATTATTTAGGGGAGGAGGATGCTTCTCGTGTGTCCAGAGAAAATGTTGGCGTGGCAAGGTCTGGTACAGGGTTTGTGCGTGACTGGAGGGATGTGGATTTGCCAGAAAGTGCTCCTCCACCAAGCAGTCGCACTGCATCATTGACACCGGGAACATTGGCCCACATGTCAGATTATGCCTTGCAGATCCTAAAAAGGGACCCCTGTTATGAATGAGTCACCGAAGGAGGAAAAAACAAAAATACAAGCTAAGTCCAGAAAACCGGAGAGGTTGGCAGCTATCGGATTGCAGACCCCTGATCCTATTCACACAACTAACAGTAGCCGTGGGGGGTTCCTACGGTGCCTTAGACCCCTCGTTCACAGCCGGAGAACTAAATAAGCCTAAAGAAAGAAAGGGGAAATCCAAACTGCCCCAGAGCAGACCCCAAAGCAATAGATAGCCCCCACATGTATTGTCGGTGAAAAGCAGATGAAAACACAACCACAGACAGAAAGACAGGTTGAGCAAACGATGGGGCCCAACTAACTAAATAGGAAAGGACAGAAAAGATGCTGGCTGCAATCCGCAAAAATACTGCCAAAATAATGTCCAACACGTCTGATAGAAAAAAGGCCCTGAAGTCACTAGACTTCAAAAACACTATATGAGCACTCAGGTATATTCTGAAGACTGAGCAAAAGATCAACTTGACCAGAGACAAAAATGGAGCTCAGCCTGTACCAACAAGGGCAGGCAGAACAAAAACACTAAGTAAACAGACAATATCTCATGGAAAAATAAGAGAGCAAATACTTAGCTTTCAGAAGACAGGTACTGAACTGGTTTGCAAGAGCTCAGAGCAGAAAGGATCACCAGCACCCCTGTAGGGCATCGGCTGCCTTATATCCACTCAGTGATTCCGGGTGTCCAATCAGGCTCCACCTGTTCAGATGACAGGTTCTTCCCAACCCAATCAATTTCACTACCTCTCTTCACCAGCAGAGGGAGTTCATCAGACATCAACGGTGAAGGGGAAAATGAACTCACAACAGACCCCCCGCATTGCTAAAATGATGAACGATGACGACTACTGGTTGGCCAGCATCCTGGATCCACGCTATAAAGGCAAATTCCAAAACATCATGCCACAGGAGAACCTTGACCTAATATTGGCTAGCAAACAAGCTACTCTGGTAAACCGGTTGGTTGAGGCACTCCCAGCACACAGCAGCAGTGATGGTTCTCACACGAGCCGTAGGGGCCAGGGGCAGCTTGGAAGAGGTGTTCGTGGTGCACACATCAGAAGTGGCGTTGGAGACAGGGGTTTCATGACCATGTTGTGGACTGATTCTTCAAGTCCCGCTCACACGACTGGTAATACTGCATCGATGGAAAGTGACAGGAGACAGCACTTGTCAACTATGGTTACAAACTACTTTTCCTCCCATGTCGATGTTCTCCCTCACAGGTCATTCCCCTTTGACTATTGGGCCGCTAAACTGGACACCTGGCCTGAATTGGCACAATATGCGCTACAGGAGCTCGCTTGCCCAGCTGCAAGTGTGCTATCGGAAAGAGTCTTCAGTGCTGCTGGATCAATCCTGACAGAAAAAAGAACCCGTCTGTCGACCCAAAATGTGGATGATCTAACCTTCATTAAAATGAACCATGCATGGGTTTCCAAGGATTTTGTCCCACCTTCCCCTAATGACACATAGGTTGACAGAAAAATGGCTTGCTTTGGTCCTCCTCTTCCTGGGACTTGAACAATTTCGCCTTTTGCATCAGCTGAATGTCCAACATCAACATATGCCACATTCTAAAACTCCCCAACTGTGCTGCCTCCCCCCCATGGCCGGGGTCACCACCTAGCGCACGAAACCGTGCGAGTGCCGTTGCCCTGGACAGGTGGGTAGGCCGACTCTTGGACGCGGGCACTGGCACAGGGTCCCTCATAGTGCAATCAAGTGTCTCTGATGGTGGTGGTGCACACCCGCCGTCAGACACACCACCGTACTATGAGGGGCCCAGTGCCAGTACCGACACCCACGAGTGGGCCCCCCTTGCTTGGACAGGGCCCCAGCATTTGCAATCTTTACCTCTCCCTGCTCCTCCGCTGTGCAGTCTGGGCCGTCAAATCCATACTGGGCCTGACACCGTCTGAGCCTGCCTCCTGATCTATAGACATATATTTTGAATGTGTACACTATGCTATCCATACATGTTATCCGGTGATACGGTACCCTTTCTCACCTTTGTGCAATCACATGTAATCCATACTGGGCCTGACACCGTCTGAGCCTGCCTCCTGATTTATAGACATATATTTTGAATGTGTACACTATGCTATCCATACATGTTATCCGGTGATACGGTACCCTTTCTCACCTTTGTGCAATCACGTGTAATCCATACTGGGCCTGAGAACGGCTGGCGAGCTGTTAAGCAAGCTACAGCACCTGTGGTTTGCACACGTAAGTTTTTCATTTTTTCAGGAATGACGGTTAGGCCTAATTCCGGAACTGCGGTTGACCTGCACTTACTGGGAAATCATCGTTCGTGGGTAATAATTGTAATCCCAGATCCCCATCACTAAAGGTGTTCAGCGGGTTATCTGCACCTGTAAGCGACAAACGCTGGCCCTTTCAGTGTAGCGCACATGCAGCCACGGACAGGTAAGGGCATGACACCCCAGTTATTGGCCAATCTCACGTGCCAGAGCCTCGCGTGTCCCTCTAGTAAGCCGGACTCGGACCGCGGGGCATGATGAAGTCTCATTCGTTAAGGGAATTAAGCTTGCAATGTGTGCATCTTTTTTGTTGCTGGTTGGTTGAGGTTGCCCGTGTTGAGTCAAATTACGCCGCAGGCTCCACTACTGGTGGTTCCCTTCTGGACATTCCTTTAAGGTTCAGCTTTGCAATCATACTGCCCACGTAAAACAAACACTTTGCCTTCATGAACGCTATTTGGAGGGTCGTGACTTGTGGGAATAACGCCGCCCAATCAGTTAACCTGCTAGAGAGATCCTTCGTTGCTCCCAAGCATGACATCACACTCCCTAGGAGGAAGGTAATGCCACTGTGGCGACCGTACTCCTGGGGGCGACACAAGTGCACTGATGCCCAGCCACTGCTCGATGAATCTGCTGGTACATTGACCCAGACGACTACATTCCCCTCGCACTCTACATGGCCTGAATCTGACCCTGATGAAACTCAGGTTACCCTTCCCATATACTGTTCCATCTTACACAGTGACAAAGAGGAAACTGCAGATGAAAGTGCAGGTTCGGCCCACCCGCCGTCAGACACACCACCGTACTATCAGGGGCCCTGTGCCAGTGCCGTCGCCAACGAGTGGGCCCCCCCCTGCTTGCTCAGGATCACAGCACTTGCAAGGTTGAAATACTGTGCAGTGAGATGGAAGATGGGGACGACGTGGAGTCAAGACTAGTACAGGGATTCCCTAGCGAGGAGACTTATTTCATTGTTTTCAATGTTGGGACAGCAATTTTTGGGGAGCACTATACTCTGGAGAATGATAGATGGGGCCCACCATACACTGGAACATTCCAAAGGTGGACATCAGACACTGGAGCAGCATTTACAGGGCCCATTATACACTAGAGCATTAGAAATGGGGCCCATTATGTATGGAGCATTATTTGGGCCCATGAGACAGTGGAGCTTCATCCATGGGGACCAACATATACTGTAGCATTATGTGGAGCTCATCATATACTGTTTCAAACATTATATGGGACCAATGATTCTGTATGGAGAAATAGATGGGCCTCGTCATGAGATGTAAAAAGTGAAGTATTTTTCTTTGTAGTATACCACTATTTCTCTGCTGTATCGGAGCAGCATGAGTTGTCGTATGTGTTAAAGGGGCGCTCTTTCGCCCAGGGCACATGAAAACCTGGAGCCAGCCCTACCCCCCCCCCACAACTTTAGCCAAATAACCCCCATTTTTCAGTGTGTAACTAGTATTATGAAGTAAATAAAGGGTGACAAGCTTCAGTTATAAGAACTTATGCTTTTGGCATTCAAATGGGCACTGTAAGTGTGTTTCCTGTCCTCCTCTCACTACCGACTTTTCTTCCCCATTAACTTACATTGGGTTTCGTGTTGCAGTCGGACCCCCGACTTTTCCCTATAGTCGGCCGATTTCGTTCGACCCGACTTTTGCGAAAGTCGGGTTTCGCAAAACCCAACTCGACCCGAAAAAAGGCAAAGTCGCTCATCTCTAGTCTCTGCTGATTTTTTAGAAAAGACGTCCGCGTACTGCTGGTAGTGTCTGGGAAGCGCGGAGAGATCTGCGGGCACTTCCGTGGAGGCTACTTGAACGCTGCCCCTCATGCACCTTCCCTCACAGTCCTTGCTCCAACCCAGTATACTCCCCGAGGACCACTCTATATGAGGGGAGTGGCAACGGAGCCAGGGGACTCCAAAAAGCACCTGGTCAATGCCCTCTGGCATAATGAACAGGGACAACGTCTCGTGGTGAGATGGTTGGATTGAGAGCCCTAGGGGTGCTGTCTGGTGAGTAATCTGAGATGGTAAGGCTGATCCGTTGACCACACTGACGGTCACGGGGCGAGGAATTAGCACCACCGGAATTGCGTGCTTTTGGCGAAGGCTGAGGACATGAAGTTTCCTTCTGCCCCGGAGTCCACCGTGACCTCTACTTCCCAGGTGGAAGCACCGCTATCTAATGTCTCTCGGAATACCGGTTTGGGGGAGAAAGATTCCATATCAGATAGACTCCCACCAACCACCACTGGGCGTGATCGTTTTTTCGACCGTTGCGGACACCTGTTAGCCGGATGACCAGAATGTCGACACCGGTAACAGCGAGTGGAGCTTCGTGCCGGGAGCGGTTTGGGACCGGTGCAAGACGCCACCATGGGTTCAAGAGGTTTAGCGAAGGTGGGAGCCAAGCTAACCTTCTGTCTAGATTGAGCACGTTCCAGCCCACGCTCTGTGAAACGAAGATCAATGCGGGTGGAAATAGCAATCAGCTCCTCCAGACTTATGGGAATCTCCCTGGTAGCTAGGGCATCTTTGACATGCTCCGCCAAACCTCTCCAGAGCACAGGGACGAGTGTCTTACCTGGCCACTCATGCTCGGAAGCCAGTGTCCGGAAACGGACAGCATAATGGCTGACCGAGCGGGGCACCTGTGTTAATGCTAGTAACTGGAAACAATAAACCCCACCTTAGCCCACTCTGTAGGAAATTGCACGGCCAGTAACTCAAGGTGGATAGAGCACTGGCTCACGAAACCCCTAGAGGTGGCGCTGTCACCCGAAAATTTATCGGGCAACGATAGGCGGGATAATGTCGGCATGGACATGGACACACGAGACAGCCTCTGCGACTGCCTGGGCAGCGGCCGCAGTAAGCTTCACAGCTGAGGTGGGACTCTCGAGAGCCGCCAACCTGCCCTCCCCCTGCCGAATGTACTGCAGTAACTGCTGCTGGTCCGCCATTACTAGCCAGACCCTGGCGCTAGCATAAAGTTAGGGACGGCGGAACGCACTAAATAATAAGTGCGTTCGCCGCCCGGGGTCCACCGTGCAGAGGTATTACACTGCTGCTAGGTAATGGCAGATGCTCAATATGGCGATATAACGCACGCAGGTTGAACGACACCCGGTGTGCACTGGGCGCCCTGTTACTTCACAGAGGCGCCGTAGCGTTAAACACAAATGCCGAGCCTGTTGAACTCACAGGTCTCAGCGGATTGCACACAGCGACAGACGCAGCAGCTATTCGACAATGCCCGGTAGCAGGCTCACTGTCGGACGCTAGTACTGTGGATCGTATGCACTGGGGCCTGTAGCTTGCCACTGACTGGCGCTGACTATCACTAGTTCCCTATCCACACACGTAATATCAGAGGAAGGGGAATCTTAATGAGTCATTTCCAAGTCCATGCATCCGTCATCATTCACACAGTTAGCAACTAGAGTCTATACTAGCGCATGGCCAAACAGCCATGCAAACCTTTTATAGCCGGGACCTTCCGGAAGCTTCCAGATCCCTGAGAAAGACCTGAGCATGTGACTCCCGATCCCCAATGGCAGATCGTCTCGTGAGCATGCTCACTGGAGCGACCGAAGGACTGAGCCTCTGGAGTCGCTTGCTGATCAGCCTGCGTTGCTATTGCCAGCCCAGAGGTGGCAGCAACAGCCAGACCCACAGAGTTGATCTGAGCAGAGCGTCGGGAACGACGGGGCTGCTGAGCAGGCTCCTCTGCGGTCGCTGGAGAATGGGAGATCGCTGAATGCAAGGCCCTGGATTCCCGCTGTGCAGCTGCAAGAACCCGACGTGTTGTGAGTTCATTCTCTGGTCCACCAGTTGCGAGTTCTCCTTCGGTGACCATTCATAACACCGACGCCTAACAGGGATCATTGGTATGGAAGTCAGGGCAAAGCCATCCAGTGCTTTGGTTTTGATCCCAGGCCTCTCTTAAAGGGATCCCCGGTACAGAAGTCAGGGCAAATCCACTCTGCGCTTTGGTACTGACCCCAGGCCTCTCTTAAAGGGATCTCTGGTATGAAAGTTAGGGCAAATCCCTCAGCTCTCTGATTCTCACCCCAGGCTTCTATTAAAGGGATTATTGGTATGGAAGTCAGGGCAAATCCACTCAGCGCTCTGGTTCTGATGCCAGGCTGACGGGATGATGTGGAATATTAGGGGTAGTAGTCCGGTGGCTCTGGCTGATGGGATGATCTGGGATATTAGCGGGAGTAGTCTGGTGGCTCGGGATGATGTGGGATGTTAGGGTTAGTAGTCCGGTGGCTCTGGCTGACGGGAGGATGTGAGATATTAGGGGTAGTAGTCCAGTGGCTCTGGCTGATGTGGGATATTAGCGGGAGTAGTCTGGTGGCTCTGGCTGACGGGATGATGTGGGATATTAGGGTTAGTAGTCTGGTGGCTCTGGTTGACGGGACAATGTGGGATATTAGGTGGAGTAGTCTGGTGGTTCTGGCTGACGGGACGATGTGGGATATTAGGGGTAGTTGTCCGGTAGCTCTGGCTGACGGGATTGTGTGGCAAATTATGAATATGGCTATGCGGAGTGGGCAGGGCTATACACTCAGGTTTATAATATATATATATATATATATGTTATATACACATTCATTACAATTTGTTATAACTAACCGTAGTTAGTTACTATGCCCGGGCAGCGCCGGGCTCTTGAGCTAGTATATATATATATATATATATATATATATATATATATATATATATATAAATTGGTTTGGCTTTCATCCGAAGGGTATGTGCACACGCTGCGGATCCCCTGCGGATTTGGCCCTGCGGATGCACAGCAGTTTCTGCTGCGTTGTACAGTACCATTATAATCTATGCAAAACAAAAAAAACGCTGTGCGCATGCTGCAGATTTTTCCACGCCGATTTGCTGCGGATTCAGATCAGCAGCATGTCAATTGATTGTGCGGAATCCGCTGCGGTTTCACACCTTCTCCATTGTAGAGGTGTGAAACCGCAGGGCTAAACCACAGGCTAATCCGCAGGTCTTTGGGCGTGCACATAGCTGAAGTCATGTGGCAAGGCTGGTTAAAGAGTCGATAATGACTTTTAGGATTGCTACTTCCAATAGGTGACACTAGAGTTTTAGTTCTCTTCCTCTCTTTAGAGGTAATATGGATTACCAGAGGAGCCATACATTACTAGTATGCCATACATATCAGTTTCCACAAGGAGACACGATACTCCTTGAATCCAACACTGGATCCAACATTGGATTTGAAGCAACGGGCTTCTGTGGTGCAGCTCAAATTGCTTTCTTTAGCTAAGCATAGAATCAGTGAGTCTGAAACTGTATGTTGTGACAAAGTAGTAGACTTGTGAGAACTCTAGCAATGTGACCGATTATTTTACTCCATCAAGACCTAGCGATTTTTTATATATATATTTTTCATTACACAGCCATATGAGGGCTTGTTTTATAAATGACGAGTTGTAATTTTGAAAAACACTGTATTTTCCGACTTATAAAACCCGCTTTTTTCTCCCCAAATTTGGAGGGGAAAATGGTGGTGCGTCTTATAATGCAGATATACCTTACAAGCCGTGGTGGAGCAGGATCCCAGGGTTGCTGCTGGAGGAGGCAAGAGTGGTACGTTGCTGCAGGCTCGAATGAGGGGATATTCCAATGTGCGTCGCTGCAGGTGAAAATGGCTGCGGTGCTCTGTGGTGCGGGGGGGCTCTGCCGGCATTTTGTGAAAGCCTTGAGCCCCCCGCACATCCATTACTGCGATGCAGTGGCCTCGGAGAAAATGGCAGCTGGGGGCGACGCATGCTCAGATAGAGATCTCGGCACCCGAGATCTCGTTGCAGAGATCTCAATATGAGCATGCGCCGCCCCTGGCGGCCATTTTCCCGGAGGCCACCGCATCACCGTAATGGATGTGCAGGGGGCTCCGGGCTTTCACAAAATGCCGTCAAAGCCCCCCACACCACAGCCTTTTTTATCCCCAGCAGTGGATATCGCAACACCCCCTCATCCCAGCCTGCAGCAGCGCACCACTCTTGCCTCATCCAGCAGCAACCCTGGGATTCCGCTTCACCACAGCCACCACCAGGGCTGGCGTTAGGGGCAGGCAGACCAGGCAGCTGCCTGGGGCCCCCGCTCCCCCTGGGGCCCCCGGCTAGCAGCACATCATGCAGCCACTATGGGGCCTCTGTGAGGCGGGGGGGCCCCGCCTACCCCTAACGCCGACTCCCCCAGCCGCATTGAACTATACTGGCGTCTGCCGGTACAGTTCAAAGCATAGATGGAGTGTCAGCTGGCGCTTCCTCTCCCATCATTCCCCTCTCAGCCTCTGACACGGCGGGTGCACGATGACGTGTGCCAGGCAGTGCAGCCACTGAGACAGGAGTCGGGAGCAGCGCGGGCATGAGGAGAGGTGAGGAGTGTGTTGTTTTTTTTAAATATAACGAGTAGTGGACTGTGGGGCCATTCTGGGGGGGAGAGATGTGAGCTGTGCTGTATACCATGTGGGCTGTGCTATATACGATGTGGGCTGTGCTATATACCATGTGGGCTATGGGGCTATGTTATATACAATGAGGCTGTGTTATATACTATGTGGGCAGTGTTATATACTATTGGGGGGTATATTATATTCTGTGGGGGAGGCTGTTATATACTATGGAGGGTATATTATATTCTATGGGGGAGGCTGTGTTATATACTATGGGGGGGCTACATTATATTCAATGAGGGGCTACATTATATTCTATGGGGAGGTGGGCTGTATTATATTCTATGGGGGCTACATTATATTCTATGGGGGGCTCTATTAGATTTTATGAGGGAGGATTGCATCATACTCTTTGATGGGGCTACATTATATTCTATGGGGAGGTGAGCTGTATTTTATTCGGGGCTACATTATATTCTATGGGGGGACTGTATTATATTTATTATATTCTATGAAGGGTGATTGCATCATACTCTATGAAGGGCTACACTATACTGTATGAGGGGGGCTGCATTATATTCCATGGGGAGTTACATTATACTCTGCGGGATGGTTGCATTATACTTTGCATTATACTATATGTGGGCTGCATTATACTGTATTGAGGACTATGGGGAATACATTATACTATATGAAGAACTATGGGGTGCATTATACTATGGGAAGTGAATTGTACTGCATGGATGACTATGGTGGTGCATTATACTATACGGAGCACTATGAGGAGTGTATTATACTATGTAGAGGACTGAGCAGTGTATTTTAATATATGGAGGACTATAGGGAGTGTATTATACTATATGGAGGATTATGGGGCATATTATATTATATGGAGGACTATGGGGTGTGCATTTTACAATATGGAGGACTGAGGTGCACTTTATAAAATATGGAGGACTATGGGGTGTAGACTGATCTAATAGTGATTGTTCTGTCCCCATCATTCTTTCTCAGACGGTGTAAAGAGGCCGGGAAACAAGCGTTGAACGATTTCAATATTGTCGATCACACTCATTTAGCGGCCTGAACTCAGCGCATGTAACTGCAACCGAAATGCTTCTGTGTGATGTGCAATATGTTAGCATTTGGGGCCCCATTTTAAACTTTGTCTAGGGTCCTACTTTGCCTAAAACCAGCGCTGGCCACCACCCCCAGTAAGCAATAAGACACAGATTATAAGAGGTACCACCATTTTATTAAAAAAGTTTTTTTCCTACTTTTCTCCTCAAAATTTGGGGTGTGTCTTAGAATCTGGTGCATCTTATAATCTGCAAAATATGGTATCATTCCTAGTTTGCAGTACATTATTTGGTAAAGGGAAAAAAATGGAAAATAAAATTTCAAGTGAGGAGAAAATGTGTTTTTGTGCAGTAAATATGACTGGGCAAAAATAATTCTCCAAGTTGGTACAATAATGGCCATACTAAACTTAAGGGTTTTTTGTAAAGATATAGCTTCTTGGCTAAAAAGAAAACATAGCTTTGTAGAAACCTGATTTAAACAAGCCATTTTTTTCATAATGATTCTCTTTAAAGAGAACCTATCATTTACCGTAAACTATTTTAATTTCTTACCTGGTGTATACATCACTGTTCTCCAGCATCTGGCGTTTTTCATTTGTTAATGCATCTCTCCACTCCTGAGCCTCCTCTGCTCCCTAAAATCGGACTTGTTAGTGCAACCTGGGACGATCCTCGTGAGAGGAGTTTTGAAACACACCCACTTGCACAATATGACTATTTAGTTATCGACACAGAAGACAGGACCACATCTCATGGATGGAGAACATGAACAAAAGAAAAAAATTCTGCATTTGCACTAGAAAAGCTATTTTCGGGAATCTTTAACTAGTCCTTCTCACCTTCTATTCCAGAATGCTGCTTGCTGCCCTCCAATACAACATGGTCTGGGGGGCAACTGCTGGATGTTGCGATGACATCTTGTCAGTCCTACACACTGACGTTACCTAATGTAATAGGAAGCTACATCATTGCTTCAAACAGAAATGCGTGAAAGACCCTAGAAACATTGGCCAGGCCTAAGATTTCAGCCAGTAATATATATGCACACACACACATATACACTCCTATAAACAAACATATATACACACCTATACACTCATACAGCTTTTTCTGGCTCTTGATTGTCCATGTAATTGCATTTGCTTTCTGTGGTATGTTCTGCTTACCCATCATTTGGTATCCATAATGTATTCCATTCCTCTTGTCTTTTCCATGCATATCTCCGAGTGGTCAGTGAAACCCCTCTCCCCCTTTTTATGACCTTGCTTAACTATGAACATGTGGTCTGGCCAAACACGCCCACATCCCCTCACAGCTGTGAGCCCTTAGGTGCACATATATTCAAAAGCATGAGTCTGACCAGACGTGGTCTGCCATCTTTCTAAATCCATCTTTCAAACTACAGATTTCTAAATACACTATTCTAATTAGATTACAATTGGCTGGAATTGAGATCGGATGCCATGTCGCGTTTGGAAAGCCCCTGATGTACCTATACATTAGAAACCCCCAATTATAACTCCAACCCTAACCCCAGCCCTAACCATAACCCTAACCACAAGCCTAACCTTAACACACCTCTAACCCTAATTTCAACCCTAATCCAAACTCTAAACCCAACTCTAGCTCCAACCCTAACCCTAACTTTAGCCCCAACCCTAACCCAAATGGGAAAATGGAAATAAATACTTTTTTTTTTTTAATTATTTTTCCCTAACTAAGGGGGTGATAAAAGGGGGTTTGATTTGCTATTTATAGCAATGTTTGGCATCTGTCACATGCTAAAAGATACCATATTTTGAGAGCTATAATTTTTCCTTATTTTGGCCCACAGAGTCATGTGAAGTCTTGTTTTTTGCAGGACAAGATGACGTTTTTATTAGTACAGTTTTCGGGCACGTGACATTTTTTGAAAGCTTTTTATTCCAATTTTAGGGAGACAGAATGAACAAAAACCAGCAACTCATGAATTTCTTGTTGGGGGGGCATTTATACCATTCCGCGTGTGGTAAAATTGATAAAGCGTTTTTATTCTTCAGGTCAGTGCGATTACAGCTATACCTCATTTATATCTTTTTTATGTTTTGGCGCTTTTTTACAATAAAAATTATTTTATATAAAAAAATAATTATTTTTGCATCGCTTTATTCTGAGAGCTATAACTTTTTTATTTTTCCAGGGATGGAGCTGTGTGGTGCTTTTTTTGCGGGACAAGATGACGTTTTTAGTGGTACCATGATTGTTTATATCCGTCTTTTTGATCAGTGTTATTCCACTTTTTGTTTGGCGCTATGATGATAAAGCATTGTTTTTTGTCTTTTTTTTATGGGGTTCACTAAAGGGGTTAACTAGTGGGACAGTTTTGTAGGGCGGGTCATTATGGATGCGGGGATACCAAATGTGTACTTTTATTTAGATTTTTTTATTCAAATATTTATTTATAGAATAAATATTGATTTTTTAATTATTACTTTATTATTTTTTTAAATATTTTTACAATTATTAAAAAAAAAAAATTTATATTTAATTCTTACTTTTACACCCTGTACCACTATGGGGCACACATTTTCTACAGCTGCTCACTTCTATAGCATGCAGATCTGCATGCTATAGAAGCTGTAATCGCTGCAGGGATTTTACACTAACCTGAGAGACTTCACTGCGTATGTCAGGAAGTCTCTCAGGTCTGAAGACCCAGATGTCATCATGACGACATCGGGTCTCCATGACAGCGATCGGAACCCTGCGTCATGCTGTAGGGTCTCTGGTCCAAAGGCAGAGGGGTTGTCAGAGCTGAAAGCCCTTCTGCCTGCTTCCGGAATGCTGCAATCATGTTTGATCGCAGTGTTATGGGGGTTAAAGAGCCGGGAGTGGTCCGTGACCGCTCCTGGCACTTAGTGCTGGGTGTGAGCTTTGAGAATCAGCTGACACCCGGCCGCGTTCACCTGCAGCTGATCGGTATGACGTACTATCCCGTCCATGGTCATATGCGCTCGGGCACGAAAAAAACTGGATAAAAACACACATGTGACATGTCACATGTGTGTTTTTAATCCAGTTTTTTTCGTGCTAATGCATGATTTGAGAGACCCCACCCCTCTCTTGTGTGACATGCACATAAGGAGCTGTCTTGCATCACGTGCCCATACCAGAAAGCGCCTGTCTTAATCCTGCTCATTTAGACATTGTTCATATGTTCAGGTATTAAATACATTAGATAGGGACTGCTTCAATACGGGTTACCTTGACGTTGGTGAGGCAGCTTGGTATACATTTTTTTGCAAAAAAAGTATCGACTAAATACCCTGTGTTTGTTATTACCTTTTATCAGCACTTGCTGACTACTGTTATATGTCTTATTGCAAGGTATTTTTGCCCCCAGAAAGGAGCAAAGAGCACATGACAGAAATGAATCACCCCCTCCTCTATTACTGCCGTGCTCTGTTGGTACGAGCGTAGAAAATCGCATTATCAGCGGCCACACATATGTAACCTGGCAGTGCGGCTCTAACGGCACATCTCCAGGAACTCCCTACTCAGTGCCAGTAGTCTATACATTACACAGGTGATACTGCAAATACTGTATATGTAAGAAGATGAGCCAGAACAGAGTCGGCGATTCTATATGCTTTTTAGAGCCGGAACTAACGGAACTGTCACCACTGTTGCCGGGGGGCGATTGGTCTGGGTGGAACGGACCTGAGCACCTGACCGAATGGGGCGTGGGGGAGGTAAAAGGACTGAGCACGGGAAAACAAGGGATTTGTCAGGAAGGCGACAAGGGAGAAGGGTGAAGGTTGACTCCCTCCCCACTGCTCCGATGACGAACCCCACATACGCCAATACCTTGCAGACCGACTCAGTCTCTCAGGACGTACTTACTTCACTGACCCCAGGTGTTCCCGCATCGGTCCGATATACATCGTGCATTGGAAAAGACAATCTTAATCCTTCCGATCTTAGCTGGCCCATGAGAGGTTTGTACATCCCGCGGCCTGTCAACCTGTGTGCTCCCCGTGTTCTGCGACACTCCAGAGGAACCAACAAAAGGGACTGTTTCCAAGGCAAGCAAGCTCGGATACCTTGGCACGGTCAGGAGACAGTGCATTTCGTTCCTGCGCAGCAGAGCCAGAGACTTTGTCCATGGATTGCGACGCCTGCGGGAGCTATTCCAACCTCTCCCCAACAAGAACTTCAACCGATAAGTTGCCTCTCTCATACACCCCTTTTTCCTCCGAATATTGCGTTTTTGTGCAAATTCTGTTGTGCTCCGTGTTCCTCTGCATTACGTGGTTGTTTTCATCTCCCTGCATAGAGTATTCCTTGTACGGAATTAACCTGTTTAAAGTAAACACTGTTAACCCCTTCTCTGCCTCCTGCTCTTCACTGCATTCAACAAACCTCAATTCCAGTTCCATTACATATATACATACATATATACACAGCAGTATCACCTATATATAATGAGTATACATCTGTAGCAGTATTGTCTATATAATGTACTTTATATAGACTGCTGGCTGCTACTGCTGTATATAATCACAGTATCACCTATATAATGTACTAGCTGAAGAGCCCAGCGTTGCCTGGGCATAGTAAACAACTGTGGTTAGTTATAACAAATAATAATGATTATATTGCACATAAAAACCGTGCATCTAATCCTATCCTTTGTGATACTGACTGCTGAGCCATGTATCTAATCCTATTGTGTGATACTGCCTGCTGAGCTGTGTATCTAATCCTATCCTGTGTGATACTGCCTGCTGAGCCGTGTATCTATTCCTATCCTGTGTGATACTGCCTTCTGAGCTGTGTATCTAATCCTATCCTGTGTGATACTGCCTGCTGAGCCGTGTATCTATTCCTATCCTGTGTGATACTGACTGCTCAGCTGTGTATCTAATCCTATCCTGTGTGATACTGCCTGCTGAGCCGTGTATCTATTCCTATCCTGTGTGATACTGCCTGCTGAGCCGTGTATCTATTCCTATCCTGTGTGATACAGTCTGCTGAGCTATGTATCTAATCCTATCCTGTGTGACACTGACTGCTGAGCTGTGTATCTAATCTTATCCTGTGTGATAGTTTGCTCAGCTGTGTATCTAACCCTATCCTGTGTGATACTGACTGCTGAGCTGTGTGTCTTATCCTCTCCTGTGTGATACTGACTGCTGAGCTGTGTGTCTTATCCTCTCCTGTGTGATACTGACTGCTGAGCTGTGTATCTAATCTTATCCTGTGTGATACTGGGCTCCCCCTGCAGTCTGTGTCAGAGGGTGGTCTGTGTTGGCACGGTAATAAATTGTGTTATTTCCAGCTTTACAGAAGGACGATAACACCATAGAAATGATAAGAATAATAGTTACCTCAGTTACCACAACTGTCTACAAAGAAAACTGTTGCTGATAGCAACCAATCACAGCTCATTTTTCATCTTTTAAACAGCTCTGGGACAGTGTGGCGCGTTTTGAGTGGCGACTTTTGTGTTTCGACTTTTATGTGTCGAGGTTGGTGTATGTGTGGTGAAATGTGTGCTGAGGGTGGTATATGTGTTGAAGCACGTGGTAGTGTGTGGCGCATTTTGTGTGTGTGTTCATATCCCCGTGTTTGGCGAGTATCCCATGTCAGGGCCCCACCTTAGCAACTGTACGGTATATACTCTTTGGCGCCATCGCTCTCATTCTTTAAGTCCCCCTTGTTCACATCTGGCAGCTGTCAATTTGCCTCCAACACTTTTCCTTTCACTTTTTCCCCATTATGTAGATAGGGGCAAAATTGTTTGGTGAATTAGAATGCGCGGGGTTAAAATTACACCTCACAACATAGCCTATGATGCTCTCGGGGTCCAGACGTGTGACTGTGCCAAATTTTGTGGCTGTAGCTGCGACTGTGCGGATGCCAATCCCGGACATACATATACACACATTGAGCTTTATATATTAGATATCCAGCAGTCTATATACTGTACATTATATAGGCGATACTGCTACTGATGTGTATATACGTTATATATAGGTGACACTGCAGGATGTGTGTGTATATATATATATATATATATATATATATATATATATTATACACACATATCTACACAGCAGTATCACCTATATATAATGTACACATCAGTAGCAGTGATACAGAAGTCTATATACATTATATAGGTGCAACCTCTGTATATACATTAAAAAAGTTTTCATCTTGGGACCCAAGTCCCTGAGATGGGGGGAGGATGAAGAGATGAGGCGGGTCCTGTCCAGCGTCAGCGGTGAAGAGGAGAGGATCCTGCTGGAAATGGTGTGTTCTCTGGTCCAGGCAGGCCAGTGTCAGACACAGATGGGGGCACCCTCTGCGCACCGCGGCCTTTTGAAATCTCTAACTTGGCCCTGCGTGGTCTCCTGCTTGCCTGCGCTGACAAGGGCAGCAGCCGCACGCACGTACGAACGAGGGCCGCGGCCATGCTTGCGCACTGATGCAGGTCTCCACCACAAAGTGGGCGGCCGGCCCTTTAAATCTTCTGTGTGAAGGACCTATGTGCGTGCTGTCTAGTTGCACGCACTGACATAAGGGCGGCGGTGGCAAGCGTTTGTGCTCAAGCACCGCTGCGGCCGCAGCCCTTGTTGGCACATGCAACTAAACAGCGGGCGCACATAGGTCCTTCACACAGAAGATTTAAAGGGCCGGAGGACCACTTTGTGGTGGGGACCTGCCAGCCCATCGGGCATCTGGCCACCTCGGCAGATGCTCAATCCGGGCCTGATCACATTTGACCACTATTATTTTGAAAAATAAAGTAACTAATATCAGTCTAAATCAGGGGAGCACAACCTGCAGCCCAAATAAGTTTACTAAAGTCGGAACGAAAAGGAGCTATTTTAAAAAAATTAAGTTCAAACTTTGAAAGTTTGAAAACTTTATTCTATAACTGGTACACATAACTGTGTTTAGAGTGGTGAACATACAGCTTGCGTAGATCTTGTGCTCAGGCTTTATAGCTGCTTTTTGATGGGCCTGTGAGCAGTCCTCCACAATATCCAGGAAGTTCAGTCTCTTAGCTTAGCTGGTCAGGTAATGGAGGGGCAGCAGGTGAATCATCTGGGTGCATTGGAGCAGTGTGGTAGTGTGCTCTCCAAGCAGGACAAACAAATGAGATTTTCTGAAAGAACTGCTGGTGTTCCAAAAGGAATGGATCCTCCTTCTCCTTACTGTGTGGTACAGGTGTCTCACTTGTCACATGCTCATCAGTAGCATCTTGAGTACTGATCTTTAGTGGTGATGTCATTTTCCCTGATTCTATTTCTTCCCAATTAATTGAAGTGAAAAAGTCATGCTCGCGTATGTTTCCTTCTATTCCTAACCTCGGAGACTTGTCGTTACAAAACAGACCCAGTACCAAGTCTACAATTGTAGGGTTAAAGTATTCAAATATTTCTTGGTCATCGATCATGTCAATGATTGTTGTGAACATCCCTAGAGGTCCTGGGATGGCGACCAAACCATTGATAATTATGCCTAAACTAGACCAGTCTTCTTCAGCAAGATATGGTTCGCCAATTATTTTTTCCAGTGCAGTGGTCCCATCAAAGTCTCCTTCTTTTGTCATTATGGATGACAATCCAAAATCTGTGATTTTAATGTGGCCTTGGCTGGTTAACAGGATGTTTTCTTATTTCAGATCTCCGTGAATGATGCCGTTGGAGTGGAGGAATTGTATTCCACACACACTATCTCCGCCACTAGAAATTGTACGATGCAGAGGCTTAGCGGTGCTCTCTCTTCAACCAGGTCAAGGAGGGTCCCGCCAGTGACTAGCTCCATGACATAGTAGAGGTAGGTATTAGTATGAAAAGCTCCATAGCCGTGAACTAAAAAGATGCTCTTGTGAGTCATCTGCAGGATTTTGCTTTCTGCTATTACTTCTTCTTTCCATTGCATAGCTTCTTTTTTAACAATTGCTTTTACGGCAACACACTCTTTTTGAATGGACTCTGTTGCCAGCATCACCACTCCACTGCAACCTGATCCAAGAACATGATGAATAGTGAATTTGTCCACTGTTAATGGCACCGTGGCTATTTCTCCTTCTTCTGAGGTCTTTGTATGAGAATGTTCAGTATCTAGTTTTGCTTTTTTCATTGACACTAGATATTGTTCATCAGATGTAATGCTGGATCTGCTCTCTGTGTAGGGTCTTTTTATGCCACCTTGGTACGTCACTGTTGCTTTTTCTTCATTACACACAACAGGTTTTTCAATTGATTTTTCCTCTGTTGCATTTTTTATTGTTGGGTTTTCAACAGGTGCACTATGGTCTTCTACTTCCCATTCGCAAGATCCACTCTGATTTTCGGGGGTGTCTCTTAAATTCTGGTATCCCAACAGTTGCCTTCCTCTTTTTATTGTGGAGGCTTCCATCTTCCTTATGGATCCTACTAACCTTCTCCACTGGTTCTGCAGTCCTTGAAGAAGGGAGTGTCTTTTCGGTAGATGAATAGTAGTTTCAGGTTTGCTCACCTGATGGCTACATCCTTCCTCTGGATCCTCTATGTCAGGACCTGTTGGTGTTTCCTTCTCTCCTTTTGAAGATGTTGTTTGTTTTTTTCTTCTTCTACAACACCACATGTTGAGTCATAGACATCAACAAGGCGCTAGTAGAAAAGAGACAAAAAAAAATCGCAAGTAGCAAGCACTAGTAGCAAGCTAGCCGCAGCGCGATCTTTCCTCACAAAGCTGCTGAGGAAAAACACTAATGGTTCTAATGGTCACTGTGCTGCTACTGGAATCATCATCATCATTGTGATGTCATCATCATTGTGATGTCATCCGTGCAGCCACAGGCAGGTCACATTTCTCATTCGCCAAGTTTCAACCCGTTTGATCCTGTTTAATCTGGCATTTTATATGCTGACAAACACAAATTATTAACACTAAAATAAAATGGCCACAATCTGTTATGTGATATTAATGTAAGGGTGAAACGTATCGGACTTGCTGCCAATAGAATATGAAGAGTGATTTCTTGAAGCATTGAATCTACTCATCTTTTATTGAGAATATTTTAAATGGTGCTCATACACAAAGCAGTTTTTGTCTCCTCACCAAATTCTTCATCATCTGCCTAAAGATATTAACCCCTTAACCCCTAAGGGTGGTTTGCACGTTCATGACCGGGCCAATTTTTACAATTCTGACCACTGTCCCTTTATGAGGTAATAATTCTGGAATGCTTCCATGGATCCTGGTGATTCTGACATTGATTTCTCGTGACATATTGTACTTCATGCTAGTGGTAAAATTTCATTCATATAACTTGCGTTTATTTGTGAAAAAAACAGAAATTTGGCAAAAATTTTGAAAATTTCGCAATTTTCCAACTTTGAATTTTTGTGCCCTTAAATCACAGAGATACGGCACACAAAAAACTGTATATCTAACATTTCCCACATGTTTACTTTACGTCAGCACAATTTTGGAACCCAAATTTTTTTTTCTTAGGAATTTTAAAGGGTTAAAAGTTGACCAGCGATTTCTCATTTTTGCAACACCATTTTATTTTTACGGACCACATCACATTTGAAGCCACTTTGAGGGGTCGATATGATAGAAAATACCCAAAAGTGACACCATTCTGAAAACTACACCCCTTAAGGTGCTCAAAACCACATTCAAGAAGTTTATTAACCCTTCAATTGCTTCACATGAATTTTTTGAATATTTAAAAAAAAAAAAATGAACATTTTACTTTTTTTCACAAAAAAATACTTCAGGTTCAATTTTTTTTATTTTACCAAGGGTAACAGGAGAAGTTGGACTGCAAAAGTTATTGTGCAGTTTGTCCTGAGTACGCTGATACCTGATATGTGGGGGGAGAACCACTGTTTCGGCGCATGGCAGAGCTCAGAAGGGAAGGAGCGCCGTTTGACTTTGTGAATGCAAAATTGGCTAGAATTCAGATCGGACGCCATGTTACGTTTGGAGAGCCCCTGATGTACCTAAACAGTGGAAACCCCCCACAAGTGACCCCATTTTGGAAACTAGACCCCCCCCCCAAGGAACTTATCTAGATATGTGGTGAGAACTTTGCACCACCAAGGGCTTCACAGAAGTTTATAACGTACAGCGGTACAATTAAAAAATCATATTTTTCAGCAAAAATGATCTTTTCACCCCAATTTTTATTTTCCCAAGGGTAACAGGACACTAAAAGTTATTGTGCAATTTGTCCTGAGTACGCTGATACCCCATATGTGGGTGTAAACGACTATTTGGGCGCATGGCAGAGCTCAGAAGGGAAGCAGCGCCATTTGACTTTTTTAGCTGGAATTGAGATCGGACACCATGTCGCGTTTGGAAAGCCCCTGATGTACCAAAACAGTGAAAACCCCCCACAAATTAGACCATTTTGGAAACTAGACCCCCCAAGGAACTTATCTAGATGGGTGGTGAGCACTTTGAATCCCCCCAGTGCTTCACAGAAGTTTATAACGACCGGGCGTGAAAATAAAAAAAATCGTATTTTTTCAACAAACATGATCTTTTAGTCCCCATTTTTTTTCCCAAAGGTACCAGGAGAAATTGGACCCCAAAAGTTGTTGTCCAATTTGTCCTGAGTACGCTGATACCCCAAATGTGGGAGAAAACTACTGTATGGGCACACGTCGGGGCTCGGAAGGGAAGTAGTGACGTTTTGGAATGCAGACTTTGATGGAATGCTCTGCGGATGTCATGTTGCCTTTGGAGAGCCCCGAACAGGGGTGAACCTAGCCTCTCTGCTGCCTGAGGCGAACAGCAAAATGACGCCCCCCCCCCTCGCACACAAGGTAAATTTTCATATCTATCCTGTAAAACTGAGTATAGTAGTGGACATTTTGATTTAGATAAATAGAAAAAAAAGGTGTCCAAACACAAGGATGTCAGCGGCATCACACACACATACAAGAACAACACAGAAGTATGCAGAACAGGGGTCAATAATGGCAATGGTAGGCCTGGTACAGGGCCAGACTGGGACAAAAATACAGCCCTGCCACACAAATCCCACCAGCCCACAAACTATAGCACTCCTCACCCCGATCAGTGAATTTTTGCTATACTTTGTCGTCCCCATATCACTCTCTTTAAGGAGTTATTTGAAGAGCCACATGTGAATGGCACCACAGTGCGTATGATTGACCACAGCTCCATTTACATGGTGCTCTTCAAAGCTACGTTTCCTAGGATCATGGGGGTCCCAGCGGTCAGATCCACAACAAACAAAGTCATCCCTTATCCCCACATAATGCTCCATATAGTATTATGGGCCCCATATATTACTGCATACAGTATAATGGGCACCATATTATTATTATTATTATTATTTATTGTTATAGCGCCATTTATTCCATGGCGCTTTACATGTGAGGGGGGTATACATAAAAACAAGTACAATAATCTTAAACAATACAAGTCATAACTGGTACAGGAGGAGAGAGGACCCTGCCCGCGAGGGCTCACAATCTTCAAGGGATGGGTGATAATACAGTAGGCGAGGGTAGAGCTGGTCGTGCAGCGGTTTGGTCGATCGGTGGTTACTGCAGGTTATAGGCTTGTCGGAAGAGGTGGGTCTTCAGGCTCTTTTTGAAGGTTTCGATGGTAGGTGAGAGTCTGATATGTTGTGGTAGAGAGTTCCAGAGTAGGGGTGATGCGCGAGAGAAATCTTGTATGCGATTGTGGGAAGAGGAGATAAGAGGGGAGTAGAGAAGGAGATCTTGTGAGGATCGGAGGTTGCGTGCAGGAAAGTACCGGGAGACGAGGTCACAGATGTATGGAGGAGACAAGTTGTGGATGGCTTTGTATGTCATGGTTAGGGTTTTGTAATGGAGTCTCTGGGCAATTGGGAGCCAGTGAAGGGATTGACAGAGGGGAGAAGCTGGGGAATAGCGGGGGGACAGGTGGATTAGTCGGGCAGCAGAGTTTAGAATAGATTGGAGGGGTGCGAGAGTGTTTGAGGGGAGGCCGCAGAGCATGAGGTTGCAGTAGTCAAGGCGAGAGATGATGAGGGCATGGACTAGGGTTTTTGCAGATTCTTGGGTGAGGAATGAACGGATGCGTGAAATATTTTTGAGTTGAAGTCGGCAGGAAGTGGAAAGGGCTTGGATATGTGGTTTGAAGGAGAGATCAGCATCAAGGATTACTCCGAGGCAGCGAGCTTGTGGGACTGGGGAGAGTGGGCAGTCATTTACTGTAATTGATAGGTTCGTAGGGGGGGTCACGTGAGATGGGGGAAAGATGATGAATTCTGTTTTGTCCATGTTGAGTTTCAGATATCTAGTGGAGAAGAAGGATGAAATAGTGGACAGACATTGAGGGATTCTGGTTAGTAGGGAGGTGATATCTGGTCCAGAGATGTAGATCTGTGTGTCATCAGCATAAAGATGATACTGAAAGCCATGAGATTCTATGAGCTGTCCCAGGCCAAGGTGTAAATAGAGAACAGCAGGGGCCCTAGGACTGAACCTTGTGGGACTCCGACAGATAGGGGGCGAGGTGAGGAGGTGGTGTGTGAGTGGGAGACGCTGAATGTCCGGTCTGTTAGGTATGATGAGATCCAGGAGAGGGCCAAGTCTGTGATGCCGAGGGATGAGAGGGTCTGTAATAATAGGGAATGGTCCACTGTGTCAAAGGCAGCCGACAGGTCCAGGAGGAGGAGGACAGAGTAGTGTCGCTTGCTCTTGGCAGTTAAGAGGTCATTGGTGACCTTAGTAAGGGCAGTTTCAGTGGAGTGGTGTGACCGGAAGCCAGATTGTAAGCGGTCGAAGAGGGAGCAAGAAGAGAGATGGGAGGACAGTTCAAGGTAGACGTGTTGTTCCAGTAGCTTGGAGGCGTATGGGAGAAGTGATATAGGGCGATAGCTAGATACAGAGGATGGGTCAAGAGAGGGCTTTT
The DNA here is from genome assembly GCF_039654945.1 of Dendrobates tinctorius. Lineage (NCBI taxonomy): Eukaryota > Metazoa > Chordata > Amphibia > Anura > Dendrobatidae > Dendrobates > Dendrobates tinctorius. Next base: position 32,858,163 of record NW_027361771.1, read on the forward strand.
TGAGGATAGGTGTGATGGAGGCATGTTTAAAGCTTGAGGGGAAAACACCAGTTGTTAGTGATAGGTTGAAGAGATGGGTTAGGGTTGGGATGAAGACTGTGGTGAGGTTTGGGATGAAGTGGGATGGGATCGGGTCGAGTGCACAGGTGGTGAGATGTGATCTTGAGAGTAGAGTGGAGAGTCGATCTTCTGTAATGGTGGAGAAGTTGGTTTTGAAGGTGGAGGGCTGGGAAGTCGGGAGGAAGGGCTCTGGGGGTTGTTGACCAAAACTGTCCCTGATGTTATCAATTTTCTGCTTGAAAAATGAGGCAAAGTCTTCAGCTGAGATGAGTGGGGAGGGAGGAGGTGCTGGGGGGCGGAGGAGAGAATTGAAGGTGTTGAATAACTGTTTAGGGTTGTGAGACAGGGAGGATATGAGAGATGAGAAGTAGGTTTGTTTAGCTGTGGCGAGTGTGGTCTTGAAAGTAGTGAGGGACTGTTTGAATGCGATGAAATGCTCGTTGGAGTGGGATCTTTTCCATCTGCGCTCAGCAGCCCTGGAAGCTCGCCTCAGCTCTTTGGTCAGGCTGGTGTGCCAGGGCTGTCTGTTGATTTTGCGAGTTTTGGTATGTGTAAGTGGGGCAGCGGATTCCAAAGCTACAGCTATTGTGGTGTTGTATAGAGCGGAAGCGTCATCCGCATTGTGTAAGGAACTTATATCTGTATATATATACACCATATACTACTTCATACAGTGTAATGGGCCCCATATAATACTCCATACAGTATAATGGGCCCCATATAATTCTTCTCCCCAAACCCCGCTGCTCTCATCTCCTCAGTGTATTCTGATCCTCCGCACTGCTTGGCACAGGGACATCATTACCTTTACGTATATAATTGTCCACTTGGACTGATAGTAATAGTGATTTGTTTGTACCCTGTAGTCTGGGGCTAGCCCTCTGTAAGGGGTGCTCAGGGCATATGATTATACACCAGTAAAAAGTATGAGAGGCTCAAAGTGACCAGTGCCACCTAGTTTCCTACCCCCCTTATTCTACTGGTACTGTGGGCACGCTGACTGGTACTGAGGAAAAGAAAGAACAGAGAGAAAGAAAGAGGGGAAAGAAAGAAGAGAGAAAGAAAGAGGGGAAAGAAAAAAAAAAGAAGAAAGAACAGAGAAAGAAAAGAAAGAAGAAAGAAATAACAGAGAGAGAAAGAAAAAAAGAAAGATTAGAGAGATAAAGAAACAGAGAAAGAAAGATTCTATAAAGATACTATAGCAGCCCGGCTCCCACTGTAGTGCCCACCTGAGCCTCCCGATGCAGGACATATCATGATCCGCTCACATGGCCGGCATCCCCGAGTTCAAGGCGATCCTGCTCTCCGCGCTGTTGGAGGAAGATACGGTGATGGATCTGAAGCATTCCCTGAAGTGCCTCCATGGTTCCGTCACAATCTCCTCCCGAAATTACCTCATTTCCGGTCAGCTTCTAGCACGTCACTTCCGGTGGAACGTCACATGCGAATTTTAAAGTGTTCCTCGGGGCTCTGCCGTGTACTCCTGTGTCCGCGGGAAAAGTAAGCTCCCAGCCGGGGCAGTATCTCTCTCAAAATCGGGACTGTCCCGCTGGGAGGTATGAATGCTCCCCACCATACACCTTGTACACGTATGGCTCCGCATACATCATACACACACGGTTCTGCTTTTTATGCCTCGTACACATGGCTCCGTTCTGTACACCTCGCACACACACGGCTCCACTAAGTACACACATGGCTCCACTCCGTAAACCTCGTACACATGCGGCTCTGCTCCGTACACCTTATAGGCACGTGGCCACGCTCTGTAAACCTTGTACACAAATGGCTCCACTCCATAAACCTTGTACAAATGCGGTTCCGCTCCATACACCTCACACACACGCGGCGCCGCTCCATACACACATGTGCGACTCTGCTCCGTACACCTCGTACACGTGCGGCTGCGCACAACTCACACACTCGCAGCTCTGCTCCGTACACCTCGTACACACGGCTCTGCTCCATCCACACTGTAAACCATCCCTGACCCCTCACATAAACTTCACCTCATCCAGGACGATGAGAACCAGCACATTAAGCAGAGTCCTGCATAAACCACTGGGGGAACATTATACTGTGTAAGGAGGGGATGGCGGTACTGGGGGAACATACATTATACTGTGTGGGGGATGGCAGTACTGTGGGAATATTATACTGTGGGGGGGTGACGGTAGTGGGGAACATTATACTGCGTGTGGGGGATGGTGATACTGTGGGAACATTATACTGTGTGTGGGGACAGGAAAGGGACATTGCAATATGTGTTTCGTTACTGCCTGTTTTCCATACTTGGGTCATATGCATCTATCAGAGGAAAAGGAACAAAATGCTATTCTTAGAAAGGGACAACAAAAAAGCACCAAGATAGTCTCAGCTCTGAAAAGGTTACTGCCCCCTGTGCCCAGTAATGGGGAATCTCCAGCACCTACCTCTACCCACAGAGCCACACTCCACATAGAGAATAATGGGGCCTCCAGCACCGACCTCCACCCGCACGCCACATAGAGAATGGAGCCTCCAGCACCGACCTCCACCCGCAGAGCCACACTCCACATAGAGAATAATGGAGCCTCCAGCACCGACCTCCACCCTCACTCCACATAGCGAATAATGGAGCCTCCAGCACCGACCTCCACATAGAGAATAATGGAGCCTCCAGCACCGACCTCCACCCGCACTCCACATAGAGAATAATGGAGCCTCCAGCACCGACCTCCACCCGCAGAGCTGCACTCCACATAGAGAATAATGGAGCCTCCAGCACCGACCTCCACCCACACTCCACATAGAGAATAATGGAGCCTCCAGCACCGACCTCCACCCGCACTCCACATAGAGAATAACGGAGCCTCCAGCACCGACCTCCACCCACACTCCACATAGAGAATGGAGCCTCCAGCACCGACCTCCACCCGCACTCCACATAGAGAATGGAGCCTCCAGCACCGACCTCCACCCGCAGAGCCACACTCCACATAGAGAATAATGGGGCCTCCAGCACCGACCTCCACCCTCACTCCACATAGAGAATAATGGAGCCTCCAGCACCGACCTCCACCCTCACTCCACATAGAGAATAATGGAGCCTCCAGCACCGACCTCCACCCTCACTCCACATAGAGAATAATGGAGCCTCCAGCACTGACCTCCACCCACACTCCACATAAAGAATAATGGGGCCTCCAGCACCGAACTCCACCCGCAGAGCTGCACTCTACATAGAGAATAGTGGAGCCTCCAGCATCGACCTCCATCCGCACTCCACATAGAGAATAATGGAGCCTCCAGCACCGACCTCCACCCGCACTCCACATAGAGAATAATGGGGCCTCCAGCACCGACCTCCACCCGCACTCCACATAGAGAATAATGGAGCCTCCAGCACCGACCTCCACCCGCACTCCACATAGAGAATAATGGAGCCTCCAGCACCGACCTCCACCCGCACTCCACACAGAGAATGGAGCCTCCAGCACCGACCTCCACCCGTACTCCACATAGAGAATAATGGAGCCTCCAGCACCGACCTCCACCCACACTCCACATAGAGAATAATGGGCTTCCACGTGCAGAGCCACACTCCACATAGAGAATAATGGGGCCTCCAGCACCGACCTCCACCCACACTCCACATAGAGAATAATGGAGCCTCCAGCACCGACCTCCACCTGCAGAGCTGCACTCCACATAGAGAATAATGGGGCCTCCAGTACCGACCTCCACCCTCCACATAGAGAATAATGGAGCCTCCAGTACAGACCTCCACCCGTACTCCACATAGAGAATAATGGGGCCTCCAGCACCGACCTCCACCCACACTCCACATAGAGAATAATGGGGCCTCCAGCACCGACCTCCACCCGCACGCCACAGAGAATGGAGCCTCCAGCACCGACCTCCACCCGCAGAGCCACACTCCACATAGAGAATAATGGAGCCTCCAGCACCAACCTCCACCCGCAGAGCCGCACTCCACATAGAGAATATTGGAGCCTCCAGCACCGACCTCCACCCTCACTCCACATAGCGAATAATGGAGCCTCCAGCACCGACCTCCACATAGAGAATAATGGAGCCTCCAGCACCGACCTCCACCCGCACTCCACATAGAGAATAATGGAGCCTCCAGCACCGACCTCCACCCGCAGAGCTGCACTCCACATAGAGAATAATGGAGCCTCCAGCACCGACCTCCACCCACACTCCACATAGAGAATAATGGAGCCTCCAGCACCGACCTCCACCCGCACTCCACATAGAGAATAACGGAGCCTCCAGCACCGACCTCCACCCACACTCCACATAGAGAATGGAGCCTCCAGCACCGACCTCCACCCACACTCCACATAGAGAATGGAGCCTCCAGCACCGACCTCCACCCGCAGAGCCACACTCCACATAGAGAATAATGGGGCCTCCAGCACCGACCTCCACCCTCACTCCACATAGAGAATAATGGAGCCTCCAGCACCGACCTCCACCCTCACTCCACATAGAGAATAATGGAGCCTCCAGCACCGACCTCCACCCACACTCCACATAAAGAATAATGGGGCCTCCAGCACCGAACTCCACCCGCAGAGCTGCACTCCACATAGAGAATAGTGGAGCCTCCAGCACCGACCTCCATCCGCACTCCACATAGAGAATAATGGAGCCTCCAGCACCGACCTCCACCCGCACTCCACATAGAGAATAATGGGGCCTCCAGCACCGACCTCCACCCGCACTCCACATAGAGAATAATGGAGCCTCCAGCACCGACCTCCACCCGCACTCCACATAGAGAATAATGGAGCCTCCAGCACCGACCTCCACCCACACTCCACATAGAGAATAATGGGCTTCCACGTGCAGAGCCACACTCCACATAGAGAATAATGGGGCCTCCAGCACCGACCTCCACCCACACTCCACATAGAGAATAATGGAGCCTCCAGCACCGACCTCCACCCGCAGAGCTGCACTCCACATAGAGAATAATGGGGCCTCCAGTACCGACCTCCACCCTCCACATAGAGAATAATGGAGCCTCCAGTACCGACCTCCACCCGTACTCCACATAGAGAATAATGGGGCCTCCAGCACCGACCTCCACCCACACTCCACATAGAGAATAATGGGGCCTCCAGCACCGACCTCCACCCGTACACAACATAGAGAATAATGGAGCCTCCAGCACCGACCTCCACCCGCACTCCACATAGAGAATAATGGAGCCTCCAGCACCGACCTCCACCCACACTCCACATAGAGAATAATGGAGCCTCCAGCACCGACCTCCACCCGCAGAGCTGCACTCCACATAGAGAATAATGGAGCCTCCAGCACCAACCTCCACCCACACTCCACATAGAGAATAATGGAGACTCCGGCACCTACCGCCACCCGCAGAGCCACACTCCACATAGAGAATAATGGAGCCTCCAGTACCGACCTCCACCCGCAGAGCCACACTCCACATAGAGAATAATGGAGCCTCCAGTACCGACCTCCACCTGCACTCCACATAGAGAATAATGGGCTTCCACCTGCAGAGCCACACTCCACATAGAGAATAATGGGGCCTCCAGCACCGACCTCCACCCACACTCCACATAGAGAATAATGGAGCCTCCAGCACCGACCTCCACCCGCAGAGCTGCACTCCACATAGAGAATAATGGGGCCTCCAGTACCGACCTCCACCCTCCACATAGAGAATAATGGAGCCTCCAGTACCGACCTCCACCCGCACTCCACATAGAGAATAATGGGGCCTCCAGCACTGACCTCCACCCACACTCCACATAGAGAATAATGGGGCCTCCAGCACCGACCTCCACCCGTACTCCACATAGAGAACAATGGGGCCTCCAGCACCGACCTCCACCCACACTCCACATAGAGAATAATGGAGCCTCCAGCACCGACCTCCACCCGCAGAGCTGCACTCCACATAGAGAATAATGGAGCCTCCAGTACCGACCTCCACCCTCCACATAGAGAATAATGGAGCCTCCAGTACCGATCTCCACCCGTACTCCACATAGAGAATGGGGCCTCCAGCACCGACCTCCACCCACACTCCACATAGAGAATAATGGGGCCTCCAGCACCGACCTCCACCCGTACACAACATAGAGAATAATGGAGCCTCCAGCACCGACCTCCACCCGCACTCCACATAGAGAATAATGGAGCCTCCAGCACCGACCTCCACCCACACTCCACATAGAGAATAATGGAGCCTCCAGCACCGACCTCCATCCGCAGAGCCGCACTCCACATAGAGAATAATGGAGCCTCCAGCACCGACCTCCACCCGCAGAGCTGCACTCCACATAGAGAATAATGGAGCCTCCAGCACCGACCTCCACCCACACTCCACATAGAGAATAATGGAGACTCCGGCACCTACCGCCACCCGCAGAGCCACACTCCACATAGAGAATAATGGAGCCTCCAGTACCGACCTCCACCCGCAGAGCCACACTCCACATAGAGAATAATGGAGCCTCCAGTACCGACCTCCACCCGCACTCCACATAGAGAATAATGGGCTTCCACCTGCAGAGCCACACTCCACATAGAGAATAATGGGGCCTCCAGCACCGACCTCCACCCACACTCCACATAGAGAATAATGGAGCCTCCAGCACCGACCTCCACCCGCAGAGCTGCACTCCACATAGAGAATAATGGGGCCTCCAGTACCGACCTCCACCCTCCACATAGAGAATAATGGAGCCTCCAGTACCGACCTCCACTCGCACTCCACATAGAGAATAATGGGGCCTCCAGCACTGACCTCCACCCACACTCCACATAGAGAATAATGGGGCCTCCAGCACCGACCTCCACCCGTACTCCACATAGAGAACAATGGGGCCTCCAGCACCGACCTCCACCCACACTCCACATAGAGAATAATGGGGCCTCCAGCACCGACCTCCACCCGTACTCCACATAGAGAATAATGGAGCCTCCAGCACCGACCTCCACCCACACTCCACATAGAGAATAATGGGCTTCCACCTGCAGAGCCACACTCCACATAGAGAATAATGGGGCCTCCAGCACCGACCTACACCCGCACTCCACATAGAGAATAATGGAGCCTCCGGCACCGACCTCCACCCACACTCCACATAGAGAATATTGGGCCTCCAGCACCGACCTCCACCCGCACTCCACATACACTCACTGGCCACTTTATTAGGTACACCATGCTAGTAAGGGGTTGGACCCCCTTTTGCCTTCAGAACTGCCTCAATTCTTCGTGGCAGAGATTCAACAAGGTGCTGGAAGCATTCCTCAGAGATTTTGGACCATATTGACATGATGGCATCACACAGTTGGCGCAGATTTGTCGGCTGCACATCCCTGATGCGAATCTCCCGTTCCACCACATCCCAAAGATGCTCTATTGGATTGAGATCTGGTGACTGAGGAGGCCATTTGAGTACAGTGAACTCATTGTCATGTTCAAGAAACCAATCTGAGATGATTCGAGCTTTATGACATGGCGCATTATCCTGCTGAAAGTAGCCATCAGATGTTGGGTACATTGTGGTCATAAAGGGATGGACATGGTCAGCAACAATACTCAGGTAGGCTGTGGCGTTGCAACGATGCTCAATTGGTACCAAGGGGCCCAAAGAGTGCCAAGAAAAAATTCCCCACACCATGACACCACCACCACCAGCCTGAACCGTTGATACAAGGCAGGATGGATCCATGCTTTCATGTTGTTTACGCCAAATTCTGACCCTACCATCCGAATGTCGCAGCAGAAATCGAGACTCATCAGACCAGGCAACGTTTTTCCAATCTTCTACTGTCCAATTTCGATGAGCTTGTGCAAATTGTAGCCTCAGTTTCCTGTTCTTAGCTGAGAGGAGTGGTACCCAGTGTGGTCTTCTGCTGCTGTAGCCCATCTGCCTCAAAGTTCGACGCACTGTGCGTTCAGAGATGCTCTTCTGCCTACCTTGGTTGTAACGGGTGGCAATTTGAGTCACTGTTGCCTTTCTATCAGCTCGAACCAGTCTGCCCATTCTCCTCTGACCTCTGGCATCAACAAGGCATTTCCGGCCACAGAACTGCCGCTCACTGGATTTTTTTTCTTTTTCGGACCATTCTCTGTAAACCCTAGAGATGGTTGTGCGTGAAAATCCCAGTAGATCAGCAGTTTCTGAAATACTCAGACCAGCCCTTCTGGCACCAACAATCATGCCACGTTCAAAGGCACTCAAATCACCTTTCTTCCCCATACTGATGCTCGGTTTGAACTGCAGGAGATTGTCTTGACCATGTCTACATGCCTAAATGCACTGAGTTGCCGCCATGTGATTGGCTGATTAGAAATTAAGTCTTAACACACAGTTGGACAGGTGTACCTAATAAAGTGGCCAGTGAGTGTAGAGAATAATGGGGCCTCCACCTGCAGAGCCACACTCCACATAGAGAATAATGGGGCCTCCAACACCGACCTACACCCGCACTCCACATAGAGAATAATGGGGCCTCCGGCACCGACCTCCACCCGCAGAGCCACACTCCACATAGAGAATAATGGAGCCTCCAGCACCGACCTCCACCCACACTCCACATAGAGAATAATGGAGCCTCCAGCACCGACCTCCACCCTCACTCCACATAGAGAATAATGGAGCCTCCAGCACCGACCTCCACCCGCAGAGCTGCACTCCACATAGAGAATAATGGAGCCTCCAGCACCGACCTCCACCCACACTCCACATAGAGAATAATGGAGCCTCCAGCACCGACCTCCACCCGCAGAGCTGCACTCCACATAGAGAATAATGGAGCCTCCAGCACCGACCTCCACCCACACTCCACATAGAGAATAATGGAGACTCCGGCACCTACCGCCACCCGCAGAGCCACACTCCACATAGAGAATAATGGAGCCTCCAGTACCGACCTCCACCCGCAGAGCCACACTCCACATAGAGAATAATGGAGCCTCCAGTACCGACCTCCACCCGCACTCCACATAGAGAATAATGGGCTTCCACCTGCAGAGCCACACTCCACATAGAGAATAATGGGGCCTCCAGCACCGACCTCCACCCACACTCCACATAGAGAATAATGGAGCCTCCAGCACCGACCTCCACCCGCAGAGCTGCACTCCACATAGAGAATAATGGGGCCTCCAGTACCGACCTCCACCCTCCACATAGAGAATAATGGAGCCTCCAGTACCGACCTCCACTCGCACTCCACATAGAGAATAATGGGGCCTCCAGCACTGACCTCCACCCACACTCCACATAGAGAATAATGGGGCCTCCAGCACCGACCTCCACCCGTACTCCACATAGAGAACAATGGGGCCTCCAGCACCGACCTCCACCCACACTCCACATAGAGAATAATGGGGCCTCCAGCACCGACCTCCACCCGTACTCCACATAGAGAATAATGGAGCCTCCAGCACCGACCTCCACCCACACTCCACATAGAGAATAATGGGCTTCCACCTGCAGAGCCACACTCCACATAGAGAATAATGGGGCCTCCAGCACCGACCTACACCCGCACTCCACATAGAGAATAATGGAGCCTCCGGCACCGACCTCCACCCACACTCCACATAGAGAATATTGGGCCTCCAGCACCGACCTCCACCCGCACTCCACATAGAGAATAATGGGGCCTCCACCTGCAGAGCCACACTCCACATAGAGAATAATGGGGCCTCCAACACCGACCTACACCCGCACTCCACATAGAGAATAATGGGGCCTCCGGCACCGACCTCCACCCGCAGAGCCACACTCCACATAGAGAATAATGGAGCCTCCAGCACCGACCTCCACCCACACTCCACATAGAGAATAATGGAGCCTCCAGCACCGACCTCCACCCTCACTCCACATAGAGAATAATGGAGCCTCCAGCACCGACCTCCACCCGCAGAGCTGCACTCCACATAGAGAATAATGGAGCCTCCAGCACCGACCTCCACCCACACTCCACATAGAGAATAATGGAGCCTCCAGCACCGACCTCCACCCGCACTCCACATAGAGAATAATGGAGCCTCCAGCACCGACCTCCACCCACACTCCACATAGAGAATAATGGAGCCTCCAGCACTGACCTCCACCCTCAGAGCCACACTCCACATAGAGAATAATGGAGCCTCCAGCACCGACCTCCACCCTCACTCCACATAGAGAATAATGGAGCCTCCAGCACCGACCTCCACCCGCAGAGCTGCACTCCACATAGAGAATAATGGAGCCTCCAGCACCGACCTCCACCCGCAGAGCCGCACTCCACATAGAGAATAATGGAGCCTCCAGCACCGACCTCCACCCTCACTCTACATAGAGAATAATGGAGCCTCCAGCACCGACCTCCACCCGCACTCCACATAGAGAATAATGGAGCCTCCAGCACCGACCTCCACCCACACTCCACATAGAGAATAATGGAGCCTCCAGCACTGACCTCCACCCTCAGAACCACACTCCACATAGAGAATAATGGGGCCTCCAGCACCGACCTCCACCCGCACTCCACATAGAGAATAATGGGGCCTCCAGCACCGACCTCCACCCACACTCCACATAGAGAATAATGGGCTTCCACCTGCAGAGCCACACTCCTCATATATGGCTAATCTGTGCGCACAGGACCTGTGATGAGGTCACAGGAGGGGAGGAGTCAGGGGTCACATGATCAGGGGGCCCTGACTTACTACTTCCCTCCTGTGATCATCAATTACAGCCTCTTGCAGGACCGCAGAGCGTGCAGACTCAGAGGCTAAATTGTAGGTGCTGCAGGTAGAGGAGCGCATAATGCCGCCCCCTGCTGCCTGCCGCTTCAGCAGGTGTCTCAACATGACTCATTATAGGTGCGGCCCTGGCCCCGAATGTACCTACACAGTGGAAACCCCCCATAAGTGACACCATTTTGGAAACTAGACCCCCTAAGGAACTTATCTAGATGTGTGTTGAGCACTTTGAACCCCCAAGTGCTTCACAGAAGTTTATAACGCCCGGGCATGAAAATAAAAAAAATCATTTTTTTCCTGTTACCCTTTTACTAAGGGTAACAGGAGAAATTGGACCCCAAAAGTTGTTTTGCAATTTGTACTGAGTAGGCTGATACCCCATATGTGGGGGTAAAACACTGTTTGGGCGCATGGCAGAGCTTGGAAGGGAAGGAGCACCATTTGACTTTTTCAATGCAGAATTGGCTGGAATTGAGATGTTGCGTTTGGAGAGCACCTGATGTGCCCAAACAGTGGAAACCCCCCAATTCTAACTTCAACCCTAACCCCAAAACACCCCTAACCCTAATCTCAGCCCTAACCCTAGCCCTAATGGGAAAATGGAAATAAATACATTTTTTATATTTTATTATTTTTCCCTAACTAAGGGGGTGATAACGGGGGGTTTGATTTACTATTTATGGCGGTTTTTATTTTTGGCAGCTGTCACACGCTAAAAGACGCTTTTTAATAGTTTTTGCATCACCACATATTGAGAGCTATAATTTTTCCATATTTTGACCCACTGAGTCATGTGAGGTCTTATTTTTTTGCGGGACGAGTTGACGCTTTTATTGGTATCATATTCGGGCACGTGACATCTTTTGATCGCTTTTTATTCCGATTTTTGGGACGCAGAATGAACAAAAACCAGCGTTTCATTAATTTCTTTTGGGGGGTGCGTTTACACCATTCCGCGTGCGATAAAATTGATAAATCTGTCATAGGCACTGCACAAGGATTCCTCCTTGCCTGCGCTTTGCAGGCATGAGGAAGCCAGCTCCCTGCAGGCCCCCTAAGGTCCCCATCGCCATCTTGGATTCGGGGACCTGCAGGGATGGAGCCCCCCGCAGCAGCGCTGCACATTGCGCTGCTTTGGGGGGCTCAGGGAAGCACGGAAGGAGCCCCCTCCCTGCCGATGCTTCCCTTTAACCCCCGGTACACCGCGATCGTGTTTGATCGCAGTGTGCAAGGGGTTAATGTGTCGGGGCGGTCCGTGACCGCCCCTGACACATTGTGCCGGGTGTCAGCTGTGATAATCAGCTGACACCCGGCCACGATGAGCGGCGCTCACCACGTGGGCGCCGCTGATCGCTGTGACGTACTATCCCGTCCCTGGGAATTAAGTCCCAGGGCACATGGACGGCATAGTACGTCTGATGGCTGAAAGGGGTTAATGGAACACTTCGGTCAAAAACCAATATTACGCGTGACATGGTGGTGATATTTGTCCCCTAGTTTTTGCATCCTGATATTTCCTCTTGCTACATATTTATCACTGTGCAAAAAAAACCCGTTTGGGAGAGAAGAACAATTTGCGGCGCCCTAAGGCTGTGTGCACACGATGCAGATTTGCAGCGGATCCGCAGCGGATTTTACCGCGCAGAAACGTTGCATATCCGCATTGTGATGTACAGTACCTTTAAAATGAATGGAAAAAAAAAACGCTGTGCAGACGCTGCGGATTTTTCCGCGCGGTTTTCCTGCGGTACAAAATCCGCAGCATGTTACTTCTTTTGTGCGGTTTTCTATCTCCCCTGTCACCAAATCCGCAGGGGGAAACCTGCAATGGAAAACCGCACAAAAACCGCGTGAAAAATGGAAGAAATCCGCAGGAAAAATGCAGGTCATTTGACCTGCGGTTTTCTTCCATTCTGCACGGAAAAATCCGCAGGGCTCAAAACTCCGTCTGCACTCAGCCTAAGTGCGTAAACACAATATTGTAGTCTTTAAAGGGTGCACAATTTTATGCACTCACCTGATAGAAGACTAATATAGCTTTAGATTATGTATCCTCAAAAATCCTTCCTTTTGGGATACTTCCCAGAAGACAGGGCTTGCAGCTTGCCTCGGGTGGATCCAAGTGAAAGAGCCAGGTTCAGGCTCACACAGGATGAGTAAATCAAGAAAGGCACATCCAGCCCATATACGGCAGCGCTTTCCAGGACTCACATCCAAAGATGATATTCTATATTTTTTTATTTCATAGGTTAAAAAAGATACAACGCGTTTCGGATACAGTGTATATCCTTCTTCAGGTATCGTAAAAACACAGTACAAATCCTAATAGTATAAAATTCAGTTACACTTATATATAGTAGCAACCTTTTATCCCAGTCTCAGAAACTTGATTTGGGGTGTGTAGCAAGTTCAGGAACACAATTCAGGAACACACCCACCGATTGATCCAACCTTGACAACATAGATGCAAGACGGAAAAAAAAAAACCCAAAAGGAAAAAAAACCCAGGGAGAAAGAGAAAAAAAAAAAAAAGGCAACGTTCAAACTCTCTCTATGATATCATTCAATCCATTTGGATTCCCAGACGATATATCCAAAACGTTTCTTTCCGGTTTAAAAGGGCATTCCTATTTGCAACACCAGAGGGTATCTGCTCCACCGGAGTTACTTTTATGTTAAAAATTTTGTTATGTTTAATTAGTAGATGTCTTGAGAGACTATGTTTTAAAAAGCCGTTTTTTGCTTTATTTCTGTGACCATTAATGCGGGACCGCAGTGTCTGCACAGTGCGTCCCACATATTGCAAACCGCAACAGCATGTGATTACATATACAACAAAATCACTGTTACAGCTGAGTCTTTGTGAAATCTCAAAGTCCTCACCAGTACTATTACATTTGATAGTTTTAGCCCCGTGATCTAGGATCCCACAGGTACAACATTTTTTAGAGGTGCATTTAAAAACTCCGGTTCCTTGAGAAACACCACATAAAATTCGATCCATACTTTTTTTTTATAGTTTTTTCCTTTTGAATCCAACTGTTTTTTTAATTTACTGGGGGCCACCAAATTTTTCAAAGTTTTCCCCCTTCTATATGTAATCCCTGGTTTATCAGGGAGGTGTTTTCCCAAAACAGGGTCACGCTTCAAGATATACCAATATTTTGAAAGCACAGTTCTTATTACTTTATTTCCCCTATTGAATGTGGTCACAAAATTCAGTTTCCAGCGATCATCACTTTTTTCTTTACCAATGGTCAAATTATCCCCCTTCCTATTTTTTCCTTTTAAACATTCCTCCTGTGTTTTTACTTTGTTATCCCTATATGCACTAATTATCAAATTTTTTGGGTATCTTTTTTCCTTAAATTTTCTTTTTAGAATTTTAGACTGACCTACATAATCAGATTCCCTCGTACAATTCTTTCTTATACGAAAAAATTGGCTGTGGGGTATATTAACCTTCCACTTCTTGTAATGTGTACTGTTAAAATCTAAAAAGCCGTTTGAATCCACCTTTTTGAAGTGGGTTTTTGTAATAATTTTTTTCCCACTATGGCTGATCTCTAGATCAAGAAACACCATTTTTTCTTTATTAATTTGTGATGTAAAGGTAATCCCCCAGGTGTTGTTATTGAGCTCCTTTATTAACTGTGCTGCTTCCTCCTCTGTCCCCTTCCATATAATAATCAGATCATCAATGAAGCGCTTATAAAGCCTTATTTTGTCATTGAAAACAGGCTTAGAGAGTGACGATGAGGACTCGAATCGCCCCATGAATAAGTTTGCGAAACTTGGCACGACCCGAGTCCCCATCGCGGTGCCGAGCAACTGTAAATACAGTATGCCTTCAAAAAGGAACACATTGTGTTCAAGAATGAATTTGAGACCCTTTAACAGAAAATCTCTTTGTTCAGGGAGCATCTCTGTCTTTGCTAAATGAAAACCCACCGCATTTACCCCCATTTCGTGATCTATGTTGGAATATAATGAATTTACATCCAACGAGATAAAGGAATAGTTATCTTCCCATTCAATATCCCTCAGTTCCTCGATTGTGTGGAATCTCTCAAATCAAATCAAGAAAAAAAGTGGCATTGGAGGATTTGAGAAAAAAACACAGATATAGTAATAAGACAAGCTGATAAAGGGGGGGGGGGAGTAGTTGTGCAAAACAGATCTGACTATATTGAGGAAGCTTTGAACATATTGTCTAATATGAGATATTACAAAATTTTAAAAGAAGATCCCACACAATGCTTTGTCCGGGCTATCACCATATGATCAAGGAAGCCTATGAGAAGAATATTCTTAATAAAACAGAAAAAAAGTTTTTAGCAAATTCTGCGCCAACCATGGCGTTATTTTATCATTTACCAAAACTGCATAAGAACCCTGAAAAACCACCTGGCAGACCGATTATATCAGGAATTGGGTCTTTGACTTGTCACCTTTCTCATTATATTGACTTGTTTTCTCAAGATCTGATAAAGTCTCTTCCTTCATATTTGAGATTCCACACAATTAATCGAGGAACTTAGGGATATTGAAAGGGAAGATAACTATTCCTTTATCTCGTTGGATGTAAATTCATTATATTCCAACATAGATCACGAAATGGGGGTAAATGCGGTGGGTTTTTATTTAGCAAAGACAGAGATGCTCCCTGAACAAAGAGATTTTCTGTTAAAGGGTTTCAAATTCATTCTTGAACACAATGTGTTCATTTTTGAAGGCATACTGTATTTACAGTTGCTCGGCACCGCGATGGGGACTCGGGTCGCGCCAAGTTTCGCAAACTTATTCATGGGGCGATTCGAGTCCTCATCGTCACTCTCTAAGCCTGTTTTCAATGACAAAATAAGGCTTTATAAGCGCTTCATTGATGATCTGATTATTATATGGAAGGGGACAGAGGAGGAAGCGGCACAGTTAATAAAGGAGCTCAATAATAACACCTGGGGATTACCTTTACATCACAAATTAATAAAGAAAAAATGGTGTTTCTTGATCTAGAGATCAGCCATAGTGGGAAAAAAATTATTACAAAAACCCACTTCAAAAAGGTGGATTCAAACGGCTTTTTAGATTTTAATAGTGCACATTACAAGAAGTGGAAGGTTAATATACCCCACAGCAAATTTTTTCGTATAAGAAAGAATTGTACGAGGGAATCTGATTATGTAGCTCTGTCTAAAATTCTAAAAAGAAAATTTAAGGAAAAAAGATACCCAAAAAATTTGATAATTAGTGCATATAGGGATAACAAAGTAAAAACACAGGAGGAATGTTTAAAAGGAAAAAATAGGAAGGGGGATAATTTGACCATTGGTAAAGAAAAAAGTTATGATCGCTGGAAACTGAATTTTGTGACCACATTCAATAGGGGAAATAAAGTAATAAGAACTGTGCTTTCAAAATATTGGTATATCTTGAAGCGTGACCCTGTTTTGGGAAAACATCTCCCTGATAAACCAGGGATTACATATAGAAGGGGGAAAACTTTGAAAAATTTGGTGGCCCCCAGTAAATTAAAAAAAACAGATGGATTCAAAAGGAAAAACTATAAAAAAAAGTATGGATCGAATTTTATGTGGTGTTTCTCAAGGAACCGGAGTTTTTAAATGCACCTCTAAAAAATGTTGTACCTGTGGGATCCTAGATCACGGAGCTAAACTATCAAATGTGATAGTACTGGTGAGGACTTTGAGATTTCACAAAGACTCAGCTGTAACAGTGATTTTGTTGTATATGTAATCACATGCAGTTGCGGTTTGCAATATGTGGGACGCACTGTGCAGACACTTTGGTCCCGCAATTAATGGTCACAGAAATAAAGCAAAAAACGGCTTTTTAAAACATAGTCTCTCAAGACATCTACTAATTAAACATAACAAAATTTTTAACATAAAAGTAACTCCGGTGGAGCAGATACCCTCTGGTGTTGCAAATAGGAATGCCCTTTTAAACCGGAAAGAAACGTTTTGGATATATCGTCTGGGAACATTATATCCAAATGGATTGAATTATATCATAGAGAGAGTTTGAACGTTGCCTTTTTTTTTTTTTTCTCCCTGGGTTTTTTTTCCTTTTGGGTTTTTTTTTTTCCGTCTTGCATCTATGTTGTCAAGGTTGGATCAATCAGTGGGTGTGTTCCTGAACTTGGTCCACACCCCAAATCAAGTTTCTGAGACTGGGATAAAAGGTTGCTACTATATATAAGTGTAACTGAATTTTATACTATTAGGATTTGTACTGTGTTTTTATGATACCTGAAGGATATACACTGTATCCGAAACGCGCTGTATCTCTTTTTTAACCTATGAAATAAAAAAATATGGAATATCATCTTTGGATGTGAGTCCTGGGAAGCGCTGCCGTTTATGGGCTGGATGTGCCTTTCTTGATTTACATATTTATCACGTTAACATCTTGTGGCTGCTGTCTCTAGGTCTCCATTTCTTTCAGGCTAGTGTTTTAGTCTACATTAAATTTAATGTGTCTCTTTAAAAGAGAACCTTTTAATATTTGCAGGGAACCTTTCCAGTCAACATGTGCTCAGATCTACTAGGAGAATAACATAGAGCAGTCAGAGGCGTAGCTCTTGTTTTGGTTTGGGGTGGGGGGGTGAAACTTCTGAGTGGATCTCCAAATGTCACCATGTCACCAAACAGCACAGTGAGTATCTGCAGACCTCTATACAGGCCCTCTCACTGATTCCAAGACTGTAGACACCTGTGATGCTAACAAGTGGACACACCTTGATTTAGCATGTCCCTTTTGTCACATTATTTTCAGGGGTACCATCATTTCTGTCCAGGCCTATTTCATTAGTTTAACTTTTTTTTAAATTCTGTAGAAGCATGATTGAAAAGCATTGTCTGACATTGCATTTGTTCCTTTTTGTAGTTTTTTTTTAACATATTCTTACTTTTGTCAGATTCAAGTTATTTCTGTGACCATTGTGGGTTTTTCTGTCATTAAACGAGGGGTACCTACAATTTTGACCACATGTGTAAAAGATAACAGTACAGTTATAGATGGTGACTTACAGAGGACATTCTTTCTGATGGAAAAGTGTAAAAAGTAAATGATTCCATCTGGTCCAGACCGACATGACAACTTCTCCAGCCAGGACTCAACTGCAGAGATTCCAACAAAGACATTTCACGTCTCATATTTTCAGCATCGTCACCATCTATTCGTAACCTGCACAAACCCCTCGTCCTACTGGTACCCCAATACTGAGCCGCTGCTGCCGTATGTGACCCTATTACTGCACCTTCTGTGTGGTTATGTGTAACCTCTGAATTCTAAAGCATCCCTCTAGATTATAGTAATGCCGGATGCAAGTGACCTAGAAAACAGTGCCCATATTTTGACCCCTAGAAAGTAATAATGCTCTCTGTTTGCCCCTGACAGTCACAGTTACCTGAGTTACCCTATAAAAATAAGTGCCCAATTTACATTTAATAATGTCCCGAGTCTCCTCCTGTACGCAGTATGATGCTCTCTTATACACAGTCTAATACCCCTTCACTGTATGTATACTGACCCCTTAGTATGCCCAAAAACTGTTTGATGGCTCCAACACTGTATGATGGCCCCTTCACTGTAATCCCCACACTGTATGATGGCCCCCAAGATAGCCTCCATATAGTATAATGCACCCCACATAGGACTCCATATAGTATAATATACTGCCTCCATATATTATAATGCAGCCCCCCATAGGCAGACTCGATATAGTATAATGCACTCCCAATGGACAGACTCTACATTGTATAATGCAGCCCCCAATAGGCAGACTCTATATTGTATAATTCAGCCCCCCATAGAGGAGACTAATATAGTAGTAGTGACATCATCATGACCCCTGTCAGTGTCTGCGTCAGGGACGTCAGAAGCCGCGAGGGGTATGACGGGAGAGGAAGTGTAACGCTCCCAGTCTCATCAGTGCGGTCAGCTGTATCGGCATCCAGCCGATACAATTGAACTTGTGATGACTGTTGTGGGGGGCCCACTGCTGGCACCGTCTAATCCTTCCTGCTCAAGGGCTCCATAGCGGCCAAGTGGCAAAACAGGGAGATCGTGTCGCCCTGCCGCAGAAAGTAACTGTGTAGTTCCAGGTGGGCCCCCTCAGAGCGAAGGGCCTGAGGTGACCACCCCCTCTACCTATCCCAGTATCTATGCTACTGAGAGCAGTGAAAGATGAGGAGACTAATATATTGTGAAAATATAATATTGTCCTGCAGGCTCTGTTATTTATCTCTGCAAGTTTGAAAAAAGCTGGTCTGGCTTATCAAAAATCTGTATTAAAAAAAATATATAATTATTAACAATTGTGGCTATTTTATATGAACCCCTTCATGACTCCCAATTTAGCGTTTTTTCTCCCCTCCTTCCCAGAGCCATAACTTGTTTATTTTTCTAACCACTTAACCGAATGAGGGCTTGTTTTCTATGGGACGAGTTGTACTTTTGAATGACACCATTCATTCTAGCACATAATGTACTTTAAAGCGGGAAATGAAATTCCACGTGCCTTGAAATTTCAAAAAATGTTCAATTGCACAAATTTGGTTTTATTTTCCATGTTTAGTATATGGTAAAATTGACCTCTTGATATGATTACTTACATTTAAAAAAAAACTATACATTGTTGGTAATTGGTTCAAAAACAAATTTAGCAAAAAAAAAAATTCTATTTATATATTTTGCCGCCATTTTCCGACACCCATAACATTTTGATTTGTTGGGATCTGGGGCTGTGTAAGGGTTTTTTTTTTTTACTCCCAGAACTGACGGCGCATGTGAAATGCCGACATCACAGACTGACAACGGCCTGGACATTATAACAGCGTGGCCGTTAGAGGTAGATGATCATAAGCCAGGAAAGATGAGGGCTCAGTTTAGCAGCATGCATCAAAATCAAGGACACAACATATGACATAAATGTACATCATGTGTTGTGAAGGGGTTAAAAGAGTTGTATGCTTTCAGACTTCTCTGCATTATTCCCCTTCAAATCTCTTGTTCAATTTTGGGATGTGTCCTTCTTGGTCTTCTAGTGAGCTATGAAGTGACCCAACTCCTCCCGTGGTGATCTATGATTACGTCAGCCAGCAATGTGGGTCTCTGTCTCTCTCAAGTGTACAATGTACAGTCCTTCTGTTGACAGGACATAATCAGATTTAGGCACTAAAAGAGGCATTCAGCCCTATGTCTACATCACATACATAGACCAACAACAGCTGCTTCTTTTGAGCATATAGTGTGATGGACAAGAAAGGAGACAAAAGGATGTCTTCAATCAGTCCCTCTCCATCTCCACCTTTTATCTAATAGTATATCTTTAGTACCTGTCAGTCAAACACTGAAAAATTCAATAATGCCCTGTACTACCTATAGTTAGTACAGTGCATTATTGACCCTTCCTTGTCGCCATGAAATGGACAAAAAATACATGTTGTTCTAATTGTTCCAAAAATGTAAACCTAAAAAAGCCCAAATCTCATCTTTTAACAATAAATAATGATTTACTTGAGAACCCTGCAAACAAAAATGTTAAAAACAATGTCATAATTGCTGTTTTTGTTAACCCCTTTACTTTCCAAGCCCGTTTTCACCCTCAAGACCAGGCCAAATTTACAATTCTG
The DNA here is from genome assembly GCF_039654945.1 of Dendrobates tinctorius. Taxonomy (NCBI): domain Eukaryota; kingdom Metazoa; phylum Chordata; class Amphibia; order Anura; family Dendrobatidae; genus Dendrobates; species Dendrobates tinctorius. The sequence continues at coordinate 32,878,635 of NW_027361771.1, forward strand.
ACCAGTGCCACTTCATGAGGTAATAAATCTGCAACGCATCCCACTGATTCTGATAATGTTTTTTGTGACATATTGTACTTCATAATAGTGGTAAAAGTTATTCGATATGACTGGTGTTTATTTGTGTCAAAAAATGGGAAATTTTGCAAAAATTTGGAAACCTTCACAATTTTTAATAATAATCTTTATATAGTGCCAACATATTCTGCAGCGCGTTACAGTTTAACAGTTTCAAACACAAGTCATAAGTAAGAACGTTAACAATACAATAATTAAAGCAAAATAAACCAACTCTGCTCGTGAGAGCTTACAATCTACAATGAGGTGGGGAGATACAAAGTACAGGTGTGTGTTTACAATGATGTATATACACTCACTGGCCACTTTATTAGGTACACCTGTCCAACTGTGTGTTAAGACTTAATTTCTAATCAGCCAATCACATGGCGGCAACTCAGTGCATTTAGGCATGTAGACATGGTCAAGACAATCTCCTGCAGTTCAAACCGAGCATCAGTATGGGGAAGAAAGGTGATTTGAGTGCCTTTGAACGTGGCATGATTGTTGGTGCCAGAAGGGCTGGTCTGAGAATTTCAGAAACTGCTGATCTACTGGGATTTTCACGCACAACCATCTCTAGGGTTTACAGAGAATGGTCCGAAAAAGAAAAAAAATCCAGTGAGCGGCAGTTCTGTGGCCGGAAATGCCATGTTGATGCCAGAGGTCAGAGGAGAATGGGCAGACTGGTTCGAGCTGATAGAAAGGCAACAGTGACTCAAATTGCCACCCGTTACAACCAAGGTAGGCAGAAGAGCATCTCTGAACGCACAGTGCGTCGAACTTTGAGGCAGATGGGCTACAGCAGCAGAAGACCACACTGGGTACCACTCCTCTCAGCTAAGAACAGGAAACTGAGGCTACAATTTGCACAAGCTCATCGAAATTGGACAGTAGAAGATTGGAAAAACGTTGCCTGGTCTGATGAGTCTCGATTTCTGCTGCGACATTCGGATGGTAGGGTCAGAATTTGGCGTAAACAACATGAAAGCATGGATCCATCCTGCCTTGTATCAACGGTTCAGGCTGGTGGTGTTGGTGTCATGGTGTGGGGAATTTTTTCTGGGCACTCTTTGGGCCCCTTGGTACCAATTGAGCATCGTTGCAACGCCACAGCCTACCTGAGTATTGTTGCTGACCATGTCCATCCCTTTATGACCACAATGTACCCAACATCTGATGGCTACTTTCAGCAGGATAATGCGCCATGTCATAAAGCTCGAATCATCTCAGATTGGTTTCTTGAACATGACAATGAGTTTACTGTACTCAAATGGCCTCCTCAGTCACCAGATCTCAATCCAATAGAGCATCTTTGGGATGTGGTGGAACGGGAGATTCGCATCAGGGATGTGCAGCCGACAAATCTGCGCCAACTGTGTGATGCCATCATGTCAATATGGTCCAAAATCTCTGAGGAATGCTTCCAGCACCTTGTTGAATCTCTGCCACGAAGAATTGAGGCAGTTCTGAAGGCAAAAGGGGGTCCAACCCCTTACTAGCATGGTGTACCTAATAAAGTGGCCAGTGAGTGTACAATGATGGTCCAGCCATCTTGAGGGAGTGGAGGATAGATGGAGATAGTGAATGGGCTACACACACTTATACATAAAATGACTGATTAGTGACCGTGATAGGTCGCTCTGAAAAAATGTGTTTGGAGGGAGCGCCTAAAACTATGCAAATTGTGGATGCTCCTAATTTCTTGGGGTAGAGCATTCCAGAGGATTGGCGCATATTCCTCACCAATCGTTACACCGATGCCTCTACCTTGTGCCAGTCATTACACTGGCTACCCATCTACTCCAGAATTCAGTATAAGCTTATTACCCTCACCCACAAAGCCCTCCATGGCTCAGCACCACCCTACATCCCCTCCCTTGTTTCGGTATACCACCCAACCCGTGCCCTCCGTTCTGCTGATGACCTGAGGTTAGCATCCTCAATAATCAGAACCTCCCACTCCCGTCTCCGAGACATTACACATGCTGCGCCATTTCATTGGAATGCACTTCCCAGGTCAATACGAGTAGTCCCCAATCCCCACAATTTTAAGCGTGCCCTGAAAACGCATTTTTTCAGACTAGCCTACCGCCTCAACACATTATCCTAATCTATCCCTGTGTGGCACAGCCAGAAGTTTTACCATAACCAGGTTCCCCGCATCATGTTCCCACATGCTTTATGCATCCATTAGCCCTCTGTGTCTGTACTGTTACACACTTAACATTATGGCTGGTCCATACAATCAGGGCAATTGTTACCACCCACCTTTCGTGTCTACCTTTTTCCTCATAGATTGTAAGCTTGCGAGCAGGGCCCTCATTCCTCTTGGTATCTGTTATGAGCTATGTGATTATTGTTATGCTGTAACGTCTATCGTCTGTACAAGTCCCCTCTGAAATGTAAAGTGCTGCGGAATATGTCGGCGCTATAGAAATAAAATTTATTGTTATTATTATTATTATTATTATTATTAAGTCTTGGAGTCGGGAGTGGGAGGTACGGATTAGTGCAGAGGTTAGTCGAAAGTCATTAGCAGAGTGCATTGGTCGGTTAGGCCGATAGACAGAAATGAGGGAGGAGATGTAGGGGGGTGCTGCACTATGGAGAGCTTTCTGGGTGAGAACAAGTACTTTGAATTGGATCCTATAATAAATGGGCAGCCAGTGTAACGACTGGCGAAGAGTGGATGCGTCTGAATACCAATTAGCTAGATAGACGACACCGTCTGCTGCATTAAGGATAGACTGGAGAGGGGAAAGTCGAGTGAGGGGGAGGCCAATTAATAGAGCGTTGCAGTAGTCCAGACGGGATTGGATCAAGGCGACAGTGATGATTTTTGCTGTTTCCATGGTGAGAAAAGGGCGGATTCTAGAGATTTTCTTTAGGTGTAAGCGGCAAGAGCGGGCAAGAGATTTTACATGGGATGTGAAGGAGAGATTGATGTCAAACGTAACACCCAGACAGCGCGCCTGCTGCCGGGGTGTTATTATGGTGCCACCCACGGAGAGGGAAATGTCAGATTTAGGGAGGTTAGTAGACAGGGGGGCAGAAGAAGTTCAGTTTTGGAGAGGTAGAGGTTTTAAACTTTTAAATCAGCACAATTTGTGAAACTTTTTTTGGTGCGATTTTTCCAACAAAATTTACAAAACCATTTTTTTTAAGGGAACACATCCCATGTAAAGTGACTTTGAGGGCTACATAATGACAGAAAATACCTAAATTGACACCATTTTAAAAACTCCACCCCTCAAGTTGCTCCAAACTACAAGAAGTTTATTAGCCCTACAAGTGCTTCACAGGAACTGAAGCAATGTGGAAGGCAAATAAATGAACATTTTTCCTTTTTCAAAGATTTTAGTTTAGACCCAATTTTTCATTTTCACAAGGGTAATGGGAAAATGAAGCCCAAAACTTGTTGTGCACGGAGAAAAAAATGAACATTTACATTTTTCAAAGATTTTACTTTAGACCCAGTTTGCAATTTTCGGAAGGGTAACAGGAAAATTAACCCCAAAATTTGTTGTGCAATTTCTCGTGAGCATGCCGATACCCCATATGTAGGGGAAAACTACTGCTTTGGCGCACAGTAGGGTGTTGTGAGTTCATTTTCTGGTCCACCAGGCTCCCTCTGGTGGTAACAGGAGGTAGTGAGGCTGATTTAATCAGTAGAGATCTGCCACCTGATAATGAGGATGACGATTGGACCTCAGGAATCTCAGACTGGATTTAAGACAGCCGACGCCCTATTCTGGAGCTGGTGATTCCTTCTGGCTTGTCAGGTCTTGGTTTTCAGCTCTGTTCCAGTCATCTAAAGCTAAGTTTTTCTGCTAATGTTCACACTTGATTTTGTTGGTCTGTTCAGTTTTTTGTGTGGTCAGCCAGCCCCGGCTGGGGCTGTGCTGAATTTCCACTCTTATTTACCTGTTATGAACGGGTAGCCGAGGAGGAAATAAAAAACAAACAAGCTAAGTCTCAGAAAACCAAAGAGGTTGGTATCTATGCAGACTGCAGACCCCTGTGTTGTGAGCTCATTTTCTTGTTCACCTTTGATGTCCGATGAACTCCCTCTGCTGGTGAAGGGAGGTCGTGAAACTGATTTGGATGGCAGAGACCTGTCACCTGAACAGATGGATTGCGATTGGACATCCGGAATCTCTGAGTGGATATAAGGCTGCCGACGCCCTGTAGGGTTGCTGGTGATTTCTCTGCTCTAAGCTCTGGCCTCCAGTTCAGTTCCTGTCTTCTAAATCTAAGTTTTGCTCTGTTATTGTTCCATGAGATTTTGTCTGATTTGCTTAGTTTTGTGTTCAGCCAGCCCCGGCTGGGGCGTTGCTGAATTTCCATTTTTGTCCCTGATCGGTTAAATCTCTTTTGTTCTGTCTTCAGAATATATCGGAGTGCTGATATAGGGATTTTGAAGTCTAGTGACTTCAGGGCCATTTTTCCTATCAGACGTGTTGGGACATTTTTGGTAGGGTTTTTGCGGATTGCAGCCAGCATCTTTTCTGTCCTTTCCTATCTAGTTAGTTGGGCCCCATCGTTTGTTCTGCCTGTCTTTCTGTCTGTGTTTGTGTTTTCATCTGTTTTCACCGACAATACATGTTGGGGGCTGTCTATTGCTTTGGCGTCTGCTCTGGGGCAGTTTAGATTTCCCTTTTCTCCTTCGTCTCATTGGGGGACACAGATACTGTGGTGTATGCTTCTGCCGCTAGGAGGCTGACACTAAGTGCAAAAAAGAGGTTAGCTTCTCCTCCGCAGTATACACCCTCACCCCTATTGCGGGCGGAAATCAGTTTTTTGCTTAGTGTCCTATGGAGGCACGCACAGTCTGGATCTCTCCAGACTATTTTTTTCTAGTTTACTATGAAGATGAGACAGGGGCGACGGATCCTATTGAAAGGGTCCGATCTCTCCAAACCATCAACGGGCGAGCACGCGTTGAGTATTGTCTCCGCGTATACTTTCCCGCACCGAGGGACATATCAGGGACTTTTCCCCAGACTTCTATTTTTGTTTGTTATTTTATGAAGATGAGACAGGGGCAACACATCCTATTGAAAGGATCCGATTTCCCCAAACCATCAACGGGCGAGCACGTGCGAGTATCCCTCCACGTATCCTTTCCCGCGACGTGGGACATTATACCAGACTCAGCCCTGTCCACCCTAGATATTGAAACCATGGGCTTGCACAGAGGCACAAGACTAGTCTGTGCGGCCCCCACTGCTCCACCAACGCTAGACGGCGGTGCTGCAAGATGGCGGACGGTCCCTCTCCTCACCCCCTGAAGGGGTTAGATGGAGCTAGGGTGCCTGCACCGTCCTATTTTTTTATCAAAGACCCCCTCACATACCTGCGCTCAGGCTGAAGAGGATCATCAGTGAGGAGAGGGTCGGGGAGGGCTCCTGCGAAGATTTCGGGCTGAAGCCCACAGCCGCAGCACGCCTCGTCCACTAGCCATGCAAGAGAAGGGCTGGATCCGTTGGGACAGGAATGCTGCGCCGGTCAGTAGCGCCACTTTTGGTACCGCGCCCCCCTCACCCCGGTCGGGTAGAGGAAAAATTGAGGCCGCGGCTTCGGCCGGAGCTAGGCCGCGGCCGGAAGTTCCGCCCTCGGGGCCGCGTGTCACTTCCGGCAGCCCGCCCCGCACTCGGCGGCGGTAAAAATCGAGGCCCCGGCTTCGGAGCACGGGCTAGGCCGCAAAGTGAGAGTACCTCCCCTAGAGCGATTTTACAGGCTGGTGCGCGCCACAGATGTCGGCGTGCGATTTAAAGGAGCTTCCAGGTCGGGGGGCGCAGGACTGGGGTAAGTGTTGCCCGAGAGGACACGCTATAGGGAAAACCATATCCCCAGCAGCGGACAGATACAGCATGTCCGAAAAAAGCAAAGACGCACACGTTCTTTTACGCGGCATGCATCTCTTGTCGGGCTGCGTTTCCGCGGGCGCAGAGCTAGCATTTATGCGAAGCCTGCGAATCCAAACGCGCCCAGGAGCCCTCCCCTGCGACCGCGACCAATGTGTCAAATCCCCCAGAGTGGGCCCGATCACTGTCACAGTACATGGCGTCGCTTGTGAGAGCAATAGAATCCCTTCAAGCCCCAGATAGGGGCAGGGACAGTGTCTCGCCGCCTTTAGAGGGAACCTCCACCTGACAGGAGCCTCCGGCCTGCAGGGGCCGCCCTCACTCCAGGCAGACCCGGGGGAAACGAATCCACACGGTTTTGCCCAGTCCATCCGGTGCCTTCGGCATCCGTAAGATCTGCTTCTCTCTCCCCGTCACCAGTGGTTGATAGCAAGCAGACCTCAGATTGCGACTCAGACGAGCCCATTGACCTGGACACTCCAGAGTCACGTGAAACAGTGGACAGCCTCATAGAGGCCATCAATCAGACCCTGGGGTTTGCGGATGATACCGCAGCGGCTACGGGGTATAAAGTGGCATGTAAATGAGTGAAGCGGCCGCACAGAATTTTTTCCTCTCACCCTGAGTTTGAGGACATAGTGCAGCGGCACAGAGAACGTCCAAAACGGCATTTTTCTCGGGTTAAAGGGCACTTGAAATGCGTTATCCGTTTGCTCCGGACCTCCGTAAACAATGGATGGAATCCCCGATAGTGGATCCTCCGGTTTCACGCCTGGCCACTAAGACCCTGTTATCTGTCCCTAGGGTTTCCTCGATTAAAGATCCCACGGACTGCCTTATTGAGAGCCTAGCTCGTTCAGTATATGAGGCGTCAGGGTCTGCACTCGCTCCCTCGTTCGCAGCAACTTGGGTAGCCAAGGCTATGATATCATAGTCAGAAACATTAAACAAGGTCGCGCAGGAGCAGGATCTACCTGCAGAGATTTCGGAGGTCACATGTCAGATGACGATAGCCGGAGATTATGTATTGAATGCATCTTTGGATGCGGCCAATTGTTCAGCACTTGCTGCCGCTAATGCAATCTCTATCTGAAGAGCCCTATGGTTGAGGACATGGCGGGCCGATTCTACTTCCAAGAAGTCCTTGACTTCCCTGCCTTATCAGTGCAGCCGCCTATTTGTGGATCAACTTATCTCCGACTCCACAGGAGGAAAGAGCGGGTTTCTCCCTTAACAGAAGGTTAAATCGTATTTTCATCACCCGGTTCAGGCACGTTTTCGAGCCTTTCGCAGTGCCACCGGCCATTCTAGGCCGGGCGTGACGGCATTGGTCAGGTGGCGGCCGCTAAGCAGCCCGAGCCTGGTCCGGGACCCGAAGAGGAGAACGGTCTGGGGTCATGCGTTAAAAGACTCCGGGTGGACTACGGGGCCCAATTCCGCACCTCAGGCCGCCCCAATCAGGATAGGGAGCAGCAGGTCATATAGAGCCAACCCATTGGGGAGAATGCGTGCTCAACAGGCCAGATCGAGGGGACCCAGATCCTAAGGATCATCGGCCAAATGACTTGAGGTCTTTACCAGACGACACTAGCAAAGTTTGCGGCCGCCTACTCTGTTTTCACCACGTCTGGGCCAACGTCGCTCACGACGCATGGGTAAAAGAATTGGTGTCCTCAGGTTACAAAATAGAATTTGTCAGATACCATCCAAGATGGTTTTTTCTTTCCCGGCTTCCCAGGGTGGATACCCAGGTAAGGGCTCTATTGGGAGCCATCAAGTTGCTCCTGCACAACGGAGTCATTGTTCCAGTGCCGGAACATGGAAGAGCTCAGGGGTTTTATTCCAACCTTTTTGCGGTTCCCAAAAAAGATGGGTCTGTCAGGCCTGTTTTTGGACCTAAAGCTTCTGATAAATTCATCAGGATCAGACATTTCCGGATGGAGTCTCCGTTCAGTCATAGCGGTCATGGAGCAGTGAGAATACTTGGCCTCAATTGACAGCCAGGACGCATTTCTGCATATTCCCATTTTTTCCTCCTCATCAGAGGCGGCTACGCTTCGCCATCAGCGTTCAGCATTTACAGTTCGTAGTGCTACCCTTCGGGCTAGCCACGGCTCCCAGAGTGTTCACAAAAGTTATGGCAATTGTCAGGGCCACACTGCATTCTTGAGGCATAGTCGTCTTGCCTTATCTGGACGGCCTCTTGGTCAAGGTCCGTCAATACGGGCATGTGAGGAAGGTGTCAACATCACGCTAGATACTCTTGCCGCTTAGATGGTTGGTCAATGCAAAGAAATCATCCCTTGTGCCAGCTCAGAGGATCTCCTTCCTAGGAATGATCTTCGACACTTGCTGAAGGTTGATAATTCTCCCTCAGGAAGGGGCGCTAGTCTCCGTCAGGGAGTCCGGACACTATGCCAACCAGTCCCTCACACCATCCGATCCGCGATAAGGATCCTAGGGAAAATGGTGGCAGAAATCGAAGCGATACCTTTCGTCCAGTTCCATCCTTCACCCCCTGTAGCACGTCTCGTGTCAGCCTGGGACAAGAATCCTTTCACGCTCGATCGGCGGTGCAAACTGTCCTCAAGTCCGGCAGTCGCTCGGATGGTGGATAACCAGTTCCTCTCTGGCGTAGGGGAAACCTTTCCCCCCATGTCATGGGCTGATAATGACAATTGACGTCAGTCTCCTCAGTTGGGGAGCGGTGTTTCGCCACCACACAACCCAGAAACAGTGGTCGCCACAGGAGGCACGCCTCCCGATCAACTTATTGGGGATACGAGCAATTCGGCTGGCTCTGCAGAAGTTTCGTCACTTTCTAGCAGGCTGCCCCATCCGGATTCCATCGGACATCGCCACGGCCGTGGTTTACATAATTTGTCAGGGGGCACCCGCAGCAGAACAACCATGCGCGAGGTGGAGCATGTTCTTCAGTGGGCCAAAGCAAACCACTCGGTGATTTCGGCTGTCCACATCCCGGGCGTGGAAAATTGGGCGGCAGACTTCCTCAGCCGGCAGGGTCTTGCATCCGGAGTGGTCTCTACCTACCGAAGTTCTTCAACAGATTTGTCAACTGTGGGGGAGCTCCGGATGTGGACCTGATGGCTTCCAGAGTGAATGCCAAGGTGCCCACATATGTCGCTCGGGCCAGGGACCCGCAGGCATTCGCGGTGGACGCGTTGGTTCTGCCATGGAACCAGTTTCGCCTCCCATATCTATTTCCCCCACTGCCACTACTCCTGAGAGTCAGCAAAGGGATCAAGACGGAAGGGGGGCCGGCGATTCTGCTGGCCCCTGTCGAGCGTGGTACGCAGATCTAAGGCAGCTGCTAGCCGATGTTCCTGGGCGCCTGCTAGAGAGCCCAGATCTACCGTCTCAAGGGCTAATCTGCCACCCGAACTCAGGGACCCTGTGTTTGACAGCAGGGCCATTGAATCTTGGATTCTAACCCAGGCAGGGTTCGGGAGCAAGGTGGTCGCTACAACGATTAGCGCCCGGAGGCCTGCTTCAGCATGAATTTTCCACCACACCTGGAAGGGTTTCTTTGCTTGATGTCGAGGCCGCGGTGTTTCTCCGCTAAGATTCTCGATCTCCAGCATCTTGGTTTTTCTCCAGTCGGGCTCAGAGAGCCCGAATAGCTCAGTCGGTAGAGCATTAGACTCGGGCTTTGCCCCAGGTTTCCGCAGGAGACAAATGTCGGCCTTATCCGTCCTGTTCCAGTGCAGGGTTGCTACCAATTTGCAGGTGAAAACTTTTCATCAGGGGAGTGCCCCACTTGATACCTCCCTATATGGCGCCAATGGACGCCTGGGTTCTTAACATGGTCCTAAGTGTTCTGCAGGAAGCTCCATTGGAACCGCTTCAGGATATCGCTTTGAGGTACCTTTCCTGGAAAGTTGTTCCCTTAGTGGCCATCACTTCCATCAGGTGGGTTTCAGAGCTGGCGGCTCTATCTGAGCTCCGTTTCTCACTTTCCATAGGTATAAGGTGGTCCTCAGACCAGCCCCTCCTTTTCTGCCGAAGGTCGTGTCCTCTTTTTCACATCAATGAAGATGTTGTTTTGCCTTCATTTTGTCCAGCACCGGTGCACCGTGTGGTAGAAGACTCTTCACACGTTAGACCTGGTAAGAGCCCTCCGGAGGTACGTGTCTCGGACGGCACCCTTTTCTCAGACGGACACGCTGTTCGTGCTCCCTGAAGAACGCAGGAAGGGACTCGCTGCCTCAAAGTCGACCATAGCCAGATGGATTAGTTTGACTATTCAGGAGTCCTACTGCATTAGAGGCACGCCGATTCCAGCAGGGATCAGAGAGCACTCTACCCGGGCGGTGGGCGCCTCTTGGGCGCTTCGGCATCAGGCTTCGACGGAACAGGTTTGCAAGGCAGCAACCTGGTCCAGCCTGCACATATTTGCCAAACATAATATCCATGCTCAGGCCTTGGCGGATGCAAGCCTGGGTAGAAGGATTCTCCAAGCAACGGTGGCGCACCTTTAAACAGGAGGTGCATGTAGCTTGGATCGGTGAGTCAGTCAATCTCCCACCCAGGGACTGCTTTAGGACGTCCCACAGTATCTGTGTCCCCCAATGAGACGAAGGAGAAACATGGATTTTTGTGAGTACTCACCGTAAAATCCTTTTCTCCGAGACGCTCATTGGGGGACACAGCACCCACCCCATTAGCCAGTTGGCTCTTGTTTAAATGAATATGTGTTTACTTATTTGATATAAGGGTGGTGTTTTCCTTTGGACATGTTGTACCTGTATTAAGGCTGATTTGTTGTCCTCCTACTGCTTTGGCACCAAACTGATTTCCGCCCGTAATAGGGGCGAGGGTGTATACTGCGGAGGAGGAGCTAACCTCTTTTTTTCACTTAGTGTCAGCCTCCTAGCGGCAGAAGCATACACCACAGTATCTGTGTCCCCCAATGAGCGTCTCGGAGAAAAGGATTTTACGGTGAGTACTCACAAAAATCCATGTTTATTTCTTTAGGCTTATTTAGTTCTCCGGCTGTGAAGAGGCGTCTAGGACCACCGTAGGAACGCTCCACGGCTACTGTTAATTGTTGTGAATAGGATCAGGGGTCTGCAATCCGCTAGCTACCAACCTCTCCGGTTTTCTGGACTTAGCTTGCATTTTTGTTTTTTCCTCCTCCGGTGACTCATTCATAACAGAATCACCAGCCATACCGCAGATTCTAGGGTACTCAATAGCAGGAAAGAATTGTAAAAAAAAAAAAAGTGTCAATTTTTTTTTTTTATGTATATTTTTTCCTCTTTTTCACTGGTGCTGTAGGAGGATTTTTTCTTAATGGAGATTAAGCAATTGTCTGATCGTGTGGAGCAGCTCACTACTGAAGTGCGGGGAATTTCCGCCTATCTTGCTCATTCACATGCTGCTGAACCAAAGATCCCTACTCCTGATGTGTTTTTTGGGGATCGGTCTAAATTTTTGAATTTTAAGACTAATTGTAAATTACTACTTGCCTTGAAGCCTAGCTCATCAGAGAGAAGCATAGCTCAGAGAGAGAGAATATTTTATCCAGCAGCCAGACAGAAATGCGGGTTAATTTAGTAAATAGCGGATACGGAGAACAAAATAACGTTACCTGCTCCGTCCGGGCCGCTGAGCGGACGCCAAAATTTTGGCGGATCCGTACAAAAGCGGATCGAACGGACGACCATCCGTCAAGATCCGCCGATAATGCAAGTCTATGAGGAAAAAAACTGATTTGCCAAGAAAAATGGCGGATCCGTTTTTTTTTTTCAAATCGGCGGATCTTGACTGATGGTCACAAACGGAAGTGTGAACCGGCTTAAATTTTTGATCATCTTTCTGGATGATATTTTGATCTTTTCCAGGGATTGGGACTCATGTGGAACATGATCGGACTGTGTTTCGGATTTTGAGGGAGAATTCCCTGTATGTTAACATACAGGGAATTCTCCCTCAATATCCGAAATGCCTTTTTGGTGTACAGATTCACTAGTGGGATTTTTATGGATTAAAACGTGCGCTGCCAGACCATCAATCCTCACAAGTTGTGTACTTAATATATTTATTTCCCAACGCGTTTCGAGGTCATAAAACCTCTTCCTCAGGGGATGACATGTACAGGCAGGTAAAGACATTGCCGGTTTTATACATACACAGTTCAAATATTGGCGCCAAGAGTCACATGTTGGGAAGGGGATAAAGGTCAGAGATCATCAGTGTAAATGTTTAAAAACTTAGTACATCCAACAGAATTAATTCATTTGGTGTGTTCCCAGGTAAAAGATAGAGAAGAGAAAGAGAAGAGATTAATTCACACCAAATGAATTAATTCTGTTGGATGTACTAAGTTTTTAAACATTTACACTGATGATCTCTGACCTTTATCCCCTTCCCAACATGTGACTCTTGGCGCCAATATTTGAACTGTGTATGTATAAAACCGGCAATGTCTTTACCTGCCTGTACATGTCATCCCCTGAGGAAGAGGTTTTATGACCTCGAAACGCGTTGGGAAATAAATATATTAAGTACACAACTTGTGAGGATTGATGGTCTGGCAGCGCACGTTTTAATCCATAAAAATCCCACTAGTGAATCTGAAGATTTATGGCCACAGCGTGGTCATTTGGATGTGCAGCAAGCTGACCGCATTTCTTTATGCTTGTTACTCTCCTATATACGGTGAGTATAAATTACTATTTGATATCTTGGTTTTCTCAGATAAGACCCTATTGCGCTTTTTTTCCTTGCAGTTTCAATTATTTTTGGTGTACAGAGGATTTCATTTTAGGGATTTATTTTGTCTCCGTCAACTATTGAAATGGACCCGGCCAAGGTACAGGCCATTTATGATTGGGTTCAGCCCACTTCTTTGAAGGCCCTCCAGAAGTTTTTGGGTTTTGCTAATTTTTATCGTAAATTTATAGCTAATTTTTCTGGTATTGCCAAACCATTGACTGATTTGACTAAGAAGGGTGCTGATGTGCTGAATTGGTCTCCGGAGGCTGTTTCTTCCTTTCAGGAGCTGAAGCAGAGATTCACTTCTGCTCCGGTTTTGCGGCAATCTGATGTCTCACTCCCGTTTCAGGTAGAGGTGGACGCTTCTGAGATTGGTGCAGGAGCTGTTTTGTCCCCAAAAGATCCGGTAACATCTAAAATGAATCCCTGTGCTTTCTTTTCCCGAAAGTTCTCCCCATCTGAATGCAACTATGATGTGGGGAATCGGGAACTGTTAGCCATGAAATGGGCATTTGACGAGTGGAGACATTGGTTGGAGAGAGCTAGACATCAAGTCGTGGTCCTCACTGACCACAAGAATTTGATTTACCTTGAGTCGGCCAAACGCTTGAATCCTAGACAGGCTAGGTGGGCCTTGTTTTTCACACGTTTTGATTTTGTGGTCTCTTTTCTTCCAGGCATTAAGAATGTCAAGGCAGACGCCCTCTCTAGGAGTTTCTTTGCTGATTCTCCTATTGTGACCAAGCCTGCTACCATCTTAGGTGAGGGGGTAGTTCTTTCTGCCATCTCGCCCGATTTGAGACATGCTCTGGAAGAGTTTCAGGAGGACAAACCTGAGCGTTGTCCCATTGGAAAATTGTATGTTCCTGACCAGTGGAGGAAGAGAGTGATGTCTGAAGTTCATTGCTCCGCATTGGCTGGTCATCCAGGTATTTTTGGTACTAGAGATTTGGTGAGTCGGTCTTTTTGGTGGCACGCCTTATCTCGTGATGTCAGGAATTTTGTGCAGTCCTGTGGGACTTGCTCCCGGTCTAAACCTTGTTCTCGCTCTAGTGGGTTGTTGATGCCTTTGCCGCTGCCCAGGAGGCCATGGACCCATATTTCAATGGATTTTATTTCTGATCTGCCTGTCTCTCAGAAAATGACTGTTATCTGGGTGATTTGTGATAGATTCTCTAAGATGGTCCATCTTGTACCACTCGCTAAGTTGCCATCTTCCTCAGAGTTGGCGCCCTTGTTTTTGCAACAGGTGGTTCGCTTGCATGGGATTCCTGAGAACATTGTATCTGACAGAGGAGTTCAGTTTGTCTCTAGATTTTGGAGGACTTTTTGTTCCAAGCTGGGAATTCAGTTGTCCTTCTCCTCTGCGTTTCACCCTCAGACCAATGGGTAGATGGAGAGAACAAACCAGACTTTGGAGTCTTATTTGAGATGTTTTATCTCTGCTGATCAGGATGATTGGGTCTCATTTTTGCCCTTGGCCGAATTTGCTTTAAATAATAGAGCTAGTTCTGCCACTTTGATGTCACTTTTTTTTTGTAACTTTGGGTTTCATCCTCGATTCTCTTCAGGGCAGGTGGAGTCTTCTGCCTGCCCAGGTGTTGACACTGTGGTGGAGAGAATGCACCAGATTTGGGACCAAGTGGTGGATAAGTTGTCTCTCTCCCAGGTAAAGGCCCACCGGTCTTCCAACCGGCATAGGACCATTGGTCCCCGGTTTAAGGTGGGTGATATGGTTTGGTTATCATCAAATAATATCTCTATGAAGGTGGCTTCTCCTAAGTTTAAACCTAGATTTATTGGACCTTACAAGATTTTGGAGATTCTTAATCCGGTCTCTTTTCGATTGGCTCTTCCTGTTACATTTAAGATCCATAACGTGTTTCATAAGTCTTTGTTGAAGAGGTTTGTTGAGCCAGTAGTTCCTGTGATGTCACCTCCTGACCCTGTATTGGTTGAAGGTAATGTGGAATATGAGGTTGAGAAGATACTGGATTCTCGCCTGGCTAGACGGAGACTCCAGTATTTGGTTAAGTGGAAGGGTTATGGCCAGGAGGATAATTCTTGGGTCTCTGCATCTGATATTCATGCCGAAAGATTGATTCGTGCTTTTCATCGGGCCCATCCTTATCGGCCTGGTGGCGTGGATGAGGGTTCGGTGACCCCTCCTCAAGGGGGAGGTACTGTTGTGAGCTCATTTTCTCGTTCACCTTTGATGTCTGATGCACTCCCTCTGCTGGTGAAGGGAGGTCGTGAAACTGATTTGGATGGGAGAGACCTGTCACCTGAACAGGTAGATTGCGATTGGACATCCGGAATCTGAGTGGATATAAGGCAGCCGACGCCCTGTAGGGTTGCTGGTGATTTCTCTGCTCTGAGCTCTGGCCTCCAGTTCAGTTCCTGTCTTCTAAAGCTAAGTTTTGCTCTGTTATTGTTCCATGAGATTTTGTCTGATTTGCTTAGTTTTGTGTTCAGCCAGCCCCGGCTGGGGCTTTGCTGAATTTTCATTTTTGTCCCTGATCGGTTAAATCTCTTTTGCTCTGTCTTCAGAATATATCGGAGTGCTGATATAGGGATTTTGAAGTCTAGTGACTTCAGGGCCGTTTTTCCTATCAGACGTGTTGGGACATTTTTGGTAGGGTTTTTGCGGATTGCAGCCAGCATCTTTTCTGTCCTTTCCTATCTAGTTAGTTGGGCCCCATCGTTTGCTCTGCCTGTCTTTCTGTCTGTGTTTGTGTTTTCATCTGTTTTCACCGACAATACATGTTGGGGGCTGTCTATTGCTTTGGGGTCTGCTCTGGGGCGGTTTAGATTTCCCCTTTCTTTCTTTAGGCTTATTTAGTTCTCTGGCTGTGAAGAGGCGTCTAGGACCACCGTAGGAACGCTCCACGGCTACTGTTAGTTGTTGTGAATAGGATCAGGGGTCTGCAATCCGCTAGCTACCAACCTCTCCGGTTTTCTGGACTTAGCTTGCATTTTTGTTTTTTTCTCCTCCGGTGACTCATTCATAACACCCCTGATCCTAACACGCAACTAGCAGCAGTCGTGGAGCGTTCCTACGGTGGTCCTAGATGCCTCGTCACAACCGGAGAACTAAATAAGCCTAAAGCAGGAAAAAAGGAAAACTAACTGCCCCAGAGCAGACCCCAAAGGAGAGACAGCGCCCCACATGTATTGACGGTTAAACGAGATGAAATCACAAACAAAAGCAGGAAAATAGGCTGAGCAAACGATGGGGCCAAACTAACTAGAAAGGACAGGAAAAGAAAGATATTGTCTGCAATCTGCCAAAAAACCCTACAAAAGTATCCAACACAACTGATAGCAAAATTAACCCTGAAGTCACTAGACTTCTCCCACTATATCAGCACTCTGAAATATTCTGAGACAGAGCAAAAAGAGGCCAATCTAGTAAGGGACCAAAAAGACAATTTGGCAAATAAGTGTGGAAATTCAGCACAGCTCAGCCGGGCTGGCTGACCATACAAAAAACTGAAATGACCAACAAGAGCAAGTGTGAACATTAGCAAAAAACAAACTTATCTTGAGAAGACTGGAACAGAGCTGAGTCCTAGACCTGTGAAGCAGACTGAATCACCAGCACTAGGATAGGGCTTCGGCTGTCTTATATCCATTCTGATCCTCCAGAGATCCAATCGTTATCTTCCTCACCAGTTGGCAGATCACTACCACTTAAGCCAACCTCTGTACCTCCTGTCACCACCAGAGGGAGAACAGAAGGGGAACTCAACTGGTGGAGCAGAAAATTAGCTCATAACAGTACCCCCCCTTGAGGACGGGTCACCGAACCCTCATCCAAGCCACCAGGCCGATCAGGATGGGCCCGGTGAAAAGCTCGAACCAATTTATTGGCATGAATATCAGAGGCAGAGACCCAAGAATTATCCTCCTGGCCATAACCCTTCCATTTGATCAAATACTGGAGTCTCCGTCTAACCAAACGAGAATCCAATATTTTCTCTACCTCATATTCCATATTGCCTTTAACCAACACAGGGTCAAGAGGTGCCGCCACAGGAACTACTGGCTCAACAAACCTCTTCAACAGTGATTTGTGAAATACGTTATGGATTTTGAACGTAACTGGAAGAGCCAGTCGAAAAGAAACAGGATTAAGAATCTCCAAAATCCTATAAGGTCCAATAAATCTTGGCTTAAATTTTGGAGATGCAACCTTCATAGGAATATTCTTAGACGACAACCAAACCATATCACCCACTTTAAACCGGGGACCAATGGTCCTATGCCGCTTGGAAAAATGCTGGGCCTTTTCCTGAGAGAGTGACAATTTATCCACCACTTGGTCCCATATCTGCTGCATTCTAACAACCACAGTGTCCACAACTGGGCAGGACGAAAATTCCACTTGCCCTGAAGAGAATCGAGGATGAAACCCAAAATTACAGAAAAAGGGTGACATCAAGGTGGCAGAACTAGCTCTATTGTTCAGCGCAAATTCTGCCAAGGGCAAAAATGAGACCCAATCATCTTGATCAGCAGATATAAAACATCTTAAATAAGACTCCAATGTCTGGTTTGTTCTCTCAGTCTGCCCATTGGTCTGGGGATGAAACGCAGAGGAGAAGGATAACTGAATTCCCAGATTGGAACAAAAGGCTTTCCAAAATCTGGAAACAAACTGGACCCCTCTATCGGACACAATGTTCTCAGGAATCCCGTGTAACCGAACCACCTGTTGTAAAAACAAGGGTACCAACTCAGCGGAAGATGGCAACTTTGGGAGTGGTACAAGATGGACCATCTTCAAAAATCTATCACAAATTACCCAGATAAGTCATTCTCTGAGAGACAGGAAGATCAGAAATAAAATCCATTGAGATATGGGTCCATGGCCTCTTGGGCACCGGCAGGGGCATCAGCAACCCACTAGAACGAGAACAGGGTTTAGACCGAGGACAAGTCCCACAGGACTGCACAAAATTCCTGACATCACGAGACAAGGCAGGCCACCAAAACGACCGACTCACCAAATCTCTGGTACCAAAAATACCTGGATGACCAGCCAATGCGGAGCAATGGATTTCAGACATCACTCACTTTCTCCACTGGTCCGGAACATACAATTTTCCCATAGGGCAACGCTCAGGTTTATCCTCCTGAAATTCCTCCAGGGCGCGTCTCAAATCGGGCGAAATGGCAGAAAGAACTACCCCCTCACCTAGGATAGTAGTAGGCTCGGTCACATTAAGAGAATCAGCAAAGAAACTCATAGAAAGGGCGTCTGCCTTAACATTCTTAGTGCCCGGAAGAAAAGAGACCACAAAATTAAAATGCGTGAAATACAAGGGCCATCTAGCCTGTCTAGGATTCAAGCGTTTGGCCGACTCCAGATAAGTCAGATTCTTGTGATCGGTGAAGACCACAAATTGATGTCTAGCTCCCTCCAACCAATGTCTCCACTCCTCAAATGCCCATTTCATGGCCAACAATTCCCGATTCCCCACGTCATAGTTGCGTTCAGATGGGGAGAACTTTTGAGAAAAGAAGGCACAGGGATTCATCTTAGAAGTCACAGGGTCTTTTTGGGACAAAACAGCTCCTGCACCAATCTCAGAAGCGTCTACCTCCACTTGAAATGGAAGTGAGACATCAGGTTGCCGTAAAACTGGAGCTGAAGTAAACCTCCGCTTAAGCTCCTGAAATGCTGAAACAGCCTCAGGAGACCAATTCAGCACATCAGCTCCCTTCTTGGTCAGATCAGTCAGTGGTTTGACAATACTAGAAAAATTACCTATAAATTTACGATAGAAATTAGCAAAACCAAAAACTTCTGAAGAGCCTTCAAAGAAGTAGGCTGAACCCAATCATAAATGGCCTGTACCTTGGCCGGGTCCATTTCAATAGTCGATGGAGATAAGATAAATCCCAAAAATGAAATCCTCTGTACACCAAAGAGACATTTCGATCCCTCAACAAACAGGGAATTCTCCCTCAAGATCCGAAACACGGTCTGGACATGTTCCACATGGGAATCCCAATCACTAGAAAAGATCAAAATATCATCCAGATAGATGATCAAAAACTTATCCACAAAGTCTCGGAAAATATCATTCATAAACGACTGGAAGACAGAAGGGGCATTGGAGAGCCCAAAAGGCATCACCAGGTACTCAAAATGTCCCTCCGGAGTATTAAACGCTGTCTTCCATTCATCCCCATGCTTGATGCGAATAAGATTATACGCCCCCCTGAGGTCAAGCTTAGTAAACCAGCAGGCACTCTTACCTCTGGAGAATAAAGCAGACATCAGAGGTAACGGGTACTGATATTTAACAGTCATTTTGTTAAGGGAACGATAATCAATACACGGTCTTAATGAACCATCTTTCTTGGCCACAAAAAAAAAAAACCCAGCACCTAAAGGTGATGAGGATGGTCTAATATGACCCTTCTCCAACGACTCCTTAATATAGAATCGCATAGCATCATGTTCGGGTACAGATAAGTTAAAAAGCCGACCCTTGGGAAATTTACACCCAGGCATCAACTCAATTGCACAGTCATAACTCCTATGAGGGGGCAAAGACGCAGACTTACTCTCACTAAATACATCAGAGAATTCAGCCAGATAATCAGGAATATCATGAGACTGAGGAGAGGTGGAGAAAACAGGAGCGTCCCTAAGAACTCACTGACAACCCCAACTCACCACAGACACAGATTTCCAATCCAAAACTGGGTTATGAGTTCGCAACCAGGGGAACCCCAGAACAATAGTATCATGCAAATTATGCAGCACCAAAAATTTGTAATTTTCCTGGTGGTCTGGGGCAACTCGCATTTTCACCTGGGTCCAAAACTGAGGTTTATTCTCCGCCAAAGGAGTGGCATCAATACCCCTCAAACGAATAGGCGTCTGCAGAGGCGTCATGGACAAACCACAGCGTTTAGCAAAGTCCAAATCCATCAGATTCAGAGCTGCTCCTGAATCCACAAAAGCCTTAGTGGAAAATGTGGACAAGGAGCAGATCAGTGTAATTGCCAAAAGGAACTTAGGATGTATACTGCCCACAGCAATTGTGTGTGCAAAACGTTTCTCTCGTTTAGGGCAGACAGAAATAGTATGAGAGGCTTCTCCACAGAAAAAACACAGCTTATTATGCCTTCTAAACTCCCGATGTTGCGCCCTAGGCAAAACCCCATCACATTGCATAGGTTCAGACATTTGTTCAAAAGGTGGCAGCGCCTCCCGTGTATTTTTACGTTCATGTAAACGCCGATCAACTTGAATGGCTAATGCCATAGAGCCATCCAGACCAGAGGGAACAGGAAATCACACCATAACATCTTTTACTGTCTCTGATAAACCTTTCCGAAAGAGGGCTGCCAATGCACTATCATTCCATGTAGTAAGGACCGCCCACTTTCGGAATCTTTGAGAATATAACTCTGCAGGATCCTGACCCTGGTTTAATGCCAACAGGGTTCTCTCTGCTTGATCAACGGAATTAGGTTCATCATACAACAACCCCAAGGCCTGAAAAAATGCATCCACATTAGTCAGAATAGGATTTTCAGGTGTCAGAGAAAACGCCCAATCCTGGGGATCGCCGCGCAGCAAGGAGATGACAATTTTAACCTGCTGCGCAGAGCTTCCCGATGAGTTAGGCTTCAAAGCAAGAAATAATTTACAATTATTCTTAAAATTCAAAAATTTAGACCGATCCCCAGAAAACACAGTAGGGATCTTGGGTTCAACAGCATGTGACTGAGCGAGATAGGCGGAAATTCCCTGCACTTCAGCAGCGAGCTGCTCCACACGATCAGACAATTGCTTGACATCTTACGTGACATCTTTTGATCGCTTTTTATTCCGATTTTTGGGACGCAGAATGAACAAAAACCAGCGTTTCATGAATTTCTTTTGGGGGGTGCGCTTACACCGTTCCGTGTGCGGTAAAATTGATAAAACAGTTTTATTCTTCGGGTCAGTACGGTTACAGCGATACCTCATTTGTCTTTTTTTTATGTTTTGGCGCTTTTATGCAATGAAAACAATTTTATATAAAAAATAATTATTTTTGCATCGCTTTATTCTGCAAGCTATAACTTTTTTATCTTTTCGCTGATGACGCTGTGTGGCAGCTCATTTTTTGCATGACATGATGACGTTTTCAGCGGTACCATGCCATGGATATTTATATGCGTCTTTTTGATCGCGCGTTATTGCACTTTTTGTTCGGCAGTATGATAAATCATTATTTTTTGCGTCGTTTTTTATTTTTATTTTTTAAGGGGTTCGCTAATTGGACAGTTTTATAAGGCGGGTCGTTACGGACGCAGCGATACCAAATGTGTACTTTTATTGCTTTTTTTTTTATTATTTCCAAACAATGAATTTTTTAGGGAAATTTTTTTTTTTTTTTTTTAATTCATTTAGCTATTTTTTTTTAAATTATTTTTACACTTTTTTTATTTTTTTTTTAACTTTATTGCATTGTCCCAGGTGGGACATCACTGTCCTGTGACAGATCGCTGATCTGTCACTTCACAGATTGCTGTGACAGATCAGCAATCTGTCACAGGCACTACACAGGCTTCCTCCTTGCCTGCGCTTTGCAGGCATGAGGAAGCCAGCTCCCTGCAGGCCCCCGCCACCATATTGGATCCGGGGACCTGCAGGGTAGGAGACCCCCGCAGCAGCGCTGCATATTGCGCTGCTGTGGGGGGGCTCAGGGAAGCACGGAGGGAGCCCCGTCCCTGCCGATTCTTCCCTTTAACCCCCGGTACACCGCGATCGTGTTTGATCAGAGGAGCGCGGGTGCAAGAGTACCTGTTAGGCCGGCTTGGAAGCGTCGGGACCCAGTGGCAGGAGCTCCCGGGAGAAGCGGTGTCCTCTCCATAGGGTTCCCGGTGGAGGAGGCAGAACGGATCCCCCTCCTCAGCAGCGCAGATATCGCTGGAGGTCCCTCAGCGCTAGGGTCGAGCTGGCTGCTCCCCATGGAGCCGCATCCCCTCAGAGGGCTCTGCGCCGCGGCAGCTGCTGCTCCAGGCTGCAAGACGCCGGCGCTTTGTGCCCTGGTTTCCGGTGCGCCGCGTCATCGAGGGGAGCGCCGGTGACGACTTCCGGGGACGGGGCCAGGAAAACATGGCGGCGCCCAGCGCGACGCGGTCCCGGGCAAAAGGGATTCCACTGTCGGGAAAGGCGGGGATTCAGATTGGCGCACCGGAAGCATGCGCAGTAGGGCAGCCACATCATTAGCAGCAGCTGAGCTCGGAAGGAGGACGAATCAGATGTCTTGAAGTCGGGTAAGGCGACTACTTAAGACACTGACGGACAGCACACTGACTCAGTAAAGCTGGAAAGTGGTAGCCATCCAGACGTCCAGTCCCTAGAGCCAGCTCCGGACCATGTGAGTGAAGGGGGTTAGTAGGGTCTGTTACAGGTCTCCATAGACAGACAGACAGACAGGACCCTCTTTCCTATATATGTTTTGCAGGCCAAGGAAGCACCTAAGCAACCCACCTCGGCCACCAGGAAGAAACCTAATAAATGCCCCCTATGCTCGGCCAGGTTCCTGTCGGTACATACAAAAAAATTGTGTGAGGATTGCATATCAGGACTCCTCAAACAGGAGCAGTCCTCTCTCCTGGACAATATAAATTCTATGATCCGAGAAGAGGTGCAGTCCACAGTCGCAGCTCTTGTCCAAGCACAGTCTCCACGTCCTAAGAGGCCAAGTTTGGAACTGGAACAGAGTTCAGAGGAAGGAGAGGTGTCAGACTACTCTGATCCTGACTGCGGCGAATGTTCCTTGGCAGCTCGTCCAGAAGAAAGGAAGAGATACCTTTTTTCCGAGGAAGACACTGACACACTCCTACAGGTGGTCCGGAATAAAATGAATGTAGAAGATTCTACAGAACCACGAACAACCCAAGATGAGATGTTCGGAGGGCTAAGAGCCCGCAGAAATACTGTGTTCCCTGTTAATAAACATATAACAGCGATGATATTGGAAGAATTGGGAAAGAAACTGATAGTCCCAAAGGACTTCAGGTACCGTCTTCCTTTTGATCCAGAAGAGATAAAAGTGTGGGAGACACTTCCGAAGATCGACATACCCGTAGCCAGAGTGTCAAAGAAAACGGCTATCCCCTTCGAGGATTCGTCCGGCCTGAAAGATCCGATGGATAAGAGATTACAGGAGGACCTCCTCAAGAAAGCCTGGGAAGCATCAGCAGCCGTTATGAAGGCTAACATAGCAGCCACCTCAGTAGCCAGATCAATGAGCTTATGTGTGAGCGAGCTAGAAGACCAAATTAGGGACAAAACCCCCAGAGAGGAGATCCTAAAATCATTGCCTCTCCTAAGAAAGGCTACCGACTTCATGGCGGACGCCTCGGCGGAATCAGTCCGTTTTGCCACAAGAAATAATGCCCTGTCTAATGCAGCAAGAAGAGCGCTGTGGCTGAGATCTTGGACAGGAGACACTCAGTTGAAAAACAAACTGTGCTCTATACCATTTTCAGGACTCCACGTTTTCGGGCCCGTATTAGACGAGCTACTCGAGAAAGCTTCCGACAAAAAGAAGGGCTTTCCGGAGAAAAAGCCTAAAAGAATGCCTTTTTTCGGAGGACCCACTCCCATCCCAGACAGGACTATAAGGGAAAGGGAAAGTCCGGTAAGTGGAGCTACCAAAAGGAGGAAGAGGGAGAAGTTCTCCTCAAGAGCAGAAGGCAAGACCTAACAGAGAATGACGCCAGGAAGATAGGAGGGAGACTACGTTACTTCCAAAACAACTGGCAGGATATTACCCAAAACCCGTGGATTCGGAATACGGTCGCAGAAGGTTACAAAATCGAGTTCACTGAGCGACTGCCCAGGAGATACTGCGTAACTCAGACCCAGTCTCAAGTGACCCACAAAAGACTGTTAAAGGACGTACGAGACCTAATAGAGATAGGGGCCATAACTCAGGTTCCCCATGCTCAGAGTTTTCAGGGTCACTACTCAACATTATTCTCCATAAAAAACCCAGGAGAATACCGAACCATAATAAATCTAAAACCACTAAAATCGGTGGGTGACCTACAAGAGATTCAAGATGGAATCTCTGAAAGTGTCACAGTCCAATTCTTGGATCTGTGTCAGATTCTGGATTCCCTCATTTAAACCTTTTTTTTTCCCTTTCAAGCCTTTGGGGCCTTATTATGGGTTTTTGCCCCCGGTGGTCACTGGGGTTATTACCTGTCTGTTACTTTCTCTGCTGATGGTGACCACTCCTCCTTTGCTATATAAGGTCACAGGTCACCTGGTGTATCAGCTGGTGTTGGTAATAGCAAGTCCTTTGTGGATTCCACCCACGGTGAAGTTAGCAGCTGGCTCTGAGGTGTTTAGCCACTGCTGAAAGCTGATCTGGTGCTGAACTCTGCTGCCCGGTGTCTGCAGCAGAGAAAGATGGTGAAGGTAGCAGCTGGCTCTGAGGTGTCGAGCCACTGCTGAAAGCTAATCCAGTGATGAACTCTGCTGTCCGGTGACTGCAGCAGAGAAAGATAAGTGTTTTGTTGTTTTCCCCCCATTTGTTGTATTTTCCTTCATGTGTATTAGTGCAGTGGTTGGACCAGTGTCCGCACTAGCCAGTTCCCTAGTGAGGGACATGTGCAGGGCTAGTGAGCGATTCAGGTATCCTAGTCGGCAACAGGTGAAGAGCCTGTATAGGGAACTTTAGGAGTGTTCAGGGATACTGCCTCAGGGGAGTGCAGGTGGTCTCCACGTCCCCTTTTCCTATTGCAGGCCCTCCGTTGTAACTGTTTCCCCTGTGTTCCCCTTTTGTCTTGTTTCAGTTACTGATCTGCGGGTCGTGTCACACAGGACAGGTACACGTGACAGAAAGCAGTCATACCATTAATAAAGGACTCGGTCATAAGCACCCTAGATTTAAAAAGTGCCTATTATCATGTGCCCATCCACATATCTCACCAGAAATTCCTCAGGTTCGCGATAAAAGATCACGGGAGGATACAACACTACCAGTTCCGTTGCTTACCATTCGGACTCGCCTCAGCGCCCCAGATCTTTACAAAGCTTATAGCAGAGATCATGGCCCATCTAAGGCTGGTTTCACACTTGCGTTTTTTTGCGCAAAAAAACGCATGCGTTTTTTTTCCTATCTTTTACATGGGTGCGCACACACATGCGTTTGTACGCGCATGTGTTTTTTGTAGTGTGCACTCGGGCGCACAAAATGAATCTTGGTGCATTTTTTGTGCGTCCGACCTGTCCCATAAAAACACATGCGCACGCAATACGTTTTTTTTCACCCAAACACCCATCATAGTCTATGGGTGCGCTGCCGTGCGCATAGTAGTGCGCACGTCCGCAAAAAAACGCATGAATTTAAAAAAAAAAAAAAACGCGCTTAAACCCGCAAAAAAACGCACACAAACGCATGATGCGTTTTTTGTGCGTTTGCACTGCGCACGGTGCGCAACGCAAGAAAACGCAAGTGTGAAAGTAGCCTAAGGGAAAGCAATACCCTCATCATACCGTACTTGGATGACCTGCTGCTAGTGGCACACTCTCCAAAAACAGATGGAGCAGGACCGTACATCCACCGTATCAATCCTACAGAACCTAGGATGGGTAATAAACTGGAAGAAGTCAAGTCTAAAATCAGAAAAAGAAAGTGTTTCTCGGAGTCATACTAAACTCGGGAAAAGAATGTACCTTCCTTCCCCTGCACAAACAGCAGGCAATCAAACAAGAGGTCCAGATGGTCCAGAGACCCAAGTACGTCTCCATAAGGAAGGCCATGAGAGTCCTGGGTCTCATGACTTCATGCATATCCAGTGGTGCCAATTTCATTCAAGAATCTTGCAAAAAGAAGTCTTGGCGACCTGGGATGGCAGAGAAGCATCACTGGACAAAAACATGAGACTCTCCGAGGAAGGAAAGCAGTCCCTCTCCTGGTGGACGAACACACAAAACCTAGGAAAAGGAAGACCCTGGAGACTGTTGCCATGTACAAACATCACTACCGACGCCAATCTCAGAGGTTGGGGGGCTCACATGGAAGATCGATACCTCCAAGGGACATGGGGCCCATCAATTCGCAACCAGTCCTCGAATTACAGAGAGCTCATAGCGGTCTGGGAGGCAATAAAGACATGCCAAGAAGAACTGAGGGGTCAGAATGTCAAGATCTTCTCGGACAACTCAACTACAGTTGCCTTCCTTCAACATCAAGGAGGCCCCAGACACAGTCACCTACAGGACCTAGCACACGAAATCTTTCGCTGGGCAGAACAGACGATAACATCAATTACGGCAGTCCACCTGAAGGGATCCAGAAATCAGGTAGCGGACTTCCTGAGCAAAGAGAAGGTCCAACCTTCAGAATGGTCACTAAGCGAGGAAGCCTACAGACAGCTATTCCAACACTGGGGGACACCGGAGATCGATTTATTCGCCACAAAGAAAAATTAAAAAACAAAAGTAATTCTTTTCTCTCAACCCGGCAGACAACCCAACAGGAGTAGGCGCTTTGGCTCAGGAATGGAACATGGAGCTCGCTTACGCCTTCCCACCACTCCCTCTTATACCAAGGGTCTTAAGAAAGATCCAGGAAAGCAGAGCATCAGTAATATTGATTGTTCCTTACTGGCCCAAAAGAAGCTGGTTCTCCCTACTAAAACGGATGGCACGGGAAGATCTGATACTACTACTAGCGAGAAGGGACCTTTTAACTCAAGGATCCCTAGTACATCAGAGACCAGAAATGCTACAGTTATTGGCCTGGATCCTGAGGCGGAGAGCCTAAAATCAAAGGGACTCTCTGACCCAGTAATATCTACTATGCAGAATAATAGGAAGCCGGTAACGTCAGCCATATACCGGAAAATCTGGAAAACATCCTGTTCTCAATGTAAGGTGCCAGTATCAGTCACCCAGGGTCCAAATATTCCTTATATTCTTGACTTTCTCCAGGCAGGCTTCGACAAAGGACTAAGGCTTAGTACGCTGAAAGTACAAGTGTCAGCCTTAGGTTCATACTTTGACTTTCCCCTAGCCAATTATCCCTAGGTAGTGAGGTTCATAAAAGCCACACAGCGTATGAGACCCACAATCCGTAGCTCGATACCACCTTGGGATCTCAGCTTGGTCCTAAATGAGCTACGCAAGAATCCATATGAACCACTTGAGCAGGCCCTCTTAAAATCAGTGACATTTAAAACCCTATTTCTAGTAGCAATAACTACTGCTAGACGCATAGGGAAGATTCAGCCCTGTCTTTAGCGCATCCATATTTAAATATCCAGGAAGACTGCATCGTCTTAAAATTAAATCCGGCTTTTCTTCGCAAGGTGGTTACAGATTTCCACCGGAGTCAAGAAATAGTACTACCTGCTTTCTGCCAGAATTACAACAACGAGAAAGAACGCTCTCTCCAGCTCTTGGACGTTAAAAGAGCCGTCCTCCAATACTCAGAACTTACAAAAGACTGGAGAGTAGACTCTAACCTCTTTATCCAGATGGCGGGCAAAAACAGAGGGAAGAAGGCATCGAAAGCTACCCTGGCTAGATGGTTGAAGGGAATGAGGATGTCTAGTCCATATGGGTCAAAATACATGGAGGGAAAAATAGTAACAAAATTCTCTTTGGGGTCTGTTACAAACCCCCAAATAAAACATAAATCATGGAAAGTTTACTACTAAGGCAGATAGATGAAGCTGCAACCCATAATGAGGTCCTTGTTATGGGGGACTTTAACTACCCGGATATTAACTGGGAAACAGAGACCTGCGAAACCCATAAAGGCAACAGGTTTCTGCTAATAGCCAAGAAAAATTATCTTTCACAATTGGTGCAGAATCCAACCAGAGGAGCAGCACTTTTAGACCTAATACTATCTAACAGACCTGACAGAATAACAAATCTGCAGGTTGTTGGGCATCTAGGAAATAGCAACCACAATATTGTACAGTTTCACTTGTCTTTCGCTAGGGGGACATGTCAGGGAGTCACAAAAACACTGAACTTTAGGAAGGCAAAGTTTGACCAGCTTAGAGATGCCCTTAATCTGGTTGACTGGGACAATGTACTCAGAAATAAGAATACAGAAAATAAATGGGAAATGTTTAAGAACATTCTAAATAGGCGCTGTAAGCGGTTTATACCTTGTGGGAATAAACGGACAAGAAATTGGGTTTTTCCTATGTGGCTAAGCAAAGAAGTAAGAGGGGCAATTAACAGTAAATAGAAAGCATTTAAACTACTAAAGCAGGATGGCACCGTTGAAGCTCTAAAAAACTATGAGAAAAATTCTTTATCTAAAAAATAATTAAAGCTGCCAAAAAGAAAACGGAGAAGCACATTGCTAAGGAGAGTAAAACTAATCCCAAGCTGTTCTTCAACTATATCAATAGTAAAAGAATCAAAAGTGAAAGTGTAGGCCCATTAAAAAATTGTGAGGAAAGTATGGTTGTAGATGATGAGGAAAAAGCTAATATATTAATCACCTTCTTCTCCACGGTATTCACGGTGGAAAATGAAATGCTAGGTGAAATGCCGAGAGACAAAGAAAACCCTATATTAAGGGTCACCAATCTAACCCAAGAAGAGGTGCAAATCCGGCTAAATAAGATTAAAATTGATAAATCTCCGGGTCTGGATGGCATACACCCACGAGTACTAAGAGAACTAAGTAATGTAATAGACAAACCATTATTTCTTATATTTAGAGACTCTATAGCGACGGGGTCTGTTCCACAGGACTGGCGCATAGCAAATGTGGTACCAATATTCAAAAAGGGCTCTAAGAGTGAACCTGGAAATTATAGGCCAGTAAGTCTAACCTCTATTGTTGGTAAAATATTTGAAGGGTTTCTGAGGGATGTTATTCTGGATTATCTCAATGAGAATAACTGTTTAACGCCATATCAGCATGGGTTTATGAGGGATCGCTCCTGTCAAACCAATCTAATCAGCTTTTATGAAGAGATAAGCTATAGACTGGACCAAGGTGAGTCATTGGATGTGGTATATCTTGATTTTTCCAAAGCGTTTGATACCGTGCCACACAAGAGGTTGGTGCACAAAATGAGAATGCTGGGTCTGGGGGAAAATGTGTGTAAATGGGTAAGTAACTGGCTTAGTGATAGAAAACAGAGGGTGATTATAAATGGTATATTCTCTAACTGGGTCACTGTGACCAGTGGGGTACCGCAGGGGTCGGTGTTGGGACCTATTCTCTTCAACATATTTATTAACGATGTTAGGTTTACACAGTAAAATATCGATATTTCAGATGATACAAAACTATGTAAAGCAGTCAGTACAAGAGAAGATAGTATTCTGCTACAAATGGATCTGGATAAGTTGGGAACTTGGGCCGAAAGTTGGCAGATGCAGTTTAACAATGATAAATGTAAGGTTATACACATGGGAAGAAGGAATCAATATCACCATTACACACTGAACAGTAAACCACAGGGTAAATCTGACATGGAGAAGGACTTGGGGATCCTAATTAATGATAAACTTACCTGGAGCAGCCAGTGCCAGGCAGCGGCTGCCAAGGCAAACAGGATCATGGGGTGCATTAAATGAGGTCTGGATACACATGATGAGAGCATTATACTGCCTCTGTACAAATCTCTGGTTAGACCGCACATGGAGTACTGTGTACAGTTTTGGGCACCGGTGCTCAGGAAGGATATAATGGAACTAGAGCGGGTACAAAGGAGGGCAACAAAATTAATAAAGGGGATGGGGGAACTACAATACCCAGAGAGATTAGCAAAATTAGGATTATTTAGTCTAGAAAAAGACGACTGAGGGGCGATCTAATAACCATGTATAAGTATATAAGGGGACAATAAAATATCTCTCCGAGGATCTGTTTATACCAAGGAAGGTGACGGTCACAAGGGGGCATTCTCTGCATCTGGAGGAGAAAAGGTTTTCCCACCAACATAGAAGAGGATTCTTTACAGTTAGGGCAGTGAGAATCTGGAATTCCCTGCCTGAGAAGGTGGTGATGGCGAACTCAGTCGAAGGGTTCAAGAGAGGCCTGGATGTCTTCCTGGAGCGTAACGATATTGTATCTTAGTTATTGTTAGGTTCTTTAGAAGGACGTAGATCTGGGGATTTATTCTGACAAAATTTTATAGGCTGAACTGGATGGACTAATGTCTTTTTTCGGCCTTACTATGTTACTATATCTATCAGCGCAGCATATGTGTCGGCGGGGGAGACTCCGCCAGAAAATCTTAGGGCTCATTCTCTAAGAGCCATTTCTGCCTCATGGGCAGAGAGCGGGAGCATCCATGGACCAGATATGCAAGGCCGCAACCTGGTCTTAATTTAATACCTTTTGTAAACATTATAAATTAAATGTTACATAGTAACATAGTTTTGAAGGCTGAAGGAAGACCTTATGTCCATCTAGTTCAGCCTATTTTTAGTGCAGCTGTTCTGCATTGTTGATCCTGGGGAAGGCAAAAAACCCACAGAGTAGAAGCCAATTTTCTCCATAGGGAAAAAAATTCCTTCCCGACTCCTAAGCTGGGTCAACCATCTACCTATACCTTCTATACTGTTACTCACAAGAAAAGCATCCATTCCTTTCTTAAATTCAGTGAGTTGGCCATCACCACTTCCTCAGGAAGAGAATTCCAGAGACTCACTGCTCTTACCGTGAAGAACCCTCTTCTATGCTGGTGCAGAAATTGTCTTTCCTCCAAACGAAGAGAATGCCCCCTTGTTCTTGTCACAGTCCTTGGTACAAACAGTTCATTGGAGAGATCTCTGTATTGCCCTCTGATATACTTGTACATATATATTAGGTCTCCTCTAAGTCTTCTCTTTTCTAGAGTAAATAGACCTAATTTTGATAACCTTTCAGGGTATTGTAGTGAACCAACTCCATTTATCATTTTAGTAGCCCGCCTTTGAACCCTTTCAAGTTCAGTAAAGACTTTCTTGAGCATCGGCGTCCAAAATTGCACACAATACTCCAAGTGTGGTCTGGCGAGTGATTTGTACAGAGGGAGAATTATGTTTTCAGCTCGTGTCCCCAGACCTCTTCTAATGCATCCCATGACCCTGTTTGCTTTGGTGGCAGCTGCCTGACACTGGGCACTCCAATTTAGCTTCTTATTGACTAAGATGCCTAAGTCTTTTTCCATGTCTGATTTCCCCAGAAGTTTCCCATTTAGTAAGTAATTGTAGCATCTGTTTTTCCTTCCCATGTGCATAACCTTACACTTATCTGTGTTAAACCTCATTTGCCATTTTTCAGCTCAATTCTCCAATTTACTCAAATCTGTCTGTAGTTGCAAACTGTCCTCCTTTGTGTTAACTACCTTACATAGTTTTGTATCATCTGCAAATACTGATATTTTACTGTGTAAGCCATCCACTAGATCATTAATAAATATGTTAAATAGTAGGGGGCCCAATACAGAACCCTGTGGTACCCCACTAGTAACCCTGGCCCAATCTGAGTATGCACCATTAATAACCACTCTTTGTTTTCTATCACTAAGCCAGCTACCTACCCATCTACACACATTGTCCCCTAGCCCAAGCTTTCTCATCTTACCAATCTTTTATGTGGGACAGTGTCAAATGCTTTAGAGCAGTGGTCCCCAACCTTTTTTGCACCAGGGACCGGCTTCAAGCAAGACCATTCTTCCATGGCCCGGCAGGGCGGGGATGGAGGTGTGACAGGGGCGGGGCTATGGACGCGGTTGTAGTTTTGCAGTGCATACTTATTTAATTATAACATTTATAATGTGACTCAACTCACCATAGGTTTTGAATGAGTGGGAGTACCTGGCTTGTTTCTCTGTTTCAGTGGGAGCACTGGGCTACTTCTACTGATGACGTCACTGGTAATGATGATTGGAACCTACAAGGAAATGGAGCATTGAGCACTTAGAAAAAAATTGTACTGGAGTACTGTACATGCTGATTATTTTCTAATCATCAGAAAATGTATGTGTGGTTCCCCCCATCCTGTCCAGCTGTGTGGCTCCCCCTGTTGTATGCATGGCTCCCCTGTCCCATCCTGTATGCATGGCTCCGCTCCCACCCTCCCTCCCTTGTATATATGGCTCCGCTCCCACTCTCCCTCCCTTGTATATATGGCTCCGCTCCCACTCTCCCTCCCTTGTATATATGGCTCCGCTCCCACTCTCCCTCCCTTGTATATATGGCTCCGCTCCCTCTCTTGTATATATATGGCTCCACTCCCACTCTCCCTCCCATATATGGCTCCGCTCCCACTTTCCCTCCCTTATATATATGGCTCCGCTCCCACTTTCCCTCCCTTATATATATGGCTCCGCTCCCACTCTCCCTCCCATATATATATGGCTCTGCTCCCACCCTCCCTACCTTGTATATATGGCTCCGCTCCCACTCTCCCTCCCTTGTATATATGGCTCCGCTCCCACTCTCCCTCCCTTGTATATATATGGCTCCACTCCCACTTTCCCTCCCTTATATATATGGCTCCGCTCCCACTCTCCCTCCCATATATATATGGCTCTGCTCCCACCCTCCCTACCTTGTATATATGGCTCCGCTCCCACTCTCCCTCCCCTGTATATATGGCTCCGCTCCCACTCTCCTATATATATATATAGCTCCGCTCCCACCCTCCCTTGTATATATGGCTCCGCTCCCACTCTCCCTCCCCTGTATATATGGCTCTGCTCCCACTCTCCCTCCCTTATATATATATATGGCTCCGCTCCCACTCTCCCTCCCTTGTATATATGGCTCCGCTCAGCTCCCCCATCCTCCCCCATCATACTTACCCTCACATCGCTGACCTTCCTTCCCGTCGCTGAACTTCCCTCCCTGCATCTCGCGGCACTTCAGCTCCTGTGCGGAGCGGTCACGTGCTACCGCTCATTAAGCGGTACACTTGACCGCTCAGCACTGGATGAAGCCGCCAGGCCGACAGGGACCGCTAGGTGAGTATCAGCTGGTGCACCGCCGCCGGCTCCCCTTGTGTCCGCGGACCGGCAAGGGCACTGCAACGGCCCGGTGCTGGGCCGCGGACCGGTGGTTGGGGACCCCTGCTTTAGAGAAGTCGAGATAAATGACATCCAATGATTCTCCTTGGTCCATTTGAGAGGTTACAGCCTCATAGAAGCTGATCAGGTTAGCTTGACAGGAGCGATCCTTCATAAATCCATGTTGATATGGAGTTAAACATTTATTAACATTGAGATATTCCATAATGGTATCCCTTAGAAACCCTTCAAAAATTTTACCCACAACAGATGTTAAGCTTACCGGCCTATAGTTTCCAGGTTCCCTTTTACACCCCTTTTTGAATATTGGTACCACATTTGCTTGCCGCCAATCAAAAGGAACAGACCCTGTTTCTATACAGTCTTTAAATATAAGGAATAGAGGCCTGTCTATCACATTACTTAACTCCCTTGATACCCATGGGTGAATGCCATCAGGGCCTGGTGATGTCAATTTTAATCTTACTAAGGCGGTTCTGCACTTCTTCCTGGGTTAGGCAGGTAATACTTAATGGGGAGTTTACATTATCACTCTGCATTTCCCCTGGCAAATCCTTTTCCTGTGTGAACACTTAAGAAAAAAGTATTTAAAACATTTGCTATTCCCACATCGCTCTCTATGATTTCACCCTCATTGTTCTTTAAAGAGCCGACACCATCAATTTTAATCATTTTACTGTTTATATAATTAAAGAATAGTTTGGGGTTTGTTTTACTTTCCTTAGCAATGAGTCTCTCAGTTTCCCCTTTTGTTAAATGTATTTGCATCCATCCTGGTGTGGTACTTAGAAAATCACTGAAGGGCGTTAGCCCCTCCCCACTATTTAACCTCTTCTGTGTTCCTGTCCCTATCAAGGACAAGAAGGACAACCTCCTGGTGGTGCTGTCATGATGGACTCCTGGAAATACGATTACTGGTAGGACTAATTCCTACTTTTCTGATTGGGAGCAAAAAGGGATCTGGTCGATAGAACAATTATTTGGAAACATAGTCCTTAAAAGTTTTGAACAGCTCCAAGAGGAATTCAATTTATTGCATAACACTTTTTACCAGCACCTACAAAGCCGACGTGCTCATCTGGGTCTGATGGATCTTCGCATACAACATCATCCCCTAAGAGATACTATTGCTCCTACAGGTCATTCAAAGGGTTTAATTTCTACCATACATCCCAACTAATCACCCCCTGACCGTTACAGCTAAATGGGAGGCGGATGTAGGCCCTATATCGATGGAGCAATGGACAGAGATTCTTGAAACTGTTCCCCAGTTATCTCTCTGTGAGGCCCAAAGGCTCTGAACTATATTTGATTCAGAGTATACAAAACCCCAAGCTTTTAACAAAAGATAGGATATCGCCATGATGAAAAGTGCCCTAGGTGCGGGATTGACGAGGCACATTTGATGCATATGATGTCGGAATGTAGACAGGTAACCTCATTCCAAAATAGGCCTATCTCCTTGATAGAAAGGGTATATGGCAGGGCTGTGGAGTCAGAGTCGTGGAGTCGGTGCTCATTTTGGTGGAGTCAAAGTTGGAGTCGGTATAAAATGGACCGACTCAGACTCCTAAACTATATTATAAATTGGGTACAGTAGTTCAATGCAGGATGTGCTGAATATTTTTTCATAGGAATTTGGGAAAGTTATGAAATGTCCTATAAATTCTATTCCTGATCTAAGGCTACATTCACACACAGCATTTTTGCTGCGTTTTTTGTGGATACGTTTTTCAGCTGCAAAAGCCGATCAGATTTTTAAAAAACTGCATCACCTGAAAGGTTTTTGAGCTCATAGATAATGTTTTCAATATCAAAAGCAGATTAGAAATCTGCTCTATCCATTTATCCATATCTGTCTCCATATCTTATCTGAACCAAAAAGAATGAAAGCCTGGTAGCACACAGACTGACCGTTCCTGCCAGGCAAAGGAGGAGGAAAGAGCGTCTCAAACATCATTAACAAGATATTGTGTAAGTGACAAAGTTACTGTAACAATGACAGCAGATATGTCTAAAAGACAGCTCAGACAGCTTGTTGTGAAGGACGGTGTACCATTATCATTATTTGCACGACCAGCTTTTACAGCTCTTAAGGCCCTTTTACATTTCGCGATGCACCAGCGATCCGACCAGCGATACGACCCAGTCAGGATCGCTGGTGCATCGCTAAATGATCACTAGTGAGCTTTCACACAGAAAGATCTCACAGCGATGCAGCAGCGACTCAGCGCACGATACTTACCTTTCACACACTGCGATCCAGACGTCCTCCCGCCCGCGTCCAGTGTCGCTTGTCTCACACAGCAGGAAGCAGACGAAGAGAAATGGAGCCGCGCGATCAGCGATGGACAGCGGGGGAGCCGGTCGGAGGTAAGTATCACACATAGCGATATCGCTATAACATCACAAAATCAGTGACGTTTTAGCGATATTGCTAGCGATATCGCTATGTGTAAAACCCCCTTTAATGGAGAAATGGCCCCCAAACTTGGTGTTTCTCTGGAAAGAGAAAGTATTAGAAAATTAGTGATTGAAGAAGCCCTTAAACAAAAGGAAGATCTTAAAAAGACTCTCCAAAGACGCTTCATGTTTCTTAAAATGGATGCCTGCACACATCACAGAGTGAACTATTTTGCCATCAATGTTCGATATGTTTGTGACAACAAAAATTGTTACCAACACGCTGGCAGTAAAAGATACTAAAGCTCATCACAGCAGCCAGTTTCTCCAGGACTTAGTGGAAAAAGTTCTGCAAGATTACGAACTCAAAAAAGAACAGGTTCTTGCTATTGTAACGGACAATGCTTCAAACATAAGTACAATTACACTGATGAATGAGAGTAATGAACAACAGCTAGAAGAACATTTAGGATTCAGTATGTTTGAGATGGAAGGCCACAGTGATGTTCATGTAACTGAGGAACAAACAGATATTACTACAGAAGAACAGCAAAATTATACTGTAGAAATAGATGATCTTGTTGAAGCTGCTTCAAAACACTTTCCTATTCATCACATGTGCTGTGTTGTGCACACGCTGCAGCTGGCAATAAGAGATAGTCTGCAAGAGGGACATGCTGGAAATCTGATTGGAAAAGTGAGGAAATTGGTTATTGCCGCCAGAACCCCTAAAATTGATTCCATCTTGAAGAGACGTGCTGGGAAAGAGCAATTGTTGATCAACTAAAACCATTTCTTATAGATATGGCAAACCCTCAGGTAACCCTAAATGAAGGTCAATGGACACAGGTGGCTGAATTGAAGGAATTGCTTAATCACCCATTTACTGTGACTAAAAAATTACAAGCTGAGGATTTAACTCCTGGCATTTTCATCAGGGAGTGGAAGAACTTGCTATTTTGCTGTTTAATCGCAGATGGCATTTCTGCTTTAATGAAATGGAGAGAGACACAGCTATTTGAAAATACAATTTTTCTGGCAGCTGTTTATGTGGACCCAAGTCATCGTATATTGCTTGATGATCAACAGCTTACTAAAGGAAAAGAAGCTCTGACTGAGGTAGCAGTTAGGAAGAGTGGCCTACAGGAGGGCTGCCAGGCGCAAGAGGACTCCGGGTCCTGACAGTGCTACTGCTGCCATATCTTCATCCTCATCAGATGAGGAGTTTGACTTTGACAAGTATTTGGATGACATGGAGCAGGCAAAGCGTTGCTGCAAGGAAAAAGATTTCACTCCGTCTCCTATAGCAAGCAGATTGACCATATTTCAGCAAAATGTTTCACTTGCTCTCAAAGAAATTGAAAAATTCAACCATTCATCAAAAGGACTGTGCATGAGGCAATTCCTTTATACCCGGAAATTGTTAGAGATGTTGCCCATGTGGTTACGGCTTTGCCTCCAACCCAAGTTAGTGTAGAAAGGTTGTTCTCTAGCCTTAAAATTATTAGGTGAGATTTTAGGTCATCTATGAGGGAGGATCTGATGGAGGCAATTCTATTTCTTAGAACAAATTCATAGACTGCACAAATGTTATTTAGTATGTTTTCGTTGAAAACTGTTTTTTGCCACTTACATAGTTCATTACATAGTGTTGTATATATACTGTATATATATATATGTAATCGATATTACATAGTGTATTACATATTTACAATTTATTACAGTTTTGTGTTCTAAAGTTGTATTCCAATAAATATTATGTACTATCTAAATATCTTGATTATTGTATCATAAAAATGATTTAATGTCTGATGTTAACATTTTACTACAATACATTTTTCACTTAAATATAAGCAATATATGTGGGAGTCGGAGTCGTGGATTCGTAGTAAGGGAAATTGAGGAGTCGGAGTCGCAGGTTTGGCTTACCGACTCCACAGCCCTGGTATATGGAGTGAAATTGTTAACAGATCCAAGTATATGTATATTGGGAATATTTGAAGATGGAGTGGATTCCGACTTGCCCCTATTCATAGGTATCTCTCGTATGTTATTTCAAGCACAAACTTCTTGCATTTCATTGGTTAGACACAGAACCTCCAACTGTGGGAGACCTACAACAAAGGATAAATATAATCTGGTTGGAAAGAGCAGTCTATCATACATGCAACTCTGTTCGCAAATTTGCAATGATATGGAGTCCTTGGTTGGATACCCCAGGGCTGCCCACAGATCTTCTAATTAGAGAGAATATTTACGATGCTATCCCTTAATGGTTAATCCTCTTTTTTCCTTCTCCTTTTCTATGAATTTTACACGCCGTTACTCTAGAACTGCTCTGAAAATGATCCTTTCTGGAAAGTTGGAGCTTGGGTTTAGGTGGGTTAGGGAATTAAAGTAGAGTTACTTTGTTCATGTATTATACTTTGGAATTATTATGTCCTTTATGTTATTTGAAAGATGGAAAATTTGTATTTGGAGTTTATCAATAAAAATGATTTAATTTAAAAAAACAAAAATAAAAACCAGAAGTTAATATTTAAAAAAACAACATTTAGTACTTTACAATTTTTCAAATGTTGAAAAAAAATTGTTGTCGATGCTACCTTGCCTTTGATCAATTGTAGTTTTGCAGCGCGCCCTGCTGGTATTTGCAGAGCTTCCTTACAGGGTCATCTTGGTGAGGGCTGCACATACATACAAATTAGTGGTTGCATGCCGTGATATTATCAGCAGGGTAACGTCTGAGGAGGTGCGGAGATGGAACATAGGAACGGGAGACATCGTGTGGCCAGTTGGAATCACTTTATTTCAGAAAAAGGAAGCAGATGACCGCTGTATCATGCTATTCTGGCTTTTGAGAAATGTTACAGACAAAATACAAAAGAAAATAAACCACAAATTTTCTTCTCTGTCCATGAGAAACAACCCCCCTACTTCCACCAAGACTCTCCAGGCTGCAACAATACCGATACCCCAGGAGTCCCCAGGGTGGAATGGTGCATCTGGGAGTATGATTGGAGGATCAAGGCAATAAATATTGGTAATCCACAAGGAAGAGCACTTTCACAACTTGAACATCTCCCCTGGGTGGAAAGCAGCCCGTCTGAGCTAAAACCCCACATTCATATGTCAGTACTAGAGTGAATAAAGGTGTATCGCTCTACTGGAAATGCCATATGGACATTGTGCATGGCGAAGCAGGCTGACTACAGACAAGCACCTCTGTACTGGCGGGTCTCAATACACTGGCACATCACAACTAAGCCCATATACTGGTGAGTGGGCAATCCAGCCCCTGCTGCCCATGGATAGAGGACTGACGGTGAACAACGCTTCATCTTACGTTTGGTCCTATAGTAATCTGAGCTGGAGTGAAAAACAAACCTTCAGGATATACAGATAAGTGCCTTCAAAAGCAATCTCATCGCGGCAATACAAGCAGCTTAGGAACTTGCAAGTGGTGTCACCCCGTTCCGGGACGTTACACTGCAGCAGGCGGACTTTAAAATGAGGCACACGATACACCAGTGGGGCATTGGGCAATGCCCCAACTGCAACAAATGCAAAATCATTAAGGCAACACGGCTACGAGAAGTGGAAAAAAAAAAAAAAAAAAAAGAATCATTGGCAGAAATTATGGAACAGGCAACGATCATAAGGCGGCCATGAAGTGGAATAAATAGAAGAGAAGAAGAAACAGAAAGAAGTCCCTGGAATGAATTCCCAGCCTAAACTGACTGCCAATTCTGAGGCCAGGCACCTTGACTAAGCCGGCACGATAACGTGAGCAGATAGGGAACACTCCCTCCTCCCAGTCATCCTGCAGTATACATAACACGGGGCAAGGCAAACAGTGCCCACACGAGGCAAACAGCAAGCCCACTTGGCATTTCTTAAAGGAGCATGGGTAGGAGCTTGTGGGGGGGGGGGGGAGAAGACCACATGGTACATAGGTGGGAGACAATCCGGCAGCTTCTCTCAGAGAGTAGGAGGACAGAGGGGTGTTACAGACTCCAAAGGGGGTATTCTCTGGGCAGACCTAGTTCTTCCAATCTTTACTGATGTTGAGGTTCCACTCCCAGGAGAGGTGATTGGTTTTATCGTCATCAGTGAAAAGAGACTTCATATTGTAACAGGCTCTGGCCAACAAACCCTTGGGCGCTTCCTCGACCGGAGTGAGAAATTCACATTCGTCTGCACGGGGACCGTAACTTCCGACCATATAGTTTGTCTTGTCCACTAGAAGAAAAACAGATTTAATTACTGTGGTTGACGACATCTCAATGACTACACAGTAATCTAGAACTTGAGCCATAAGCCTACATGTAACCACAGTCTACGGTAAAACGTTCACCAATACCAGTAACTCTATGGATCTGTTCATTAGGTCTGTCTAAGGGTGGTTTCACATTAGCGTTTAAGGCCGCAGCGTCGGCCTGCGCACGGCCGCCGCTAAGCCCCGCCCCCCGCCGATAGCTCCGCCTACGGGCGCATGACGCTGCATGCGTCCCCTATCTTTAGCACTGGGGACACAGACTGTGCGCAGGTATGCGTTTGGCGGTGCATGCGTCCTTTTGACGGTGCGCCGAGCGCACCAAATTGCAACAGGTTGCGTTTGGCGCTGGTCGGCGCACCCGTGAAAAGGACGCATGCGCCGCCAAACGCATACCTGCGCACGGCCTGCGTCCCCAGTGCTAAAGATAGGGGACGCAGGACGCATGCAGCCTCATGCGCCCGTAGGCGGAGGTGCGGCAGGGGGCGGTGCCGACGCTGCGGCCTTAAACGCTAATGTGAAACCACCCTTAGCTCTCTCCTGTGTCAGACAAAACAGGTTTTCAGCCTCTCAATGTAATCAATGATGGTGTTCATTCACCGACCACAAAAAGCATACAGAACAAGGCAAAGTGTAACAACACAAAGAAGACATTTTTTCGTCATTCCCCCAATTCTGACTAATGTTATACAATTCCCAAGATCACTTCTTATAAGTGTGCAGGGTCTTGGCTGCAGATGACACTTACCTGTAAGAACGCATACTTAGTGTGAATCTGACAGCTGATACATGGTGCTTGTGGATAGGGTAGCATGTAATAGGCACTGACTATGATCTCAACCGTGTACGTTTGACTTTGAAACGCCTGCGGCATTTAAAAATATAACTTAATTTGAAAGCTACCGGGGACCGCGGCGATCACTGCGCAGTCTGGCTCCAGACAGAAGAAGGCATCCAGCGGTTACAGGTAAGAGGAGTGTGTATGGCACCGGAGATGGTGGTAGACACTGGATGCATACCACGATCTCCGGCACATACTTACTTGACCGGGAGGAGCGTTGCCACGGCGCTTCTCTTCTCGCCAGAGACTGGGGCAGAGTGCGGCATCAAAATTGCGCATGCGCATAGCGCTATCCGGCACCATTTTACTGAAGACACATTTGCAGTGTGTCTTCAGCAATATGACGCCGAACAGCAAAGTATGGGCATGCGCGTACTCCGGCGCTGCACTC
Organism: Dendrobates tinctorius; assembly: GCF_039654945.1. Taxonomy (NCBI): domain Eukaryota; kingdom Metazoa; phylum Chordata; class Amphibia; order Anura; family Dendrobatidae; genus Dendrobates; species Dendrobates tinctorius. The sequence goes on from NW_027361771.1 coordinate 32,919,242, forward strand.
CTCCCCCGAAGGTGAGTATAAATTTTTTTTTGTACGTGTGCAGTTTAATAGGGGTGAGGGGGACCATACATACCAGGAAAGGGGGGGTGAGAGGACCATGCATACCAGGATTGGGGGTGAGGGGACCATGCATACCAGGAAAGGGGGGTGAGAGGACCATGCATACCAGGAAAGGGGGGTGAGAGGACCATGCATATCAGGATAGAGAGGTGAGAGGTCTATGCACACCAGGATTGGGGGGGGGTCAGGGGACCATGCATATCAGGATAGGGGGGGTGAGGGGACCATGCATACCAGGATAGGGGGGTGAGGGGACCATGCATACCAGGATAGGGGGGTGAGGGGACCATGCATACCAGAATTGGGAGATGAGGGGTACCATGCATACCAGGATTTGGGATGAGGGGACCGTGCATACCAGAATTGGGAGGTAAGGGGTGCCATGTATACCAGGATTGGGTGGGTGAGGGGACCATGCAGTCCAGGATTGAGGGGCGAGGGGACCATGCATACCAGGATTGGGGGGTGAGAGGACCATGCATTCCAGGAATGGGGGGTGAGAGGACCATGCACATACCAGGATTGGGGGTGAGGGGACCATGCATACCATGATAGGGATGAGGGGGTACCATGCATTCCAGGATTGGGGGGGGTGAGGGGACTATACATACCAGGATAGGGATGACGGGGTACCATGCATACCAGGATAGGGATGAGAGGGTACCATGCATACCAGGATGAGGAATGGGGTGCCATGCTTACCAGGATTGGGGGGGGACCATACATACCAGGATAGGGATGAGGGGTACCATGCATACCAGGATAGGAGGTGGGCAGCACATACCAGGATGGGAGACGATATACCAATAAAAAATGCTCGCCACCCGGGCGTAGAACGGGTTCAATAGATAGTTGATATATAACTGTGAGAAAAGTTTCAGTATAATCTATGTTTTCATTTTTTAATCCTCTGCTCTTTCTGGGATTTTGGGTCCTGTGGGCAGTCCTATCACTGATGAGACCGCCCACTGGACCCAAATCCCAGAAAGAGCAGAGGATTAAATGACTACAACACGGGTTATTCTGAATCTTTTCTCAAAAAGCTATATATCAATCTACTCAGCTCCCCCTGCCCCTTAACATCAAGCCTGCAGATTGGACTGCATCTTCATAGTAAAAAGTTCCCTTTAACTTCTGTGGGAAGATCAGACCGCCCTTATATACATTAGAAATCAGAAGATAGCTCTGCCACGTCGTATGAAGTGAGCAAGTTGAAATAGAAGTAGAATGGATGTATATGAATTCTGTATTAGCAGATACTTACGTCTTACACCTTTCCTGTACGTCTGCTGCTGATATTTCAGTCCGGACACTATCTCCTTGTTAACCTGTAAGCCGAAAAACACAATGAAAGTTTCATTATATGACAGCTGACATCCCCAGAACCTCGTACCCAGCATTCAGCATCTTCACCTTAAAGCTGATTTTGATTCTGTATTCAACCCCTTCTTTTAGGGTGAACGATTCCTTCTTAAACTTCTCAAGGTCACCTGATGTGTACAGAAAACAATTACGAAAAGGTCACCCCCTGGAGTGTGATGACGCCATGACTATGCTCACTGTCCATTCAGCAAGGCTCACATACCTGTTAGATCCAACTGCAGGGGGCCAGGAGCATCGGCACACACCAGGGTCAGTTTGGTGACAACGACATTTGGAGCACTGTGATCTTATAGGAAAGAAAAAGCTATATTATTTATAGTTTCTTCCATAACCTGCAACCATTCATTAGTCCCCCTCTCTCATACAAGATAGGATAACGGAGGCGTCTTAGGGATAGACAGGGAGAACAGGCATGCAGTACAAACTTTCTGCAGATTAGGATTTGGATAATGCTGTGGTTAGCTTTGGCATAAAGAAAATTACCAGGTTTTTATTGCTGTGTCACTTAATGGGCTGCTTGCTGTAGTTTTGACAAAACACTTATCTGCAGCAGCTATGCTAGTCCTCTCCATGATGATCGCCTGACATGTAGTCCTCCATATTTATGAGTTCTGGTTACACATGAATCCCACCACTGATCAGCAGCTTTCTGCCTATGTACAGTGTCGGCAGAAAGCTGTCAATATACTGCATAAGCAGGGCTTGACATATCTTATTGAGAAGAGCTGCAACAGAAAAATCATCAAAACCACAGAAAAGAGCCCATTGAATGATCCACGCTGGAATCAGGGGCCCTGTTGTCATTATATGCTGCATTCCAATTGGCATAAAGCTGGAGACAGATTCCTTTTAAAGTGCCTGGACTTACCCAATGTGGTGGGAACAGGGCCCAGCAGGGCTTCTTTGTACTTCCGCAGGCTCTCATCATCCTTGTCCAGGGCTTGGATCTCCTGAATGGTTTTCTGTGCTGGAGGCTTGTAGTTCACAGAATGTTCATCCTCCTCGTTCTCTGCTGCAATCTGGGCAAGTTGCTCTGAAGTGGGTTCGTGCTCAGCCATGTTTCAGAGAGGGCACCCTTTTATTAAGAAGGGAGGGTGGGGGAAAAAACAGACTTAACTTTACAGCCCTGAGCAAATGTCAAGTTTTGTGCATGTGCAAAAAAAAAAAAATGAATACGGCTGGGACAGAGGCGTTGGTTCCCTTCAGAATCCACTTTTTCAGGGATTTCAACAGAGCATACAATGCTAGAACTAATGTGAACCTAGTCTAGTCCTACTACTTCTGAATGTAATCCGTGTCCTCATTCACTGACAGCAAGCAAACCTCTGGGAAATCGTGAAGAAAGGAAACAAAACTTGTAGAAGCTTTCATTCATATAGTGATTAACAATCAAACACCTAAAACTGCAAACAGAAGATAAATGGGAAGCATTGGGAGTGGTAGAGTTACCAAGTGAAAGAATCTGGCTAGCAAATATATTAACCAAACAACTATTGTGTGCCGACTGGCACATGCCACTGGTGTTGTAGATAATGCCAGCCATGGATGGAGAAAACCAGCGTAACATGCACCTGTGTCGTCCGGATCAGCCTGATGCAGCAGTTTCTGCTCATACTGTCCAATGTGTAAATGTAAGACCTGAAGGATAAAACTGCCCCAATATTCTACATTACTGCTCCCGGGATAAAAGCCGGACGTTTGGGGGGATCTAGCCCTGCAGCGGTCTCAGCCCTGAATCAGGCCCTGCTATAGGGTGAGGGGTTGTGGTACGCTTCCACATTCAGGAGCCAAGCACCGCCATACGACAGCAGACAATGAGCCGGCCCCAGTAGTGTATGTGACTGCAGCAAGGTCACAGGATTTCCCCTGAAAGAGGAAGTACAGCATCGTACAATGCTCCCTGGCAGCGTTCCTCCCCGGCCCTGCGTGCACCCGTGTGGGGATAGGACTGACTGGCAAAATGAGCAATGGCATGGGACAGATAGGGCATCCGCATAGCACTGGGCAGCAGCTCAATTCAGGATGAATGGACAGACTGAAGCCCCCCGATGGGCAGCACCACCATGCTGTTCATCCAGACGCTGGCAGCAGCATCGGACACCGCAGCATTAACCTGACTATGCCTCACATTTGGTGCAGTTCAATAATGTCTCCATAGAAATATTCACAAACTGACCCGGCGGCACTGCTGCCATGCATTGTGGCAACCTAGCTCTCAGAATTATGCGATGAGTGGTTGTATTCTACCTTCTGGTCGCTAGCGATTCTCTGCCTAACAAGCATTTATGTCCTAGCAGCCGGTGTGCCTCAGATTACTCATACAGTATCTTCAGCACTGGGGCACCAACGTCAGGGTAAAGGCAAACACGGACCAGAGCCGTTCCTGTCTCTCTCAGTGGTCACACGACACTTAGGTCACGCAACCACTGCAGCCAATCTGTGGCCGTAGCCGGTACTATTGCTGAGCACTAATGAGATTCCTTATCTTGCCCATTTCATTTTACGAGGCACAACAAACCTTTGCACCATCTTCGGCTTATTTTCTATCAACATTCAGAAGCCAGATGCCTCCAATCCATGTACCATAAAAATAGCAAGAGACAACAGATGAGCAGCCACTGTGTGCCACCATCACATAACTGTGCAACTAGGACCCCTTGTTCCCGAGATCAGTGGGGGAAGTCAGATCTCCACCAGGTCTAGAATGTATGATCTACAAGACAGACGATAAAGATTTAGGGATGCACAATCCCTGGATGAACCAGGTTTGGTTTTTTTCCATTAAACAGGAATCATGTCAGCTTGAGCTGGAGGGTAACCCCAACACATGCATGTCTGCAGGACAGCGGGGTTCCCTCTCGCTAGGTACACAATGACTCAAGAAGACATTAGAAAAGCCATGCACAAGACTGACAGGTGACTGCTGCTAAAATTACACGAGCAAGCATGAAGATCAGGCCGCACCCGGGGCCCAGCCAGCACCCCAATTACATGAGGTGCAGCAAGCATGCAGGTCACACGGGGTGCAAAGAGCACCCGGATCACAGCGAGCATGCAGATCACACGGGGTGAACAGAGCACGCGGATCACACGGGGTGAACAGAGCACCCGGATCACAGCGAGCATGCTGATCACACGGGGTGAACAGAGCACCCGGATCACAGCGAGCATGCGGATCACACGGGGTGAACAGAGCACCCGGGTATCACACAGGGTGAACAGAGCACCCGGATCACAGCAAGCATGCGGATATCACACAGGGTGAACAGAGCACCCGGATCACAGCGAGCATGCAGATGACACGGGGTGAACAGAGCACCCAGATCACAGCAAGCATGCGGATCACACGGGGTGAACAGAGCACCCGGATCACAGCGAGCATGCGGATCGCACGGGGTGAACAGAGCACCTGCATCACACAGAAAGCACTCAGGGCACAGCAAGCACCCAGATCACAATGAGTGCAGCAAGCATGCAGGGCATGGCACGCAGTCACATAAAACATTGAGTGATGCGTTCTTCATGTACTGACCCTGACTTACAGCCTGTTACAGTCTCAAGCATCATTCACACTTCTGCAAGCTTCAGAGCTGAAATCTATCATTAATACTTGCGGCCTCTTTAGTGTACTGAGGAAGCCTACCTGTATGAGCTAGGCATTAACTGCTGACTGCAATGACAGCCAGCAGAATTGAGAAACCAGCTCTGAGCTATACTACAGGTTGAATAAAACGCAGGGTGTATCTGTATATAGGGTGTATAATACAGAGTGTATCCGTGTATAGGGTGTATATAATACGGATACACCCTGTATGTAGGGTGTATAATACAGGGTGTATCAGCATGTAGGGTGTACAATGCAGGGTATATATATGCATGTAGGGTGTACAATGCAGGGTATATATGCATGTAGGGTGTACAATACAGGGTGTATATGCATGTAGGGTGTACAATAAAGGGTGTATATGCATGTAGGGTGTACAATACAGGGTGTATATGCATGTAGGGTGTACAATACAGGGTGTATATGCATGTAGGGTGTACAATACAGGGTGTATATGCATGTAGGGTGTACAATACAGGGTATATATGCATGTAGGGTGTAAAATGCAGGGTGTATATGCATGTAGGGTGTACAATGCAGGGTGTATATGCATGTAGGGTGTACAATACAGGGTGTATAATACAGGGTGTACATGCATGTAGGGTGTATAATACAGGGTGTACATGCATGTAGGGTGTATAACACAGGGTGTACATGCATGTAGGGTGTATAATACAGGGTGTACATGCATGTAGGGTGTATAATACAGGGTGTACATGCATGTAGGGTGTATAATACAGGGTGTACATGCATGTAGGGTGTATAATACAGGGTGTACATGCATGTAGGGTGTATAATACAGGGTGTACATGCATGTAGGGTGTATAATACAGGGTGTACATGCATGTAGGGTGTATAATACAGGGTGTACATGCATGTAGGGTGTATAATACAGGGTGTACATGCATGTAGGGTGTATAATACAGGGTGTACATGCATGTAGGGTGTATAATACAGGGTGTACATGCATGTAGGGTGTATAATACAGGGTGTACATGCATGTAGGGTGTATAATACAGGGTGTACATGCATGTAAGGTGTATAATACAGGGTGTATATGCATGTAGGGTGTATAATACAGGGTGTATATGCATGTAGGGTGTATAATACAGGGTGTATATGCATGTAGGGTGTATAATACAGGGTGTATATGCATGTAGGGTGTATATGCATGTAGGGTGTATTATACAGGGTGTATATGCATGTAGGGTGTATATGCATGTAGGGTGTATAATACAGGGTGAACATGCATGTAAGGTGTATAATACAGGGTGTATATGTATGGAGGGTGTATAATACAGGGTGTATATGCATGTAAGGTGTATAATACAGGGTGTATATGCATGTAAGGTGTATAATACAGGGTGTATATGCATGTAAGGTGTATAATACAGGGTGTATATGCATGTAAGGTGTATAATACAGGGTGTATATGCATGTAAGGTGTATAATACAGGGTGTATATGCATGTAGGGTGTATAATACAGGGTGTATATGCATGTAGGGTGTATAATACAGGGTGTACATGCATGTAAGGTGTATAATAGAGGGTGAACATGCATGTAAGGTGTATAATACAGGGTGAACATGCATGTAAGGTGTATAATACAGGGTGTATATGCATGTAAGGTGTATAATACAGGTGTATATGTGTAGAGGGTGTATAATACAGGGTGTATATGTGTAGAGGGTGTATAATACATGGTGTATATGTGTAGAGGGTGTATAATACATGGTGTATATGTATGGAGGGTATATAATACAGGGTGTATATGTACGGCGGGTGTATAATACAGGGTGTATATGCATGTAAGGTGTATAATACAGGGTGTATATGTGTAGAGGGTGTATAATACATGGTGTATATGTATGGAGGGTGTATAATACAGGGTGTATATGCATGTAAGGTGTATAATACAGGGTGTATATGCATGTAAGGTGTATAATACAGGGTGTATATGCGTAGAGGGTGTATAATACAGGGTGTATATGCATGTAGGGTGTATAATACAGGGTGTATATGCATGTAGGGTGTATAATACATGGTGTATAAGTATGGAGGGTGTATAATACAGGGTGTATATGTATGGAGGGTGTATAATACAGGGTGTATATGCATGTAAGGTGTATAATAGAGGGTGTATATGTGTAGAGGGTGTATAATACAGGGTGTATATGCATGTAGGGTGTATAATACAGGGTGTATATGCATGTAGGGTGTATAATACAGGGTGTATATGCATGTAAGGTGTATAATACAGGGTGTATATGCATGTAGGGTGTATAATACAGGGTGTATATGCATGTAGGGTGTATAATACAGGGTGTATATGCATGTAGGGTGTATAATACAGGGTGTATAATACAGGGTGTATATGCATGTAGGGTGTATAATACAGGGTGTATATGCATGTAAGGTGTATAATACAGGGTGTATATGCATGTAAGGTGTATAATACAGGGTGTATATGCATGTAAGGTGTATAATACAGGGTGTATATGCATGTAAGGTGTATAATACAGGGTGTATATGCATGTAAGGTGTATAATACAGGGTGTATATGCATGTAAGGTGTATAATACAGGGTGTATATGCATGTAAGGTGTATAATACAGGGTGTACATGCATGTAGGGTGTATAATACAGGGTGTACATGCATGTAAGGTGTATAATAGAGGGTGAACATGCATGTAAGGTGTATAATACAGGGTGTATATGCATGTAATGTGTATAATACAGGGTGTATATGCATGTAAGATGTATAATACAGGGTGTATATGCATGTAAGGTGTATAATACAGGGTGTATATGTGTAGAGGGTGTATAATACATGGTGTATATGTGTAGAGGGTGTATAATACATGGTGTATATGTATGGAGGGTGTATAATACAGGGTGTATATGCATGTAAGGTGTATAATACAGGGTGTATATGCATGTAAGGTGTATAATACAGGGTGTATATGTGTAGAGGGTGTATAATACATGGTGTATATGTATGGAGGGTGTATAATACAGGGTGTATATGCATGTAAGGTGTATAATACAGGGTGTATATGCATGTAAGGTGTATAATACAGGGTGTATATGTGTAGAGGGTGTATAATACAGGGTGTATATGCATGTAGGGTGTATAATACAGGGTGTATATGTATGGAGGGTGTATAATACAGGGTGTATATGCATGTAAGGTGTATAATACAGGGTGTATATGTGTAGAGGGTGTATAATACAGGGTGTATATGCATGTAAGGTGTATAATACAGGGTGTATATGCATGTAGGGTGTATAATACATGGTGTATATGCATGTAGGATGTATAATACATGGTGTATATGTATGGAGGGTGTATAATACAGGGTGTATATGTATGGAGGGTGTATAATACAGGGTGTATATGCATGTAAGGTGTATAATACAGGGTGTATATGCATGTAGGGTGTATAATACATGGTGTATATGTATGGAGGGTGTATAATACAGGGTGTATATGTATGGAGGGTGTATAATACAGGGTGTATATGCATGTAAGGTGTATAATACAGGGTGTATATGCATGTAAGGTGTATAATACAGGGTGTATATGTGTAGAGGGTGTATAATACAGGGTGTATATGCATGTAGGGTGTATAATACAGGGTGTATAATACATGGTGTATAAGTATGGAGGGTGTATAATACAGGGTGTATATGTATGGAGGGTGTATAATACAGGGTGTATATGCATGTAAGGTGTATAATACAGGGTGTATATGTGTAGAGGGTGTATAATACAGGGTGTATATGCATGTAGGGTGTATAATACAGGGTGTATATGCATGTAGGGTGTATAATACATGGTGTATATGTATGGAGGGTGTATAATACAGGGTGTATATGTATGGAGGGTGTATAATACAGGGTGTATATGCATGTAAGGTGTATAATACAGGGTGTATATGCATGTAAGGTGTATAATACAGGGTGTATATGTGTAGAGGGTGTATAATACAGGGTGTATATGCATGTAGGGTGTATAATACAGGGTGTATAATACATGGTGTATAAGTATGGAGGGTGTATAATACAGGGTGTATATGTATGGAGGGTGTATAATACAGGGTGTATATGCATGTAAGGTGTATAATACAGGGTGTATATGTGTAGAGGGTGTATAATACAGGGTGTATATGCATGTAGGGTGTATAATACAGGGTGTATATGCATGTAGGGTGTATAATACATGGTGTATATGTATGGAGGGTGTATAATACAGGGTGTATATGTATGGAGGGTGTATAATACAGGGTGTATATGTGTAGAGGGTGTATAACACAGGGTGTATATGCATGTAAGGTGTATAATACAGGGTGTACATGCATGTAAGGTGTATAATACAGGGTGTATATGCATGTAGGGTGTATAATACAGGGTGTATATGTGTAGAGGGTGTATAATACAGGGTGTACATGCATGTAAGGTGTATAATACAGGGTGTATATGCATGTAGGGTGTATAATACAGGGTGTACATGCATGTAGGGTGTATAATACATGGTGTATATGTATGGAGGGTGTATAATACAGGGTGTATATGCATGTAAGGTGTATAATACAGGGTGTATATGTGTAGAGGGTGTATATGCATGTAAGGTGTATAATACAGGGTGTATATGCATGTAGGGTGTATAATACATGGTGTATATGTATGGAGGGTATATAATACAGGGTGTATATGTATGGAGGGTGTATAATACAGGGTGTATATGCATGTAAGGTGTATAATACATGGTGTATATGTATGGAGGGTGTATAATACAGGGTGTATATGCATGTAAGGTGTATAATACAGGGTGTATATGTGTAGAGGGTGTATAATACAGGGTGTATATGCATGTAGGGTGTATAATACAGGGTGTATATGCATGTAGGGTGCATAATACATGGTGTATATGTATGGAGGGTGTATAATACAGGGTGTATATGTGTAGAGGGTGTATAATACAGGGTGTATATGCATGTAAGGTGTATAATACAGGGTGTACATGCATGTAAGGTGTATAATACAGGGTGTATATGCATGTAGGGTGTATAATACATGGTGTATATGTATGGAGGGTGTATAATACAGGGTGTATATGTATGGAGGGTGTATAATACAGGGTGTATATGCATGTAAGGTGTATAATACAGGGTGTATATGCATGTAGGGTGTATAATACAGGGTGTATATGCATGTAGGGTGTATAATACATGGTGTATATGTATGGAGGGTGTATAATACAGGGTGTACATGCATGTAAGGTGTATAATACAGGGTGTATATGTGTAGAGGGTGTATAATACAGGGTGTATATGCATGTAAGGCGTATAATACAGGGTGTATATGCATGTAGGGTGTATAATACATGGTGTATATGTATGGAGGGTGTATAATACAGGGTGTATATGCATGTAAGGTGTATAATACAGGGTGTATATGTATAGAGGGTGTATAATACAGGGTGTATATGTATGGAGGGTGTATAATACAGGGTGTATATGCATGTAGGGTGTATAATACAGGGTGTATATGCATGTAGGGTGTATAATACAGGGTGTATATGCATGTAGGGTGTATAATACAGGGTGTATATGCATGTAAGGTGTATAATACAGGGTGTATATGTGTAGAGGGTGTATAATACAGGGTGTATATGCATGTAAGGCGTATAATACAGGGTGTATATGCATGTAGGGTGTATAATACATGGTGTATATGTATGGAGGGTGTATAATACAGGGTGTATATGTATGGAGGGTGTATAATACAGGGTGTATATGCATGTAAGGTGTATAATACAGGGTGTATATGCATGTAGGGTGTATAATACAGGGTGTATATGCATGTAAGGTGTATAATACATGGTGTATATGTATGGAGGGTGTATAATACAGGGTGTACATGCATGTAAGGTGTATAATACAGGGTGTATATGTGTAGAGGGTGTATAATACAGGGTGTATATGCATGTAATGCGTATAATACAGGGTGTATATGCATGTAGGGTGTATAATACATGGTGTATATGTATGGAGGGTGTATAATACAGGGTGTATATGCATGTAAGGTGTATAATACAGGGTGTATATGTATAGAGGGTGTATAATACAGGGTGTATATGTATGGAGGGTGTATAATACAGGGTGTATATGCATGTAGGGTGTATAATACAGGGTGTATATGCATGTAGGGTGTATAATACAGGGTGTATATGCATGTAGGGTGTATAATACAGGGTGTATATGCATGTAAGGTGTATAATACAGGGTGTATATGTGTAGAGGGTGTATAATACAGGGTGTATATGCATGTAAGGCGTATAATACAGGGTGTATATGCATGTAGGGTGTATAATACATGGTGTATATGTATGGAGGGTGTATAATACAGGGTGTATATGTATGGAGGGTGTATAATACAGGGTGTATATGCATGTAAGGTGTATAATACAGGGTGTATAATACATGGTGTATAATCCAAGGTGTATCCGTAGAGCGGTAACACGGGGGCAGGATGCCAACGGTGAGCAGAGGCTGTTAACACTGGTACTGTCGGTACATGTCATGTGGAAGAACCCGGAGCCTCCCCGCTGCGCTCCATCATCCCAGCTCAGGGAGCTCTCAGTCAGCTGTCACCGCAGCACTGAACAGCCGCACCCATGTGAACAGAACACTCACCGCTGCCGGTCCGGTTCCCCGCTCTTACAACTCCCACCCTCAGGAATGGCGAATGATGGCCTGACACGCCCCGCCGTGCGCTCTCCTCTTCCTTTTCGGGATGTGCGTCATTTCCCCCCGGTGCAGCCATGTTGGTACACCCGGGCAGCCAGACTCGATGCAAGTTCAGGAGGGTGAGGTCAGTGCAGCACAGTGTGCCGTGACCGTAAAGCAAGCCTTACAGTATGCTGGTCTCCTCTGTACCCTGCAGAGCCCAGGACAGGGCCAGATAGTGCTAGGGGAGACCGGGTCAGAGAATGGGCCAGGTGATTGGGAATTACAGCTTAGTGGTCTGCACTCTGTGGGCTCCAGCTGTGGGGAAACTAGAACTCCCATGATGCGGCGGTTAATGCACGATATGCGTAGATCTCTGCCTAGCACCATGTATTCCTAGGCTCCAGGACTGCACTGCAGCTGTTTCTATCATCCATGTCTGGTATCCGGTAATCAGCTGACATTAGAAGCAAACCACTTATCTGTGGGGTGGTCGCATATATCGGGCACAGTGTATTGGTGATCGTCCTAGCCGGATCGAACCATGTGTATGTAGGCAACCTTTGCCCGCTACTGTGCATTGGCTGGTAGAAAGCGACACATCTCATTGCAGCTGCCAACCAGTTCCCCTCCTGTGCCCTCACAGGGAGAAGACGCGTGGTGCATTTGGCATGTCCTGGGGTGGGATTCAAATTTTTAACAACAGGTTCTGTGTTTGTGTGTAGGAAAACCACCCCCATTATTAAGCCACACCCATTTACATGCACCTTTTCCTCAAACATATACAAGTAGGGGCACAGTCAAGGAGCTGTTCCCTATAGGCAGCACAGGTCCCCAATAAACAGCATTCTTCCCCAGTAGGCAGGCACAGGTCCCCAATAGGCAGGCACAGGTCGCTAGTAGGCAGCACAGGTCCCCAATAGGCAGGCACAGGTCCCTAATAGGCAGTACAGGTCGCTAGTTGGCAGCACAGGTCCCCAATAGGCAGGCACAGGTCGCTAGTAGGCAGCACAGGTCCCCAATAGGCAGGCACAGGTCGCTAGTAGGCAGCACAGGTCCCCAATAGGCAGGCACAGGTCGCTAGTAGGCAGCACAGGTCCCCAATAGGCAGGCACAGGTCGCTAGTAGGCAGCACAGGTCCCCAATAGGCAGGCACAGGTCGCTAGTAGGCAGCACAGGTCCCCAATAGGCAGGCACAGGTCGCTAGTAGGCAGGCACAGGTCCCCAATAGGCAGGCACAGGTCGCTAGTAGGCAGCACAGGTCCCCAATAGGCAGGCACAGGTCGCTAGTAGGCAGCACAGGTCCCCAATAGGCAGGCACAGGTCGCTAGTAGGCAGGCACAGGTCCCCAATAGGCAGGCACAGGTCGCTAGTTGGCAGCACAGGTCCCCAATAGGCAGGCACAGGTCGCTAGTAGGCAGCACAGGTCCCCAATAGGCAGGGACCTGTGCCTAATAGGCAGAACAGGTCCCCAATAGGCAGCATAGGTCCCTAATAGCCTAGGAAGCACTGCACAGGTCCCCAATAGGCAGCATAGGTCCCTAATAGGTAGGCACAGGTCCCTAATAGCCTAGGCAGCACTGCACAGGTCCCCAATAGGCAGGCACAGGTCGCTAGTAGGCAGGCACAGGTCCCCAATAGGCAGGCACAGGTCGCTAGTAGGCAGCACAGTTCCCCAATAGGCAGGGACCTGTGCCTAATAGGCAGAACAGGTCCCCAATAGGCAGCATAGATCCCTAATAGCCTAGGAAGCACTGCACAGGTCCCCAATAGGCAGCATAGATCCCTAATAGCCTAGGAAGCACTGCACAGGTCCCCAATAGGCAGCATAGGTCCCTAATAGGTAGGCACAGGTCCCTAATAGCCTAGGCAGCACTGCACAGGTCCCCAATAGGCCGCAGCACATACAGTAACTGACCTGGCGTAGGTTGAGTTGAGGGAGGCCTACTGGATGAGCAGGTCCCGCACCGCCCGTCCTGCTCCTCCGGGTCACTGTGTGCACAGAACGCAAATCACACTTGGCCTGGGCTCAGCTCACATTGACTGGGCAGTGGTGACTCCTCTAGCGAGCTCAGCTCCAGTTACCCGCCAATAGCTGCCGCCTGGGTGTGCTGTGCTCTGTCCAGACCAGTAGAGTCAGAGCAGAGCACGTATCAATGCGCGGTATCCGGCGGGCGGGGCTAGGAAGCAGAGCAAGAGTCCTCCTCTGCTCCTTGCCTGGCAGGCCTGCTCAGCTACACCAGAGTACCGGATCGCGGCTCTGGATCTCTCTGGTTCGGGGAACCGGCTGCTTTTTTAACAACCGGTTCCACCGAACCGGGGAGAACCAGCTGAATACCACCCCTGGGCATGTCCGTACACAGGCGTCGTGCAGGGTGCACGCAGCAGCTTCTGCTCAGATCTCACGATGTGTACTTCATGCCTCACTGAGAATGTCATCATATGATGCTTTTTTTTTACGAAATGTTCAGAAAATGTAAAAAAGCATATTGGAAGAATTGCAGCAAAAATACATCACAAATGCATTTGGGTGAATGCAGCCTAAAAGATGCTGCTGTGGTGAACATAACCCAGGAATTCAGCAGTTATCGTGGTAGTGACAGAAGGGATGTTCACTTCTCTCCCTCCATCAGTCTCATTTGAGCTCCCCTTTATTTCAGGGCATAGCAGGTCTGGTCATGAATACAATTTTTCCCACATCCATCAGTGGTATTCTTTGTGTTTAAAACAATATTGTATGTCCTGGCCTTACTCAGGTGACATACCCAACTAGGTGGCACCAGGAGGTTCCTTCATTTGACAGTAGTCAGTCTTGGGATGGGTTTATAGCGCCATCTACTGGTAACTATCTGTAAGGGGCAATGTAAAATCACGTGGCCACGACATCCATTCTTGTGACACTAGTTTAGGTCATAGTAAGGCCACATTGAGAGATGTGATGCCAAATGATAGCCACAAAGCCTGGATTACATCATGTAGTTATTACTGAATTTGTGCCACCTTAGGCCTTGATTCATCATTGTCTTTGCACCTTATTTCTGGAGAACAATAGTTTTAATAGTGAATTCTGTGTCTGCACTTTATATATTATTTAAATTGAGCCCTTTTATTAAGTTAAATTCACTTGGCTTTCTCTTTTATTGGTTTTCAATGCAGCTGTGGTTTTTCACTTGCGACTTTTCGAAAAATTGCAGTTGCACTCTAGTACTAACATGCAACCTTTTTTTTTTTTCTTTTTAAGGACTGTGTCACTTTTTGCTCTTAAAAGGCTCAAAATAGTTAAAACTGGAAATAAAGAGCATCTGTGACTTTGCGCAAACCTAATCAGCTCACATGTGGCACTTTTTTTTTTTTTTTTTTTTTTTTTAGAATTTGGTGCAGAATACTACAAGACGAAAAAGAAGTTACTTGGAAAATAAAACCCCAACTCATAAACCAGGCCGGAGTGCCTAAGTTCTGCCGCAGAAGGTCATATTCTTCTTGTGGACACTACAGCAATACTGGCACATTGTCAAGATTATTAACAGGTGCATGCCACTAAATGAATTTGGTGCCTCTAGTAGGAGGCGTGCAAGTCCATGCACTGCTGCGGACATGCAATGCAGTCAGGGACTAGAGCATTTTTGGGGTAGATGTCATGCCCCCGTCTCCTCCCCAGCTCTGCCAACCTTTGCATTATGGTTTTGTTGGCTACCGTTTTATAGGGATCTGACCGGCCACATCTTTATTTACCGTAAAGAGCATCGATCTATCAGAGGCAGGATATATTAAACCCTTGTTCTCTGCAGTATCCCTATAAAGGTATTTTTGTCTTTGCATGTTATGTCCAGAAGGATGATATTTTAGTTGTACATATTCAAAATTATATTTTAACTACATACCACCTAGCACTATCTCACGTTAAGTTATATTGGGTCAAAAAATATATCTGATTTATATCATTGCTTGAAAAAGAGCATAATAAATGTTAAAATAATGTTCCATCTTTTAACCACTTCAGTTTAACTAAAAAGTGACCTGACCATTCTTTTGGCAGCTGCTAGTATTAAAATAAGACACACTTTAGGAAGAATACTACTGGTGTTGAAGAGTCTTCAACGTCAAACTATGTGCCTAAAGATGGATGTAGCTGCTCCTATAAGACCCTTTACTAGACAGAAATTCACCCAAATCCTTTCCTACCATACAGTGGCATGGAAAAGTTTAAGCACCCCTGATCATAATTACTATTAGTGGGAAGGGTTCTGAAATGATCTGTAAAAGAACCAACATTAGAGATAACACATTTCCTTTGTATTTTAGGCAAGTTTTACATTTTAAAAATTACAGAAAGGCAAATGGGCTGATGCAAAGGTTTGGGCAACCTGCATGGTCTGTACCTAGTAGCACCCCCTTTTGAAAGTAGTACAGCATCTGAATGCTGTTTGTAGCCAGACAAGAGTCTTTCAAAGTTTATCAGATCTATGTAGTTTGTTCTTTGCTATTCTCTCCTGGAGTCCCATCTGGGGCCAGCATTTATTTGAATGGCTACCAGTCTCTATACATTCTTTATTCATCAGATCTACAAAGTTTGCTGTGCTATTCATTCCTGGAGCGCAGTCAGTTTATTTAACACTTGTTAATTTGTCATTAGGGTGACACCTACCCCCTACTGACCTTAGCAGCTGAGGGGATTCTAGCTGTCACTTTCTCCTGCCTGGTCAGGTAGCGCTTGTGTGGTTTTGTATTTTCAGTTTTTCTTTGTCTTTCAGTTCTTGTTTGAGGGATTTTCATCCATTCTTCCTTGGAAGAAGTCTCCACTTATAGGCTTTTTATGACATGTAGTGGTTTCACTGCAGATTTCAGGTGATTTTATTCACTTTTTAACCAGCATCATATCTGTGGTCCCATTGTTATTTGAAAAGGTATTTACTAGAGTTATAGGATGAGTAGTTGTAGATCAGTTGTTTTTTTGCGTGCAACATCTCATGCAGCTTTGAAGTCAGTACCTTACAGCCACAGGAGTTGAGCCGTCATCAAAACCCACATAGTGATATAGGTGGTTAAAGTTGGGAGTCAGATGCAGACACAGAGCTTTCACATGTAAGATTCTGCTGTGACAAATCCTTGTATATTAGGTTACCAGCCAGAAAGAACATGTCCTTTGCAGAGAAAGCATCCCTCTGACTCCACAACTGCTCATGTTGATGTACAAGGATCAAGTTACTGGTTGGACCTATATAGGTCTTTATGAAAAAGAAAAAAAAAAAAAAAAAAAAAGTAACCCGAGTATATATTTAATAAAAAAAAAAGAAAAAAACGACAAACCAAGCTCTACAGACCCAATAGGATTTAATAAATGCAATACGTGAGTGCCCCTTGGCAGATTACTTCAAAAAGAGCATATAACATTGGCATAGAGAAGCAGGATAATGTCCCCAATGTTCATCCTTTAGTGCACATGACATGTGCCACAAAGAACAAGTATATCAAATCCTTGATTTTTTTTTTTTATTAAATATAGCCCTGCTCATGACAGCCAGTAAAATATCCCAGAAAATAACTTTGTACAAAATTTTTTTATACAGGTCTGCATAATTAAAAAGGAAAAAAAAAAAAAATGCAACTTTACATGAGTTTAAAACCTATCAGAAATAAGAGCAAAAACAGTTGAATAGAAAGAAAATGATGTCCAGAGACAGAACTGCAGCACAGGAACATGGGGAAGGATTAGCTGGTGTCCATCTGTGGAGAAGCAGAGATGGGATTAAGAACAAGAATGAACAGCTGGCACAGCATCAGCTGCCTGCAAGTTATAGAGAACAGCTGCAGAAACACCACAAATGCTGCAGTGGTCACCATGTACACAATCTTTTGGGGGGGGAAAAAAAAAAAAAAAAAAAAAAAAAAAAAAACTTTTGAGGGCATCACAGTAGGATCAAACCTCACAAGTTCTTCAGGCAGATACATGTCCAGCTATAGATTTAACAGTTCATTTACATATTCTGAGACTTTACACTGCTTAGGAGGGTTTATCCCACTGACAGATTCCCTTTACCAAGTCTCCTATACATAGGCAGTTTTAATACAAGGATGGACAAGGAAGAATGGGTGTTGGGAGTCCAAAGCACAAGTCAACACCTTGCTGTAGTTGCTCACTCTGACAAGTAGTTTACAATCTGGTAGTAATAAAAAATAAGTGGTATTTACATCATTGACAATTACCTTGGGACTACTGTTACTGGAACTGCAAACTAGAATAGGCAGGTAGCTGTGGGAGAGGGGGCAAGTTGCCCTTTCCCCCAAGACCCATGATGGTTTAACGATGATTCAGGCTCACATCTTTACTTGCATCTACTGCATGTGGAGGGAGCTTGATTACATGCATGACTCTTTGCAATACAGGTTAATAGCGTGCCTCTGCTGCTTATTTTAAAATAAAATTAAAGTTTCTTATGAAAACTTGCATCTATAGAGAAACCAGTTTTTGTATCAGCAGAATGACTGAAGTGCTGATGTTATATCACCATCCTATTTGGCACACAAGTCACATTCAGAATTACTGTGAATTAGAAACCTTCCCATCCTCTGGATAACCAGGACTTAACATTACAGTTACAGACAGTGCCATCATGCAGCAAGAGACATAACCCAACTGTGGCATAAATCCTACAGTAATATACATTGGCCAAGCACTGCCACCATTACTCACCCTGGCATTGTAGGCATCCAGCTGTGCATCCAGTTCTTCTGCTGATAACTGTTGCTTTGTGTCTCTGCCAGCTCCTCGTCCACGGCCCCGATTTCCTCCCCTGCCACCTCTTCTGTTTCCTCCACCAGCACCAAACCCTGCTGAGCCCCCTCGTGGTCGTGTCATGCCACCCCTAGGCGAACTAGAAATAGATATAATTACTACAGGGCAAGAGCCTTCTACAAGTGTCGCCATCCGCAGCCGACCATCCAGCTTACTACCCACCTCTGTACAGGTCTTCTCTGTGCTTCTATTTGTGACGTGACCAACTGGATGTTCATAGGACGACCTGTAGAATCAAGGACAGATCACTAAACTGCTCCTGATCCCCTAAGAAAGCTGCCATGGGAAGACAAGCAGGACCTTACCATCTAGAGGTACTCCGTTGTATTGCTTCATGGCTTTCAGGGCATCAGCTTTCCTTTCAAAGTGCACATCCGCTGTACCTAAACTTCTGCCCGATCTGTCGTAGTGAACTGCTGCCTTCTTCAGAGTCCCGAACTCCGCAAACAACTCCTGAAATCACCAACAAGGAGATCAGCACCCCAAGAGAACCCACAAGCCTGCCACTCACACTGGGAATAGACTACCCCGCACATAGGAACATTACAGGCCAGGCACAGCAGCGGCGTCGTACAGCTACAATAATCCACAAGTCATTACGGTTAGAACGGAGCCCCCATAAGTAGCGCATACCTGAATGTCAGCATCAGAGACCCCGAAGTCCAGGTTGGACACCAGCAGCTTCCCTCCCGTCTCCACTCCTGCACCAGCCCCAAATCCGCTGTCAAATAGATCATGCTGCCACTTGTCCGGGAGCTGCTTGGGCTGGAAGACAATTCAGTATGTGAGAACAGGGACCCCGATACCAGGCCCAGCCCACCTTCCTCCACACTGGAAAGCACAGGCCGGCACCCCCCTCCCCACTGCTAGGCCGCAGGCCCTCCTACCCTGCTGTAAGGTGCGGGTCGGTTCCTGCCGCCTCGGTTTAGCATCGGCCTTGTCCGGACGGGTCCTCCGCTTCCCCGACTGCCGCCACCGCTTCCAATGCGGCCTATTGCTCCACCACGGGCCGCGCCGCCGCGGGCCCCTCGCCCTCCCCGGCCCCTGCCAGCCGTCCTCTGGGTTCGGTTCATTTTTATAATGTCGTCCAGGGACATGTCCATCTTGTCCCCCATGGTGGTATCGGTGGCGGGTGCCCGGTGTTGTAGAATCACGCGCACGGGTGCGGTTTCCGTTCTAACAATACAACGGCCGCACTGAGCAGCGCTTATATAGCCCCTCCTCTCACAAGCCCGCCACTATCGACGCCACTTCCGCCTACGTCATCAGGCGTTCTGCGTTCCATGCTTCGTGAGCTGAGGAGATGCCGCAGCCAATCAGCTGCAGAGGAGGTGAAGAGCCAGAACACGTGACGTTCTGATGGGCCACATACATAGTGGCTGCATAGAATATACGTGTACGGAGCCAGGCCATGTGATAAGTGACACCTTCTGTAGGGTGTGATAGACTGCACTTATCTCCTGGTGAAGGGCTCAGTGCTTATTGGAATACAGTCCTGATAATAGATCATGCGTATCGTATTTACACCCACTAATATCTCACCATCAACAGAAACCTCCAAAAAGAACCTGAAGACCCACCTCTTCTGACAAGCCTACAGCCTGCAGTGATGCTCAGTCTACTGAACCGCAGCACGACCCGCTCTACCCTCTCCTACTGTATCCTCACCCATCCCTGTAGACTGTGAGCCCTCGCGGGCAGGATCCCCCTCTCCTTATGTACTTGTGTCTCCCTTGTCTTACACATTTTATTATACTTGTCTATATTTCCCCTTTTCACATGTAAAGCGCCATGGAATAAATGGCGCTATATAAATGCATAATAATAATTTCATGTTATTGAGAGTTTACAAATGTTCTTAACTTGGTAATATTAAAAGTAATATTTTAGGGGTCCGTGCTCCTTTCTGATTTGAAGAACATTTTGTATGCCAGTCTTAATGGAGGGTGTTAAAATAAGAAAATTTGCAACATTTTTGCGCATCTTCAAAATGTGATATTTCGAGCTGTTTTATGCCAAAATTCTGGTAAAAACCCCTTGATGGATCAGGTCCTGCCATGTATCGCATGTCCCAATTTAGGCCGCTCTATCTGGCTTTGGTTCTCTGTCTCGTCTTTTGCACATGATTAGGTGTCACCACTATGGATGAGACGTGATCACACATGAAGGCATATCCCGGCTGCATCGTATAGTGTAGATCCAGCAGAATACCATGAAGCCCAGGAGAAGATTAGGGGTCACAAGAGCCACTTTCCCTCTATAAGAGAATGTATTATCTGCAGGTGGGATCTGCATATATGAGGCATTTATTACTACTATATATATGATCAATCATTACTGGTCATATATAGTCTGTCAGGTAAGAAAATGGAAAGGAAAACTACAGCCCATTGCAGATATTGTGCGTATGGCCCTTTGATGACCATCGTCCTCTTTATAAAAGAAAAATAAATATAGCAGGCATCTCTGAATGCAGAAAGATCTTTATATCTATAGCTTTAGATGGTGTAAAAGGGTTAATCAGAACTCAGAGGCACAGTCATCTGCATGGTGATGGTGGGGCTGAAGCATGTATGCAAATGTGCCCCCTACTGAGAGTGACCAGGAGGCTGAGAGTATACCTGCATGGTATCGGTGGTCCAGATCTGGCCACAAAGCTGTGGGCAGGGTCCTGTTTACCAGCTATTTGCCCCAGGGCGGGAATGTGAACCTGGCAGAGTGGTCTAGAGGTAAATGCTGTGGAAGCCATGCTGTGATCTGATAATATAATACACTGTATGGAAAGGTCACGTACCAACAGAAAGAATATGCTGAGTGTGGAACCACCCGAAACCTAATCGGCCTTGTGTCCAATTAGGGAAAAGGCCCAAATAAAATTGTTGCCAACAAAATCTACTCTCATCTCATTTGCTTCTTTGTAATTTGTGATCTTGTGAAGTTGAGTAGTCTGGAAAGCTTGCAATGTGTTACCATCTTTTCAGTTAGCCATTAAAAGGTATCAACTACTGAGGACTCTCAATTCTGAATATTTTTCTATCTACTGGCTAACACGGTACAAAGATATACATCTTTCCTGTATCACAATGGGAATTCAGTTTCAGGAGGGTCTCCCTGCAAACAGTTCCCAACAGGGAGTCGACACCCGAGCCACAATGGGGGCTGGGATCCAAATTAACTGCTACACTCCCAGCTTCCACCATTCGCTCAGTAGGCAAAGACTCGATGTCTGTAACTGAGTGATGATTGATACATTTTTTAAGAGTTTTTTTATGTTCCTTATAATAATTCATTTGTTGTTTATTGTTTTAAAAAAAGTGAAGAATCAACTTGTTCCTTGCTCCCTAGTATATTTTTACTAGGGAGGCATGGAGTAATGAGTGATGTGAACTAACCTCCATGGATACAGGCTCCTCATTTTTACTGTCCTTATTATACCTTATAAATTTGTTAGCCTTTTTTCTTATTAAATCCTCCTCAAATTTAGTGAGTCTGATGTAGAGTTTGCTGTTGAACTCACTAAATTCGATCGAAGTTGAATATTTAACAAGATTTTGCTTTAATGTTGCAAGTTGAGAAGAGGCATTTTCAGCAAAGGATTTCCTCTTAATGATTAGGAGGTTCATCATCTCCATAGAACATTTCAAAAAAATTGAGTCCCACAGTTTTGTAAAATTACTGTCTTGCGGGAATGAAGATTTTTGTGCAATTTTTAAACCTTTTGCTACTAGACCCATACTGATATAATGTTCTAAAAACAGAGCGGCTATGTTATTAGTAATTTCGATCTTGCTCTGATTTTCATATTCAAAAAATATTCTAAACATTTCTTTTTTATCCTTATCCTCCAAATTCTGTGGATTATGGAGTTCCCGTGGGGGAAGGGATGTCCCTATAGCTTCCAATATATTAGATATTCTAAAGGCCTCGTCTCACATAGCGAGATCGCTGAAGCGTCACCGATTATGTGACGCAACATCGATTTCACTACATGTGACTCATAGCTGCGAAAACACCCCCACCCCCCCCCCCTCGCGGGATATCACTCATGGTGCTCAAATGTCCTGGGCCATTTTTTAGTCGTCGGCGTCCCGCTGGCCAGCAAGCATCGCTGTGTTTAACACCGACGAGCGACCTTGTTGGCGACACAACTCAGGGACGCAGGAGTGAGCCGTCAGAATCGCTGCTGTGTGACAAGGTACCAATGACCGCCGAGGCCGTTCTACAGATCGCTGGATGGTTGCTGCGTCGTTAAAGAGATCTGCCTTTGGCAGCTTACTAGCGACCATGTAGCGACGCACCAGCGATCCTTACCAGGTCGTATCATTGTCGGGATCGCTGGAGCGTCGCTATGTGAAACAGGACCCTAAGAGACTCAGATCGAGAATTAACGTAATCCATGCTGATGATGCAAAAACAATTAATAGTAATAGATATAAAAGGGGAAGGAAAACAGTCTCTTTAGTGCACAGTTTAGCAAAAGTCCAATTTAGTGGTAGCAAAGAGTTAATGCAGCCACATAAAAAGATTCCAGTGGGGATTAACGATATTAGTTAAACAAAGACAAGAGAAGTAGGGAAACACAGCCTCTTAGGTTCACAATCTATCAATTGTCCAATCTTGACACTTGTTAATGCTAAGACACTGGGTTAATAAAGCCACATAAAGGGATGAAGTTTCCAGCCGAGATTCCTCAAAGATGATGTATGTGCTATAAAATAAAAATGCAATTGAACAGTATCCACAGACCTGATGAGGTCACGTTTGAAATGGTACTAACCTTAATATGTTAAGGTACTGTCACACTTAGCGATGTACCAGCGATCCCGACCAGCGATATGACGCGGTCAGGATCGCTGGTACATCGTTAAGTGGTCGCTAGTGAGCTGCCACACAGGCAGATCTCACCAGCGACATCGCTGGGGACGGGGGTCGCTACTTACCTGTCACACTAGGCGATCCTGACGTCCTCCCGCCCGGCTCCACACTCGTCGCTCATCTCTCCACAGGAAGCGCCGCAGGAAGCTGACGACGAGAAACGGTCCAGGACGTTCTCGCTCGATCAGCGATAACCAGCGGGGGAGCGGGTCGTAGGTAAGTATCAGACACAGCGATATCGCTAGCAATATCGCTATAACGTCACAAAACCTGTTGAGAAGAGGCATTTTCAGCAAGGGATTTCCTCTTAATGATAAGGAGGTTCATCATCTCCATAGAACATTTCAAAAAAATTGAGTCCCACAGTTTTGTAAAATTACTATCTTGGGGGAATGAAGATTATTGTGCAATTTTTAAACCTTTTGCTACTAGACCCATACTGATATAATGTTCTGAAAACAAAGTTATTGGATATTTAAATTAGGCACACTAGCCCCTGATGCTCTGAATCTCACGATTGAGAATGTAGCAAGGTAAAATGATTTCTGGAGAAAAAAAAAATCCTTTGACGAGTATATTTTATATTATATCTTATATTTATCATATATCCATATGTACTGGTATACACATTGTTTTTATGGTGATTTTATTGTTTCTAATTTGTTTTATATTGATTTTATTAATTTTAAATGATTTTTAATTTTGATTGGTTCCCTATATATATATATATCCCCTCCTCCCTATCTAATCATGTACCCACCTGAGGAAGACAGCGTCCTGCTGTCGAAACGCATTGTGGAATAAAGAGATCAAACAGACTTCCCTCTCGTCTTTGGCGCCCTCCTGACCGCGGTTTATTGCTCTACAGAATTGTGGCAAGGTACAAATCTGGCCAAGGTTACAAAAGAATTTCTGAAGTATTCAAGGTTCCTAAGAGCACAGTGGCCTCCAGAATCCTTAAATGGAAGACGTTTGGGACCACCTGAAGTCTTCCTAGACCTGGCCGTCCAGCCAAACTGAGCAATCGTGGGAGAAGAGCCTTGGTGAGAGAGGTAAAGAAGAACCCCAAGATCACTGTGGCTGAGCTCCACAGATGCAGTAGGGAGATGGGAGAAAGTTCCACAAAGTAAACTATCACTGCAACCCTCCCCCAGTCGACCTGACGGAAGCATCTCCTCAGTGCAAGACATATGAAAGCCTGCATAGAGTTTGCTAAAAAGCACACGAAGGACTCCCAGACTATGAGAAATAAGATTCTCTGGTCTGATGAGACAAAGATCTTTTTGGTGATAATTCTAAGCGGTATGTGTGGAGAGAACCAGGCACTGCTCATTATCTGCCCAATACAATGCCAACAGTGAAACATGGTGGTGGCATCATCATGCTATGGGGGTGTTTTTCAGCTTCAGGGACAGGACGTCTGGTTGCAATTGAAGGAAACATGAATGTGGCCAATAACAGAGATATCCTGGATGAAAACCTCTTCCAGAGTCCTCTGGACCTCAGACTTGGCCAAAGGTTCACCTTCCAACAAGACAATGAGCCTAAGCACACAGCTAAAATAGCAAAGCATTGGCTTCAAAACAACTCTGTGACCATTCTTGACTGGCCCAGCCAGAGCCCTAACTGAAACCCAATTGAGCATCTCTGGATAGACCTGAAAATGGCTGTCCACCAATGTTCACCATCCAACCTGATGGAACTGGAAAGGATCTGCAAGGAAGAATGGCAGAGGATCCCAAAATCCAGGTGTGAAAAACTTGTGGCATCATTCCCAAGAAGACTCATAGCTGTACTAGCTCAAAAGGGTGCTTTACTCAATACTGAGCAAAGAGTCTGAATACTTATGACCAGAGCCGGATTTAAGAAGTGGGTGGCCCGGGGCCCATTTTAGTGGGAGGCCCATTTTTCAAGGTGTTGCAATATGTAATGCAAAAACACAAAATGAAAAGAACGCAAGTTTATTTACAAAAATCATTTACACAGAGTAATTCAGGTAAAATCATTCATTTTTTACAATCCAGGCACTTTCCTTGATTTTCGTGCTGCAAAATCACTAATGATGTCACTAAAGTCCAATTCACACAGTATATCTGACTCAATGCTCATGATAGCCAAATTTACAAGTCGTTCCTGCTTCATGGATGTCCTTAATCTGTTTTCAACTAATTTGAGTTTTGAGAAGGAACGCTCACCACTGCAGTTTGTTACCATCAAAATTTGATATATCCTTAGAGCTATCTCAGTGTTTGGGAAAGTGTCCTGCACACCCTTTTCCATGATAAGCTTGTACATGAAAAGTTCAGTGCTGATATCTTTTGGCTCCTCGTCTGTGAATAAATTGGCAAATGTTACAAACTGACACAGTTCATTGATAAATGTAATGTCCAAGTCATCTGAGTAAGACCTGACGAGTTGCTTTGCTGTGGCCTTAAGCTCATCTGAAGACAGTTGTTTCAGATGGCTAAAAAAAAAAGCTAAATTTGCTTGATATATCTTTTTATGCTTGAAGATGTTGGTCAAGAGAAGTGATAAACTGATCAATGATAGGCAAGAAAGTTTCTGTTCTGTATTTTTCAGAAGGGCTGAGTTGTGCGTTTTCCGTGTGGCCATAATCCAATGGATTGAGTCACACGCTTCGGCGCCTGTGTCGAGTTATCATCTGAATACATTCAGATGAACCAGACAGCTCTTCTCCTTGCTTCTCAAATATTTTGAAGGAGTCACGCTTTGATGCAACATAGCTTTTTAAGCTGGTCAGTGATGCCACAGCAGTGTTTAGATCGAGTTTTGCGTGTTGCAGATTTTTACTAGTAGCATCTGTTTTTTGCAGGATTTTATTCCAGAAGGTGGTGTTAATACCAATTTCAAGCTGATTCATTTGTCTTAACAGTCCTTTTGCTTCACACTGTACACAGCTTTTTTCTTCAAAGTCATCAGCAATCTGTTTAAGTACATCTTTAATCTGCTGATAGTCATGCTTAAGGGCCTTAGTAACGTCTGCTCTGCAGAACCAACGCGTTGTTGTGACACGTTTGAGAGTCAATGCTGTTGCTGAGTCAATATTTTTCAAAGCCTCAATCAGGAGATGATGCCGATGCATTGACACTGTGAAGAAGAGGAACAGCTTTTCAAGGAAGTAAAAAAATGTAAAGCACTCGAGCAGCTTTCTACAGCATTTTTAGCAACCAGATGTAAAGGGAGTGCCGTACAAGGATTCCAGGATGCAAGATTGTTCTTCTCTCTCACTTTGGCTTGCAGGCCGTTGTATTTGCCACTCCTTGCAGATGCATTGTCATAACTTTGACCGCAGCAATTTCCCAGGTCTAGGTCATGTCTCTTCAAAAATTCCAACAAGGCATTGAACATGTCTTGAGCGCCATGGCCTTTGTTTGCCATGAATGTTACAAGAGTTCCACAGCGCCATCTTTCTCCATATACCTCAATACAAGGGTTAGTTGGTCAACGTGAGCTGCATCGAGTGTGGAGTCCAAAGAGATATAGTAGTATTTTTTTTTTAAATTCGTTTATTGAACCAAAGACAGGGTATACAATATGCAAACTGACAACGATGAAAATACCATATAACACATATACATTCCACAGAGCATTAATGTCAAACAGTGTATGTATACCAGTTGTGTATAGAATAAAACATACTGTCAATTGCCTTATAATAGTCTGTGTGTTATTATTCAAATAATAAAGCCTGCCAAACTTCTAAACCATTACTACTACTACTACAAAACAATTATTTGCAGTCTATGTCTATATATTTAGCTATTTATCATGCGATATCTCTGTCCTACAGCGTGAGATGAGAGGAATTCCACCCTTCCCATATCTTCTCAAATTTACTCGGGCACCCTCTGTTTTGGTACAGCTTACGCTCGTATGGTATAATCGAGTTCACCAATTCTATCCAGGCCCTAAGGGAGGGATCCGAACCCCCCATCCACCGCAATGCTAACATCTTCCGTGCCATGACCAATGTCTCCCGTAAGAAAATCCCCATATAATGTCCCCAAGTCTCATCATCCCACACCCCAAACAGACAAACCAATGGCTCAAGAGGAACAGGAATCCGTACCAGGGAGGTTAATAATGACGTCACCTCTTTCCAATAGTGTGCTATAATTGGACATTGCCAAATCATGTGAATAAAATCTGCATCTGATGTATGACATCTCAGACACTCCAAAGATTGGAAACGGCCCATCTTAAAAAGTCGAGTCGGAGTCAAATATAATTGGTTTATAATATAAAGTTGTATCATTCTATTGTTGATTGCCGGAGACACCTTAGTTGGTGACTCCAGGATTTCCTCCCACTCCTCTCCCCGTGTATCAGGGATGAGCCTTTCCCATTTCCCCCTAACCAAGCATATGGCAGATTCCGTCCCCACCGATAGCATGTGTGTATACAGAGAGGAGATGAGACCCTGGGGACCTTGTGATTTAAGAATGCCTATCAAGGGTAGAGACGAAATAGCATTAAGCCCCCGTTACACACTGCGATATCGCTAGCAATATCTCTGTAAAGTCACCGATTTTGTGACGTTACAGCGATATTGCTAGCGATATCGCTGCATGTGATACTTACCTCCGACCAGCTGCCCCGCTGGTTATCGCTGATTGCGCGAGAAGCTGCTGGACCATTCCTCGTCGGCCACTTCCTGCGGCGCTTCCTGCTGTGACGACGAGCAACGCGTGGAGCCGGGCGGGAGGACGCAGGATCGCCGCGTCTGACAGGTAAGTAGCGATCCCCGTCCCCTGCGATGTCGCTGGTGAGATCTGCCTGAGTGGCAGCTCACTAGCGACCACCTAGCGATTCACCAGCGATCCTGACCGCGTCATATCGTTAGTCGGGATCGCTGGTGAGTCGCTAGGTGTAACGGTACCCTTATTCATACCGACATATCTCGTGCGATTGAAAGGCTGATCTTAATTGCAAATATCGGAAGAATTGCGACCTCGGGACATCACACCTAGCTTGTAATTGTTCAAAAGATAATAGTGTACCACATTCATATATATCCCCCATCGTAGAGACATTGCACTGAGGCCAGAATTCAGCAGATGGGTGGGCAAGCAGTGTCGGAAAATAACTATTATTCCATAAGGGCATTTCAGCTATGATATCACTAAATCCAACCACCCTCTTAATCTGTCTCCACACTAATCTTGCCAGACGAAGCATGGGTAGCAGACATGGGACTTTTACTTTCTCCAATTCCAAAAACCCGAGTGGGCAATCAGCATGTGCGGCATGAAGCAGATGGCTCTCAGAGTTAGGAAGATGATTACCGGGCATCCACTTATTTATAGCTCTGGCCTGTCCAGCCAGATAATACAGAAAAAAATCCGGTAGTGCTACCCCCCCCTTTTTTTGGCCTTTGTAGGGTGGATAGCTTGAGCTTTGGCCTGGTTTTCCCCCCATATAAAAGACGTAATCTGGGAATTTAAATTAGTGAAGAAAGACTTCGGTACCACCACAGCACTATGTTGGAGAAAATAGCTGATCTTAGGGAGTATCATTTTAATTAAATTAATGCGTCCAGCTACAGAAAGCGGGAGTTTGCTCCAGATCGCAAATTTGACTTTAACCATCTCTAGTAATGGATATATATTAAGTTGCAGATCAAGCGTGCCGGATTGAGAAACTTCAACACCCAGATATTTAAAATGTGGTACAATAGGCAGCAAGGAGAGATTCCCAAGTCGTGTCATCGGGGCATGAGAAAGAGGCATCAGAGCAGACTTCTCCCAATTTATATACAGGCCGGAGTATCTACTGAATTTGTTTATAGTGGCAATCACCCCCGTCAACGTCTCCTCCGCCCTATCCATAAATCTTACCATGTCATCAGCATATAGGCCTATGGTATCCACCCGATCTGCTATCTCTATCCCCATAATATTAGGGGAAGTTCTCATGGAATTGCCAAAGGCTCTATTGCAAGAGCAAAGAGGGCCGGGGAGAGGGGACACCCCTGACGAGTCCCCCTGTGCAGAGAAAAGGACTCGGAAGTGGAACCATTTACAATGTCACGGGCCTTAGGTTTCATATACAATGTATTAACCCATTTTAAAAACCTATCCCCAAAACCATATTTCTGCAAGCATGCGTGGGGGAAAGGCCACTCAAGGGAGTCAAAGGCCTTGGCTGCATCCAACGACACCAATGCCCACCTATTGTCCGGCATCAGGGAACTATATTGGACCACCGATTGAACCCGTCTAATATTAATGGACGTACTTTTACCAGGCATAAAGCCAGTCTGGTCAGGATGTATAAGTTCCAAAATAATTGAATTTAGCCTAGTAGCCAAAATCTTCGTAAAAATTTTGTAATCCACATTTACTAAAGATATGGGGCGATAAGATCCACAGTCCAGAGGATCCTTCCCTTCTTTCTTAAGCACTATTATATTAGCTTCATAGAAGGACTCCGGCATGACCCCCCCCCAGATCCCCTGGAACACCGACAACAAAAGTGGCACCAAAATCCCCCTGTATTTCCTGTACAGCTCAATAGGAAACCCATCCGGCCCAGGGGCTTTCCCAGAGGCCATATCCCTCATGGCATCTTCTATCTCTTCCAAAGTGAACTCACCGTCCATAAAGGCCCGCTGAGAAGCACTCAATGAGGGAAACGTTATATCTGATAGATAGTCTAGACACCCCTGGCTACCAATATCATTTTTCGAACTGTACAGTGAGCTATAATAATCATGGAAACATCCCATTATTTCTTCCGTCGAGGACACCAATGTACCATCTAAGCTGCGGATCTGTAATATTGTGTTAGCTGTATTATGCTGCCGCACCAGATAGGCCAGATATTTACTAGACTGGTTTCCTAGTTCAAAGTAGGACTGGCGAGTAAAAAAATAATTTACGTTTGGACTTGAAGTCTATATGTTGAGTATATAATCTTTGGGAAGTCAACCACTCCACTCTATTACCACTAGTTTGATTGGATATGTAAGCGGCCTCGAATCTTTCAATTGTTGCTCTATTTCGTCATCCTCCCCCGACATCACCCGTTTGAAGTAGGAGATCGTAGAAGATAAGCAGCCCCTCAAGTACGCCTTAAGGGTGTCCCAAAATAAATTAACATTCCGGGGTGGGAGGACACGAAGACATGTAATTGGTCAGTTGTTCTGTCAGGTGACTTGATCAATTTCAGCCAGAAAGGGTTTAATTTCCATGTTATCCTACCACTTGGCGGGCCATACCTGAGTTTAAGAATGATTGGGCTATGATCTGAAATCCCTCTACCTCCATGTTCAATACTATCCACCCACATTGTCAGACCACTAGATCCAAAAATGTAATCTATACGGGATAAGGAACGCCTAGTGGAGGAATGGCAAGTATACGCTCTTGTCTCTGGGTGACGCGTTCTCCATAGGTCTAACCGTCCACTACCTTCTATAAACTGTGATAATTGGGATGTAGCTGCTGTCGGGGTCCCACCCTGTGTCCCATCATCCAGTCTCAATCTGTCGAGGCAATTATTCATCACCAAATTAAAGTCCCCCATACAAATGACATCTGTGTCTGGGTAATTCAAAGCAAAACTCAGTGCTTTCCGGAGAATTGACGTTCTCGCTGGAGGGGGATTATAAACACACAGAATAACATATTTCCTAGAGTTGATCAGTGCATATACGAATATGAAACGTCCTTCAGAGTTTCTCCGGGCCTCCCGGACCTCTCATCTAACGTCCTTGTGTATTAGTAATGAGATCCCCCTGGAGTAGCTGGTGTGAAATGCGTGTATAGACCACTGAACCCCCAGTTTTTGTACACTCCGAGCTGTATCTCTGGTCAAGTGTGTCTCGACCAGAGCCACAATGTGAGGGTGATAGTGCCTGATCTGTGAAAATACTTTAACCTTTTTTCGGGGGGTCTTGATACCCCTCACATTCTATGTCATGCATATTAAATCAGAACCCATCTCCACTTATCTGGGCATGTTGCGGAACGGCGCCTAAGTAGAACTCAGAGACATCACATAAATAGCAAGACTTCCATTGGCTGCAACTTCTACCTAAGTAACACTTAAAGCTAAAACTAAAGCTTTTGAAAAAAAGAAAACAAAATATAAACCTAGCAATATAGCAGCAAAGTCCCGCGCCCCTATCAAAAAACAAACAAGGGGATACCATCACTGAACGCAGTGTCCGGTATTGTAGATATCTGGGTGCCCGCCAGGAGAGCTCCGATTAGGCCTGCAATGAAAGGATCCGGATGAAAGTAGACACTCTAGGATTCCCTTACAGGAGATCCTCTATGGCAGGGGTCCCCAACCACCGGTCCGCGGCCCAGCACTGGGCCGTTGCAGTGCCCTTGCCGGTCCGCGGACACAAGGGGAGCCGGCGGCGGTGCAGCAGCTGATACTCACCTAGCGGTCCCTGTCGGCCCGGCGGCTTCATCCAGTACTGAGCGGTCAAGTGTACCGCTTAATGAGCGGTAGCACGTGACCGCTCCACACAGGAGCTGAAGCGCCGCGAGATGCAGGGAGGGAAGTTCAGCGACGGGAAGGAAGGTCAGCGATGTGAGGGTAAGTATGATGGGGGAGGATGGGGGAGCCGAGCGGAGCCATATATACAAGGGAGGGAGAGTGGGAGCGGAGCCATATATATATATATATAAGGGAGGGAGAGTGGGAGCAGAGCCATATATACAGGGGAGGGAGAGTGGGAGCGGAGCCATATATACAAGGGAGGGTGGGAGCGGAGCCATATATATAAGGGAGGGAGAGCGGGAGCGGAGCCATATATATATAAAGGAGGGAGAGTGGGAGCGGAGCATATATATATATATATATATATATATATATATATGGGAGGGAGAGTGGGAGCGGAGCCATATATATATAAGGGAGGGAGAGTGGGAGCGGAGCCATATATATATAAGGGAGGGAGAGTGGGAGCGGAGCCATATATATATAAGGGAGGGAGAGTGGGAGCAGAGCCATATATACAAGGTAGGGAGGGTGGGAGCAGAGCCATATATATATATGGGAGGGAAAGTGGAAGCGGAGCCATATATATATATATATATAAGGGAGGGAGAGTGGGAGTGGAGCCATATATATACAAGGGAGGGAGAGTGGGAGCGGAGCCATATATACAAGGGAGGGAGAGTGGGAGTGGAGCCATATATACAATGGAGGAAGAGTGGGAGCAGAGCCATATATACAGGGGAGGGAGAGTGGGAGCGGAGCCATATATACAAGGGAGGGAGAGTGGGAGTGGAGCCATATATACAAGGGAGGGAGAGTGGGAGCGGAGCCATATATACAAGGGAGGGAGGGTGGGAGCGGAGCCATATATACAAGGGAGGGAGGAGGGTGGGAGCCATGTATGCAAGGATGGGACAGGGGAGCCATACATACAACAGGGGGAGCCACACAGCTGGACAGGACGGAGGGAACCACACATACATTTTCTGATGATTAGAAAATAATCAGCATGTACAGTACTCCAGTACAATTTTTTCTAAGTGCTCAATGCTCCATTTCCTTGTAGGTTCCAATCATCATTAGCAGTGACGTCATCAGTAGAAGTAACCCAGTGCTCCCACTGAAACAGAGAAACAAGCCAGGTACTCCCTCTCATTCAAAACCTATGGTGAGTTGAGTCACATTATAAATGTTATAATTAAATAAGTATGCACTGCAAAACTACAACCGCGTCCATAGCCCCGCCCCTGTCACACCTCCATCCCCGCCCTGCCGGGCCATGGAAGAATGGTCTTGCTTGAAGCCGGTCCCTGGGGCAAAAAAGGTTGGGGACCACTGCTCTATGGGACCGCAGCCACTCGGTAGCCTCCGCTGGATCCATGAAAAACACGGAGGAACCCCTGTGGACAACCCGAAGCCAAGCCGGATAGATCATGGAGTATACAATGTTCATTTCCCTGAGCCGTTTCTTGATGTCGATGAATTGCGCACGTTGCTTCTGGAGTTCCATGGAGAAATCCGGGAAGATTGAGATCACGGCGTTGCTGAACTTGATAGGACTCTTTTGTCGTGCGAGGCGGAGAATGGTGTCTCTATCTTTACAGTTGAGGAGACATGCCAGGAAGGGTCTATGTGGGGCTCCCAGAGGCAAAGGCTTGGTGGGAACCCAGTGGGCTCTCTCAACGGCGAACACCGAGGAGAATTCATCTCCCAGAGAGGTCTTAAGCCAGCCCTCTAAGAATTGCTCAGGGTGCTGACCTTCAGAGCGTTCAGGCAGACCAATGACACGGATGTTATTCCGCCACATTCTGTTTTCTAGGTCGTCTGCTTTTTGCCTCCAGGCGTTCATAGATCCCGCTCCCTTGGTTAACTTAGCCTCCATTAGCGTAATGGTGTCTTCCACCTGGGACACCCTTGTCTCCGCCTCTGTGATACGCCCCCTCATGGCCTGCATATCATTACGGAGTCTCCCCACCTCAGTGTAGACTTCCTCTATTTTCTCCGTCAGAGATGTCCTAGTGAGGGAGATAGCCTGCATGAGCTGTTCAGATGCCTGTTTAAGGGTCATTTCTTCCTGTTCAATCTCCTCTCCACCCCCTGAGGGACGATTTTTACGCTGAGATTGTGAGGGGGCATTTCGTAGAGTACATGCACTCTCAGAAGGGTAGGGTCTAACAAACTCCTTCAATTTTTCTGTTGCCGTCGATCCTTTAGATCGGTTCATGATTAAGAACTGTGAAATACCCCAGTATAGCTGAAGTTATACAGTCCAGAAATCTTCCCGTTGCAGTTATATATACACAGTAGGGACCACACTCATTAATTACAGCCTGGGAGCAGAGTTTGTGTAAATGAAGACAAAATGTCACCAAGGCTCCTATGGCAGGGGGGAGGGGGAGGGACATCCACCCCCAGAGACAGCAGCAATGGGAGAGGGAGCAGGTTCCCCACTGTAATGGCACTAGCAGGCCAGCGGTTCAGCTTAGAGAGAGGGAATTATGCAGGGCCCGTCTTTCAGGGCACTCACCGCACTCCTCTCAGATCTTGCAGGATATAGGTCGCTGTCCCTGCAACACTGTAAACTGGACGCCGCGCTCCCTCTGATAGAGCGCGCGTCCAAGATGGCCGCTGCTCCCCGTGGGCCCCTCCGTCCACCCCCCGTCTTCCAAGGCTCCCGCACACCGGAGCCGTCCTGTGCCTCTCCTCAGAGCTCCCGGGGGGTCCCAACACCAGCAGACACCATGCGCTGCCAAGTCCTGAGCTTAATACAGGCGGTAAGTGCAGGCTATGTGGAGGATAAGTAGGAGCTCCCGCAGCGTGCGTCCTTCCCTCACCGCTACATAGCCACGCCCCATGGAGTAGTATTTTGATTTGTTAACTCGAGAAATAAATTCTCTGAGGACTTGTTCGCCCATTACATTGATCATTTCTTCCATAATTGTAGATAACAGGTAGTTTGTATGACCCTTGCCACGATTGGCTTGAGTTTTGATATGCAGTGCAAGAAAGTCGTCATACTGGGCGATGAGTTCAAGAATGCCCAGAAAGTTTCCATTTCTAGGTGATCCATCCAATTAGTTATCTCCTCTAAATGCTAAGCCACGCTCGGCAATAAACTGAATAACATTTACTACTCATTTCAATACTGACCTGACCTCCAATAATGCTCCTGAGCCTCGACCTGTTGTGTTAGCTCCGTATCAATTTGCCCAATCGCTTTTAACCTCATATTGAAAGCAATTGTAGAGTTCAGATGTTCCGATGACTTTTTATACGTTCTTGTGAATGTTTCCAATCACAGAATCCATTAGACGAAAGCTGAGAAGACTCAGATGCTGTAATAAAGCACAAAAATTTGTATGTGAAGCAGTAAATGCATCCTTTAGAGGGAGAGAAGCATAACCAATACCTCGTTATGACTTCTCCATTATGATTTTGATGACGGAAAAGCCCAAGTGTGCACATCCTCAGAATATTGCGGTCCTTTCTAGGTTGTTGAACCGAGTGTGCAATGAACAAACTTTCATCACAGTGCTGGATTGTTGATACACCCCTTTTCAGCCAGTAATAATCTTGCATCTGTTCCGAAATAATGGATGGCCAAAGTCCAATGTCATCGCCCCCTGGTGGGCCCTCAACTTCACCTTCATTAGATGTGCCACTAGCAGTCTCCTTTTCTTTGTGTTCTTCAGTTGTGCACATTACTACTTCAGCCTTTTCTTTGCCAGGATCAACAACCATTTCCACTGAAGTATTGTCAGGTTGATAGATTCAACAAGGTCATTACTCCTTTCCGACACTTGCCTTGAATGAACAGTGAAGAACTTGTCCAATTTTGTTGTCTTCGCTATCTCTTCTGTTGATTTCATTGTTGCTTCTTTTGCCTTATGTCTTTTAGAAGCCCCAGACTCCCAAATTCTTGGGCGATGTATGTGCCTATCTCCTTCACGATTGTCCATGATGGTAATCTAAAAGTAACAAAATGACCTTGTCAACCCTTGAAGTCCTGAAAGGGAATTAAAGATTAAAATATGTACATATGTATGTATATTGTAGAAATTTGGGCTGTCTATATCAAAGACTGCTGCGGGGTTCTATATGTCAGAGGCTGCTGCTGGGCTGTATATGTATGAGAGGCTTCTGCTGGGCTGTATATATATGGGGCTGCTGCTGGGCTGTATATATATATATATATATATATATATGAGGGGCTGCTGGGCTGTATATATTAGAAGCTGCTGCTGGGCTAGTGGGCTATATATATATATGAGGGGCTGCTGCCAGGCTGTATATATCAGAGGCTGTTTACCTGGCTATATATATCAGACGCGTTGAGAAACGTGATGGTGTCTCCGCGGCTGTTGATTTACATGTTTTTGCATATTTCCCATAAGGGATGGGGGCATTGCTCTAGCATCACTGCGTTGAGAAACATGTGATGGTGTCTCCGCAGTGTTGGATGTTGATCTCAATGAGGTCACTCATCCTCATTTTCACATGTTCCACAGGAGTGGCGCATAGCAAATGTACCAATATTCACTTGATGAAGGCAGATTCACTGCCGAAAAGCTTTGTGAAGACATAATGACCATGTAAAGAAGTTTCTTTTCCATCCAAAACAAGTATCTGTCTTAGTCTGAGCGCCCTAATCAGCCGTACTTCTCTTCCCAATATTCAAAAGGGGCTCTAAAAGTGAACCTGGAAATTATAGGTCAGTAAGTCTAACCTCTATTGTTGGTAAAATATTTGAAGGGTTTCTGAGGGATGTTATTCTGGATTATCTCAATGAGAATAAGGGCCCGTCACACACAGCGAGATCGCTAGCGATCGCCCCCCCCCCGCCGGGTATCGCAGATCGTGCAGGATCGTCCTGGGCCATTTTTTGATCGTTGGTCTCCCGCTGGCCAGCACGCATCGCTGTGTGTGGCAGCGGGAGACCAACGATCAGCGACGCTGCACGCTGTTATCTCGGGTAAACAGCGGGTAGCTAAGAGCCGCACGGCTCTTGGATACCCGCTGTTTACCCTAGATACCAGCGTGCTCACTGGTCCTGATCGCTGGTGAGTCTGTCTATGTCCCAGCGATCCCATCCATGTCGGATCGTTGGTGGGATTGCTGGGACATCGTTGTGTGTAACGGGGCCTTAACTGTTTAACTCCATATCAGTATGGGTTTATGAGGAATCGCTCCTGTCAAACCAATCTAATCAGCTTTTATGAAGAGATAAGCTATAGACTGGACCAAGGTGAGTCATTGGATGTGGTATATCTTGATTTTTCCAAAGCGTTTTTTGATGAAGACATGGATCTGTGCTGGAAGAGCTTTCACTTCAACTTGGATCTGGACATTCGGATGGCTCAAGCTTACGCAGTTGCTTGCCATGAACAAAGAGAAAGAGAGAGAGACAGCGAAGACGGCAGCGGCGTTTGTGGATTCATCCTATTGTTGAACTCCGGGAGAGCCGTGGAGCGTACCACACCCTCTACAGCGAGCTACAGGCAAACCCGGATAAATTTACGGATTACACACGGATGTCCCAACAAAGCTTCATGTATTTACAGTGGGGAAAAAAAGTATTTAGTCAGTCAGCAATAGTGCAAGTTCCACCACTTAAAAAGATGAGAGGCGTCTGTAATTTACATCATAGGTAGACCTCAACTATGGGAGACAAACTGAGAAAAAAAAATCCAGAAAATCACATTGTCTGTTTTTTTTTCATTTTATTTGCATATTATGGTGGAAAATAAGTATTTGGTCAGAAACAAAATTTCATCTCAATACTTTGTGATATATCCTTTGTTGGCAATGACAGAGGTCAAATGTTTTCTGTAAGTCTTCACAAGGTTGCCACACACTGTTGTTGGTATGTTGGCCCATTCCTCCATGCAGATCTCCTCTAGAGCGGTGATGTTTTTGGCTTTTCGCTTGGCAACACGGACTTTCAACTCCTTCCAAAGGTTTTCTATAGGGTTGAGATCTGGAGACTGGCTAGGCCACTCCAGGACCTTGAAATGCTTCTTACGAAGCCACTCCTTCGTTGCCCTGGCGGTGTGCTTTGGATCATTGTCATGTTGAAAGACCCAGCCACGTTTCATCTTCAATGCCCTTGCTGATGGAAGGAGGTTTGCACTCAAAATCTCACGATACATGGCCCCATTCATTCTTTCATGTACCCGGATCAGTCGTCCTGGCCCCTTTGCAGAGAAACAGCCCCAAAGCATGATGTTTCCACCACCATGCTTTACAGTAGGTATGGTGTTTGATGGATGCAACTCAGTATTCTTTTTCCTCCAAACACGACAAGTTGTGTTTCTACCAAACAGTTCCAGTTTGGTTTCATCAGACCATAGGACATTCACCCAAAACTCCTCTGGATCATCCAAATGCTCTCTAGCAAACTTCAGACGGGCCCGGACATGTACAGGCTTAAGCAGTGGGACACGTCTGGCACTGCAGGATCTGAGTCCATGGTGGCGTAGTGTGTTACTTATGGTAGGCCTTGTTACATTGGTCCCAGCTCTCTGCAGTTCATTCACTAGGTCCCCCCGCGTGGTTCTGGGATTTTTGCTCA
This sequence comes from Dendrobates tinctorius, assembly GCF_039654945.1. NCBI lineage: Eukaryota > Metazoa > Chordata > Amphibia > Anura > Dendrobatidae > Dendrobates > Dendrobates tinctorius. The sequence continues at coordinate 32,957,735 of NW_027361771.1, forward strand.
CCGTTCTTGTGATCATTCTGACCCCACGGGGTGGGATTTTGCGTGGAGCACTAGATCGAGGGAGATTATCACTGGCCTTGTATGTCTTCCATTTTCTAATTATTGCTCCCACAGTTGATTTCTTCACTCCAAGCTGGTTGGCTATTGCAGATTCAGTCTTCCCAGCCTGGTGCAGGGCTACAATTTTGTTTCTGGTGTCCTTTGACAGCTCTTTGGTCTTCACCATAGTGGAGTTTGGAGTCAGACTGTTTGAGGGTGTGCACAGGTGTCTTTTTATACTGATAACAAGTTTAAACAGGTGCCATTACTACAGGTAATGAGTGGAGGAAAGAGGAGACTCTTAAAGAAGAATTTACAGGTCTGTGAGAGCCAGAAATCTTGATTGCTTGTTTCTGACCAAATACTTATTTTCCACCATAATATGCAAATAAAATGAAAAAAAAAACAGACAATGTGATTTTCTGGATTTTTTTTTCTCAGTTTGTCTCCCATAGTTGAGGTCTACCTATGATGTAAATTACAGACGCCTCTCATCTTTTTAAGTGGTGGAACTTGCACTATTGCTGACTGACTAAATACTTTTTTTCCCCACTGTACTTGGTCGTGTACAAGATGTCATCCGTAGACAGGACACACCGCTCCGTCGTGCGATTCCTAACGAGGAGCGGCTCCTGGTTGCATTACGGTACGTAAGCAAAACCACTGACTGCATGATAGTATTGGTTCTTTGATGTACTAGTATATTCTGGCAGAATTCTTGATCTGCCATGTACTTAACAAAAGTATGCTGCATTCTTTTGAGGCCATTTTTAAAGAAAAGGATGCATATTTATTTATTGGTGTGCCCCTTTTTTTTGTTTTTTTGATGTGTTAAAAATCACTATACACAAATATAAATTCTTGTTGTTACTTTGTGTCCAGATTCCTGGCTACTGGAGAGACCCTCTCTTCTCTGCACTTCCAGTTCCGTCTTGGAATATCCACCTTGTCTGTTATAGTTGAAGACACCTGCCGGGCTTTGTGGGACGTTCTCTGTCCAGAATTTATACCCCTGCCCACCGTGGAAAAGTGGCTTAAAAATACAGAAAGATTCTGGACTGTCTGCAATTTTCCTAACTGTTTGGGTGCGGTGGATGGAAAACACATCAGGATTAGAAAACCCAAGAGAACTGGATCAGAGTACTACAACTATAAAAAGTACTTCTCTACATTACTCATGGCTAGTGTTGAGCATTCCGATACCGCAAGTATCGGGTATCGGCCGATACTTGCTGTATCGGAATTCCGATACCGACTTCCGATATTTTTTCAATATCGGAAGTCGGCATCGGAATCGGAAGTTCAAAGTTGATTGACAGCCTGACGTCATCATGATGCGCGGTGTGTGCGCATCATGATGCGCCGTCATTTCGGGCCTTCCGGGGGTCTCTGCCGGCCTGCCGGGGGGCTGTGTGGACTGCCCGGGGTCTGTACCGGCCTGCCGGGGGGCTGTGCCGGCCTGTCGGTGGTACGTGCACCCTATGGGGGTCTGTACCGGCCTGCCGGGGGGCTGTGCTGATGTCCGGGGGTCTGTGCAAGCATCGTCCGATGGGACTATAAGTCCCATCTGGCGATGCCTGCTACCATGACAGTGATTGACACATTAGCCAATGATAGGACAGTAGTAGTCCCATCATCCGGCTAATGTGTTAAATGTTAAAAAAAAAAAAAAAATACTACATACATACTACATGCATGCTACATACATACTACATGCTACATACATACTACATATATACTACATGCATGCTACATACATACTACATGCTACATACATACTACATATATACTACATGCATGCTACATACATACTGCATGCTACATACATACTACATACATACTACATACATACCACATATATACTACATACATACTACATACATACTACATACATACCACATATATACTACATACATACTACATGCATGCTACATACATACTACATACATACTACATACATACTACATGCATGCTACATACATAACACATATACTACATGCATGCTACATACATACTACATGCTACATACATACTACATATATACTACATACATACTACATACATACTACATGCATGCTACATACATACTACATACATACTACATACATACTACATGCATGCTACATACATAACACATATATACTACATGCATGCTACATACATACTACATGCTACATACATACTACATATATACTACATACATACTACATACATACTACATGCATGCTACATACATACTACATGCTACATACATACTACATATATACTACATGCATGCTACATACATACTACATGCTACATACATACTACATATATACTACATACATACTACATACATACTACATGCATGCTACATACATACTACATGCTACATACATACTACATATATACTACATGCATGCTACATACATACTACATGCTACATACATACTACATATATACTACATACATACTACATGCATGCTACATACATACTACATGCTACATACATACTACATATATACTACATGCATGCTACATACATACTACATGCTACATACATACTACATATATACTACATACATACTACATACATACTACATGCATGCTACATACATACTACATATATACTACATGCATGCTACATACATACTACATGCTACATACATACTACATATATACTACATACATACTACATACATACTACATACATGCTACATACATACTGCATGCTACATACATACTACATACATACTACATACATACCACATATATACTACATACATACTACATGTATGCTACATACATACCACATACATACTACATACATACTACATACATACTACATGCATGCTACATACATAACACATATATACTACATGCATGCTACATACATACTACATGCTACATACATACCACATACATACTACATACATACTACATGCATGCTACATACATACTACATGCTACATACATACTACATATATACTACATGCATGCTACATACATACTACATGCTACATACATACTACATATATACTACATACATACTACATACATACTACATGCATGCTACATACATACTACATGCTACATACATACCACATACATACTACATACATGCTACATGCTACATACATACTACATATATACTACATGCATGCTACATACATACTGCATGCTACATGCATGCTACATACATACTACATACATACTACATGCTACATGCGTGGGAAATTCCCACACAGCAATGGCATAAAGTGAGACTAGGGACTTTTTTTTTTTTAAGTGGCGGAGGAATACAGTGCGGAAGGATACCTACCTTCCGTCATTGGATTCCTGCAGCCCGTAGAGAACGGCAACCATCAGCTGATGCTGCAGTTCTCTACCCAAGATCGTCGTGGGACACACTCGTGGACTGCTTCGGATCGTGGGTGAGTATTTTTGTGGTTTGTTATGTTAATATTTATTCCGTAAAAGACAATGGCTTCGGGGAACAATGTGACAAGTATTGGTAAGTATGTTACTCTATGTTATATGTACTGTATGTCTATGTATGTATTGTATGAATGTATTGTATGTAGTATGTATGTAGTATATATGTGGTATGTATGTAGCATGTAGTATGCATGTAGTATGTATGTAGCATGCATGTAGCATGCAGTATGTATGTAGCATGCATGTAGTATATATGTAGTATGTATGTGGTATGTATGTAGCATGTAGTATGTATGTAGCATGCATGTAGTATGTATGTAGTATGTATGTAGCATGCATGTAGTATATATGTAGTATGTATGTAGCATGTAGTATGTATGTAGCATGTAGTATGTATGTAGCATGTATGTAGCATGTAGTATGTATGTAGCATGCATGTAGTATGTATGTAGTATGTATGTAGTATGTATGTGGTATGTATGTAGCATGTAGTATGTATGTGGTATGTATGTAGTATATATGTGTTATGTATGTAGCATGTAGCATGCATGTAGCATGCATGTAGTATGTATGTAGTATGTATGTAGTATGTATGTGGTATGTATGTAGCATGTAGCATGCATGTAGTATGTATGTAGTATATATGTGGTATGTATGTAGCATGTAGTATGTATGTAGCATGCAGTATGTATGTAGCATGCATGTAGTATATATGTAGTATGTATGTAGCATATATGTAGTATGTATGTAGCATGTAGTATGTATGTAGCATGCAGTATGTATGTAGCATGCATGTAGTATATATGTAGTATGTATGTAGCATATATGTAGTATGTATGTAGCATGTAGTATATATGTAGTATGCATGTTGCATGCATGTAGTATATATGTAGTATGTATGTTGCATGTAGTATATATGTAGTATGTATGTTGCATGCATGTAGTATATATGTAGTATGTATGTTGCATGTAGTATATATGTAGTATGAATGTAGCATGTATGTAGTATGAATGTAGCATGTATGTAGTATGCATGTTGTATGTATGTAGCATGTATGTAGCATGTAATTTTTTTTTTTTTTATTTTTTTTTACATTCAACACATTAGCCGGATGATGGGACTACTACTGTCCCATCATTGGCTAATGTGTCAATCACTGTCATGGTAGCAGGCATCGCCCGATGGGACTTGTAGTCCCATCGGACGATGCCTGCACAGACCCCCGAAGCCTGCACAGACCACCGGCAGGCCGGCACAGCCCCCCGGCAGGCCGGCACAGCCCACCGGAGCCTGCACAGACCACCGGCAGGCCGGCACAGCCCCCGGCAGGCCGGCACAGACCACCGGAGCCTGCACAGACCCCCTGGCAGGCCGGCACAGCCCCCCGAAAGGCCCGTACAGACCCCAGAGAGGCTGTACAAGGCAAAAACAGGGTTTTTCTTATTCCGATACCGGAAGTCCCATAGACTTGAATGGGACTTCCGGTATCGGAATCGGCGATACCGATACTTTTTTTTAAGATCGGCCGATCCATTCCGATCCGATACTTTGAAGTATCGGACGGTATCGCTCAACTCTACTCATGGCCATTGCGGATGCAGACTGTAAGTTTGTTGCAGTGGACATTGGGGCATTTGGGCGTGGTAATGACTCCCACGCTTTTAAGAACTCAGACATGGGACAGAGGTTGTATGGCAACCAGTTCAATTTCCCCATGCCACGGCCTCTTCCCAACACCGAAGGTCCGCCACAGCCCTTTGTAATGGTTGGGGATGAGGCATTCCAGATGTGCCAACACCTGCTCAAACCATACTCCAGCCGGGACTTGGACCACACTAAAAGAATTTTTAATTACAGGTTGACCAGGGCCAGGAGAACAGTAGAGTGCCTTTGGTATACTAGTATCCAGATGGCGAATTCTCTCCACAGCCATTAATCTTAAACTAGAAACCTTGGATGAGGCGGTGAAGGCCTGTGTTGCACTACACAATTTTGTGATGGTTAGAGAGCACCCTAGTTTTGAACTAGATGATTCCTCTCCTAACCCCTTGCCTGAATTTAATCAGCACCCTCTACGGTCATCCGTTGAAGTAGGGCAAATGAGGGACCAATTTGCGACCTACTTCACCTCTGATGTAGGACGTGTGGCCTGGCAAGAGCAAATAGTGTAACCAAATTTTTTTGTGTTGTGTATGTTAATAAAAAGCCTGTGTTTATACCTGTATTGTTTTTTCTTCAAATTTCAAAGTATGATACAATGCCAGGTTCATTACCATATGACGTGTATTTTCTACATCATCTCCTCAGTTTGTAAACACACAATAAATAGAGGATGAGGTTATTTAGAACAGGGGTCCCCAACCGCCGGTCCGCGGCCCAGCACCGGGCCGCTGCAGTGCCCTTGCCGGTCCGCGGACACAAGGGGAGCCAGGGGCGGTCAGTGGCGTAGCGGGGGCTGGGGCGGCGCGCAGCAGTTCTTAGCGGCGGCCAGGGAGCGATCAAGCAGCTCCGCTGCCTGCAAGAGGGAATAGCAGGAGCGGAGCTGCAAGGACCCGTCCACTGCGTCCAGCTTCCTGCCCGGCGCCCGCGCTTCCTGTCTCTGACTGACACAGAGAGGAGCGCGGCCGCTGCTGTGTCAGAGCGAGGAAGCGCGGGCGGCGGGCAGGTGAGAGGAGAGACGTGGTGTCTGTGTGTGTGTATAATGTGTGTGTGTGTGTGTGTGTGTGTGTATGTATAATGTGTGTGTGTATGTCTGTGTGTGTGTGTGTGTGTGTGTATGTATAATGTGTGTGTGTATGTATGTCTGTGTGTGTGTGTGTATGTATAATGTGTGTGTGTATGTATGTCTGTGTGTGTGTGTGTGTGTGTGTGTCTGTGTGTGTGTGTGTTGGTCTGTGTTTGTGTAGCCTGGCCCTGGAGGAGATGGGGACATGAGGAGAAGACCGTGATGGGGAGTGATGGAGAGATGGCAGTGATGGGGTGCAGGCAATGATGGGGAGAGGGGAGTGATGGGGTGAAGGCAATGATGGGGAGAGGGGAGTGATGGGGTGAAGGCAATGATGGGGAGAGGGGAGTGATGGGGTGAAGGCAATGATGGGGAGACAGCAGTGATGGGGTGAAGGCAATGATGAAGAGATGGCAGTGATGGGGTGAAGGCAATGATGGAGAGATGGCAGTGATGGGGTGAAGGCAATGATGGGGAGAGGGGAGTGATGGGGTGAAGGCAATGATGGGGAGAGGGGAGTGATGGGGTGAAGGCAATGATGGGGAGAAGGGAGTGATGGAGCACTTATTCAAAACCTATGGTGAGTTGAGTCACATTATAAATGTTATTTAATTATAAGTATGCACTGCTACACTACAACCGCGTCCATAGCCCCGCCCCCTTATAACCAAAGCCCCGCCCCTACCACACCTCCATCCCCGCCCTGCCGGGCCATGGAAGAATGGTCTTGCTTGAAACCGGTCCCTGGTGCAAAAAAGGTTGGGGACCACTGATTTAGAAGGTCTATCTATAATAACCTTGGATTGTATTTAAAACAGTTAAATGATGTTAAAAAACACCATAGTAGATTAACTGATAAGGATACTAATCAAGGTAACAATAGAAATAGATAGTACTTGCAATCAACACATCCTCTATAATGCCTTACCAGAGCAAAGACACTGAGGGCATGTAAAAAATGCACGTCATATTGATTTTTCTTGTTTGCAAATACATATCTCTAAGATTGACACACGAAACGTGTCATTTCGGGAGCTATGTGTTCACAAAAAAGAAAAGTGTACGGCGCAGTGTGTGTACGGCGCAGTGTGTGTAGGCGGCGAAAGACACATTAACCAAGCATTATTTGAACACAAAATATTCAATATTTATTTATTTATTTTTTTAAATTCTTTTCACTTTGAAGGACGTTTGGGCGAAGTGTTGGATACTTTGGGGGTATGGAGAGAGGAGGAACGGCTGGAAACTGAGGAAAGGGTTCTAGGTGAAGGTGCTACTAAAATACTGGGGGAAAGGAGGTCAGGCATGATAAAGGAGGAAGGTTGTGAACCATTGGAAGGAGAGGGGGGGGATTGATTAACAAAGTCTTTTGTTTCTTCTTCTTTTGGGCAGGAGTCACCAGCCTGGACCGACTACCACCGTGTGAGCGCCTTACATGGCTTGACCGCCTAGAGCTGCTGGTCCGTGGACGATTTGAAAAAAAAAAACAGAATGAGGGTCTCCCCTAGGGTGCTCGGTGGTGGCGCTGGCGGTGCTCCTTGTGTCATGATCCAGGCTGGATCTGACAAGGTAAATGGATAAGTGAACTTTTTTCCTTTGGCTAGGTGCCAAAGTGGGCTGATTGCCCCCGGTGGCCATTAGAATTATTACACGTGGTGTCGTTCATTCTAAGTTGCCCCGGTGGTGGTGAGTGGTATCGCACCTTAGTTTTAGGGTTAATGTGCACGCAATTACAAATCAGGTGTTAGGCTCTATAAAAGGGAGCCAGGTGGGTTCAATCACTGTTGGTGATATTGTGTGTTAGTCTTTCACAAGGAAGCCTGGGTGAATGAAGGAGCTGAACATGAGTCCTGCGCAGCCCAGCCAGAGGGGACGAGTGGCAGCTAGGTGGTCTGCAAGAAGGGCTGGCATGACGTGGTGGAGTCACAGTTTATGGTGTTTGCAGGAAGTGCTTGCATGGCTTGGTGGAGTGACGATTATGGAGAGAGTTGCACTCAGCATGTGGGACTTGGTTGCTGGGAGCTGGACTCAAGCATGCTGGACTTTTTTGGCAGAAGCTGAACTCATCTTTGGGACTCTGTTACTGGACAGCTGCAACTGGTGGTGGACTCTGCTCCAAGGCTGCTCTATGGTGAAGGATCCAGTTATGGTGATGGATCCGGGTGGAGGAGAAGATGCGCACAGGTGGTTGGCTCTGTTGCTAGGAGCGTACGCAACAGAGCAAAGCTAAGTGGTGTTTCCCCTGTTTTGTCATCTTTCCTCATGTGTGTTTTAGTGCAGTGGTGGGATTAGTTTCCGTACCGACCAATTCCCTAGTGAGGGTTTAGGTCAGGACGAGCTAGGGTTTTTAAGTTCCTGTTGCGTGACCGGTGCGGAACCGGCATATGGATTGTTAGGAGTGCAGGGACACTGGCTCAGGGGAGCTCAGGAGGTCTCCACATCCCTATTCCCTATCGCAGGGCCCACCATTGTTAATGTTTCCCAGGTTTCCCTTATTATTTAAATTCGCCTTACTGGAGGCGGGGTTTCCAGACTTGTATATACGTGTAATGTCTAAATTCGCCAGTTGGAGGCGGTGTATCCAGCTGCATGTGTTTATTATTTAAATTTGCCCCACTGGAGGCGGTGTATCCAGGGTCATGTGTGTCATATGGGTTCGCCTTGTGGTACTCGCTGCGTCCAGACACACATGACCGTGACACCTTGAAGGAGAAATGGTGGTGTCGGTGCTCATGGAAGGTGAATTATGCCCGGTGCTTCTGGTGGGAGAAGTGTGGGCGGTGCTCCGATCAGGTGAAGTGGTGGCGGTGCTACTCTGATGTGGAGTTGTGGCGGCGCGATGAGGAGGTGAAGTGTTGGCGGTGATCCTCTGCAGAGAAGTGGTGGCGGTGCTCCTATGAGGAGATGTGGTGGTGGTGGTGGTCCTCTGAAGAGTGGTGGTTGGGGTGCTCCTTGTATGTTGCGGAGTTGTGGTGGTGCTCTCATACATTGGAGAAGTGGCGGTGCTCCGATCCGGAGATGATGTTCTTTCTGGGCGAACAGGTGAAGAGGTGGTGTCCCAACGAGATTTAGCGCTGGACTGGAGCAGCGTATGACATGGTGGTGGCGGTGGGGGTGGAGTGTCCAGCAGCACTCGACATTGGTGTGGTGTAGTGGTGCCCGGCTTGGCTAGGAATGCAGGTGGCTGTGCAGTGATATGCAGCAGAAGTCGGAACTGTAGTGAAGCGAGTCAGTGGTGGCACAGGTGGGAATGACAACACTGACTGCTGCACGTACTGATTCTGCTGCATAGCCTGCAAGTAAGCAGTGTTGCAGGCGTGTAACACAGTCAGCTGTTGCTCAGGACTAAGGTGATCTGCCATGCCCCGTTCAATTTTACTAAAGAAATGGTGGGCTGGTCTATTCGGCCTCCAGCCGTCAAGGCGCTGTGCGGAAGAGTGGAAGAGGTGTTCCATGTAGTTAAAACCACGTTCAATTAGAGAAAATCCACTTTCCACTCTTTCAGCCAGCATCTTGAGGCTGGCATGAAAGGCTTCGCTCAAGTGCATGAACTTGGGCATGACATTCCTGTCCGAGGCCCTCTGCCACTGGCAGGTAGTGCCCGCATAACCAGTGGCAGAGACCTGGGACAGGGGAACACCTGATTGACCAGCTTCCTGGTCACCAGCTGTCTGTGTTGCTGACCTGCAACTTGCTTCCTGGCTGTCGGATGGCTGGGACGGGTCCGAGGTCGATCGATGAAGAACTGCTCCCGGGACAGTTTGCAGGGTACTGCTCCAGGTGCTGTGGAAAAAAAAGGTAATCATTAGTATCCAGCATTAACAAGACGGATCAGTTGTGGAATATAAATTAGGGTTAAGCCAAAAAAAAAAAAATACTTACTCTCTGGTGGCAAGTACTGGTCGTAAGAATTCAAAGGCCCGATGATAGCGGTACTGGGTTCTTGTCCTTGCAGAAGAGCCACTGCGAACCTGTCCCTCAGCACGAACATCAGTGTTGAAACGGTCCTTCATCGAGCGCCAGCGTGTGCGGACTTTGTTCACTGTTGAAACAATGGAAAAGAACAAAAAATTTAGGTTGTACAACACAATGATGGTAACATCTGTATTACCACACACACCTGAGTTAAGTTGTCATAAATGCAGAAGCCCCAATAATTCAAATAAAAATGCATTCACTATTGAACCTGAGGACACATGTGTGTTTACTGCAAGGACATCTCTTGTAGTAAACACACATGTAGCATCAGGATCAAGAGTGAAGCATAAAAAAGAGACAGCATGACAATACACAATGCGTACATTATTGAACCAGAGGACACATGTGTGTTTACTGCAAGGACATCTCTTGCAGTAAACACATGTGGCGCCCCTAAGGCTCAGTCGCCACAGAGGTACTGCACCTTCTCCTAAGGTGTGGTGCCCCACCATCCAGGTAAGGTGGGAACTCCTTTCCACACTCCAACACTCGCACCCCACACAACAGGGTAGTTCTGCACAACCACATTGCGGCTCAGTGCTTAGAGAGTAGCAGAGCATCTTTGGTGGTTCCCTGCTTGGAACACTGGATGTGCTGGGAGGTGGGTGGAGTTAAGATACATAAAAGATTGGGAAAGTGTAGGATGTGAGGTTCAGTCTGACAGAAGGGCGGGTAGGAAGTCACTCAAACAGGAGTGAGGATCCCTGGAAGAAGGGATGGAGGAAGGAGTGCTGCAGCTGCCTCAGTGATCTGAGCCAGCTGGCACAGGAAAGGAACAGAAGGAGAAAGACGTAGAACTGAAACCTAAGCTTCCATAAGAAAGAGAGACAAGTACGGAATGAAGGAGTAGAGAGAACAGAGAGGACGTGGGTTAGAAGAGGAACCCTGCCTATAGGTTCTCAGCGCAAGGCCGGGGCCCGGTCCCAGAGGTTGTATGGACACTTATGGTTCTAATGTGAAGCGAAAAAAGAAGAAATATGCAGCACTCACCAATATAGCTGAAAAACTGCATCTTTATTTCACATAAATTCCATCAATAGATGTGTGGACATGCAGGACGTTAGAGGAATGCTAGGGGAGGGAGGTGCCGGACAACGGCCGTTTCACGATTACTCGCTTCTACGGGTCCAGGTGAGGGGATTAGCTAAAGGTCATTCCCTTTATAGGATCACAGACCTTACTAATTAACATACATAACAAGTTGTGAAACAAACATTTACAAAAAAATATATATACAATATACAGAGTGCAAGATACTAGTAAAGAATAAATCTTTCCATATCGATTTACAAGATAATCTATATTTTTACAATATCATAGGAAGATTATAATCTAAATAACTTTACATACAGTTTTTTATATAACATTTTTTATAAAAAATACTGATAGATCGATCCGGTCATTTAGTCCCAAAGGACCTTGTGCGTTTGCTTTCAGGATCCATTTTGCTTCTTGTTGCAATAAAGCTTTGTCATGGTTGCCTCCTTGAGGTGGAAAATTGACGTTTTCAATCCCTGCAAAACTCAAAATTTCTGGGTTAGCTTTATGCACATCTTGAATATGCTTAATTAATCGCAGTGAGCCCTTTCCTGATGTAATAGATCTATAGTGTTCACCAAAACGTATCGTAAGTGGTCTTATAGTTTTTCCAATATAAAAATAACCACATGGACAAAAAATAATATAAACCACGAATTTAGTTTGACAAGAAATGTAGTTTATATATTTTTTTGTAAATGTTTGTTTCACAACTTGTTATGTATGTTAATTAGTAAGGTCTGTGATCCTATAAAGGGAATGACCTTTAGCTAATCCCCTCACCTGGACCCGTAGAAGCGAGTAATCGCGAAACGGCCGTTGTCCGGCACCTCCCTCCCCTAGCATTCCTCTAACGTCCTGCATGTCCACACATCTATTGATGGAATTTATGTGAAATAAAGACGCACAGTTTTTCAGCTATATCGGTGAGTGCTGCATATTTCTTCTTTTTTCGCTTCACATTGAAATATTCATGTTTTTTCATGCAAGCACCTCCATTTTTTGACTGAATTATATGCCGCAATACTTCAGATAAATAGCTCCGTCTGTTAATGTGGTGATTTGTGTGCCCTAGTATGCCGTTCATCTGTTTGCTCTTTGCTGGGAACACTTATGGTTCTGCAGCAGACACCGGTGGAGTAGTTGGCTGTAAATGCATTACTCCCTTCTAAGACTTGGGGCACAACAGCAATCGGATAGAGAGCCGGGACTCAGGAGAAAGGAGTCCCCAAAGCAGGCTACAGCTGTCTGCCGTACGAGTAGAGTTATTAGGAACATCTGTCAGGAGGAACTCCAGCGTACCACGGTACTGGAAATCTTCACACTTAAAGGTGCTATAGAGGAGACGTTCAGGAAAGGCACATAAGTTGGCGGAGTGTTGGAGGGGAGCTTTCCATCTTGCCTGGAGGTTGACTGGGTCCTTCACCCGGAGGACACGGCGCAGAAGCGGGCACTACTGACTGTGAGTAAAGCGTTGGAACTACATGCCCTGGTGTCCTCCATTCCTTCCTGCGTCCGTCTGCCTGACACTGCTACATCCCCTGCGCCGGACACTACACCACCAAAGTGTCCTCACATCTACACTGCCCTGGGACAACAGCCCTGCCTGTGGAGGGCTATACCATCCTTGCTGCACCACACCATCTGTCCCGGAGGATCTGGTTGCAGCGTCGGCTTAACACCTCCCTTGCCGAACACCACAGGTGGCGTCACGAACTATTCCATTCCATTACACGATTCACATCCCCGCCATTGACTTGGGCGCCCAGGGCCACGGTCCGGGTCACCGCTGCTGTGACACATCCCACTGACACCGGCCCGGTACCTAGTACCCCGCAGCCCTGGGAGGGCGACCCACACACATGTAGCATCAGGATCAAGAGTGAACCAGAAAAAAGAGACAGCATGACAATACACAATGCGTACACTATTGAACCTGAGGACACATGTGTGTTAACTGCAAGGAGATCTCTTGCAGTAAACACACATGTATCATCAGGATCAAGAGTCAATACAGCATTACACAACAGAGAAATACTCACTGAACGCCTTTTTCACAGTTGCAGAGGCGCTGTCCCAGCCCTCCATCAATGCTGCAGCCACTTCATTCCCTAGCCGCCGGGTCACCACAATGTCCTTGTACTGCTGGTCACGGCTGTCCCACAACGGCACACGCTCCTGGACAAGGCTGATGAGAAGGCTGATGAGTTGCTCATTGTCGAGATAGACGTCCTCATCCCGTTGTGGAACCTAGAAAAGAAATACATTTAGAATCTTTGCATTTATGGAGAGTGATATAGAAGAAAAAAAAAGGGAGAAAAGCAGGATACCAGAATCCCAAAAATTTTTGAAAAAGGAAAAAAACATTCCTACCGTGCGTCTCCTTCCCGCCGTGCTTTGTGTACGCTGCTCCGGCTGGTCACCCTCCCTTGGCTGGTCCGATGCTGATGTCTGTAAAAAAAAAAAGAAATAATTAAACATTTGGACAGGCAGGTATACTTCACAAGACAGCAAACTACTCACCTCACGCTCTGCGTCTGCCAATTCTGGTGGTGGTGAGTATTCGGATCCAGAAGACATTCTAGCAAAAGCAAAAAATAAAACATTAGTACACATTATATATTTGAAAGCACAGGCTCACAGAAAAATTATACTCACATTAAGCTGCTGTGATGCCAAATATGATCTCTGGCTGAGTGGGTGTCTTTTATTCTTGCAGTATGTCTGGAGAGTGATGATGTTGCACTACAAAGTCCTTCTTTTATCTCCCATGCTCCAAAACAATGTTTCTTGTTGAGGGGCTGGATTTACACAGTGTCTAGACATTGTTTACTCTGAAATCGCACGCGCTCGCAAAGCGCTGACATGCGCACTATACTGCGCACGTCAGCGCGCACATAGACTGTAATACTATTTTTTAGCGCATTGCGCGCGCTGACACGTGCATGCGAGTTTTTAACGACGTTGGGCGGACCAAAAAATGCAACATGTAGCGTCCGGCGCGTCTGATCGCACACATGGAAAATGTGCAGCTCACAGAAACGCTGAGGCCTGCGTGCAATCGCTAGACACTGCACACGCCATTTTAAAGATAGGGGACAAATGCGCGTGCGACCGATAGCGCACAATGCGCTGCGCGATAAAACGCAAGTGTGAAACCAGCCTTAGTGATAGAAAGCAGAGGGTGGTTTTAAATGGTGTTGTGAGCTCATCTGTTCATTCATCTTTTGTGTCCAAGGATCTCCCTCTTCTGGTGAAGGAAGGTAGTGAGGCTGATTACCAAACACCTGATCAGGTGGATGGTGACTGGGTAACGGGAACTTCTGACTGGATATAAGGCAGCCGACGCCCTTCTGAGTCGCTGGTGATTTCTCTGCTGGATTCTTGGAGACCAGTCTGATTACTGCTTCCCAAAGATAAGTTTTTGCTCTGCTATTGAACTTATTAGTTTTGGTTTTGTTTACCTTGTTTTTTGGAGTTCAGCCATCCCCGGCCGGGGGTGTGCTGGATTCTTTTTCCTTGATCAGTGTTCTCTTTTGCTCTGCTTCCAGAATATTCTGAGTGCTGATATAGGGGTTGAAGTCTAGTGACTTCAGGGTCCTTTTTGCTTATCAGTTGTGTTGGTAATATTTTTTAGCAGGGTTTTCTTGGATTGCAGACAGCAGCTTTTCTATCCTGTCCTTTTTAGTTAGCTTGGGCCCCATCGTTGCTCAACCTATCTTTCTATCTGTGTTAGTGTTTTCATCTTGCTTCACCGTCATTATATGTTGGGGGCTGCCTATTGCTTTGGGGTCTGCTCTGGGGCAGTCAGTTT
Organism: Dendrobates tinctorius; assembly: GCF_039654945.1. Classification (NCBI taxonomy): domain Eukaryota; kingdom Metazoa; phylum Chordata; class Amphibia; order Anura; family Dendrobatidae; genus Dendrobates; species Dendrobates tinctorius. Next base: position 32,972,747 of record NW_027361771.1, read on the forward strand.
TTCCCTTTTCTCTCTTTAGGCTTATGTAGATCTCCGGCTGTGACGAGGTGTCTAGGATCACCGTAGGAACACTCCACGGCTACTGCTAGTTGTGTGATAGGATTAGGGGTCTGCAATCCACTAGTTTCCAACCTCTCTGTTTTTCTGGGCTGAGCTTGTGTTTTGTTTTTTCCTCCTCGGTGACTCAATCATAACAAAATGGTATATTCTCTAACTGGGTCGCTGTGACGAGTGGGGTACCACAAGGGTCGGTGTTAGGACCTATTCTCTTCAACATACTTATTAACGATCTGGTAGAAGGTTTACACAGTAAAATATCGATATTTGCAGATGATATAAAACTAGGTAAATCAGTCAATACAAGAGATGATAGTATTCTGCTACAGATGGATCTGGATAAGTTGGAAACTTGGGCCGAAAGGTGGCAGATGCGGTTTAACATTGATTAAACGTAAGGTTAAGGAATCAATATCACCATTAGGCCTCTTTCACACTTCAGTTTTTTACAATCAGTCACAATCCGCCAGGTTTTGAAAAAAACGGATCCTCAATTTTCTTTTGACGATCTGTTTTTTTCCCCATTGACTTCCATTATTGGCGGATTGTGACGGATTGCCGTCCGTTGCATCCGTTTTTTTTGCGGATCCGCCAAAATTTGCTGTCCGTCACCATCCTCAAAGATTTCAAAACGGAGCTTGCAATGTTTTTTTCTCTGGCGGATCCTCCAGACACTCATTTAAGCCGAAATTCTTTCTGGGTGCCGGACAAAAAAAAAAAAATTCTCTCTCTCTCTCTCTCCTTTTCTAGGCTGCGATTCCTTTAAAATTCTTCATTTGTCGGATCCATCAAAAAAACGGACGGGTGGCATCCGTTGTCATCAGTACTTTTGGCGGATTTTGACTGATGCAAAAAACTGAAGTGTGAAAGAGGCCTTACACAGTGAACGGGAAACAAATGGGTAAATCAGATATAGAGAAAGACTAGGGGATCCTAGTTAATGATAAACTTACCTGGAGCAACGGCTGCCAAGGCAAACAGGATCATGGGGTGCATTAAAAGAGGTCTGGATACACATGATGAGAGCATTATACTGCCTCTGTACAAATCTCTGGTTAGACCGCACATGGAGTACTGTGTACAGTTTTGGGCACCGGTGCTCAGGAAGAATATAATGGAACTAGAGCGAGTACAAAGGAGGGCAACAAAATTAATAAAGGGGATGGGAAACTACAATACCCAGAGAGATTAGCAAAATTAGGATTATTTAGTCTAGAAAAAAGACAACTGAGGGGCAATCTAATAACCATGTATCTATATATATAAACGCCTTATCATGTCTGTCTGTAACCGAAATCCCGCTGCGCTGATTGGCCGCGGCCACCAGGCCCCCGCCAGGCCGCAACCAATCAGCAACAGGCACAGTGCGCAGGCGCAGTCCACAATTAGCAGGACGCACGCAACCGCTACCGTGCTGTCGGGAGATCAGCGGTGCTAGCCGCTGATCTCCCGACGGTTATTGCAGGTCATCTCTGGGCACACGGGTGTCAGCGGCGGCGCAGTCGGAGATGCCCGGCGCTAGCCGGTGCCCAGGGTCCAGAGGAAAAGAGACTCCTTCATGTAAAAAATAGAATTGAAATAAAAAATAGTGATCTACTCACCTTCCGACTGCCTCCGGAATCTGTCCCTCCTCTCCACACTGCCGGCATCTTCCGTTCCCAGTACTGCTTTGCGCGAAATACCGCTGATGACGTCGCACTCTTGCGAGAGGACGTCAGCAGCGGTCTTTGGCGCAAAGCAGTACTGGGAACGGAAGATGCCGGCAGCGTGGAGAGGAGGGACAGATTCCGGGGGCCGTCGGATGGTAAGTATATCACATTTTTTATTTTAATCTGCCGCTGGCCATATTCTAGAGTACCCGATGCTTTAGAATCGGACCAGCAGCTAGTAAGTATATAAGGGGACAATACAAATATCTCTCCGAGGATCTGTTTATACCAAGGAAGGTGACGGTCACAAGGGGGCATTCTCTGTGTCTGGAGGAGAAAAGGTTTTTCCACCAACATAGAAGAGGATTCTTTACTGTTAGAGCAGTGAGAATCTGGAATTCCCTGCCTGAGGAGGTGGTGATGGCGAACTCAGTCGAGTGGGTTCAAGAGAGGCCTGGATATCTTCCTGGAGCGTAACAATATTGTATCTTAGGATAAATATAGAAAGAATGGAGGGCACCACTAATAAATTTCAAAACGAATGGGCTCATTAAGGGCCTGCAAAAGACATGACATAAAAAAACAAGAAAAAAGATCATGCCCATAATCAAGGAGCACCTCTATTATATAAAAGATAATGACACTTTATTGAACAGCAATTTGTGCAAACAGCAAAAACACACATCAAAATAAATGTAGAGCCAGCCTGAAATATGTGCCAGGGCCCTGGCAGAAGGGAGAGAAAGAGGTGGGTGATAGGTTCCCATGCATATCGCCACAAAGTGTGGCTTCCTCAGGGAAAGATTAGCATGGTTACCAATAAATAGTTTATTTTTGTAAAACATTCATATATTTTTCTGTGCCATACCACCTATGGTGGCTTGCTTTTGGGAGATTATCAGGTGTGGGTAATCATGGCCTTTATAGTAAGGCATGATTTGTTATACGTCCTTTATGTATTTTAAATGTTTTTTAATACTGTGTTTTTGCTGTTTGCACAAATTGCTGTTCAATAAAGTGTCATTATCTTTTATATGATAGAGGTGCACCTTGATTATGGGCATGATCTTTTTTCTTGTTTTCTTATAATATTGTATCTTAGGCTAGGTTCACATTTGCGGTTGAGTCCGCAGCATATCGTACACAACCACAAACGCATGCTAACGTATTTTAGTCGCATCAGCTTACGCATGACGTAAAGAAACAACGCTGCATTTTTCTGCGTTTGCATGCGTTTTTTGCACGCTTTTGCGTTTTTTTATGCGCATGCGCTCCATAGGGAGAAAAATTTCCAGGAGATTTTTTGACACAAGCCATGCCCAATAGGCGTGTCTTATGGGACTTCTGTATATAGACCCTTGTTCAGATGAAATCCTCAGATGTTGCTCGTGTATCCTGCCTCAAGATTGATCTTCGCATGGAGAGTTTCTATCGGAATCTGGATTTGGATATCAACTTTTTTCTTGCCTTTGCTTGTGAGCAAGAACGGAAAAGGATTCCTGCTGAGGAACATCTGCTGGTGACACTAAGGTGTGTAATATTTAAAAATAAACGCCTGTCATAATTATTATTGTTCTGCAATGTACTTAATTTTTTTTCCTTTTTTTGGTTTTCAAAACCCCTTTCCTAAATATTATTATTCAGAATATCTTTTTTCTTTCTCTGTTCGGCAGATTCCTGGCTACCGGAGAGAGCTTATCATCGCTCCATTTCTACTTCCGGATTGACCTTTACACCCTTTCTGGGATTGTTGCAGACACCTGTCGGGCTTTGTGTGACGTTCTGCGTGAGGAATTTATCCCCCTATCATCCACGGAAATCTGGCAGGAAGCTGCAGAAAAATTCTGGGAAATTTGTAATATCCCCAACTGTTTGGGAGCATTGGATGGAAAACATACAGTATTTGGATTACCAAACCGGCTTGAAGTGGATCTGAATACTTTAATTATAAAAAATACTTCTCTATAGTGCTCATGGCGACTGCATTGCAGCTGCGAACTGTAGATTTCTCGCCATGGACATTGGATCTTTTGGCCGTGGTAATGACTCGCAGACATTTAAAAACTCTGACATGGGCCAACGGTTGTATGGGAATAATTTTAATTTTCCACTGCCACGACCTCTTCCCAACACTGAAGGCCCGCCAATGCCATTTGTTGTGGTTGGGGATGAGGCCTGTTAGATGTGTGGAAACCTCCTTAAACCATATTCCAGTCGTGACTTGAACCACACAAAAAGGATTTTTTTAAATTTGTTTATTAAACTTCAAACAAGAAAAGGATATAATGTACAACATACATATTTGCCTGTGGTTGTGAACATTGTACAGAGCATACATATTACCGTCTCTTTGTTGAATACTAAACAAGGATTAAACACTCTTATTAATATACGAGTGATCTATGCATAATCCAACAAGCATACAGTGGGGAAAAAAAGTATTTAGTCAGTCAGCAATAGTGCAAGTTCCACCACTTAAAAAGATGAGAGGCGTCTGTAATTTACATCATAGGTAGACCTCAACTATGGGAGACAAACTGAGAAAAAAAAATCCAGAAAATCACATTGTCTGTTTTTTTTTCATTTTATTTGCATATTATGGTGGAAAATAAGTATTTGGTCAGAAACAAGCAATCAAGATTTCTGGCTCTCACAGACCTGTAACTTCTTCTTTAAGAGTCTCCTCTTTCCTCCACTCATTACCTGTAGTAATGGCGCCTGTTTAAACTTGTTATCAGTATAAAAAGACACCTGTGCACACCCTCAAACAGTCTGACTCCAAACTCCACTATGGTGAAGACCAAAGAGCTGTCAAAGGACACCAGAAACAAAATTGTAGCCCTGCACCAGGCTGGGAAGACTGAATCTGCAATAGCCAACCAGCTTGGAGTGAAGAAATCAACTGTGGGAGCAATAATTAGAAAGTGGAAGACATACAAGACCACTGATAATCTCCCTCGATCTGGTGCTCCACGCAAAATCCCACCCCGTGGGGTCAGAATGATCACAAGAACGGTGAGCAAAAATCCCAGAACCACGCGGGGGGACCTAGTGAATGAACTGCAGATAGCTGGGACCAATGTAACAAGGCCTACCATAAGTAACACACTACGCCACCATGGACTCAGATCCTGCAGTGCCAGACGTGTCCCACTGCTGAAGCCTGTACATGTCCAGGCCCGTCTGAAGTTTGCTAGAGAGCATTTGGATGATCCAGAGGAGTTTTGGGAGAATGTCCTATGGTCTGATGAAACCAAACTGGAACTGTTTGGTAGAAACACAACTTGTCGTGTTTGGAGGAAAAAGAATACTGAGTTGCATCCATCAAACACCATACCTACTGTAAAGCATGGTGGTGGAAACATCATGCTTTGGGGCTGTTTCTCTGCAAAGGGGCCAGGACGACTGATCCGGGTACATGAAAGAATGAATGGGGCCATGTATCGTGAGATTTTGAGTGCAAACCTCCTTCCATCAGCAAGGGCATTGAAGATGAAACGTGGCTGGGTCTTTCAACATGACAATGATCCAAAGCACACCGCCAGGGCAACGAAGGAGTGGCTTCGTAAGAAGCATTTCAAGGTCCTGGAGTGGCCTAGCCAGTCTCCAGATCTCAACCCTATAGAAAACCTTTGGAGGGAGTTGAAAGTCCGTGTTGCCAAGCGAAAAACCAAAAACATCACTGCTCTAGAGGAGATCTGCATGGAGGAATGGGCCAACATACCAACAACAGTGTGTGGCAACCTTGTGAAGACTTACAGAAAACGTTTGACCTCTGTCATTGCCAACAAAGGATATATCACAAAGTATTGAGATGAAATTTTGTTTCTGACCAAATACTTATTTTCCACCATAATATGCAAATAAAATGAAAAAAAAACAGACAATGTGATTTTCTGGATTTTTTTTTCTCAGTTTGTCTCCCATAGTTGAGGTCTACCTATGATGTAAATTACAGACGCCTCTCATCTTTTTAAGTGGTGGAACTTGCACTATTGCTGACTGACTAAATACTTTTTTTCCCCACTGTATATAATGAACACTAGGCTATACATTATGAGCATGTGCATCAATCATATCTCACAGGCCTTTATTGTATCATTCATATAACATAGATTGATTAATTATGGGTTTCTGAACTAAACTACAACTACGTCAACTATCTATTAATTCGCAGCCTACTACCTTGCACTATATAGTCTCACCTGCTATATCTCCATTTTACAAAGTGAGATGGGAAGAATTCCACTTCTCCCAGATTTTTTCAAATTTACCTGGGCATCCCCTGTTCTGATACAATGTGCGCTCGTATGGGACAATCGTATTTACCAAATCAATCCAAGTTCTAAGAGAAGGACATGAATTACCCATCCACCGTAATGCCAATACTTTCCGTGCCATAAACAGTGTCTCACGTAGAAAGATCCCAACATGGTGACCCCAAATCTCTTCCTCCCATACCCCAAACAAGCAGACCAGTGGATCAAGAGGGACAGGAGTTTGCACCAGTGATGACAAGAATAACGTCACCTCTTTCCAGTACTGTAGGGTAATGAGACATTGCCATATCATGTGGATAAAGTCTGCATCTGGTGAGTGACATCGCATGCATTCTGATGATTGGAATCGACCCATCCTGAAAAGTCGTATCGGAGTCAAGTATGATTGGTTTATTATATGCAACTGTATCATTCTATTATTAGCAGATGGTGATACTCCGATCGGAGACTCCAGGATCTCTTCCCACTCCTCTCCCTGAGTATTAGGGATGAGTCGTTCCCACTTCCCTTTAACAGAACTTATGGCAGATTAAGCTCCCACCGACAGCATGTACGTATATAAAGAGGAGATAAGGCCCTGGGGACCCTGTGAGTTAAGTATTCCTATCAATGGTAGGGACGAAATGGCACGGCCCCCACCTGTACTCCTTATGTGCGACTGGAGAGCAGATCTTAGTTGCAAATAGCAGAAAAATTGAGATCTCGGAACCTCATGTCTAGCCTGTATCTGCTCAAAAGCCATTAAGGTCCCATGATCATACAAGTCTCCTATCAAGGAGACATTATGTTGAGTCCAAAACTCAGTGGATGGGTGACTTAGTAATACTGAAAAATATGCATTTTCCCATAGGGGCATTTCAGCTATAATGTCCCTATATCCAATCTCTTTCTTAATTTGCCTCCATACTAATCGTGCCAGACGAAGCAGGGGCAGTAACGAGGGACACCAGGCCTCTCCAACTCCAGGAAACCCAGTGGACCATCAGTTCTTGCAGCGTGAAGCAAGTGACTTTCAGAATTAGGAAGATAATTACCCGGCATCCATTTACTTAAGGCTCTAGCCTGCCCAGCCAAATAATATAAGACCGGAGTCACACTAGCGATTAAATCGGACGAATGCAATGCGATAAAAAATCGCATTCCATTCGTCACAATGTTATTCTATGGGGCAGCTCCCATCATGCGTTTTTTTTATCGGATCCGTTCCTCGGACCGAGACAATCGCAGCATGCTGCGATTCTCACCGATTTTCGGATCGGATTCGCCAATGCAAGTCTATGGATGCGATTAAAAATCGCATTAAAAACGCACCACACGTGTGACTTGCGATTAAATCGCACAACTTCTCCTGGTTAACAGGAAATAGCAGGAGGCATGGCCAGGAAGCTTTGGGATGCAAATTTCTCTTGCAGCATAAAAAAACCCCAGGAAGAACGCCTCCACGGAGTCCTCCATCATGTCCACGCCAGTCAATGTGGAAATGCTGATAGTTCTGGGCCAGGAGAGGCCAGAACTATGGGACCAGAGAGATCCCCACTATGCTGACTGCACACGCAGGGAGGCAGCGTGGAGAAGAATCTGTGCCCAGATGTTCACTGGATATGCGGCAAGACCTCGGGAGGAGCGGGAGCAAATTAGTAAGTGAAATAATGTGTACACATAATCAAATCCTCAAATCTAATCTGCTCAATGTAAGTCCCAATATGTGTCGTCATTGCTCAGATATCTGGACATAATTACTCCGCCATTTTTATTGTGTGCATATTTACAACATCTAAATTACAACTCCCTAACTGGTGGCACCATGACGAATTTGCCTTACCAAAATTTGAAATATTTAGCTCATTGTTCTGCCACCAAATGCAGTGCTCTCCTTGTTTTTTTGCCCATATCTTAGCCACTATATAACTTTTGTTTTTTGACTCAAAACATCATAGATGTTCGCATTATTACCACAGGTTTTTCTAAATTTTGTTAGCAATTCTGTTGGTTAGAAGGTCCTTTGTAGTAGGCCTCAACCTTTTCCTTATTTTTTTGATTGGTGTGGAGCCAACAGGAATATAAATCATATCATTTGTAAAATGTGTGCCTAAGCATAGGTAAACCCTTGATACCATAGCCATATGTGTGGTGTAACAAATTCCTCTGTTTTTGTTCACATTGTAGTGCCTGATGTGACAAGGCGTTGGCGCAGCTGCAGGGACACATATAGGAGGGAGAGACAGCTGAGGTCCCGTAGTGGAGCGGCCGGAACCACAAAGAGAAAATACCTGTACTTCGACCGCCTACATTTCCTTGCTCCTGTGATGGATCTGAGACCGTAAGTGCATGGCTTAATGTAGTAATTTGGATATTCTCTATGCAAAATTTAATTAATGTTATTTTTTCCATTGTAGCACCGAGTCAAACCTCACAAAGAGGGAGACGGGTTCCGACTCTGAGGTGGTGATTGATCCTGAGTCGGATGTTGCTGCAGGGTCCGGCCCATCTGCAGGACTTCCCAGAGCCACACCACCACCACCAAGATCACCACCACCAGAATCTGTTAGACAGGCAGCACAGCATGATGACCGGGGCAACAGTAGCAGCCCCACCATGCCACTGGATTCCTCTCCTCAGCCTTCGGCCCTACCACGACGAGGCAAGTGCAGGAGAGAAGGAGCACCTTTGGGAACAAGAATGCAGGTGGACCGAGGTGTATTGGACTACTTGTCCACAGCTGCTCATGATGATGGGGAGGAGGCTTATGGGCGCAGTCTGGCACAGTATTTGAGGGCAATTCCCCGTGGGTACAGGCTGCGTACGAGAGGGGCTCTCCAAATCGTTTTGGATGCCAGCACACCATCCAATAATCCCCGCAGCGTGTTTCAGTTTCTTGAAAGGTGGCAGCTGTCAGATGAGAATCAAATTGATAGGCTGGTTGGACTTGATGTGACAAGTCAACCATCCTTGGAACGTGTTCCTCCTCCTCCTCCTCCTCCTCCACGGGTGCCAACACGTCCGCCTCAGCCTGCACACATCCCCGATGTAGCTCCACAGGTCCAATATATGGGCCAGGGCGCACATGCCCAATATGGCCACTTTAACGTACCCAATGTTGGTGGGTGGCCACAACATGGTTATGTTAGACATGGACATATTGGGGGATATGGGCAATTAGGGCAGCCCTACCAGGACTACCCACACCAATATCAAAATTACCCCTACCCAAACCCACAAATTGATCCTGGCAGGATGGAACAGGTGGCACAGCCAGCTGCCAGCGCACAGGGGGACAGAGATGTGGCCCAGCAATCAAGGCCAAATGTCCAAACAGGCCCCCCACCTTCACCACCCCCAACCTACCATGACTTGTAGGTTTTCATTTTTCCCTTGATGTAATGTTTTGTGTTTTATACATGATGTTTCATTTTTGGTTTGGACTGTTAAATACTAATGTGCTGATAACATTAGGCCATATGCCATTACTATGGTTATTTGGTACGGCAATACCCAAAAAAAAAAACCAAATAATAAACTTGTTAACATTCACAATGTGTGCCTGTTCATGTTCGTACATGTTCTGTAATGTGTTAGGCCTCTTTCACACATCAGGTTTTCGCCGTCAGGCGCGATCCGGCGCTTTTGACAGAAACCGGATCCGGCGAAGTGCAATGCCGGATCCGGTTTCCCCCCCATTGACTTGCATTTGCGCCGGATCGCGCCGGATGGCCATGCGTTTCATCCGGTTTTCGCGGGATCCGGCAATGTGTCGCGATCCGGCGTCTGGAAAAAACGGCTACTGTAACGTTTTTTGTCTCCGGCGAAAAAGCCGGACACGCCGGATCCGGCGCGTCCGGCTTTTTCACACAATGAAAGCCTATGAGCGCCGCAATGCGCCGGATCCGGCGAAAGCCGGATCCGGTGGCCGGATCCGGTTTTTTTGGTCTGAGCATGCTCAGTAGCTCTGCCCACAAGACATATATAAAAGCAAGACAGTGGGACCCACAGCCACACCCAACATGCCACCCAAGCCAAGAACCAGGAGAAGGCAGCAGACATCTGCAGCACCATCAGCACCACCACCACCCCAAACGGAGCAGCAAATGGAACATGCTGAGGAGGGGAGTCCAGCAGCAGATGAAAGACGGTAATTATCAAATCCCCCATTCCTCCAAACTAGGGCCATGGAATATCAAGATATTCATTGGCCCTTTGTTTCTCTTTATTCAACAGCCGCCCAATAGATGCAGCAGCAGCAGCAGCAGCAGCAGAAATGGCATCACTGGCAGCAGCAACAGCAGCAGCAATACCCACAGCCATGGAGTCTGGCCATCAACAGGACAGCACATCTTCTTCTGGGAGCCCTCCCTCGCATCGTCAGCGTTTGACGGTAAGTTTTTATTTCCAAAATCCATAATCTCTGTAATATATGTCTATTCATTGCCTTTTATTTCAAAACAGGAATCACAAGATGAAGAGGAGCTCCCAGAAGAAGAAGGAAGGGGTGGACAGACACCTGGAGTGGGCTCACAATTGGTAAGTTTTTTGCATCAAACGCAGAAACACAACATCACACTACACACAACACATAGAAAACAAGGTTCTGCAGACCACACACAGCAAACAAATGCCTACATCCAAAGACATAACATTTTTTGTTTTCTTCTCTAGTCTTCCCAATCTGGTGCTCGGCCAAGAGGTCCTCGCAGTGCCTCCCAGGGTCGTCGGCGACAGCAACGCGGCGGTCACCAGCGTGTAAGTATAAATATTTTTGCTTTGTTTTTTTGCACTTTTTATTTCATTTCTTTTGTGGAGGCTAATTATGTTATTTTTGTCTTTTTCTTTAACAGCCTTCACAGCGTGCTCCCGACTCTGACGGTGAGGATGGAGGACTCGATGTGGACCACCTCATCGATCTCGTCAGAGAAAGGGAGCCGCTCTGGAATATGGCTGACCGCCGCCACGCTGACCTGATCGTTACCCGACGACTCTGGGAGGAAATCTGTTCACTCCTTGTGGGCCGCTGGGAGGACCTCGATGTTCGGGCCCAGATTAAAGAGCGTAAGTATATACAGTACCGGTTGCTTGATGTAAACCAGTGTTTCCCGAACTCCAGTCCTCGTGGTCCCCACGGATCATGTGTTCAGGATTTCTATTTACTATGGAAATCCTGAAAACATGACCCCTGGGGACCATGAGGACTGGAGTTTGGGAAACACTGATGTTGTATACTAACCACTCCTTTCTCGTTTCAGGGAACAGAATTGTGAATCGGTGGCGGTCTGTGAGTGATCGTTTCAAGAAGGAGTTCAATAAAGAGATGCGGGCCCCGAGTGGATCTGGAGGACGCAGGAGCAAGTACAAGTACGCACAAGCCCTGTCGTTCCTCCGGGAGACAATGCTCACCAGAAGGTAAATATTACACACCACATGTGACAAAAAAATGTTTAGATGTAACTTTTTTTTTTCAGCCAGGGCCATACCATGTCACTATTTTAATTGTTTTTTTTTCTCTTTATTCCACAGCACGGTGAGCAGCACTCGGGAGCCTGCACGATTGGACCCTTCTGAGGCGATCCCTGAGGAGACCGGCACCGAGGGACACTTCGACCGCCCCGGTACATCTGCACCTTCCCAGCCTTCCCACACATTCGACCCATCTGTCCCATCCACCAGCACAGGAGCATCGTGGCCGCCTACATTACATGAAGCTGCTGGTGAGGAGATCGCTTTCCCTTTACCCCACCCTTCTGCCCCTGCCACCTCTAGTACACCTGCGGGTACTGGGCGACAGCGGCAGAGGGGTCAGGAAAAGAGTTATGTGCAAGAGTTCTTGCATCTGAATGCATCTTTCCAGAACTGTCTAAAAGTCTTGTCAGAGCAAATCTCCGCAGGCTTTCAGCAGATCAACTCCAGCATTCTGGAGGTGAAGACACTTCTGCAAACCATGCATTCAGAAGCAAGATCTTCGCCAAACCACACCTTTTTCAGGTCTGTTGTGGAGCGCATGGCAACACTATCTCCAACCCAGCAGATGCATGTAATGCATTCGTGCCACGGTGCTCTACAGCAGGTTACCTCCCAACCTCCACCTCCCACCACTGTAGTTCCTCCACCTGCACCCCCTCCAGCCACTTTCCATCCTCCCCCTCCTATTACATCTGCACCCCCTCCAGCCACTTTCCATCCTCCCCCTCCTATTACATCTGCACCCCCTCCAGCCACTTTCCATCCTCCCCCTCCTATTACATACCAGCAACCTCCCCAGTACCAGACATCTCCCCACTTCCAGCAACCTGCCCCGTCCCAAACTCCTTCCCCGTACCAAACACCTTCCCCGTACCAAACTCCTTCCCCATACAACTTTCCATCAACATCATCTGCTCCTACAGTCCCTGCCCAACCCTCCACTCCACCGCCCACCACCTCTTCTGCCTCCCACATGTCCACCCATTCTGTAGCTTTTTCCACACCTTCACCTCTAACTGTTCCTTCCCCACCACGATCCCAGTCCTCTCTCCACACACCCAGTGTCGAAGTGTCCCGCAGCCCCTCCAGCAGTATTTCCACCCCACACTACACAGATTTGTAATGTGTGTTTTTTAATAAAAATGCCCATTGGGTTTAAAACCTTTATTAAAAAGTTTTTTGCACTTTAAAAACATTTTACAAAAAAAAAAAAAAATTTTAAATAAAAGTTAAATTATCGTTTCACAATGGTTGTCTGTCATTTCTTTCTGCGGCGAACTATGTTTAAAAAAAAGGTTAAATACAGGGTATTTCAAAGGTAAAAAGGTATTCAAAACCAGGTATATAACTGTGGGTAAATTTTAGCTTTTTGCCACAGTTGTGTTCCTGGTTGTGTTTGAAGCAAAGTATTTCACCTAAAAAGTTGTGTTTATTGTTGGTGATTTCCTAACAATGTACACAACTTTTGTTAAAAGGTGAAATACTTTGCATAAAACACAACCAGGTACACACCTGTGGCCTAAAGCTAAAAATAGTAAGACCATGACAAGATAGCCAACTTTGGTTGGCAAAGGTATATACTGTTGGTCCAGAAGGTACACAAGTTTGGTTAGGGCACAAATCTTTCACACTCTGTCATCCTGCCAGTGTACTCTGCCTTGAGGTGACATAAAGTATAGTGCAAAATTGTCCCTCATTACTGAAACCGTCACAGAACTTCTAGTGGTAATATTTCCAATGACAACATCCATCTTCGCCAGTAACTTGCTCTTCTCTCCAACCTGCACTTTCTCCTCTACAACCTGTCAAAGACGGGCTGTAGGAACATGCTATATATAGTTTTCCAGTAGCCAATCCCGTTCGGAAGGCCACAAGGGTCAATTTTAAAAACCGGATCCGGCGTAATCCGTCGAAAAACGGATAGAAAAACGGATGTACCGGATGAGACGGATCCGGTTTTGTCTGTCAAGAAAAAGACGGATCCGGCAGAAAACCGGATCCGTCACATCCGGTTTTACGAAACATTTGCCGGATCCGGCGTTCCGGCACGACGCCGGATCGCGCCTGACGCCGAAAACCTGATGTGTGAAAGTAGCCTTAGATAGATATAGTAAAAAGTACTGTTTAAAAAGACAAAAACAAAAGGCCAAGCAAATAATCTTTATGAGAACACAACACAACCAAAGCACTACATAGATAAGGCATCATCTTGCCAGGGCGTAGTACCCTGAGGTGTTAGAAAATAAGTTGTAAACACATCACGTACTTTGAGTCCAGAAATTGGACGACGGGGTGGGTTTACATGTGTCCTAGGCTTAGGCACATTAGCAGACTCCACTTCAGCATCATCATGTGAGGGGCAGCCATGAATTCTTGTGAAGTTAAGTAGGACAACACAGGCTTTAATAACTTCATTGACATTAGCTTCACTCAGCTGAATTGCGGACTGTAGAACCCTCCATTTGGCCGTAAGAATACCAAAGGCGCACTCCACCAGTCGCCGAGCTCGTGATAGGCGAAAGTTAAATATTCTACGCCGGTGGTCAAGGGTTCGTCGTGGATATGGCCTCATGACATGTCTGCTCAATTGAAACGCCTCATCTGCTACAAGAACATAAGGCACTGGTTCCAGATTTGAGTTGGGAAGCTGACGTGGTGGTGGTAGGTCAAGCTCATTATTACGCAGCCGCCGACCCATAATGGAAGAATTGAAGACTCTGGAGTCTCCAGTTCTTCCATAGGCCCCAATATCTACAATTATAAACCTGTAGTGAGTGTCAACCAAAGCCAACAATACTACAGAAAAATATTGTTTATAATTATAGAATTGGGACCCTGAGTTCGGCGGCTTACGCACACGGATGTGATTCCCATCTAGGGCTCCAATACATTGTGGAAACTGGCACGTGGCCTCAAATCCACGGGAGATACGCAACCAGTCAGGCATTTTGGGCTCCGGCATTACCACATGATGGAGTCTGGTCCAGATTTGGGAGCATGTAGACCGTACTATGCCAGAGATTGTGGATTTCCCAATTAAAAATTCTAAATGCAGACCAGCATATGAAAGGTCAGTTGAAAGGAAGCTAAAATAAAAAAAAAAAAAAAACATGAGTACACAGCCCAACAAACAACAGACACAGTTTCAAACACATTTAAAGTAGAAGAATTCTAAAGTAGGCATGATGAACATTAAATTACATGCCATGGCTTGGTTCCGTAAGCCACAAGCATATAAAAGTTTTGGGGAAATGTGGTGGAAATAATTTAAGAAAATAGGGCAATAAGAAATAAGGTTCAAGGTCTGTTAAATAAATATGCTGCTTCACACATCATCAACATATTGGTTTGAGGCATACCGTAAGGTGAGGAGTAGACACTCCTCTGCAGAAATAGCTTTGCGCATCCTCGTGTCCTGAAACGTGATCCCAGGGCGCACAATCTCAAGCAAAATATCAAAGGTAGCAAGGCTCATCTGACAATATTGATAGAACTTCTCCGGATGGCTACGCAGAGATGTATAGAGACGGTGGAAATGGCCTTTAGATATCCTTAGGAGCAAAAGTGGATGGACCCACATTCATCTACGCCTCCTCCTCGGACCCACAATCACAGGGTATTGCTCCCCAAAACGTCGGGATATAATCCAATAGAAAAGAACACGCTCAGTGGTGTTAAAAGTCAGCCTGTCTGTCATGTTTAGCACAAAGCAGAGCTAACCAAATCCAAGCACTGACTGTATGTCAAAGGTAGCAGGCTCACACCTGTTGGAGAGCCCATAAGTATAGGGCGGGATGATTTTTTAAATGAGTTTCAGGCCTAAAAACCGTTATTTGTCAATTTTGGAATGGTCAGAAAAAAAATCGCCAAACGGATGTCATATGGATGCTTACATGCTATTAAAATCAGATCAATGAAGAAAAATCGCATAAAAAACGGATCACTGGTCAAGAAACATTTGTGCGATTTCGGACCGTTAAAATCGGACCGATTTTTTAATCGTTGTGTGTGACTCCAGCCTAAGAAGAAATCTGGCAGCGCCGCCCCACCTCCCTTTTTAGGCCTCTGCAGAGTGGACAACTTAAGTTTAGGCCTACTTTTCCCCCATATAAATGACGTGACCTGGGAATTAAGGTTCACAAAAAAGGACTTGGGTACTGTTACGGCACTATGCTGAAGGGAATAGCTAAGTTTGGGAAGTAATATTTTAATCAGGTTTATGCGTCTGGCCACAGACAGCGTTAATTTGCTCCAGGTTGCAAATTTAGCTTTGACCAGTTCCAACAGTGGGCAAATATTAAGTTGTAAGTCGAGCGTGCTGTTTTGGGATACATGAACCCCCAGGTATTTAAAGCTAGATACAATAGGCAATGAGGAGAGAGCCTCTAGTCGGGACATCGGGGCATGGGACAGGGGTAACAAGGCAGACTTTCCCCAATTTATATATAAGCCCGAATATGTACTGAATCCATCTATGGCGGCAATCACTTGAGGCAAAGTTTCCTCCGCCTCATTCATAAATATCACCATATCATCTGCGTATAAATCTATGGTATCTACCCGACCCGCTATATCTATACCTTTAATGCCAGGGGAAGACCTTATGCGTATTGCCAGTGCCTCAATCGCAAGGGCAAAGAGGGCCGGGGAAAGGGGGCACCCCTGACGGGTCCCCCTATGTAATGAAAAGGATTCAGACATGGAATTATTCACAATAATACGGGCCTTAGGTTTCATATATAATAGTTTAACCCATTTTATGAACTTATCACCAAAGCCATACCTCTGTAGGCATGCGGAGAGGAAAGGCCACTCAAGGGAGTCAAAAGCCTTGGCGGCATCTAACAATGCCAGTGCCCATTTGTTGTCTGGCATTAGAGAACTATATTGGACTATTGACTGGACCCGTCTGATATTAATTGAAGTGCTCTTACCAGGCATAAAGCCTGTCTGGTCAGGATGTATAAGGTTCAGTATAATCGAATTTAATCTAGTGGCAAGAATTTTAGTAAAGATTTTATAGTCCACATTTACTAACGATATAGGACGATAGGAGCCACATTCCAAAGGGTCCTTTCCTTCCTTCCTAAGCACTATGATATTAGCCTCATAAAAGGATTCAGGCATAGATTCCCCCTCCCATACTCCCCGAAACACCTTTATCAGAAGTGGCGTTAATATATCTCGGTATTTCCTATACAATTCAATAGGGAACCCGTCCGGCCCAGGGGCCTTCCCAGAGGCCATACCCGCTATAGCATTCTCTATCTCCTCCACGGTAAATTCAGCGTCCATAAAGGCTTGCTGATCAGGATCTAAGGTAGGGAATATTACATCTGACAAGTAATCCAAACACTCCAAATTATCAAAGCCACTTTTAGATTCATATAACGACTTATAATAATCATAGAAGCAGCCAAGAATCTCCTCAGTTGAAGACACCAACGAATCATCCGGCTTTTGGATCTGTAATATAGTATTAGAAGTATTATGTTGGCGCACCAATAGCCAATAGGCCAATAGCTTACTTGCCTGGTTCCCCAGTTGAAAATAAGACTGGCGAGCAAAGAGTAATTTCCGCTTAGACTTAGTGTCTATATGCTGGGTGTATAATCGCTGAGCAGCCAACCACTCAATCCTATTGCCATTAGTTTGGTTAGATATGTACGCAGCCTCTGAATCATTCAATCGCCGTTCCATCACATCATCTTCTCTGGAGGTTACCCGTTTAATATAAGAAATTGTGGAGGACAGGCAACCCCTCAGATATGCCTTAAGGGCATCCCAAAATAAATTAATATCCTGAGGTTCCTGATGGGACAAAATGAAACAATGCAGTTGGTCGATTGTTCTATCAGGGGTTACTATTAGTTTCAGCCAGAAAGGGTTCAACTTCCAAATTATCCTGTTATTCAATTGCCCATACTTAAGTTTGAGGATGACCGGGCTGTGGTCTGAGATCCCTCTACTACCATGCTCCACACAATCCACCCACATTGCCAGACCACTGGTTCCAAATATGTAATCTATGCGCGACAGGGAGCACCTAGTGGATGAGTGGCAGGTATACTCTCTCAGCTCAGGATGCCGCACTCTCCACAAATCCAGCCACCCGCTTCCCCCCCATAAATAGCAACAGTTGGGTTGCCGTCGGCGAAGGAACCCCCCCATCCATACCATTCGCAATTTGTCAAGGTGATTACCATATTGAAGTCCCCCATGCAAATAACATCCGCATCCGGATTAGGGCGAAGCTCAACGCCTTCTGGAGAATGGACATATAGAATCATAGAATCATAGAATCGTAGAGTTGGAAGGGACCTCCTGGGCCATCTGGTCCAACCCCCTGCTCAAAGCAGGATTCGCTAAATCATCCCAGTCAGATGTCTGTCCAGCCTCTGTTTGAAGACTTCCATTGAAGGAGAACTCACCACTTCTCGTGGCAGCTTGTTACACTCATTGATCACTCTAACTGTCAAAAAGTTTTTTCTAATATCTAATCTGTGTCTCCTCCAATTCAGTTTCATCCCATTGCTTCTAGTCTTTCCTTGTGCAAATGAGAATAAAGTTGATCCTTCTACAATGTGACAGCCCTTTAGATATTTGTAGACAGCTATTAAGTCTCCTCTCAGTCTTCTCTTTTGCAAACTAAACATTCCCAAATCCTGCAACCTTTCCTCATAAGACAGGGTTTGCAGACCGGTCACCATTCTGGTCGCTCTTTCCTGAACTTGCTCCAGTTTGTTGATGTCTTTTTTAAAATGTGGTGCCCAAAACTGGACACAATATTCCAGATGAGGTCTGACCAAAGAGGAGTAGAGGGAAATAATGACTTCACTTGATCTAGACTGTATGCTTCTGTTAATACATCCTAGAATTGCATTTGCCTTTTTTGCTGTTGCATCACACTGTTGACTCATATTCAGTCTGTGATCTATTAGTATACCCAAGTCTTTTTCACATGTGCTGTTGCTTAGGCCTCTTTCACACTTCAGTTTTTTGCATCAGTTCAAATCCGCCAAAAAGTCAGAGAAGCGGATCCATTCTCAACTGATGTGAACGGATGGCACAGGATCCGTTTTCAGACGGATCCTGAAAATGAGGAAATAAAGGCACTGCTGGCCGGGAAGAGAGAGAGAGAGAGGAGAGAGAGAGGAGAGAGAGAGAGAGAGATTTTTTTTTCATTTTGTCCGGCACCCAGAAAGAATTTCGGGTTAAATGAGTGTCTGGAGGATCCGCCAGAGAAAAAAACGTTGCAAGCTCCGTTTTGAAATCTTTGAGGATGGTGACGGACAGCAACTTTTGGCGGATCCTCAAAAAAAACGGATGCAACGGACGGCAATCCATCACAATCCGCCATTAATGCAAGTCAATGGGGAAAAAAACGGATCCTCAAAAGAAAATTGAGGATCCGTTTTTTCAAAACCTGGCGGATTGTGACTGATTGTAAAAAACTGAAGTGTGAAAGAGGCCTTAGCCCTATTCCTCCCATTCTGTATATGCTTTTTTCATTTTTATTGCCCAGATGTAGTACTTTGCATTTTTCCCTGTTAAAAACCATTCTGTTAGTTGCTGCCCACTTCTCCAGTTTATTTATATCTTTTTGAATCCTCTCTCTCTCTTCTCTAGTATTAGCTATCCCTCCTAGCTTTGTGTCATCAGCAAATTTAATCAGTAAATATTGGCCGGAGGTGGATTATACACACATAAAATCACATATTTCCTGGTATTTATTAATGCATAGACAAAGACAAAACGACCCTCAGGATCCCTCCGGGTCTCCCTGGCCTCCCATCTAACATCTCTATGCACCAACAGTGAGACCCCCCTCGAGTAACTAGTATGAAATGCGTGAACAGACCATTGTACCCAGGGCTTCTGCACGCATCGAGCTGTATCCCTGGTCAGGTGTGTCTCCACCAAGGCCACAATGTGAGAGCGGTAATGTCTAATCTGCGAGAAGACCTTGATCTTTTTCCGGGGCGTTTTTATACAGGCCCTTTTACATTTAGCGATGCACCAGCGATCCAACCAGCGATCCGACCCGGTCAGGATCGCTGGTGCATCGCTAAATGATCGCTAGTGAGCGTTCATACAGAAAGATCTCACAGCGATGCAGCAGCGACGCAGCGCACGATACTCACCTTTCACACACAGCGATCCTGCGTCCTCCCGCCCGCCTCCACGCGTCGCTGGACGTCACAGCAGGAAGTCTCAGCAGGAAGCGCCCGACGAGAAATGGAGCTGGACATTCTCGCGCGATCAGCGATGAGCAGCGGGGGAGCCGGTCGCTGGTAAGTATCACACATAGCGATATCGCTAGCAATATCGCTATAACGTCACAAAACCAGTGACGTTTTAGCGATATTGCTAGCGATATTGCTTAGTGTAAAACCCCCTTACCTCTCACATTCCATGTCATACATATCATCTCAGACCCCATCTTTACTCCGCTGGATATGGCCTACATCAGTACCCGGGGAAAGTTTAGAGACACCACACGTACATTGAAATTGCTGCTGGTTGCGAATTATACCTGAAAAAAAATAAATAAAACCAAAATCACTATGAAAAAACATCAAAGTAGAGAAGAAAACAATACGGGAGCAAAGTCCTGCTCTCCCATCACGGAATAAACACGAGGATACCATCACTGAGCTCAGTGTCCGGTATTGTTGGTAATCCGGCTGTCCGTGGAAAAAGCTCCATTCAAACCATCAATGGAAAAGAAAATTTTTTTTCTGATTAACAGTAGAAACATTAGGATGCCTTCTCAACAGACCCCTTGCGGGACCGCAGCCACCCAGCCGCCTCCGCCGGATCCGCAAAGAATAGGGAAGAACCCCGTGAACCACCCGGAGTCTGGCCGGATAAATCATTGAATACACGATATTCCTCTCCCGGAGCCGCTTCTTGACTTCCATGAATTGTGCCCGTTGTTTCTGAAGTTCCATGGAAAAGTCTGGAAAAATTGATATCGTGGCGTTGTTGAACTTACTGGGACTCTTTTGTCGAGCTAGGCGTAGAATCGCATCCCTGTCCCTGCAGTTGAGGAGATGCGCCAAAAAAGGTCTGGGTGGGGCTCCAGGAGGAAGAGGTCTTGTAGGAACCCTATGGGCCCTTTCCACAGCAAATGTTGGGGAGAATTCGTCTCCCAGAGAGGTTTTGAGCCAATCTTCTAGAAACTGCTCCGGATGTTGACCTTCCGTGCGTTCCGGCAGACCAATGACTCGGATGTTATTCCGACGCATTCTATTCTCCAAGTCATCTGCTTTTTGCCTCCATGCGTTTATTGAGCCCGCCGCTCTCGTAAGCTTGGCTTCCATGGGTGCGATGGTATCCTCCACCTTGGAGACCCTTGTCTCCACCTCCGTAATGCGCCCTCTCATGGCCTGCATATCTTGGCGAAGACGCCCCACCTCGGTATACACGTCCTCTATTTTCCCCATCAGCGATGTTCTGGTTAAAGAGATGGCCTGCATCAGTTGCTCAGATGCCTGCTTGAGGGTTAATTCCTCCTGCTCACTCTCCTCTCCACCCTCAGAGGGGCGGTTTTTACGCTGAACCTGCGAGGGGTTATTTCTGAGGGACCGTGCGGTATCAGAATGGTCAGGTCTAGCGTACTCTTTTAATTTTTCGGCTGCGCTTGTCCCCTTGGAGCGATTCATTTCTAATAGTAATATGGCACAGCCGAGCAAATTAAGTGATATATCCAGGAGATTCCCAAGTCCAGATTATAAGCGCAGCAGCGCTATAATATAAAGATGACAAGTGTCTCGGGGGCAGCGCAGATCAGAAGGGTCACCCGGGAGGGTAAAATTTGGCTCTGTATAGTAGTCGAGAGGCCTTATGGATGGGGAGGGACCACAGCACCTACAGGCACAGCAGCCCGGGATGAGTCCAAAGGACCTAAAGTTCTAATAGCACCGACCAGCCGGTAACTTAACAGAGGGGAGTGCGGGGCCCAATTTTCCAGAGCACTCACCGCTTCTCCCTGCCAGATCCACAGAGTAGGCGCTCACCATCCTGTCAGCGCTGTGAGGCGGGAACCAGCGCCGCGTCTCTCAGCCAGAGCGCGTGCTTGTGAAAATGGCCGCCGCTTCCTGCAGGCCCTGCCGGCCGCCCCAGCCTCTACCGCGGTCTGCGGCTGAAATTAGCCTCCCAGGGGTTCAAGAGGTGCTCCACGTTCCAGGGGGCCCAGTACCGCCAGGTAAGCCACTGCACCGTGGGCCCGTTGACAGGGTTAATTTCAGGATGTGAGGAGTTCTCCCTGAATGCGTCTTCTCACGGCTGCTACATAGCCAAGCCCCACCAAAAAAAAAAAAAAGGATTTTTAATTACCGAATGACCAGGGTAGAATGACCAGGGCAAGATGAACTGTGGAATGTGCCTTTGGTATGCTTGTCTCGAAATGGCGCATTTTACGGACAGCAATTAATCTCAAAATTGAGACAGTCGATGAGGTGGTCAAGGCATGTGTGGTTCTCCGCAACTACATAATGGCTAAAGAGCGACCAAAGTTCGAAGTTGATGAACCTGTTTGTAACCTGTTGCCAGATTACCATCATCACCCTCTGAGGACAACAATGGAAGTTGCCCAAATAAGGGATACATTTGCGACCTATTTTGTTTCTGAGATTGGACGTGTGGCATGGCAAGATGAAATGGTTTATAAAAATGTTCTTGTAATTTCATGTAATGTTATGGACCTGGAATGTTAAAATGTACCTTTAAGTTTTGATGACAATAAAAAAACTCTAGTGAAACACCTGTCCACTCCCTGTCTCATGCAGTTTGGGTTATGTCACCCATGCTTTACACTTCACCTGTTCTATCTGTCAGTGCTAAGGTAGGTGACTTCTCATTAGCGCCATCGTCTCTTCAGTCTGCATTAATCTATAGTCCAATAGATTAATGCACACTGAAGAGATGATGGAGCTAATCCACCTCATATCGTTACTCACCTGCCTGTGTGTCAGAACTAGTGCACTCAGGATGCAGAAAACCCAGCATCCTGAGTGCACTAGTGCTGACACCTGGGCAGGTGAGTATTGCTGACCCCTGACCCTTTGTGCTGTTATTAATTTTTTTTGGAGGATTTTCAGTCCTCTTTGTGTTTTTGCCACCTCATAGCTCCATGACAGACACATAAAGCAAAGATGCAGTATAAATCAAAGAAAGAAAAAGAAAAGAAGATTGTGTTTCGTGGAGCTATGAGGTGGCAAAAAACACAGTGTGTGTAGACAGCGATATGTGTGTTGACGGCGACGAAAGAGACAAAGACCAAGCAGTGATAGGGGAAAAACAACACAATTTTATTTACAAAAAAAAATTAGTTTTTACAAAATGACGGGGAAATGTTACGGACCTGGGGGGTGTGGAGATGGGAGGATTGGCTAGGGGTGAACAATGAAAGGGTTCCAGGGGAAGGGCCTAATAAATGTGTGGGGTCTGGGAGGTCAAGGATGTTAAGTAGACACATTAGGAGTGGAAACATGGGACGGGAGAGACACATTTTAAGGGAGAGACAAATTGGACAACACAGACACATTGGGAGGTGAGGGTGGTGGAGGGAGCACAACAGTTCTTTTTTCATGCCTCGTTTCCTGTCTCTTCCTCTTGTGTTTTCCATGGCTTTGTTGATGGCTTTTTCGTCTCCTTGGAAGGGTGGTGGGTTCAATAGGCATGGTGGTGGCGGTGGACAACCGTGCAGGAGCAGGACTCTGTGTGTTGGTGGCGGTGGACGGCCGTGCAGGAGCAGGACTCTGCGTGTTGGTGGCGGTGGACGGCAGTGCAGGAGCAGGACTCGGCCGTGGAGTGGTGAAGTGGCTTTCAACAGCACCTGGCATGGTGGTGGCGCTGTAGTGGTGTGCGGCAGGACTGGGCATGGTGGTGGCCGTACAGGGGTATGCAGCAGAACACGGTATTGAGGTAAATCGGGTAATTGGCGGCACAGTTGGAAATGCCACGTGTGGCTGCTGGTAGAACCGAGTCTGCTGCATAGCTTGAACGTAAGCGGCATTGCCCCGCTCTATCGCAGAAAAAAATGGTGTGCTGGTCTCTGGAGGTCGGCTTCCAGACGGTCAAGGCATTGGTGGACAGACTGGAAAAATGATCAAATGGTCAAATGGGTCAAACCACTATCCAGTCTATCTCCCACCGCCTACAGACCATTCTGGAAGACCGAGCTCAAGTGAATAAACTCAGGCATGAGAGTCCTGTCCGAGGCCTCCTGCCGCTGTCGGGAAGACCCAACAAAAAAAGAGGCAGAGGCCTGGGACAGGGGAACACCTGAAGGACCAGCTGCCTGTTCTCCAGCCTGTGACGCCGGCCTACTTGCTGCATCGCTGGTGGATGGCTGGGACTGCTCCGAGGCTGTTCATTGAAGGACCGCTCCAGAGGATGATCCAGGTTCGAGGGTGCTGCTCCAGGTTCTGTGAAAAGAAAAACATTACTACCAAAAAATAACAATTATACAAGTGCCAACTCCTGTGGAATAGAAAAATTCAGATTAGGGAATACAAAACAATGGAATACAACACAAAAATACTTACGAATCCATGTGAATAAAAACAGATATCACATTCTGACGCGTTTCTGGCTATCTGCCCTTAAGGCCCCGTCTCACATAACGAGATCGTTAGTGAGATCGCTGTTGCGTCACTGATTTTGTGACGCAATAGCGATCTCACTACGTGTGACACATAGTGGCGACCGCCCCCCCGCTGGATATCGCTGACGTGCTCGAATGTCCCAGGCCATTTTCTGATCGTTGGCGTCCCGCTAGCCAGCATGCATCACTGTGTTTGACGCCGTCGAGCGACCTCTTTGGCGACACAGAACTCAGGGACACAAGCGTGAGTCGTCAGAATAGCTGCTGTGTGACAAGGTACCAACCACTGCCGAGGTCATTATACGTATCGCCGGATCGTTGCTGCATCGTTGAGTAGATCTGTCTGTTTGACAGCTCACTAGCGACCATTTAACGACGCACCAGAGATCCTTACCAGATCGTATCGTTGTCGGGATCTCTGGTGCGTCGCTTAGTGTAACGGTACCCTTAAGGCTCCGTCACACACAGTGAGATCGCTAGCGAGATCGCTGATTTTGTGACGCATCAGCGATCTCGCCAGCGACATCGCTTTGTGTGACGGGGAAAGCGACCGCCCCCCCTGCCAGGTATCGCTGATCGCGCTTGATCGTCCTGGGCCATTTTTTGATCGTTGGTCTCCCGCTGGCCAGCACGCATCGCTGCGTGTGGCAGCGGGAGACAAACGATCAGCGACGCTGCACGCTGGTATCTAAGGTAAACAGCGGGTTTCTAAGAGCCGCGCGGCTCTTGGATACCTGCTGTTTCCCTGGAAACCAGTGTGCACGCTGGTATCTAAGGTAAACAGCGGGTATCCAAGACCCGCGCGGCTCTTAGAAACCCGCTGTTTACCTTAGATACCAACTTGCTCGCTGGTCCTGATCGCTGGAGGGGCTGTTAGTGACAGCTCACCAGAGATCAGCCTAATGATGTCCCAGCAATCCCATCCATGTCGGATCATTGGTGGGATCGCTGGGACATTGTTATGTGTAACGGGGCCTTTACACTGTGTTCCAAATTATTATGCAAATGATATTTTTCTCTGATTTTCCTAAATAGTCGGTACAAATGACAGTCAGTCTAATAAAAGTCATCACCGGTTAGAGTATACATCAAATTTTATTGAAGAAACCTCCCAATGATAACAGTATAATCTCCAAAATGAATAAAAGCTCAAATTGCATTGTTCCAAATTATTAGGCACAGTAGAATTTCTAAACATTTGATATGTTTTAAAGAACTGAAAATGCTCATTTGTGGAATTTGCAGCATTAGGAGGTCACATTCACTGAACAAAAAGGATATTTTGGAGTTAAATAGCTTAACAGGCCAAGTTACATGTTAACATAGGAACCCTTCTTTGATATCACCTTCACAATTCTTGCATCCATTGAAATTGTGAGTTTTTGGAGAGTTTCTGCTTGTATTTCTTTGCATGAAGTCAGAATAGCCTCCCAGAGCTGCTGTCTTGATGTGAACTGCCTCCCACCCTCAGAGATCTTTTGCTTGATGATACTCCAAAGGTTCTCTATAGGGTTGAGGTCAGGGGAAGATGGTGGCCACACCATGAGTTTATCTCCTTTTATGCCCATAGCATCCAATGAATCAGAGGTATTCTTTGCAGCATGAGATGGTGCATTGTCATGCATGAAGAGGATTTTGCTACTGAAGGCACATTTCTGCTTTTTATACCATGGAAGACAGCTGTCAGTCAGAAACTCTATATACTTTGCAGAGGTCATTTTCACACCTTCAGGAACCTTAAAGAGCCCTACCAGCTGTTTCCCCATGATTCCGGCCCAAAACATGACTCCTCCACCTCCTTGCTGACGTCGCAGCCTTGTTGGGACATAGTGGCCATCCACCAACCATCCACTACTCCATCCATCTGGACCATCCAGGGTTGCTCGACACTCATCAGTAAACAAGACTGTTTGAAAATTAGTCTTCATGTATGTCTGGGCCCACTGCAACCATTTCTGCTTGTGAACACTGTTTAGGGGTGAACGAATAGTAGATTTATGCACCACAGCAAGCCTTTGAAGGATCCTACACCTTGAGGTTCGAGGGACTCCAGAGGCACCAGCAGCTTTAAATATCTGTTTGCTGGTTTGTAATGGCCTTTTAGCAGCTGCTCTCTTAATCCAATGAACTTGCCTGGAAGAAACCTTCCTCATTCTGCCTTTATCAGCACAAACATGTCTGTGCTCAGAATCAACCACAAATCTCTTAACAGTACAATGATCACGTTTAAATTTTTGGGAAATATCTAATGTTTTCATCTCTTGACCAAGGCATTGCACTATTTGATGCTTTTCAGCAGCAGAGAGATCCTTTTTCTTTCCTAAATTCCTTGAAACCTGTGCCCTGCTTAATAATGTGGAACATCATTCTTAAGTAGTTTTCCTTTAATTGGGCTCACCTGGTAAACTAATTATCACAGGCATTTGAGATTGATTTCAGTGATCCAAAGAGCCCTGATACACAATACCAGCTATGAGTTTATTTGAAAAACAAAAAATAACATCTTTATGACACTTAAATCCAATCTGCATAATAATTTGGAACACAGTGTAGGCATAGAATGTACCAAAGTAAGCATAGACAGACTATTATATACAAGTGTGAATCAGTATGACATCTTAGGTAATTAGTGAGAACAGCAAACAGCTTGCACAGAAACACAAAGACTTTGTGACAAAATATATACAATGAATTCTTTATATACAGTATGCTCAATTTGAGAAGGTACTCAAGATCCACAGAATAACATAAGAGAAACACTGTAATTTTATATGCCATGTTTAAAATGTTTAGGGCAAAAACAAAATTCATTAATATATTGATATTTATACATACAGTCATATGTAAAAATTTGGGCACCCCTATTAATGTTAACCTTTTTTCTTTATAACAATTTTGTTTTTTGCAACAGCTATTTCAGTTTCATATATCTAATAACTGATGGACTCAGTTATATTTCTGGATTCAAATGAGGTTTATTGTACTAACAGAAAATGTGCAATCTGCATTTAAACAAAATTTGACCGGTGCAAAAGTATGGGCACCCTTATCATTTTCTTGATTTGAACACTCCTAACTACTTTTTACTGACTTCCTGAAGCACTAAATTGGTTTTGTAACCTCATTGAGCTTTGAACTTCATAGCCAGGTGTATCAAATCATGAGAAAAGGTATTTAAGGTGGCCACTTGCAAGTAGTTCTCCTATTTGATTCTCCTATGAAGAGTGGCATCATGGGCTCCTCAAAACAACTCTCAAATGATCTGAAAACAAAGATTATTCAACATAGCTTTTCAGGGGAAGGATACAAAAAGTTGTCTCAGAGATTTAACCTGTCAGTTTCCACTGTGAGGAACATAGTAAGGAAATGGAAGAACACAGGTACAGTTCTTGTTAAGCCCAGAAGTGGCAGGCCAAGAAAAATATCAGAAAGGCAGAGAAGAAGAATGGTGAGAACAGTCAAGGACAATCCACAGACCACCTCCAAAGACCTGCAGCATCATCTTGCTGCAGATGGTGTCAGTGTGCATCGGTCAACAATACAGCGCATGCATAACGCCTTTTTGTATGACCAAACAACTCAATCTTTGTTTCATCAGTCCACAGGACCTTCTTCCAAAATGTAACTGGCTTGTCCAAATGTGCTTTTGCATACCTCAGGCGACTCTGTTTGTGGCGTGCTTGCAGAAACGGCTTCTTTCGCATCACTCTCCCATACAGCTTCTCCTTGTGCAAAGTGCGCTGTATTGTTGACCGATGCACAGTGACACCATCTGCAGCAAGATGATGCTGCAGGTCTTTGGAGGTGGTCTGTGGATTGTCCTTGACTGTTCTCACCATTCTTCTTCTCTGCCTTTCTGATATTTTTCTTGGCCTGCCACTTCTGGGCTTAACAAGAACTGTACCTGTGTTCTTCCATTTCCTTACTATGTTCCTCACAGTGGAAACTGACAGGTTAAATCTCTGAGACAACTTTTTGTATCCTTCCCCTGAAAAGCTATGTTGAATAATCTTTGTTTTCAGATTATTTGAGAGTTGTTTTGAGGAGCCCATGATGCCAATCTTCATAGGAGAATCAAATAGGAGAACTACTTGCAAGTGGCCACCTTAAATACCTTTTCTCATGATTTGATACACCTGGCTATGAAGTTCAAAGCTCAATGAGGTTACAAAACCAATTTAGTGCTTCAGGAAGTCAGTAAAAAGTAGTTAGGAGTGTTCAAATCAAGAAAATGATAAGGGTGCCCATACTTTTGCACCGGTCAAATTTTGTTTAAATGCAGATTGCACATTTTCTGTTAGTACAATAAACCTCATTTGAATCCAGAAATATAACTGAGTCCATCAGTTATTAGATATATGAAACTGAAATAGCTGTTGCAAAAACCAAAATTGTTATAAAGAAAAAAGGTTAACATTAATAGGGGTGCCCAAACTTTTACATATGACTGTAAGGTCTGTATTCACATGAAGTGATTTATCTATAGTGAAAATCAACGCAGATTCTAAACAAATATAAGAGCAGCCTTCAGGTATAATGACACATTCAGAGGAAACCTATATGGAATGAATTATTTAATTTCACATATTTGGTTGAGAAAAAAAAAACAAACAAAAAAACCCCCTATGTAACACACATTAGCATTATACCGCAATTCAAGCAATACATTCTCTCAGAAATTCTAAACATGAGAATTTGTCTGAACAAAATAATGAATGGCTAGTATATTATTATTTTAATATGCAACAAATTAAATACCAATATATCAATACCAAAAAAACTAAAGCTGTCAAGGTTTCCACCATGTTCCTCCACAAAATGTTTAGTAGCTCCTGAATAGGATGCATTTTTATTATTAATATTTTGAATGTGTTCCGAAATCCTCTTTTTTAGCTTCCTTTTTGTGCACCCAATATAATTTAATTTACAGGTTTCACAATGGATACAATAAACAACCTGTTGTGTGTCACAGTTAATAAAAGTTCAAATAGCAAATTGATCATTGATTTTTTGTGTTTTTCGTGCGTATTTGCACATGTTGCACTTTGTGCCTGCACATTTGAAAAAACCCTTACTGGGTAACTATGACACAATATTACAGTTAAGCCCCCGTTACACACTGCGATATCGCTAGCAATATCGCTGTAAAGTCACCAATTTTGTGACGTTACAGCGATATTACTAGCGATATCGCTGCGTCTGATACTTACCTACGATCCGCTCCCCCGCTGGTTATCGCTGATCGCGCGAGAAGGTCCTGGACCATTCCTCGTCGGTCACTTCCTGCTGGGCTTCCTGTGGCGCCGACGAGCGACTCGTGGAGCCGGGCGGGAGGATGCAGGATCGCCGCGTCTGACAGGTGAGTAGCGACCCCCGACCCCAGCGATGTCGCTGGTGAGATCTGCCTGTGTGGCAGCTCACTAGCGACCACTTAGCGATGCACCAGCGATCCTGACCGCGTCGTACCCTTAGATTCACTGTGAAAGCAACTTTGTGATAAAATATCACCTAGTGACTTTCCTTTTTTTGGAATACATCTGTGCCCTTCTGATAAGATCTGATTCAAAATATCATCCCGATTAAGAATTGGGATATATTTTTTACTAATGTTTTTAATGTTGTTAAATTGAGGGCTAAAAGGGGTGCTGAAAGCCACTACATTTGTATTGTTGACAACACCAGATTTTTTTGGGATCAAAGTTTTTTCTCTCACAACACTTGCAGCCTTTTCAAAGGATTGATTGATGTTGTATGAATTATACCCTCTGGCTTATAATCTACCATATTTTTGATGATAGTGCTTTCAAGTAAAAAAAATTCATCATTAGAACATACTCTTTTAGCTCTGATGAATTCTCCATATGGAATTGCTTTGGTTGTGTGTTAAGGAAGGCAACTATCTGCCCGTAAAATGGTGTTACCACTGACTAGTTTTCGAAAAATTGTACTATGAATACAATTTTTCTCAGAATCACTCATTATTATTATTATTAATAATATTTATTTATATAGCACCATTGATTCCATGGTGCTGTACATGAGAAGGGGTTACATACAAATTACAGATATCACTTACAGTAAACAAACTAACAATGACAGACTGATACAGAGGGGAGAGAGGACCCTGCCCTTTCGGGCTTACATTCTACAGGATGGTGGGGAAGGAGACAGTAGGTTGGTGGGTGGCAGCAGTTCCAGTGATGGTGAGGCGGTAGCTCCAGTTGTGGTGAGGAGGCAGCGGGGTCATTGCAGGCTGTAGGCTTTCCTGAAGAGATGGGTTTTCAGGTTCCGTCTGAAGGATCCAAGTGTGGTTGATAGTCGGATGTGTTGGGGCAAAGAATTCCAGAGGATGGGGGCTATTCGGGAAAAGTCTTGGAGGCGGTTGGGTGAGGAGCGAATAAGTGTGGAGGAGAGAAGGAGGTCTTGGGAGGATCGGAGATTTTTTGGATCTCATGAGTGTGAGATCCAAAAAATCTACTTGTACATTAGAAAAAGAAAAGGTAAATCGCAAATTAACGGTGTTATTATTGAGATATTGAACAAAGAGTGGTATTGACGCAGTGTCACCTCTCCAGATGAGCAATGTGTCATCCACATAGCGGCCATACCACTCGATGTTATTGAAAAAAGGATTGGAATCAGAAAAAATAAAATTCCTCCCACCATGCTACATACAATATAGCAAGCGATGGTGAAAAATGAGACCCCATTGGGGCCAGTGGCGGATTATAATGAGGTCAATCTGGGCGGTAGCCCAGGGCCCAGTGGTGTGGGGGGCCCACCAGCCCAGGGTATATTGCCCCATTATAATCCGCCACCATAGCGCCACGCCCCCATGTACCAACGCCATCCTCGCCCTCCCAGACAAGCCCACTGGCCACTGCAGCCACTGCCCCTCACTCGTCTCATAAATCCCTGCTCTGTGAGCACAGGACCTCTGATGAGGTCACAGGAGGGGAGGAGTCAGGGGGTCACATGATCAGAGGCTTCAGTCGGAGACTTCTGATCGTGTGACCCCTGACTCCTCCCCTCCTGTGACCTCATCACAGGTCCTCTGGGTACAGCCTTCGATGTATTGTATGCAGGACTCTGCTGTGCAGGTTGTGGTGCTGGATGAGGTAAGTATGTGTGGGATCAGGAGGGGTTTACAGGGTGGATGTAGCATAGCTGTGTGTGCGAGGTGTACGGAGCGGAGCTGTGTGTGTGCGAGGTGTACGGAGCGGAGCCGCGTGTGTGCGAAGTGTACGGAGCGGATAGTGCACGAGGTGTATGGGGCGGAGCATGCGTGAGGTGTATGGAGCGGAGCCACGCGTATGCAAGTTGTGCAGAGCGGAGCGGAGCCACGCGTGTATGAGGTGTGCGAAGCGAAGCTGCACGTGTACGAGGTGTGCGGAGCGGAGCCGCACGTGTGCGAAGTGTGCGGAGCAGAGTGTGTACGAGGTGTGCGGCGCCTGCCGTGTGCGAAGTGTACGGAGCGGAGCGTGTGCGAGGTGTACGGAGCGGAGCATGCGTGAGGTGTACGGAGCGGAAAGGAGCCGCGCGTGTGCAAGTTGTGCAGGGTGGAGCATGTACGAGTTGAGCGGAGCATGTACGAGGTGTGCAGAGCGAAGCCGCCTGTGTACGAGGTGTGTGGAGCCGCGCGTGTGTGAGGTGTGCGGAGCAGAGCCACGCGTGTACGAAGTATGCGGAGCGGAGCTGCGCGTGTGCAAGGTGTGCGGAGCGGAGCCGCTCGTGTACGAGGTGTGCGGAGCGGAGCCGCACGTCTACGAGGTGTACAGAGCGAAGCCGCGTGTGTGTACGGAGCAGAGCCGCGTGTGTACGAGGTGTACGGAACGGAGCCCTGTGTACAAAATTCATGGGGCTGAGCCATGTGCCGTGTGTTTACTGAGCAGAGTCGCGTGTGTACGAGGTGTATGGAGCAAAGCAGCATGTGTTCAAGGTTTGCGGAGCGGAGCCATGTGTGTACAAGGTGTACAGAGCGTGGCCATGTGTGTACAAGGTGTACGGAGCAGAGCTGCATGTGTACGAGGTTTACGGAGTGGAGCCATGTGTGTACTGAGTGGAGCGGTGTGTGCGCGAGGTGTACGGAGCGGAGCCGTGTGTGTACGTGGAATACAAAGTGGAACCGTGTATGTATGAGCTGTGCGGAGCCATGCGTGTACAAGGTGTATGATGGGGAGCATTCATACCTCCCAACCGTTCCACATTTTGAGAGTCTGCCCTACTGCGCCGACCGGGAGCTTACTTTTCCCGCGGACCCAGGAGTACACGGCGGAGCCCCAAGGAGCACTTGAAATCTCGCACGTGACGTTCCATCGGAAGTGACGTGCTGGAAGCTGATCGGAAATTAGGTAATTTCGGGAGGAGATTGTGACGGAACCATGGAGGCACTTCAGGGAATGCTTCAGATCCATCACCGTGTCCTCCAACAAAGCGGACAGTGGGATCGCCTTAGACTCGGGGATGTCGGCCATGTGAGTGGATCATGATATGTCCTGTACCAGGAGGCTCAGGTGGGCATTACAATAGGAGCCGGGCTGCTATAGTATCTTTATAGAATCTTTCTTTCTTTCTCGCTTTCTGTTCTTTCTTTCCCCTCTTTTTTTCTCTCTCTGTTCTTTCTTTTTCTTTCTTTCTTTCTTTCTTTCTTTCTTTCTTTCGCTCTCTGTCCTTTCTTTCCCTCTCCCTCTCTGTTCTATCTTTCCCCTTTCTTTCTTTCTTTCTTTCTTTCTTTCTTTCTTTCTTTCTTTCTTTCTTTCTTTCTTCTCTCTCTGTTCTTTCTTTCCCTCTCTGTTCTTTCTTTCCCCTCTTTCTTTCTCTCTCCCTATCTGTTCTTTCTCCTCTTTCTTTCTCTCTCCCTCTCTGTTCTTTCTTTCCCCGCTTTCTTTTTTTCTCCCTCTCTGTTCTTTTTTTCTGTCCCCTTTCTTTCTCTTTTCTTCCTTTCTCTCTGTTTCTCTTTTTCTTTCTTCTTTCTTACTCTCTGTTCTTTCTTTCTCTCCTTTCATTCTCTCCTGTCTTTCTCTGTTTTCTTTTTTCTCTCTCTCTCTGTTCTTTCTTTTCCTCAGTACCAGTCAGTGTGCCCACAGTACCAGCTACTGTGCCCATAATGCCAGCCACTGTGCCCTCAGTACCAGTCAGTGTGATCAGCAGTGCTTAATAGGTGTGGTTGGGGCATGGACATGGATGGGACTAGTTGTGAAATGGGTGTGGCCGTGGGTCGGTAACCAATCATCATAGTGGAAGTCGTCTGTTTCCATCATTGTTATATGTGGACAGTGGGCACCTCTAGTAAGGTGGGCACGAGATGGCGGGTCTTGTCACCTCTGCCTCACACATAAGTTACTATGAGGTGTACTTTATTCCTGCCACATTTCTTTCTTGGCCTACTGAGAGAAATGTTTTGACCAGTTGAAAGTTATATAACCTGAGGACTGTGCATGTGTGCGCTGCCCGCATGTAGCAATATGTGTGTGTTTATTTTTATTTACTCCGACCCCTATATAAACCCTGCCCCTCCGACCGCCATCCACTTTCCCATGCTCCTGTTCCAATCCTGGGGTCTTTTTTGTCCCCCCTTGGTCCTCCACATGCTGAACATCTGGGACATGACTAACATTGCGCAATGTGCGCTTGTTCATCGCCAGATGCAGTGTCGTGTCCAGTGTGTGAGGAGACGGCGACTTGTCTGTGGCGTTAACCCCTCTGCAGCCATGTTGGGCACAGCCTGTGATGAGGAGCGTCTCTTCCTGTGTATCCGACCACAGGCTGCACATCGGAGGCTGCTTCTTCTATCTGGGGAAGTTCATGAAGCAGAAGCCCCTGTGTGACTCATGTGAAGTAACTTGTCTGACAGATCATGGGTCCAGGTCAGCAGGTGATTGCAGACTATTAGCTGGTTTTGATGTTAGGTACAGTTGAGTCAGGACTAGATGTTGGGTGGAAGCCTTCCAGTATTTGTAAGGCCTCGTGCACATGCTGAGTATGTGGTGAGTTTTTACCTCAGTATTTATAAGGCCTCGTGCACATGCTGAGTATTTGGTGAATTTTTCGCTCAGTATTTGTAGGGCATCATGGACACGCTGAGTATTTGGTGTTTTTTACCTCAGTATTTGTGAGGCCTTGTGCACACGTTGTGTATTTGCTGAGTTTTTTACCTCAGTATTTAACCCCTTCCCGCCTTTGATGCATCGTATGCGTCATGAAAACTAGTGACTTCCCGACCCAGTCACATGACCCCGTCACATGATCGGGGGGCCCACAGAATCTGATCAACCCGGGGCCCTGGCTACCCTTAATCCACCCCTGATTAGGGCACCTGTGATCTGGAAAAAAAATTGAGAGTTGAACATGAAAAAATTGTATGTCAAAAGATATGCAACACCTCGAAGAATAAATTCCTGTAATTGAAAACTATAAGAACTATATTTTTTCAAATGATGTGCAATAGCCGTGAGAGCATATTCATGGGGGATGCATGAATATAAACTGATTATATCACATGATACAAAACAATTTAAACTGGACCATCTAAATGTTTTTAATTTACTGAGCACAGATGTACTATTTTTTTTAAAAACCAGGAGTACGAGAAATTAAAGGCTGCAGATGTCGATCAATCCAAATACTAAGGTTTTCATTTAATGAATTAATACTGGATATTATTGGACGTAATGGCGGAGAAAAAATTTGTTTATGCGTTTTCGGGAGACCATAAAATATAGGGATGAATGGAAATTCTTTGAAAAAAAGTTTTTTGTTTTTTTGTTCAACACTCCCAAATCTTCACCCTCCTTTAACAATTAATTCAAAGTACTTTTACATATATTAGTGGGACCACTTGACACTTTTTGGTATGTATTGGTATCATTGAGAATATTCATAACTAGAATATGGTATAATAAGGCATCCATTACAACAATTGTTCCTGCTTTATCCGATTTTTTTTATAACTATATTTTTATTTGCCTTTAAATTCATTAGCGCATCATGTTCAGATCTAGTTAAATTAAATGCTGACATAGGGAAAGAAAAAGTGTTAGTAGACAAATTTTTAAGCTCTTTTTCCACCAATGCATGAAAGGTGTCTAAGGGTCCCGTTTCACATAGCGACGCACCAGCGATCCTGACAACGATACAGTTGTGGCCAAAAGTATTGACACCCCTGCAATTTTGTCAGATAATACTCAGTTTCTTCCTGAAAATGATTGCAAACACAAATTCTTTGGTATTATTATCTTCATTTCATTTGTCTTAAATGAAAAAACACAAAAGAGAATGAAGCAAAAAGCAAAACATTGATCATTTCACACAAAACTCCAAAAATGGGCCAGACAAAAGTATTGGCACCCTCAGCCTAATACTTGGTTGCATAACCTTTAGCCAAAATAACTGCAAACAACCGCTTCCGGTAACCATCAATGCGTTTCTTACAATGCTCTGCTGGAATTTTAGACCATTCTTCTTTGGCAAACTGCTCCAGGTCCCTGATATTAGAAGGGTGCCTTCTCCAAACTGCCATTTTTAGATCTCTCCACAGGTGTTCTATGGGATTCAGGTCTGGACTCATTGCTGGCCACCTTAGAAGTCTCCAGTGCTTTCTCTCAAACCATTTTCTAGTGCTTTTTGAAGCGTGTTTTGGGTCATTGTCCTGCTGGAAGACCCATGACCTCTGAGGGAGACCCATCTTTCTCACACTGGGCCCTACATTATGCTGCAAAATTTGTTGGTAGTCTTCAGACTTCATAATGCCATGCACACGGTCAAGCAGTCCAGTGCCAGAGGCAGCAAAACAACCCTAAAACATCAGGGAACCTCCGCCATGTTTGACTGTAGGGACCGTGTTTTTATCTTTGAATGCCTCTTTTTTTCTCCTGTAAACTCTATGTTGATGCCTTTGCCCAAAAAGCTCTTCTTTTGTCTCATCTGACCAGAGAACATTCTTCCAAAACGTTTTAGGCTTTTTCAGGTAAGTTTTGGCAAACTCCAGCCTGGCTTTTTTATGTCTCAGGGTAAGAAGTGGGGTCTTCCTGGGTCTCCTACCATACAGTCCCTTTTCATTCAGACGCCGACGGATAGTACGGGTTGACACTGTTGTACCCTCGGATTGCAGGGCAGCTTGAACTTGTTTGGATGTTAGTCGAGGTTCTTTATCCAACATCCGCACAATCTTGCGTTGAAATCTCTTGTCAATTTTTCTTTTCCGTCCACATCTGGGGAGGATAGCCACAGTGCCATGGGCTTTAAACTTCTTGATGACACAGGAACATTCAGGTCTTTGGAGATGGACTTGTAGCCTTGAGATTGCTCATGCTTAACCACAATTTGGTTTCTCAAGTCCTCAGACAGTTCTTTGGTCTTCTTTCTTTTCCCCACGCTCAATGTGGTACACAAGGACACAAGGACAGAGGTTGAGTCAACTTTAATCCATGTCAACTGGCTGCAAGTGTGATTTAGTTATTGCCAGCGCCTGTTAGGTGCCACAGGTAACTTATAGGTGCTGTTAATTACACAAATTAGAGAAGCATCACATGATTTTTCGAACAGTGCCAATACTTTTGTCCACCCTCTTTTTTATGTTTGGTGTGGAATTATATCCAATATCTTTTTGTGTTTTTTCATTTAAGACAAATTAAATGAAGATAATAATACCAAAGAATTTGTGTTTGCAATAATTTTCAGGAAGAAACTGAGTATTTAATCTGACAAAATTGCAGGGGTGTCAATACTTTTGGCCACAACTGTATGATCTGGTAGGAATCGCTGGTGTGTCGCTAAATGATCGTTAGTAAGATGTCAAACAGGCAGATCTCTTCAACGGCGCACCAGTGATCCCGACAACGATACGACCTGGTAGGGTTCGCGGGTGCATTGTCACACAGCAGCTATTCTGAACGATTCCAGCCTGCGTCCCTGAGTTCTGCGTTGCCAACAAGGTCGCTCATCGGCGTCAAACACAGTGATGCATGCTGGCCAGCGGGACACTGACGATGAAAAAATGTCCCAGGACATTCGAGCACGATCAGCGATATCCAGCGTGGGGGCGGTCACCGCTATGTGTCACATGTAGCGAGATCGCAGTTGCGTCACAAAATCGGTGACGCATTTGCGATCTTGCTATGTGAGACGGGGCCTTAACACAGGAGTTCTTGATTTGATGGGATAATACGTCGGATTTGGTATATGTTGATCCACCTGTGAAATGTCCACCAAATCAGTTTGCACATTTTCATTAAATAATGCTTCTAAAGCCAAAAGAGCATTTTGTTTGGCAAAAGAAATGCATTCATCTGAATTATGCTCTATTTCTTCATTTACAGCCTGTGCTTTTGAAAAATCCAAGTCATCTTTTTCAAAAAAGTGTCGCTTGACAGTAAGAGATCTCACAAATCTATTGACGTCCAATAAAGTTTGAAACAAATCAAATCTCTGGTTGGGTACACAGTTTAGTCCTTTTGAAAGTAAACTATATTCTTTGGTTGTGAGAATATACGGACTTAACACAACAACACTGTCCATATGTGTTTTTACATCCGGAAACGATTTTTCCCTTTTCGGGTAGAAAATCTTTGTGGCAATGTTTATTCTTGAACGCTTTTTGACCCTCCTCCTCCCAAGGCGTTTTTTGGCCCAGAATTGTAGTTGGAACATTCAGTAATATTTGTATCCTGAAATATCAGACATATCACACTCTGAAGAGGAAAAACTTACACTTTTGGAGACTGAAGAATTTCTATTATATCTTTCATTTTTCCAAATAGATTTAGAGGTATAATATGTAGTGGATTTCTTCTGTACACCTGATCATGATTGTAATCCAAACTGTCTCTTGCAAACTTTCTCTTTTTTGTTGCCATAATGTCTTGTTCTAGTTTGGCAATGTTGCTTTTCAGAGTGTTGTTCAGGGTTTCATAATTAGGCAGAAAATAATTTGGAGACAGATTCTGTTAGTTGATCCATTTATTCTATTCATTTTTTAATTTATTTTCTTTCTCTTTAATGATTAATTTCATTAGGTCCTGGGATCATTTAGAAAGTATATTATTCCAGTCAGTAAGAAATTGGTCAGAAAATATAAAGGTAGGAATTTAATTCTCAGACCTCTTGGAATCATTTGTTTTTTCAACAAAGGTGTTTAATAAGGGTACCATCACACTTGGCGACGTACCAGCGATCCCGACAATGATGCGACCTGGTAGGGATCGCTGGTACGTCGCTACGAGGTCGCTGGTGAGATGTCAAACAGTCAGATCTCAACAGCGACGCAGCAACGATACGGAACGATATGACGGTCGTTGGGACCCCGTCTCTCAGACCTGTAGTATTGAGGTTGTTTGTCGTTGTCCCTGTCAAACACAGTGATGCGTGCTGGCCAGCGGGACACCAGCGATCAAAAAATGGCCCAGGACATTTGAGCACGATCAGCGACATCGCAGCAGGAGCCCGATCGCCGCTATGTGTCACACGTAGCGAGATCGCTGGCGAGATCGCTGTTGAGTCCCAAATCGGTGACGCAACAGCGATCTCACTATGTGAGATGGGGGCTTAAGGTGTTCCTATCCCACCATGTGCACAGTTCTTGGTTGCTGATTTTTTCCAGTCATTCCATTAATTCCTTCAGTTCCACCGATGCAGTGATATCAATATTTGTATCACCAAATACCTCTACAAGTTTGGATTGTCTGGTATCCATTTGTGCTAAATTATGCTTATCACAATAGGAAGGAGGAGGTTGGAAATTATTTTGTGCAGACTGCTGTTGGCCAAAACTTTATAAAGGCATTCCATTGAAATATTTCATTATGGGTACAATATAACACCAAAAAATAGCACACACAGGGCTTTCCTTATGTTATTCTGTGGATCTTGAGTACCTTTTCAAATTGTGCATATATAAAGAATTCATTGTGTAGTTAACCTTTCCTATTCATTGTATATATTTTATCACAAAGTCTTTGTGTTTCTGTGCAAGCTGTTGGCTGTTCTCACTAATTACCTAAGATGTCATACTGATTCACACTTGTATATAATAGTCTGTCTGTGCTTACTTTGGTACATTCTATGACTAAGGGCTGATAGCCAGAAACGCGTCAGAATGTGATCTCTGTTTTTATTCACGATTCCATTGTCATTTTAATGGTGTGAAATAAAGAAGATATTTTTTATACATTCAGCAAAGTGATCCTATTTTTTTCTTACACTAGTATCCGATGATCAGACGGACTCTGGATCTCTGCTGCAGCATTTAAGGCTACCAAGTGTTATGATTGAGTCACCATAGGAGGCAAAAATAGTAATGCTAGCTAAGTCCAGAAAACCAGAGAAGTTGGCAGCTATCGGATTGCAGACCCCTGAACCTATCAACACAACTAGCAGTAGCCGTGGGGGGCTCCTACGATGCCCTAGGCCCCTCGATCACAGCCAGAGGACTACATAGCCTAAAGACAGAAAGGGAAATCTAAACTGCCCCAGAGCAGACCCCAAAGTAAAAGGCAGCCCCCCACATATAATGACGGTGAAGCAAGAAGAAAGAACAAAACACAGACAGAAAGATAGACTGAGCAAAGATGGGGCCCACGCTAGCTTAGATAGGAAAGGACAGGAAGGCTGCTGTCTGCAATCCGTGAAAAACCCTATGAAAATAAGAGCCAACAAACTGACAGTAAAAAAGGCCCTGAAGACGCTAGGCTTCAAAAAAGCTATGTCAGTACTCAGGAATATTCTGAAGACAGAGCAACAGGCAAAAGGAGATTCAGCTAACCCCAGCAGGGAATGGCAGAATCCAGAAAAGCAAGGAAAACAAAACACTAATGCAAAAAGGCAAAGCAGAAATCTTAGCTTTAGATGAGCAGGAATCAGACTGGTTTCCTAGAAGTCCACAGAGAAATCACCCGCAGGCCAGAAGGGCGTCGGCAGCCTTATATCCAGTCATTAACTCCACTCAGCCAGTCATCATCATCAGCCTCAGGTGTTTGACAATCAGGCTCACTACCTTTCTTCACCAGAAGAGGGAGTTCCTCGGGCCTCAGTAGTGAAGGGGAAAATGAACTCACAACAGTACCTCCCCCTTGAGGAGGGGTCACCGAACCCTCAACCACGCCACCAGGGCGATCAGGGTGAGCCCGATGAAAGGCACGCACCAATCTTTTGGCATGAATATCATAGGCAGAGACCCAGGAATTATCCTCCTGACCATAACCCTTCCACTTAACCAAATACTGGAGTCTCCGTCTAGCCAGACGGGAATCCAGTACTTTCTCTACCTCATATTCCATGTTACCTTCAACCAATACAGGGTCTGGAGGTGCAACCCCCGGAACAACAGGTTCAACAAAACTCTTCAACAAAGATTTATGTAACACATTATGGATTTTAAATGTGACAGGAAGAGCCAAACGAAAAGAGACCGGATTAATAATCTCCAAAATCTTGTAAGGTCCAATAAATCTAGGCTTAAACTTAGGAGAAGCCACCTTCATAGCAATATTTTTTGATGATAACCACACCATATCACCAACCTTAAATTGGGGACCAATGGTCCTATGTCGGTTGGAAAACCGCTGGGCCTTTTCCTGGGAGAGAGATAACTTATCCACCACTTGGTCCCAGATCTGGTGCATTCTCTCCACCACAGTGTCAACCCCTGGGCAGGCAGAGGGCTCCACCTGCCCTGAAGAAAATCGAGGATGAAACCCAAAGTTACAAAAAAATGGAGACATCAAAGTGGCAGAACTAGCTCTATTATTTAAAGCAAATTCGGCCAAGGGT
Source organism: Dendrobates tinctorius (assembly GCF_039654945.1). Lineage (NCBI taxonomy): Eukaryota > Metazoa > Chordata > Amphibia > Anura > Dendrobatidae > Dendrobates > Dendrobates tinctorius. The sequence goes on from NW_027361771.1 coordinate 33,013,561, forward strand.
AAAAATGAAACCCAATCATCCTGATCAGCAGAAATAAAACATCTCAAATATGACTCCAAGGTCTGGTTTGTTCTCTCTGTCTGCCCATTGGTCTGAGGGTGAAAAGCAAAGGAGAAGGACAACTGAATTCCCAGCTTGGAACAGAAAGTTCTCCAAAATCTAGACACAAACTGGACTCCTCTGTCAGATACAATGTTCTCAGGTATCCCGTGCAAGCGAACCACCTGTTGTAAAAACAGTGGCACCAATTCAGAGGAAGACGGCAACTTAGGGAGTGGTACAAGATGAATCATCTTAGAGAACCTATCACAAATCACCCAAATAACAGTCATCCTTTGAGAGACAGGCATATCAGAGATGAAATCCATTGAAATATGGGTCCATGGCCTCTTGGGGACAGGCAAAGGCATCAACAACCCACTAGAGCGAGAACACGATTTAGACCGGGAGCACGTCCCACAGGACTGCACAAAATTCCTGATATCACGAGACAAGGAGGGCCACCAAAAAGACCGACTCACCAGATCTCTAGTACCAAAAATACCTGGATGACCAGCCAAAGCAGAGCAATGAACTTCAGACATCACTCTCTTCTTCCACTGGTCAGGAACATACAACTTTCCACTGGGACAACGCTCAGGTTTGTCCTCCTGGAACTCTTCCAGAGCACGTCTCAAATCGGGCGAGATGGCAGAAAGAACTACCCCTTCGCCTAAGATGGTAGCAGGCTTGGTCACCACAGGAGAATCAGCAAAGAAGCTCCTAGAGAGGGCGTCAGCCTTGACATTCTTAGTTCCAGGAAGAAAAGAAACCACAAAATCAAAACGTGTAAAAAACAAGGCCCACCTAGCCTGTCTAGGGTTCAAGCGCTTAGCCGACTCTAGGTAAATCAAATTCTTGTGGTCATTGAGGACCACGACTTGATGCTTAGCTACCTCCAACCAATGTCTCCACTCCTCAAATGCCCATTTCATGGCTAACAGTTCCCGATTCCCCACATCATAGTTACGTTCAGATGGAGAGAACTTTCGGGAAAAGAAAGCACAGGGATTCATTTTAGATGTTACAGGATCCTTTTGGGACAAAACAGCTCCTGCACCAATCTCAGAAGCATCCACCTCTACCTGGAACGGAAGTGAGACATCAGGTTGCCGCAAAACCGGGGCGGAGGTGAATCTTCGCTTCAGCTCCTGAATGGAAGATACAGCCTCCGGAAACCAATTTAACACATCAGCACCCTTCTTAGTCAAATCAGTCAATGGCTTGGCAATACTAGAAAATTTTGCTATAAATTTCCGATAAAAATTAGCAAAACCCAAAAACTTCTGGAGGGCCTTCAAAGAAGTGGGCTGAACCCAATCGTAAATGGCCTGTACCTTGGCCGGGTCCATTTCAATAGTTGACGGGACAAAATAAATCCCAAAAAAGAAATCCTCTGTACTCCAAAAAGGCATTTAGATCCTTTGACATACAGGGAATTCTCCCTCAAGATCCGGAACACAGTCCGAATATGTTCCACATGAGAATCCCAATCCTTGGAGAAGATCAAAATATCATCCAGATAGATAATCAAAAATGTATCGACAAAATTTCGGAAAATATCGTTCATGAAGCACTGGAAGACAGAAGGGGCATTAGTGAGCCCAAAAGGCATCACCAGGTACTCAAAATGTCCCTCCGGAGTATTAAACGCCGTCTTCCATTCATCCCCATGCTTAATGCGAATAAGATTATACGCCCCCCTGAGGTCAAGCTTGGTAAACCAGCAAGCACCTTTAACTCTGGAGAATAGATCAGAAATCAGGGGTAACGGATACTGATATTTAACAGTAATTTTGTTGAGAGCACGATAATCAATACAAGGTCTTAATGATCCATCCTTTTTGGCTACAAAAAAAAACCCGTCACCTAAGGGTGACGAGGATGGTCTAATATGACCCTTCTCCAACGCCTCCTTAATATAGGATCGCATAGCCTCGTGCTCGGGTACAGATAAATTGAAGAGCCGACCCTTGGGAAATTTACACCCCGGGCTCAGTTCAATAGCACAGTCATAACTCCTATGAGGAGGCAGAGACGCAGACTCATTCTCACTAAATACATCATAAAAGTCCGCCAAATAATCAGGAACATCATGCGACTGAGGAGAGGTGGAAAACACCGGAGCCTCACTAAAGGCACACCGACAACCCCAACTCACCACAGACACAGATTTCCAATCCAAAACTGGATTATGAATTTGTAACCAGGGAAACCCCAGAACGATAGTATCATGCAGATTATGCAACACCAAAAACCTGCAATTTTCTTGATGGTCTGGGGCGACCCGCATTACCACTTGGGTCCAAAACTGAAGTTTATTTTTAGCCAAAGGAGTAGCATCAATCCCCCTCAAAGGGATAGGCGTCTGCAGAGGTGTCATCGGAAATCCACAACGTTTAGCAAAATCCAAGTCCATTAGGTTTAGAGCTGCTCCCGAATCCACAAAAGCCTTGGCGGAAAATGTGGACAGGGAGCAGATCAGAGTAATAGCCAGAAGAAACTTAGGTTGAACACCACCAACAGAAAACGTGTGTGCAAAGCGTTTCTCGCGTTTAGGACAGACAGAAATTATATGCGAGGCATCTCCACAGAAAAAACACAACTTATTACGCCTTCTGAACTCCTGACGCTGCTCTCTGGAAAAAACTCTATCACATTGCATAGGTTCAGACATCTGTTCAACAGGTGGCAACACCTCTCGTGCAGCTCTGCGTTCGCGTAAACGCCGATCAACCTGAATGGCTAAAGACATAGAATCGTCAAGACCAGAGGGAACAGGAAATCCCACCATAGTATCTTTTACGGCTTCTGACAACCCCTTCCGAAAGAGAGCAGTCAAGGCACAATCATTCCAGGTAGTAAGTACCGCCCACTTTCGGAACTTTTGACAGTACAACTCTGCAGAATCACGACCCTGGTTCAATGCCAGCAGGGTCTTTTCAGCCTGATCAATGGCATTAGGTTCGTCATACAACAACCCCAAGGCCTGAAAAAATACGTTCACATTAGTCAGAATAGGATCATCTGGTTTCAAAGAAAACGCCCAATCCTGGGGATCGCCACGCAGCAAAGAGATGACAATTTTAACCTGCTGCGCGGAGCTCCCTGACGAGTTAGGCTTCAAGGCAAAAAATAATTTACAATTATTTTTGAAATTCAAAAATTTAGACCGATCCCCAAAAAATACATCAGGTGTAGGAATCTTTGGTTCAGCAGCATGTGAATGAGCAAGGTAGGCGGAAATTCCCCGCACTTCCGCAGCGAGCTGCTCCACACGATCCGACAATTGCTTTATCTCCATTGAGAGAAAAAAAGAAATTCCCCCTACGGCCTCAGAGATATAGAGGAAAAAATATACACACTTTTTTTTTTTTATACAATTCTTTCCTGCTATTGAGTATCCTAGAATCTGCGGTATGGCGGGTGATTCTGTTATGATTGAGTCACCGTAGGAGGCAAAAATAGTAATGCTAGCTAAGTCCAGAAAACCAGAGAAGTTGGCAGCTATCGGATTGCAGACCCCTGAACCTATCAACACAACTAGCAGTAGCCGTTGGGGGCTCCTACGATGCCCTAGGCCCCTCGATCACAGCCGGAGGACTACATAGCCTAAAGACAGAAAGGGAAATCTAAACTGCCCCAGAGCAGACCCCAAAGTAAAAGGCAGCCCCCCACATATAATGACGGTGAAGCAAGAAGAAAGAACAAAACACAGACAGAAAGATAGACTGAGCAAAGATGGGGCCCACACTAGCTTAGCTAGGAAAGGACAGGAAGGCTGCTGTCTGCAATCCGTGAAAAACCCTATGAAAATAAGAGCCAACAAACTGACAGTAAAAAAGGCCCGGAAGACGCTAGGCTTCAAAAAGCTATGTCAGTACTCAGGAATATTCTGAAGACAGAGCAACAGGCAAAAGGAGATTCAGCTCACCCCAGCAGGGAATGGCAGAATCCAGAAAAGCAAGGAAAACAAAACACTAATGCAAAAAGGCAAAGCAGAAATCTTAGCTTTAGATGAGCAGGAATCAGACTGGTTTCCTAGAAGTCCACAGAGAAATCACCCGCAGGCCAGAAGGGCGTCGGCAGCCTTATATCCAGTCATTAACTCCACTCAGCCAGTCATCATCATCAGCCCCAGGTGTTTGACAATCAGGCTCACTACCTTTCTTCACCAGAAGAGGGAGTTCCTCGGGCCTCAGTAGTGAAGGGGAAAATGAACTCACAACAACCAAGCACATATTACACGGTGAGGCAATTTCCCCCTTTTTTTCTTCTTTTGTTTCTTGACAAAAATACTTACGTTCTCTGAGGAAGGACAGGCCTCAGGAAAGCCAGTATCAGGTGATACTTATATTTCCGGATTCTTGCTGCACCACCACCACTGCGAACTTGGATCTCCTGTCTCAGGTCCTTGTTGAAGCGAACCTTCATTGAACGCCAACGGGTTCTAACTTTGTTTACTGTGAAGGGGGAAAAAAGGGTTAAACAACGCACTTTAGGCCTGGAACACACAACCGTGTGTGATACGAGAAACTCGCAGGAATTTATCGCATCATACACGGTTGTGTGATCCCGGCCTTTACAGGTTCACTGCTGTGTCAGACCACATTGCAATACTTACAAAATTCCTTTCTGACTCGTGGTGTGGTGTTGTCCCAGTCATCCATCATCGCTCGGGCCACCTCATTCCACAGCCGCCGAATCACCACGTTGTCCGAGTGGTCTCGCTCCCGTGTGTCTCACAACGCAACTCGCTCTTCCACTAATGTGATCAGGAGGTCGTTGTCCAGGTAGTCCTCCTCCCGCTGTGGAACCTAAAAATGAAAGAAAGACATTAATGTTGGAAAGATAAAACAAATAAAAAAAAGAAAAAACAGTCAAGAAAAAATATAAACAGTAAAGGAAAAAAACTTACACGCCGTCTTGCCCCCGGAACTTGGGCCTCCGTATGCTGCTCCTGCTCCTCTGCACTTGTTGAAGTGTTCTGTAAAAGAAAATACATGATTTTGTCACATATGTACAGTGAATAGAGTTGAGCGACTTTTGGTTTTTTAGGGTCGCGTTTCGTTTCGTGAAACCTGACTTTTCCAAAAGTCGGGTCGAGCAAGATCGTCCGATTATAGGGAAAAGTCGGGGTCGTCCCGAAACACGAAACCCAATGTAAGTCAATGGGGAATAAAAGTCGGCAGTGAGAGGAGGACAGGAAACACACCTACAGTGCCCATTTGAATGCCAAAAGCATCAATTCTTCTTACTTAAGCTTGTCAACCTTAATTAACTTCATAATACAAGTTACGCACTGAAAAATGGGGGTTATTTGGCTAAAGTTGTGGGGGGGAGGGCTGGCTGCAGGTTTTCATGTGCCCTGGGCGAAAGAGCGCCCCTTTAACACATACCACAAGTCATCATGCTCCGATACGGCAGAGAAATAGCGGTATAGTACAATGAAAAATACCTCACTTTTTACATCTCATGACGAGGCCCATCTATTTCTCCATACAGAATCATTGGTCCCATATAATGTTTGAAACAGTATATGATGAGCTCCACATAATGCTACAGTATATGTTGGTCCCCATGGATGAAGCTCCACTGTCTTATGGGCCCAAATAATGCTCCAAACATAATGGGCCCCATTTCTAATGCTCTAGTGTATAATGGGCCCTGTAAATGCTGCTCCAGTGTCTGATGTCCACCTTTGGAATGTTCCAGTGTATGGTGGGCCCCATCTATCATTCTCCAGAGTATAGTGCTCCCCAAAAATTGCTGTCCCAACATTGAAAACAATGAAATAAGTCTCCTCGCTAGGGAATCCCTGTACTAGTCTGGATTCCTCGTCGTCCCCATCTTCCATCTCACTGCACAGTATTTCAACTTTGCAAGTGCTGTGATCCTGGGCAAGCAGGGGGGGCCCACTCGTTGGTGACGGCACTGGCACAGGGCCCCTGATAGTACGGTGGTGTGTCTGATGGCGGTTGGGCCGAACCTGCACTTTCATCTGCAGCTTCCTCTTTGTCACCGTGTAAGATGGAACTGTATATGGGAAGGGTAACCTGAGTTTCATCAGGGTCAGATTCAGGTCGTGTAGCGTGCGAGGGGAACGTAGTGGTCTGGGTCAATGTACCAGCAGATTCATCGAGCAGTGGCTGGGCATCAGTGCACTTGTGTCGCCCCCAGGAGTACGGTCGCCACAGTGGCATTACCTTCTTCCTAGGGAGTGTGATGTCATGCTTGGGAGCAACAAAGGATCTCTCAAGCAGGTTAACTGTTTGGGTGGCGTTATTCCCACGAGTCATGACCCTCCAAACAGCGTTCATGAAGGCAAAGTGTTTGTTTTACGTGGGCAGTATGGTTGCAAAGCTGAACCTTAAAGGAATGTCCAGAAGGGCACCACCAGGAGTGGAGCCTACGGTTAAATTCGACTCCACCTGGGAAACCTCAACCATGCCAGCTACAGAACAGATGCACACATTGCAAGCTTAATTCCGTTAACGAACGAGACTCCGTCATGCCCCGCGGTCCGAGTCCGGCTTACTAGAGGGACACGTGAGGCTCTGGCACATGAGATTGGCCAATAACTGGTGTGTCATGCCCTTACATGTCCATGGCTGCATGTGCGCTACACTGAAAAGGCCAGCGTTTTTCGCTTACAGGTGCAGATAACCCGCTGAACAACGTTAGTGATGGGGATCACTGATTACAATTATTACCCGCGAACAATGATTTCCCAGTAAGTGCAGGTCAACCGCAGTTCCGGAATTAGGCCTAACCGTCATTCATGAAAAACTTACGTGTGCAAACCACAGGTGCTGTAGCTTGCTTAACAGCTCGCCAGCCGTTCTCACGCCCAGTATGGATTACACGTGATTGCACAAAGGTTAGAAAGGGTACCGTTTCCCCGGATAACATGTATGGATAGCGTACACATTCAAAATATATGTCTCAGGAGGCAGGCTCAGACGGTGTTAGGCCCAGTATGGATTGCACGTGATTGCACAAAGGTTAGAAAGGGTACCGTATCCCCGGATAACATGTATGGATAGCGTACACATTCAAAATATATGTCTCAGGAGGTAGGCTCAGACGGTGTTAGGCCCAGTATGGATTGCACGTGATTGCACAAAGGTTAGAAAGGGTACCGTTTCCCTGGATAACATGTATGGATAGCGTACACATTCAAAATATATGTCTATACATCAGGAGGCAGGCTCAGACGGTGTCAGGCACAGTATGGATTTGACGGCCCAGACTACACAGCGGAGGAGCAGGGAGAGGTAAAGATTGCAAATGCTGGGGCCCTGCCCAAGCAAGGGGGGCCCACTCGTGGGCGTCGGTACTGGCACTGGGCCCCTCATAGTACGGCGGTGTGTCTGACGGCGGGTATGCACCACCACCGTCAGAGACACTTGATTGCACTATGAAGGACCCTGTACCAGTGCCCGCGCCCAAGAGTCGGCCTACCCACCTGTCCAGGGCAACGGCACTCACACGGTGTCGTGCGCTAGGTGGTGACCCCGGCCATGGGGGGGGAGGCAGCACAGTTAGGGAGTTTTAGAAAGTGGCATATGTTGATGTTGGACATTCAGCTGATGCAAAAGGTGAAATAGGTCAAGTCCCAGGAAGAGGTGGACCAAAGCAAGCCATTTTTCTGTCACCCTATGTGTCATCAGAGGAAGGTGGGACAAAATCCTTGGAAACCCATGCGTGGTTCATTTTAATGAAGGTTAGATCATCCACATTTTGGGTTGACAGACGGGTCCTTTTTTCTGTCAGGATTGATCCAGCTGCACTGAAGACTCTTTCCGATAGCACACTTGCAGCTGGGCAAGCGAGCTCCTGTAAGGCATATTGTGCCAATTCAGGCCAGGTGTCCAGTTTAGCGGCCCAATAGTCAAAGGGGAATGACCTGTGTGGGAGAACATCGATATGGGAGGAAAAGTAGTGTGTAACCATAGTTGACAACTGCTGTCTCCTGTCACTTTCCATCGATGCAGTATTACCAGTTGTGTGAGCGGTACTTGAAAAATCAGTCCACAACATTGTCATGAAACCCCTGTCTCCAACGCCACTTCTGCTGTGTGCACCACGAACACCTCTGCCAAGCTGCCCCCGGCCCGTACGGCTCGTGTGAGAACCATCACCGCTGCTGTGTGCTGGGAATGCCTCAAGCAACCGATTTACCAGAGTTGCTTGTTTATTAGCCAATATTAGGTCAAGGTTCTCCTGTGGCATGATGTTTTGTAATTTGCCTTTATAGCGTGGATCCAGGATGCTGGCCAACCAGTAGTCGTCATCGTTCATCATTTTGGCAATGCGTGGGTCCCTTTTTAGGATCTGCAAGGCATAATCTGACATGTGGGCCAATGTTCCCGGTGTCAATGATGCACTGCGAGTGCTGGTTGGAGGAGCACTTTCTGGCAAATCCACATCCCTCCAGTCACGCACAAACCCTGTACCAGACCTTGCCACGCCAACATTTTCACTTGCCCCACGAGATGCATCCTCCTCCCCTAAGTAATCATCCCCATCATCCTCCTCCTCCTCCTCTTCTTCCTCCACCTCGTCCAGGAGAGGTCCCTGAGCAGACAATGGCTGAATGTCATCAAGGATTCCCTCCTCCTCTTCCTCCTCATCAACATTGGCTGCAGACGCCTGCTCCTTAAGGTGCGTCAAAGTTTGCATGAGCAGACGCATAAGTGGGATGCTCATGCTTAGGATGGCGTCGTCTGCGCTTACCAGCCGTGTGCATTCCTCAAAACACTGAAGGACTTTACAGAGGTCTTTCAGCTTCGACCACTGCACACCTGTCAACTCCATGTCTGCTCTCAAAGTGCCTGGCCGTGTATCCTCCCACAAATGCATTATGGCCTGCCTCTGCTCGCACAGCCGCTCCACCATGTGCAGGGTGGAGTTCCACCTTGTTGCAATGTCGATAATGAGGCGGTTGGTTGGGAAGGTGGAGCAATCGCTGCAGCTTCTGCATACGAACGGAGTGTACAGGCGACCGGCGGATGTGCGCGCACAGTCTTCGCACCTTCTGGAGCAGGGCTGTTAACTCCGGATAATTTTTGAGGAAGCACTGCACCACCAGGTTCAAGGTGTGAGCCAAGCAAGGTATATGGCTGAGTTTTGAAAGGGCTATGGCTGCCACAAAATTACGGCCGTTATCACTAACTACCTTGCCTGCCTCAAGATATACACTGCCCAGCCAAGACTCAGTTTGTCGCTTCAAGTACTCGGCCAGCACCTCGGCGGTGTGTCTGTTGCCCAAACACATCATCTGCAACACAGCCTGCTGACGCTTTCCACTAGCTGCTCGATAGGGGGACACATCGTGTGCAACAGTGGCAGCTGCAGATGGAGTGCTCGTACGACTGCGCTCTGTGGACGAGCTTTCGCTTCTGGAGGAGGAGGAGGAGGGTCGAACGCCTACAGCCAACTGTTTCCTATACCGTGGGCTAGGCAGCACTGTCCCACCACCGCTGTCCCCTGTGGACCCTGCATCCACCACATTAACCCAGTGCGCAGTGATGGACACGTAACGGCCCTGGCCATGCCGACTGGACCATGCATCAGTTGTGAGGTGCACCTTTCCGCTCACTGACTGCTTGAGTGCATGGACAATGCGGTCTTTCACATGATGGTGGAGGGCTGGGATGGCTTTGCGAGAGAAGAAGTGGCGACTGGGTAGGTCATAGCGTGGTACTGCATAGGCCATGAGTTCGCGGAAAGCTGTGCTTTCCACCAACCGAAAGGGCATCATCTCAAACGAGATTAGTTTGGCAATGTGGGCGTTCAAACCCAGTGTACGCGGATGAGAGACTGAGTACTTTCTTGACCTACTCATAGTGTCTGGGAGGGTGAGCTGGACTTGAGAGCTGCATATGGTGGAAGTAGCGGTGGACAGGGCGGATTGAGAGAGGGTTGATGATGGTGATGGAGTTGGTGTTCTTTCTGATGGCCTAGAATCAGTCTTTCGTTGATATAACAGTGGGATTCCCTGACTGCTGTGGCCTTGCAACGACACCTCAACATTTGCTGCTGTGCTAACCGGTGGGCTTACAGTGGGGGAAACAATGTAGAGTTGCTGACTACCTTCGTTGTGATCAGCTGCACATGTGGCACTTGAGGTTTGGTGTTGTGTCCACGCTTGCAAGTGCATGCTGGTTAAATGTCTAAGCATGCAACTGGTATTCAAATTTTTCAGATTTTTCCCTCGGCTAAAGGTCTTTGCGCACTTCTTACAGATAACCTTGGCCTGATCATGAGGATTTTGTTCAAAAAAGTGCCACACTGCACTCTTCCTATTTTGGCAGACATTTTGCGGCCTAGCACGCTGTGATCTTTTGACCCTCTGGACAAGCTGTCCAGCAACTCTTTTGATGTTTGGAACCTGTCTTTGGAGTGCTCCGGGCCTGCCAGATAACAGCTGTTGCGATGTCGATGTCTGCTGTGGATGCTCCTCATCTGAGCTATTGGAAGCAGCACCCTCTTCCCCCAATGGATGCCAATCTGGGTCAACAACTGGGTCATCCATCACCTCCTCTTCTATGTCATGTGCACCTTCCTCTGTGTCACCGTGTATGGTGGTATAGTGTGCGGGAAGGGGCACCTGAGTCTCATCAGGGTCAGAATCTGGCTCTGTACACTGCGAGGACAATGTAGTGCTCTGAGTGAATGTACCAGCAGAATCATCCATCAGCGGCTGTGCATCAGTGCACTCCATGTCAGATTCATCTTGGCCTGGGTAATTCACCATGTCACTTGATAATCCAGGCATGGTATGTGAAAACAGCTCCATGGAGTAATCAGTAGTATGGCCTGCGTTATCCTTCAATCTTGGTTGGGGTGAAGGACACAAGGAAAGGTGTGGTTCATGAACATGAGCCTCCAATGACGACTCAGTGCTTTTACTTTTTACAACTGAAGAAGAGGAGGCGATAGAGCTGGAGGCTGAATCAGCAATGTAAGACAAAACTTTTTCCTGATGCTCTGGCTTTAAAAGCGGTTTGCCAACTCCTAGAAAACTAAGCGTTCGAGGCCTTATGTAGCCAGACGATGACGCAGGCTCAACACCCAGGGCCGCCATCAGGGCATGACAGGCCTTACATGTGTATGGGGCCCGGTGATTAGGGGGGCCCGACCATGCTGGCAGCCCGATCCGCGCTGGGGCCCCCCTACATTTTATACAGGCTTCTGCAGCTTTATTTTAAATTCAGACTCAGCGCCTGCCGGGCCCCCCGGGCCCCTCGGGCAGGCCCCCCCCGCACCATGGTCCAGCCAGCGCCGAAATCCCCCCCTGCACAATGGTCCAGCCACAGCTCCGCCCTCACCTGACACTGCTCTGCTCCTCCACTTCCTCATTCAGTCAGTGTGCCACGTGGGACTGGGAGAGGGAGGGAGCCTCGCCGCTGGAGCACAGCCAGATAACAAGGTAAGAAGAATTTTTTTTTTTTTTTTTTTGAGAGCGGCTATCCAGGGGGCCTGGGGCAGAATGCTGGACACTGGGGCAGAATGCTGGACGCTGGGGGCAGAATGCTGGGGGCAGAATGCTGGACGCTGGGGGCAGAATGCTGGACGCTGGGGGCAGAATGCTGGGGGCAGAATGCTGGGGGCAGAATGCTGGATGCTGGGGCAGAATGCTGGACGCTGGGGGCAGAATGCTGGGGGCAGAATGCTGGATGCTGGGGGCAGAATGCTGGACGCTGGGGGCAGAATTCTGGAGGCAGAATGCTGGATGCTGGGGGCAGAATGCGGGGGGCAGAATGCTGGACGCTGGGGGCAGAATGCGGGGGGCAGAACGCTGGGGGCAGAATGCGGGGGGCAGAATGCTGGACGCTGGGGGCAGAATGCTGGGGGCAGAATGCTGGACATGGGGCAGGAATGCTGGGGGCAGAATGGACATGGGGCAGAATGCTGGACGCTGGGGGCAGAATGCTGGACGCTGGGGCAGAATGCTGGATGCTGGGGGCAGAATGCTGGGGGCAGAATGCTGGAGGCTGGGGGCAGAATGCTGGGGGCAGAATGCTGGACGCTGGGGGCAGAATGCTGGGGGCAGAATGTTGGACGCTGGGGGCAGAATGCTGGGGGCAGAATGTTGGACACTGGGGGCAGAATTCTGGGGGCAGAATGCTGGACGCTGGGGGCAGAATGCTGGGGGCAGAATGTTGGACACTGGGGGCAGAATTCTGGGGGCAGAATGCTGGACGCTGGGAGCAGAATGCTGGGGGCAGAATGCTGGACGCTAGGGGCAGAATGCTGGGAGCAGAATGCTGGACGCTGGGGGCAGAATGCTGGACATGGGGCAGAATGCTGGGGGCAGAATGGACATGGGGCAGAATGCTGGACGCTGGGGCAGAATGCTGGACATGGGGCATAATGCTGGACACTGGGGGCAGAATAGACATGGGGCAGAATGCTGGACGCTGGGGGCAGAATGCTGGACATGGGGCATAATGCTGGACACTGGGGGCAGAATGGACATGGGGCAGAATGCTGGACGCTGGGGACAGAATGCTGGACGCTGGTGGCAGAATGCTGGATATGAGGGCAGACTGTGAGACGGGGCAGAATGCTGGACATGGGGCAGAAGAATGCTGGACGCTGGGGCAGAATTCTGGACATGGGGCAGAATGCTCGAAGCTGGGGCAGAATGCTGGAGACTGAGGCAGAATGCTGGACGCTGCGGGCAGAATGCTGGACATGGGGGCAGGCTGTGAGCTGGGGCAGAATGTTGGACGCTGCGGGCAGAATGGTGGACGCTGGGGGTAGAATGCAAGAGACTGGGGCAGAATGTGACAGTGAGACAGGAGGGGGCAGAATGTGACAGTGAGACACAGGAGGGGGCAGAATGTGACAGTGAGACACAGGAGGGGGCAGAATGTGACAGTGAGACACAGGAGGGGGCAGAATGTGACAGTGAGACACAGGAGGGGGCAGAATGTGACAGTGAGACACAGGAGGGGGCAGAATGTGAGACACCGGGCATGATTGGAGATAGATGGAGCAGGGTCATGGGGCAGGATGGATACGATTTAGACAGAATGGTCAGGAGGGGAGATCATATGGGGCAGAATGGATACTGATGAGGGTGGGATGGGAGAACATATGGCTGAAGCCAAAAATGAGACACACGGGAGTCAGGATGGGGGATATTATTACCATAGGGGCTAATTAAGGGATATTATTACTGCAGTGATGTATTTTATTTTCTTGAGGATACTGTTGTAAATGGGGGGGCGGTCCTGTTACTGTGTAGAGTGATACTATGTCGCCTTTTTTTCTTCATGTGGTGTAATGTAGAAGTTGGGAAAAAATAAGTAATGTGTTCTGCAAGCGGAGCTCTAGATAACTGTGATATTTCCTGCAGAGACAAGTCCTGGCTGGAAGACGTGATGGCGATCTGTGCTGGATGAAAGATGAAAAACAAAGATGAAGGACTTCACCTAGAGACATCACTGGTGAGTTAGTGTGTTACCTGTACACTGACACTATGTACAGAGGTCCTGTGTATAATGTCACCGGTGATCACTGTGTTACCTGTACATTATATACAGAGCTCCTGTGTATAATGTCATTGATCACTATATTACCTGTACACAGACACTGCATACTAAGTACAGATCTTGTGTGTATAATGTCTCTTATGGTCATAGTATTATGTTTTTTTAATTAATGTCAGTATTGTAGTATTCAGTCTCCATGTGGTGGTAATATGTGGTCTGGGCGTGGTGCAGTGGTATTTGTCCCTTGTATATTCTATTATTTGGTCACTTTGTGGTGGTAATTTGTGGTCTGTTCATGGTGCGGTGGTATTTGTTCGTTGTATGTGATATTATTCGGTCACTATGGTAGTAATATGTGGTCTGGTCATGGTATGGCGGTATTTGTTCCTTGTACGTCTTATTATAGGTCACTATGTGGTGGTAATATGTGGTCTGGACATGGTGTAGCGGTATTTGTTCCTTGTATGTGATATTATTGGTCATTTTAAAAAATTGAAAAATAAATAAAAATATACCTAAATTGTATTGCATATTTTAACAAATATTTAATAGGTTACAGTAGAGTAGGGCCTGGCCAAAAGTGTCTACCCTGTTATGGTGGCGACTTAAAACAATCTTTTGGCCAAAGCAAAAGCTGCTGGCTATATGTGTGACCTGGTGATGGGAACTGTTAATGTGTGATAGGTGAGAAGTGGAGTTTATCCAAGAGAGCGGTGGGACTGTGGACAGTTCGAGTGGTGGAGGCGGGGCTGGATGGAGCCTGGGCGGAGTCTAAAGGGGGCCCCGAAAATTTTGCCAGTATGGGGCCCCGAAATTCCTAGTGGCAGCCCTGTCAACACCTCCTGCATTCGGTCCTATTTTGCTCTTGCCACTACCATCAGATCCACCACCAACACCATCATTACCAGCTGCCAACCCCCGCCCAATTCCACGGCCTCTTCCACCAGCCTTCCTCATTTTTGGTAGAAATGTAGACAAAATACAACAAACTATATAGTAATGTAAAACAAGGTACAAGGTGTCTATAGGACAGGGGAGATTTTGAATTTCTGCAGACACTTGTGGACACTGGACACTTTTGGATTGTGTGAGGCCCACTGATATCTGAGCGCTATGTGACAGGCTCGATGGCACAGCTGTGACAAAAGTGACTAGAGGATAAGGGAGATTTTGAATCTCTGCACACACTTTTGGACACTGGACACTTTTGGATTGTGTGAGGCCCAATGAATATCTGAGCGCTATGTGGCAGGCTCGATGGCACAGCTGTGACCAAAGTGACTAGAGGATAAGGGAGATTTTGAATCTCTGCACACACTTTTGGACACTGGACACTTTTGGATTGTGTGAGGCCCAATGAATATCTGAGCGCTATGTGGCAGGCTCGATGGCACAGCTGTGACCAAAGTGACTAGAGGATAAGGGAGATTTTGAATCTCTGCACACACTTTTGGACACTGGACACTTTTGGATTGTGTGAGGCCCAATGAATATCTGAGCGCTATGTGACAGGCTCAATGGCACAGCTGTGACCAAAGTGACTAGAGGATAAGGGAGATTTTGAATCTCTGCACACACTTTTTGACACTGGACACTTTTGGATTGTGTGAGGCCCAATGAATATCTGAGCGCTATGTGACAGGCTCGATGGCACAGCTGTGACCAAAGTGACTAGAGGATAAGGGAGATTTTGAATCTCTGCACACACTTTTGGACACTGGACACTTTTGGATTGTGTGAGGCCCAATGAATATCTGAGCACTATGTGACAGGCTCGATGGCACAGCTGTGGCCAAAGTGACTAGAGGATAAGGGAGATTTTGAATCTCTGCACACACTTTTGGACACTGGACACTTTTGGATTGTGTGAGGCCCAATGAATATCTGAGCGCTATGTGACAGGCTCGATGGCACAGCTGTGACCAAAGTGACTAGAGGATAAGGGAGATTTTGAATCTCTGCACACACTTTTGGACACTGGACACTTTTGGATTGTGTGAGGCCCAATGAATATCTGAGCGCTATGTGACAGGCTCGATGGCACAGCTGTGACCAAAGTGACTAGAGGATAAGGGAGATTTTGAATCTCTGCACACACTTTTGGACACTGGACACTTTTGGATTGTGTGAGGCCCAATGAATATCTGAGCGCTATGTGACAGGCTCGATGGCACAGCTGTGACCAAAGTGACTAGAGGATAAGGGAGATTTTGAATCTCTGCACATACTTTTGGACACTGGACACTTTTGGATTGTGTGAGGCCCAATGAATATCTGAGCGCTATGTGACAGGCTCGATGGCACAGCTGTGACCAAAGTGACTAGAGGATAAGGGAGATTTTGAATCTCTGCACACACTTTTGGACACTGGACACTTTTGGATTGTGTGAGGCCTAATGAATATCTGAGCGCTATGTGACAGGCTCGATGGCACAGCTGTGACCAAAGTGACTAGAGGATAAGGGAGATTTTGAATCTCTGCACACACTTTTGGACACTGGACACTTTTGGATTGTGTGAGGCCCAATGAATATCTGAGCGCTATGTGACAGGCTCGATGGCACAGCTGTGACCAAAGTGACTAGAGGATAAGGGAGATTTTGAATCTCTGCACACACTTTTGGACACTGGACACTTTTGGATTGTGTGAGGCCCAATGAATATCTGAGCGCTATGTGACAGGCTCGATGGCACAGCTGTGACCAAAGTGACTAGAGGATAAGGGAGATTTTGAATCTCTGCACACACTTTTGGACACTGGACACTTTTGGATTGTGTGAGGCCCAATGAATATCTGAGTGCTATGTGACAGGCTCGATGGCACAGCTGTGACCAAAGTGACTAGAGGATAAGGGAGATTTTGAATCTCTGCACACACTTTTGGACACTGGACACTTTTGGATTGTGTGAGGCCCAATGAATATCTGAGCGCTATGTGACAGGCTCGATGGCACAGCTGTGACCAAAGTGACTAGAGGATAAGGGAGATTTTGAATCTCTGCACACACTTTTGGACACTGGATACTTTTGGATTGTGTGAGGCCCAATGAATATCTGAGCGCTATGTGACAGGCTCGATGGCACAGCTGTGACCAAAGTGACTAGAGGATAAGGGAGATTTTGAATCTCTGCACACACTTTTGGACACTGGACACTTTTGGATTGTGTGAGGCCCAATGAATATCTGAGCGCTATGTGACAGGATCGATGGCACAGCTGTGACCAAAGTGACTAGAGGATAAGGGAGATTTTGAATCTCTGCACACACTTTTGGACACTGGACACTTTTGGATTGTGTGAGGCCCAATGAATATCTGAGTGCTATGTGACAGGCTCGATGGCACAGCTGTGACCAAAGTGACTAGAGGATAAGGGAGATTTTGAATCTCTGCACACACTTTTGGACACTGGACACTTTTGGATTGTGTGAGGCCCAATAAATATCTGAGCGCTATGTGACAGGCTCGATGGCACAGCTGTGACCAAAGTGACTAGAGGATAAGGGAGATTTTGAATCTCTGCACACACTTTTGGACACTGGATACTTTTGGATTGTGTGAGGCCCAATGAATATCTGAGCGCTATGTGACAGGCTCGATGGCACAGCTGTGACCAAAGTGACTAGAGGATAAGGGAGATTTTGAATCTCTGCACACACTTTTGGACACTGGACACTTTTGGATTGTGTGAGGCCCAATGAATATCTGAGCGCTATGTGACAGGATCGATGGCACAGCTGTGACCAAAGTGACTAGAGGATAAGGGAGATTTTGAATCTCTGCACACACTTTTGGACACTGGACACTTTTGGATTGTGTGAGGCCCAATGAATATCTGAGCGCTATGTGACAGGCTCGATGGCACAGCTGTGACCAAAGTGACTAGAGGATAAGGGAGATTTTGAATCTCTACACACACTTTTGGACACTGGACACTTTTGGATTGTGTGAGGCCCAATGAATATCTGAGCGCTATGTGACAGGCTCGATGGCACAGCTGTGACCAAAGTGACTAGAGGATAAGGGAGATTTTGAATCTCTGCACACACTTTTGGACACTGGACACTTTTGGATTGTGTGAGGCCCACTGATGTCTGAGCGCTATGTCACAGGCTCGATGGCACAGCTGTGACAAAAGTGACTAGAGGATAAGGGAGATTGGATTGCTTTTAAAAAAGCAGTTTGCAGAGCAGTGGGTAAACAGCAATGCCAGCCTGTCAGGAAGCCTTAAAAGGCAGCCCAACAACCAACACCACTGATACACCACTATATAGCCTCCCCTTGCACTGCACACACAGTGACTGGTGTGTTGTGCAGGCCAAATCGCTAGCAGCAGAAGCAGTTTTTTTGTCTTCTTCCCTGCCTAACGCTCTCCCTACAGAATCAGCAGCAACCTCTCCCTATACTGAGATCGGCAGAAGTAAGATGGCGGTCGGCGTGCACGCCCTTTTATACCCCCTGTGACGCCCACCAAAGCAAGCCAATCACTTGCATGCCCTTCTGAAAGATGGTGGTGACCCCTGCCTATGTCATCACGTTGCCCACAGTGTCCGTGGATCCTGATTGGCTGAAAAAGAGCGCAAAACAAACTTTTGAAACGTGACTTTGGCGCGTAAGTCGCCGACCTCGTGGCCGACCTCATCCTAGGGTCGGGTTTCGTTTCATGAAACCCGACTTTGCCAAAAGTCGGCGACTTTTGAAATTTTGCGACCCGTTTCGCTCAACTCTAACAGTGAATACTTACCAATCAGTTGCAAATGTACTCTCTTCACACTTCTGTCAGGTGTATTCAGTGTGCTCTGGGCTTGAGGCTATGGCGATAAGGTGATGAATGCTGCAACCAAGTGACAGAAATGATTACAGACTGCAGGGAGAAAAACAGACACACAAACTTTAGCTTCTATAATCACATTTTGGTAAATTCTGTGTCTTCAAAGATCTCTTCCGCAGCCTGGAGAGTACTGGACTTCCAGTGCTTACACCCTCTTTTTAAACATCTTTGTGTGGGGGGTGGCTAAAATCAGTTCCTTGACATGTTTACTCAAAAAAATACATGCATGCGTTCCCATAGAGTGTAATGCGTTGTTTAGATGCACTCCTTCCGCAAGCGTCCGCATGCGTATGGCGACAGCAATTTGATGCCTCCAAAACTGCAACAAGTTGCGTTAGCCGCGCCCCGCCACACAGCCCAAAATGACGCATGCGTAATCAAACGCGGTCGAACGCATACAAATGCATGTACCTGCGTCCACAACGTAAAAGATCGGAAAACGCGATGCATGAGGATGTATGCGTCAGAAACTCTGTGGACACAACTGCAAATGTGAAACCGGCCTTATAGTTATCAGGTTCCTTAGAAGGACGTAGATCTGGGGATTTATTGGGACAGAATATAGGCTGAACTGGATGGACAAATGTCTCTTTTCGGCCTTACTAACTACTTTACCATGTTACTATGTATGTTACTACGTTATGGTGGATCAGTGAGTGGTGGTGTTATGGAAAATCAGTGAGTGGTGGTTTTATGGATGATCAGTGACCGTCGGTTTTATGGAGGATCAGTGAGTGGCGGTGTTATGGAGGATCAGTGAGTGGCGATGTTATGGAGGATCAGTGACCGGCGGTGTTATGGAGGATCAGTGAGTGGCGATGTTATGGAGGATCAGTGACCGGCAGTTTTATGGAGGATCAGTGACCGGCAGTTTTATGGAGGATCAGTGACCGGCAGTTTTATGGAGGATCAGTGAGTGGCGGTGTTATGGAGGATCAGTGACTGGCGGTGATATGGAGGATCAGTGACCGGCGGTGTTATGGAGCATCAGCGAGTGGCGGTGTTATGGAGGATCAGTGAGTGCCGGTGTTATGGAGGATCAGTGAGTGGTGGTGTTATGATCAGTGAGTGGCGGTGTTGAGGATCAGTGACCGGTGGTGTTATGGAGCATCAGTGAGTGGCGGTGTTATGGAGGATCAGTGAGTGGCAGTTTTAGGGAGGATCAGTGAGTGGTGGTGTTATGATCAGTGAGTGGCGGTGTTATGGAGGATCAGTGAGTGGCGGTGTAATGGAGGATCAGTGGCTGGTGGTGTTACGGAGGATCAATGAGTGGTGTTATGGAGGATCAGTGACCAGCGGTGTTATGGAGGATCAGTGAGTGGCGGTGTAAAGGAGGATCAGTGGCTGGTGGTGTTATGGAGGATCAGTGAGTGGTGGTGTTATGGAGGATCAGTGACCGATGGAGATCATGGAGTTATGGAGGATCAGTGACCGATGGAGTTATGGAGGATCGGTGAGGGGCAGTGTTATAATCAGTGGCTGGTGGTGTTATGGAGGATCACTGAGTGGCGGTCTAATGGAGGATCAGACACCGGTGGTGTTACGCAGGATCAGTGAGTGGCAGTGTTATAGAGGATCAGTGTGTGGTGGTGTTATGGAGGATCAGTGAGTGGCGGTGTAATGGAGGATCAATGTGGGGTACAGGGGTCAGTGTGGGGTACAGCACGCAAGCATCCCATAAGCAAAGCATCACAGAAGCTAAGCATCCAGCAAAACGGCAGTTATACATGGCATGGAATTAACATTCATCTTCTCTCTTCACACAGGTAATCAACTGAGCCACCCTGCATGTATTTACTCCATTCACTGCTAGCAAGCAGCCTGAATGATACAACTTCCCACCTCTGCTGCCTCTATTCTCTGCTGTAATATCTCCAAATGGTAATCAACTGAGCCACCCTGCATGTATTTACTCTATTCACTGCTAGCAAGCAGCCTGAATGATACAACTTCCCACCTCTGCTGCCTCTATTCTCTGCTGTAATATCTCCAAATGGTAATCAACTGAGCCACCCTGCATGTATTTACTCTATTCACTGCCAGCAAGCAGCCTGAATGATACAACTTCCCACCTCTGCTGCCTCTATTCTCTGCTGTAATATCTCCAAATGGTAATCAACTGAGCCACCCTGCATGTATTTACTCCATTCACTGCTAGCAAGCAGCCTGAATGATACAACTTCCCACCTCTGCTGCCTCTATTCTCTGCTGTAATATATCCAAATGGTAATCAACTGAGCCACCCTGCATGTATTTACTCCATTCACTGCTAGCAAGCAGCCTGAATGATACTTCCCACCTCTGCTGCCTCTATTCTCTGCTGTAATATATCCAAATTGTAATCAACTGAGCCACCCTGCATGTATTTACTCTATTCACTGCTAGCAAGCAGCCTGAATGATACAACTTCCCACCTCTGCTGCCTCTATTCTCTGCTGTAATATCTCCAAATGGTACAACTCCATACTTCTGCTGCTTTACCATTTTGCTGCATATTTAAATGTGCTTGCTAAAGCTTTGGTAGAATTCATTTGTTGCACTGTATGTAATACTTACTGCTTTAGATCTGTGACTGGGGCCTTTCTAGATTTTATCAGGTGGAAGGTGCTATAGCATATTGCCACATCTTGGTCTAGTGCCTTTGATCATCTAACCATCCCCTGGTGTGCTGGCCCCAGCTGCCAAATTATACCCAACCAGCTCCCACAATCCCTCTCTCCTGACCCTGTAGTGTGGCCTATATATGTAGTAGTTGCTAAGGGGAAACACGCAGTGTGGGGTACAGCACGCAAGCATCCCATAAGCAAAGCATCACAGAAGCTAAGCATCCAGCAAAACGGCAGTTATACATGGCAGTTAGTCAGGGCAGGAGTCAGGTAACCCACACTTTGCCTTCCCCTTTAACCATGTGCTTTATTTTTATCCTCCTGTGTTCCCTTGCCATCCACATTCATCACCCTATCCCCCCTCCATCACGACTCATACACATCAGCCCCTCTATACTTCCTTCTCCCATGTACAGCTCCCACACACTCCTCACCTTCGAGAAACCTCAGCCCATCTTGCCCAAACACATCGCAGAAAAAAACTACTTGCAATTCCAACAACTATTGGCTCTTTATCTTCCTTCTCCTACTGATTTCAGGGGACATCTCCCCCAACCCTGGTCCACCATCCCCCAACCTCAACCCCTACCCTACCTCATATCAAAACCACAATAATCTGATTAACATTACTTGCACTCCCTCATCTCCATCTTTTAATTGTGCCCTCTGGAATCCACGGTCTGCTTGTAACAAGCTTCCTTTCCTACACAACTACTTTCTGAACAACTCTCTTAATCTGTTGGCCCTCACCGAAACCTGGATTCAGGATTCTGACACTGTCTCTCCTGCTGCTATTTCCTACGGTGACTTACAATTCTCTCACTCCCCGAGACCCACAAACAGACCTGGTGGTGGAGTTGGCATACTCCTGTCCCCACAATGCACTTTCCAGGTCATCCCCCCAGTCCCATCACTCTTATTCCCTTCTTTTGAGGTCCACACCATCAGGCTCTTCCGTCCCCTCTCCCTCAGGGTAGCGGTCATATACCGGCCCCCAGGCTCACCCACCCACTTCCTTGACCACTTTTCAGCCTGGCTGCCACACTTCATGTCCTCAGAACTACCAACCCTCATCCTGGGAGACTTCAACATCCCCATTAACAGCCCTAATTCCACATCTGCATCCCAGCTTCTATTACTAACCACCTCTCTAGGCCTCTCACAGCTTTCAACCTCTGAGACACATAAGGACGGTAACACCCTTGATCTGGTCTTCTGCCGGCTCTGTTCAATCTCCCACCTAAATAACTCACCGCTTCCACTCTCTGACCACAACATTCTCTCCTTCACGCTCACAAATCCTCGCCCACCCCAGCTCATTCCTACCTACCACACAGTCAGAAATCTACAAGCTATTAACCCTCAGACACTTTCAGATTCCCTACACTCATCTCTGTCCCCAATCTCCTCTCTTTCCTGTCCTAATCTGGCTGTTCATCACTACAATGACACTCCTAGAAGCACCCTTGACCAAGTAGCTCCCCTCACCCTCAGAACCTCCAAACACAGAGTAAAACAGCCCTGGCTCACATCGCAAACTCAACTTTTCCAGCGATGCTCCAGGAGTGCTGAACGCTTATGGAGAAAAACCCGCACACCAGAAGACTTCATCCACTTCAAATTTATGTTAAGAACCTATAACGCTGCCCTTCACCTTGCCAAACAGACCTACTTTACCACCCTGATCTCCTCACTAGCCAACAACCCCAAGAAACTTTTTGACACTTTTCACTCCCTCCTCAGGCCAAAAGCACAAGCCCCTATCACAGACATTTGTGCTGATGACCTGGCCTCCCACTTTACAGAAAAAATAGATAATATCCGTCAAGAAATCTGCTCCCAACCACCAAGTGCTGTGACTCCCATCCCTTCCTGCATCTCCCCTGGCTCACTCTCCACATTTGATCCCATCACAGAAGAAGAAGTCTCCAGACTCCTCTCTTCTTCTCGTCCGACTACATGCACTACCGACCCCATTCCCTCACATCTCCTCCAGTCTCTCTCTCCAGTCGTCACAACCCACCTAACTACAATCTTTAATCTCTCCCTCTCCTCGGGCATTTTCCCATCCTCCTTCAAACACGCCATCGTTACTCCATTACTAAAGAAACCTGCTCTCGACCCATCCTGCACAAACAACTACAGACCAGTCTCCAATCTCCCCTTCATCTCTAAACTTTTGGAACGCCTAGTTTACTCCCGCCTTACCCGTTACCTCTCCATTCACTCCCTTCTAGACCCTTCACAGTCCGGCTTCTGCCCTCTACATTCGACTGAAACTGCACTCATCAAAGTGACCAATGACCTTCTGACAGCAAAACGTAACGGTGACCACTCTCTGCTCATTCTTCTTGACCTATCTGCAGCTTTCGATACTGTTGACCACCATCTCCTACTCTCTAGGCTCCAGTCACTAGGCATTAAGGACACTGCACTCTCCTGGTTCTCTTCCTATCTCTCTGACCGCTCCTTCAGTGTTTTGTTCTCTGGCTCCACGTCATCTCCTCTTCCTCTTGCTGTCGGGGTACCACAGGGCTCAGTCCTTGGCCCCCTTCTTTTCTCTCTCTACACTGCCCCAATTGGACAGACCATCAGCAGATTTGACTTTCAGTACCATCTTTATGCTGATGACACACAACTATACACGTCTTCCCCCGACCTTACCCCCGCTGTACTACAGAACGCCAGTGACTGTCTGTCCGCAGTCTCCAATATCATGTCCGCTCTCTATCTGAAACTCAACCTCTCCAAAACTGAACTTCTTCTGCTCCCGCCGTCTACTAACCTCCCTAAATCTGACATTTCCCTCTCTGTGGGTGGTACCACAATAACACCCCGGCAGCAGGCGCGCTGTCTGGGTGTTATGTTTGACACCAATCTCTCCTTCACATCCCATATACAATCCCTTGCCCGCTCTTGCCGCTTACACCTAAAGAACATCTCTAGAATCCGCCCTTTTCTCACTATGGAAACAACAAAAACCCTCACTGTTGCATTGATCCACTCTCGCCTGGATTACTGCAACGCTCTATTAATTGGCCTCCCCGTCACTCGACTATCCCCTCTCCAGTCCATACTTAATGCAGCGGCCAGGATCGACCATCTGGCTAATCGGTACTCGGACGCGTCTGCTCTTCGCCAGTCCTTACATTGACTGCCCATTCATTATTAAGACTTCTCCCGTGCTGCTCCTATCCTCTGGAATGCTCTACCCCAAGACATCAGGACTATCCACAATTTGCATAGTTTTAGGCGCTCCCTCAAAACACACTTGTTCAGAGCGGCCTATCACATTCACTAATCAAAGTCATTCTCTGTGTAAGTGTGGGTGCGTAGCCCATTCACTATCTCCATCCATCCTTCACTCCCGCAAGATGGCTGGACCATCATTGTAAATACACCATTGTAAATACACCATTGTAAATACACACCTGTACTTTGTATCTCCCTCACCTCATTGTAGATTGTAAGCTCTCACGAGCAAGGTCATCTTATTTCATCTTATTTTGCTTTAATTATTGTATTGTTAATGTTGTTACTTATGGCTTGTGTTTTGAAACTGTTAAACTGTAAAGCGCTGCGGAATATGTTGGCGCTATATAAATAAAGATTATTATTATTATTATTATCAATGGCTGGTGGTGGTATGGAGGATCAGTGAGTTGTCGGTGTATTGTAGGATCAGTGGCTGGTGGTGTTATGGAGGATCAGCGAGTGGTGGTGTTATGATCAGTGAGTGACTACCTCTTGAAGCTCATCAAGAGAATGCCGAGAGTGTGCAAAGCAGTAATCAAAGCAATAGGTGGCTACTTTGAAGAACCTAGAATATAAGACATATTTTCAGCTGTTTCACACTTTTTTATTAATTATATAATTCCACATGTGTTAATTCATAGTTTTGATGCCTTCAGAGTGAATCTACAATTTTCATAGTCATGAAAATAAAGAAAACTCTTTGATTGAGAAGGTGTGTCCAAACTTTTGGTCTGTACTGTATATATATATATATAATGTATCTATTCTTTCGTTTGTGTTTTAACTTATCATTGGGCTCCATTATATGTCCATTTTGCAAGCCGCCGACAAAATCTCGGCAGACGGATATCACACGGATGTCAAACGGAAGCTCAGATGCGAGAAAATCACATCCTCGCATGAAAATTGGATGACATACGGATCACTGTTGATGAAACATTTGTGTGATTGTGGTCCGTCAAAAACGGACCGATTTTTAAGTCGTGTGTGACTCCAGCCTTATCGTTTATGTGCTTTTCTTATGCACTTATATCACCTCTAAGGGCAGAGACACACTGGTGTATTTCTCCTGCGATAATCGCATCGCACAGCACGGACTGGCCGGCATCTCTCCTGACCTGAGCATGACAGCATGATGGATTACTATGCAGCTGCCAAGCTCTGGTCAGGAGATCAAACAGCCAGTGCGAATTTTACAATGCGATTCTCGGATGAAAAATACGTCAGTGTGTCTCTGCCCTAACACTATATGGCCAGTTGGAGGCGCTATAACACCACACAAGTAAACCTATTGCATTGCATCCAGGTTTTTCCCTGCGCGTTCCTGTATCACGTGTCTCAGTTGCCGCCGATATCGCGATTAGCACGTTGTCCCTGAGTCCTCACAACACAGACGATCTCCTCCACCCGTGACCCATACTCGAAAGCCACGCCCCTTGCAGGCATCGCCAATCAATAACGCTCCTGACCTGTGAGCGGAGGGCAGACATGAATAGCTGATCTCTAGAGCAGCAGAACTTCACTGTACGTCACCGTGCAGACCTGCCGCAGGATGAAGGTTCACATCAAGACCTGGAATGGCGTCGCCTCCTGGATGTGGGTGGCAAATGACGAGAACTGCGGAATCTGCCGAATGGCTTTTAATGGCTGCTGCCCAGACTGTGAGTATGTGCCGTCTGCTACACTAGTATACAGATTCTGCCAAGCTCATAAGTGGGCACCAGAGGCGCTACACAGCACATGAGGCTATTGTGCCATACAAAGCTCTCAGTCTTTGAGTTATGGCTGCTGCTTGTCCTATTTAGTGATGGCAGCGCCCTGTGCCCCCTACCCAGTGTGAAGAGCGCACCCTGTGCCCCCTGGGACAGCAGCGCCCTGTGTGATGGCAGCACCCCTCCCTGCCCAGTGTGGCTGCAGTGCCCCATGCCCAGTGTGATGGTAGCACCCCCCCTGCCCAGTGTGGCTGCAGTGCCCCCTGCCCAGTGGCTGCAGTGCCCCATGCCCAGTGTGATGGCAGTACCTCCCTACCCAGTGTGGCTGCAGTGCCCTGTGCCCAGTGTGGCTGCAGTGCCCCATGCCCAGTGTGATGGCAGTACCTCCCTACCCAGTGTGGCTGCAGTGCCCTGTGCCCAGTGTGGCTGCAGTGCCCCATGCCCAGTGTGATGGCAGTACCTCCCTACCCAGTGTGGCTGCAGTGCCCTGTGCCCAGTGTGGCTGCAGTGCCCCATGCCCAGTGTGATGGCAGCACCCCCCCTGCCCAGTGTGGCTGCAGTGCCCCCTGCCCAGTGTGGCTGCAGTGCCCCCTGCCCAGTGTGATGGCAGCATCCCCCCTTCCCAGTGTGGCTGCAGTGCCCCCTGCCCAGTGTGATGGCAGTACCTCCCTGCCCAGTGTGGCTGCAGTGCCCCATGCGCCCTGCCCAGTGTGGCTGTAGTGCCCCATGCCCAGTGTGATGGCAGTACCTCCCTACCCAGTGTGGCTGCAGTGCCCCATGCCCCCTGCCCAGTGTGGCTGTAGTGCCCCATGCCCAGTGTCATGACAGTACCTCCCTGCCCTGTGTGGCTGCAGTGCCCCCTGCCCAGTGTGGCTGCAGTGCCCCATGCCCAGTGTGATGGCAGTACCTCCCTACCCAGTGTGGCTGCAGTGCCCTGTGCCCAGTGTGGCTGCAGTGCCCCATGCCCAGTGTGATGGCAGTACCTCCCTACCCAGTGTGGCTGCAGTGCCCTGTGCCCAGTGTGGCTGCAGTGCCCCATGCCCAGTGTGATGGCAGCACCCCCCCTGCCCAGTGTGGCTGCAGTGCCCCCTGCCCAGTGTGGCTGCAGTGCCCCCTGCCCAGTGTGATGGCAGCATCCCCCCTTCCCAGTGTGGCTGCAGTGCCCCCTGCCCAGTGTGATGGCAGTACCTCCCTGCCCAGTGTGGCTGCAGTGCCCCATGCGCCCTGCCCAGTGTGGCTGTAGTGCCCCATGCCCAGTGTGATGGCAGTACCTCCCTACCCAGTGTGGCTGCAGTGCCCCATGCCCCATGCCCAGTGTGGCTGTAGTGCCCCATGCCCAGTGTCATGACAGTACCTCCCTGCCCTGTGTGGCTGCAGTGCCCCCTGCCCAGTGTGGCTGCAGTGCCCCATGCCCAGTGTGATGGCAGTACCTCCCTACCCAGTGTGGCTGCAGTGCCCTGTGCCCAGTGTGGCTGCAGTGCCCCATGCCCAGTGTGATGGCAGCACCCCCCCTGCCCAGTGTGGCTGCAGTGCCCTGTGCCCCCTGCCCAGTGTGGCTGCAGTGCCCCCTGCCCAGTGTGATGGCAGCACCCCCCCTGCCCAGTGTGGCTGCAGTGCCCCCTGCCCAGTGTGTTGGCAGCACCCCCCCTGCCCAGTGTGGCTGCAGTGCCCCATGCCCAGTGTGATGGCAGCACCTCCCTACCCAGTGTGGCTGCAGTGCCCCATGCCCCCTGCCCAGTGTGGCAGTAGTGCCCCATGCCCAGTTTGATAGCAGTACCTCCCTACCCAGTGTGGCTGCAGTGCCCCATGCCCCCTGCCCAGAGTGGCTGTAGTGCCCCATGCCCAGTGTGATGGCAGTACCTCCCTACCCAGTGTGGCTGCAGTGCCCTGTGCCCCCTGCCCAGAGTGATGGCAGTACCTCCCTACCCAGTGTGGCTGCAGTGCCCTGTGCCCCCTGCCCAGTGTGGCTGCAGTGTCCCATGCCCAGCGTGATGGCTGGCAGTACCTCCCTACCCAGTGTGGCTGTAGTGCCCCATGCCCAGTGTGATGGCAGCACCCCCCCTGCCCAGTGTGGCTGCAGTGCCCCCTGCCCAGTGTGATGGCAGTACCTCCCTACCCAGTGTGGCTGCAGTGCCCCATGCCCCCTGCCCAGTGTGGCTGTAGTGCCCCATGCCCAGTGTGATGGCAGTACCTCCCTGCCCAGTGTGGCTGCAGTGCCCTGTGCCCCCTGCCCAGTGTGGCTGCAGTGCCCTGTGCCCCCTGCCCAGTGTGGCTGCAGTGCCCCATGCCCAGCGTGATGGCTGGCAGTACCTCCCTACCCAGTGTGGCTGCAGTGCCCCATGCCCAGTGTGGCTGTAGTGCCCCATGCCCAGTGTGATGGCAGCACCCCCCCTACCCAGTGTGGCTGCAGTGCCCCCTGCCCAGTGTGGCTGCAGTGCCCCCTGCCCAGTGTGGCTGCAGTGCCCCATGCCCAGTGTGATGGCAGTACCTCCCTACCCAGTGTGGCTGCAGTGCCCCATGCCCCCTGCCCAGTGTGGCTGTAGTGCCCCATGCCCAGTGTGATGGCAGTACCTCCCTGCCCAGTGTGGCTGCAGTGCCCCCTGCCCAGTGTGGCTGCAGTGCCCCATGCCCAGTGTGATGGCAGTACCTCCCTGCCCAGTGTGGCTGCAGTGCCCCCTGCCCAGTGTCCCTGCAGTGCCCCATGCCCAGTGTGATGGCAGTACCTCCCTGCCCAGTGTGGCTGCAGTGCCCCCTGCCCAGTGTCCCTGCAGTGCCCCATGCCCAGTGTGATGGCAGTACCTCCCTGCCCAGTGTGGCTGCAGTGCCCTGTGCCCCCTGCCCAGTGTGGCTGCAGTGCCCTGTGCCCCCTGCCCAGTGTGGCTGCAGTGCCCTGTGCCCCCTGCCCAGTGTGGCTGCAGTGCCCCATGCCCAGTGTGATGGCAGTACCTCCCTGCCCAGTGTGGCTGCAGTGCCCTGTGCCCCCTGCCCAGTGTGGCTGCAGTGCCCTGTGCCCCCTGCCCAGTGTGGCTGCAGTGCCCTGTGCCCCCTGCCCAGTGTGGCTGCAGTGCCCCCTGCCCAGTGTGGCTGCAGTGCCCTGTGCCCCCTGCCCAGTGTGGCTGCAGTGCCCTGTGCCCCCTGCCCAGTGTGGCTGCAGTGCCCCATGCCCAGTGTGATGGCAGTACCTCCCTGCCCAGTGTGGCTGCAGTGCCCTGTGCCCCCTGCCCAGTGTGGCTGCAGTGCCCTGTGCCCCCTGCCTAGTGTGGCTGAAGTGCCCCCTGCCCAGTGTGGCTGCAGTGCCCTGTGCCCCCTGCCCAGTGTGGCTGTAGTGCCCCA
Source organism: Dendrobates tinctorius (assembly GCF_039654945.1). Classification (NCBI taxonomy): domain Eukaryota; kingdom Metazoa; phylum Chordata; class Amphibia; order Anura; family Dendrobatidae; genus Dendrobates; species Dendrobates tinctorius. The sequence continues at coordinate 33,042,844 of NW_027361771.1, forward strand.
TGCCCAGTGTGATGGCAGTACCTCCCTGCCCAGTGTGGCTGCAGTGCCCCCTGCCCAGTGTGGCTGCAGTGCCCCCTGCCCAGTGTGGCTGCAGTGCCCCCTGCCCAGTGTGATGGCAGTACCTCCCTACCCAGTGTGGCTGCAGTGCCCTGTGCCCCCTGCCCATTGTGACAGTAGCGATCTGTGCCCCCCTTCCCACTGTTATGGCAGCGCCTTGTGCAACCTTCCCCTTGGGACTGCAGGGCCCTGTGTCCCCTTCCCAGTGTCAGGTCAGGCTATTTACATCACTTTTTAGTGACAAAAACTCTAAATTCTGCAGAAATTTGGACTGAGGTGGCTGATAACAGAGAACACTATGGCACATCCAGAATCGATTATTATTAGGCCGGGGTCACACTGGCGAGGAATACGGACGAGTGAGAGGCGTTAAAAGCACGCATTACACACGGACCAATGATTCTCTATGGGGTCCCTCGCACCAGGCGTATATTTCTCAGGCGTATACTTTACGGTCCGTGCCAATTGCAGCATGCTGCGATTGTCAGCGTACTACGCCCGTAGTACGCCAATGCAAGTCTATGGGTGCGCAAAAAATACGGATTACACACGGACCACACATGTGACTTGCGAGAAATACGCACCCGGTGTCTTTTACAAAAGCCGGCAATTCAGTGCGCTATACAGTAAACTCACACTGACAGGTTTAATAAAGAAATTAAAGGATATATACACATAGAATATATGTGTATAGTGACATACATGTATATATATTTATATTTCACAGAGTTCTTCATAGCAGAATAGCCGCTAATTAAATTGCCGGCTTCTATCAAATCATTCCCCAACCCGACATGAAATGACACATGGTTTACATACAGTAAAGCATTTCATTTCATGTTTTTTTTATATGTCCCTGACTAATAATTAGATGAGGGTTTGTGTGCAAAATTTGGGAGTTGTTATTTTAAGGGGTTAATTCTTTGTTAAAAAATGCTTGGGCTTCCCATTGCCCTATATTGATGGCGAGTGGGTTAATCTAAGAAAGGGTTAATGTCACCATTCGATTGTAAAGTGACATTAACTCTTTGTTAGATTAACCCATTCGCCACCGCTACAGGGCAATGTGAATCCCACGCATTTTTTAAAAACGAATTAACCCCTTAATATAACAACTACAACTCCCAAATTTTGCACACAAACCCTCATCTAATTATTAGTCAAGGATATATAAAAAAAACATGAAATGAAATGCTCTACTGTATGTAAACCATGTGTCATTTCATGTCGGGTTGGGGAATGATTTGATGGAAGCCGGCAATTTAATTATTAATTTATCTCAATGACTTGTGTGTATGTGTATATATATATATATATATATATATGCTTTCTATGTGACTATATCTATTCTTTCATTTCTTTATTAAAACTGTCATAGGGCTCCATTATATGTCCATTTTACAAGCCTGCGAGAAAATCTCACCATACGGATGCCATACAGATTACATACAGATGCTGACATGCGCAAAATACGCGACCGCACCTTGCTTACGGATGACATACGGAGCACTATTTAGGGGCCATTCATCCGTATTACGCCTGTAAACTACGGACCGTATTTTGCGTCGGTTAGTGTGACCCCGGCCTTAGTTGCCTTCACGCTTAATGTTTCCAGAATTGTCCCTGACATCCCCACAGGTTCTCTTTGCCCGGGCCTGTCCTGATGGCGCCCTCTGTGCTCTCTGCCCGCAGGTAAGGTTCCCGGAGACGACTGCCCCTTGGTCTGGGGTCACTGCTCGCACTGCTTCCACATGCATTGCATCCTGAAGTGGCTGAACTCCCAGCAGGTGCAGCAGCATTGCCCCATGTGTCGGCAAGAATGGAAATTCAAGGAGTGAATCACGCTGCCGTGCCTACTTAACACTTGGCAGCTGCGGAGTCACGAGTCTCTCGGGCATGCTGGGGCTTCTAGTTCCGTCAGCCGAAGAGTTTTACATGTTACAGAAATTGTCAGGATGTAAAATGATATAATGGCCAACAAAGATGGAAAATAACGAATCCTTCCTGCCTGAAGTGTCTGCAGGGTAATCTCCCCAGAAAAGACTGATACCCCCTATCCGTTCCCCACTCCAGGTGCCGGCTCCTCCGAGATGTTCTGCATATTGTAGATGCTTCTCATTTTGCTATTACATTACCTTTCTGTCTGTGGCAATTGAGATTAGTCATTTCCACTTGTAAACTGAATAAAGTGCGTTGTCGCCTTCCTTAAAAAACTTAAAAACCCTGGGGAATCATTTCTGGATATGAGAAATGACGTCGTGTGGAGTTCAATCCTCACGGAGGGGGTAATGGAGCGCACAGCACTTGTATCTATCAAAAAGGGGAAATTGCTGTCCTTTTCTAAATTGATAATTGCGTTTCTTAATTTTTTTTTTTCAAAAGCCGTAGTGCGCAATTAACCCCTTTGCTGTTGATGGTTACTGAAGGCATTTTTTTCCCATGGAAGACAGTAGTGTATAAGGCCTCATTCAGACATCAGTGATTTTTCTGGTATGCAAAAAGAAAATACAGTCTGATTTTCAGCAGTGTTTCGTTTTTTTACCATCCGTGATCATCCTCCTATAAAAAACAAATAGAAAAGCTTCTCCTGTTCATTGCCCAAGGATGACATTTTTGTGGATCCATACACTTTCTTGGGCAATTTAAACCTTTAAATTCGATTAAAAAACGGACAGGTTTCCATTATTTTTTTCTTTGTGTGTGTGTGTGTGTGTGTGTGTGTGTGTGTGTGTGTGTGTGTGTGTGTGTGTGTGTAAAAACAAGGATTAAACGCGTACAGTCGAGGCCAAACATGTTGCCACCCTTTAAGTGTTCCAGAAAAAGAAGTATTTCTACACAAAGTTTATTGCAATTATACATGTTTTGTTATACACGCTCATTTCCTTTTGAAACAACACAAAAAAAATGAAAAAAAGGCAAATTGAACATAATTTCACACAATACCCCAAAAATGGACCTGACAAAATTGTTAGCAACTTTCCAAAATTGTGGGTAAACAACTTTGTTTCAAGTGTGATGCTTGTTCAAACTCACCTATAGCAATTAACAAGCGTGGCCAATATGAAAATCACGCCAGAACCAGATAAACTGGGAGAAGTTGACTCACTGTTTGCATTGTGTGTTGGTGTGTGCTACACTAAGCATGGAGAACAGAAAGAAGAGGAGAGAAGTGTCTGAGGATATAACAACCAAAGATGTAACCTTGGGATTGTTGTTATTTTTCAAGTTCAACTCCAGAGATTTTAATGTTCCTTTGCACTGATCCTCCATAACACCTTTTTGCCCTGTAGCTAATCTGCCTGGATGTGGAAGGTAGAGAAAAATTGATGAAAGGTTGCAACACAGTATAGTCTGGATGGTGGGCAAGCAGCCCCAACAGGTTCCAAAGAAATTCAAGCTGTCCTGCAGGCTCAGGGTGTACCAGTGTCAGCGAGAACTATTCGTCAACATTCAAATTAAATTAAACTCTGTCAGAAGACCCAGGAGGACCCCACTGCTGTCGCAGAGGCATAAAAAAGCTAGACTGCAGTTTGACAAAATGCATGTGAGTAAGCGAAAATCCTTCTGGAAAATTGTCTTGTGGACAGATGAGACTAAAATAGAGCTTTTTGGTAAAGCACATCATTCTACTGTTGGTGGCGATGTAGTGTCCAGTGTCAGAAAGCTGTGTTTGCTTCCTAGGTCATGGGTCTTCTAGCAGGACAATGACCCCAAAATACAGTACTTCAAGAAGAACCCAGAAATGGATGGAAACAAAGTACTAGAGAGTTCTGAAGTGGCTGGTAATGACTCCAGATCTAAATCCCAATGAACACCTATGGAGAGATCTTATAATTGCTGTTGGGAGAAGGCACCTTCAAGTGAGAGACCTGGAGCAGTTTAGAAAAAGTAGAATGGTCTAAAATTCCAGTTGAGAGGTGTAAGAAACTTTTTGATGGTTATAGGAACCAATTGACTGCAGTTATTTATTCCAAAGGGAAAAAAAAGAAGATACTTAGATATTTTCATGCTTACATGTTATAGCACTGCAGAGTGCAACTTGATTTGTTAGTTATTTGTGGAGAGGGCTTCTCAGGATGTTTATAAATGTAGGGTTCAGCCTAGGAGAGGATTCCTATTAGGATAGGTTCCCAGCAAAAGAAGATCCCCTTGCTGTTGGCCTTCATGAATTTGCCAAATTATGTGCTAGGTATCTGTTTTTTCAACATAGTAGTGATGCAATTAAAATTTCATATTTACAAGTTTTAGCTCTATAGAGTGCAACTTTATTTGTTAGTAGTGTGAAATTATTTGTAATTTGCTGCTTTTTCTGTTATTCCAATATACACAAAGGGAATAAATGTATGTATAACAATACATGTAGTTGCAATAATTTTCTGGAAGAAATACTTAATTTTCTGGAACAATTTCAAAGGTGCCAACACTTTCGGCCTTGACTGTATGTAAAAAACAGACTTCTGAATAAGGGTACCGTTACACTTAGCGATGCACCAGCGATCCCGACAACGATATGGATCGCTGGTGCATCGCTAAGTGGTCGCTAGTGAGCTGCCACACAGGCAGATCTCACCAGCGACATAGCTGGGGTCGGAGGTCGCTACTTACCTGTCACACTAGGCGATCCTGACGTCTTCCCGCCCGGCTCCACGCGTCGCTCGTCTCTCCACAGGAAGCCCAGCAGGAAGCGCCCGACGAGAAATGGTCCAGGACCTTCTCGCGCCATCAGCGATAACCAGCGGGGGAGCGGATCGTAGGTAAGTATCACATGTAGCGATATCGCTGCTAAGTCACAAAATCGGTGACTTTACAGCGATAACGCTAAGTGTAACGGGGACTTAAGGCCTTAATGTTATTTCATCACTTAAAGGGACCCTGTAACCTTGGAAAATGCAATTTACCTGCAGATATAATGGCTTTTAGATAATGGAGGTGTGCATGGAGAGAATACAGTCACTGCTCCCCCTATATTGTGAGCGCTAGCTGTAACCATGACCGTGCACTATTATTGACAGCCCGCTCTCCACAGATGCACTGCCTAGGCAGCAGTCAATCACAGTGCCGGGGTGTGCTTACAGCTTGCGCTCACAATCTAGTGAGTGGTAAATGTGGCCCCCATGACTGAATTCTGGCAGTAAATAAGTTCATTTTCTCTTGGTAGCCACATATTCAGTAAGGTGGCCAGACAGCATTTGCAATTACATGGTAAAGGTGATTGGTTGGGGTCCAACCGCTGGGACCTGCTCTGAAATGCATGTGCGCCATAGCTCCATGCATTCACTGGGGGAATACTAGAGGCAGCACAAAACTTGGCTTATACCAGCGTTCCCATAGAGAATTAATAAAGTGTGCGGCCATCACTCTATTCAAATGGAGCTTTTCAGACCTCTATTCTTGGAATTAGTTGGGATCCCAGGGGTCAGACAGCCACCGATTCACAACTAACCTATCCTTTGGATTGATGACCATGTTTGATGAGAGTACACCTTGACCTAGACATCATCCATATATGAGGGGTTGTACCACTTATGCACATTATTACTCCATTTGAAACTTTCATCAGAAATCTGTCCAAAAATACTGGACTCCAGGATTGAAACCCAACAGCTCCCATTATAGTCAGTGGAGCCCTTTGAAATATTAAAGCCTTTCAGATACCTTAGAATTTGAGATAAGATATGGTGTCCTATTAGCAAGCTGTGTATACCCACTTTTCATGGCAATGATTTCTGTAATATCTTTTTTTGAGGCCAATCCTATAAGGCAATTACTGGTACCGTAATGTGTCCTAAGGAATTCGTAATATCAGAACACCAAAGAATGCAGGACAATGAAGTTTACATAGTCACATAATAAAGCTAAGTTTTATTCATGGTAGAAATAAAATGAAATATGCTATAAAAGACCATGGGTACATCAGACCTATCAAAAATACACACATGGATGGGCAAAAGCTGTGTTCATATAGCCTTTGTAAAAGATGATAAATACCGTACATACAATATCATCATGAGTCATCTTTGATATACAACCATATATGCAAGTGTAGGTATAGCTGTATCAGAGAAGTGACACCAATTCTGCAAATATAAACCGTGTAAAAGACATACCTCAGGAACAGTAAAATATTATAAAGACAGTGCAAACTAGCCATAATCAAGAAGGATTTATGTATACATCCACCCGTGGAACCACACATGACGAGTGTTTCACTAATGCTTCTTCTCGGGGTACAATATGTTCAGTCTTGATGAATGCACATGCTGAAATCTGCACTGTTCGTCTTTACCATAAATGTGGGGTCGTCTGCAATGCGAATCCTATTCATCTGAATTAAAGCCACAAATAGTCCAACCTTGAGAGGTAGTGACGAGGCTTAGGCAATTGTGTTCATGTACAGTTGGGCAACACATGTTTGGACAGTGTCAAAATTTTCCTTGTTTAGGCTCTGTACAGCACCACAATAGATCTGTAACAAAGCGTTAGAGTGGGATTGAAGTGAACACCTCCAGCTTTAGGTTTTTACAATATTACATTAACCGTTTAAAATTTATAGCCATTTTTTACACACTATTGGATAAACTAAAATTATAAAAATGACTTAATATTTGGGTGCAAAATCTGTCTTTCCTTCCTCGAGATACTTTACCAATATCATACTGAGCTGATGCTTGTATGCGGTCTTTGTGTTCTGTTTTGTTATCAGTCCCATGGAGAATGAATGGGCATCAGGCCTTTTACTCCATTGTGCAACTGGTATAAAAGTGCTCAGTTAGGAATACAGGAAAGATGTATATCTTTGAACCGTGTTAGCCAGTAGATAGAAAAATATTCAGAATTGAGAGTCCTCAGTGGTTGATACCTTTTAATGGCTAACTGAAAAGACGGTAACACATTGCAAGCTTTCCAGACTACTCTGGTCTATGCCTGATGAAGAGACCTGAGTAGTCTGGAAAGCTTGCAATGTGTTACCGTCTTTTCAGTTAGCCATTAAAAGGTACCAACCACTGAGGACTCTCAATTCTGAATATTTTTCAGGTAGGAATAATAATTCCCAATTCTGACGATCGGTTAGGGTCTCAGCGTCAGGACACCCACTGATCCTATAACTTGTTTCCACCTCTTTAACGCATTAAAGACCAGGGAGTTTTTAGTTGACCCGCTTTCATCTTTTCCTCACCTTTTCTCAAGGCCATAACTATTTTATAGGCATGAGATTGCTTGTTTTTTTGCAAGCTGTTGTAGTTTTGAATGGCTTTATTCATTGCACCATATCATGTACTGAAACACATGGGTGTAAAGTTCCAAGTGTGATGAAACATTGAAAACAAAAAAAATAAAATTCTGCCATTGTTGTGTTAATTGTGTACTTGATTGACTACATCAGATCAATTATGGTGATACTAAACAAATGTTTTGTTTTTTTAAACTTTGATTTGAAATAAATCTAAATATTGCATAAAAAACACACCACTTTTTGCTTTGTGTTGCCATTTTCTGAACCTGGAACACTTTTTTTCTTTCTGTTGTTGCTAAGTGAGGATTTGTTTTTGTGCGGACACATGAAGTTTTCATTGACACCAGTTTTGTGTACATAAGGGCTTTGATTGCTTATTACTACAGGTTTTTAAACGAGGTCAGATGACCAATTCTGTCATTTTAATTTTTTTCTCCTTGCACCGTTTACCAATCGGGTTAATTTGTTTCATATTTTAATAAATTTGACTTTTCCGAACGCTGCAAAATCAAATGTTTGTTTTTTATTTTTTTTTCCTTTTTAGACCACGATCACATGTTAAGTATTATACCTCTGTATTTGTAAGTTAAAACCAGGAGTGGGTGATAAATGCAGAAGTGGTGACGTGTTTCTATTATACAGCTCTGGCAAAAATAAAGAGACCACTGCACAGTTTTATAAAAATCAGCTTCTCTCCATGTCTGACAGCCATTCCATTCCAGTGTCAGTTGAATTCCAACCAGAGTACACCTCATTCTACTTAATGTGCTTCTGATTAGGTGATCACCTGAACCAAATCTTATTTAACAAAGGAAAGTATAAAAAACCTGCTGTGGTGTTCACAATCCTCTTGCAATAGGACAAGCTGGATGGCAAAACAAGTGCTAGTAATATCCCAAAAGTAATAGGAATGAAAAAATAACTTTTAACCATGCCAAAGGAGTTGAAAAGAAAAGTCTTGAGTGAGGAAAAGTAGGGCTCAGATCTGGCTTTACTAGCAGAGGGATACAGTGAGCATCATGTTGCCTCTTTCTTTAAAATTTCTAAGACAGCAGTCCATTACAACAAGGTCAAGGAGCACACATTGGGACAACAAAGCTACAGACTGGCAGAGGGCGAAAACGACTCTCCACTGATGGATGACCGTCATCTTATTCGAATGTCTCAGCAACTGCAAAATGACATCAAGTGACCTACAAAAGGAATGGCAAATGGCAGCTGGTGTGAAGTGCACGGCAGGAACAGTTCGTAACAGGCTCCTAGAGGCAGGGCTCAAGTCATGTAAAGCTAGAAAACAGCCTTTCATCAATGAGAAGCAAAGGAGAGCCAGGCTGAAGTTTGCCAAAGACCATAAGGATTGGACCATAGAGGACTGAAGTAAGGTAATCTCTGATGAGTCGTGGAGAGGCGTACAAGACACAGTTTCTTGCACCCACTATGAAATTTGGTGGAGGATCGGTGATGATCTGGGGAAGCTTCACCATGGTTGGAATTGGGCTGGTTAATCTTTGCGAAGGATGTGTGAGTCAAGCCGCATACAAGGTTGTCCTGGAAAAAACAGTTGATTCCTTCTTCTCAGGCAATGTTCCCCAATTCTGAGGACTGTTTTTTCCAGCAGAACAATGCGCCATGCCACACAGCTAGGTCAATCAATGTGTGGATGAAGGACCACCACTTCAAATTCCTGTCATGGCCAGCCCAATCTCCAGACCTGAACCCTATTGAAAACCTCTGGAATGTAATCAAGAGGAAGATGGATAGTCACAGGCCATCAAACAAAGAAGAACTGCTTACGTTTTTGTACCAGGAGTGGCATAAGGTCACCCAAAAGCAGTGTGAAAGACTGGTGGAAAGCATGCCAAGACGCATGAAAGCTGTGATTAAAAGTCATGGTTATTCCACAAAATATTGATTTCTGAACTCTTCCTGAGTTAAAACATTAGTAATGTTGTTTCTAAATAATTATGAACTTGTTTTCTGAAAATAAATACAAAATTTAGTGCTTGGAAATTCAAAGACATGTTGTCAGGAGTTTATAGAATAAAAGAGCAATTGACATTTTACTCAAATATACCTATAAAGGTAAAAATCAGACAAACTGAAAAATTTTGCAGTGGTCTCTTTTTTTTTTTTTTTTTCCAGAGCTGTACTTTTCCTTTGATTGTCCCACTCCTGGTTTTGACTGACAAATACTGAATGTGTGAGTGTGACCTAATTAAGAGAAATGAAGCGTATTTTGAACTCATGTAATTTTGTAAACTTTTTTATATATTTTTTTTCTGTTACATTATAAAATAAAAAATCTTATACTCACCTCTCGTGCCAGCGCCACTCCAGCATTGTTGGCACTCGTGATCCCGGGGCTCTCGTGCAGTTGCATGACATGTGCCCGGTGCCCAATCAGCCTTCTTATGCAGTGTACATAACATCAGAGATCAGCTGCAACCCTGACTTCTTCATGTTCAATTCGACAGAAGGCCGGAACAGTGACGCCAGCGCAGATTGGGCGCCAGGCTCACGTGTCATAACTGCACGAGTGTGTGCGGACACCGCTGGAAGGGCGCCGGCATGGGAGTGTAAGTTTTTTTTTTTTTTTTTTTTTAACTTTTATCGGGGCCGAAAAATTAGGCCACGATGGGGTTGTCCTAGTAATGGACAATCCCCTTAAAGTATTTTGTTTGATCATCCTATAAATATATTTTCAAATAGAGTTTGAATATACCCGCTATCTGCCGCATGTCGTGAGCTCAGCTCCTGAGCCCCCTCCACACTTGAGATCCCCTTACCAGGACATGAATACAATGTATTTTGTGGGAAGGGGTTAATCTGGATGTCTGGTTCTTGGTAGAGCTTCTGCCTACACTTCCTGATTCTTGCCTCCTTTTCCAGATCTAGGTATGGTCTCTACATTTCTACTGTAGCATCTTTCGGCCACATGATACCAGTACCGGTACCTTCCCTTACAGAAACCTCCGCACTTATTGATTTTAATAATAATGGTACATTTCTTTAAAATGCCATCAGTCAGTGATTGGTGGGGTTTCAACTGCTTGGAGGAGAACAAAAGACCTACTCAGTTTTGTGTCTTTTTTTTTCTTTTACACAAAGTGGAGTCTTTATAATTGCAAGTGTCGGGGACCCTGTGCTAATGACACATGAATACTGTGTGATCCCAAGACCATTCCACTGCAGTGCGATGATGTGTCGATGGAGAATCAATCGGACTGTGACTCTGTATGACTAAGAAGACGTAGACTTAATTACCCCCCTTGGGTTTATGGGTGGGTTTGGTTTGACATTGTTTTACGAGATGATCAACGGAAGGCGATCTCATCAATGGCTGCAAACTCTATATAGGATGACTAAGAAGAACATCTTAAAGCTAATTATCATCTATGTAATTTAGAGAGGGCCTCCAGACTCAAAAAAAGAATGCAATCAAAGAATAAAAAATCCACAGCACCTCATAGCAATAAGGAGTCAACTTTACCTACAATAGAGGCGCACGTCAATTCCAGAGAGTCCTTCCCGGAAAATATCCAGACATCCAAACAAAAAATGAAGACAGCGCCTCAAAAGTTGGTGAAAAATTATTTCTGTTTCTTTATTCTGCCATCTGTGGCGACGTTTCGATCTTTCATGATCTTTTTCAAGCATGAAAAAGATCATGTAAGATCGAAACGTCGCCACAGATGGCAGAATAAAGAAACAGAATTTTTCACCAACTTTTGAGGCGCTGTATTAATTTTTTATTTGGATGTCAACAACAGAATGAACAGTGATAAATGACACAAGTAAAGTATATACTTTATGTTCACACATGGCAGTCCATCAACATTCCAATAATACAGAATTGTTCAATGTTAACTGGAGCTAGCCACTTGGTTACATGTACCAGGCTGCATTCACACATCAATGTGAGTGTTACCATTCAAGAGAAACGACAATTTTTTTTCTCAGCTGTCATCCTAGTTGTCTTTTTTTTTTTTTTTCATCCAGCTTCTTTTCACTCAAGCAGGTAGACTGTTTTACATATGTGTCCATAAACACAGGGATCAGGTTATAAAACTGATGTGTGTATGGATCAATTAAATTCTTATACGTCCGTCTGCTGTCCGAGAAAATAATGCACAGCTCTAGCACTGTGACAAAACAATGTAACCTTTTACAAATGTGCAACCTACATATATACAGTACTGTGCCAAGGTTTTAGTTCTTAATGACTGCTTATCTTCAGTGTAAATAAAGGGGGTTTTACACTAAGCGATATCGCTAGCAATATCGCTAAAACGTCACTGGTTTTGTGACGTTATAGCGATATTGCTAGCGATATCGCTATGTGTGATACTTACCAGTGACCGGCTCCCCCGCTGTCCATCGCTGATCGCGCGAGAATGTCCGGCTCCATTTCTCGTCGGGCGCTTCCTGCTGAGACTTCCTGCTGTGACGACGAGCGACGCTGGACGCGGGCGGGAGGACGCAGGATCGCTGTGTGTGAATGGTAAGTATCGTGCGCTGCGTCGCTGCTGCATCGCTGTGAGATCTTTCTGTATGAAAGCTCACTAGCGATCATTTAGCGATGCACCAGCGATCCTGACCGGGTCGGATCGCTGGTTGGATCGCTGGTGCATCGCTAAATGTAAAAGGGCCTTAAGAACAAGCATTCCTGGAAGAGATAAGACCCCACAGAGCTCCAATCTCAACATCATCAGGTTTGCCTATAATTCAAGAATTACCTGAAGAGAGAGAAGGGTTTGCACAAGCCTACATTTACAGAAGATTTGTGGTCTGTTCTACAGGATGTTTTGAACAACCCTGCTCAGTTTCTTTGTGCAATTATACCTAGACGAAGTTAAACTTGTAAAGTACTAAACTATATATACCTTATTTTTCAGACTATGGGTTTACTAGACCCAGAAGGGTTCTTGTCCATGTGCTGGCAAAGGTCATGGCTAGTGATGGGCGGATCCGTGGAAGTTCGGGTTCAACTGAACTTCAGTCCAAAGTTCAGGTATCAGAACTTGACCCCCGGACTCCAACCCTATAGAAGTCAATGGGGACCTGGTCATAGTATGGGCTAGGGGGCTGCAAAATGTGCGTAAAAGCAGGACAATTGCTCTGCAAACAAATGTGGATAGTGAAATGACTTAAAATAACAGAATACTAAAAAATAATCTTGAACCAGGAGGTGTTTCCATTCAGTGACAGCAAGCACAGGAATCAAACAAGGTAGCACTCTATGGCCACAGAATGCAAACATGAAATATGAAAATTGGGGGGCGTGGCCTGCTTGCTAATGGCACCGGTCACTTAGCTGCTGAGCTCCAGCCACTTCGACTCCTAATCGGCTCATTGCGGCTCGCCAGCGGTACCAATCTCTCTGCACACGGGGGGGGGAGTGCTGCGGAGGTATCCAGGATCGTAGCATGCCAAGGGGAAAATCCCAGAAGAAGCCGTCCCCGGCGAAAGTTACAGACTTCTTCTCCAGCACGGGGCGAGGGAAAATGGCGGCAGCATCCTCCTCCACAGCTTCCTCACGCTCATCCAGGAGGGGATCCACAGCAGGCCCAGACTTGGACACAGACGCTGCAGATATACCGCTTACCAAAGGTACAATGCAGAAACTGCTCAGTGCCCTCCTCTCATCACTGCAGCAGGATTGGAAAGATATGGTGGCTGAGCTGAGGGGAGATATCACTGCCATAGGCAGCCGTACAGCACATATTGAATCTAAAATGGGGGAGAGACAAAGTAACACAATAGCCTCATTGATGCCAATGCAGCACTGGAGGAACAAGTGCAAAAGCTCCATACCAAGGTCTTGGATTTAGAGGACAGGGCCTGCCGAAATAATATAAGAATCAGAGGAATTCCAGAGGCCATACCAGACAAGGGGCTGCAGAGTTTTCTGGGCTCCTTGCTGCAGGAGCTGCTCCCAGACCTGACTGCAACTGATTTCCTGGTGGACAGAATACAGAGTCCCTAAGCCTAAATCCATCAGTGCTGATGTCCCTCGGGACACTTTAGCTCGCCTGCACTTTTACAAGACCAAAGAAGCCCTGCTGCAAGCCCTGAGAAAGAGACCCCCTCTGTCTGAGCAATTCCGGCACCTGTCCATTTTTCCAGATCTGTCTGCAGGAACCCTGGCAAAAAGGAGGGAATTTGCTCCTTATACCAAAGTTCTCAGGGATGAAGCTATATCCTATAGATGGGGTTTCCCTGTAAAGATCCTGCTTTTCCGAGCAGGAAATACCCACGCCTGCCATTCCCCACAGCAGTTGGCAAAGCTCCTATCCTCATGGAACTTGGCAAATCTCCCGGCCAGATCTCCAAGAGCTACAGGATCATCCCAACAGGATAAAGTGAATGAAGATTGGTCCGTCGTGTGAGTTATGTGATATGTTTGAGTCGCGGCTGAGACTTAGTTGCTACTTTTAAGGTCCGCTGGTTCTGTTCAACCAGGACCCTGAACCCCCATGGCGGTAAATTTCCACCATACCGCAGGCCCCTTTTTTGGGCTTTTTTCTTTGTGGACTGATGCTCCCTACATCAGTAATGTTAGTGATGTCAATATTGTTAGTGTTATCTCTTTCCTGCCTAACCTTCCTTTTCCCCCTGCAGCTCTAGGCAAGAGACTTTTTTTCATGTACAATGGTACTGAACTGTATGTCTATAAATGTTAGGGGTCTGAACTCGCCAGCCAAGAGATCCATGTTTTGGCGGGAAGTGGTTAAATCCAAATGTGATGTAATATGTGGTCAGGAGTCTCATCTCCTCCAAGGGGACTCGCACAGGTTAAATAATGCTAAATTTCCTTTCATACTGCTGGCTTGTGGAAAAAAAAAAAGGCTGGAGTATTCATTTGTGTAAAAAATACTGTTGCGTTCACACTACATTCACAACATTTAGACCCTGACGGTAGATACGCCATTATTAATTGCTCCATAAATGGATCTAAGTATACTATTGCAACCGTTTACGCCCCCAACTCTGGTCAGATCAGCTTTTTGCGGAGGTTTCTTTCCAAGCTTTCATCCGTTAAAGAGGGTAAGCAAATAATCTGCGGGGATTTTAACATGGTAATGTCCAGCACTCTGGATTGCTCCAATACTGCTGTAAAGAGGAAGGAGATGAGCACAATAATTTCAGAAAGGCATCTCCATGATATATGGAGATACCAACATGCAAATGAGAGGGACTACACATTCTTCTCGCCTCGGTTCACCTCTTACAGCAGATTGGACTACTTTCTGGTTGATAGCTCACTTATTATGGATTGCTCAGATTCAAAAATTGGACTTATAGCTTGGTCGGACCACGCCCCCATATACCTGACAGTTCAGGAGCAAAACCGCGCACCTGTTTTTGCCCGGTGGCGCATGAATGACTCCCTCCTAGCCTGTAGACAAATCTCTGAGGAGTTGCAGGCCGACCTCGCAGAGTTTTTTAACTTTAATGATAACAAGGAGGTGACAGAGGAAACGCTTTGGTCTACACACAAGGCCTATATTAGGGGGTCATTCATCAAAATTGCCACTAGGGAGAAAAGGAGGCGTCAGGCAACTTACAAAGCTCTACTGTCCCACATAGTACTTTTGGAAGCCCACAATAAATCTGCCCCAAACTTGTCGACATCTGACGAACTCAAGAAACTAAGAACACAGCTCCGCCAGGTGTTGATGGCAGACTATGAGAAAAACTTAAGATCCCTCAAACAGCGGTACTATGTGATGGGTGACAGGGCGGGTGCCTTACTAGCCAGGAGGGTTAAAAAATGAGAAATGCAAAATAAAATTGAATACCTCGTGACGGGTTCTAATGCCACAATACGCAACCCAACGGAAATAGCCAACGCATTCGCTGACTTACCAGTCTCTCTACAACCTTAAAAATGACCCCACTGCCCCAAAGCCTACCCAAACGGCAATTAATTCCTTCTTAAACAATATTAATCTTCCTCGGTTATCTGCAGTACAGCTGGAGCAACTAAATTCTCCTTTTTCTCTGGAAGAGGTTCGCCAGGCGGTGACCACAGCCAAAAGAAATTCAGCTCCAGGCCCAGACGGCCTCACTAACTCCTATTATAGGCAATTCACTGAAACCCTGTCTCCTTTCCTCCTGAGACTTTTCTCCTCTTGGCAAGCCACAGCAGATATTTCACCAAATAATCTAGAGGCCATTATAACTACCCTGCCAAAACCAGGAAAACCCCCTATTTCACCAGGAAACTTCAGGCCAATATCCCTCCTAAACTGCGACTTAAAATTGTACGCCAAAATAATCTCAGCTAGAATACATAAAGTTCTTCCATCACTGACTTCCCCGGATCAAGTGGGGTTTGTGGCGGGGAGGCAGGCGAAAGATGGGACGAGACGTATGCTGGATCTGATTGCGGTGGCTGAGAGGAGGAAAATCCCCAGTGTATTCCTGTCCCTGGACGCAGAGAAGGCGTTCGACAGGGTGCACTGGGGATATCTGAAATCTGTTCTGGCCAAGTTTGGTTTCAAAGGCCCCATACTTAATGCCATAATGGCGCTGTACTCTAACCCTAACGCCAAAGTTCTGGCATCCGGATTTATATCTCGGAGTTTTGAATTAACCAATGGGACACGCCAGGGGTGTCCGCTCTCCCCTATCATCTATGCCCTTGCTATAGAGCCTCTGGCGCAGACTATCCGTGAATGCCCTCGGATCTCGGGAATTCGAGTGGGGAGTATAAATCATGTGGTCAGTCTATATGCAGATGACGTGATTTTATCTTGCACTAATGTAGAGGTGTCCCTACAACACGTAATGGAGATCCTGTCCTCCTTCGCTCAAGTCTCGTATTACAAGCTTAATATTACCAAGTCCTTAATTTTTCCGCTCTTCTTGCCAGCCTCTACCAGAGCCACTCTTTCTCATCTTTACCCTTTCAAATGGGAAGACGAGGGAATCCCCTACCTGGGTATTATACTGGCCCCGCTACACTCCGTGATCCGGAAAAATCTGCTGACCCTGCACACCTCATTGGATAAAGAACTTACTCGCCTTTCTCTTCTCCCGCTCTCTTGGGTGGCGAGAATGCAGACTTTTAAAATGATCTGTCTCCCAAAAATTATCTACTTACTTCGGTGCCTGCCCCTAACAATTCCGCAACGGTATCTCACCAAAATTCATTCGCTAATGAGTAAATTTATATGGGCTGGGAAAAAACCTAGAATAGCCCTGAGATGTATGCATGCCCCGTTCAGTGGTGGAGGAATGGGTATTCCTAATATTCTAACATATCACAGAGCTGCTATCCTGGAACCGGCTCGAGATTGGTGGAAGAATGATTCAGACTTGAGATGGTTACAGATTGAGTACACCTGGGCACAGGCCCACTCCCCTAAACAATTCATAGACTCCCTGCTCCTAACCCCTTCGCCCCCCGGCGATCTTCTACCCACCACAGCAGCTCTAAAGAAAGCTTGGTCCTTATGGAGCAAGCCAGTGTCACAGGCTCTAGGTCCCAGCCTTCCCCTTAGATCGCTGGAAGCCTTCATTCCGAATTTGAATCTTGCCGCCTGGACACGTGGAGGTCCAATTACCCTAGCAGATCTCTATAGAGAAGGCGTCCTACTCCCGTACTCAGAAATGTGTGTTAAATTTAACCTCCCCCGACACAGTTTATTCCAGTTTTTTCAAATACGTCACTTCCTTCAGTCCGCTCCTCACCTACCGGTTCCCACAACAGCCGACCACGCCGCAATTAAAAAATTCTTTCAAAATAGCAAAATCAAAGGCCTTTCATACATCCATAACCTGCTAAACTCCCCGGAACCGGACAAACAATTGCCGTATATGCTCAAATGGGAAAAAGATCTAGCCTCTCAGCTTCCGTCGCAAGAATGGTTCGCGGCCTCAAAATGGATCCACAAATTCTCTTCATGTCTCAATCACATAGAGCAATTAAAAAAGGTTCATCTGCGGTGGTACAACTCCCCTACTAAACTGGCTTCTTTTTCCCCACATATGTCACCTTTGTGCTGGAGGGGATGCAACCACAGGGGCACCTTGTGTCATATGTGGTGGTTTTGCCCTAAGTTATCTAACTTCTGGCAGGAGGTGTTCAATCTAATCCATGAGGTTACTAGTCTCCGTCTTTCCCCAAACCCAACCTTAGTGGTGCTACACATTGGCCTAGATGGGATCCCGGATCTTTTAAAAAATATCATTTCTCACATTCTCATAGCCGGTACTGTGTGGCATACAAGTGGAGGTCGGTGAGCCCCCCTACAAAAGCAGAACTAATTGAGAGGACCAACCTACACTGGCTATACGAAACCAACTTGACCCCCAATCTAGAGAAGAGAACGGTGAGACTTAAACAATGGCATCCGTGGGCCACTTCCCTTTATGCAACGGCCCTCCCCCAGATACAGACACCTACACCATAAATAAATTGATTGTGCCTAAGAATGCCAGGCATGTAGAGCTGCTTCCCCTTCCCCCTCCCCCCCCTCTCCCCGCTTCTATGTTCAAGTTGTTGTTGGAAGGGGTATTTAATGTCCCAGATTGATATTCTAATAATGGCTCGAGGTTATTCCACCTCTTGCTACTCATTGCTCCTGTTCTTGATGTTTTTGTATGAGAAGTTTGTATTTTTTCTGAAAACTCAATAAAAACCTTTATGATAAAAAAAATAATATGAAAATTGAATTGCATTACTGCACTAAAAATCGAGAATGCTTAGGGCACAAATTGGTCAATTCATGTGTATCTGGAAGCCACGTTAAGGCGATTCTCATTTCCAGTGTTAGGCGTCAGATTTCTGGCTCTGCACAGCAGGAATCCAGAGCCGTACATTCAGCGGTCTCCCATTCCGCTCCGACTGCTCAGGGCC
Source organism: Dendrobates tinctorius (assembly GCF_039654945.1). Lineage (NCBI taxonomy): Eukaryota > Metazoa > Chordata > Amphibia > Anura > Dendrobatidae > Dendrobates > Dendrobates tinctorius. The sequence goes on from NW_027361771.1 coordinate 33,061,002, forward strand.
CTGCTCAGCAATCACGGCGAGCCAGGCGTGCTGCTCAGACTTGTTTTGTGAGCCTGGATGTTGCTGCCACCTTTGGTGCAGCAATGGTAATGCAACCTGCTCCACAGGGAACCGCTCCAGAGGCTGAGTCCTCGTGCCGTGCTACTGGGCATGCCCGCAACTTGACCTCTAACTGGAGAGCAGGGGTCACATGCTCAGGTCCTGCGTTGGATCTGATTGGTCTCTTCCAGGGTACTGGAAGGTCCTGGAAGCGCATGGCTATAAAAAGCCCGCATGGCGGCTCGGCCATGCGCTAGTGTAGCATATTATGCTGAGTGTGAATGGTGATGAATGCATGTTCTGATGACTGACTTATTAATAAACCCCTTCCCTCTGATATTACGAATGGTGACAGAGTATTGGTGATAGCTCCCATTAGTGGCAAGCCAAGCGCCACTGTGCTTCCTGCACTGCACACTAGCGTCCGGCGGTGCCCGGCCTTCCGGCGCCGTCGTCTAGCGGCTGTAGTTATTGCCACGCTGCGGTAGCAGCGTCCATTTGTGGTTGCGGTTGCAATGCCACCCGCTGGTCATCCTGTGAGGCTAACAGGGCCAGCGCCTTTGTGTTATTTACTGTGAAGCGACTCTGGGTCTGAACAGAGCCGCTCTTAGCGTTCGGGTGACGTTAACCCGAGCGCAGTACTTCACGTAGTGGTGTAACTGCCATTGTCCAGCAGCTGTCATATCATCTACCGCACGGTGGACCCCGGGCGGCGAACGCACCTTCTATTATTTATATCTGGTGCGTTCCGCCGACCCTAACATTACACTAGCGCCAGGGTCTGGCTGGTAATGGCAGACGTGCAGCAGTTACAGCGCTATATTCGGCAGCTGGAGAGCAGGTTGGAGGCTATTGAGAGCGCCAACTCAGCTGCGAATACTGTGCTAGCTGCCGCTCAGTCGCTGAGGCTGTCTCAAGTGTGCCCGCACTTTTTTCCACGCCGACAATTACTCGCCTCCCGCTTTCCGACAAGTTTTCGGGTGACAGCACCACCTGTAGGGGATTCGTGCGCCAGTGCTCAATTCAGCTCGAGTTACTGGCCACACGGTTTCCCACAGAGCAGGCTAAGGTGGGCTTTATTGTGTCACTCTTGTCTGGCCGGGCATTACAGTGGGCTACACCGTTGTGGGAACGTGATGATCCTGTGGTCCAGGGTGCTGCTCAGTTCCTCACGGCCCTGAAGCAGGTCTTTTTGGGGCCACGGATCACGCACGACACCTCCCTGCAATTGCTATCCCTAACACAGGGCTCACTCTCGGTTAGTCATTATGCCGTCCGCTTCCGGACACTGGCTTCCGAGTTAGAGTGGCCTGACAAAGCTTTAGTCCCGGTGGTTTGGAGTGGGTTAGCTGAGCACGTTAAAGACGCTCTAGCTACCAGAGAGGTTCCCGCAAGTCTGGAGGAATTCATTGCCGTCTCCACCCGCATTGACCTCCGGTTTACGGAGCACGGGTTGGAACGGGCACAATCCAGACGTAAGGTTCACTTGGCTCCCACATTCACCGAGCCGCTAACATACCCCGCACAGGAGCTTTTACCCTCCGAACCTATGGAGGTGTCTCGCACCGGCTCAAAGCCACGGCCGATGCGAAGCTCTGTACGTTGCTATCAGTGCCGACAGTTTGGTCATCCGGCTAGCACGTGTCCTCTGCGGGCGAAAAAACGTCCACGTCCAGTGGCCGTAGGTGGCGGGCAGTCCAATATGAAACCCTTCTCACCCAAACCGGTATGCCGGGGTATCTTAGACAGTGGGTCCTCCACCTGGGAGGCAGAGGTTACCGTGGATTCCGGGGTAGAGGGGAACTTTATGTCTTCTACCTTCGCCCAGAAACACGCCATTCCCCTGGTACTATTACCACTGCCTCTGACCATCAGGGTGGTTAACGGAGCACCGTTACCCTCTCAGGTGACCCATCAGACAGCTCCACTTGGGCTCTTTATCTCACCCTCCCATCGTGACACTCTGTCCCTGCTCATTTTGCCCGATGGCATCGATCAGGTGCTTCTCGGGGTTCCCTGGCTCCGTTGCCACTCTCCTCATATCGAGTGGGCGACAGGGAAGATACTCGCCTGGAGGGAAGGTGTCTGAGGGGCAGTCTTCAGGTGTCCTCCACTGAAGTGCCTGCGGATCTCTCCGCGCTACCTAAACCCTACCACCAGTACGCGGACGTCTTCAAAAAATCTGCGGAGACGCTCCCGCCGCACCATCCATACGATTGCCCGATTGACCTCATGCCAGGCACAGAACCTCCTAGAGGCTGTGTGTATCCACTATCACTCCCCGAGACTGAAGCTATGTCACAATATATCTGGGAGAACCTGGCTAGGGGTTTTATTAGAAAGTCGGTGTCGCCGGCTGGAGCAGGGTTCTTCTTCGTTCAGAAGAAGAGCCGAGAGTTACGTCCCTGCATTGACTACAGAGGTCTCAATGCCATAACTGTAAAAAATAAATACCCTCTTCCGCTGATCTCTGAACTGTTTGACAGGTTGCGAGGGGCCCGGATCTTTACGAAACTAGATCTATGGGGGGCATACAACCTGATCCGCATTCGCGAAGGAGGCGAGTGGAAGACAGCCTTTAATACCAGGGATGGCCACTATGAATATCTGGTCATGCCCTTCGGCCTTTGTAATGCCCCTGCTGTCTTCCAGGATTTCGTCAACGACGTCTTCCGCAACATGCTCTCTACCTCGGTGGTGGTCTATCTGGATGACATTCTCATCTTTTCGCCAGATTTGGCCACTCACCGAAGAGACGTCTGCAGGATCTTCGACCGTCTACGGGCGAACTCCCTTTTCGCCAAGCTGGAAAAGTGCCAGTTTGAGCAGGAGTCCTTGCCGTTCCTGGGCTACATCATCTCGGCCCAGGGGTTGGCTATGGATCCTGCCAAACTGCAAGCGGTAATGGATTGGCAAGAACCTCATTCACTCAAAGCGGTGCAGTGCTTTTTAGGTTACGTCAATTATTACCGCCAGTTTATACCTCACTTTTCCACACTGGTTGCTCCTTTGGTTGCTCTCACGAAGAAAGGAGCTAACCCTAATGCTTGGACTGAACAGGCCTCCAAGGCCTTCTCGGCTATAAAATCTCATTTTGCTGGCGCTCCCATTTTACATCGTCCCGATGTGAACAAACCATTTATACTGGAGGTGCAGGAGCAGTCCTTTTCCAAAAGGATGCTCAAGGTCGGAAGCATCCCTGCTTCTTCTCAAAGACCTTTGCACCGGCGGAGAAGAATTACTCCATCGGGGACAGGGAGCTGCTAGCCATGAAGTTGGCCTTTTCAGAGTGGAGACATCTCCTGGAGGGAGCTCGATTTCCCTTCCAGATCTATACGGACCATAAAAACCTGGTCTACTTACAGACGGCCCAACGCCTGAACTCTCGTCAGACCAGGTGGTCGCTCTTCTTCTCCCGCTTCACCTTGCATTACCTATCAGGAGAGAAGAATGTCCGTGCGGATGCTCTCTCACGCTCGGTGGTTTCAGCGGAGGAAGGGGAGGCTGAGCCTCGTTTAATCCTCTCGCCAGAGAGTTTTACGACCGTGGCTCCAGTGGCTCTCGAGTCAGTGCCACCAGGCAAGACCTTGGTGCCTCCTCAGCTGCAGCCTGAGGTCCTCGCCTGGGCACATGCCTCCAGGGTGGGTGGTCATTTTGGTAATAAACGGACCACTGAACTTCTGGCAAGGTCATATTGGTGGCCACATATGGCTCGAGATGTTAAGGAATACGTGCAAGCATGCATCTCATGTGCTCGGAACAGACCCTCTAGACAGAGGCCGGCAGGGCTGCTGTATCCCCTGCCAGTGGCGGATAGACCTTGGGAGATGGTTGGCATGGATTTTGTGGTTGGCCTGCCCAAGTCTCGTGGCAGTATGGTCTTCTGCGTGGTCACCGACCATTTTTCTAAAATGGTGCATTTGGTGTCACTCGCACGGTTGCCGTCCGCTCGTGGTCTTGCCACTTTGTTCATCAAGCACATATTCCGCCTACATGGCATGCCGGACAAAATCTTTAGTGATCGAGGTCCCCAGTTCGCGTCTCGGTTTTGGAGGGAGCTCTGCAGCTTACTCAGCATCGAGCTAAATCTGTCCTCCGCTTACCATCCCGAGACGAACGGATTGGTCGAGAGAGCCAATCAGACCTTGGTCACCTACCTACAGCATTTTGTTTCTGCCAGGCAGGATGACTGGGCATCCTTGCTACCATGGGCCGAATTTTCCCTAAACAATGCGGTGGCTGATTCCACTGGTCAGGCGCCCTTTCTCCTGAACTACGGCCAACATCCACGCGTCCCTGTCCCGATGCCAGTGTCCTCCACTGACTCCAGGGTGACAGACTGGGCAGTGGGGGCCCGGGACATTTGGGATCGCACTCAGGATGCTAGCTGTGCTTCTAAGGAAAGGATGAGGGCGTCCGCCGACACGCATCGGCGACCCGCTCCAAGCTTCTCCCCTGGCGACATGGTGTGGCTCTCCACCCGAAATATCAAACTGCGGGTCGAGTCCCCAAGTTCGCGCCTCGTTAAATTGGGCCATTCAAGGTCCTCGAGCGGATTAGCTCGGTGGTCTATTGCCTGGCTCTTCCTCCACATTTAGCCATTTCAGACGTATTTCATGTGTCCCTCCTCAAACCAGTTCACATGGTCCGGTTTTCTGAGTCATCGGCCGGGTCGTCAGACAAGTTTGAGGTTAATGCCATCGTAGGGCGCAGGTTTGTCCATGGCAACAAATTTTATTTAGTGGATTGGAAGGGTCATGGCTCTGAGGCTCAAACCCGGGAGCCGGTGGAAAACATCCATGCACCGCTCTTGATCGCGGCCTTCGAGTGCAGTGAGGCGCAGGGGGGGGGCCTGGGAGGGGGGGTAATATTAGGCGTTGGATTTCTGGCTCCGCACAGCAGGAATCCAGAGCCGTACATTCAGCGGTCTCCCATTCCGCTCCGACCGCTCAGGGCCCTGCTCAGCAATCACGGCGAGCCAGGCATGCTGCTCAGACTTGTTTTGTGAGCCTGGATGTTGCTGCCACCTTTGGTGCAGCAATGGTAGTGCAACCTGCTCCAGAGGCTAAGTCCTCGTGCTGTGCTACTGGGCATGCCCGCAACTTGACCTCTAACAGGAGAGCAGGGGTCACGTGCTCAGGTCCTGCGTCAGATCTGATTGGTCTCTTCCAGGGTACTGGAAGGTCCCGGAAGCGCATGGCTATAAAAAGCCCGCATGGCAGCTCGGCCATGCGCTAGTGTAGCATATTATGCTGAGTGTAAATGGTGATGGATGCATGTTCTGGTGACTGACTTATTAAGAAACCCCTTCCCTCTGATATTACGAATGGTGACACAGTGTTGGTGATAGTCAGCTCCCATTAGTGGCAAGCCAAGCGCCACTGTGCTTCCTGCACTGCACATTAGCGTCCGGCGGTGCCCGTGGGCGGTTGTGGTTGCAACGCCACCCGCTGGTCATCCTGTGAGGCTAACAGGGCCAGCGCCTTTGTGTTATTTACTGTGAAGCGACTCTGAGTCTGAACAGAGCCGCTCTTAGCGTTCGGGTGACGTGGTGTAACTGCCATTGTCCAGCAGCGGTCATATCATCTACCGCACGGTGGACCCCGGGCAGCGAATGCACCTTCTATTATTTATATCTGGTGCGTTCCGCCGACCCTAACATCCAGGACCTAACTTAATGCCAGTCCTCTCTTAGACAAGAGACTTGGACTTAAGTTAGGTTCTGGGAGCGAGAATTGCCTTAACGTGGCTTCAGGTACACATGAATTGGCCAATTTGTGCTAAGTATTCTCAACTTTTCATATTTCTAGTGCAGTAATGCAATTCAATTTTCATATTTGATGATTCCATGCTGTAGCGCTACACAGTGCTACCTTGTTTGTTTTGAATCGTAGAGTTGGAAGGGACCTCCTGGGCCATCTGGTCCAACCCCCTGCTCAAAGCAGGATTTGTTAAATCATCCCAGACAGATGTCTGTCCAGCCTCTGTTTGGAGACTTCTATTAAAGGAGAACTCACCACCTCTCGTGGCAGCCTGTTCCACTCATTGATCACTCTTCACTGTAAAAAAGTTTTTATAATATCTAATCTGTGTCTCCTCCCATTCAGTTTCATCCCATTGCTTCTAGTCTTTCCTTGTGCAAATGAGAATAAAGATGATCCTTCTACAATGTGACAGCCCTTGAGATATTTGTAGACAGCTATTAAGTCTCCTCTCAGTCTTCTCTTTTGCAAACTAAACATTCCCAAATCCTGCAACCTTTCCTCATAAGACAGGGTTTGCAGACCGGTTACCATTCTGGTTGCTCTTTTCTGAACTTGCTCCAGTTTGTTGATGTCTTTTTTAAAATGTGGCGCCCAAAACTGGACACAGTATTCCAGATGAGGTCTGACCAAAGAGGAGTAGAGGGCAATAATGACTTCACGTGATCTAGACTGTATGCTTCTGTTAATACATCCTAGAATTGCATTTGCCTTTTTTGCTGCTGCATCACACTGTTGACTCATATTCAGTCTGTGATCTATTAGTATACCCAAGTCTTTTTCACATGTGCTGTTGCTTAGCCCTATTCCTCCCATTCTGTATTTGCTTTTTTCATTTTTATTGCCCAGGTGTAGTACTTTGCATTTTTCCCTGTTAAAAACTATTCTGTTAGTTGCTGCCCTCTGCTCCAGTTTATTTATATCTTTATGAACCCTCTCTCTCCTCTAGTATTAGCTATCCCTCCTAGCTTTGTGTCATCAGCAAATTTAATCAGTTTACCCTCAATTCCTTCATCTAAATCGTTGATAAAGATGTTGAACAATACAGGGCCCAGGACAGAGCCCTGTGGTACCCCACTTGAGACATTCTTCCAACTGGATGTGCAGCCATTTACGACCACTCTTTGGGTCCGATCACTAAGCCAGTTATGAATCCACCTAACAGTTGCCTTGTCCATTCCACACTAAGCCATTTTTTCAATAAGGATTGTGTGAGATACTTTGTCAAATGCTTTGCTAAAGTCAAGATATACTATATCTACAGCATTTCCCTGATCCACCCAATCAGTGATTCTGTCAGAAGGAAATTAAGTTAGTCTGACATGACTTATTAGTTGCAAAACCATGCTGACTCTGTTTAATCACTTCATTCTTATCCAAGTACTTACATACATGTTGTTTAATAATTTGTTCAAAGATCTTTCCTGGTATAGAAGTCAGACTCACCAGCCTATAGTTGCCTGGGTCCACCTTCTTCCCCTTTTTGAAGATAGGAAAAACATTTGCTCTTCTCCAGTCTTCCTGGATTTCTCCTGTTCCCCAAGAATTTTCAAAGATTATGGAGAGGGGTTCAGAAATTTCTTCTGCTATCTCCTTCAGTACTCTGGGGTGTAATTCACCTGGACCTGGAGACTTGAATTCATTTAGGTTAGCTAAGTGTTTCCTCACTATCTTTCTGTTTATAGATATCCTGGATTCTTCTATTCCCTTAATAGGACAGTGAAGAACAGTTGATGTTACATTTCCTTTCTGAGAGAAAACAGATACAAAATAGGAATTTAAAAGTTCGGCCTTCTCAACATCCTGTCTTACCAGTTCATCATTTTCATCCTGTAAAAATCTTATAGCATCTTTGACTTTTATTTTTGACATATCCCCAAAATCCTTTATTGTTGCTTTTGACGTCTCTTGCAAGCCTCAATTCATTGTAAGCTTTAGTTAATCTGATTTGTGCCCTGCAAGTTCTGCAGAAAGCATTATATTCTTCTTTAGATATGCCTCCCTCTTTCCATTTTATAAACATTTCTTTCTTTCTTCTTAGCATGTGCTTAAGTTATGTGTTCATCCATCCTGGTTTCCTTAAATGCTTCCTATTCTTCCCTCTTTTCGGAATTATTAACTATTGTGCTTTGAGAATTTCATTTTTCAAGACTTCCCATCCTTCCTGGACATTTTTGTCCTTAAGGATATCCAGCCATAGGATTCCTCCAATTTTCTTTCTGAATCCCTTAAAATCTGCCTTTCTGAAATCTTACCTTGACGTCTGAGTCTTCACAGGTCTTCCTCCTCTAGTTATCCAAAATTCTAAAATAGCATGGTCGCTACCTCCTAGGGTCCCAGCCACTCTTACCTCCTCAACCATTTCCTCCCTGTTTATAAGGATTAGATCCAAGGTAGCAGTTCCCCTTGTTTTCTCCCCTACCTTTTGGAAGATAAAGTTGTCAGCAAGAGAGGATAAGAATTTCCTTGACTTGTTAGTTTTGCCTGAGAGAGATTCCCAACAAATGTCAGGATAGTTGAAATCTCCCATGACAACTATGTCATATTTTTGGAGATCTTAGCCATTTGATGCTTAAAGAGTTCATCCATATCTTCAGCTTGCAGAGGTGGCCTGTAGTAAATGCCTACAATGGTGTCCTTTCCATTGTTCTGTCCTTGTATTCTTACCCAAACAGTTTCCACAGAACTCCCAGTCTCTGAAGCTTCAACCTCTGTGCAGATATACGCGTTTCTAACATACAATGTGTTAAATATTATTAGTTATGGATTTATATTAGTTATGGATTTATATTAGTTATGGAGTTGTATTCTTATCACACTCAGTTCTGTACAGGATATTGCCTTCCACTAACACTGCATGTGCTATTTTAGCAAGTGGTAAATGTCAGCTCCACTACATATTTTAAGCTTGGCTCATGGTAAATGTCAAACTCCATATATACCAGGATCACGTGCTTCAAGAGACGTATATAATTCATGGCTAACTGTAGAGGTCGCTGTCTTCTTCCCTCACCATCATGAGAGACAGACACGAAGATGTCATCTGTGCTGGGCCATGACATGACATAACAGCTGGTATGTAGCTTGATGGCTACGTAGGAAGCCGAACTGAGACAGACGCCATTTGCCATGTGAGATCCCGGAGAGAAAGAAGAATACACGTTACTTTGCTATGAACTGATGGACAATCTCTCTTTCACCTATTTTTATTCACCTGTTTTTCTGTAATAACCTTTCTTTGATGGAAGAATCCAAATAAACCACTATATTTTTATCTGGTAACTAGTCCTGATTATTTTACAGGATAAGCATTATTTTACATTGGAGAGCCAGCCAGATCTGAATTTTTGTATTTTTTTTGCAGTTTTCCCTCAACTTGCCCAAAAGGGGGATTGAACTTTGCTAACGTCATATGTGCAAGTTATCAGGAAATCTACTACTTACAAGAATCAGACAGAACCTAGAAGTAAGAATTGCCACATAGATTGAGAAGTACTACAAGTGCCAAAGTGCCAGACGTGCTGAAGCCAAGACGTGTGAAGACAAGAGCCCAGCGTTGTCCATTAAAGGAACAAGCTGAGAAATTTCAAGGTAAGAGAAATGGATGTAATTAATTCTTATGCTAAGCAGAGTAGATTGAAATTTAAGTCTGTAGACAAGTCTAATCCAGAAGTATTATGGCTTAGATTATATGCTGAGTGCGAACTGGCGAATCAGAAGTTAGACTGTAAATTCTTCAATAGAGAAAGAGAGAGATTAAAAAATATTCTACAGATGGTAGATATATTTCATAGATCTGTGTCAGAGAAATCCAAAAATGATTGTGTAGAGGATAGTGATATTCCAGAGATTCACTGTAATGTGGAGAAACAGTTACAAGTAGCAGCAGCTATTGAAGGTGACCTTGCAGACGTGGAACAAGATGGAGAAGTAGGAGGAGACTTCAGAACTGACGTAGAGGACATACAAGGGAAAGACGTACCACTAAAAATAGACGACTCACAGGCCCAAATCCGAAGGAAAGTAAGAAAAACTTTGCTAAAGATATGCAAAATAATACCTGCATATGATAATACAATCCATGTTTGTAGAAACTCTGAGGTTTTTGAAAGTTGTGTTGATAAATTTGATTTATCTAACGAGGAGAAGAATCAGTTGTTCAAAATGTGGATCCCTGTAAATTTTGCTAGGAGATTGACTTTAAAGTTATCTGGTGAAACACATGAGAATTTAACTGATAAGGACAGATTAAAAATTCTGATTTTTTGTTCATCAAATGAAAATCATCCAGATATTGATATTCTTCAAAAATTAAGGATTGGTCGGAAGGAATGTATTTTTACGTTCATGTCCATATATGAACGTTTGTATAGAATGCTGAGTGAGAATGTCAAAACACCGTCCCTCATAAGGAGTTTTGTAAGCAAATTTTGGTTTTTAAATCCTGCATCTCGTGTTATTGCGTCACAAAAAGATTCTTTGTTTGAATGTGCGCAATCTCTTGATTTTGCCAGAAAACACGAGAATCATGAAAGGAAAGTAAATTGTGCTAATTTTGTGAAGACAGGCAGAGTAAAATCTTATCAGAAGCCGGTATTAGCAAAACCTTCTAAAATGAGTTTTCCCCAAAATCAAATCTATGAAGAACAAAGAAAATCACATATTTGTTATAAGCCATATGGAATGATGCAAAGGATCACCGAAAAGACACAAATTGAGTTAAGAAAAATGATGCGTTCTGATCTTCTTTCTGTAACAAAGATGGCGGAATTTGACAGACAGAAACAGGTGGTGAGTGACATCATGGCCTGTAAACTGAATACTCTGCTCCAAGAATCTATCAGCTTTAAAATGGCAAGAACTTTTCAGGATATTTTTTGCAGAGAAATAAGTATGGGTTTAGGAATTGGCTAAAAAAGTAATTATATATATATTTTGTGTAACAGTGTTATACAATTAGTGAGTTATATGTAATTATTTTATAGAGTATAATCCTGTAGTTTTATGGTTTGTGGATATATACATATTCATACAGTATATATAGAGTGTTTGTAGAAGTAGAAATAGTAGAACTGTATTTTTTAATGAAAATTAAAATCTACATCAGTAATAATATTTAGAATTATGAATATGATATTAACCTTATCTTTTATGTTTCCTTAGAATTTTCATTTCAAAGCAGGACTTAATCGGGAAAAATTCTCTTACAAGGATTTACCGTATGCCTTTATTTACACAGGAAGTTGCAATAATTGCATGATTTTATATATCTAACCCTTAAAAGGAAATAACTAATTGCATTTTAAAATATGTTCTGTGTGTGTGCCTTCACTGCATGGCATGAATGACAACCATAGCAGGTGAAATTTGAACTTTGTTCTAATAATACCAGTATACTAGGTCCATGTTCTTTAGGAAAAGAATTTTTAAGGGGGTCTCAACTTTTGCAAACCAATGGAATTTTTTTTCCAGGCCTAAATGTCAAGTATAGCTATACATATGCATATATTTATGTCATGTGTATTTGGGGAATATTCAAAGAAATATTAAGACTAAATTTAAATAGTTTACAATGCATTGATAATTAGGATAATTTGGGTTAAAATACGTGTATTCATCACACCTTCGTATGTGAGGTATTTGGTTTAAACTTAAATATGTGACACAGTCTGAGTGACAGTGACTGAGTGTAGGAGCAGCTGCTGAGCGAGTAATATGATACGTTTGTGAGGCCTCAGGATGCTGAAAGAGAAAAAAAAAAAACCCAAAAGCTTTTATCTTTAGGAGAAATATGCAGATCAGTTAAATTATTAGAATATTAGGATACATAATGAAATATTATCTATACAACATATATTTCTATATTTCTATAGTAATTATTATTTCTTGATTTAGTTAATTGTGATAAGTGCAATCGAACATCAAAATGGTTTATGAAGAAAATCTACATTCAAATTAATTTTTCCAAAGGATAATTTTATGATATTCAAATTAATTTTGATGGTTACACATCTTCAGACAAATAATGGTAAAGCAAGTATAATATTCACATAATTTATAAATTAATTATTTTTCATTTTGGTTTTGATAAATGAATTATTTTATGAAACAATATTTTTTGGTATTAAGGGGGAAAATATGTTTTTGATCCTGACTACATCATCACATTTAATTAATACCTCTTCTTCACACATTTTAATAGGAAAAAAATATTAATAAGGTACAATGGTATAAGTATTGGGTATAATAATAAGTATTATAAAGAGTCAGTTCTTTACACTAAGAGAATATTATATGCAAAGGTGCATAATTTATACATTTTGGTAACACAAGTTTATGACATTTATGAAATAATCCAGATCATGGAAATATTAAGGGTATATGTTACTGAAGACATAACTACTCTGCATCAACATAAAGGCCTTATTTTTATTTTTATTCTTATTCTTATTTTTAATTTTCAATTTTTTATTCTATTTTTATTTTTAATTCTTACATTTTTATTTTTTATTTCATCAATAGTAAAGTAATATCTACTATAGAATTTTGCTTCATTAAATATAACAATGATACGGTTTCATTACAAAGGAAATGTTTCACTTCTGCGTTATATGCAACAATTCTTTTATTCATTCATTCGCTCACTCATATATTCTTATTTTGGTTCATGGCTATACATTCCTACATATTATTAGTATAATAAATATATTCCTTATTAATAAAGATGAAAACACTGGTTACATAAAACACAGTGACACCTATGGGTTGAAAAAGGTAATTACACCTAAGACATAAAAAAAATGTTCTATCACATGAAAAAAATATGGATAATAATTTATCACTTATTATTGGTTTATTATTTCAAACATTGAAATCCATATACAGTACAAATTCTGATAATAATTATATGGATATTACTGATTGAGCTGTGATATTATAGGATAGGAAAATTACCAGATTTGGTATAGACTAGGGAATGAAGACTTCAAGCAAGATACTGGAATTACGTTAATAAAGACTTTTTATATTTCTAAATTGATTCTTATCAGTTGCAAGAAGAAGAATGCCGCGATCCAGAAGTCCCAGAAGGTAACAAAACTATGATTTCTGAGTATAGACTGTGTTAATTACAAGTGCAGTATCCACCACTGACAGTCACAAGTGCAGTATCCACCACTGACAGTCACAATTAAAGTGTCTAACCTGACAACCAGAGGACGATGATCCTATGATGCTGAGATGAACGGTGTTATCACATTCTTATCAAGTTCCAGAAGTTTCCAATCACCTGTAAAGCTTCGATGAAGGCTGGTGAACAATAAGGTAATTGTCAGGAAGCTACAACCCTGACATATGTCCTGTGCATTAGGACAAGGACTGGTTATGGTGCTATGTTTAGCAAGGAAGAGTCATTTTAACCCTTGCTTTGCTGACCAAAGACGTCACACCTGTTCAAAGACCAGTACCGATGGAGGATTCCAGAATATCCAAGGCGAGCCAATGTAAGCCCAGGTTTTTAAAGATGACACTGCACAGATATTAAAGCTGCATCTATAAACTTTGTTTTCGTATTAACATTTGAAATTATGGACTTTGATTTGATATACAACACGATTTCTACAACATCTATATGCTAGAGAAAAACTGTGGTTTTAAAAGAACCAAGAAGAAGACAGAAGACATCAAAATGAAGACCAGATGACATCAGATGATGATGACTGGACCTGAGATGCTTCAATTTAGACTTAGGGAAGTATAATACATATTTTATATGAATATTGTTCCCGGCTTACCATAACATGAATTCACATCAATTATGTCATTGAGTACGTATAACAGTAATCTGATATTATTATTGTTATTGATATTAAATTATTTTGTCAAAGAAGAAGAAAAGAGGAAAAAAGATCTCATTATATTTTGAGGGTTCCAATTAATGACTGTCTCCCTCAAAAGGGGGAATTGTTAAATATTATTAGTTATGGATTTATATTAGTTATGGATTTATATTAGTTATGGAGTTGTATTCTTATCACACTCAGTTCTGTACAGGATATTGCCTTCCACTAACACTGCATGTGCTATTTTAGCAAGTGGTAAATGTCAGCTCCACTACATATTTTAAGCTTGGCTCATGGTAAATGTCAAACTCCATATATACCAGGATCACGTGCTTCAAGAGACGTACAGTATATAATTCATGGCTAACTGTAGAGGTCGCTGTCTTCTTCCCTCACCATCATGAGAGACAGACACGAAGATGTCATCTGTGCTGGGCCATGACATGACATAACAGCTGGTATGTAGCTTGATGGCTACGTAGGAAGCCGAACTGAGACAGACGCCATTTGCCATGTGAGATCCCGGAGAGAAAGAAGAATACACGTTACTTTGCTATGAACTGATGGACAATCTCTCTTTCACCTATTTTTATTCACCTGTTTTTCTGTAATAACCTTTCTTTGATGGAAGAATCCAAATAAACCACTATATTTTTATCTGGTAACTAGTCCTGAGTATTTTACAGGATAAGCATTATTTTACACAATGCGACACCTCCTCCTCGTTTATCAAGTCTGTATCTAGCAAATAAGTTGTATCTTCTAGCCTTGTATCCCAATCATGTGTATTGTCCCACCAAGTTTCAGTGATTCCAATGACATCATATTTCTTTTCCTGTGTTAGTAGTTCCAATTCTCCTTGTCTGTTGCCCATGCTTTGTGCATTAGTATAGAAATATTTTACTTTGTGATTGGTTTCTCTTTCTCCAATATTTTTATTATTTAGATTCTTTTGTCTTTGTTCTTCCTTTCCACTTCTAATAGCAGAGTTCTCAATAGCATTTGTCAGGTGTATGGCTTTTTCTGGCCTTTTTGCTTCCCTTCCCACACTAGTTTAAAGCTCTCCTGATGAGTGTAGCAAGGCGACTTCCAAATACATGTTTTTCAGTCTTCGTAAGGTGCACCCCATCTCTAGAAAGGTAGTCCATCGTATAGGTAATTCACTCCGTGATCCAGAAATCCAAATCCTTGCTGACAGCACCATCGACGTAGCCAGTTGTTCACCTGCAGAATCTTAAGGGGGCTTTACGCATAGCGATATCGCAAAAGCGTCACCCATTTTGTGTCGCAACAGCGATATCGCTACATGTGATACCTCCGACCGGCTCCCCCGCTGGCTATCGCTGATTGCGCGAGATCGTCCACGTCCACTTCTCGTCATCGGCTTCCTGCTGGCGCCGACAAGCAAGCTATGGACGCGGGCGGAAGACGGCGGTCATCGCTTCGTCTGAAAGGTAAGTACGACCGGCGAGAATCGCTACATCGCTGGTGAGATCTGCCTGTGTGGCAGCTCACTTGCGACCATTTAGCGATGCACCGGGTCGTATCGTGGTCAGGGATCGCTGGTGCATCGCTAAATGTAAAGGGGCCTTTATTCCACCTCATTGTTCCATGGCCATCGACGGAGGATGAAAGAGAAGACCACCTGTGCTCCCAGTTCTTTCACTTTCTTACCTAAGTTTTCAAAGTCACTGCAGATGGTTTCCAGTTCGTTTCTTGCTGTGTCATTTGTCCCCACATGTAGTAGCAGGAATGGGTAGTCATCTGTAGGTCTGAAGAGTCCTGATATCCTGTCAGACACAACTTTAATTTTTGCACCTGGAAGACAGCACATTTCTCTTGAAGTTATATCCGGTCTGCAGATAGCGGCCTCTGTTCCTCTCAACAGGGAATCCCCCATGACCACCACTCTCCATTTCTTCTTCACAACATTTTTCTTTCTCCATCCAGGAGGATTCTGAAGGCGTACAAGGTTGGTGTTTGTGAGCAAAGTCTTATCCTGATGTATTTTAATTGTGTATGAGTTGGCGACTCTAGGTAGGTCACTTGTTCACACCTAATTCATGTTTGGATGTGACAGTCAGTTTTTTGATTTGTAAGCAAGCAGAGGAAGGCGTGCAGGTTGCATCTTATGTATACCTAAAGGGCCCCGTCACACATAGCGACTCACCAGTGATCCCGACAACGATATCAATGTGTCAGGATCGCTGGTGAGTCGCTACATGATCTCTGGTGAGCTGTCAAACAGACAGCTTCACCAGCGATCAGGACCTGCGACGCCGAGCGCACGGCGTCATTGTGTACTTTAGTTATCAGCGCGCTGATGCAGGGAGCTGGTAACTAAGGTACACAGAGGGTTTCTAAGGGACGTGCGTCACTTAGAAACCCGATGTGTACCTTAGTTACCAGCTCCCTGCATCAGCACGCTGGTAACTAAGGTACACAGAGGGTTTCTTAGCACAGCGCAGTGCTTAGAAACCCTGCGTTTACCTTAGTTACCAGCTGATCGCTGGTCTCCCGCCTGTCACACGCAGCGATGCGTGCTAGCCAGTGGGAGACCAGCGACCAAAAGAATGTCCAGGGCTTTCCTACAGTGATCAGTGATACCGGCAGGGGGGCCGGTCGCTGATCGCTGTCACAGCGATCTCGCTGGTGAGATTGCTGTTACATCACAAAACTTGTGACTCAGCAGCGATCTCGCTAGCGAGATCGCTATGTGTGATGGGGCCCTAAGGCCAGACTTTATGAATCTCATCTGTATCTCAAGGTCTCAAGCCATTGTGCTCCCAGCCCTAGGCCCATTGTGTGGATGGGGATTGTAGACCCAGGGGAGCCGTCACCACAGGGTGTCTCACATGCAGTCCCAGGTGATGGAGCATGCTTCATTCTGTGAGCTAAAGGAAAAAGTCTAAGGGCGAGGGAGAAAAAGACACAGGCTGAATCTGGCAGTTGGAGTGACTTCGAAGGGAGAGGATCCAAGCTGGGATGGATGATGGTATTTGGAGTTTTGGAGATCGGTTGCTGGCTTGGCTGGATCCTCCTGCTACGGTTGAGAAAATTTAACAAATTTGCATAAGGATTGTTGATCCTGAATACATGGACATCGGTTGTGATATTTGTCGTTTGTAGGAGCCTGGACTGTGACTACAGACTATACTGGCGGGAGATACGAAATCTGTGGGTCAGCCAAAAAGTTGGGAGACAGTTTCACTGCCCAGGAATCACGTGATACTCACCATCAGCCCCAGGGAGGGAATCTTGTGTATTGAGGACAATGATTTTGGGAATACCCATCCATTCTTGATGGACATACCTGACGGGGTTTTAGAAAGCCTTCATACTCTGCAATCATTACTTGTATTCAATCATTACCTGTATTTTCTCTCTAGACTCCGGAGTGAGCAGACGTGCCTAGCTGCTCTCTGCAAGAGAGAGGAGATAACACGGCGCCGTGCTACTGGCAGCCCATTGCAGCAGCAGCTAGTCTTCTGTATGTTGTCTGTTCTTTTGGACTTTCTACTGGCATTGGTACCTTTATGGAAACCAAATTTGTAACCACGGATTGATGGATGGTTTATACTCTGTGGATCGCACTGTTCCTGCATGACGGACCATTGTGGGAAGGCAGAAACCACTCACCCATACAACCAACTGCCTCTGGACACGCAGCTCTGGATCAGCACCCGGATGTGCCACTACTACATACATCCCCCCCTACAGGTACATGCAACTCTTAAATGGATACCAGTGATCCGACGTTATTAGCACCCATGGACATGAATCTAATGCAACCACTATCAGCTACAGTTCCACAATATACACAGCTTCTAACTTGTTGGTTACTGATGCAGCCATCCGTGTACAGAGGAGAACACTGGAAACAGTCAGATACGGCGTGGACTGGAGCGAAGGACAGGGACACTGATCTGCAGGTTGCCCTTAAGTCTGTCACTAAATGTGTTGTGTATTCAAGGGATCCACTTCTGGAGCTGAGCAGGATGAAGCCTACTCCAGCTGTGGCCATACCACTTGTTCCCTGTGAAGTGTGGAGACCTTTCAGAGGCTGCAGAGCAGGAAAAAAAGATGAGGTCCAGGAGAAGAAGGTTTAAACCAGCAGTCACATCCATTATCATTTGTAATGTACGCTCAATGGGAAATAAGACGGATGAACTGCTAGCTCTGTGTAAAAACCCAGACGGAATTCAAGGAATGCAGTCTCGTGTGCTTTACAGAAACATGGTTACATGGGGAGGTCCCGGTTTCAAGTGTCTCGATTCCAGGGTTTCATATGGTTTGGGCCGATAGCTTTGTCTCTAAGTGTGGTAAGAAGAATGGTGGTGGGGTGATACTATACATTAATAACAGATGGTGCAATCAGCGGCACGTAACTGTGAAGGAAAGTCATTGCTGTTAAAACATTGAACTCTTAGCAGTTGGCCTCAGGCCCTACTATCTACGTAGGGAATTCTCCATTTGCATTACAGTAGTCATGTATATACCTCCAGCCGCAATCCAAGAGGCCCCAGGAAGAAGCACTGTAACGAATGGAAGTGTAGGGTACACTGATTGAGAAAACCATGACACTGAGTGGGATCACCATGGAAGGGGGTAGGAGCCGCCAGGCGGGGGCCCTTGCTTGTCATGACAGCAGCTACCTGGGTGTTGCTAGGTGAATCAGGAGCAGCTGGGTTCTGCAGGGAATCCATGCCGGTGGACAGGCTACGTAGATACGTCGTGATCTTATCCTGTTGATCTCTTAAACGGGTCACCTCTTGGCACAACTCCAACGTCGGAGGCCTCTGGGGTCCAGCGGATTCCATGGCCGGAGCAATCTGTATCGAATGGAAGCGGAGGCAGAGATGGTGAAGTTCACATTCGTTTTTATTTTTTAAGTGGAACCTCGGGACCACGGTCCGGGGGGCTCCGAAGGGGGCATGACTAGTGAGCCCCGGGCACCCGTAGTAAAGCCCCTAAGGCAGGGCCAGAATGGAATACCCGGAGGACACAGGTGCTACCTCCAGTTAGACCCCGAACACGTGGCAGCTGTCCCAGCGGGACCAAAAGGGATAACAAAAGTTATAGCAGAGTCCGTAATGCGCTGGGTCCTGGATCCGGTTAGTTGGTAAGGAGTCGGTTCCAGTGACCTTCACACAGTCCTTGGACTTGGATGGCTGTAGGCGGAACGGGATGGCTTAGTCCCCGATGGTTGCTGATATAAGCAGGTAACACAGGATACTGATATGCTGTGGAAACAGAGCATTAGACAATGCACAGAGACTGCAGATGCAGTGCAGACAGGTTAGCATGAGAACCGGATGTAACAATGATAGATACTCGTTGCTCCGGCGCTCTCCCTATGGAGGAGAGGCCAGAAATAGCAGCCAGTGCGCTGCCATTGGTTGATTGCATTTTTTGAATAATGCATGCTGCCCCTTTAAGAAGGCAAGAGAGCGGGCGGGCGTGCCCTAATAGCCTTAGTTACAGATCTCCTCACAGGACGCCAGGAGGAGGAGGCAGGACAGAATCCTGAGCAGCAGCATGAGAGGCTCGAGGTGAGTGCCCAGAGCGGAGAGCAGCGGCAGGCCTGGACGCAGCGCCAGGACGGGGGCCAGGTGTAACAGCGGCAGACCTGGGCGCAGCGCCAGGACGGGGACCGGGTGTAACAAGCATCTGTAGTGCGAAACGCGCGTCGGGGTTTGGAGGAGTAGCTTGTCACTTGACATCTTATTGAACGGGGACTGGCGTCTCAGGTATGGGTATTTGAATTGGGGTTTTTTTCACCTTGTTCTGGCTATTGAGCCGCACTGAGCATCCTGTTGGCTCCCATTTAGGGTTAGTAACACAGGGCACACTCTGGGTAGTCCATTTGGACTTGTGGAGGTAGATATGTGGACATTATTTGTGCACCTTGGATTATGCATTTGCACTTTATTATTTGTAGCATTCAAACAATTTACCGCATGCTGTGAATCCCCTTCAGCCCATGTAACATATTTTTGTGTAATATTTGAAGTTTTCAGTGCACCTGGTATATGAAGTGATAACTGATAAGCCTTGCCCTCTGAGCATTTCGGCTGTCAGTCCTCTTTTATTCTACTCCTCCTTTTTTGTCTGGTTTGAGGCACCAACAAATTTAATCATGTTTGTATAAATTGTGTATTTTTTGCAATAAATAAAAATTATTTTATATTTTTTTTGGTCTGACACTATTTGAATGAATATGCTCATAGTTTAATACCTATGGGATTGGTATGTTCATTGATTATGCGTAGTGTTACCCATCCTATTTTTTAGGAAATGGGTTTGGGTGTTATGTTTATTATTGGAGTTCAAGGAATGCAGTCTCGTGTGCTTTACAGAAACCTTGTTACATGGGGAGGACCCGGTTTCAAGTGTCTCGATTGCAGGGTTTCACATGGTTCGGGCTGATAGAGACAAAAGCTTAGGCTGGTTTCACACTTGCATTTTTTTGCACTGTTTGTTAGCGCAAAAAAAGCATGCGTTTTTTCCCCCTATATTTTACATGGGTGCACAGAGGTGCGCATACACATGCGTTTGTACGCGTTTGTATGCGCATGCATTTTTTTGTAGTGTGCGCTCGGGCGCACAAAATGCATCCTGTTGCATTTTTTGTGCGTCCGACTTGCCCCAAAAAAACTCATGCGCACGCAATGCGTTTTTTTTAACAGCAAAACACCCATTATAGTCTATGGGTGCGCATACGTGCGCATTGTAATTCGCACGTATGCGCAAAAAAACGCGTGTTTTTTTAAAAAACGCACCAAAACCCGCAAAAAAACGCACACAAACGCATGATGCTTTTTTTCATGCGTTTGTGTGCGCAAAAAACGCACCGCAAAAAAATGCAAGTGTGAAAGTAGCCTAAATGAGGTAAGAAGAAGGGTGGTGGGGTGATACTATACATTAATAACAGATGGTGCAATCAGCGGCACGTAACTGTGAAGGAAAGTCATTGCTGTTAAAACATTGAACTCTTAGCAGTTGGCCTCAGGCCCTACAGTCATGGCCAAAAGTTTTGAGAATGACACAAATATGAATTTTTACAAAGTCTACTGCTTCATTTTTTCTAATGGCAATTTGCATATACTCCAGAATGTTATAAAGAGTGATCAGCTTAACAGCAATTACTTGCAAAGTCAATATTTGCCTAGAAAATGAACTTTATCCCCCGAAACACATTTCAACATCATTGCAGCCCTGCCTTAACCCCTTCATGACCCAGCCTATTTTGACCTTAATGACCTGGCCATTTTTTGCAATTCTGACCAGTGTCCCTTTATGAGGTAATAACTCAGGAACGCTTCAACGGATCCTAGCGATTCTGAGATTGTTTTTTTGTGACATATTGGGCTTCATGTTAGTGGTAAATTTAGGTCGATAATTTTTGCGTTTATCTGTGAAAAAAATGGAAATTTAGTGAAAATTTTGAAAATGTCACAATTTTCAAAATTTGAATTTTTATTCTGTTCAACCAGAGAGTTATTTGACACAAAATAGTTAATAAATAACATTTCCCACATGTCTACTTTACATCAGCACAATTTTGGAATCAAATTTTTTTTTTTCGTTAGGACGTTATAAGGGTTAAAATTTGACCAGTGATTTCTCACTTTCACAACAAAATTTACAAAACCATTTTTTTTAGGGACCACCTCACATTTGAAGTCATTTTGAGGGGTCTATATGGCAGAAAATACCCAAAAGTGACACCATTCCAAAAACTGCACCCCTCAAGCTACTCAAAACCACATTCAAGAAGTTTATTAACCCTTCAGGTGCTTCACAGGAACTAAAGCAACATAGAAGAAAAAAATGGACATTTTAATTTTTCCAACAAAAATTTTGTTTTATCATCAATATTTTCATTGTCACATGGGTAACAGGATAAAATGGATCCTAAAATTTGTTGGGGAATTTCTCCGGAGTACACCGATACCTCATATGTGGTCATAAACCACTGTTTGGGCGCACAGCAGGGCTCAGAAGGGAAGGAGCGCCATTTGACTTTTTGACTGGAAAATTAGCTCCAATCCTCAGCGTACACCATGTCGCGTTTGGAGAGCCCCTGTGTGCCTAAGCATTGGAGCACCCCCACAAGTGACCCCATTTTGGAAACTAGACCCCCCAAGGAACTTATCTAGATGCATAGTGAGCACTCTGAACCCCCAGGTGCTTCATAAATTGAGCCGTAAAAATGAAAAAGTACCTTTTTTTTCACAAAAATTTTCTTTTAGCCTCAATTTTTTCATTTTCACATGGGCAACAGGATAAAGTGGATCCTAAAATTTGTTGCGAAATTTCTCCTGAGTACATCGATACCTCATATGTGGTCATAAATCACTGTTTGGGTGCACAGCAGGGCTCAGAAGGGAAGGAGTGTCATTTGACTTTTTGAATGAAAAATATGCTGGAATATTAAGCGGTTGCCATGTCGCGTTTGGAGAGTCCCTGTGTGTCGAAACATTGGAGCACCCCCACAAGTGACACCATTTTGGAAACTAGACCCCCCAAGGAACCTATCTAGATGCATAGTGAGCTCTCCGAACCCCCAGTTGCTTCACAAATTGAGCCGTAAATATAAAAAAGTACTTTTTTTTCACAAAAATTTTCTTTTAGCCTCAATTTTTTCATTTTCACAAGGGCAAAAGGATAAAATGGATGCTAAAATTTGTTGGGAAATTTCTCCTGAGTACACCGATACCTCATGTGTGGTCATAAACCACTGTTTGGGCGCACAGCAGGGCTCAGAAGGGAAGGAGCGCCATTTGACTTTTTGACTGGAAAATTAGCTCCAATCCTCAGCGTACACCATGTCGCGTTTGGAGAGCCCCTGTGTGCCTAAGCATTGGAGCACCCCCACAAGTGACCCCATTTTGGAAACTAGACCACCCAAGGAACCTATCTACATGCATAGTGAGCACTCCGAACCCCCAGGTGCTTCACAAATTGAGCCGTAAATATGAAAAAGTCCTTTTTTTTCACAAAAATGTTCTTTTGGTCTCAATTTTTTCATTTTCAAATGGGCAGAAGGATGAAATGGATCCTAAAATTTGTTGGGAAATTTCTCCTGAGTACACTGATACCTCATATGTGGGGAGGAACCACTGTTTGGACGCACGGCAGGGCTCAGAAGGGAAGGAGCGCCATTTGACTTTTTGAATGGAAAATTAGCTCCAATCGTTAGCGGACACCATGTCGCTTATGGAAAGTATGTAGTGTATGTCAGGTTGGTGTGTGGTGTAAGATACACCACCCACACACACGACAACAACATGATGTACACTATATTGCACCACACACCAACCTGACGTACACTACGCCACACACACCAACCTGACACTATGTCAGGTTGGTGTGTATGGTGTAGTGTACGTCAGGTTGGTGTGTGGTGTAGTGTACGTCAGGTTGGTGTGTGTGGTGTAGTGTACAGCACACATACTCACCAACCTGATGTATACTAGGCCACACACACCAACCTGATGTACACTACACCACACACACACACCAACCTGAAACACTACGTCAGGTTGGTGTGTGTGGTGTAGTGTACGTCAGGTTGGTGTGTGGTGTAGTGTACGTCAGGTTGGTGTGTATGGTGTAGTGTACAGCACACATACTCACCAACCTGACGTACACTAGGCCACAAACACCAACCTGATGTACACTACACCACACACACCAACCTGACACACTATGTCAGATTGGTGTGTGTGGTGTAGTGTACGTCAGGTTGGTGTGTGGTGTAGTGTACGTCAGGTTGGGGTGTGTGGTGTAGTGTACAGCACACATACTCACCAACCTGACGTATACTAGGCCACACACACCAACCTGATGTACACTACACCACACACACACCAACCTGAAACACTACGTCAGGTTGGTGTGTTTGGTGTAGTGTACGTCAGGTTGGTGTGTGGTGTAGTGTACGTCAGGTTGGTGTGTGTGGTGTAGTGTACAGCACACATACTCACCAACCTGACGTACACTAGGCCACACACACCAACCTGACACACTATGTCAGGTTGGTGTGTGTGGTGTAGTGTACGTCAGGTTGGTGTGTGTGTGGTGTAGTGTACAGCACACATACTCACCAACCTGACGTACACTAGGCCGCACACATCAACCTGATGTACACTACACCACACACACACCAACCTGACACACTATGTCAGATTGGTGTGTGTGGTGTAGTGTACGTCAGGTTGGTGTGTGTGGTGTAGTGTACAGCACACATACTCACCAACCTGACGTATACTAGGCCACACACACCAACCTGATGTACACTACACCACACACACACACAAACCTGAAACACTACGTCAGGTTGGTGTGTGTGGTGTAGTGTACGTCAGGTTTGTGTGTGTGGTGTAGTGTACAGCACACTTACTCACCAACCTGACATACACTAGGCCACACACACCAACCTGACACACTATGTCAGGTTGGTGTGTGTGGTGTAGTGTACGTCAGGTTGGTGTGTGTGTGGTGTAGTGTACAGCACACATACTCACCAACCTGACGTACACTAGGCCGCACACATCAACCTGATGTACACTACACCACACACACCAACCTGACACACTATGTCAGGTTGGTGTGTGTGGTGTAGTGTACGTCAGGTTGGTGTGTGGTGTAGTGTACGTCAGGTTGGTGTGTGTGGTGTAGTGTACAGCACACATACTCACCAACCTGACGTACACTAGGCCACACACCAACCTGATGTACACTACACCACACACACCAACCTGACACACTACGTCAGCTTGGTGTGTGAGGTGTAGTGTATGTCAGGTTGGCGTGTGTGGTTTAGTGTACGTCAGGTTGGTGTGTGTGGTGTTGTGTATGTCAGCCTAGTGTGGGCGAGTTCTGTCGTGGAATGTCTGGATGTGTTTAGTCCATGGACGTGTGATGAATTCTGAAGCATTCATTCAAACACAGTCCAGGTTTGTCAGGACACGTTTCACATTGGAAACGAGTCGTTCTTCTTGTCCCCCTTTTATAGCACACCCGCAGGGCCGGACTGGGACTAAAATTCAGCCCTGGCATTTGAAGTTACACAGGCCCACTAGGCACATGGTGACTATATAATATCTTTGTACACTTGTAGTTTACAAGAAGTGAGGAGATTAACACGACTATATAACATGTAGTCATAGCTGTGCTCAGTATTTCAGCTCAGTCCTATTTATTGCTTTTAGGTACAGTACTCCTCCCAAAGCTCTGTCCCCTTTTGTATGCATGATTCCAGAATTCCTGGCAGAACTGCTCTCTATTGGGCAACCAGACCCCCTGGTCATAGCTGCCCCTATCATACCTGATACCAAATTTTTGGCCATGCCCAGTCACACCCATTTCACAACTAGTCACACCCATGTCCACACCTAATCGCACCCATTTAGCACTGCTGATCACACTGACTGGTACTGAGAGCACAGTGGCTGGCATTATGGGCACACTGACTGGCACTAAGGAAGAGAGAAAACAGAGAGAGAGAGAAAGAAAGGGGAAAGAATGAAAGAACAGAGAGAGAAAGAAAGAAAGAACAGTGAGAGAAAGAAAGAAAGATTAGAGAGAGAAAGAAAGAACAGAGAGAGAAAGAAAAAGAGAGAAAGAAATAAAGAAAGATTCTATAAAGATACTATAGCAGCCCGGCTCCCATTGTAGTGCCCACCTGAGCATCCCGGTGCAGGACCTATCATGATCCGCTCACATGGCCGACATCCCCGATTCCAAGGCGACCCTGCTGTCTGCGCTGTCGGAGGAGGACAGGGTGATGGATCTGAAGCATTCCTGGTTCCGTCACAATCTCCTCAAGAAATTATCTCATTTCCGGTCAGCTTCCAGCACATCACTTCAGGTGGAACGTCATGTGTGTGTTTTAAAATGCTCCTCGGGGCTCCGCCGTGTACTCCTGTGTCCGTGGGAAAAGCCCGCTTTGTATGCTTTGTACACACTTGGCTCCTCTCCGTACATCCCGTACACATATGGCTCCACTCCATACACACACGGCTCCACTCCGTCCACCTCGTACACGCGTGGCTCCGCTCCGTACACCTCGTACACGCGTGGCTCCTCTCCGTACACCTCGTACACGCGTGGCTCCTCTCCGTACACCTCGTACACGCGGCTCCGCTCCGTACACCTCGTACACGCGCAGCTCCTCTCCGTACACCTCGTACACACGGCTCCGCTCCGTACACCTCGTACACACGGCTCCTCTCCGTACACCTCGTACACGCGCGGCTCCTCTCAGTACACCTCGTACACGCGGCTCCGCTCCGTACACCTCGTACACGCGCAGCTCCTCTCCGTACACCTCGTACACGCGGCTCCGCTCCGTACACCTCGTACACGCGCAGCTCCTCTCCGTACACCTCGTACACACGGCTCCGCTCCGTACACCTCGTACACACGGCTCCACTCCGTACACCTCGTACACGCGCAGCTCCTCTCCGTACACCTCGTACACACTGCTCCGCTCCGTACACCTCGTACACACTGCTCCGCTCCGTACACCTCGTACACACGCGGCTCCTCTCCGTACACCTCGTACACACGCGGCTCCGCTCCGTACACCTCGTACACCTACGGCTCCGCTCCGTACACCTCGTACACACGGCTCCGCTCCGTACACCTCGTACACACGGCTCCACTCAGTACACCTCGTACACACACGGCTCCGCTCCGTACACCTCGTACACACGGCTCTGCTCCGGACACCTCGTACACACGCGGCTCCTCTCCGTACACCTCGTACACACGCGGCTCCGCTCCGTACACCTCGTACACCTACGGCTCCGCTCCGTACACCTCGTACACACGGCTCCGCTCCGTACACCTCGTACACACGGCTCCGCTCCGTACACCTCGTACACACGGCTCCGCTCCGTACACCTCGTACACACACGGCTCCGCTCCGTACACCTCGTACACACGGCTCCGCTCCGTACACCTCGTGCACACACGGCTCCGCTCCGTACACCTCGTGCACATGGCTCCTCTCCGTACACCTCGTACACACGGCTCCGCTCCGTACACCTCGTACACACGGCTCCGCTCCGTCCACCTCGTACACACGGCTCCGCTCTGTCCACCTCGTACACACGGCTCCGCTCCGTACACCTCGTACACACGGCTCTGCTCCGTACACCTCTTACACACACGGCTCCGCTCCGTACACCTCGTACACACGGCTCCGCTCCGTACACCTCGTACACACACGGCTCCGCTCCGTACACCTCGTACACACGGCTCCGCTCCGTACACCTCGTACACACGGCTCCGCTCCGTACACCTCATACACACACAGCTCTGCTACATCCACACTGTAAATCCTGACCCCACACATACTTACCTCAACCAGCACCATGACAACAGCAAAGCAGAGTCTTGCAGACGGTAGAGGCAAGGCTGAGCGCACAGGACCTGTGATGAGGTCACAGGAGGGGCGGAGTCAGGGGTAACATGATCGGGGGTCTGGACAAAGGCTCCTGATCATGTGACCCCCTGACTCCTCCCCTCCTGTGACCTCATCACAGGTCCTGCGAACAGAGCGAGCAGGCAAGCGAGTGCGACACTGTGAGTGGCTGCGGGGGGGAGGGGGGTCTCATCTCATGCTAGGGCGTGGCGGCTTATCTCCCTGCAGTGCGGGAGGAACTTGAAACTATCACTGCCATGCCCGCAGAGGGCCGGCGGCAGGAGCAACAGTGGCCGCAGAAGCTGGCAAGCGGCCCACGTGACAGCGGCCCAGCGGGAAAATGCCCGGTTGGTTATATTGCTAATCCGGGCCTGCACACCCGGCACCTTTTTCTTGTTATCCCCTCACTGGGAAAATGTTGCCCTGGTACCATACGGGAAACTTGAGTTCCAGGGGTGCTGGGGCGCGCTCCGTCCTCCTCTCCAAAAATCATGGCCTTTATCACCGCCTCCTGGAACTGAAGGAAGGTGTGGTTCTGGCCTGCACATCGTGATAGCACGCATGCGTTATACAGTGCCATTTGTACGATGTGCACAGCCAGTTTTTTGTACCACACCTTCACCTTCCGCATGGCACTATAGGGCTGGAAGACTTGATCAGAAAGATCAACTCCCCCCATGTGATGGTTGTACGCCAGGACACAGTCCGGTTTGTGGACCGGTGCTGGGGTACCTCGAACGGTGGTGGCCGTGGTGTCGGGACCATGGATTGTGGTCAAAACAAAGACATCTCTTTTGTCTTTGAACTTGACCACAAGCATGTTGCCGCTACATTGGGCTCGGCTCTCACCCTTTCGGAGAGGCTGCTCAATTAGCGGCAAAGGGAGACCCCTCTGGTTTCTGCACACGGTACCGCAAGCGACGGTAGCTCTGGCAGAGAGGGATTGAAATAGTGTGATACTTGTATAAAAGTTATCAACATACAGATGGTAACCTTTATCAAGCATTGGGTGGACCAAATCCCACACTATTTTCCCACTCACCCCCAAAGCAAGTGGACATTCTGGGGGCTGGATCTTGGTGTCCTTTCCTTGGTAAACTCTAAAGCTGAGAGTGTACCCTGAGGAACTCTCACACAGCTTGTAGAGTTTTATCCCGTACCTCGCCCTTTTGCTGGGCAGGTACTGACGGAACTGAAGCCTCCCTTTGTAGTGGACAAGGGATTCATCCACACAAATTTCCCTTTCGGGAATGTACACTTCAGCAAACTTGTTGCTGAAGTGTTCGATGAGCGGACGAATTTTGACAGTCTATCAAAATTCGGGTCATCGCGGGGAAGGCTTTCAGTGTTGTCCCTGAAATGGAGAAATTTATGAATCGCCTCAAAACGTTTGCGAAACATAACCATGCCAAATACTGGAGTTTGATATAAAATATCGGTACTCCAGTATTGGCGAATTTCTGGTTTCTTCACAATCCCCATGTGAAGAACCAGTCCCCAATATTTAATCATTTCTACAGAGTCCACGGGACTCCAAGTAGAGAATGATGAAATTGGGTGTTCGGCCAAAAATTGCTGGGCATACAAGTTTGTTTGCTCCACCATGAGACCGACGATTGACTCAGAGAAAAAGACTTTGAAAAAGTCTATTTCCCTGAAGTTGGCAGTCTCAAACTGGATTCCTGATTGGGGAACGAAATCTGGAATCCGTGGAGCAAAATTTTCAGGGACGGGGGTCCAGGAGGGAGCACTAGTGCTAGGTTGGGGCGTGACTAGCACTAGGTTGGGGGAAACTCACACTTGACTGTGGGACTTCCTCCAAGGTACCCGACTCTTCCTCTAAGGCCTCCGACTCTTCCTCCCTGGGCTCCGGACGATTTCTCGTCCTGCGACATCTTGGTGGTGGCAAGTCTATGTCGCTGGAAGAGGAAGAGTGGGAGGTATAGAGTGAGGTGGGGTCCTCCTCACTATCAGTTTCGGAGGCAATAATTTCATATGCCTCCTCAACTGAGTAGACCCTTTGTGACTGGGATGACTGGGATGAGCGGGACATTGTGTGTGTGGTGTGTGCGTGTGTAAAAAAGCTTTATTATAGTGTGCGTGGGCGTGTGTATGTGCGAGTGTTTGGTGAAAAACTTTCTACTGCAGGACGGGGCTGTCAGGTGCGGGTTGTCAGGCGAGGGCAGTCAGGCGTGGGCGAGGGCAGTCAGGCGTGGGCGGGGGCAGTCAGGCGCGGGCGGGGGCTGTCAGGCGCGGTGTCACGTTTCCGCCAGACTTAGGGCCTGCTGTTCCGGTCGCGGCCTCTAGGAGGCGCCGGACCGCCACTTTATCGTCAGACTCAGGGACGGCTGTTCCTGCCTCGGCCACTGGACAGGGCCGTGGTTCTGTCACGTCAGGCTCAGAGCCTACTGTCCTGGCTTTAGCCTCTAGGAGGCGCCGGTCTGTCACGTCGCCGTTAAATTCTGGGTCTGCTGCTCCTGTCGCGGTCACTAGGAGGCGCCATGGCTCGCCCGGGAGTTATGGTGCTGACAGAGTAAGGGCACCTGCGCAGGCATCTGGTGGACGCAGGCTCCACCCCTCTGTCAGTCATCAAGAGGTTACTGCATCTCCATCTGGCCTGGTCCTGGGGGCGGTACTGATGACATCATCAGTCCAGGAACCTATGAGGGGTGACCTGATCCCTGAAATACCTTGGGACTGGTCTTGCAAGCCGCCGGATATATTCTTGGTTCCCCTGTGTGTTACTGTGTGAATTGCTTTCTGACTGACTGACTTTGGCCTGGACTTCTGACTCTCCTTCTGCCTAACGATTCTGTACCTCTGCGACTCTCCTGGTTTATGACTTTCGGCCTGAATCTGACTCTGCTTCTGCCTAACGATTCTGTACCTCTGCGACTCTCCTGGTTTATGACTCTCGGCCTGAATCTGACTCTGCTTCTGCCTAATGATTCTGTACCTCTGCGACTCTCCTGGTTTATGACTTTTGGCCTGAATCTGACTCTGCTTCTGCCTAACGATTCTGTACCTCTGCTACTCTCCTGGTTTATGACTCTTGGCCTGAATCTGACTCTGCTTCTGTCTACCGTTTTTGTACCATTGCTGCCCGACTGGTTTAGACTCGCATATCTCCATGTTTGTGTCCTGTATTGGAACACCTTTCTGGCGACCGTCCTGCTCTGGTCACTGCTCCTATTCAGACAGCGCCTCCTGGGCTCTGCTATAAATCCAGATCCCTGTATAGGGGTAAAGGGTATCAGTGTTTCTCGGGGTGTTGCCTGGCTGCAGCCCAGACCCGCAGGCGGACGTCACATTATATCCGGCCATATAAAAAAAAACTGCTTCTTGTGTATATATCCAGCATATACAAAAGCAGTCTCCCTGAACTTTTTTTTTCTCTCCCTTCTTCTGACTGAGCTGATTTCTGGCCTAAACACCTGTTTCAGTGCACAGCCTGAAGGAGCACTTTCATCTTCCTGCACCAGTATGCTGCAGTCTGGAGCCTTCAGAGAGAGAGCTGAGCGTCAGAGATCCATACTACTGAGACATCGGTCTCTGGGCAACTCTGGCTATGGTTGCCCAGGGGCACAGGTATTGCCCGCAGATGCGGCTAAAGTTTTATTGCCTATTGCCCTTTCTTTTGGTCAGAAATCTCAGTGTGTGAACGCATATGTGGATTGTGGATCTGAAGGGAATTTTATGGATTCTTTGGTTGCTAAAAGTCTCGGTGTACCCCTATTAAGACTTAATGCCCCTATAAAAACTACGGCTATTAATGGCACATCTATTGTCCAGGAGGGGGTTAAATTTGTTACTGACAAAATCACTATGTCGGTGGGAGCATTGCATACTGAGGTTATGTCATTTTTTGTGATGGATAATTTGTCTGCTGCAGTCATTTTGGGGATGCCATGGCTACGCCAGCATAATCCAGTCATCGACTGGCACCTAGGCGATGTTATACGCTGGAGTTCACACTGTCAGGAAAACTGCATGTCGCTAACAGTAAACCAAGTTAAAGTTAAACCCCTCCACATACCGTTTGCCTTCAGAGATTTTGAGGATGTCTTTTCTATTGCAAAATCTGAAAAGCTACCCCCTCACAGAAAGTATGATTGCCCTATAGATCTGATTCCAGATGCCCGTCTCCCAAAAGGGAGAATATTTAATCTCTCAGGTCCAGAGCGTCAGGCTATGAACGAGTACATAGCTGATAGCTTAAAAAAGGGGTTTATTAGACCGTCCATTTCACCAGTTGGAGCTGGCTTCTTCTTTGTAGAAAAGAAAGATGGTGGTCTCAGACCCTGCATTGACTACCGGGAATTGAATGCAATCACTGTAAAGAACCAGTACCCGCTTCCACTCATCCCTGATCTTTTTAATCAGCTAATGGGAGCCCGTTGGTTTACTAAACTGGACCTCCGGGGGGCATACAATCTAGTCCGCATAAGAGACGGGGATGAGTGGAAAACAGCCTTTAATACCCCTCTTGGCCACTTTGAGTACCTGGTAATGCCCTTCGGACTCAGTAACGCACCTGCCGTGTTCCAGCACTTTGTAAATGACATTTTCAGGGACATTTGTGGGGTGTATGTCGTCGTGTATTTAGATGACATTTTGATTTATTCTGCTGACCCTGTGACACATGCTCAGCACGTTCGCTCTGTACTGCAGAGACTGCGAGAACACTCCCTGTTTGCTAAACTGGAGAAATGTGTTTTTTTTTGCGGAGGAGGTACAATTTTTAGGATATGTGGTTTCAAGCACAGGCTTCCGTATGGATCCTGCCAAGATCCAACCTATTAAAATTTGGGTGCAACCCAAGTCGCTAAAAGCGCTGCAGCGATTTTTAGGGTTTGCAAATTATTACCGAAAATTCATCAGGGGTTTCTCCGAAATTGCTAAACCACTCACGGATTTGACCCGAAAAGGGGCAGACGTGACCAATTGGAACCCTGAGGCAATTCAGGCTTTTGCTACGTTAAAAGAGTGCTTTGTAGCCAACCCAGTTTTGGTTCAGCCTGATCTGGACCGCCCGTTTATTGTAGAGGTGGACGCTTCTGAGGTCGGAGTTGGAGCAGTGCTGTCGCAAGGCACTGCATCACTCACTCAGCTTCGCCCATGTGCCTTTTTCTCCCGCAAATTCTCTGCCACTGAGAAGAATTACGATATAGGTAATCGGGAGTTATTGGCGATCAAATGGGCCTTCGAGGAATGGCGCCACTTCCTCGAAGGCGCCAAACATAAGATCACTGTGATTACAGATCACAAGAATCTGACTTACCTGGAGTCAGCTAAAAGATTAAATCCTAGACAAGCGAGGTGGGCCTTGTTCTTCTCTAGGTTTGATTTCTTAATAACCTTTCGTCCTGGTACCAAAAATGTGAGGGCTGATGCTCTCTCTCGAAGTTTCTGCCCCTCACAGGCTGAGGACTCGGAGCCAGTTCCAATACTGGCCAATGGTATTGTTGTGTCGGCTGTGTCTCTGGACCTTCTGGAGGAGATCCGTAGGTCCCCAGAACCAGCCCCTGACTCGACGCCCCCCCAGAAATTGTTTGTTCCAGCGCCGTTTCGCCTACAAGTTCTGAAGGAGTCGCACGACTCGGTCCTGGCAGGCCATCCTGGGGTCAATAATACCGCTAGGCTTGTGACTAGGAGTTTTTGGTGGCCAACGGTAGTTAAGGACTGCAAGGATTATGTACTAGCTTGTGAAATCTGTGCTCGCGCCAAGTCCCCTCACAATCGGCCTGCCGGCTGGCTCCAGTCCTTGCCCGCTCCAGAGAGTCCATGGACCCACATCTCCATGGACTTCATTACTGACCTACCACCCTCAGAGGGGAAGACATGTATCTGGGTGGTGGTGGACAGGTTCAGTAAGCAATGTCATTTCGTTCCCCTCTCTGGATTACCTAATTCAGAAACTCTGAGTAAGTTGTTTATTGTTCATGTAATAAGGCTGCATGGCGCTCCAGAGAATATCGTGTCCGACCGAGGTACCCAGTTTGTTTCCAAATTCTGGAGAGCATTCTGCAAACGTATTGGTATTGAATTATCCTTCTCCTCCGCTTACCACCCTGAGACCAATGGTCAAACGGAGCGTACGAACCAGGCTCTAGAGCAATATCTTCGCTGCTATGTCTCGGAACATCAGTCTGATTGGGCGGAACATCTCCCATTAGCTGAGTTCGCTCTAAATAACCAGTACCAGGAATCTATCAAAACCACCCCGTTCTTCTGCAATCATGGTTTGCACCCACGTTTTGGTTCATTTTCGGCCAAGATGTCGGAGCTTCCGGGAGTAGAGAATTCCATACGTCACTTAAGGACAATCTGGTCGGAGGTGAACACAAACTTGAAAGGGTCCCAGGTCAGGCAGGCTTCGGCCGCAAATAAACGGAGGTCCACGGGGCCGCACCTAGGAGTTGGGGACAAAGTTTGGCTGTCTACCAGAAACATTAAGCTTAAGGTGCCATCTGCCAAACTGGGGCCCAGGTTTATTGGTCCCTACGAGATATTAGAAGTAATTAACCCGGTAGCCTTTCGTTTAAGGCTCCCTCAGTCTTTTAAAATTCCTAATGTTTTCCACAAATCCCTTCTCAAGGTGTACCGCTCCCCAATTCATCCCGTCCAGTCCCCTCCTCCTCCAGTTTTGGTCAAGGGTGCCTTGGAGTACGAAGTCCAGGGCATCCTTGATTCCCGTTTAGTGAGAAAGTCTGTGCAATATTTAGTTCATTGGAAAGGCTATGGCCCAGAGGAGAGGTCCTGGGTCCCCGCTAGTGACATTCATGCCAAGGGG
Organism: Dendrobates tinctorius; assembly: GCF_039654945.1. NCBI lineage: Eukaryota > Metazoa > Chordata > Amphibia > Anura > Dendrobatidae > Dendrobates > Dendrobates tinctorius. Next base: position 33,094,875 of record NW_027361771.1, read on the forward strand.
TTGATTAGAAGGTTTCACCTCCTTCACCCTGATAAACCGGGTTTTGAGGGTCCGGAGGCCCCTCTTGGAGGGGGGGGTACTGTCACGTTTCCGCCAGACTCAGGGCCTGCTGTTCCGGTCGCGGCCTCTAGGAGGCGCCGGACCGCCACTTTATCGTCAGACTCAGGGACGGCTGTTCCTGCCTCGTCCACTGGACAGGGCCGTGGTTCTGTCACGTCAGGCTCAGAGCCTACTGTCCCGGCTTTAGCCTCTAGGAGGCGCCGGTCTGTCACGTCGCCGTTAAATTCTGGGTCTGCTGCTCCTGTCGCGGTCACTAGGAGGCGCCATGGCTCGCCCGGGAGTTATGGTGCTGACAGAGTAAGGGCACCTGCGCAGGCATCTGGTGGACGCAGGCTCCACCCCTCTGTCAGTCATCAAGAGGTTACTGCATCTCCATCTGGCCTGGTCCTGGGGGCGGTACTGATGACATCATCAGTCCAGGAACCTATGAGGGGTGACCTGATCCCTGAAATACCTTGGGACTGGTCTTGCAAGCCGCCGGATATATTCTTGGTTCCCCTGTGTGTTACTGTGAATTGCTTTCTGACTGACTGACTTTGGCCTGGACTTCTGACTCTCCTTCTGCCTAACGATTCTGTACCTCTGCGACTCTCCTGGTTTATGACTTTCGGCCTGAATCTGACTCTGCTTCTGCCTAACGATTCTGTACCTCTGCGACTCTCCTGGTTTATGACTTTCGGCCTGAATCTGACTCTGCTTCTGCCTAACGATTCTGTACCTCTGCGACTCTCCTGGTTTATGACTCTCGGCCTGAATCTGACTCTGCTTCTGCCTAATGATTCTGTACCTCTGCTACTCTCCTGGTTTATGACTCTCGGCCTGAATCTGACTCTGCTTCTGTCTACCGTTTTTGTACCATTGCTGCCCGACTGGTTTAGACTCGCATATCTCCACGTTTGTGTCCTGTATTGGAACACCTTTCTGGCGACCGTCCTGCTCTGGTCACTGCTCCTATTCAGACAGCGCCTCCTGGGCTCTGCTATAAATCCAGATCCCTGTATAGGGGTAAAGGGTATCAGTGTTTCTCGGGGTGTTGCCTGGCTGCAGCCCAGACCCGCAGGCGGACGTCACACGCGGGCTGTCAGGTGCGGGCGGGGTAGAAGGGGAGCCGAGGATGAGCTACAGATGGAGCGGGCAGCAGCAGGTGATCAGGGGGTGATATGGGGGGCACGGGGTGATCAGGGGGGCACGGGGTGATCAGGGGGGCACAGGGTGATTGGGGTGATCACCAGGGGAGGATGGAGCTGTCAGGCACTGGGGGGGCAGGAGGGGAGCAGAGGATGAGCTGTTTTTATGGAGCCGGCAGCAGCAGTAGGTGATCAGGGAGTGATCAGGGGGGCACGGGGTGATCACTGGGGGGGTGACCACCAGAGGAGGATGGGGCTGTCAGGTGCAGGGGGGGGCAGGAGGGTAGCAGAGGACCAGCTGTAGATGAAGCTGGCAGCGGGTGATCAGGGGGTGATCAGGGGGGCAGGGGGTGATCAGGGGGTGTTTGGAGTGATCACCAAGGGAGGATGGGCCTGTCAGGTGCGTTTGGGGGCAGGAGGGGAGCAGAGGATCAGCAGAAAATGTAGATGGCAGCAGCAGGTGATTGGGGGGGCAGGGGGTGATTAGGGGGTGATCAATGGGTGATCAGGGGGTGATCACAAGGGGAGGAGGCCAGAAATTGGAGCTGTCAGGCGCAGGGGGGGCAGGAGGGAGGAGGGGAGTAAATGGAGCCTGCAGGAGGAGGTGAGCAAATGCAGCAGGTGATTAGGGGGACAGGGGGTGATCACCCGTTCAGGTGGTGATCGGGGGGGAGGGAGCGGAGGTCGGGGGGAGTGGAGGACAGGAGGGGGGAGTACCTGTCCTCAGCACACAGCAGCGGTGGTGCTAGTGGCAGCGGCAGTGGCAGCAGCAGCGGCGGCGGGCAGCGGCGGCGATCGCGGGCTCTGTCGGGCAGGTCAGCGGTCAGGCAGCTCGCTCCTCGGCTTCCACAGATGGGATGAATCTGAGGAGCGAGGCAGACATTGTTTTTCTCCGCCCCTCCACATCTGATTGGAGGGCTAGCGTCACATGGACGCTAGCTCCAATCAGATCAGAGGGGGGTGACAAAAAGGTCACCAGGAGTGATCGTAGACCTGGGGGGGCTAAGCCACCCCCCCTGGGGTCAAGTATAGGTCCCCCTGTACCTGCGTGCCGGGTGACCTTTCATTCACCCCGGTCACCCGGCGCGCAGGAGGGCGATCATTCTGTGACACAGGGTATGCGTCACAGGTCGAATTGGCACCGACTTTCATGACGCATACGCTGTGTCACAGGTCGGGAAGGGGTTAAAAGGATCAGCTAACATCGTTTCAGTGATTGCTCCATTAACACAGGTGTGGGTGTTGATGAGGACAGGGCTGGAGATCAATCTGTCATGATTAAGTAAGAATGACACCACTGGACACTTTAAAAGGAGGCTGGTGCTTGGCAACATTGTTTCTCTTCTATTAACCATGGTTATCTCTAAAGAAACACGTGCAGTCATCATTGCACTGCACAAAAATGGCCTAACAGGGAAGAGTATCGCAGCTAGAAAGATTGCACCTCAGTCAACAATCTATCGCATCATCAAGAACTTCAAGGAGAGAGGTTCCCTTGTTGCCAAAAAAGCTCCAGGGCGCCCAAGAAAGACCAGCAAGCACCAGGACCGTCTCATAAAAGTGTTTCAGCTGCGGGATCGGGCTACCAGCAGTGCAGAGCTTGCTCAGGAATGGCAGCAGGCTGGTGTGAGTGCATCTGCACGTGCTGTGAGGCGGAGACTCTTGGAGCAAGGCCTGGTCTCAAGGAGGGCAGTAAAGAAGCCACTTCTCTCCAGGAAAAACATCATGGACAGACTGATATTCTGCAAGAGGTACAGGGAGTGGACTGCTGAGGACTGGGGTAAAGTCATTTTCTCTGATGAATCCCCTTTTCGATTGTTTGGGACATCTGGAAAACGGCTTATTCGGAGAAGACCAGGTGAGCGCTACCACCAGTCTAGTCTTGTCTCATGCCAACTGTCAAGCATCCTGAAACCATTCATGTGTGGGGTTGCTTCTCAGCCAAGGGAATGGGCTCTCTCTCAGTCTTGCCTAAAAACAGAGCCATGAATAAAGAATGGTACCAGAATGTCCTCCAAGAGCAACTTCTCCCAACCGTCCAAGAGCAGTTTGGCGATCAACAATGCCTTTTTCAACATGATGGAGCACCTTGCCATAAAGCAAAGGTGATAACTAAATTGCTCAGGGAACAAAACATAGAGATTTTGGGACCATGGACTGGAAACTCCCCAGATCTTAATCCCATTGAGAACTTGTTGTCAATCATCGAGAGACGGGTGGACAAACAAAAACCTTCAAATTCAGACAAAATAAAAGCATTGATTTTGCAAGAATGGACTGCTATCAGTCAGGATTTGATCCAGAAGTTGATTGAGAGCATGCCAGGGAGAATTGCTGAGGTCCTGAAGAAGAAGGGTCAACACTGCAAATATTGACTTGCTGCATTAACTCATTCTCATTCTATATTCTGTCAATATAACCTTTTGCTACTCATAATATGATTGCAATTATATTTCTGTATGTGATAAAAACATCTGACAAACACACAAAAACCAGAGGGCAGCAGATCATGTGAAAATATAATATTTGTGTCATTCTCAAAACTTTTGGCCATGACTGTACTATCTACGTAGGGAATTCTCCATTTGCATTACAGTAGTCATGTATATACCTCCATCCGCAAACCAAGAGGCAGCTGGGGAGGTGTTGTCAGGGGTGTTGGCTCGCCTTCAGACAAAGCACCCAAACTCGTTAACAGTAATCTCTGGGGACTTTAGAGCCATGATCTCAAAGGCTCTTCCAAAGTTCTATCAATATGTAAAATGTGCTACAAGGGACAACAGTATATTGGATCTCCTCTATGCGAATGTTAAAGACGGCTATTCATCGTATGCACTGCCCCCTGGGGAAATCACGCCAAAACCTCATACTATTGTCTCCTGTTATGATTGGGTCACCGAGGAGAAAAAAAGCAACACACGCTAAGTCTCAGAAAACCAGAGAGGTTGGTAACTATGCAGATTGCAGATCTCTGATCTTAACACACAACTAGCAGCAGTCGTGGAGCGTGCCTCCGATGGTCCTGGACGCCTCGTCACAACCGGAGAGCTAAATAAGCCTAAAGTAAGAAAAGAGGAAAACTAACTCCCCCAGAGCAGACCCCAAAGGAAAGACAGCCCCCAACATGTATTGACGGTGAAGCAAGATGAAAACACAAACAAAGGCAGAAAAATAGGCTGAGCAAATGATGGGGCCAAACTAACTTGAAAGGACAGGAAAGGAAAGATACTGTCTGCAATCTGCCAAAAAACCCTACCCAAAATAATGTCCAACACTTCTGATAACAAAATTAACCCTGAAGTCACTAGACTTCTCCCACTATATCAGCACTCTGAAATATTCTGAGACAGAGCAAAAAAGAGGCCAATCTAATAAAGGACAAAAAGGCAAATTGGCAAATACAGATAAATAAGAGTGGAAGTTCAGCACAGCCCAGCCGGGCTGGCTGACCACAAAAAAACTGAGTTGACCAACAAGAGCAAGTGTGAACATTAGCAAAAACAAACTTAACTTGAGAAGACTGGAGCAGAGCTGAAGTCCAAGACCTGAGAAGCAGACTGAATCACCAGCAACTGGATAGGGCGTCGGCTGTCTTATATCCAGTCTGATACTCCAGAGATCCAATCATTATCCTCCTCGTCAGGTGGCAGACCATTACCAATTAAACCAACCTCACTACCTCCTGTCACCACCAGAGGGAGAACGGAAGGAGAACTCCCAGCTGGTGGAGCAGAAAATGAGCTCATAACAGTCTCCATCATACCAACCTGTTGTCAGCAAACAACCAGCGACAATAAAACTAATCAGGAAGTGGACTCCAGCAGTGGAGGAGGCTCTGAAAGACTGCTTTGACCTCACAGACTGGGAGGTGATATGCGACAGGGGAGAGCTTGATGATGTAAATTATATTGTCGGATGAGTAAAGGCCCCTTTACATTTAGCGATGCACCAGGGATCCCGACAATGATATGACCCGGTCAGGATCGCTGTGGCATCGCTAAATGGTCACTAGTGAGCTGCCATACAGGCAGATCTCACAGCGATGTAGCGACGCAGCATCGGTCGTTACTTACCTTTCACACGTGGCGATCCTGACGTCCTCCCGCCCGTGTCCACGCGTCGCTTGTTGGTGCCAGCAGGAAGCCCAGCAGGAAGCGGCCGACGAGAAATGGAGCTGAACGATCTCGCGCGATCAGCGACAGACAGCGGGGGAGCCCTTCAGAGGTAAGTATCACGCTGCTGCATCACAGAATCGGTGACGCTTTAGTGATATCGCTAGCGATATCGCTATGTGTAAAGGCCCCTTAACTGATTATATAAATTTTTGTACTGACACTGTTGTACCAGCTAAAAGATTCGATGTTATGCAAATAACAAGCCTTGGATTACAAAAGAATTGCAATACTTACTAAACAAGAAAAAACTGTCATTTAAAATGAAGGACATAGAGAAACTTAAATTGATACAACGGGACTTAAAGGGGGAAATTAAGAATGCCCGTGAAGTGTTCCGAATTAAATTAGAAAACAAATTGCCACACAACAATTCCATGGAGGTGTGGTCTGGCATGAAGCAGCTAACTGGGTTTAAGGCAAAGCCGGAGCGTGGGGAAGTGGATCTGCCTTTGCCTAATGAAATGAATGAGTTTTTCAATAGATTCACCAACACAAACACAGCGTCATCAGGAATAGGGGATGGAGCTGGGAAATGATCGGCAACATTGACATTGGGGGATAAACTGTCTGCTTTCACTGTCTCCCAAAGCGATGTGAGGAAACAGTTTAGTAGACTAGTTATTGGCGAAGCAGCTGGGTCTGATGGCCTCAGTCCACGCGTCCTCAGAGTGTGTGCAAACCAACTGTGTACGGTCTTCCAGCACCTGTTTAACTGAACCCTTCAATCACAGGGTGTACCAGAACTGTGGAAGACAACCTGCCTGGTGCCGGATCCTAAGACCACTTTTCCAACTTCCCTATAAGAATATTGTCCAGTGGCCTTAACATCGCATGCTATGAAGTCCTTGGAGAGAATAATACTCGCCTACTTGTGCCCGAGGGTGAGGGCTTTTACTGACCCCCTACAGTTTGCGTACCAGCAGAGATTGGGGGTGGATGATGCTGTAGTTTCTCTGCTACATACAATACATTCATTCTTGGACAATGATGGATCTGCTGTGCGTGCCATGTTCTTTGACTTCTCTAGTGCATTCAATACCTGACGTTGGTATTGTCAAGTGTTTACCTCGTGGGGAGATCAAGCGTCTTGACTTTCCCCCGATACCCCAACGTGACCATAAACAACCCCCACCACCACCCCGGCGCCAACTAATACACAGACACCGGTATTTCTTTTGGAATGTTTATGGCCACAGCAGCCTTTTATTATAACAACAAAACAAACAATAAACACTGTATCATAAATAACAAAAGTACAATGACTTTAACCCTGGAAGGAGAAGTCCTTGAAGCTACAAGATCATGGTGAAATAGTCCAAAATATTGTGAACAAACCCGACCATTTGCTCCCAGCCGTTACCCCACAGGCTCGGGAGCACCAGCACACCAATAGATATTGTCCACAAACTACTTGGAGATCCGCCCTCTTCTGACGGAAAACTCTGCATCCACCTTTCACCAGATCACGACCAGCATACCTTTAAACGAAGGAGACCCTACACACCGAGTCTCCAAAACCAATTTCCACCGACTTCAAGGACACTCCCCTCCCCCAAAACCGCCATGACCCAAAATTGGAATCGCACCCCACTGACCCAAAAAGAAAAAAGGGAGGGAGGGTGGGACTGTTCTGGAGCTGTGAAAGCAGGAACAGAGGGCGGGAACCCTCCAGCCCCTAGCTTAAATACCCCCTAGCTCCCCCTCCCCATTAACCCTTCCCTCGAATAAACCCTCCAACCCCCCGTCATGATGGCCTCCGCCCACGCCTCCTCTAGGGGCCCGGGAGGCTCACTCCGGCCATTTCTTTACAGCTGCTCTTACTACGTAATAAGTTGACTGATATAGCGGTAGATAAGGGGAACTGGATAAGTGACTACCTGATGGACAGGCTGCAGTTTGTAAGGATGGGGGAGGTGGTATCTGGCAGTGTTGGAGCCCCTCAGGGTACAGTGTTGTTGCCCTTCCTCTTCACTTTGTATACAGCTGACTTTCAGTATAAATCAGATCTCTGTCACCTCCAAAAATTCTCAGATGACTTAGTGATTGTAAGGGGCATTGTGGGGGGCCGGGGGGAGGAGGAACATAGAAGGGTGGTTTCTGACTTTGTGGATTGGTACCAGACTAACTGTCTAGAACTAAATGTAAAGAAAACCAAGGAGTTGGTGGTGAGTTATAGAAAGAAAAAGGATGATTAATTATCGACAGGGCCGGCGTTATGGGCAGGCAGACCAGGCAGCTGCCTAGGGCCCCCGCTCCTCCAGGGGCCCCAGCCAGCGGCACATCACATAGCCGCTATGGGGCCCCTGTGAGACAGGGGAGGCCGCCTGCCCCCAGTGCCGACTCCCACCGCCGCAGTGATGGAGGAGAGAGCGTCAGCTTACGCTCCCTCTCCCGTCATTCTCCGCTCTGCCTTTGACATAGCGGACATCATCGTGCTCTCACTGTGTGCCAGACAGAGCAGGAGGAGACAGGAGCAGCCAGCAGCGCGGGCACGAGGAGAAGGTGAGAAGAGTTTTCTTTTTTTAAATCAGTGTGAGTACTGGACTGTGGCGCCACTCTGGGGGGGGCTATATACCATGCTTGGCTGTATCATACCATGCTGGGGGGGCTATATACCATGCTGGGTTGTATTACACCATGCTGGGGGGCTATATACCATGCTGGGGGGTTATATACCATGCTGGGCTGTATTACACCATTCTGGGGGGGGCTATATACCATGCTCGGCTGTATCATACCATGCTGGGGGGGCTATATACCATGCTCGGCTGTATCATACCATGCTGGGGGGGCTATATACCATGCTGGGCTGTATTACACCATTCTGGGGGGATATATACCATGCTGGGGGGCTATATACCATGCTGGGCTGTATTACACCATTCTGAGGGGGCTATATACCATGCTGGGGGGGCTATATACCATGCTTGGCTGTATCATACCATGCTGGGCTGTATTACACCATTTTGGGGGGCTACATATACCATGCTGGGCTGTATCATACCATGCTGGGCTGTATTACACCATTCTGGGGGGGGCTATATAACATGCTGGGCTGTATTATACCATTCCGGGGGGGCTATATACCATGTTGGGCTGTATTATACCTTGCTGGGCTGTATTATACCATTCTGGGGGGCTATATACCATGCTGGGCTGTATTATACCATGCTGGGGGGGCTATATACCATGCTGGGCTGTATTATACCATACTGAGCTGTATTATTCCATTCTGGGGGGCTATATACCATGCTGGGCTGTATTATACCTTTCTGGGCTGTATTATACCATTCTGGGAGGGCTATATACCATGCTGGGTGGTATTATACCATTCTGGGGAGGCTATATACCATGCTGGGCTGTATTATACCATACTGGGCTGTATTATTCCATTCTGGGGGGCGATATCCCATGCTGGGCTGTATTATATCATTCTGGGGAGGCTATATACCATGCTGGGCTGTATTAGACCATGCTGGGCTGTATTATACCATTCTGGGGGGCTATATACCATGCTGGGCTGTATTATACCATTCTGGTTGGCTATATACCATGCTGGGCTGTATTAGACCATGCTGGGCTGTATTATACCATTTGGGGGGGCTATATACCATGCTGGGCTGTATTATACCATGCTGGGCTGTATTATACCATGGTGGGCTATATACCATGCTGTGCTGTATACCATGGTGGGCTGGACTGTATACCATGTGGTGCTGGGGTATATACCATGTGGTGCTGGGCTATATACTATGCGGCTGAGTTATATACCATGGGGGGTACATTTTACATTATATTCTATAGGGGGAGGCTGTGTTATATAATATGGGGGGCTACATTATATTCTATAGGGAGGTGGGCTGTATTATATTCTATGGGGACTGTTTTATATTATATTTGATGGGGGCTGCATTATACTGTATGATGAGGGCTACTTTGTATTCTATGGAGAGGCTACATTATACTATATAGGGGGCTGCATTATCTCCTATGAGGGGGTTGCCATATATTCTATGGAGGGGCTGCATTATACTATATGGGTGTGGGGCTACATTATAATCTATGGGGGGGTTACATTATATTCTGTGGAGTGGCTGCATTATACTCTGGGGTAGCTGCATTATTCTCTAAGGGGTGGCTGCATTATACTATAAGAGGGGCTGCATTATATTCTATGGGGGTTACATTATATTGTATGGTGGGGCTGCATTATACTCTGTGGGGTGGCTGCATTATGCTCTATGGGGTAGCTGCATTATACTATATGTGGGCTGCATTATACTGTATCGAGGACTATGGGGAATACATTATATGAAGAACTATGGGGTGCATTATGCTATGGGAAGTGAATTGTACTACATGGGTGACTATGGCGGTGCATTATACTATATGGAGAACTATGAGGAGTGCATTATACTATATGGAGGACTGAGCAGTGTATTTTAATATATGGAGGGCTATGAGGAGTGTATTATACTATATGGAGGACTATGGGGCAGATTATATTATATGGAGGACTATGGGGTGTAAACTGTAGATGTGCTGCTGATAACATGATACTGTATGGTGATCTGTTAGGGTGTGTGCACACGTTGCGGATTAGTCTGCGGCTTTTTCTGCAGCGAATCCATATCTCTTGGCAGAAACCGCAGGGTAAAACACATGCATTTTTCTTGCGGATTCCTAGCATGTGTACAGCGGATTTGATGCAGGTTCTAGTGCGGTTTGGCAGTGCGGATGAGAGAGATTGATTTGTATGTTCCGGAACGTACACTGCAGCTGCGGTTTTGCAAAAAAGTAACATGCTGCAGAAAATAAACCGCAGCAAATCTGCGCTGAATTTTCCGCAGCATGTGCACGGCGGATTTGGTTTTCCATAGGTTTATATGGTACTGTAAACCGCATGGAAACTGCTGTGGATCCGCAGGACCAAATCCGCTGCGGATCCCCAGCAAAAATCGCAACGTGTGCACACAGCCTTAGTGATCCATTAGTGATCGTTCTGTTCCCATCATTCTTTCTCAGACGGTGGAAAGAGGCCGGGAAACAAGTGTTGAACGATTTCAATATTGTCGATCACACTCATTTAGCGGCCTGAACTCAGCTCATGTAAATACAATCAAAATGCTTCAGTGTGATGGTGCAATATGTCAGCATTTGGGGCCCCATTTTAAACTTTGCCTAGGGCCCCACTTTGCCTAAAACCGGCCCTGCTTACCGATCACTATTGCTGGCCAGAAGGTGGAGATGTGTGAGAGCTACAAATATTTGGGGGTCCACCTTGACAGTAAAATCGATTGGAGGTGTCATACAGAAAAGGTTTACAAGAAGGGAATGAGCAGACTGCACTTTCTACGGAAGCTCAGGTCGTTCAATGTGTGCAGTAAAATGCTTAAAATGTTCTACCAGTCCGTTATGGCAAGCACCATATTTTTTGCTCTCATTTCCTGGGGCAGTAGAGTGCGAGTAGCTGACGCTAATCAGCTCAACAAACTTATCAAGAAGGTAAGTTTGATAATACCTCAATACCTGGATAAGAATGAAGTGATTAAACAGAGTCAGCATGGGTTTGTAACTAATAAGTCATGTCAGACTAACTTAATTTCCTTCTATGACGGTATCACTGATTGGGTGGATCAAGGAAATGCTGTAGATATAGTATATCTTGACTTCAGCAAAGCATTTGACAAAGTCTCTCATACAATCCTTATTGAAAAAATGATTAAGTATGGAATGGACAAGGCAACTGTTAGGTGGATTCATAACTGGCTTAGTGATCGGACCCAAAGAGTGGTCGTAAATGGCTGCACATCCAGTTGGAAGAATGTCTCAAGTGGGGTACCACAGGGCTCTGTCCTGGGCCCTGTATTGTTCAACATCTTTATCAACGATTTAGATGAAGGAATTGAGGGTAAACTGATTAAATTTGCTGATGACACAAAGCTAGGAGGGATAGCTAATACTAGAGAAGAGAGAGAGAGAGGATTAAAAAAGATTTAAATAGACTGGAGAAGTGGGCAGCAACTAACAGAATGGTTTTTAACAGGGAGAAATGCAAAGTACTACATCTGGGCAATAAAAATGGAAAAAGCATATATAGAATGGGAGGAATAGGGCTAAGTGACAGCACATGTGAAAAAGACTTGGGTATACTAATAGATCACAGACTGAATATGAGTCAACAGTGTGATGCAGCAGCAAAAAAGGCAAATGCAATTCTAGGATGTATTAACAGAAGCATACAGTCTAGATCACGTGAAGTCATTATTTCCCTCTACTCCTCTTTGGTCAGACCTCATCTGGAATATTGTGTCCAATTTTGGGCACCACATTTTAAAAAAGACATCAACAAACTGGAGCAAGTTCAGAAAAGAGCGACCAGAATGGTGACCGGTCTGCAAACCCTGTCTTATGAGGAAAGGTTGCAGGATTTGGGAATGTTTAGTTTGCAAAAGAGAAGACTGAGAGGAGACTTAATAGCTGTCTACAAATATCTAAAGGGCTGTCACATTGTAGAAGGATCAACTTTATTCTCATTTGCACAAGGAAAGACTAGAAGCAATGGGATGAAACTGAATGGGAGGAGACACAGATTAGATATTAGAAAAAACTTTTTGACAGTTAGAGTGATCAATGAGTGGAACAGGCTGCCACGAGAAGTGGTGAGTTCTCCTTCAATGGAAGTCTTCAAACAGAGGCTGGACAGACATCTGACTGGGATGATTTAGCGAATCCTGCTTTGAGCAGGGGGTTGGACCAGATGGCCCAGGAGGTCCCTTCCAACTCTACGATTCTATGTTTCTATGTTTCTATGTTTCTAAGCTCGGCTGTTGGCCTCCATCTTGACTCTTTTGATGAGGTAGTGGAAAATAGGATTCAGAAGAAGTATAGGGCTATAATTACCAATAATACACACCCACTATACGAGCTGTTCTTGAAGTAGAAGAGCACATTCAGCAGCCATCTAATCCTACTTAGGTACAAGAAGGAGAAATTCAGGAAATCGTTTGTACCTATTGCTATGGGGATGTATAATAATTTCCTAAGGGTGGTAGACAACAATGAATGATTGCAGGTGAACTAATGTCAATTAACAGTGACTTATATACCTGAACTACCCACATTTATTTGTTATGCAATGTTGGTATACTTGTGCAAGATTTGTGTCCTACTATTTTATGTACTGCTATTTGTATTGCTGCTGTAATACCGTAATTTCCCCCTGGATCAATAAAGTGTATCGTATCGTATTCATCGCACCTCTTTGAACTTGTTACCTGTATAACAGACACCTGTCCTTAAATCAATTACACTCCAACCTCTCCACCATGGTCAAGACCAAGGAGCTGTCTGAGGACACCAGGGACAAAATTATAGACCCCCACAAGCCTGGGATGGGCTATAGGACAATAGGCAAGCATCTTGGAGAGAAGGCAAAAACTGTTGGCACAATTATTAGAGATTGGAAGAAACACAAGATTGGAAGTCGATCTTCCTCAGTCTGGGACTCCATGCAAGATCTTGCCTCGTGGGGTAAGGATGATTCTGACAAAGGTCAGGAATCAGCACAAAACTACATGGAAGGAACTGGTCAATTACCTCAAGAGAGCTGGGACCACCATCTCAAACATTACTATTAATAACACACTATGCAGTCATGGATTAAAATCATGCAGGGCATGCAAGGTCCCCTTGCACACACCAACACATGTTCAGTCCCATTTGAAATTCACCAATGACCATCTGGATGATCCAGAGGAGGCATTGGAGATGGTAAAGTGGTTAGATGAGACCAAAATAGAACTTTTTGGTGTCTACTTCACTAGCCGTGTTTGGAGTAAGAAGGATAAGTACAACCCCAGAAACACTGTTCCAACCGTGAAGCATGGTTGGGGAAACATCATACTTTGGGAGTGCTTTTATGCAAAGGGGACAGGATGACGGCACTGTATTGAAGGGAAGATGGATGAGGTCATGTATTGCAAGATGTTGGCCAAAAACCTCCTACCCTCAGTAAGAACATTAAAGATGGGTCGTGGCTGGGTCTTCCAGCATGACTATGACCTGAAAAGCACAGCAAGGGAAACTAAGGAGTGGCTCTGTAAGAAGCATTTTAAGATCCTGGAGTGGCCTAGCCAGTCTCCAGACCTGAACCCAATAAAAAATCTTTGGAGGGAGCTGAAACTCAATGTTGCCAAACCACAGCTCCGAAACCTGAAACATATGGAGAAGATCTGTATGGAGGAGTGGGCAAAAATCCTTGCTGCGGTGTGTGCAAACTTGGTCAAGAACTACAGGAAACGTATGACCTCTGTAATTTCAAAAAAAGTTTTTTGTATCAAATATTAAGTTCTGTTTTCCCATTTCCCACGACATCACCATGGAGAGAGAGGATCCATCCCCAAGGACAGGAAACCATATAGCTTAAAAGGCAGAGCCCTCTAGTACACTTCAGTGATTTCCTGTCCTTGAGGGAGACCCTATAGCTCCCTGATGCTGCCGGGGAATTAAGATTTCCTAACTGGGGCTGAGGTCCCAGCATCGCATGGATCAGATCCAGAGGTCCCTGATGAGCTGCGTGCAGGGACATCTCTCCGGGAGCACAGCGGGTCTGTGCGCAGTGCATCGTTAGGAGCAAGCAGAGAAGTGATGTCAGTTTTGGGACACAGCCTAGCATCGTGCTGTGCTTCCCTGGAACCCAGCAGAGCATCTGGCGTCATTTCTGGTGGCACGGTGCATCTCTGGGAGTCTGCAGGTCAACATTTAGCATTCCCAGGGTCACGGCCTGGTATGGCGAAATGCTTCCCTAGAATGAAGCTGAGTGTGTTCCGTGGCCACAGTCTAGTATGGTCTAGTGTGTCCCTGTATAGCAGCAGCAGAATACAGGAAAGGGGAGAAACAAGAGAGCACCCCCTACATCTGATTCAATCCGGGGGTGGGAGTGGTAGAGGATAAGAAGTTCGAAGCTCCCTCTACCTGAAAACCATGCTGCAAGAAGGTATTCCAGATGGAAGACAACAGCCAGCCTGGAGAACCTACAGCAGCATCCCCTCTGACCTTGGATAGTCATGTGACGGGTGGGGTGAGTCTGGGTTGATCTGTGGATACAAATTTGTCCTAATTGCCATATTTTTGTTTATATATTTTGTAGGACAGGTCTAGGAAAGCGCAATTTAAAACTAAGCACAAGGACTGTGCTCTATGCAGGAGTAGATTAACGGCCACTTTCTCTAAACAACCGTGTAAAGAATGCATTGAAAGAACCCTGACAGAAGAGTCCCCCCCCCCCTGTGGAGAATATGAAAACCATGATTAGGGTGGAAATTAAAAATTCTTTAAAGGGGATTAAAGTCAACACCTCAGCAAGAGAGACTGACATAAACTCTACAGTAGAAGAAACCAGACAGGAAGACCTTTATCCTGAAGGAGTTCAAATGGAAGTACCCCTTTGAAATAGAGGACTCAGAGACTTGGGACAAAGTACCAAAGATAGATGTAGCAGTGTGCAAGGAGTCCTGAAATACGTCACTCCCGTTTGATGATGCAGGGCTTCTAAAGGATCCACATAATAGGAAAGCAGAGAACTTTATAAAGAAAGCCTGGGAACCTGGAGCAGCAACCTTTAAAAGGAATATAGCAGCCACATTTACAGCAAGATCTCTGAGCGTGTAGCTGAGGATGCTAGTTCATGCTTTCCTTTCAATCTCTTTAATTCCGATAGTTCTCAGGAAAATTTGGACAGACAGGGCAGAAGTGATATTAACCCGTTTACCTCCCAAGCTGTTTGCATGTTAATGACCAGGCCAATTTTTACAATTCTGATCAGTTTCACTTTAAGGGGTAATAACTCTGGATCACTTCAATGGATCCCAGTGATTCTGAGATTTGTTTTTTTCATGACATATTGTATTTCATGATAGTGGTAAAATTTCTTGATATGACTTGTGCTTATTTTGGAAAAAATGGAAATTTGGCAAGAATTTTGAAAAATTAGCAATTTTCAAACTTTTATTGTTCTATGCCCTTCAATCAGAGAGTTATATCACACAAAATAGTTAATAAATAACATTTCCTGAACGTTGACTTTACATCAGCACAAATTTTGAAACATAATTAATTTTGTTAGGAAGTTATAAGGGTTAAAAGTTAACCAGCGATTTCTAATTTTTCCAACAAAATTTATTTATGCCGATGCCCCATATGTGAGGATACACTACTGTTGGGGCTCAGAAAAGAAGTGACGTTTTGGATTTCGGACTCTGATGGAATGGTCTGCCGGTGTGATATCTCAATTGGAGAGCCCTTGATGTGCCCAAACAGTGAAAAAACACAAGTGACACCATTTTGGAAGCTAGACCCCTCAAAGAATGTATCTAGATGTGTGGTGAGCACCTTGAACCCTCCCAGCTGCTTCACTGAAGTTTATAATGTAGAGCCGTGAAAATAAGAAAAATCTAAATTTTCCCACAAAAATTTTATTTTAGCCCCAATTTTTTTTTTCACCAAGATAGCAGGAGAAAACGGATCCCACAATTTGTTGTGCAATTTCTCCTGAGAACACCTATACCCTATATGTGGCCAAAAAATACTTTTGAGGCACTGGGCAAAGCTCAGAAGGGAAGATGCGCTATTTTGGAGTTCACTCAATGAATTCACTTAGGTATGCAGTGTGTCGCAAAATTTTATTTCATTGGGTGATGAAGAAAAAAATTACATTTTTACCACCCAAATTTTGTTTTAACCCGAGATTTTACATTTTCACACTGGGAAATAAAAATGGTACCAAAATTTCTCCCACAATTTCATCTAAATGTAGAAATACTCCATATGTGGCTGTACAGTACAGCTTAGCCATACGGCAATACTCGAGAGAGATGGAAAGCTATTTGCAAATAGCGATCCGTCCCTCCCGAGTTTCTCGGTATGGCTATGCAGTACTGTTATACAAGGGGCATCCTGGAGTGCAGAATCATCTATAATAGTTTGCGGACTCCATATACAGAAACCCTAAGAGCTAGAAGAGCAGAATACCCCCTCAAGTGACCCCATTTTGAAAAATACCCCTTTGGGAATTTATCTACTATTTTGACTGCATGGGTGTTTTACAGAAACAAGCAGCAGTGGATGTTGGTGTGTGAAAATCGCAAACTGCCATTGTAATGACCAGTACATTGCAGTGACCAGTACGTTGTAGTGTCCGTACACTGTGCCCAGCTCATGCATCTGTAAACTGGGGCTCAGAAGGGGGGGGGCATTTGAATTTCGGAGCACAGAATTTGCTGAATTTCTTTTGTGGAGAGATGGCCATTTTGGTTTTTACAGAGCCTTTGTACATCCAGTAACATGGAAGCCCCCTATATTTAAAAGACTGACGTTACAGATGAAATCGCTGAGAAGTCGATTCACTATAATGAGGCGGCAGAGTTACTCTGGATTCTGTCTGGTTTCTGTTCAGCGGTGTCCTTTTTTTCAGAGGTACAGAAATCTGTGGACAACCACGCTTTCGTCCACTCCTAGTAAAAAGTCGGATACCGCTGGATCATACTGCAGATGGCATCCACAGTGCCTCCATCTTCCTTATTATAGGAGATCTTCCGCCGGGGGTTCCATCTGAATCATGTATTTCAGAGATTTACACGGAAACCCCAGGGCAAGCGCTCTGCGTAGAGTGCAGGACAAATGTGCGCCGAGCCTTACTGCGATCTTTGGGAGGCAGAATTAACAAATCAACAGCAGATGAATTGGTTTTATTTATTTTTTACATCGTTCCTTGTGCTGTATAAATGATTAGGTGACTTTTATTATTCAGGGCTGTGCGATTACAGAGATACTAGATTTGTTTAGGGTTTTACTGTTTGGCTGCTGTCAAACACTAAAAAACGCTTTTTTAAAACTAATTTTTGCATCACCATATTTTAAGAGCTATAATTTTTCCATATTTTGGCTGACAGAGTCATATGAGGGCTTATGTTTTGCGGGACGAGTTGATGTTTTTATTGGTACCATTTTTGGGCTCATGGCATTTTTTGATCGCTTTCTATTCCAATTTTTGGGAGGCAGAGTAAACAAAAAACAACTATTCAGGAATTGTATTTTGGGGGGGTTCTGCCATTCCGCATATGGTAAAATTGATAAGGCAGTTTTATTCTTCGGGTCAGTATGATTACAGTGATGCTCCATTTATAGTTTTTTTATTATGTTTTAGCACTATTACACTATAAAAGCAATTTATGGAAAAAAATTACTTTTTGCATCACTTTTTTCTGAGAGCCATATTCCTTTTGTTTTTTGGCTAACGGAGCTGTATGGTGGCTTTTTTTTGCAGGACAAGATGGCGTTTTCAGCTATACCATTTTCATTTACATTCGTCTTTTTGATCGCGTTTTATTCCAATTTTTGTTCGGTGGTATGATAATAAAGCATTGTTTTTTGCTTTTGTTTTTTTTTATGGTGTTCAATAAAGGAGTTAACTAATGGGACAGTTTTATATATAGAAGCAGGAGCATTGCTATACCTTATAGCCTGTCAGCCCTGAAGACACAAGTTGAATCATGAACTGCTCATGATCTAACTTCCTAATGCCTGGTGATCCGGATGTCGTCATGACGACATCAGGTCACCATGGCAATGATCGGGGCATCCAAGGACAGAGGGGCTTTCTTCCCTCTGCCTGCTCGCTAAATGCTGAGATCGGTTAAGGGGTTAAAGTGCTGGGAGCGGTGAAGACACCGCTCCTGGCGCTGAGAGTCTGGTGTCGGCTATAAGAATCAGCTGAAACTCGGTGGCAATGACGCACACACCCTCTGTGCGCTCAAATCTTAGACGTACCTATACATCCAAGGTTGGTAAGTATCAGGCAACCAGGACTTATGGATCTGTTTAAAGTCGTAAAGGGGTTAATAGCCCCTTCTGGCCCAGGAAAGCTTGGTTCACCTGGCTATGCCGACTGGTTGTGGGAGACCCGTGGTTACTTCTGGAAATCCAAGGCTCCTATCTCAGGGACCCATACTACATCCCATCATGAGGGGCTTTCCATTTGATGGCATGGTACTTGAAGGGAGACTTCTAGCAGCTAATGGATGCTAAGAGAACTTAATCTCCACCCTTATGAAATCTAGGAAAAAAAATCACGACAGATATTTATTCTAGAGTATGGGGAAAGTTCTTAAACTTTTCAGGGTTTCATCCACTGAGAAACAGCCAGGTCCCCTGATGTCTATTCTGGAGTTCTTACAAGGAGGGTGGGAGAAAGGGCTGAAAAAGAGTACCCTTAAAGGGAATCTGTCATCAATTTTTTTGACTATCAGCTGCAGCCACCGCCATCAGGGGCTTATCTACAGCATTCTGTAATGCTGTAGATAAGCCCCTGATGTACCCTGAAAGATAAGAAAAAAGAGTTAGATTATAATCACCCAGGGGCGTTCCGGTTCGGGTCTGGAGGAAGTCGTGGTCCGGTCCGACGCCTCCCATCTTGCAGCGATGACGTCCTCTTCTTTTCTTCCTGTCGTTGCGCAGGCACACTGCTCTGCCCTGTTGATTACTGCAGTGCGCAGGTGCCAGAAGAGGTCCAACGCCTGCGCACTGCAGGACTCTGCTCTACCCTCAACAGGGCAGTGCAGCGCGCCTGTGCCGAAGCCGCGACGGGCAGGAATGAAGAGGAAGTCATCGCTGCAAGATGGGAGGTGCCAGACCGGACCGCGACACCCATTGGACCCGAACCGGACTCAGGAACGCCACTGGGTGAGTATAATCTAATTCTTTTTTTCTTATCTTTCAGGGTACATCGGGGCTTATCTACAGAATTACAGAATAGCCCCTGATGGCGGTGGCTGCAGCTGATAGTCAAAAAAATTGACAGATTCCCTTTAAAGTTTATGCCGCAACGCTAGGAACCCTTTTTGATTGGAAAATCACAGATCAACCTTTAATAATTAGACTAAGAGCCCTGAGCTTGAAACACATAAATACAGTGTTTATTTTTCAAATTTTGCGTCTGGATCCATAGGACTCTATTAACGGTACTGATGTGGGGGAATACTTTGTGTGGCTAGCATACTGTGTGTGTGTGGGCATAATACTCTATGGAAGCTATTAAAATAGTGGGTACAATAAGGGGCTTCAGTAAGGACAAAATGACTGTGTAAGTGCTGCAGAACATGTCCCCTTCCCAACTTTTAGAGACAGGGATGTATGGCCTTGGCACCTATGAGCTGTAACCTGGCCTTCTATACCAAATATTTTTGGGGACTGAAAGAGGGGACCCAGTTACAACTTTTACTATGAGGCCCCATAATTTCTATGTATTAGCACTTTTTTTATGGGGAAGCCACTGATGCCAGTGATATAGGATTCTATACTTTTGTTACAGGGCACGTTTTTTATGATATGGGCATTGAATTACTTGCTATGGTTTGTGAGCCACACTGCTACATGAGTCTTCCACTTTAACACTTTCATCTACATCTGAGCTCATTTTCCAATCAGGGTCCTAGGAGAGATGAAATAAGCCCAAATGAAAGCATAATAGCCGCCCTATGAATGACCATAGGTGTGAATACGTCCTTAGTATTTATTCCCTCCTCTGTGTGTCTCTGATGCCTGGCTGGTAGGAAACTTTTCCTGTTGACTTGAATGAATGTTCGGATTCCTGGAACTACAGAGTGCACGCTGTTTAGACACCTCCTCGCGGAACCATAAAGAGCTGTAAAGAAATGTGGATTCCGAGTGGCATAAATAAAGAAGGCAAATTATCACGTAAATGGCTTGTAACTAACATCTGTGTATAGTGCTTGCGTTAGGGAGGCAGCAGCTGCACAATCCTGTAATGCATAGTGTCCGATGAATATTTTATACATGTAACAGCAAACATGCCAGTTGAAAAGCAGTTCTCCATTATTTGTAGACGTAGGATATGAATAAGCTTCTCTTGTTGTAGATTTCAGCTTTAGCACAATGATTCGCATTCAGGCTTTGTGTGAGAATTCACTGTTTTACATGGGACATACAGCAACCATTATCTTCATCATCATAACATGCAGAACTCTAGAAAAGAAATTGCGCCAAAAAACCTGAAAGGTCATATAGTATATCCTGGAAAGGAACTATATACTATACATATCAACCAACTGTAACTGTTAACACAGTGCCATCTGCTATCTCACAGCATTGTTTTTCTCAACATAAGCCTGCAGCTGTTGCATGCTCCAACACCCTTTCTCAACAACATAAAGGGGTGGTCCGGGACTAAAATTTATTTTACTCCTAAATGCCTATCAATTTAATGTCATCTGCCTGTTTCACACTTCAGTTTTTTTGTGTCAGTTAAAATCCGTCAAAATGGCTGAAAGTGGATCCGTTGCTAACTGATGTGAACGGATGCCACCGGACCGTTGTTTTGACGGATCCACCGAATGAAGAATTTTAAAGGAACCGCTGCCCGGGAAGGAGAGAGGGAGAGAGGGAGAGAGAATTTTTTCTGTCCGCCAGAAATGATTTCAGGGTTAAATTTCCGGCTGACTTCATTCCTCCGGGCATGCGCACTATAAAAATGCGGATCCTGCAGCACAAAAAACGTTGCATGGATCGTCCTGGCATCTC